>NC_139561.1:19616061-20835211 GCF_965112155.1 Podarcis liolepis
CATCCAGCTTTCTAGTCAACTTTTAATTTATTTTTTAAAATTGCATTTATATCCCACCTTTTTCTCCAGGTGAGCTCAAGGTGAAGTACATGGCTCTCCCTTTCCTCATTTAATTCCCACAACAACCCTGTGAGGCAGGTTAGGCTGAGAGGCAGTGACTGGCCCAAAGTCACCCAGTGAGTTTCATGGCTGAGTGGGGATTCAGACCCTGGTCTCCCAGGTTCTAATTCAACACTCTAACCGTTACACCACACTAGCTCTGTTTTTTTAAAAAAATAAAAAATGCACCAGTATTTTGTAAATAAACGCCTTACCACATATGCATCCCCTCAACTGCTTCTACAGTGGTACCTCGGGTTACATACACTTCAGGTTACAGACTCCGCTAATCCAGATATAGTACCTCGGGTTAAGAACTTTGCTTCAGGATGAGAACAGAAATCGCGCAGTAGCGGTGCGGCGGCAGCGGGAGGCCCCATTATCTAAAGTGGTGCTTCAGGTTAAGAACAGTTTCAGGCTTTTTTTTACAGTCTAGTGGTGTATAAGAAACAAGTAAACAAACAAACAAACAAACATACAGGATTGATATGGATAGATACAAATTGAGTCAGTGGGTCCCTTGGATGGTGCTGGACTCTCCTTCACTGAAGGTTTTTAAGCAGAGGTTGGATGGCCATCTGTCATGGATGCTTGAGTTGAGATTCTTGCATTGCAGGGGGTTGGACTGGATGACCTTCAGGGTCCCTCGTGGTCTATGATTCTATGATATGGATTGCCTTGAGTACATGCAGCTTCCAAAAGTAGCAGCAGTGGGAGCGCACTGGATGCAGAGCAAGCAGAAATGCGAACAGATACTCAAAGAATCTTCCCCATTACCCGCGCTGTAACCTTTTTAATTAGAGATGCTGAAGGATTGATCCTGGGGCCTTCTGTATGCAGAGCAGGTGTTCTCCCACTGAACTACAGTCCGTTCCCTGTTCCTTTGGCTTTCTAGGAATACAAATGCATGGAGGAAGGTTGTACAGGGATGTGCTTCAGCAACTGTGACTTTCATTCCAGTGCAATAGAAACCAAATTACCTGTGCTGCGTACAGTTACAGAGAATGTATGTATGACTAGCTAACACAGCCTGGGCAGCAATTTTATTTTATTTTAAAATAGAAATGGTGGCAAGCTCATTTGCCTGCATCGTCCCACTCTCCTATTGCTGGCAAATGGAATCATTTCCCTGCCGTTTTCCAAATCATCGCCTCTCTTTTCTGGCCTGATCACATGCATTGAAAGCTGCCTTTCAGGATTGTCTACCTCAGAGGTGGAGCTTTTCTAGCCTCTGGGCAATCCTTTGAGGGCCATGTGCCAGTGGTGGGCAGGGCCAGAGGGGAAAGTGGGTGGAGCAAGGTGTGTGAAACACCTGAGATGAGGGCAAAAACATCTGAGATGTGAATAAGGGCCTGGGAAGAGCTATGAGGGCCAGATAGAGAAGCCAGGAGGGCCACATTGAAACCCTGGCCTGGGCCTGAGATTCTGCCTTCCATGTCTCCAGGATTTCAGACAGTCTTTTCCCAGCCTGCCCTGGAGAAGCCAGGGATTGAACTTGGGGCCTTCTGCATGCAGAGCAGATGCTCTGCCACTGAGCTACAGCCATTCGCTTAAGATACAGGAACAGAGAAAGCTGCCTTATACAGAGTCAGAATTTCAGGTGGGGAGTTTTCCACATGAGGTTCCTGTCTCCCTACATTCCCCTCCCAGAGCTGGTTTAGCAGTCAGTCCCTCCTTCCCAGGAAACTCTGGGAATTGCAGCTCTGTCAAGGGAATAGGGGTTCCCCTACAACTCTCAGCACCCTTAACAAACTACAGCTCCCAGGATTCCTTGGGGGAAGCAGTGACTGCTTAAAGCAGCACCCCAGTGCTTTCAATGGACATGGCCTCAGTCGCATTCAGCGCAGGCCTCTTGAAATGGATGGACCTCTGCCAGCCATGCCCATTCATCTCAATGGGTTTTTGCACCGAGCAGTGCTGACGCTGGAGACCTCCTGAGGAATCCGCTGCTCCCTTAATCCTGGAGAGAGCAGAACTCCCTTCATTTTTTTCTGCGGTTCCGCTGCATCCCTTGCAATAAACTTCTCGGCTCGTGAATCAATCCCGCCCCTGCCCCCCCCCCCGCCCACTTAGAGAGGGATTGCCCGTCACGCCACCATTGCCTTGCTCGGCCACTTCATTTATTTCTGAGTTTATTGATTCTCTCCCCTTCATAACTCAACGTGCGGCACGTTCCCCTGGCTCCGCTACCCAGCACTGCAGCAAACGTGCATTTTTGTAAATCATTTGCTCTCCCCCTCCCAGCCCATCTCTGCAAGGCGTGGGCACCTGGTCGGCAAAGGAGGGCAGTAGGTGCAACAAAGAGGGAGCCTTCTTGACTAATTGTGAGCCGTTTGGCTTGGGAAGGACCACAGCTTAGCTTTAGAGCATCTTCCTTGCATGCAGAAGCCCCAGGTTCAATCCAGTGTCTCCAGGCAAGGTTAGGAAAGACTGTATCCGTGGAGAGCTGCTGCCAGTAGGGCTGGGCGATATAGCGTCCAAAACCAGTTTGAAGTTCACATTGCGAATCACAGTGTGTGTAACGGCTAGGCGATATCTGGTTTTCAACATCATGATAACCCACCAGCTAAACACTGCAATGTTATCGCCAGCTAAATCTCACAATATCACCAGCTAAACATTGCAATCTACCACAATGTCTGAAATAAGGATGGAACTATACAGAGGTGAACAGGACAATGTCCTGGCAACTGCTACTATTTAGGGGTCTAAAACAAATAAATGACAATATTATCAATAATCAAACACTCAGTTTCATCACCAGGCAAGGCAAAATGCATCCCAACAGAACTTTTGGGTTTGGGTTTGGCTACCAAATGGTGGTATTCAGGACAATCTAAAGTACGTCAATGAGTGATAGTGAATACAAATAATCTGAGACTGCCAGCAAACTTCCTAGGAGGTAGAAGCATCAGTGGCAGAAACAGCTTGCCATGACTGTCATATGTGTCGGCAGTAGCGGTGACAACCTGCAAGGCCTTGCAGTGGTGGCACAATCAGTGTACGCTGGAGGCACTGTCCCCGTGTCCCAATCCCCAGCCCGGCGGCTCAGTTGGTCAATGTTCTGGTGCCATATCTGTCCACATTCCAAAGCCACCTGATATGACTTTGGCCCTGTAACCCCAACCACCACAGCCGGCACCCAGGGAACCTCCCCCGCATATTTCCGGGCAGATACCTTCTCTCCTGGAATGAAGACACGTGGCGCACTAGCACAGCCTGGGGAATCTTTCACTCCAAAATCTGGGTGCAGTCGGTCAAGAGTAGATTACAGACGGCAGCCCATCAAAAGTTCGGCCAAGCTCCAGCCTGTTGTTGTGCACAGGGTGATGTGTTGTACGAACAGGTACTCAGCTACTCTGTCCCATACGTGCCAAAGCTTCTTTAGCCAAGCAAACCATTCACTCTGCCCGACTGTTGCTGGCTGGATGAAATGAGGCTGTCAGAGCGTGGCGGATACCCCGGCCAAGGAGGTAGCGCTCAAATGTACTCGCTGTGAATTGGGCTCCATTGTCCGATACGAGAATGTCTGGCAACCCATGTGTGGCAAAAAGCCTCTGCAGCACTCGGGTAACGGCTTCTGAGGTGGTGGAGGACATTAAAACCACCTCCATTAGAATACGCGTCCACTACCACCATAAAAGTGTATCCATGGAAAGGCCCCGCTAAATCGATATGCACCCTTGACCATGGTGCCTTGGGGGGGGGTCTCCCATGAGTTCCCACGATGCACAGGTGGATCAGTACTTGACTCCTGGCATGCCTGGCACAATTCAACCCAGGATGCAATGGCCTTGCCCATGCCCAGCCACCAAACAAAACTGTGTGCCAATGCCTTCATGCGCACAATTCCTGGGTGCCCGACGTGGAGCGCATGAGGGACTCACTGACGAAGCTTGGTTGGAATGATGACCTGGTCTCCCCATAGGAGACACGCACGGTGAGCTGAGAGCTCGTGCTGCTGTTGAGTGAAAGGCTGGAACTCCGGATCAGTTGGCCCTTTTGGCCACCCTCTCCACACCCAGTTGAGAACGCGGCTGATGGTGTGATCCTTGGAAGAATGGAGAGCGACGTCAGCTGCTGACAGAGGAAACGCAGGCAGTCAGGAATACCGCTGACGAAGGCGCCGGATCTTCACCCAGCGTCAGCAAAGGCCAGCGGCTAAGTGCATCGGCGTGCCCTGACAACTTGCCTGGTTGGTATAGGAACCGATAGTTATAAGCCACGAGGAAAACAGTCCAGCGTAGCAGACTAGGATGAGAGGACGCTCCTCGTTGTACTAGACAAGGAGGGAGTCTGACGTTAATAGTGTCTTTACAGCCACAAAGGTAGCGACTTCCTTGGGGCCCCATGACCAAGGCGCCTTTTTGTCCAGCAGTCGATGGAGGGGCTCAGCGATGGTCGCTTTGTGTGGCAGGAACATGTTATAGAAGTTCAATAGTCTTAAAAAGGCCTGCAAGTCCTTCTTGTTTTGTGGTTTGGGAGCCTGTTGTATAGCTTTGATCTCTGCTTCTGTGGGGTGAATACCGGAGCTGTCAACCAGGTATCGCAGGAACTCGACTTGTGGTACAGTGATCTGGCATTTTTCCCTCTTTGAGACCTGCTTCTTGGAACCTTGTCAGGACAGCCCGCAGCTGATCAAAAAGCTGTTGTGTTGTTCCCGCTGAAATGAGCACGTCATCGAAGTAAGGTACAACGCCAGGCAGACCCTGTAGGAGCCGCTCCATTAAGCTATGGAAAATTCCCGGTGCCACGTCGACTCCAAACTGCAGCCGACAACAACGGAAAGCCCCATGGTACGTGTTGATCATCTGTGCCCTGGCAGCTGCTGGTATGCCTGAGCAAGGTTGAGTTTCGCAAAAACCTTGCCCTCTCCTAGTGCGTGTAGTAAGTGTTGGACGACAGGGACAGGGTACGCGTGCTGTTGGAGCTCCTTGTCTATCGTGCACTTATAGTCAGCACAGATGCGCACGGATCCCTCAGGCTTGATGGACATCACGATGGGAGTCTCCCACTTAGCTTTGTCTACGGGTTCCAGGACCCCCTTTGCAATCAGCTTGTCTAGTTGTTCATCCACCTTAGGCTTGAACGCAAATGGTACGCGTCAAGGCTTGACTCTGATGTGTATGATTAGCGGATCGAGGTCAAAGGATATGGGCAACCTCACATACTGTACCAAGGTTCCATCGAACACTTCCAAAAACTCTGTGATGATGGTGTCAGTTTCTGACTGCAAAACGCCGTGGATGCCTGTAACTTCCAACCCCAGGGACGCAAACCAGTCCAGTCCCAGCAGGCTGGGCCGATTTTCATCGACCACGACTAACTTCAGCGGTCCCAAAAAGTCCTTGAAGGTCACTTCCCCAGCTGTCAGCTCGGCCTAGCAACGGAAGTTGGTGAGGGTGTGGCAGTCCTTGTTAGCATACCTTGCCGATGCCTTCTTGTTTCCCGGTGCCGGTAGCATATCTGCTGGAGTAGACGAGCTGCAAACCCTCGCAATATGACCCTTATGCGAACAACGCCGACAGGTGGCGCCCTTGAAACTACATTTGGACCGAGGGTGGTTGCCACCGCAACCCACAGTCTGATTGGTCCATTGTTCGCCATTTGACCTTTCCACGTTCCTGCTTGATGCGGCAAACATCATCCTCTTCATCTGAGCAGCCCTCAGATTCGCTGATCTCTCCATGGTGGACCGAGGTTGGCTTCTTTGAAATTGTTGAGCTGTTGGCCTTGCGGATCTCCGCTGTTGACTGTTTCGCTGCCTCTGCGGCTTGAGCTTCTTTGATGGCCTGTTTGAGATTGAGATTGGACTTGCCAAGGAAATGGCACTGTAGTTTCTCGTCACTCACACCGCACACGATTCGATCCATCAGGGCATCGTCCAAGTCCCAGAATTCACAGTGGTATGCAGCTTTCCTGAGGGCCGATAAGAATTCACTGGTTGTCTCCCCCTCAGTTTGGATTCGATGATGGAACACGTGACGGGCAGCAATTCTGGACACCTTGGGTGCGTAGTGTCCCTTGAGTTTCTCAGTCAGTGTATCCCAAGGTGCAGCCTACACCGCAAGAGCCCTAGCCGTCTTGAAAACTTCTCTTCCGATTGTCCGTCAAATCGGTGAAAGCATTTGCCTCAAGGTAGCATTCGAACCGAGCGATAGAAGACTGCCAGGACTTGGTTTCTGGCGAATACGGGGGTAGAGGCAGTAGCGATGCCATGTTTTCCCGCTGCTGGTTGAATGGTGAGGGATGGGCACTAGCCTCGGCAATATCTCAGCTCTTGAGTGTTCAGCTCAGCAGTTCAGCTCTGGCTGTGTCTTGTTTCATCTGATCCCATCTTCGTCGCCAGTGTTGAATAGTGGAAATGATGGACGAAGGGCACTGCTCTGTTGGATTCACAGCTCTTTATTACAGCAGTTAGATCTGCTCCTGGAATCAGACTGACTGCAGCCTAGCTGGCTGCTTTATAGAATACTAAGTAACTTGTAACAGTAACAACTCACAACTAGCTAACCAATCAGTGAGCGACAGTTTTCAATCCTTCATTTGCATACTGGTGGCCCTGAGTGAGAACTGCATCTAATCTTAATACATAACAGTGGCAGTTGTAATGGCGACAGAAAGTGGTGACAGTAGTGGCAGCAGCCTGCAAGGCCTTGAGGCAGTGACAGGCAGTGGTCGCGGCCTGCAAGGCATCGTGGCGGTGGCAGGAGATGGCGGCAGTAGCTGTGGCAGCCCGTGAGGCCTCCCAGAGGTGACACAGAGTGACGGCAGCAATGGCACTCTGCAAGCCTTTGCGGTGGCGACGGGATGTGGCAGCAGTAATGGCAGACTATGAAGCCTCGTGGCGGTGATAGTGACAGCAGTAGTGGCAGTGGCTTGCGAGGACTCGCGGCAGTGCTGGGAGGTGGTGGCATTAGCGACAGCAGCCTGCAAGGCCTTTCAGCAGAGGCCTGCAGCAACTTGCAGCAATGACAGGAGGCGACAGCAGTAGCCGCATCCTGCGAGGCCTTTTGGCGGCGACAGGAAATGGCAGCAATAGCAGTGGTAGCCTGCAAGGCCTCGTGGCAACACAAGCAATGGGGTTTGCGAGGCCTCACCATGGTGGCAATAAGTGGCGGCGGCCAGCAAGTCCTCCTGGTGGTAGTGGGAAGTGGTGACAGAAGTTGCAGCAGCCTCCTTCAGCAAAGCCTTCAGGCCACCTCTGCTTCTGCCACCGTTTCCTGCCGCAACTGCAAGACCTTGCAGGCCACCAGTACTGCTGCCACCATGTCAAGGCCTCGCAGGCTGCCTTTGCTTCTGCCGCCTAGCAGGCCTGCTGGCAGTCCCAGATTATTTGTATTCACTATGACTCATCGCTGTACTTTGGATTGGCCTGAATACCACCATTTGGTAGCCAAGCTCCAAACCAAAAGTCTCATTTGGATGCATTTTGGCATGCCTGCTGCTTAAAGTGACCATGAGGTGATTGATAATATCATTTATCAGTTCAAACATGATGTCGATTTCCCCCCCTTGTATCTCTAATATTTCCTCTGATGTAACGATTGGCACATATGCCCTTCTGGGCATTCTTTCTAGTCTTGGAGGTGCTGGTGGAGCCTGTGGAGTACAGGCCAGTTTTGAAGGGGGGTTGGGTCTGTGTAGAGACATTTTTTCTAGATCCGCCTTGCTCCCGATTCTGCTCCCCATTACATAAATGTCTGGCAGTTGGGGGAACCTTGAAGGAGACATTTGATGTCTTTACTGTTGTTCCTTTTAATTTTTTTCCTGTCTTTTCATCTTCATGCAGGGGAGACTGGGGCAAAGGGGAGGCCGGCCGGCCTGCCAAGCACCCAGGGTGACGCTGAGCTGCTCCTTGTGCCGTGCACGGGTAAAACGGGTGGCAGCGCTGCCATTGTCCCGCTCACTCCACTTTTGGGGGCAGCAGAGGCTTTTCAGAGGGGGATTGGGTCCCGAAGGGGGTGCACAGGACATGCAGCGGCCTTGGCAGGCCTCCTCAGCAGCCCGGAAAGTCGGCCCATGTGAAGAAAATTCATTTATCTGTTTTAGACCCTTAAGTAGTAGCAGTTGCCAGGACATTGTCCTGTTTGCCTCTGTGTAGTTCCTTATTTCAGATATGTGATATATTGATGTATTGTGATTTTTAGCTGGTGATATATCATGATATTGAAAACCAGTTATCGCCCAGCCCTAATATAGAGTTGGAAGGAAACTGGAGGGTCATCTAGTCCACCCCCTGTAATGTTGTTGTTGTTGTTGTAGATCAGAGGCTGACAACTTCTAGCCTGTGGGCTTAATCAGGCACCTGTCAAACCTGGGCTGCAGGTAGAAGGGGGCATAATAGGGCTCTGGATCCAGTTCCCCACCTCTGTTGTGCAACTTCATTATTATTATTTCAAAAAGGTTTGTCACATGACAAATCTGAAGAATCATGAATTGTGCAGGATGTTTATGTTAGCCAGATTTAATATGTTTCCCTCGATTATAGCGAGAGGAAGATATTTAGCTCTCCCAGAATCAGAGTCTCTGCAAATGTAGTAAACAGGAACCTGATACTATGGAGCATATTTTCTTTTCTTGTGATTTTGGCATTTATGCCAGAATACAATTATTAGAGGCCTTACAACTAAATAGGCTGACTTCTACGCTACCAACGGTTCAGAACCTGCTTTCGGACAGTAATGATCTAATTCCTTTAATAGTGGCCTAATTTTTGAGTGCTGTCCATGTAAAAAGGCTGGGCCGTTATAAAGAGATTTAGTGGTTGTATTGTATTATTTATGCAAATTGATTTTCTCTGGAGTTAAAGATCTGACTGGGACAAACCTTGTTATGTTGAGCTTGTATTTTGCATAATTTTTATACTGTGTCTGTTTGATAATGTGTGGTTTGCTATGCCTAATAAAGGATATTTGATTTGATTATTATTATTTTAAAAAATAAGTTGCTCCAAGCATTGCTCTTGCAACTGGAGGAAGTGTTTCCAAACTATATCAGAAAAGAAAGGGACAAGAAGTGGATTACTGAGCAATCTCAAAGGAGTTTACAAAAAAAACCTGTCAGTAATAAAAGAGTTTAAAAGTACTGTTTAAAACATTTAAAAAATAAGATTCAGATGGCACAAAAAAGAATACAGTGAAGGTGTCTGTCTACCTGATTTCATAGGCAGGGAGTGCTGTGAGTGCTGCCACACTAAAAGACCAATTTCTTACAAATGCAGAATGGGTATTATGGTAAGGTAATCTTGCAGCTAAACTGGTCCATGCCAAGTCTGTTGCAGCAAACAACTAATTTAAAGAAATTCAGAGGCACAAGCATTTTCATGAGTAAGCCGTCTTTTTACGAAACAGAATACGTTGGGCTGAGGTGGGGAGAAAATCACATTATTTAAGTGCTGGTGTTGCAGTCCAGGTGTTTAAACACCTGGAATTCTACCCCCCCCCCCACGCTGCTGTCAACACCCCCAGATAACAGCAACCCAAAACCTCTTTCTGTTGGAGGTTGCCCATTACCGCTGCTCCAAAGCTTTCTCCTGTTTGTGCTGCAGGCATTGGTGCGGTGCTTTAAAGTGCTTTTAAATCCTGTTTCTTTCCCCCCAGTTTCTTCTAGCTGACTGCATCTCCGCAGAATCCAGAGTAACTATAGGAGTGGGGTGATTGGGAGATGATGTATACAAGGGGGGGAGATGCTGACTATTTAAGATTTTGGGAGTGGGGGCCGCCATGTGAATTTTTTTGGAGGTAGGAATACAGCCCAGAGTCTGTGCATAGATGGTGTTCATTTTCACAGTTATTTCACTTTCTTTTACCAAAATATTTTGGTAATTTTTTAAAATTTCATTTTATAATGCAGAGAGAACGGTCACAACGAAAGACAAAAAATAAAAGATGAGAAGCAAAACTATGAAACAGGCATGTAGAATAAGTACAGTTGCACGCGGGTTAAAATAGCAAATTCCAAGTAAAGAATATTAGCATCATCTGATTATCAAGTATAGTTGCAGACTTTGGCTATTTCATTTCTAGAACGATGTCTGTGCTAATTGTTTGGAAGGGGAGAAACCCTACCCAAAGAGTCTTGTGACACTTTAAAAAGACTAACAATTAAAAAACAAAAAAGCCTAGCTAAAAAAGGCTGACTATATAGCTGGCCCTGCCTGTGGCGTTTCACCAGCCAACCCACCTCTGCGAAGAGCTTAATGGTTTTTAGCTCTATTCCCAGGTGCCCTGGCAAATTCTGCCTCCACCCACCCACTTTGCGAAACTGCATGAGGCTGCGTGATGGAGCAATAGCATTCCGGTGCCCTTCTGCAGCCAACAGCTGCACAGTTGCGAAGGCTGATGATTTGGCATGTTGTATGGAGTGGGAAAAGCAAGCAGGATGTTCTGCAATAACTGAATGGAATTTCCATGTGCCCATGTCCCCTCTCTCGTCATGCAAGACGATCGGCTTCATTCAGTGGGTGGCAGGTTCAGGTGGCGCTTCCTCGCACTTGTGGAACTCCCTGCTACGAGATTGTGTTGCTTGAACAACCTTGAAGGTGAAAAGAGGCTGAAATAAATTTATGAGGGACTAACAACTTGTACCTTGACTGGCCCTGCCCCACCTAGTGATAATCCTGACTTACCAGCCTCTGATGTGGGCTTTGGACATGAGAGTCTCCTGTTGGCGTCTAAACGCACCTTGGGTTTGCCAAGGAGGATGCTCAAGCGTCCTCTCCTGAGACTGTTCTGATGTGCCAAGTCTGCGCTGTAACGTTTGGCAGTACAGCCTGCTGGAAGAAGAGAAAACCACCTGGTGCACATGTGTGTGTGTATATTGATAAAGGTGATAGAGGATAGAAAACATGGTGAGATCATTCGAGGCTTGAAAGCAGCAGTGGGTTGGTAGGGTGCAAGGCAGGGAGCCTAACAGTAGGTGGCGCCAGAGGCAATGACAGGCTGAGCCAGCTGATTCTAGTTTTGCCTCCATGATGAGTTCTACAAGGGGCAACACTGAAACTGAGGAGGAGGAAGTGGACAGCTAGGGCCTGGGCCACCCCCTAGACTGCTTGTAAATAAGAAGGCACAAATAGATTAGTGGGGCAGTGTCTCCATTCACCCAGGCAGCCTCTGCAGCCCGAATGACTATAGCAGGGGTCAGCAACCTTTCTCAACCACCCAGGCTGGTCCACTGTCCCTCAGATCATGTGGTGGACCACACTTTTTTTTTGGGGGGGGGGGGAATGAACGAATTCCTATGCCCCACAAATAACCCAGAGATGCATTTTAAACAAAAGCACACATTCTACTCATGTAAAAACGCCAGGCAGGCCCCACAAATAACCCAGAGATGCATTTTAAATAAAAGGACACATTCTACTCATGTAAAAACACACTGATTCCCAGACTCCACGGGTCAGATTGAGAAGGCGGTTGGGCCACATCTGGCCCCCGGGCCTTAGGTTGCCTGCTCCTGGACTATAGGCTAAAATTGGTCCAGAGCAGTGAGAGGAGGCTTCTACCAGTACTATGTGTGTGTGTGTGTGGACATTGTGATTCAAAGTGTGAGCTGGAACTCTGTCTCCTGAGCCGAAACCTCAGCTCCATCACAAGGAGGCCACTGGGCAGCTCTAGGCAAGTCCACAAGCCTCAACTTTCTCTGTTTTGCAAGGGGCAAGCAAAAGAAAGTGCATCATTAAACTGTGGAACTCCCTTGTGCAGGAGACAGCGATGGCCACCAACTTGCACCATCTCCCATGGGACAGCCCTTTACTACAGACAATGTACACATCATACAATTAAAGCACATGAGCTTCCTCCAATGAATTCTGGGGGTTGTAGTTAACCCCCTGCAGATCAACAACGCCTAGCACTCTTAAACTACAGTTCCCAGAATTCCTTGGGTGGGTGAGTGGGTGCATACTGTGTAAATGCATGTTGTGGGTGCACAGCCAATGTCATTCCCCAGCCTCAGTTGCCCTGCTTTGTAAAATGGGCATAAAGAGAGAGCTACTTCACAGGCTATTTGTAAAGATGAGAAAATGTTGCAGTTGCCATTCGCTGCTATGTTGACAGCACCTTTCATCTGCATTCCTGAAACATAACTATTTTGAGTGGATGCTTTCTATTTATTTTTTAAAAAGAGCAAAATCCAATATGTGTCAACTGCAACCGTTTTTCATGCCTGGGGGCCTGCTGGCTTCTCAACTCTGTGCAAAAGGGAAAGGGGTAACTGTATTGAAGGTCGGCTGATGGTGTATGAATATCCGAAAGACTCCTGTGGTGTTTGTACAGTTTTACAATTACTGGCAAGCTAATCTCCCCTTGCTTCTCCCTTTTTTCTATTTCGAGGGCTTGGCTGGGAGCCCAGTGTGATCAGAGTTTTTGCGGAAATCAAGGGCCGGAATAAAATGATGCAACCGTGGAGGTTTCCATGGGCAGCGAGCTGGCTTTGGTTTGCAAAACACACATCCTTGTGCAGCACAGGATGTGGGAGACCAGGAAGTTCGCTGAGCAAATAATTTGTCCTTAACCCCACTGGTTTACGGACTGAGTTCCGGGGACTCCTGTGGTTCCTCCGAATAGGGCTGGCGGCAGGGGTCAGAATCATTGGGCATCCACCAGTGCCCACGCCCTTGGAGGGGGCAGCCTTGGCTGAACCTCAGAACATCCTGGCTCTGCCGCTGCTTAACCTTGCTATCACTGCCTGTTTACCTGGCCTTTCGTTGGAGTCACTGTTGTAGCACAATGGTTAAAACACTGATCTGTGAACTGGGAAGTTCCAGGTTTGATTGTTTTCTGTCTCTTTAGCCAAGCCATTCTCTGTACCACCATTGGCTCTCACTACTTGCTCCCCAACACAATCTGTAGTATGGAGAATAACAATATTGAATTCGCTGATGGGCTAATTTCATTAGTCTGTTTATGGTTGGCCCACCACATACTTGAGGGTTCTGTTCTGGGGCTCCGTACGCAAAGGCAAAATTTTGCAAAGTCAGGAACCGCTGTCCTGAGAGGTGGAGGTTTGCATACTGGCCTCCAAGAAGGACACACAAGGACTTTGTAAGTTCCCAGGACCCTCTTGCAACTTTCCCAGAGCTGGGTGCACAGGTAAGGAAAAAATAAATTAAATAGAGAGCAGGGGACAATGGGCTTCTCCCGCTCTCCATTTACTTACTTATTCATTCATTCCTCCCTCCCACATAAGGTTGCCATCGTGTATGTAAATTGAGCGTAAGTTCTGGGGCCACTGTATTTGCAAAAAAATTTATCTGTGGCCAAAGCTAATTAAAAAATGATTACAGCAGAGTATAGCATGAAATCATGAATTATTATAATTATATCCCGCCTTTTCCCCACACTGGAATTCAAGGCAGCTTACACAAATTAAAACAACTCAAGTAAAATAAGAAAGCTAAAAACAGAAAAAAAACAATAAGTTAAAAAGTAATTGAACTCTGAAACAATTAAAACAATATAAAAAACACATCTGTTTTAAAATATAGATTGTAAAAACAGCACAACGCTATTTTAAAAAACCAGTCAGTGTGGTGTAGTGGTTAAGAGCGGTGGAGTCATAATCTGGGAAACCGGGTTCGAGTCTCCGCTCCTCCACATGCAGCTGCTGGGTGACCTTGGGCCAGTCACACTTCTTTGAAGTCTCTCAGCCCCACTCACCTCACAGAGTGTTTGTTGTGGGGGAGGAAGGGAAAGGAGAATGTTAGCCGCTTTGAGACTCCTTAAAGGGAGTGAAAGGCGGGATATCAAATCCAAACTCTTCTTCTTCTTCCCAAGAGCCTGCAGGAATATAACCTGCCAGTGGAAGGACAGCAAAGAAGGAGCCAGTCTATCTTCTCTAGAAAAGGGAGTTCCAAAGTTGTCTGGGAGCAGCCACCGAAAAGGCCCTATTCTGCATCCCCACTAAGTGTGCCTTTGAAGGTGGCAGGATCGAGAGAAGGGCCTCCCCCAGTGATATCAGAGCCTGGCCAGGTGGTTCTTGGAGAATATGGTCCTTCAGATAGCTTGGGCTTAAGCTTTGCAGAGTCTGAATCGTGCCTCTGCGTAGTCAAGCCATTCTCCCTCTCTTTACCCCCCCTCCCCCAATCTGCAATTTGGATAATAATAATCTTGCACTCCTTGATGGGCTCATTTATTCAATGCATTTATTTATTGATGCGTTCGGGGGGAAATTCTGAACTGCCAAAGTTAAGAAAAAGAACATCGTGGCAGTGAACAGCATGAAATCAAGAATAAAATTGCTTTCATAAAACAAGTCAGGAAATCCATCAGCAGATTAGTTTTATACATCTGCATAGCTGGAGTGCTGCTCGCGGGGCGGGGGGAGCCTGGGCAGTTAGGTGAGGTCTAAGCTGGTGCATAAATGCCAAAATTGTAAGTACCGTATTTTTTGCTCTACAAGACTCACTTTTTCCCTCCTAAAAAGTAAGGGGAAATGTGTGTGCGTCTTATGGAGCGAATGCAGGCTGCGCAGCTATCCCAGAAGCCAGAACAGCAAGAGGGATCGCTGCTTTTGCTGCGTAGCGATCCCTCTTGTTGTTCCAGCTTCTGAGATTCAGAATATTTTTTTTCTTGCTTTCCTCCTCCAAAAGCTAGGTGTGTTTTATGGTCTGGTGCGTCTTATCGAGCGAAAAATACGGTACTTCTCTGATACTTTCCCTCCACTGTTGGAGGCAGTATGCCTCTGAATACCAGTTGTTGGGAATCACAGGTAGGAAAAATTTCTGTTGCATTCATATCCAGCTTTCAAACGTCCCATAAGAGGTTGTCCACTTTAAGGATGCTGGACTTAGATAGGTGGCTGGCCTGATCCAGCAGGGCTCTTGATACCAAATAGTTAAACTATGGAATTCATGGCCGCAAGATGTGGTGATGACCACCAATTTAGATGGCTTCGAAAGAAGATTGGGCAAATTTGTGGAAGGCAATGCTTGCTAGCTGCAACGGTTGCATTCTGCCTCCATTTGCCATAGACAGCAATGCTTCTGAATACCAGTTGATGGAAGCTGCAGGAGGGGGGAGGGCTCTTGTGCTCAGATCCTGCTAGCGGGCCTCGTATTGAAGCATCTGGGTGGCCATTATGAGAACAGGATGCTGAGTTAGATGGGACTTTGGCCTGATAAAACGGGGGAGAAGCTTGTAGGGATGGCATCATGGTGGAGACTTCCATTCCGCTCACATTTGAATGCGTACCTTTCCTGAGCCAATTTCCCAAACTGAGGTGCCGCTCTTCTTCGAAATACATGCTTCTCTGAGGTTTGCAATGAAATTCTCTGGCCAAAATAAAATAAGTGTGGATCCAGAGGAAAATGTACACAAAGTGTGTATATTAGCAGGGGGGAAGTAGCATACAATACACATTGCATTAGAGTACTTGCTTGCAAAAGAACGTGTGTATTTGTGTGCAGATTGTGTGCAGGCTTTTAATTTTTTTTTTCAAAGGGATGCAGAAATGAGGCAAACTGGATTTGAGATGGGAAAAAGGGGGAACTGAGAGAAAATGACAGATTTGTTCATCTTTAGTAAGTCAGAAGAGCCATGAAGCAGGATCAGTCCAGTGGCCCATCTAGTCTAGCATCCTGTTCTCACAGTGGCCAACCAGATGCCCCAATGAGAAGCCTGCAAGCAATGGTATCAGGTTTTCGGATGCATGCCTAGACCTGCAATTCAACTCATTGAAGGTGTCTTGGCAAGGATTCTGTAATCCAAGGTCTACACTTCTTTAAGACTTCACTGTGGCTTGGGGTGCATGCTTCCCCAGGTATGGTGTGTGACTTTAAGCCACTCCCGTAACAGATGGGATGTGTATGGTTATTTCAACCAAACTGCGTGCTTTTTCAAGGATGTGCTTTGGACATTGTCCAGGAGGGGGAGCTGTCTGCTCACCAGGTGTGGAAAACACCTTTCTGCGCAGATTGGAGAGGGTCCTCTATGCTTAAGAACTTCATCACCTGCAGGGAATCATTCATTCCCCCTAAGCATGGTGGAGAAATGCAGGAGCCCATGTTTGTTCTGCTCAGAGGAGACCCCCTTGAAATTCATGGACACAACAAACTTAGATCCATTTATTTCAAGGGGGTCTACTCTTGAGTACAACTTAGTATTATAAAACTGTTTTTTATGTGTACTGAAACGCTAAGCAAACCAAAACACAGCTATGCACTTCTTCTTGCAGTTATCCAACTCCAAAAATATGTGCAAAAATGCATATATTAGAGGAAAGCATGCCTTAAAATGCATATAATCATTTTATATGCATTATGTTAGGGGAATTCTGGACTTCTTCATGCAATGCATATGGAACTCACTGCCACAGGAGACAGTGATGAACACCAACTTGGATGGCTTTAAAAGGGGACTGGACAAATTCATAGAGGAGAAGGCTAGCAACTGCTACTAGCTACGATGACTGTGCTCTGCCTTCAACACTTCTGAATACCAGTTATTGGAAACCACAGTGGGTGGGAGTGCTTGGGTTCTGCTTACTCATGGACTTCCCACTGGGGTATCAGGTTAGCCCTGTGAGAACCGGATGCTGGACTAGATGGGGCATTGGTCTGATCCAGCCAGCTCTTTTAATGTTCTTATCTCAGATGTATTCTGACCTCTCTATTTAATGCAGATTTACTCTTTCTGGAGAATATTCTGTAAGTTTTTTTTTTTTTAAAAAAAACTGCTACCAAAGACCAGTTTACAATATCAAGCCCCAACCTCAGCTGGAAGTTAGACCTGGCCTCCTTTAGTTACTTCCGGGCTGAATATCTGCACTGACCTCTATGTGGGGTTGCTGCTGCCTTTGAAAACAGCCTGCAAAAAAAGCACCAACTAGTTCAAAACCAGGCAGCCAGACTTTTATCAGGTGCTGAAGAACTGGAGCACATAATTGCTCCAGCCTCATTCCAGCTGCATCGGTTATCCTTATCCGTTTGTTTGTGGGTTCAATTTAAAGTGCAGGCCATTGATTGATTGATTGATTGATTGATTGATTGATACTACCTTCTTTCCCCACCCTCCCCACCCAAGGAGCTTCTTCCCTTCCTTATTTGATGCCCACAACAAGTACATCCATTGGCTTGCATTTAATGTAGTGCTAATTAACTTGTTTTAAAAGGCAATTAGACAAATTCATGGAGGAGAAGGCTATCAACCCAAGTGGGAGAGCTCAGTTGGTGGAGCATGAGATTCTTAATCAGGGTTGTGTTTGTGAGCCCCACTTTGGGCAACAGATTCCTGCATTTCTTGTGTTCCCTTCCAACTCTAGAATTCTGTGATTCTGCGATGGGCTACCAGCCAGAGTGACTATTTTGCACTTCTGCTGTTAGAGGCATTATCCTTCCGACTAGGGCCAGTGTGGTGCAGTGGTTAGAGTGTTGGACTAGGACCTGGGAGACCAGGGTTTGAATCCCCATTTAGCCATGAAACTCACTGGGTGTGAACATGGGCCAGTCACTGCCTCTCAGCCTAAACGCCCTCATAGGGTTGCTGTGGAGATTAAATGAGAATGAGGGAGAGCCATGTACTCCACCCCTGAGATCCTAGGGGTGAGAAAGGGTGCAAGAAAAATGCAAAAAATAACCAGTAAATTAATAAAAGCCAGGAGGTGGGAATTTCAAGTGGGCAGAGTGCAGAGTGGGAAGTTCAAGTGGGCAGAATGTTATTGGGCTCCTTTCCAGCTTGCAGGCTTCCTACAGGCATCTGGGTGGCCACTCTGAGAATAGGGTGCTGGTTGGAGTGTGGTGCTGATAATACCAAGGTTGCAGGTTCGATCCCCGTATGGGACAGCTGCATAGTTCTGCATTGCAGGGGTTGGACAAGATAATCCTGAGATTCCCTTCCAACTCTACAATTCTATGACAAGGTGAGCTGTTGGCCTGATGCAGCAGGGCTCTTCTTCTGTTTGTACAAGGATTTTCACTTAAGCAATGGAACATCCCCCCTCTTCCCGCACCACACAACCAGTAAGTGTGTTCGGGGGGGGGGTTCTCCCTTCTCTCTAGAGCAGATTTGGGGAGGATTGTGGGGTGAGTGGGTGGGCGGGCAGACAGAGTTCTGTTGCACAGGACAGACAAAAGAAAGGACTTCTTCATTCAGTGCATAGTTAAACTATGGAACTCACTTCCACAGGGGGCAGTTATGGCCACCAACCTAGATGACTTTAAAGGAGGACTAAACAAATGAATGGGGGAGAGGACTGTCAAGGGCTACTAGTCATAATGGCTATGCTCTGCCTACATCGTTGGAGGAGGCACTGCTTCTGAATACCGGTTGCTTGAAACCACAGGAGGGGAGAATGCGCCGAGGCTCAAATCCTGCTTGCGTGCTTCCCTTTGGGGCATCTGGTCAGCCACTGTGAGAACAGGATGTTGGACTAGATGGGCCATTGGCCGGATCCAGCAGGACTCTTCTTACGCTCTTAATCAGGTCATGACCATTAACTTCAGCGGGTCTGCTCTGAGTAGGACTAGCAGCAGATACAACCGAGTTACAACAATCAGGTTCTCCCAGAGGAAATTTGGACCTGAGTTCATATTGTTTTGGTTTGCAAGGGGTTAGGTGGGGTGGGCTTAGCAGCCGAGTGAAAAACAAGGCTCAGTCATGGACAGCTCATCTCGTCGCGGCTTCCCCTTCCTAACCACAACCACCTTCCTTCCTCGCTCTCCCGTGGCCTGAGTAGCCTCTGAGTAACCAGTGAGCACACTCTTGAACGCTGATCAAGGCCGTATGGTTCCGGTGACTCACAGAGGATGGGAAACGGGGCTTCGGAAACCCTTTTGTTACACGGACCTCTTCCGCCCAAAGTGGGGCCGTCAACATCCATCTACAGATGGCAAGTCCCAGATGCCTCTCTTCACCCCCCTCCCCTTCCCCTGCTCTCAGTGGCGTTGCCACAACACTGCTCAAAATGGCAGCATATCAGAGCGTGATGCGGCTCTTAATTACTTGATAGAAATGGCAAAGAATGTGAAAGGGTGTCATTGCATATCCACACCTTCTTTGCAAGCAAAACGTCCCCCATTCAACCCCTGGCATCTCTAGGTAGGACTGGAAGAGACATTCCCTCCCCCCCAAAAACCTCCCTGACTGAACCCACAGAGAGCTGCTGCCAGTCAGTGTAGACAGCACCCAGCTTGTGACAGAGCAGCTGTTTGGCTCAATATAAAGTAGATTCCTATGTTCTTAGAACACAAACCCTAATGCCTCTCCTGGCTGGTAGGTGTTTTTGCTGGCTAGTAGCCACATGCCTGTAAATGCTGGTCATGCTGACACAAGCATTTACTAGCCGACAAGACCCATTTAGGGCAAGGGCCGTAGCTCAGTGGTAGAGCATCTGCTTTGCCTGCAGAAGGTCCCAGTTTCAATCCTGGCACCTGCCAGTCAGTGTAAGCAGTGCTGAGCTGGATGGACCAATAGTCTGATTTCCTATGTTCCTGTTTCAGGGACTGGCACCATTGTGGGACAGATATCTCAGTGTTTCTGCACTGTATGTCTCTTTTGTAAGGATTCCTGCTATGTGACTAGCATATGCATCCCATAAAATTGAGGCCCTGGACCAGCTAAAATTAGTCATGTCCAAGTGCCATCAAAAGAATAAGTAGCTTGAGTTGCTTTAGGGGCACTTGAATCCCACCTAACATTAGTTGGAGTGCAGCCTTAACAATCTACTTCATATTTATTGTTTTGATTCATACAGAGTTTTATGCAGATTTTACTCAGTTTACTGAGCAAATCTATGCATGTGTCTGTTCATATGCAAGACCCACTGAGTTCAATAGGAGTAGGGATGGCGGGCAATTGAATTAAGTTTGAACCCTACCTAATTCAGACTTTTCACCGCAATACACGAACTGAAACCCAGCTGCCCTTTGAAATTTGCCCTTCTCCAAACTTCACAATGCAGTTCTGTAGCCAAGCAATGTGTACAAAAATGCAGATACTGAGGTATAAGTGTGCATAAGGGATATAATGTGCATATGTGAAAAATAGCATGCAGAAATTAAGGAAATCTGCTGGGGGGGGAGAGTATATTAGGCAAAATTGCATATAGGAAATGAATGCATTAGGAGGAAATTTATGGCAGAATGCTGAAATATGGCAGACAATTTAAGAGTGGAAAAATGAGAAACTGAAATGGACAGATTTCACAGAGTCATAGAATTGTAGAGTTGTAAAGGGACCCCGAGGGTCATCTAGTCCAACCACCTGCAATGCAGGAATTTGCCCATCCCTACTCCCAAGTAAGTACATATAGGATTGCAACTGCAAAGAGCCAATTGAAACCCATGCAATGAACCAAATGCTGTTTGTTCAATGGTATGACTGGCCTTGTTCCCACCCTATTGCGATGCAATCTTTCCCTGGAGAATTCTGCAGTCAGGAACTCTTTTTCTAATGGCCATTATTATTATTATTATTATTATTATTATTATTATTATTACTACTACTACTTTAAAAGTTGCCCATGGAGACTCTGTCCTTAATGTCTAGCCTAAACTATTCCTTCCCTTTTGCCACTAAGGCTCTTGGCTGTTTATCGTCCTGCCTCCTTCTGAGGCTGTGGATAAATCCCTTCCTTCATTTAGCCTTTTACCTCTGTGTTATTTATAGAACTTCTGATCATCTCTGTCTGCTCTCTCGCTCGCTCCCACAGTCTTTGCATTGCCAGAATGCATCTCAGTGTCCCTGGCTGTGTTTCCCAGGTCTTATGACTGCAGTTACCTGGAGCGTGCCTCTACGTGTGTCTGTCTTAAAAGTCTTTCTAGGCCTTTTCAGCTTCTTGTTTTGTGCATTTGGCTGTTGATCTGTGTCGGCTGTATGCAGAACCTCAGGCATGCAGGCTGAATGTGGCCCTCAGGACCTTTCCACCTGGCCCCTGGCACTTCTAGTCATGGCACACTGCTCATTGGCGTTTAGAACTACTTTGTGACTTGTGCTAAATCAACAGGACTTCACTTAGTCATGACTGTTTTTCATTTCAACGAAAGATGAGCACAACTACTGTAGCTTAGTTGGATTCAAAGAATAATAGAATTGTAGAATTGGAAGGGACTCCGAGGAGAAGTATGCAGCTGTCACATACGGGTATCGAACCTGCAGCCTCAGCATTATCAGCACCATGCTCTAACCAACTGAGCTATCCAGGTTAACAATATGCCATGAGTATTGACTGACAATTGCACGATCTATTTAGGGCTGCAATGCTTGTTCAATCCTCCAAATTCATCGAGGATAAGGCTATCAGTGGCTACTAGTCATAATGGCTATTCAAGCTAGGAATGATGGGAATTGTAGTTCAAAAGCAGCTGGAGACCCAGGTTTGGGAAATCCTAGGTTTGATTAACCCATTAAATAGCTTTTGATTTAAAATGATGCCCTTGATTAAACATATAGCAGGTTGGTTGTTGCTCTGCAAACTTATGGATAGTGGAGACCATCTTAGAAGAGGCATTTCCACTGTCCCCTCAACAAAGACAGAATGCCTTTTTCAACACATCTTCGAAGAGGCTTTTCCCTACTCAGATGGTAACGCCTTGTCAAAGCTGATGCCTATTGCAATGTGGGTAACCACCTCTGAGAAGAAAGACATGATGTTTTTGTGCTCTTCAGAATGATTGTTTTGTTCATCGGCTGAGATATGCAGTTGCGTTCAATTAATTAACCAAATTAAAGCCCACCCAATTAAGATTTCTTCAATTGGGTTGCAGCCCTAATTCCAATATTGCGTTGGTTTTGGGAACACCTTCTGCTTTAATAAATTAAAAATGTGGTTCTTATATGTAAATCATGATTTGCCTCTTTAGAATGCAGATGACATCAGTGTTGTTTTAAATTGCTTCAATGTGTTTTCAGAAAATGCAGTTTGGTTCCAGGCTCACTCCTCAAACCATTATAAACATCCTGTATAAACTTCAAGTTTCTAGTCCTTAGTCTTTATTCAAAGCTTTTCCCTTCTCTGCACTTAACGCGGAGTGACCCCTCTTTCTGAGAGTGTGCCCTCTAAGAGTAATAGTCCTGATTTTGGGTAAGCTTTCTGTTTATATGGGAAGGGATGCATGTAGCTTTGCAATGTAGCTCAGAAGCATTTTGCTTCTGACACCCTCGCCCCCATCAGAGATTACTCAGATTGCTTATCAGAGCTACTTGTGTGGGTTTCATTAATCCCTCTGTTATCTTACTTTTGTGGCATCTCTCTGTCTCTGGAGACAAAAGAGGAGTTCGCCTTTGGGGGTGAAGTCAAAGTGCTGGAGGTTTGCAGCGCTTGCTATGGCAGTAGAGACTGATAGTGGAGAGACATTTTGTTTCAGCTGGGGCAGCTGAAGGCATTGGGTTGAATGCAGCACGTATAGGAACATAGGAATAGGAAGCTGCCTTATACTGACTCCATCTAGCTCAGTATAGTTAACACTGACTGGCAGAGGCTCTCCAGGATGGGCTTGGAGATGCCATTGCGGGGGTTGAAGCTGGGACCACTCGCATGCAAAGCAGTTTGCTATGGCCAGTCACTTCTGCTCTTAATGATTTCAGTAACCAGAATGAAATGGGTTTAGTCTTAAAGTCTATTATTATTATTATTTGTTGCCCACCCTTAATCATAAGGCCCCAGGGCGGGTAACAGCAACTTTAAGTTCAATATTAAAACAGTTTAAAACAAGTTACAGTTCTAGGCTTAGGGTGTGTACTGAAAGTGCTATCTCAGGTGTCAATGACCTGAGATGGTGTCTTTAGCATGCCTTCCGGTTTGACAGGGCCCACTCCTGGACTCCCCAACCCCCCAACTTCTGGGGCAGTGGAACTACCACGAGAGCCCCTTCTGCCAATAGGAAAACCCGAGAGGGTCTGTAAGGAATGAGGCGGTCTTTCAGATATTGGGGACCCAAGTCGTTTAGGGCTTCAAACACTAACATGATAACCTTCAATCAAACGGGCATCCCCTGCATCTGTTTTAAAACAGGGGTTCTATTAGGTTTAAACTGAACCCCGGGCAGTAATCTGGTTGCTGCGTTTTGGGGATTAGGATTGCTTGGCTCTGGAAATAGGTGATCTGGAGACAGATGTTCCAGGTAGATCACTCTACTGCTAAACAGCATGGGTTGTCTCCAACGTTAGAGTCGACCCGTTGAAATGAATGCACAGGGCGAAACATAGGTCTGTGGATTTCAGTGGGTCTATTATGAGCAAAACCTTGTTGGCTGCAACTAGGAATGGAGGATGAATTAGATTTTGTTGGCATTTGAAAGAGAAATCCCCCAGTTTGCACGCCTCGAACCGAAACAGCTATCTGTTGAAATTCGTCCTCCTGTGAATTTTGTGATGATTCCATTCTCCAACCTAGCAGTATGTACAAAAATGCATCTGTGGGCGGTTGTTGGGCACATAAATGCCTACATTACTGAAAATGACACAGACATCCTTTGAAAGTCACACTTCGCTGAATTTTGCAATGTGGTTCTTGAGGCAAGTAATGTGTACAAAAATGCATTATATTAGGGTAAGTGGCTTGCAAAAATGTGTATATTATCAAAACTGCATACAAAGAAATGCATCAGCCCTAAAATGCTGATGAATTTTCATGCGGATTTTTTTTATATAAAAAAACCCCCAATAATTCACAGTTTGCTGTGGAAATGTGGGGACCTGAATTTAAGACTGGAAGAATGAGATGCTTAGAGGACCAAAACTGACAGATTCTTCCATTCCCTAGATCAAGCCCCAATGCCTCTTTTTCCTCCTCCTCCTTGAAGAAATAGAGAAGCAGGCTGGGAAAAAATTCAATCCATTGGCCCGAACTTAGTAGTATTAAGCATGGGCGTTATTGTCATGAGGTGGCTGAGACCCTGGAGTCACTGGCCCCTTCCTTCCTTTTCGAAACTTAATTTTATATATTAAGGCGGGGGGGGGGGAACACCTTTGCATATAGTTTATTATATGCACAATGCAAACTGCAGTAGTGGTGAAACCCTGGTCACCCACATCTTAATTTCCCGAGGCATCTACACAAAGAAATTAGCATATGAAATGTCTTGGGTCCTGAGTCTTAGCAAAACCTCCAGCATTGTCTGTGTGTGTGTCTTTAAAGTCCTAAAGGCTCTTTTGGGAGAAAGGGTGAGATTTTAATGATAATAAATAATAATGGTGATAATGAATAATAATGGTGATGATGAAATTGGCTGGTTTAGCATCATTTTTTGCAATCACTTTTGCTGTTGATTCAATGCATTAAAACATTCCTAAATAGTAGTGTGTAACTGATTGACAAATACACGATCTCAAACAGACGGTTTTGCATTTACACACCATTAAGACGAATGACTTTGCACCTCTAATTGTTTCAAAAGGAATTTGTTCAATTGATAGTTATTTGCACACACCTGCCTGTTACGAAATATCCCCCAATAAAGAGGATGGGTCTCATGAATCCTGTGTTCTACTTATTCCAGTGGGTGGTGAATCTCTGGCCCAGGGTCCAGGTGTGACTCTTTGGGCTCCTCTGTCTGTCCCTCAGAAGCCCCCCCAGGCAACAGCCCTAACTGATTTTGCTTTGCGTCTTCCTTGAGTGCTTTTGCCTCACTGGAAATGTGTCCTTGAATTCTGCCATTTGCTTCCTTGGGTGGAGGATAGAGAGGAGTGTGTGAGTGTGTGCAGAAACTAGCCTGCGGTACAAAGGTAAAATTTATATCCATTGCTCCACCCACTTTTGGCTCCACCCCCACTGGCATGTGGCCCCTGGGAGGTTGCCCAGAAAGGAACGTGGCCCCCCGGCTGAAAAAGGTTCCCCCATCTCCTACTTATTCCAAAGTAGAACAAACAAGCTCTGCTTTTCAAGGAACCTGCCGCCTTTCGCACTGACTTCTCCCTCGAACCTGAGGCCAGGCGGTTACCAGCTCTGAACGGGTGGTTTCCTGGTGGCCAAACTGATGCCCCTAAAGGGTAGCCCACAAGCAGGACTTGAGCGTGAGTGAGAGTAACTCTCCCCGCTTGTGATTTCCAGCAACTGACAGCTTAATGCAGTGCATAAGCTTGCCCTCCCATATGTTCTCTCCCCACAACAACCCTTGGAGGTAGACCACAGCTGGCCCAAGGTCACTGGATGCTCTTCGTGGCCGAGTGAGGATTTGAACCCAGGCCTTCCCTGTCTCAGTCTGACACCTTAACCATTACATCGCAACTCACTTACATTCAGGCTGCTCTCTGTGGTGGTCTTTTTTCCAGATCTCGGTCCAGAAGCTACACAGGAGCTTTCTGGGCACCAGGTGTGCAAAAGCACAAGGACCAAAGTCTAACAGAATCAGTGCTGGTGGCCCAGTCCTCTTTTTGTAAGACTGGGTGAAAATAGCTTTGCATTTATAGGCCCCAATTTTCCTTTGCTTGCTCTCTCTAAATGGGGACCCTTAAAAAAAACACCCCAGGATGCACCTTTAACTAGCGAGCTCAGTCTGCAGATAGCCAGGTATTCTGGAATTCAAGATCCCACCTCTCAATGGGACTCTGTTGTAGATGCTTCATTTTTTTAACCATGGTGATACTTCTCAGGCTGTGGACACACCATTTAAAGCACATTTCTCCCGACTTCCCAAAGAATCCCAGGAATAGACATTTACCCCTCACAGAACTACAGTTCCCAGCACCCTTAACAAATGACAGCTCCCAGGGTTCTTTGAGAGGAGGAAGAGATGTGCTTTAAATGTATGGTGTAAAAAATGGGGCTAACGCTGGCCAGCTTTGCAGGGCCGTTGTGCAGCTGCATGGGACTAACAGAAGCCTTCCTTAAGCCACCACAGTAGTTCTTTACAGGACAGAGTAGAATAAAGCAGCTTTCATGCGCAGTTTGAGGCCACTAAAAAGGTGTGCAATCAGCTGGGAATGTCTCCTCTGCGTGGCCTGCTTGGGGTTATGCTCATGGTGTGTGTGTGTGTGTGTGATTGCACTGGAGCACTGCAGTGTTCTTTCCTTTGCACGTCCTCCTCCGTCCCGGCGCGAGGCCATGCCATGCGCAGGTGATGCGCGTGCAACCGAGACAGCCGTTCAAACTGTGGTCCCAGGGAGCATCCCCGCACACTTAACAAATATCTCTCCTCTGCTGGAATGAGAGAGAAGAAGAACAGGGAAAGGAGGGGGGGTTGTCCAGATGACCTTGCTGATGCTCTCATGCGCCCTTGAGCCTGCGACCGCCAATCGCACTCCTTTTAATTAATTAATTTCCCCCCCCTCACCTCCCCCACCGCCTTTATTCCCATGCCTGCCTTTGGGGCTTCTCGGAGAGGGTGCCTTCCCCTTTAAGAGTCTCCTGAACATGCTGATATGCAGAACTCCTGCAGCTCTGTGTTGCGGCACTGTGGGGGGAAGTCTGCTGAGCTGAGCAGTTTGCTCTGCCAGAGATCCCGAACAATGTCATTGTGTGCGAGAGGGAGAAGAAGAAGACACTGCAGTCAACTTTCAAGCCAGCTAAGCTGGCTAGCTGACTTCTCTCCATCCATCCATCTATCCATCCAAGGCTTGCCTCTCCTTTGGACGCTTGGACAGCAAGGTAAGTGACCTTTCTCTCCCTTTCTCTCTTTTAAATTCTACCTTTCTCCAGGTGTTAAGAAATAAAAATGAGGTAGCAAAGGTGATCTGTATCACCCTCTCTTTCTCTAAAATAGGAGGAAATGCAAATCCTTGTGTCTGGTTTGACTTCGGGTTCCATTCTCAGTCTCTGAAAGCTGGGGGAGTCTCATCTTGCGCCTCTGCATGGAACTCTTTTGGACCCACTTTGAAAAGCCGAAATCCTTTCGGATTTTAAAGTCGGTCCTTACAGCTCAGCGCCTGGATTTCTGCAAGTGCTGTAGCTTAAGTGGCTTGTGGATTGAACTAATTATATTTTACTTCTCTTCCCCATCTCTGTCCTGCTCCATTTGAGTTTTGAATTTAAATTTCATAAGGCAGGCTAATGAATATATATTTACAGATTCAGTATGTGTGTGTGTGTATTTAGTGAGCTTGGGATGGACTGGAATTAGCTGAAGGCTGCAAAGCCCTATTGCATGCTTACCTGGGAGTAACTTGCATCAAAGTATGTGGGACTTACTCCTGGGTAAAATTTTTGATCTAGAAGAGAGTCAATATTGTCATCTTCGCTACTTCTGGAAAATGGTCACTGGAAGTATCCAACGAAGTCCTACTCAGAGTAGCCCAATTGAAACTTAATGTCCGTAAGTTCATCATGCATCCAGTCATTTCACTGAGCTTGCTCTTGAGTAGAATTAATGTGGGAGATGACCCACTAGGTGTACATGGAATTTCCATTTTCTAAATTATTTTTGAGTTACGGTTTAGAAGAGGCTATCTTGTTGTTTCAAAGTGCTACCTGGATTCTACATTTAAAATTTGTGGGTTACACACACACACACACACACACACACACACACTCCCCTCTGGCAAGCGATGTCGGCTCATCTTCTGGAGTTTGATTACTGCAGGGAAAAATTAGTGTCAGGATAAGTTACGATGACACTCAGGACTCCATTAGCTTTTGAGATTTATGGCTGGTTAAAAGCTCATTGGGTGACACTGCTTTTCGTTTTGTTTTCAAGACTTCCAGGAAAATAATATTCGGTCCTCTCTCCACAGAGCCAGATGGGAGGCTCGTTCTTACAGCTCTCAAAAAATACCTCAGACAGGACCAGTCTCTTTATTGCAGCACTCCATGTTTTAGTCTTGAATTCTCTGTTGCCGTGCACATAGCCAGGAAGGTACAAATTTATGGTTGCCCGCAGTAGAGGCCTTTTTAGGACACAAGTCTACAGCTTGAGGTCCCTATGACCAAGAGGGCTAGAAACTTGAACAGGCTTTCATTTCTTTCTTTCTTTCTTTCTTTCTTTCTTTCTTTCTTTCTTTCTTTCTTTCTTTCTTTCTTGCCTCATGGCTTTCCATGCAGAGGAAAAAAATTATGAGTGAGTTGAGAGAATTGGCAGGTGCTCCGGTTTCGAGAGTTTGGCTCCGTGGGAGAGGTCTGCTCAAAGCTGTGCTTTCAGGCCATACTACTAGGAAGCAAAACCCACTGAACTCAATGGCCCCTTATTTCTGGGTTCAACACTTTTCCGTGCAGAAACCTACTTAATATTGATGGGTTATCAGCGCACTTAACGTGCATGCACCAATTGCAATTTTGCCGCAGTTCTAAAAAGTATTGAGTTGTCTCCACCGCTGGCCCTACTCAGAGTAGACCCATTGAAATTACACCACACTAGTAACTTGGGTCCATTAATTTTAGTGGGCTCGCTCTAAGTAGGACTTAGTTGGATACCATCCCCGGATAGGGACGGTGGGGGATCCCAATTACTTAAGCAGACCTTGGTCAGGGACGTTGTGTGTGTGTGTATATATAAAAATCTGGAATAATGGGCTTTCATTAACAATGCTTCTGAATCTGAGCATCACCCAGAGACCGAAACTGAAGGAAATAGGTAGCAGAAAGAAGGCAGGCAGGCATATCTTGAATCTTTTATTCATGTGCATTGCAGTGGGTCCTCCCCCCTTCTTCTTTAGGTTTAGCAAGAGTGATGGGCACCAGCTTGAAAGAATGATTTTTGTATTGCCGTTTGGAGCAAGTTTTAGGGAGAGGAGAAGAGGCAGGAGGGAGATGGTAGTGTTTGTAGTAAAGTTGGGGGGGTATCAGTAACAGAAGCAGATGGACTAGCTAGCTTACATGAGTTGAACGTGGCCGTCTAGGCTCGTGGTTTGTGATGTCATCGCTGCAGTATTCTGTCCTCGCATGCCGATTTGGCTTTTCCAAATCATTCAAGTGTCTATGCCATGGGTGAATGCGAAAATGCTCACCTTCCGTGGCTGTGAGGAAGGCCTCTTCTACTCATCGTCAAACACTCTTCAAGCCACGTGTGGCGGGGCAGACAGACTGGATGATGAGCATGGCTGGATCAGGCCAAAGTTTTTCCAACTGTGGAGCAGCCTCTAAGAAGTAGGCCATGAAGAGAACGGATTTCTTCTTCAAAGGTACACTGCCATGGGAGATGGAGGTTCTATCTAAAAGCCATGGAGCTGTTGCCCACAAAAGCATCCTGCAGCAGAGAATTCCACAGACTGTATGCAAAAAGACCGTCTGCTGTGAATTGTCGACCAATCAGCTTAACTGGATGAGCCCCTAGTAGTATTATTGAAAAAATTCTCTCTATTCAAAATTGTATTAACTTCTATCATGTTCTCTGTTTAGGACGCCACCCAGCCAAAAAAAGTATATTGTTTAGGTGCAATCTCAGCGCACTTCTCTATTCATGCGCTTCAGCCACAGTCAAAAGTGCGCATTTGCCCAGGATAAGTGTAATCACCCCGTTTTCTGAATCTCATGCCTTCATGCTCAAAGGATCCCACAGATGAGAGCAGCGCTGCTCGAGGGCCTGTGTAACTCCAAACTTGCACAGTTAGGTGGCTAACAACTATTTTACTGTATTCTCAAGAAGCTGCGCTGCATGAACGTATTTTTTAAAGAATGATCAAATGCTTCCAAAGAAAGTGCTTCCCCTTTGGGAATCAACAGTGCTTGAAATGCACATCCTATTCCAAGTTAACTGTCTATATGCGTTAGGATTTTTGCTACCCTTAAAACCGCTACTAGTTTTTGAAAGTCATTGTCAGCATCATTATTTATGGCTTGCATCCATTTCAGTTATAAACTCAGAGTAAGCTCACTGAAATCAATGAGCTTACTCATTAAAGCCATATCTATTAATGGCAATGAGTCTACTTTTGAGTAGGGCCAGCACTGGATGCAACATGTTATGGTTAGACTATATTGTGCTTTCAAAGCATCTTCCATACCTTCACCCCAATCCATCAACAGGCATCCATGCACACAGTCAGTCTTCTACGTGTGCCGCCAATACAGACGTCAATGTGCATTGAAAGCTCATTTCCACATGCACCAAAATACTTGGCCAACCCCTGATGAATCAATTGAAGAGTTTTCTGATGGGCATTGCCATGTAATTACCCCTCCCTGCCTCCAGAGCCACCAGTAGCTGTGTGCTACTAATTTGCCCAGGGCTAGATCTGCCCTTGGACCATTTTATCAGCAATCCTTACAACAACCCTGCAAGGTAGTATTTTTCGCTTATCTTCAATCTTCAAAAGGTGTGTGTATTTCAGAAGGTCAAGGAGAATGAGCGAAGGTCGCTGTCCTGAAAAGTTTCTAAATTCAGGTAGGTAGCCGTGTTGGTCTGACGTAGTCAAAATAAATTAATAAATTAATAAATTGTCCAAGGTAAAGGGACCCCTGACCATTAGGTCCAGTCGTGGACGAATCTGGGGTTGCGGCGCTCATCTCGCCTTATTGGCCGAGGGAGTCGGTGTGCAGCTTCTGGATTATGTGGCCAGCATGACAAAGCCGCTTCTGGCGAACCAGAGCAGCGCACGGAAACGCCGTTTGCCTTCCCGCCAGAGCGGTACCTATTTATCTACTTACACTTGGATGTGCTTTTGAACTGCTAGGTTGGCAGGAGCAGGGACCGAGCAACGGGAGCTCACCCCGTCACGGGGATTTGAACCGCTGACCTTCCGATCGGCAAGCCCTAGGCTCTATGATTTAGACCACAGCACCACCCACATTTGTTCTGGGTGTAAGCTTTCATGTGCATGCACACTTCTTCAGATATACTGAAACAGAAGTCATCAGACCCTTAAACATAGTGGGAGAGTGGGGTGGGGTTTTTCTCAGGAAGGTAGTAGGAGATGGGTGATTGACTCAATGGGTATGGTAAACCTGTTGACAACTGCAATTAGTCCTACAGGAAAAAACAAGGGATAGTATGCAGATGACCAAAAATAGTTTTAGCATATGTAATGAGACAAGACTCCAATATCTCTATTCAGCCCAGGTCTCTCCATAGTTTTCAGTTTATTAAGAAGTTGTAATTCAGCAACTTCTCTAAAAAGTTTCTGCGTGAGTTTATGACCGGGTTGGTCTTTGAGCGGTTGTTTTATATTTTTATTCATTGCATTTATATCCCCACCTTTTTTTCTCCAATGAGCTCCAGGTCCTCCACGCACTTGGTCCTCCACGTCTTCATCTAATCCCCGCAACAACCCTGTGAGGTAGGCTAGGCTGAGAGACAGTGACTGGCCAAAGTGAGCTTCATGGCTAATAGGAAGATTTGAGCCCCGGTCTCCCAGGTCCTCGTCTGACACTCTAAGCTGGCGATCAAGTCTTGTATCCTCTGCCTCCTTTCCCCTCTGATGAAGAATGCTGTGTGAACTCAAAGCTTGCATGCTCCCACACTGCTGGTAGAAAAGATAAGCTGAGCAAAAGATTCACCGCTATGACGGCTGCTGGCTTCCTTGTGATCTGCCTGGGCTTGCCTGGACTTGTTCAGCCACTTCACACTTCAAGACACCCAGTTGCAGATCCCAGCCTCAGAAGCCCCATCCTGGTGCACCAACGTTTTGAAAACTCTCCAGAGTTTCCCTTTCACTTCCAAGTATGCTAACTTTCCAGGTTTGTGCAGGTAGGATGTATATATTTTGCAAAATTCATGATCTGCAATGCACATTTGTTTTGTGTGTGTTTTTTTGTACACTAACTCAGTACAGGAATATAGTGGAATAAGTACAGTGCATTCATCAAATATTGCTTGGCTTCTGGAATGGGGGGTGGGAGCGGTTAGAGAAAAGGCTAGGAAGCTCTCTGCACATGTACATAGGATATTTATAATAGCCTATATTATAATATCCTATATTATATTATACCTGGTGTATATTATACCTGGTGCGAGAGGTCAGCCAGGCTGCAAATAAGCCAGGACGCAGAGGAGTTGACTAAACTACAGGAGCTGCTGTCGTGGGGGGGGGGGGGGAGCAGTGCCTTGAAGCCCTCCTCCCAACAGTGTAGCACTATTTAACACGTGACACCCTTGTTAAAACATCTGCACAGGCTGCCCATCTGCTACCAAGCCAGTTTCAAGGTCTCTGCATTGATTGACAAAGCAGCTTAGGTCCAGGGTACTGCGAGGGTCACCTGAACCCTTATATCCCAGCTCGATCGTTCAGATCATCTGCAGCGGGGGTTGTTGGTGAGGTTCATTTGGTGGCGACATCAAACTGAGCCTTTGATGTCATCTTCCCAGCCCTGTGGAATGCTCTGCCTTCTGTCCCAGCTCTGAAAACTTTTCTGTTCCTTCAGGCTTATGCGGGGAAGGAAGAATGCATCTTTCCACAACAAGTGATTTCAACTTTTAAAATATGTTTGTTTTTTTTAAAATTGTTATAAGCTGTATTTTGTTTCTGTTTATGAATGGCAGAATATATTCTTGCCATTTGCTCTAATTTTATTTTGTTTACAAATAACATTCAATGTTACTGTTTTAAATGGAGAATCCTGGGACCTGTAGTTTGTTCAGGGTGCTGGGAACTGTAGCTCTCGTGAGGTCAGCACTCTTTACGCCCAGCGGTTCCCAGCATTCTCCATGACTATTAATGTGGTATAATAGCTCGTTAAATGTATGGTGCGGATGTGGCCTAAGTTTTCCTCAAAGTTAATGAGTTGAAATTAAGGGACTTAAGTTAGTTATGTCCATCAACTTCAGTGGGACTACTCTGAGCAGGACTGGTATTGGCTACAACCCTACAAATGCTGCCTCTGAGCTGCAGTCCCCACCCCCCAATTTAGCTGGCCCTGAGGATTTATTGAAATGCATAAAAAAGCCAAAACACTGGTTTTCAGAGGGAGGGGGTGTTTCAGGAAATCATCCTATCACAGCAGTGGCAGAAGTTTTGAAATAATCTTTGGCAACTGGGTAATTATGTGCCCTTTACTGATGGTCTTTAGTGATGGATGGGTTTTCTATAGATTGGGATGGGCGAGCCTGTCAGTATCAGTTTCTCATTATTCCAAATGTAAGTTAAAGGATGCATTTTTGCATCAGCTATTCCTCCCCCTTAAGTCCTCGTGAAAATTTGCCACCGTTCCCTTTACATACATATTTTGTTTGTGCAATTTTACCTAAAAGATGCATTCCTCCCGAATAATTCCCCCAATACAGTGGTACCTCGGGTTAAGTACTTAATTCGTTCCGGAGGTCCATACTTAACCTGAAACTGTTCTTAACCTGAAGCACCACTTTAGCTAATGGGGCCTCCTGCTGCTGCTGCGCCGCCGGAGCATGATTTCTCTTTTTATCCTGAAGCAAAGTTCTTAACCTGAAGCACTATTTCTGGGTTAGTGGAGTCTGTAACCTGAAGCGTATGTAACCCGAGGTACCACTGTATATGCATTTGTTGTTGTTGGAGAACCACACTGCAAAAATCAACAAAAAGTGAATGGGGAAGGGTGGCTTCATTGCAATTCACACATTGTTTTGGGAACAAATTAGGTCATTTTGCATTAAAATTGTGAACTGCACTGAATTGCTCCTGTGTCCCTATATATAGAAGATTTGATAAATAAAACCTAACTATTGCTATTTTTTAAGCCACACAGAATGAGATCAACGTTTGTCCTGAATTCAAAGGAACTATGTAAAGTGAAGTAACGTCTTGAGATATAGATAGATAGATAGATAGATAGATAGATAGATAGATAGATGTGTGTAGACAGTGTATTCCTACACAAAGTCCCATTGAGCTCAGTGAGACTGCCTCCTAGGTAAGTGTCTATGGGATTGCAAGCCAAAGCCCCATCTGCACTATGCCTTTAAAGCAGTATTATACCACTTTTTAAACCCCCAAAGAACCCTGGGAGTTGTGGTTTGTTAAGAGTGCTAAGAATTGTTAGGAGGACCCAATTCCAGACCTACAATTCCCAGAGCTTTGATTGGCTGAAAAAAATCCCCTGATTAATTAGGTGGCAGACACATTTTTTCAAAAATGCATATGTGAAATTTAATACAGGTACGTACAAACACTGCAGATGACAAGCATCGTTTTAGCAGAGGCATTCCCTTCTGTGTGGAAGAGAACTGGTGACAGGGAGATGAGAATGCCTCTTTTGACATGGTCCTGGCGACAACACTTTGCTGCAGCATTCTGAAATAACCTTGGAAGTGGTCGAGTCATCTGAATACAGCTGATGATGAGATGTGGCAAAATCACCTGCTTTCTCTGGGTGACTAGAAGGAGAGCCAGAGCAGGCACTCGCACAGAGAGGCAACAGGAAGCCCCTTTAGTTGGGTGGCCTCACACAGAAGCCTGAAATGTTGTTAGTTCATGTCTCACAAGGTACTCATGCAAACTTGCCCTAGCACAAGGTTTAAGAATGACTAAGCTAGTTAGGTAGCCTTTACCTTTTTGAGAGAGTTGCATAATTACTGTGGCTTTTATAGGCCCTTGTCAAACTGGGTCGTTCAGCCTGCTGTTTGTTCCCGGGGCCTGTGACTCAGAACTGAAGCTGTGTGTGTTTTAAGGGTGTGTGAGTTGCCCTTTGCTCGATCCCATCTCTTAGCCTCTGTCCTCCTTCCCCACACCCTGCCCTTCGCTGTGAATACAAGTCAACCCACATGGTTAAGCCAGTGCAAGGATTACAGCTCTTAAAAAAACAGGGGCAGGGCCTGAGTGACAGATGGGTGGCTATTACAGCCAAGAAGATTTGATCTCTTTCAGATGCCTTTCTTTCCTTCCCCCTTGTCTTTTGTTGAGGGAGTGTATATTTGCCCACTGGTTAGTTTTGGGTTAGTATTTTTGCCTTGTTTCAACAAAAGGCTCACAAAAAGTGAGCAGAGGTTGGATGGCCATCTATCTTGGATGCTTTAGTTGAGATTCCTGCATTGCAGGGGGTTGGACTAGATGACCCTTGGGGTCCCTTCCAAATCTACCATTCTGTGATTCTGTCATTCTAAGGTGATTTACAGAATTAAAGGGTTGTGTCTGAATAGGTTCTGCTCAGGGTAGACCCAACTTGCACCAAAGCCAGAATGGGGACTCGCGCAGAGATGCAGTGGGCAGCCTCCCCTAGAGTGATTTATTATTTGCAATCTGTGGGTTGTTTCCAACTGAGCCCCATTCAGAGTAGACCCATTGAAATTAATGGACCTAAGTTGGTCATGGTCATTAACCTCACATTGTCTACTCTGAGTAGGTCTAGCACTGGAGACACCCTAATGATCATGAATAAACTGGGCCTGTTCATTTCAGTGGGTCTTCTCTGAGAAAAACTTAGTTGGATACAATCCCCTAAGGTAGGCATGTTCAATAACCTCAGTGTGTCTACTCTGAATTGGACCAGCTTTGGATACAACCAACTAATGAACCAACTAATGCACTCAAGTTAGTAATGTACATTGACTTCAGTGGCCCTACACAGAGTTAGACATTAGACACACACCGTTCTTTTTAAAAACATAACACAGCAGGTGCTGTAACCGTCCAATAGTTTGATTTCACCCCGAAAGGTTCACTCCTCCATTGTCTCCTGCAACAGACGGATGCCAACCAATAGGGATAATCTTAAAATAATAATTTTAGGGAGTAGTGTAATGGTTACAGTATAGGTCTAAGAGCTATACCAGCAGGTTCTGGTTACCATTCATCCACGAAGCTCAGTGGGTGATGTTGGGCCAGCCACTGCCTCTCAGCCTAACCTACCTCACAGGGCTGTTGTGAGGATAAAATGGAGTGGGGTAGAACTCATACGCCACCTTGAGCTCCTTGGGGGAAAGGTGGGGTGTAAACATTTAAAAACAAACCAGAAACTAAAATGACATAAAAACAGCACTTGGAAGAGAGTCATAAGGACTAGCAACTTGGGTTTGTTTTTGTTTTTTAAAATTGAGATTCCCCAGGAAGTGAGATTCAACACTTGGTTGCACTTATTGGGCTCTTGCTCTGAGCCCTGGACTGGGTGGCTCAGTTCTTGGAATGTCCCAAGACAGGCAGGTCCAAGGGGGAGACAGAGAGAGGGGGAGAGAGAGAGAGAGAGAGAGAGAGAGAGAGAGAGAGAGAGAGAAAGAAAGCATAAGAATGGGCTGGAAGGGCAACCATGGAGGGCAAAGGGGTGAAGCGTCACTCTGTTTTGCTTCAAAACTTTCTGCATTCGGCTTTATGGATGACTCATTCAGAAACTCTTTCTCTTTCTCTCCGTTTCCTTTTTTTCCTCTGGTTTTGCTTTTCAGAACGCCAAAGCCTGGCCAAGACGTGTCACGTTTCCTCCTTCGACTCTCCCTCGTCCATCCAGGTGCAGGGATGGCAATGGGCAGGTGAGGTCAGTGGGTCAATGAAACTTCGGAGTTCCCTGTCCTCGCATAAGGAAGGGTGGCTTTTTGGAACAATGTGTGAGTGTGTCTCTGTGTATTTCAACACTAGGTTAAAGTGCTGACTGTGGGGCGGGGGGGCTCCACCCTTCGGCGGGGAGGAGACTGGCTCCTTCTGCTGCCCGGCTGATATCCTCAGCAGTCGTTCTGCTGACGACTGAACAGGATGCTAGTCCTGAAGACCTTCGTGGAACAGGTAAATTGACTACTTTTCTGTTTCTTTCGACCTTACGTCTCTTATACCACATCAGGGCAGCTTTAATTCTATGGTGGGGGGAAAACTGTGTCCTATTCCAAGTCTATTCCAACACTGGAAGCTGCCTTCTAGCTTGGCTTTACCTACACTGACTGGCAGCAGCTCTCCAGGAGCCTCTTCCAGCCCTACATGGAGATGCCAAGGATTGAACCCAAGACTTTCTGCTGCTCTGCCTTCACTTAAGATGCAGGAGCTTTGGAATCTGTCTTATACTGAGCCAGACGCATTGGTCCATCAAGCTCAGTATTGTCTACACTGACTGGAAGCAGTTCTCCAGGGTTTCAGGCAGGAGTCTCTCCCAGCCCTACCGGGAGATACCAGGAATTGAACTTGGGACTTCCTGCATGCAAAGCAGATGCTTGGCCACTGAGCTATGGTATTTCCTGTAAACATAACGTAAGATTCTAGTCCTCATGATTCGAAATTAAAGGCTGATTTAAATAAGAACAAAGGAAGCTGCCTTGTGCCAAGTCAAGACAATTGGTCCAGATAGCTCAGTACTGTCTGCACTGACTGGCAACAGCTTCCCTGAGGTTTCAGGCAGGGCCTATATTCTCAGCCTTACTGGGAGATGCTGGGGGGTTGAACCTGGGAACTTCTGCATGCAAGGCAGATGCTCTGTAAAAATATTCTAGTCCTCCTGTTTCTAAATAGAGAACTGGGTTTCCATTATGGGATGGCATGATGGTTTTGCACTAGGGCAAGGTGGGCTCAGATGTTAGCAGGGGCATTTCCCCCCTTTCCTGTGCTCAGCAGCCTGGCCCCCAAACCCTGCCCCAGAGCGCCCTTGCGTGTCGCTTTTCAAAGCCCCAGATTGGCGTTTTCCTGCCAGCCTTCTGCACCAGCCGAGTTCCCCCTTTTCCTGCTGGCGTGGCTGCTTGCCTGCGTCAAGACGAATCCTGTGAGTCTCCGATGATTCATGGGTGCACCCTCTGTAACCCCACTGTGCTTTCTTCCAGAGCGCTCTGTTTGGGGAGAAACAGGGTGGAGCTGGGAAATGCAACCCTATGACAGTCTAATGAGTGAGGGCAGGAGCGTGAACGTGGCTCGGTGGCATCGTGGAATCATAGAACTGCAGAGTTAGGAGGGATCCCGAGTTGTCATCTAGTCCAACCCCCTGCAATAGAGGGCACTTCCTAGAGCAGCCTCGTGACCTCCAGACATTTTGGACTACAGCTCCCATGAACCTCTGCCAGCACAGCCGACGGGAGCTGGAGGGCACCAGGTTGGCGAAGGGCTGCTCTGCAATCACGCCTAAGTGCGGACGTCTCCCACTGTCTTGTAGATCTGTGCTTTCCCATGCAAAATGCAAGTTTCTAGGCCTTAATATCACAATGGCTGTCCTTTATAGCGGCAGAGCATCCGCATTTCGTGCAAAAGGCCCCAGGTAAGGTTCGCATGCGGGTAAGGTATAGGGACACGGGTGGCGCTGTGGGTTAAACCACAGAGCCTAGGACCTGTCGATCAGAAGGTCAGCGGTTCAAATCCCTGCGATGGGGTGAGCTCCTGTTGCTTGGTCCCTGCTCCTGCCAACCTAGCAGTTCAAAAGCACGTCAAAGTGCAAGTAGATAAATAGGTACCACTCCGGCGGGAAGCCAAACTGTGTTTCCGTGCGCTGCTCTGGTTCACCAGAAGCGGCTTAGTCATGCTGGCCACATGACCCGGAAGCTGTACGCCGGCTCCCTCAGCCAATAAAGCGAGATGAGCGCCGCAACCCCAGAGTCTGCCATGACTGGACCTAATAGTCAGGGGTCCCTTTACCTTTACCTTTAAGGTTGGCAGCAGGCCCAGGTAGGAGTGGAAATGACCCCTGCCTGAAAATCCTGGAGGGCTGCTGCCAATCAGAGTAGGAAATGCTTACTAGGTGGACCAATTGTCTGACTCGGAAGAAGGCAGCTTCCTGTGCTCCTTGACATTAGGACAGACTGCGCTAACCTGGCGCCCTCCAGATGTTTTGGACTACAACTCCCAGCTGAAGAACACCAGGTTGGTAAAGTCTTACATCTTTCTTTGCTTCGCTTTGAAGGTCAAAATATTGGCTGGGGCAGAGGGAGAAATCTAGGTATAGTAAGCATTTTAACATGAGCCCTACCTAATTCGCACATCTTGAAAACATTTTCAAACTGAAATGCAGCTGTCCTTCGAAACTCATGCCTTCCCAAATTTTGGGATGCGGTTTTCTGAACAAACCGTACAAAAATGCATATATTGGTGCATGGAAACATGCAGAGTAGTGAAAATAATACACAAAAATGCATTATAATAGAGGAAATTGCTGGCAGAAATTTGTATATTTGGAGAAACGTGCTTTAAAATGGGGATGGATTTTTAGCCATTTCTATTTATTTGATTCTGTGTTTTATTTTGTTTAGACTCAATGAAGTAAACCAAAATTCCATATACTTGCACTATTACAACAGGTTGAAAGCAGCATAAAGTTGAACAATATAATTAAACTTATTCCAAAAATCCCACCCATTTTTCCAAAAACCTATTAGGTTGATTTGTGTGTGTTCTTTTCTAATAGGTTAACTTGACTTAATCATTGTTGCTATAGATCTGACTTTTCCAAGCCATTTGCATACAGTGGGAGATATACTTTAGTCTTACATTTTGTTAACAGAAGTGTGACGAACTAAATGCAAGATTGGAAAAATGAGAAACTGGGATGAATGGAAATTGACAGACTGGTCCACACCTAAGCTTGACCCAGAATCCTTTTTGTTGGTGCAAGGGATTCTGGGATGTACATAGCTCAGGTGGGGCCAGCCATGACCCAATGAAGATCAATGGACTCATGGGTCAGCTCTGAGAATGACTAATGTGGAATACCATCCAAACTAAAGAATTGACAACCGACTTCCCTTTTAATAGGATTCTATTGATTAGTTTCTGTAAAATATTTATAACTTGCCCTTCATCAGTGCAGATGCAGAACACAGAATAGCCAGCTAAATAATAAAAATGACAATAATCTGTATTATAAAACAAACCACGAAACTGAAAGCAAAACAGGAGGGGGAAAAAAATCACAACAGCTTGTCGAGAGAGCGTACCTGAGCTTAACTTTTTATTTATTTACTTAGGTGACTTACAGCCTGCCCTTCAGTCAAATCAATCTAAGATTGGAAAGCAACATAGGAATATATACAATACATAATAACATAAAACAATCTGGGGGGGTGGGTAATCAAACCAAAGTAGGAGGCATTTGGCTACCTTAAGAGAGGAAGTGATGGGGAGATTAGGGGATTCCCTCTTGGAAAGAGTCATAAACAGAACAAACTACAGTTCCCAGGATTCTTTGTGGGTGTGTGCTTTAAATGTATGGTGTGTATACAGCCTGTATCAAGCCGTATTAAGCCTGTAACATAGCTAAGTCAAAAGGATGCCCTTGGCCGAGGCCCTGCCAAAATCTAGGTGCTGGTTGTGGGATCAAGCTTCTAGTCCTCTTTGAGCAAACATTTCCCTCCCCCCTCTTCTTCTTTTCTTCCCAGGGCTTTTAACCTCAAGAAAGAAGGTGAGGTGGAGAGGCTGGTGTCCTTCCCTGTGTCTGCCTCACCGGCCAGCTTTCTGTGAGTGCTTCTCTGGCAGTGTCTTAGCTGGTTGTTGTGTGCAATGATGGAGGAAGCAATCAGCAAGAATACTGCTGCAGAAGTGCTACACACTTTCATGCCTGCTGAGCGTTTCCTCCTGCAGAGCCAAAGCGAAAGGACTCCTATTCCTGGAAACGGGACGGGCCTCTGTTCATTCCACACCTACTCTGGACGGCTTCTAGGAAACCAGGAGGACTTCAGAAGATACAGAAAGCAGGTTCAGGGAAAAGAGGGTAGGGTTGTCAGGAGCACCCCAGACCATGAGGTTTTAGGACCCAAACCTGAGACCTAGGGGCTTCCCCCCTGGCGGTCATGGGAGGTGGGGGTTAATTGGGAGAGGGAAACAGAGGAGGGCAGACCCCACTCGGAGTTTCTGTGCTATAATCCGAGGCCAACTCCTGCCAAGCTGAAGCTTGCAAGCTGCATGTGCACTCTTCTGAATGATTTTGTTAGTGCAATTTTGTAGTTTTAATTTTATAATTAAAGGCACTCTCGCCCACCTGGAGATTCAAGCCCTCTGACTGCCACCTGGAGGGGGCCAGGCAAGCCTAAAGACTTCTGGAGGTCTGACAACCCTATCAGAGGGGGACACACAACCCTGAGATTTAGAGTCCCATGCTCTGCCAACTGAGCTGTGTTGAGACTGGCTGACTTATCTGCCATTAGACTTTATTGCCATGCTTCAGCTGCTCATTCGGAAGTAGCACAGGAGCCCTGCTTGGAAAAAAAGCTGGCAGCCTTCTACAGGATCTAAGGACAGGAGAGGCTGTGGGCATATAGGTGGGGTTAACATTCAACATAGGGACTTCGGGAGCTGCCTTATACCAAGTCAGACTATTGATCTATCTAGCTCAGTACTGCCAACACTGACTGGCAGCAGCTCTCCAGAATTTCCAGCAGTGGGCCTTTGCTCATCCCTCCCTAGAAGTGTCCTGTATAAAACCTGGGATCTTCTGCATGCAAGGCAGGTGCCCTGCCACTGAGTTATGATCCCTCCTCAATAAGGTTGCCACCTTTTCTTTTGTCCCAGCTCCTGTGCCTTTCAACAGCAACCTAAACACAAAGAAATTAAGCTAGGGGAACCCTTGGCCGCCACTTCTGTTTGTGTCAGGGGGGAAAAAAAGTTACCAAGCTTCAGCATATCAATCAAGCTGATGCTAAATGCACAGGAGCAGGGTGGTGGGGTGGAGTTGGCAACCAAAGCCATGCTTCTGGGTGAGAGGAAACTAGTTCTACTCAGAGCAAACCCATTAAAATTAATGGAGATAACAAACTTAGGGCCATTAATTTCAGTAGGTGATTAGAACTTAATTGGATACAACACTACAATTTTGACAGGTTAAGCTTTTGCAGTTTTGGAGTGTGTGTGTTATATATTTACTCTTTGGGGTGTAACTCGATAGAAAGCAGCAATAGCCTAATCAAGCGGTGAAACTGATTGACTGAACTAATTAAAAGCCTCATAGCAGTGGGTCAATACCAGCAACATCTTGAGCATATTTAAAGAAGATAAGAGAGAGTCTCTCTCGACTAAACTTCGGAAGCGAATCATGGGGAGCTGCAACGAGAAATGGTATAACCAGTAAGAACTCAAAATGGGGCCATCCGATATCTCTCTCCCCCCTCCACAAAGGCCAGTTAATGGTGTGTTCTCCATTGATACCAAGTTGCAGCATTATGGACTTTTTGGTTTGGAGAAAAGGTGACAGGATAGAAGTTTATAAAAATTATGCGTGGCATTGGAGAAAGTGAATACAGAAAAGTTCCTCTCCCTCTCTCATAGCACCAGAACTCACAGACATCCAGTGAATGTTGAAATATTCAGGACAGATAAAAGAAAGGACTTCTTCACGGAGTGCAAAGTTAATCTGTGGAACTCACTCCCACAGGAGCCAGTGAAGGCCATCCAACTAAAAGAGGGTGGGACAACTTCACCCTGGAGGCTACATTGCTTCTGACAAAGAGTGACATGTTCTCTGTTGAGGCCAAGAATTTGTGGGAGATTTCACCTGGTACAGCATGAGACTTTTAATCTCAGGGTCGTGGGTTCAAGCCTCACATTTGGCAAAAGATTACTGCATTGCAGGGGGTTGGACTAGATGACCCCTGAGGTCCCTTCCAACTCTACTGTTCTATGAAATTGATTGCCCTCCTGGGAAATCACAGCATTCAAGGACTTATAAAGGAACCCTAACACAGGAAGAGTGTGTTGGATCAGGCCAATGGCCCACCTAGCCCAGTATCCTGTTCTCACATTGGCCAACCAGGTGCCTGTGGGAAACACATGAGGAGGATTCAAGAACAAGAGTGCTCTCTCTCCTCTCCAGTGGTTTCCAGCAAGTGGTATTCAGAAGCCTTGCTGCCTCTTAACTGCAGAGACAGAGCACAGCCATCCTGGTTAGAAGCCAGCCATTGATAGCTCTCTCTTCCAGGAATTCGTCCAGTACAATAATCCTGCAAAGCTGAGCCCATGCATCAAAAATTACCCTCAGGGCTTAGTCATCTGCAAAAGGCAGCTCCGGTGAGTGCTTGATTAGGGTTTTTCCAGGAATCTTAAGTGTCTAGCCAAAATTGCAATGTGTGGTTGCAGCAGAGTTGGTGCACAAGAATATGTTGACAAGCGTGTCTTCAGTACAAGAATGTTTTCAGGGAGCAAAGGATTGGCTGTGTCTAATGGGCAAGGAGAGGGGGGAGGGAAATACCCAAATCCCTGAGAGTTCAGCAGCCACCCCCCACAGACTTTCAACAAGTATAATGAGGTCTAGAAACTTGCTTTGTTGTTGATGTTTTAAAAAAGGAATTGCAGGGAGCTGTAAGGTAAAGGGACCCCTGACCATTAGGTCAAGTCACAGACAACTCTGGGATTGCGGCGCTCATCTCACTTTATTGGCCGAGGGAGCTGGCGTATAGCTTCCAGGTCATGTGACCAGCATGACTAAGCCGCTTCTGGCGAACCAGAGCAGCGCACAGAAACACTGTTTACCTTCCCGCCACAGTGGTTACCTATTTATCTACTTGCACTTCGTGCTTTTGAACTGCTAGGTTGGCAGGAGCAGGGACCGAGCAACGAGAGCTCACCCCGTCACGGGCATTTGAACCACCGACCTTCTGATCGGCAAGGCCTAGGCTCTGTGGTTTAACCCACAGCGCCACCCGCGTCCCTGCAGGGAGCTGTACTCTGTGCCAAATACCACATTTTGCAGGTTTTCTTATATACCTACAAAATAGGAACAAGCTATGCCTAACACAGGTGGAGGCAAAAGATAGCAGAGGTTACATCCACACCATACATTGAAAGCACATGGGTTTCCCCCAAAGAATCCTGGGAATGGTCATTTACCCCTCACTGAGCTACAATTCCCAGCACCCATCACAAACTACCGTTCCCACGATTCTTTGCGGGAGGCCATGTGCATTAAACGTGTGGCTGTGACCAGAGTCTTGGCTTAATAAGACTGATCTCTGCTGCTGCATTCCTGTTCCACTTTCTTTTTATAAGTCAAAAGAGTTATACTTTGGGGAGGGCGGTAGCAACAGTTTCAACAGACGCAGAAACCCACCTGTGGTTGAAAAGTGTTGGGAACCTCAAGCCTGTGGATTATGTATGGCCCTCCAGCTCTCTGTATCTGGTGTTCAGGACTCATCCTAAATCAGGGATCGGCAGCCTAAGGCCCATGGGCCACAAGCGGTCCATGGGGATCGTTTAACTGGCCCATGGACCCCTGCTGTCTGCTTGGCTGGCTCTCATGCGCGGAGCAGAGCAGGGACCGCCCTCCGTGACACTGGCCAGCTTCCCATTGGCTGCAGGAAGCTCCTGCAGCCAATAGGAAGCTGCGCACACCTCCTCCGTGCTGGAAGGAGCACCGGAAATAGTGTTCGCGCACACGCACTCCAGCCCACTGCAGCGTCTGTGGGACTATGAACCGGCCCAAGCCACAAAAACTTTGCCCACCCCTGTCCTAAATCATGGTTCCACCTCCACATCCCTCCACAGACCACACCTGATCTGCACCTGATCTCCTTTGCCTGGATGTTATAAACCTCTGTTGCACAGATGGGCCATATGGCTCCTGTACAAATCTAAGTCTCGTGTATTGCCCTATGCACAGCTTGACTAGGACCACACCCACTCCTGAAATGTGGCCCCTTGAAGCTTACCCATGAAAGAATGTGGCCCATTGAAAAAGGCCCCCTACCCCTGCACTAAAAGTTGGGCTTTAGAAGTTGCTTATGTATGATCCCAAAGTGAAATTTTATTTAATAAAATACAATAAAAACAAAGTAGATGCTTCTCTTCTTACTTTTGCTATCTTGGATGCTTAAGTTGAAAGACCTAGGGACGGGTGGGTGAGAAATGTGATCCGGTCCACAGTTAAAAGGTGAACCCACCTAATTTGCTGTTTCCAAAACAAGCTGAGAAACAGCCCTCCTTCAAAATTCACACATTTTCGTGTCTACAAAAACTCAGGGTGCAAAAAAAGGCATATGTCTGAGAAACGTACAAAGATGCGTTATTGTTTCATTAAGATTCCAGGGCAGGTTATAACATTAAAACACAATATTAACAATGGTTTAAAACAACTTCTGGTTGCAGATATTGGGGGAAATGTGCATACTGGGCAAATTTGCATCTTGGGAGAAATTTGCTTTGAAGAGTTTTCACAAGGACTTAAACACACACACACACACACACCATAAACTGATATAGAAATGTGGAGAACTGAAGACTGAGGAAATGAGACACCAAGAGGAACCAAAACAGACAGATCTGCCAGTCTCTAGACACACGGGTGACACTTGTATGCCACCCTTGTGTGCTCTTTCTCGAAGTCATTTCACTCCTGCACCTCTTGGGCTCGAAGGCTGAGAGATCTTGACTAGCCAAGATTAAAAAGCAAGAATGCTTCACATATCTCCACGACAAGAGAGTCCTTCTACATTCCACCGAGAGTAAATCCACCGGATTGAAAGTAATGCTGGCGCCAGCCTGAGGGTGAGACTGGTTTTATTTTCTTTTTTAGGGGCTCATTCTAAACCTGTAAACTCTGTTTCCGCCTGTCCACTCTACAATCCCAGTGCTGTGTTTCCAACAGAGGACAGTCGGGTGCTGATGCTGAACTCATGAGCTAAATACATGAATGTACTTGTTTTAACCCATTGTTTTCCCTCACCCCATGTCTGGTTTTCGCTGGTATACTGGTCCTGTGCATGGAGGTTCACTTCTACTTATCTATCTATCTATCTATCTATCTATCTAGATGATTTCTCTTCCACTTGATTGTCTAAAGACTTTCTCAAAGCAGTTAACAAAATTTGCTGTATCATTCAAAAACATTATCATTCAAAATTATATATTCCTTTTCAACGCATCTGGGTCTTGAAGCTGCTTAAAACAATTGCACCAAACAACATTTTATAGTCTAAATTAAAACCTCAAAGAATAAAATACCAGAACAGCATTTGTGGTGCAAAGAAGCCTCCTGAAATAAGTAACTGGCAGCTGAAACTCAGCAAAGTTAGTTCCTGCCTGAGTTTTAGTGGGAGGGAGTTCCACAGAGATGGGCCCCCTATATTGAAGACACGTCTCCTCATCGACATGAGGTGTGCTTCTCAACTAGTGGAACACTAGTAGTGCTCCCTCAGATGATCACAGTGATCAGCCTGGGATTTCTGAGGCAAGGCATAAATTAAGGCAGTAGTGTGACTGGTCCAAAAGGACAAATGGGGCAGTGCCCCACCAAGGCAGTAAGCCCACAGCGAGCCCTGCCATCTTACAACCAGCCCAGGGAGCGGCAATGCCTGCTGCCTCCCTCATTCGCAGGGAGGATGGACACTCTGCCTCTCATGGGCTCTGGCGCCACCTACTGTTGGGGTCCCTGACTTCCATCCCACCAGACCCAATTCATATGGCAGCCTTATGGTCTAAGGCAGAGGTTTTCAACCTTTTTGAGTCCACGGCTCCCTTGGCCAACTACATTCTTTCTGTGGCACCCCTGTGGGGCTCAGGACCCCAGTTATGTCACCTGCTGAGCTGGCAGCCTCTCACCCTTTTTCGGACACCCTTGTGGAGGGTTCCCTGAGCCTCCTATCCTCTCCCCTCTCTTTGGGAGTCCTTTGGGCAGCTGCTGCTGCCATCCCTGGTTTCTGAGCCAAGCCCCCACCTTGCCCCAAAGAGAGGTGCCTCCCAGAGGTATCATTCACCTGCGGAGCTTATAGCCAGGGCTGCGGCAACGAACAGCTGTGCAAGCCTTGGGGAGGCAGAAATGTGAGAGGGCATCAGAGGAGGGAGGGAACAAAAGAGGGTCAGAAGCCAGTGTTGCCCATGGCACCCCTGACCACCAGTCAAGGCACCCCAGGGTGCCATGGCACACTGGTTGAAAACCATGGTTCTAAGGATTACAGTGGTACCTCGGGTTACATATGCTTCAGGTTACATACACTTCAGGTTACAGACTCTGCTAACCCAGAAATAGTACCTCGGGTTAAGAACTTTGCTTCAGGATGAGAACAGAAATCGTGCTCCAGCAGCGCAGCGGCAGCAGGAGACCCCATTAACTAAAGTGGTGCTTCAGGTTATGAACAGTTTCAGGTTAAGAACAGGCCTCCAGAACGAATTAAGTACTTAACCCAAGGTACCACTGTATTCAGGTCTGCCCTCATTCTTGATCTTCCCTGGTGCTACTCTTTTGTCTTCTGTGCTGTTTTGAAAGGAAAAAAACCTCTGTATTTAAATTGCATTCCTCTTGTACAAACCCTTTGAAAATAGAAAATATGCATTTTCAGTTCATTCATCGGTAAAAAATGCATTGTGCACATTTCTTACGTGAGATGCATATTTTTGTAATGCACCGAAACTGACTTGCAAATACCAGAGAGGTGATTAAACTGCATGGGAGTTGCATCCTGATCTACAGGCAATGTAGACACTGATTCCGGCCCCCTGGAAAAAAAATATTTCCTGCAAAAAGTGGGCTGAAGAAATTCCTCCCCATTTGTAATTTATAGTAACCTGTCCTGTAAAAACCCAGTAGGTAAGCTGTCTCAAGGTATAAAATTAAGCATATACCTGCAGATCAAGCTGCTGTTAAAGGCAGAGCAACAGAGGCTGATTGAAAAGTTGGCAACCGTACTCCCAAAGATAACTCTCACTTTAAAAAAAAAAAAAGGTTGAGGAAAATAATTCTCCTTCTGCTTGATATCTGACTTACCTAAGTGTTCTGACTGTCTGGAAAGAAATGTCTCTTGGAGCCAATGGGACTGATCAGATTAAATGTCAGGGACAGGATAGCAGGCAAGGCAAACATTTCTCATTGTGGAAGGGTGTCAGAGGACAGCACCAGTCAGGAAGCTAGACGAGAACTTTGTTATCTCTTAAACAAAGGTAGAAACTCCTGATTCCACCCAATTACGACTAAATTCAGTGCCACCAAGCAACTAGATCAGCAGTGGGGAATGTCAGACTCAAAATGCAGCCCTCCAGACCTTTCTGACCATAGCACTCACTTCCCTAGGCCCTTTTTTGCACCTTTTTTTGCACCTTTTTTGCACCTTCCTGGACTGCTTTTACCTGTCACTTAATGTGTAACTGGACTCTGATCGAGCTTCAGTAACTGTTGTTGTTTAGTCGTGTCCGACTCTTCGTGACCCCATGGACCAGAGCATGCCAGACACGCCTGTCTTCCACTGCCTCCCGCAGTTTGGTCAAACTCAAGTTAGTAGCCTTGAGAACACTGTCCAACCATCTTGTCCTCCGTCATCCCCTTCTCCTTGTGCCCTCCATCTTTCCCAACATCAGGGTATTTTCCAGGGAGTCTTCTCTTCTCATGAGGTGGCCAAAGTATTGGAGCCTCAGCTTCAGGATCTGTTCTTCCAGTGAGCCCTCAGGGCTGATTTCCTTCAGAATGGAGAGGTTTGAACTTCTTGCAGTCCATGGGACTCTCAAGAGTCTCCCCCAGCACCATAATCCAAAAGTATCAATTCTTTGGCGATCAGCTTTCTTTATGGTCCAGCTCTCACTTCCATACATCACTACTGGGAAAACCATAGCTTTAACTATACGGACCTTTGTTGGCAAGGTGATGTCTCTGCTTTTTAAGACGCTTCAGTAACTACAAACCCCAAAATCTGAATCCTGTGCCAAAGTTTTGTAGGATTTGGTAACAAAAACCCTGTGTTTTGTATGTCCCCCCCCCAAACTGAGTAACTGATACTCAAATTGGGGTCCTAGGTCCCAGAATTTGGGGTCCCAGAATTTGAGGGTTCATAGTTAATGAAGCTCTCCCACTGTGCCTCTTTCTGGCCTGAGGGCAGGACAGAGAGTGGTGTGTAAATGTGTGTGGAGACAGACTATCTTGCAAAGGTAAAATTAGCATTCCTTGGTATTTTTGCCTCTGGCCAAAAAGTCTGCCCCCTCCCCCATCATCATTGCCTTGTGGCCACCAGAAGCTCACACAGAATAGAATGCGGCCCTAGGGAGGAAAAGGTTCCCCACCATGGGACTGCAGCATAAAAACTATCCACACATCTCACTCCCCTTTTTGTTTGAAGAAACTAAAACAAATCAATACTGATTAGATTTTAGTTCGGGTAATCTGTCGCTTATCTCTAAATGAGGGGTGGGGAACAACCAGCCTGCAGTCCGGATGCATCTTGCCGATAACATCTTAACTCCTCCACGCCTTGCTCCTCCCGATGAAAAGAATTCATCTGCTAAAAGGCTACTTTCGATCCTAATTGTGACCCAGAGGTGGCAGTTTTTCAGGGGAGGGAGTCGCAGCTGGGGAGGGAAGAGTTAACCCTGCAAGTCCAGGGAAATTATTAGGATTCCACTGTAAGTATCTGTCCGGGTTGGGATCTCAATTATCCCAGGAACTCACTAAATTGCCTTAAATAGACTACTCTCCATCTGCTCCCCGCCACTCCAAACTACAATCTGGAGAGAAATTAAGAACACAAAAAAGCCCTGCTGACTCAGGCGAATGGCCCATCTTTTCCATAATTCTGTTTTCACACTGGAGAATCAAATGCCTGTAAGAAGCATGCAGGCAGGAACCTTAGCACAACAGTAGCACTGGCCTTCCTTACAGGTTTGTTGTAAGGTTCAGCATAATATAATGACAATAGCTCTGGCACATGTTTGCATCCTGAGAACTTGATCTGGGATAATGCTGACATCTAGAGGTCGAAGTGGAGAATGCATGCTCTGAAATACAGCAGAGACAATGCGCGAGTCAGTACCACTGATTTACACTGAGGCTTACTCCCGCGGAAGCAGGTATAATAGGACTGCAGCCTGGGATAACCCGTAGATATTATTAAAACAACGAAATAATAAATAATTAATCCAACGAATAATAAAACAGACAGTGAAATTAAGTAAATAATGACTGTATTTATACAAACAAATTAAGAAAACACATAGTCCACATGGTAAAGATAAGACGGTGCTGGTGCTGCTGTCTTAAGAGGAGGGCGCTCTGTGCATGCTCAGAAACTCAGCTTCTGGGGGGGGGAGGGGTTGGGCCACTTCAAGAGGGGAGGCATCTGCCGGCACAGCCGACTCCATCCAGTCCGCTGACTACGGCGCTCCGAAGCAAGGCAGGGACGCGAAAGGAGGAGCCAGCCAGCAGCCCCCGGCCTGGGTGGGAGGGGACGCGGCGTCGAGGCCTCCGCCCGGGGCTTGAAGAGCGGCAGGGCGGGACGTAGCCGAGACCCGGAGCCGGAGCCTGCTCTGCCTTCTGCCTCTGGGAGCCTCAGCCGGAGTCCGCAGCCGGCTCCTCCCTCCGCGCTTTGTTTCCCTTTCCTTTGAACTCCCGAGGCGCTCCCGGTTTCTCCCTCGCGTTCTTCTCCTTTCACTTTCCCGGGTCCCCCTCGCTCGCTCTCGCTCTCCTTCCGCCTTCCCTGCAAAGACAGCCCTCCCCTCCTCACTTTCCTTAACTTTCTCCCCCCGTTGCGCCCCTTCCTTCCTCGCCTCCCACTGCGCGTCCTTCCTTTCTCTTAACCCCTTCCCTTTCCTGCCCTGATTTGCCCTGCTGAGATCCCCCCCCCCGCCCCACTGCGACCCCTTGCCTCTGCGGCCAGGCCAGCCTCTCCTTCCGCCATGCCCCACGGCGCTCTGCAGACGGAGCTGTACCCCTTCGAGAGGGTGACGGTGCTGGTCTCGTGCGCCCTCTCCTTCCTGGGGTCTAGCCTCTTGGTGGGCACCCACGCGCTGTGGCCCGAGCTGCGGACGCGGCCCCGGCAGCTCCTGCTCTACCTCTCCTTGGCCGACCTCCTCTCGGCCGCCTCCTACTTCTACGGGGCCCTGAAGGACTTCGGCTCGTCCACGTGGGAATGCGTGGCCCAGGGCGCCGTGTCCACCTTCTCCAACACCAGCTCCTTCTTCTGGACGATGGCCATCGCCTTGTACCTCTACATCAGCATCGTGCAGGGCTCGCCGACGGGGACCAGCCTCCTCTGCTTCTTCCACGTGGTGAGGTTCGTGGTCTTCCCCGTCTCTCCATCTTCCCTGTCCTCGGGGACTCCCCTTACGGGCCACTGCAAAAAAAAAAAAAAAAAACCAAGCAAGGAAAACAAAGGTTTTCCTGGAAGTTTTGAACTGAGGAAACTTCCTGGGGAATTTCCCCAGGAAACTTTCTGGTGCGAATTAAGGAAGCTTGTTTTAGGGGACCTTCCCCCCCGGGGTGAAGCAAATAAATTGGGGAGCCAAATGCATGATCTAATCTGGCATAGTTTATCTTCCGTGTATTTAGTAAACCACTCCCCTTGCCTAATAATTGTAATTGCGTCTGGCAAACCAATTCATTGATAGGAACAACATTTTTGCAGAAAAATACAGCACAGGGGACTTTCCCACCCCAACACATCGCTGCCCAGTCCTGGTGTCCAAAGGAGAAATATGCAAGCTTCTCTGGGCAGAAACTCGTCTCTTTATGTAGCTCCTGGGGTGTCCCTCCACAGTGTGGTGTAGTGGTTAGAGTGACAGACTTGGACTTTGGGGGAATCATAGAATTGTAGAGTTGGAAGGGGCCCCTTGGATCATCTCATCTAACCCCCTTCAATGCAGGAATTTTTGTAAGGGGATCAAACCTACAAACTTAGCATTGTCAGCACCATGCTCTAACCAGCTGAGACCAGGGTTCAAATCCTTGTTCAGCCATGAAGCTCACTGGGCCAGTCCCTCGCTCTCAGGCTGCTTGGCTTCAGCTGGTAGACCTTAAGGTTCTTGCTAAAATAAGAAAAAAGCAGTTTCCACAACCACAAGCCTGTAGTCTGCTCCCCTCTAGCACTCTCCATCGCCCTTCACATACTGAGATGGACCAATGGTTCATTCAGCTCAGTGTTGTTTACACTGACTGGCAGCAGCTCTCCAGGGTTCCAGGCAGAGATTCTCAGCCTTACCTAGAGATGCTGTGGATTGAACCTGGGACCTTACGCTGAGCTAGCATCCATCCCTTCCCCCTACTCTCTTATCTTACCTGCTGATGGAACTTAGATTGTCAGTTCCTTGAAACAGGGTGGGGTGAGAATGCGATCAATAGGTGACCTTGTCACAAGAGAGATTGGGAGGGATCAGCGAAAGAAACAGCAGCTTTAATTCACTTGCTGGGGCTTCCCTGCCTCCCTCTGTGAGCCGATTTGCCAAGTCGAAGAAAAGCCTTTATTATGCCATGTGAGATGGGCAGTGGTCACATGCCAGCCTCCAAGCTGCGAGGAGTGACCACAGTGACCCTTTGACGCTTAGGCCTGCCAGCTGTTCGGTCTGAAGTCATCTAGTTCAGCAAGGGGGTATTTGTTTAATAGGTTACTTATCTTCTTTTTATTCACCCCCCCTGTACGTTTTCAATTAATTTAATGCCAACTTTGTTAACCTGGTACCCTCCAGATGTTTTGGATTATGACGGCCCTGATGGGAGCTGCAGTCTTAAACATCTGGAGGGCAGCAGATTGGTGAAGGCTGGTTTCATCCATTTCAGCAGCCGCCCGCTCACCATAGGCGACGGGATTCCACAGAGGCACAAAAACACAGCAGACAGAGAGCGCTTCCCTGCTCTCTGAGCCCCCAGCGAGCTAGTAAAACATTTTGCGGGCTAGTAATTTTTGTGGGCTTATTTACAAGGCTGCTTTTGTATAGATCCAGCTTCCCCTTTATTGGGGCGGTGGAGCTGGGACTTCTCAAGGCAGCTTACAATGCAAAACCTTAAAATGAAATAATAAGCAGTTAATCGAATAAACAGGGCCGCACTAAAACTGAGCATAAAACCGCAGCACAGGATATTATCCTAGGAGAGATGCACAAACCATTTCTGTTAGATGAAGACTCACGGAAGCAAGGTGGACTTAGCCTGGTTCCTAGAGCTGCAGTCTCATGCCCATTTACCTGGAGAGAGGATCATAGCTCTGGTGGAGCACCTGCTTTGCATGCAGAAGGTTCCAGGTTCAATCCCTGGCATCTCCAAGTAGGAGTCAAAAAGGGGACCTTTTTTCAGCCCAAGGGTTGCGCTCCCTTATGGGTGATCTTCTAGGGGGCCCATGCAAGTGGTAGGCGGGGTCAGAGGCAAAAGTGGGTGGAGTCACGACTGCGGCTCCTCCCGTTGTGCAATACAGTGGTACCTCAGGTTACATGCGCTTCAGGTTACACACTCCGCTAACCCAGAAATAGTGCTTCAGGATAAGAACAGAAATTGGGCTCCTGCGGCGCAGCAGCTGCAGGAGGCCCCATTAGCTAAAGTGGTGCTTCAGGTTAAGAACAGTTTCAGGTTAAGTACGGACCTCCAGAATGAATTAAGTACTTAACCTGAGGTACCACTGTACAGGTTTCTTCTCATATCCCTCTCTCTACTCCTCCTAGCAAGCAAGATGGATTTTCATGATTCTTAGGCTGGATGGATCAAAGGTCTGGCTATGGAAGCATTGTGTGCTCAGTCGTTCTCCCGGATCTCAGGAGGAAAACCTGTTCTGCGCTTGTCCTGGCAAGGATTTGAACTCTGCCCATCCTAGTGCTGACATGCCGTTTGGCATGTTTGTCTCCTCTCTCTCTCTGTCTCCTTGAGAACTTGGCCGTCCTGAGAACAGATCTTGGGTGTGGCTTGAGATCACCTTTGCATGTCTCCCAGGATAGCTTCTGTTCTCCTAGGTAGGTGAGGCCTGTCGATTAGAGTAAGAAGCTTCTCTTTCCTGTCCAAACCACACGCTTTCACCTGACCTATATCTGGAGGTAGCAGTACACTGGCAGCAAGTTTTTGCAAAGTTTGATAGCATTCTGGGTGGCTCAGATTTTGTCTTTGGGACTGCAGTGCAAAATAGCAAGCTCCACACTCAAGTTTGCCCTCTGCACATGCTTTTTGCACTCTACAGTCGAGATCCATCGGTAGGAACCTATAACAAGCTTAACAGGTGGTTACGCTGGCGTTTGGCCCAGCCAGACTCCATACATACCAATCATTTGAAGCACGTTTCCCCACCCAAAGAATTCTGGGAATATGATAGCCTCTGTGTTGTGGTGGTTAGAGTGTCGGATTAGAGCCCGGGAGATGAGGGTTCGAATCCCTACTCCGCCATGAATTAAACTCAGGAATCTGTCTTGAGAGCCATTACAATGAGAGCCGGCATGGTGTAGTGATTAGTGTCAGACAAGTACCTGGGAGACACGGGTTCGAATCCCCACGGACATGAAGCTCACTGGGTGACCTTGGGCCAGTCACTGCCTCTCAGCCTTGCCTACCTCGCCAGGTTGTTGTTGGTATTAAAGGAGGGGGTGGAGAACCATGTCCACCACCTTGAGCGCCTTGGAAGAAAAGGTGGGCTATAAAGTCTGGTGTGTCTCTGGGAGGTGCATTGCTCCTGTAGTGGTTGCTGGGTGCTGAGCAGAACAGCAGTCCCAGAACAGTGACTCATGCAGAAAGACAACAGGTAGACTCCTTGGAGATGAGGTTTCCTTAATATGGAACATTTGGGGAGGAGGCTAAAGGTGAAACAGGGTTCTTGGCATGACGAGCTCTTTGGAGAAAAAAAGGGGGATATGAGCCAATGCAATGTAGCGTTGCTGCCCCACTCTTGTACCTGGGGGGTTGCCTTTGTCTGTTGGAAACTCTCAAAGTGCTTGGGTGCCAGTATTGGAGCGCCTTGCCCATCGATGATGTTTCTCAAGTGCGTAAGAGGCTTTTTTGTTTTGAAACTCTTTAGGACTGGCAGTGAGATTTGGAATGAAAGACTAGACGGGCTGGTCACCTGCAAAGGGACATCAACAAGCAGTCAGCCTCTTAGCTTGTGACTAGGGCATATTTATAGATCACTGGATGGAGAAAGGGGAGGCCTTTCAGAAAGCCAGCTGATTCTTAGGCAGCCAGGCACAACTTATATTCTTTATTTATTTGCATATTCATGACTCACACTTTCATAACATATGCCAAAGGTGGCTTATGTGACTGAAATGCTTTTATCTGTGGTTTAATTCGTGTAAGCGACTTTGAGTCTCAAGTCTGGGGGGGGGAGGCAGGATATAATAAATAAATTTGTTTGTTTCATGGAGTTTATACACTGCTTGCTTGTAAAAATACAAAAAAATAGAATCATCACGAAGAAAAATTAAGAACAATAGTTTAAGACTTTTGAAAAGTTAACTCGCATCAACTTTCTAAACATCTAGGTAGGCTTTTCTAAACAAAAATGTGTTTAGCAGGTGCTGAAAACAGTACATTGATGGTGCCCGCCTGATACCAATAATATAATAAAATCAGTCAGTATCTGTAAAATGTAAATTTAAAAACATAGATAAGCTGCAATTGGTCAAAGAGAAAAACTCATACTGTAAACAACTGTCTAAAAAGTAGAGTTTTACAAAGTCATCCCAAGAGAAGGCAGGGGTGGTTGCTGCCAAACCTCAAGCAGCATGGAGTTCCACAGGGCAGGCCTGCCACATGAAAGACTCAGTCCCTGGAGAAGTTCAACCTAATCTCACAGGTGTGTGAGGAACCACCAGAAATGCCCCTTCAGAGGATATACCAGTGATCAAGGTGGAGTATAAGGGATCAGGGGGTCCTTAAGTTACTTTGGAGGCAAGGCATTTAAGGCTTTCTGAATTGACACAACAGCCTTAATCTTGATAGCAAATCAGGAGTGTTTGAGCATCTTGGGAACATTGAGTGGAAAGTGATAGTATTATCCACCTAGGTCAGGGGTCTGCAACCTGCGGCTCCGGAGCCGCATGTGGCTCTTTTACATCTTTGCTGCGGCTCCGGGGCGGATACTAGCGAGGGGAGGAGGCGCATTGTGCGCCCCGACACTCCTCACTTTGGCGGCCGCTGTACTGGCTGTGACGTCGCATGGGGGCGGTGCATGCGTTAGTCACAATGGTTGGGGGCGGTGCATGCGTTAAATGTCACAATGGTTTTGCGGCTCCCAGTTGTTGTTTTTTCTTCGGAAACGGGTCCAAGTGGCTCTTTTTGCCTTAAAGGTTGCAGACCCCTGACCTAGGTTGTTTGTCTGGGAATTGGCCACCTCACAGTCACTTGATTTGGCTGCTGGGATGCGGGTGGCGCTGTGGGTTAAACCACAGAGCTTAGGACTTGCCGATCAGAAGGTCGGCGGTTCGAATCCCCACAACAGTGTGAGCTCCCGTTGCTCAGTCCCTGCTCCTGCCAACCTAGCAGTTCAAAAGCACGTCAAAGTGCAAGTAGATAAATAGGTACCACTCCGGCAGGAAGGTAAACGGCATTTCCGTGCGCTGCTCTGGTTTGCCAGAAGTGGCTTAGTCATGCTGGCCACATGACCCGGAAGCTGTACGCCGGCTCCCTCGGCCAATAAAGCGAGATGAGCGCCGCAACCCCAGAGTCAGTCACGACTGGACCTAATGGTCAGGGGTCCCTTTACCTAGCATGCATTACAGATGTAAACCAGTCTTGCAATCTGTTTAACAGTTTTGATGACAGACCAAGGCATGGTAGGAACTGCAGGTTACAAACAAAGGAAACTGAAACCCCAGAGAGCTGTTGCCAGTCAGTATCAACAATACTGAGCTAACTTAGTGGCTGGGGCAACCCATTCAGATGGACAGAATTGTTATGGCTATGGTTAGTCTAGTATATGGCAGATTCTATGTCTTAAGAAAAAGGCTGCAGCTTAGTGTTAGAGCATCTGCTTTGCATGCAGAAGGTCCCAGGTTCCACTGCCAGCATCTCCAATGAAACCCTGGAGTGTTGCTGCTGGTCAGTGCAGACAATGCTGAGCCAGATGGACCAGTGGTACAACTTAGTATAAGGCAGCTTCCTCCGACTTAAGGGAAGGGCTTTAGCTCAGTGGTAGAGCAGCTGCCTTGCATGCAGAAGGTTCTGGGTTCAGTTCCAGGCAGGGCTGGGAGATACCCTTGTGCTGCTGCTGGTCAGTGTAGACACTACTGAGCTAGATGGAACCTAAACGTTCAGCGTTAGCCAACAGATTTAGAATAGACCACACACACACTTCTTTCCCATGCTTTGGGATCAAATGCCTTCTCATCAGTTGGTCAGTCACATCTTGGGTCAACTGGCTGAAGTCCGTCTTGCTGAAGTCAATGTTTGCGTCTCGCTAAGGTTGCAGCATAACGCCTTTGCACAATTGAGCAAACAGGCTTGTCCTCTCATAAACTCTGTTCTAGTTCTGGGATGGGAGGGCACAATATCCAGATGATAAGGAAAGGGGAGGCAGGAAATTAAGAGGCGATTTCCTTAACCCTTGAGAGTGATTTCTGGAGGCGGAGGCGCAAAGGATTGTGTCTGCTTAGTGCACCACCTGGAATGGGTATCTCCACTGCCCAGACTGGCTCCTTGAGATCTTCTGCAGGCAGCTCAGGTTGTGGCTTGTCATCTCTAAAGATTTGGAGGGTGAAGACCGTGGCACCTGGTGCTCCTTGAGAGTGGTAGGGCAGAGGACAAGGGTGCCTGTTGGACAGGGGAGTCTTCCCACTTCCTAATTCGGGCTCTGTGGATTGCTGTGCAAATGGACACGTGGCTATCCTTCAAAATCGAGTCACTATCCATGAATTTTTTGACACAGTTCCTGAACTGGAACCAAAACATGCCTAACTATTCCCCCTCTCTGCCTGCAGCTGGGGTGTGCCGCTCGTCATCACCGTGTTGGCCGTGATTCTGAAGAAGATCGGTTACGACGCCTCCGATGTCTCTGTGGGCTGGTGCTGGATCGACATTGAGGCGGAGGATCGGATCCTGTGGATGCTCCTCGCAGGGAAGCTGTGGGAGATCCTGGCCTACGTGACTCTCCCGGTCTTCTACATCCTCATAAAGAAGCACATCAACCGAGCGGTAGGTATTTCTTTTTTTTCCAGGTAGGGGAAGACTAATTGTCTAGGGTGAGCATGAATTTCCTCTTGGATTCAGGGGCCTAAGGGCTGTGCTTTCTTGTCATCATCATTGCCACATCCAGCAGGGATGTTGACACAAAATTGGAGACCTCAGGGGCACAAAATTGGAGACCTCAGGGGAGTCAGGGATGGGTCAGGGCTTGGAACTGATTGCAGGAGGAGCTTTGCGCCTGAGACTGGACTAGAACTCCCAGAGCAACATCCCAGACCAACAGGGCCTATAGGTCCAGAACATTCTCCTGAAAAGCCAAGTGCCTCCCAACATTCATTTCGTTTATTAGGCTTATAGGGGAGCAGAACTGAAGCACATGACTTCACCTGTAGATGCAGTCTTTTCCGCTGCGTGGTGTCATCGCAGTCCCCAAACCTATGAAAATAGTTTTGCAGTTAGATTGCCCATGTTGTTATGCTCAGTTTGCAATAAGTGTCTGTCCCCCCGTTGGTGGGTGCGTTTTGTTTCTTTCTTTCTGGCTTTTCCTGGTGGTGGAGAGTAATTTTCTGGCAACAGAAATAACTCCAGATTCTTATGCCATTCCATCTTCCTCTGCAGGGGGCCGGACAGCTGCCCTAGTCGTCTGGCTAAAAACAAGTCACGATTTGTGTGTTGGAACAGGTGTTGGCAGCGGGACGGTCCTGTAACCGGATCTGACCCAGGCTGCTGCATTCCACGCCGGGCATTCCAAGCCAGCGTCTTTCCCTTTGCTTATCTGTATTTGAGCACAAATGACGCCACCTTAGATATTCCCGAGCCACCTCCAAAGCTGCTGGGTGTGTGTGTTCCCCACTAAGTCCTGCTCAGATCTGACCCATTGACATTAAGGGACCTAAGAGAGCCAGGGGTGGGTGTAGTGGTTAGGACCTGGGAGAGCAGGGTTTGAATCCCCATTCGGCCACAAAGCTTCACTGGGTGACTCTGGGCCAGTCACTGCCTCTCAGCCTAACCTACCTTGCTGGGTTGTTGTGAGAATGAAATGGGAAGGAGAGAACCATGTATGTTGCTTGAACTCATTGGAGGAAAGGAGGGAGACAACACAAGGGAGGGAGGGAGGGAGGGAGGGAGACAGACGTTTGGTGGGTCAGTAAGCAGGTCTCTAGCTGGCGCTATACATAGGTGCAAGAGTGTCCCTCGTTCAGAGTTTTACCTCTGCCACTAACTCCAATCAATCAATCAATCAGTTATAGCAACCCTTAAGCAGGCCACAGTTTCTCAGCCCACAGTGCCCATCTGCAATGAAGCCTGATACTGACTAACCTCACAAGGCTGTTGTAACAATTACTGAGATAATGTTCAAAGCAGTTCATGTGTCCCATGGGGCAGGGAATATTTCCAGACTGAGGGCCACATTCCATTCTGGGCAATCTTCCAGGGGCCGTGTGCCAGGTATGGGCAGGGCTAGTGTCTAGGATTGCCATATTTTGGCAAAATCACACAAAAAGAAGTTGTTGAGCTATTTGTAAGGGAAATCGCCAAATACGACATTGCCAACATGGGTTGTCATACATCCAGATTTTCCTGGACGTTTTGCCTATTTCCGTGCAGACACTGCTTCTGACTGCAGCATTCCGGCTACGTCTGGGAAATTCTGGACATATGGGAACCCTACTAGTGTCAAAGATGGCTGGAGCAATGAAAGCGGATGTTACCTTTTGCTACGCACTCTTCTACGCGTCTGTTGGGACGCGGGTGGTGCTGTGGGTTAAACCACAGAGCCTAGGACTTGCCGATCAGAAGGTCGGGTGTTCGAATCCCTGCGACGGGGTGAGCTCCCGTTGCTTGGTCCCTGCTCCTGCCAACCTAGCAGTTCGAAAGCACGTCAAAGTGCAAGTAGATAAATAGGTACCGCTCCAGCGGGAAGGTAAACAGCGCTTCCGTGCGCTGCTCTGGTTCGCCCGTAGCGGCTTAGTCATGCTGGCCACATGACCCGGAAGCTGTACGCCGGCTCCCTTGGCCGATAAAGTGAGATGAGCGCCGGAACCTCAGAGTCAGCCGCAACTGGACCTAACGGTCAGGGGTCCCTTTACCTTTACTTACGCGCTCTTCTTGCACGCCTCTCTCTCTATCCAAGCAAACAAGAGGCACAATCAGAGTTCAACAGCACATCCCTGAATCGGGGTTGGTGAGGTGTGTGGTGAGGGCCTGGCAGGGAGACTCGGGGGGGCGCAGTAAGCCTCTGGACTTTGAGGTTCCCCACCCTTGAGACAGATGCTAAGTTGATCCTGCCCCCACCCACACTTTCCCCTCGCTCCTCATGGTGGTCTTCCCTTTCCCAAAGCATGCTGCGCTTTCCGAGTATCGCCCTATCCTGTCGAGGACTCCGGCTTTACAACTGAGGACTTCTGTAGCGGATAAGAAGCTGATCCTGATTCCAGTGATATTCATTTTTCTCCGAATCTGGAGCACCATCCGATTCGTCCTGACGCTGTGCAGCTCCCCTGCTGTTCAGAACCCGCTGCTGGTGGTACTTCACGTGAGTAACTTAGCTATAAGGCAGAGGGAAGTCCTGGAATCTGGTCACTTCATCCTAGAGGTTCCCAAAAGGTCTATCAGGCAGACTTTCACTTATTTATTTTTATTGTGACATGAATATTTATTTTTATTGTGACATTAAAACTTTTCTTCCAAGGACCTCAAGGCAATGTTTGCGGTTCTTCCCCTGTGGTGCCTAATTTTATCCTCACAACACCCCTGTGAGGAAGGTCAGGCTGAGAGGTTATTTAGTAGCCAAAGGGCTCCTGTTCAGTTTCAGGGCTGAGTGAGAATCATCATCATCATATTTATACCTCACCCATTTGGTTGGGTTTCCCTAGCCACTCTGGGCAGCTCCCCACAGAATATTTAAAACATTAAAATATTAAAAATATTAAAAATGTGATAAAACATCAAACATTAAAAACTTCCCTAAACAGGGCTGCCTTCAGGTGTCTTCTAAAATTCAGATAGTTGTTTATTTCCTTGACATCTGATGGGAGGGCATTCTACAGGGTAGGTGCCACCACCGAGAAGGTCCTTTGCCTGGTTCCCTGCAGCTTCACTTCTCGCAGTGAGGGAACCGCCAGAAGGCCCTCGGCGCTTCACGATCTACCTGTTGGCCATGCCTGGTGTAAACCATTTTGAGGTTGTATTTTTACAGTCAAGCTTTAACAAGGTTTTAATAACAAAAACTCCTTTTACACTAAATATATCAACAAGCATGACCCAACCACCAACCTATCTCCCAAGGTTACTGAGAGAGCTAGGTGCTGCTCATTATATACTATACCCAATTGCTGACACAGCTTAATTAACGCAACTTAGCAGCACCTGCTATGCTGTTTCATAGCTGTAAAACTGGGTCTTGATATTTGCTCTGGCCCTTAAAGACATACACATCTTGTGGAACAATAATGAACCTTCACATTTAAAGAGACCATTCAACATTTTGAGGTTGTATTTTTACAGGCAAGCGGTGTATACAATTTATGAAATGAAGGCTGAGCTTTTTCATGAACCGCCCGCTTCTCTCCTTCCCCAGGGCATCGGTAACACATTCCAAGGTGGCGCCAACTGCATTATGTTCGTCCTTTGCACGCGGGTCGTCCGGAACAAGTTGCTCTCCTCCCTGTGCTGCTGGAGATCCAGTAGCCCAGAGCATTCCCTGGCGAGCCCAGAGAGCCGCTCCCAGGGCCCTGATTCGGCCACCAAGGACTGGGGGGATGCGCGAGAAGGCCACCAAGCGAGAGCTGAATTCTCCTGAGCCTCAAAGGAACGCCCCTGTTTCAATGGAAGACGGGGCCTTGCCCGGTCAGGATTTTATCTGTGAGTGTTTTCAGCTTTTGAGGGCTTCTGGCAAAGCTTTGGGGTTACCCCCAACTCAAAGCAGACCCACTGAAATGAATGTACCTCAGTTAGCCGTGCTCATTTGTGGCAATGAGTCTACACTTGAGTCAAACCTGCAACCCTCGGCCAAAATAAGGAATCAAGGCTGCCTCCACGCTGGGAATTTACTGTGGACTAGCCGCTCTTCGTTCACTCATATTTTGTGCGGCGTCTGCACAGTGTCGTGAACAAAACGTATCCTGTTTCCCTTGTTTGCCCCCCCCCAACCTGCAACAGAAACCCGACTTTTAAAAAATGCAGCGGAATTTCCCCTGATGCAGAATGCAGATGGTGCTTCTATTCTGGCCAATTACATTGCTGGAGCCGTTTTCGAGGTTGTGCCCTCTAGCCACTTCCTTCTCTATGGTCTGCCGCTCCTCCTTAGGAATTGATCCCTAGCATCTCCAGGGTGGCTGAGAATGTCCCCTGCCTGAAGGCTCTGTAGAAGGTGTCTTCCTTCCTATGCCCCTCAGGGGAGGTGGAAATGGAAGGGATGTTTCTGAGCCATAGCTGTCAACCGTCCCTTATTTGGTGGGAAACTCCCTTATCCCAGCGCTGTGTCCCGCTACTGTCCCGTATTGTTGATGTCCCTTAAATTTCCCGGGTTTCAAAGGAAGCAACTCCTCTCCCTCCCTTCCTACCGGCCAGGGAGGAGGGAGGCTCCAGCTGTGTTGCTTGGCTGCGTTGCCCACCCAATAAGGAGCCTAAGAACGACGGGGGTGGAGCTTGCATGCCTTGTGCCGATCAAATCGGCCGCGTTGCCTGGGGACTCTCCTTTGCTCAGCGCTTCCCAGCGGAGAGGTGACAGTGGTTTTCCTTGCTGCATCCCCTTTGCCGGGTTGCTGCGCCGTGGGAACCACTGCTTGAGGCTTCGTTTGGCTGCTGGCTGGGCTTTCTGCCTTTGGCTCGGAGGGGCTCAGAAGTTGAACATACCTGTGCTTGGAAGATCCCTTATTTTGACTGCTGATCCCTTATTTTCGAGGCTGCTGGTCCCTTATTTTCAAATCTGTAAGTTGACAGCTATGTTCTGAGCACAACTAGCTCTCCTCTCACTGACTCTTTCGTTTGTTTTGCTTTCTGGGCAGGTAACAGAAATGCCTCCAAGTGCCTACAGAGGGAGCTACTTGCCTGAGAAAAAAGTAGCCAAAGTTTTCACGGGTCTGTGGTGAGGGCGCTCTTATGATGAACGTGCCCCTTTCTGGAATCCAGTTTCTCAGCTGACTTTTCACTTCTCTCCCTCTCTTTTTTTATCGTGAGGGTGTTGCAAAGATACTTCCAGCTTCCACTTTTAATTCTCCTCCTCTAAGGCTTGTTTTAGTGCTGTAGTTTTCTTTTAAGAGACTTGGTGAATTCTCAAAGCTTTAGCAAGGGCTTCTTTTCAGGATCAGGCAGGGAGGAAGGCGAGGGAGAAAGCCCTGTAAGGGATTGGACTGTTGCGAATTCACCCCAAAGAGCGGAAGTGCTCCAGGTTTTAGGTTTTGCATGATTGGTTGACTCACAGCGGCTGGTAGCGTTCCAAGCATCCTCCAGGTGTTTTCGACTGACTACAACTCTCATCAGCCCAAACCAGCATGCCAGAACGTTGGGTCTCCACGCGGAGAGGTGGGTTTTTCTTTCAGAGTGTGCTCACTTCAGAAATTTCCTACAGGACGAAAGAAGAGAGGAAGAGTCTGCGATTCGCTGTGGAGCTTTCCTGTGCAAATAGATATAACCCGTGAGACTCCCTGGACTTGTATCTTTCCAGAGGACTGTGGACTGAACACTGTTTAAAAAGACCGCGTTTCCTGTTGGAATTGTCATAATTATGCACTGGAGTTTTGTGTGCGGTTTTTTTTAATTATTATTTTTTTAAATAAAACAAGCAGACAGAGAATAACTTTGAGATGCTACCTTAAGTTTTCTGGTTTTTCTTTCTTTTTTAAAGAAATGAATAAATAAAGTAGCTACCGTTTTGGTGAACAACCTTTGTAAGAACTACAAATCCTTTATTTATTTATTTACCGTTGCTGTTGTTTTAATTTCGATTCGTGTGCCCCTTCCCATGAGGCATCCCGGAGCGATTTGCGATAGGAGAACATATTTAAAAACATCTATATAGATAGTTTTAAAAATTATAATATTTAAAGCAACAAAAGCCCATATATAAAATCAAATTTGAAATCCAAGGCAGGATATTTATCCACTGGGATAAAGATTTAGAAGGCTCTTTGAAAGAGGGAATATTTAGCAGGAACATATTTCGCTAGAGCTGGCATGAGTCTGAATGCTGGGAATCGCTCTTGCAGGGAGAGTACTCTTGCGCTCATAGCCTGCTTGTGGGCATCCCATAATAGGCATCTGGTTGGCCACTGTGAAGACCGAGTGCTGGTCTAGGTAGGCCATTGGCCTCATGCTGCAGGTTATAGCAGTTCTGTTGTGCTGGCAACAATTCTGATATGCTCCTACATTGGCCGCCTTTATTGGGCCTTCCAACTGTCAAGATTCCCCGGAATCTTCCAGCTTCCTTCCTCTGATTGGCTCTTGCCATACCGCCTGCCTTTTGATGTCCTCCTTTCAGGGGAAAACAGAGCTTGGCTGATTTCCCCCTGCTCTCCTCGCCAGGGCAAAAAGCTGCAGTAAGTTTCTGTGCCTCTGCAGGAATGCACCGGGGGTGTGGGGTGGCTCCCTATGGGAGCCCACTTCTGGGACTCTTGATCCAATAGACTGCCCTGGGAGAGAATGGCTGAAGTTCTAGCTTTCGACTTTGCTTCAATCTGGGAGTGGGGGAACCAGCTCTCCCTCCAGGTGTTGTGGGACTACAACAACTACCATCTCTGCCAGCGGCTGGGATGGATGAGAACTGGGAGTCCAACAATGTTTGGAGGTTCCCTCGTCCCCATTTTAATCTGTCTTACTAATGGCCAGAGCAGCCACTCATGCAGAGGCATGGCAGGGAGTCTCCTTTCTGGATGGTGCTCCTGTGGGCTTTTCAGATATTGCTGGACTACAAATCCCACCATCCCTGATCCCTAATCAGTCTTAATAAAAGTGTTTGGGGGACACTGGAGATCTGGGAGGTCTCCTAACAACTCTCAGCACGCTTACCACACTGCAGCACCCAGGACAACAACAAATTATTTTTTGGAATGGTTGATTTCAGAAAACCTGTTTTAAAAGGTTTTTATTAAAGACTTTATTGTGTTGCAAAACAAATAAACAGGGAAAAGCATGTCTGTGCCCCCACTACCAATTCATAGAGTCCTTTTCACAGTTCTTTTATATGTAGTGGGAGACACTTTTGTCGTAGACATCTTGCAGTTGTGGAGGAAAGAGAAGGGAGGGAGAGAGATGGTTTTTTTGTTATAATAATAATATAATTTATTATTTATACTCCAGCCACTCTGGGTGGCTCCCAACAGATTATAATAATAAAAAAGCGATAAAACATCAAACATTAAAAACTTCCCTAAACAGGGCTGCCTTCAGATGTCTTCTAAAAGTCAGGTAGTTGTTTGTTTCCTTGACATCTGATGGGAGGGTGTTCCACAGGGCGGGTGCCACCACCAAGAAGGCCCTGTGCCTGGTTCCCTGTAACCTCACTTCTCGCAGTGAGGGAACTGCCAGAAGGCCCTTGGAGCTGGACTTCAGTGTCTGAGCTGAATGATGGGGGTGGAGATGCTCCTTCAGGTATACTGGGCTGAGGTCATTTTGTTCTTTTCTGTTGTATAGTGTTAGTGTAGGGATTTGTGTCAGCATCACACAGGTATATCCTTTGTTACAAAGAAGCTGCACTGCAATCATGAACGCAAACCAACCAAGCTCTGGAGCCCTTAATCTCTTGCAATGTCAATAAAAACAAACAACAAACAGCGTAAAGAAAGCATTGCAAAAATACATGGTTGCATGTAAAAATGTTACATTAATACAAAGTTACCAATACAGAGAAATCAATTTCTGTTCATTTTCCTTCCGACACACCCTCCCTCTCAGACTCTGGGTTTTCACCCCAGGGTCCAAACAAACTCTGCTCACCCACAAAAGTCTCACAACCAAAAGAGTTCCTGGAAACAGCAACTGTCGCCTTAGTTTCTCATTGTATTTTTTTAAAAATGATATTTATTAGGGGTTTGAAAGTTGCAGAAAAAGAAAAAAGAACAATAGAAAATTAAAACAAAACAATACCTTACAATACATTAAAAAACAAAACAAAACAATACAGTAAAACAACGGGGGGGGGGGGAAACAAAAACATTTAAAAACACATCCAACCTTTCCATGTCTTTACCTCTCATATACTTCTTTCATCGACCTCCTCACACCTCCCTTTTTTGTATTCTAGTTCAATTAGCTATTTCAGCAAGTCCTTTCCATCTTTCTCAATTTTCGTTCTAAAATTTATCTTAAGACAATTTAACCTTAAATTTTCCACTTTGGTCCATTAACAATCTATTTTTACTTAATTCTTTATCACATTTCTGCTAAAGCCATGTAACTTCGTTCCAGCATCCTTCTAACATTCATTAATTTTGCAATATTTCTGTAAATATTTTTTCCAATCTTCTTCCACCGACTCTTCTCCCTGGTCTCAGATTCTGCCAGTCATTTCTGCCAATTCCATGTAGTCCATCAGCTTCATCTGCCATTCTTCCCAGGTGGGTAGATCTTGTGTCTTCTAATGCTTTGCAATAAGTATTCTTGCTGCTGTTGTAGCATACATAAAAAAGGTTCTATCCTTCTTTGGCACCAATTGGCCGACCATGCCCAGGAGAAAGGCCTCTGGTTTCTTCAGGAAGGTATATTTAAATACCTTTTTCATTTCATTATAAATCATCTCCCAGAAGTTCTTAATCCTTGGGCATGTCCACCAAAGGTGGAAGAATGTACCTTCAGTCTCATTACATTTCCAGCATTTATTATCAGGCAAATGATAGATTTTTGCGAGCTTGACTGGTGTTATGTACCACCTGTAAATCATTTTCATTAAATTCTCTTTTAAGGCATTACATGCCGTAAACTTCATACCTGTGGTCCATAACTGTTTCTTAGTTTCTCATTGTAGGCTTGCTTTTTATGTGCAGGCCCAAGGTGGATGTTAGCTCCCTAGGCTGCTACAGCTGTGTCCCATTCAGCTGCCCTCTCCACACTCAGTTCCAGGTACAACAGGTTTGTTGATTTCCCCAGGGGGTCCAGAGGATGGGGAAAGGGCCCCCTTCCACTCACAGCTCTTTCTTCACCCTCTGTCCTCTCCTCCTCTGACTCCTCTAGTTGATACCATCTCAGAACACCCAAATTCTTCTTTCTCCCTACAGCTCCCTGCCTATTTTTCACCCATACCCAGGGAACTATGGAAACTTCGAATACCTCAATTCCCAAACGTAAGAAAAAGGTGAGTTCAGATGCATCCTGGCTCCCCCTGGTGAGATTCAAATCGAAATCAGCCACAATGGTTTGAAGTTCTAAAGCTGGGCAAAGCAAATGGGTACTACAACTCCCCACTGTCCCTCCTCATTGGCCATGCTGGCTGGGACTGATGCAAGGTCGAGTCCAGCAACAATTGAAGGCTGCCATCTTAGCCAGTGTGGTACAGTGGTGAGGGTGTCCAATGAAGACTTGGGAGACTAAGGTTCAAATCTCCACTTGGCCATGAAGTGAAGAAGAAGAAGAAGAAGAAGAAGAAGAAGAAGAAGAGGAAGAAGAAGCAGCAGCAGCCACCTGAGCAGCCACTCATGCAGAGATACAGCAGGCAGCCTCCTACCTTGATGGTGTCCCAGCTCCCAGGCACATTTAGTCCAGGGATGGGCAGCCTGTGGATTTCCATATGTTGTTGGACTACAACTCCCATCCTCCCTGACCATTGGCCAGGCTGTTTTGGGGCAGATGGAAGTTGAATCCAACCAAATCTGGAGAGCTGGAGGCAAAGTTTGTTTCTGCCTTTGCTGTTGCCTCTGCTTCCTTGCAGTTTGATTTATCCCTAATAGTAGTAGTAGTAGTAGTACAGTGGTACCTCTGGTTATGAACTTAATTCATTCTGGAGGTGCATTCTTAACCTGAAACCATTCTTAACCTGAGGTACCACTTTAGCTAATGGGGCCTCCTGCTGCTGCCGTGCTGCCAGCACGCGATTTCTGTTCTCATCCTGAGGTAAAGTTCTTAACCTGAGGTACTATTTCTGGGTTAGCGGAGTCTGTAACCAGAAGTGTTTGTAACCTGAGGTGCTTGTAAGGTACCACTGTAATTAATTAGTTACTGCCCATCTAACTTGACGGCCACTCTGGGTGGCTTCAAACAAATTAAAAAGTGAGACATCAAACATTCATATCTTCCCTATAAAGGACAGCCTTCAGATGTCTTCTAAAAGTCAGATAGTTGTTTGTTTCCTTGACATCTGATGGGAGGCATGACTACCGAGAAGGCCCTCGGCCTGGTTCCATTGTAACCTGACTTTTCTCAGTGAGGGAACCGCCAGAACGCCAGAAGGCCCTCGGAGCTGGACCTCAGTGTCCAGGCTGAATGATGGGGGTGGAGACACTCCTTCAGGTATGGAGGGCCAAAGCCATTCAGGGCTTTAAAGGTCAGCACCAACCCTTTGAATTGTGCTCAGAAGTGTTTCCCAAGAAGGGGAGGGCTTTTCACCGATAGGGAAGGTGCTGGAGTCACCCCAATGGTTTGTGAAGTTGTGCTCGGGGTTTCTGGTGCCGTGGGATGTACCACTCACCTGAAACACACACCCCCCCTGCTCCTACTATTGCATGCAAATTGCTGCCTCCCAGCTTTCCTGGACTGTAGGTCCTGCTCACTGGATCAGGAGAAGCGTGCCTGCAATTTTTGCCTCCTAACATGGCTTGGGGATTGTAGCAGACCACAGTTGGCCACTGGCTGAGAGAGGCAGTGACTGGCCCAAGTTCACCTCAGTAAACGTCATGGTTGAGCAGGGGATTCAAACCCTGGTATCCCAAGACCTAGACCGATACGCTAACCACTACACCGCACTCTCTCTGGAGTGTCTGGCCATGCTTCGTTTTATGGGTAGGGCTGGGTTTTCACTAGTAGGTGTCTCTAATGCACCTGCACGGTGTACAACCAGCAACACTGTCTACTGCTCTTTCCTATAGGAACTGACATCTGGACTTCTAATTGCTACAGTGATTCCCTCCCTTGGATCCTTGCAACTGGGATACATCTACTGGGTTGTCCTCAACCCAGAGACGGTAAGCCAGCCCTATTGTATGTGGAACTACTTAGAATCCTAAAACTGTAAGAGTTGGAAGGGAACTCCAAGAGTCATCTAGACCAACCCCCTGCAATGCAGGAATCTACATAGGGCAGGGGTGGGTCAATGCATTCGCTTGGAAAAGCCGTAGCTCAGCAGCGGAGCATCTGCTTTGCATGCAGGAGTCTCCTGGTTCAAAACCCGTAACATCCCCGAGCAGGGCTGGGAAACATCAGAATCTGAAACCTCAAAGAGCAGCTGCCAGTCAGTGCAGACACTACTAGGCTGGATGGGGGGGATGCTTCTACTGGTTCTACCAGGGACTTAGGTGGTGTCATGGGTTGTTTGGACACAGGGGATTGGTGGAGGGCACCAACTGGGGAGCCCCCAGTGGAAGAAAGTGGTGGGGTGACAAAGAATGGTCAGAAGCAGAAGACTGGGGAAAGGAGGTGTCAAGCTGAAGAGGTAGCAGGGTTGAGTGAGCAGGGGGAGTCTGTGGGCCATGGCTCAGTTTTAGAGGGCAAATGTTGCACGTGGGGTGGTCTCAGGGGCAACCCAAAGCATTTCTAGTTACTGTTTTTGCTGAGGTCAAGAAGAGCTCTACTTGAGACACTGGGAAACTGCTGCCATTCAGAGTACAGTGGTACCTTGGTTCTCAAACTTAATCTGTTCTGGAAGTCCGTTCCAAAACCAAGGCACGCTTTCCCATAGAAAGTAATGCAAAATGGATTAATCGGTTCCAGACTTTTAAAAACAACCCCTAAAACAGCAATTTAACATGAATTTTACTATCTCATGAGACCATTGACCCATTAAATGAAAGCAATAAACAATGTACTGCAGCCACACAATCAATCAATCAATCAATCAATCAATCAATCAATCAGTAGCTGAACAGGGTTCCACACAGTCACAGAAACAAAACAAAAAGAGCCACAAAAACAAAAACGCAAAATAAATAGCAAAAACAGACAGACCTCCGCATAACGCTCAAAATGGAAGCGTGGCACTCAAATCGGAAGCGTAACACTCAAAACAGAGCATGTTTGGCTTCTGAAAAAAGTTTGCAAACTGGAACGCTTACTTCCGGGTTTGCAGTGTTTGGGTTCCAAGTTGTTTGAGTACCAAGGCGTTTGAGAACCAGGGTACCACTGTAGGTGATACTGCGCTGGATGGTATAAGTTAGTTTCCTGGGTCTCAGATCCTGTGTGCTCCTCCCACTCTCTTTCATCTGATGTCTCTCTTCCATCTTAGGTCTCACATATAAATTCCAACATAACGGAAGAGACTGAAAGGATGGACATCAGAATCGTAGAGCCTCAGACTGGCCGGATGGCCTTTAACGCTATGGTCTTCCCAATTGGAGGCATCATTGGGTCGCTGATGCTCGGCACCTTGGTGGATAGCTGCGGCAGGTACAGAGATAATAGGGGGATGGAGAACAGTAGGCACAGCAAGAGGTGTTGGGGGTGGGGAATATGACTATTGCTGACCCATACCCCCCACTGATCTCTAGTTAAGCTACGTGTTGGGTCATTGCCTTAGAAACATAGGAAAACACAACACAAAGGAATACAGATAAATAAAGCAACGCGGCTCACATGGCTCTGTATGCAATTATATAGAACTTATATAAAAGACAACATGTAAAAATAAGACATTTATATTCCACCAAGCATCCATTTCTTTAAATATAGCCTTTACATAATACACGGGTGGCACTGTGGGTTAAACCACAGAGCCTATGACGTGCCAATCAGAAGGTCAGCGGTTCGAATCCCCACAACAGTGTGAGCTCCTGTTGCTTGCTCCCTGCTCCTTCCTACCTAGCAGTTCGAAAGCATGTCAAAGTGCAAGTAGATAAATAGGTACCACTCTGGCGGGAAAGTAAACGGCGTTTCCGTGCACTGCTCTGGTTCACCAGAAGTGGCTTAGTCATGCTGGCCACATGACCCAGAAGCTGTACGCCGGCTCCCTCAGCCAATAAAGCGAGATGAGCACCGCAACCCCAGAGTCGGTCACAACTGGACCTAATGGTCAGGGGTCCCTTTACCTTTACATAATATATACCATACCAAAACCATGCTCAATATGGGACGACTCAAAACCAAATTTCTGTCCAAATGTTCCTTCATTCAATACAGAGAAAAGAATCTCTGCATGTATACTTGTTGCTAAAGGATAATTTGCAGACAGGATAGAGTCACAGAACTGTAGAGCTGGAAGGGACCCCAAGAGTTATCTAGTCCAGCCTCCTGTAATACGGGAATCTACATAGAGCAGGGATAGGTCAATGCATTTGCTTGGGAAAGTTGGAGCTCAGCAGCAGAGCATCCGCTTTGCAAGCAGGAGTCTCCTCAGTGGCGTAGCGTGGGTTGTCAGCACCCGGGGCAAGGCAAGTAATTCGCGCCCCCTAACCCGTGGATTTGCGCCCCCTAACCAACCCCCAGATGTTGCGCCCGGTGTGGCCGGCCCCCCCTGCACCCCCCACGCTACGCCACTGAGTCTCCTGCTCTCGATCATCGCTCAAACTGCAGTAGTAGTGCCCCAGCTGTGTGAAATCCCATGTGGAACTCAGAAGACAACAAAACCACTGAGTGAAAGAATCTCTGTTTCAAATGTCTTTCTGTGGTCGGCCTGGAATGGAGTGATATGACGTCAAAACCGCTGCTTAAGGAGATAAGTCAGCTGCATACACTTGCTCATTCTATAAGGGCTGATGGCACATGGTGGAATACACATGTTTTATTTTTTACATTTTGTCTTTGGGAAGTTCTATATAATTGCTTTGAAACGTAGGGAACAGCCTCGGGCTGTTTCAGACTGTTGGTTCATCTGAATCAGTAGACCAGGGGTCAGCAAACTTTTTCAGCAGGGGCCAGTCCACTGTCCCTCAGAACTTGTGGGGGGCCGGACTATATTAATAAAAAATAAATGAATTCCTATGCCCCACAAATAACCCAGAAATGCATTTTAAATAAAAGCATACATTCTACCCATGTAAAAACACTCTGATTCCCGGACCATCCACGGGCCGGATTTCGAAGGTGATTGGGCCAGATCCGGCCCCCGGGCCTTAGTTTGCCTACCCATGCAGTAGACAATCAGAATTGTCTACACTGACTGGCAGCAGCACTTCAGGGCCTTGTGGCAACTCCGCAGCTGCCCCCCCCCTCTGCTCTTTTCGCTGTTTGGGGCCTGCTCATCTCCTCCTCACCCCCTTTTTGCTGTCTTTTCAGGAGACGCTCCTTGATGCTCAATAATGCTGCGGCCGCCGTTGCCTGTGGATTAATGGGTGCTTCGAGTGCAGGAAAATTCTACGACTTTGGCATTTTTGCTCGCTTCCTCGTCGGGATATCTTCAGGTGAAAAAAAAGCGTTCCACATGCAGTCTTTGAATTGCCTTTTAACAAAACCAAGCCAAACAAAAGCCGAAAGCTGCCTTGAACCCGTGTCTGTGGTTGGAAGATTTGGCTCCTGAACCCAGATGCCTAGGCTGCTTATCAGCATTAAAAAGTTAGGGAGCTGTGCACCATGTTAATCCTATTCAGAGTAGACCCATTGAAAATAATAGGCGTGACTAACTTAGGGCTGAGTTGGGTCCCATTTGCAATGTACGTTTAAAGCAGTATCATACCACTTTAAATACTTCTCCAATAGGGGATTCTGTTTCAACTTTTAAACGCCCGCTCAGAATTTTTCTATTCCGCCAGACTTAGGCAGGCAATTAAGAATATATCTTTCCATAATAGTTAGTTGACGGTCTCAGATTTTAAAGTTTTTAGGTGTTGTTGTTATACAGTACGACTGCATCTTGCGCAGGGATCATGTTCTGGGAGTGACACATATGCACAAAAACGCATATACTCAAACCACCCCCTTGGAACCAGCCCCATGCAGCCATCCCTACTTTCCAAGCAGGGCAAAGAGCTTTTGAGCTCCCCACCTTGCTTACTGGTCTCTCTCTTGGGCTCTGGGATGCTGTCATCAGATCTCATGGGACCCGTTCCAGCAAAATCTTGCAAGGGCACACCAGAGCCTGGTAAACAAGATGGAGAGCTGAAAAGCTCTTTCTGCACTGGAATAATCTGGTGCAAAAGGAGCTTTTAAGCTTTCCTGGGAGCTGTGTTGAGGGCGGTCTGCTCCCACTTCCTTTCCTCCTTTCCCCGCCTAAATAATAATAATAATAATAATAATAATAATAATAATAATAATAATAATATATAATAATATAATAATATAAATAATTATTTATACTCCTCTGGGCAGATTCCAACAGAATGTTAAAAACATGATAAAACATTAAACATTAAAAACTTCCCTAAACAGGGCTGCCTTCAGATGCCTTCTAAAAGTCAGGTAGTTGTTTATTTCTTTGACATCTGATGGGAGGGCGTTCCACAGGGCGGGTGCCACTACCGAGAAGTCCCTCTGCCTGGTTCCCTGTGGGATTTTTTTTCTTCCATTTGTCCCTCCAGCTCTGACCAGCGCACTTCTCATCTTCTTGCTGTGCATCATTGTCAGGGTTGCTTCCAGATCCTAGCTCACAGAGGATCACGCTAGCCAGCGATCATTAAATAAAAGTCTTTATTGAGTTACAGTTTCCATTCTCAAGCTGCTGCGTGCAACTCTACGTCTTATGCTTAGATCGGCGAAGCTCCGTCTGAATCTCCGCCCCTTGTACACCAACTTAATATCCTAGCCCTGCTCCACCTTTTCCGCCTGACTGTTCTTCTCTGGGTCCCTCTGCCCCCCGGGGTCTCTTCCTTCCGGGATTCTTCTGACGCTGACCCCCCGGACCCTCCTGTCTCCTTGCGCCGGGCTTTAGGACCTGGCTCCCTTTCCGGGCTGCCTACTGCGCCACCTTCCTGTGCATTTGAACTTGGCGCGCGCGCCCAACCTTCCACCTTCCGTCTGATCGTCTCTTCGCTCCCCGATGGAGGTGTGGCCACTCCTGACTCGTGCCCTCCCTCCTGTTGTGAGCTGCCAGCGCTTGATCCCTGGCGCCCTTCCTCTTCCCTGCTCTCTGGCGGTGACGCTGGTCCCGATTTCCAACTGCTCCCCTCTGAGTCCCCTCTGGCTCTATCTTCCTGGGGTGTCCCCCTAGTCTCCCCCCTTGCCCTGGCCACTGGTGCTCCTTTCTGTGAATCTTCTGATTCACTGGAAAGACTCGGAGATCTCGGGTCGTCGTCATCACTCATCTTTTCTTCTGCCTCCTCCCCCTCGCTCTCTGTTTCCTCCCTTGCCCTCGCCTCTGCTCCTGAACCCCTGACAATCATTTTTATTTATTTATTTTATTTCCCCCCTGTTTAGCGCTCCTAAAAAAAAAGGTGATCAAGTGATAGAGGTGCAAAATTTGTGTGTGTTCCCGCTCGTTTGTGATGGCTCCAATCACAACTTTATTTTCTGTGGGAACTTTATTTTCAGGTAGGAACATGCAGTCCCAGACCAAATAGAAAACGTGGCAAAGAGGTATGGACTTAAGAGAAAGTGTGGCTGGGCCCCGAGTTCAAGTGGTGGGAGGCAGAACGGCTGGGACCAGCAAAGTTCTACTCACAGCAAACCCACTGAAATTAACAGAGTTAGTTGTGTGCACTAGTCTGTCCAGAGCAGGATTAATAGTGGTTGCAGCCCTATACCACAAATGATGAAGTAACGCCATGGATGAGGTCCCTCTGCCAGTTGTGCCTGTGACCCTTTGATTCTCATTTAACCAGGCTTGTTTTCCACTATGATCCCCTTATATGTTGGAGAGCTCGCCCCCGTAAGCATGAGGGGGACCTTCACGATGATGTCCATACTGTTCTTCACCGTGGGTGTCCTCTTGGCTCAGGCCATCAGCAGTCCCAACATCCTTGGGAACAAGAAACGTAAGTTGGAGAAGAGGGCGGGGTCAGGGATGTGGGGGTGGCGCTGTGGACTAAACCACTGAGCCTCTTGGACTTGCCAATCAGAAGGTCGGCTGTTCAAATCCGTGCGATGGGGTGAGCTCCCGTTGCTCTGTCCCAGCTCCTGCCAACCTGGCAGTTCGAAAGTATGCCAGTGCAAGTAGATAAATAGGTACCACTGTGACGGGAAGGTAAACAGCATTTCCGTGCGCTCTGGTTTTCATCATGGTGTTCTGCTGCACCAGAAGCGGTTTAGTCATGCTGGCCACATGACCCAGAAAGCTGTGGACAAACAGCGATAGCCCTTTCCTCCACCACTTTGTCCCATCCTCTTTTAAAGCCATCTAAGTTGGTGGCCACCCTGTCCTCTTGTGGGAGTGAGTTCCACAGTTCAGCTCTTCCTGTGGTCAGCCCCTTCTTTTCTCTGTCCTGCGTTCAGTTTTGCAGGATGTGCCTTGGTCCTAGCGTTAGGAGAGGGGAAGAAAAGTACTCCCCTCTCAACTGCCTCCACTCCATGCTTCACTTTGTAAACGTACCTTGTCGCGACTTATTCACTTGTCTCGTTTTCTTAGGTCTGCCAGTGATGCTGGGCCTGACTGGGATAGTTGCTTTCTTCAACATCCCGCTCCTGCTCCTGTGCCCTGAAAGTCCTCGCTACCTGTTTATTCAGATGAAGAACGAAGCAAAAGCGAGGAAAGGTAGGCTGGCTTTGTAGCTTTGTGTTATGTACTGAAGCTCTCACCCTGGGCCAGCAGGGGGGATACCGTGGATAGTTTTCACTCAGGTCCACATATGCAAATAAGGGATTGAAAGTGACGTTCAGTGATTGGATAATTACAGAAAATGGTTACTGTTGCGTTCTAGTGGAGCTCTATATAAGCAGGCTGGCTGAACCCTTCAGTTCAGTTCTGTTCTGGCCTCTGAATAAACAAGAGCTGTTTGAAGAATTGCTGTGTCATCTGATATGTTCACCCACAACTTAACTCTTTTTATGCAGAAGGCCCCCGGGCCCAATCCCTGGTGTCTCCAGGTAAGGCTGCGAGGAGGTGGGAAGTGATATTGGGATTGACTGGGAGGCATTTGCCCCTCCCGCCCGTCAAAGTTTGCTTGGGCTGTGACCGATGTCAGACCCTCCAAGTGTCCCTATGTTCCAGTCCCGGGATTACAGAAGCAGTCCCAGTTTCTGATTTGATCCTGGAATGTCCCACTTTCCCATAGGATGTTCCTATTTATCATCAGATAAATATTGGAGGATATATTAGGGTGGCCCCTATTTTCATCAGAGAAATGTTGGAGGGTTATGGAGTCACGCAACCCTCGAGCGAAGGAGATAAGTAACTATACAACCTTTAGAAGACATCTGAAGGCAGTTTTATTTACAGTGGTACCTTGGGTTACATACGCTTCAGGTTACACACTCCGCTAACCTAGAAATAGTGCTTCAGGTTAAGAACTTTGCTTCAGGATAAGAAAAGAAATCGGGCTCCGGCGGCGTGGCGGCAGCAGGAGGCCCCATTAGCTAAAGTGGTGCTTCAGGTTAAGAACAGTTTCAGGTTAAGTACAGACCTCTGGAATGAATTAAGTACTTAACCCGAGGTACCACTGTATTATGTTTTTATCTATGTTGGAAGTCTCCCAGAGCGGCTGGGTTCAACCCAGTGAGATGGGTGGGGTATACATAATAAAAGTATTATGGAAAAGGATGTCTCTATTTTCATCAGAGAAATGTTGGAGGCTTTGTGATGTTTATGCTCTAGTCTGCACTGTGCGTAGTGCTTGAATGCTCTTTCTTCCTCAGATTCTCTCTCTCTCTCTCTCTCTCTCTCTCTCTCTCTCTCTCCACCCAGCCTTGAGAATGCTCAGGAACAAGGTTGACATGGAAAATGAGATCGAGGAGCTCCGAAAGGAGGAGAAGTATGAGATACAAGAAAAGGACATGACGATACTTTCGCTTCTGAAAAGCCATAGTCTCCGTCGCCAAGTCATCACCGTCGCCATCTTGTTGGGGGGCCAGCAATTTTCTGGCATAATTGGGGTGAGGAAGCCAATGTTCCAAGTGGCTCAGAAGCTGTGGGAGAAGGGATGAGGAACCTTTCTCTGCCGGGAGGGGGCATGTTCCTGTCCCAGAAAGTGCCTGAGGGTCACGTGACGTTGGTGAAATTCTTTGGCTCCTGTAATAATGGGGGGGGGGGGGCTGGCTATTTTTTTCAACTGGTGAATGAAGGAAAGAAAGGGCTAAGGAAAGGAAGACCAGGAGGAAATCGGACTGAGGCTTTTACATCCTTCAGCAGTGAAATGATATAGTAAAGCTAGACCCACAGTTGTGGCCAAAATTGGCAAATTTCAGGGAAGCCAGATAATCTCCAGGGGAGAACTGAGATTCTTTAATGGTTCAGGAATATATTTCTTCAAGCTCCTCTCGAACCATTGAAAAATTTCATTTATGTTTGTCAGAAAAACATCCTCTGAGAAGTTTTGCTCTACAAGCAGCATTCAGAGGCTGTAACACCAGGTTGCTGATTTGTGTGTGTGCACGCATACGTGCACACACACACACACACACACACACACCAGACAAGGAATTCCAGAACATTCTCCCAGGTGAAGCAGGTGGGGAACTGAATCCAGCTGGAGGAGCCATTTTGACACCCCCAGCTCTCACAGGCCAAGTTTGACAGGGTGGGGGCGATTGCCTCATGTCACGTGAGGCAACTCTGTGTTGCTGTTTTTAGCCAGGCATTTTAACTGAATTCCGGTTTTGTCGTTTTAACCGATTTTTATTTTGTTGCCGTGTACACCTCTGAGGGAAGGATGAAATTAAATGTGGGTGTATTGCCTAGAATGGAATGCATAAATAAATATCGTCCTTCATTGGAGGCGTTGAAACAGAGCTTGAATGGCCACTTGCCATGGGTTTGTTAGCCGCGATTCCTTCATTGCAGGAGAAGACCCTTGGGCCAATTCTTTGGCTTTATAATTCTAAAATACATTAAAGGCAACTCTCATCAGCGAAGGGTTGTTTGTGGTGGTTTCTATTTTATTTCATTTTGCCTTTTCCTCTTTCCTGAAAATTCCCGGTAGCCGGCACCTTCTTCCGCAGCTGATGTCTTTGTTTGCTGTGATCTGCTTGCAGGGCTACTTCTACGCAGAGAAAATCTACAGGTCGCTTCTAAGCAAAGAGAGCCATATCTTTTATATGAATTTGTGTGTGACGTGTTGGCTCTTGTTTATAGCCTCCATAATGGTGAGCCATCCCCTCTCTCCTTCCCTTTCAAATCTCCAAACTCAATCCCAGAGAGACCTGGGCATTTGGCCTATAGTTTTCCCACCCTACCAATTAAAGAGAGGAAAATTACATGATGTTGGCTATTTATCTATTCACTCTGGCTTGTTGGCAAGGAGGGTTTAGATAAGGCCACATCCAAGCAACTTTTCTTTACGTTCCTCCATAACTTTCCTTATTGCAAAAAGTTTGATCTTTTGGGGGATTTTTGTTTTTTTTTTGGGGGGGGGAGCAGTTTTGTTATTCAAGACATCCAATCAATTGTTTAAAAAACTTTTAACTCTTTATATTTTTATATTCCTTGTAAGCCGCTTAGCTTTCCTACAGTCAAGCAGTATGTACATTTTCTTAAATAAACTATAAACACTTGTAAGAAATTGATCTCTTAGCATGGCAGCACCTATGCTATTGACATCAGGCAGATAGATACCTTTGCGGTCTTCTTTTCAGCACCTGCTTAAAACAAAATTGGTTTAGGCCACAGTTAGTTTCGTTTTATTTCTTTTAAAAATATTTTGGATATTTTTTTAAAATACATGTTTTTATTGATGATTTTTCATATTTCCTGAGAACTAAGAGGCTTCATGACAATCAAGTAGGATATATTTTTTCTTAAACAAATACATGCAGGTATTTGCATGCATTTAGGAAGTTTGTTTTGAGGAAGACTGCCCAGTTCCTTACTTGGTTTGCTGGTCGGCAGCAGCTATTTTCAGGCAGAAACCATGGAGAGAGGGAGAGGCGGGGATCTTGGATTTAAAATGTTCCCATAGGAAATAATGGAAATTGTCAGCTCGTTATGTGAACACTAGCCTAACGAATGATTTCCTGGGAACGCCTTATGTCCGGTAAGCGGGACCTGCATGTAAAATCAATAAATCAGCTGTAACTCTGCAACCTGAAGCTGTTGGCTGTGATCAGAGGCTTCCTTTCTCTCTCACCCCCCTGCCTTTATATTCCCTAGATGTCTGTCATTGACTCTGTGGGGCGGAGGTTTCTCCTACTTCTGGGATTTCTGATCTGTAGTGTTGCCTGCGTCTTGCTAACCTTGACCCTCGAACTTCAGGTGAGTAAATAGCGACCGGCAGAATGCAGAGCTGAATGTCGCTCATTAAAATTAGCTATTCTGCTTTGTTTAGGCCATTATTATAATTCTATATAATAATTTATAATAATAATACAGTGGTACCTCGGGTTACATACACTTCAGGTTACATACGCTTCAGGTTACAGACTCCGCTAACCCAGAAATATTACCTTGGGTTAAGAACTTTACTTCAGGATGAGAACAGAAATCGTGCTCCGGTGGTGAGGCGGCAGTGGGAGGCCCCATTAGCTAAAGTGGTGCTTAAGGTTAAGAACAGTTCAGGTTAAGTATGGACCTCCGGAACAAATTAAGTACTTAACCCGAGGTACCATTGTAACAACAACAACAACAACAACAACAACAACAACAACAACAACAACAACAACAACAACAGGCATTCTAACCTGGCCTTCACCATAAACAACTCAGGTCCTCAATACCTGAGGAACCTCCTCCTTCCCAGAATCCTCTTGGATTCTGAGATTTCAGAAGCGGGCGCTCTTGGTAGTTCCTCCACCCGCAGTGCGTGGTGGTAGCGGCGGCCGAGGAGAGAGCTTTCTCTACTGTGGCCCCTAAGTTATGGAACTCCCCATAGAAGTGTGTCTGTTACCTTCCTTATAAAGCTTCTGGCAACTGCTGAAGACATACCCCTTTGCCTTTGCTTTAGACCCTTGTGTGTATTTTTAGGACGCAGCTAATTTTTTGAGATTGCAAGCTGTTTTAAACTGTTTTTAATATTGTGTTTTAACCTGCCCTGGGACCTTAGGGTAATAAATCAATCAGTGACAACAACCCCAGGATTCTTGAAAGAGATGTTTCTAACCGAAACTGTTTTTAGATTATTATTATTTTTAAATTAACCTCTTAACAACTTTTATGACTGTTCCAGCTGTTTTTAGAGTGCTTTGTGAGAATCAGTCCTACTAGAAAAACCGGCACACATACTGAGGTCAAAAAAGTAAGGGCAGATTTCGTTCCATTTGGCATGATTTTATTTTCCATGTCAAAAACGTAGAACATATCCACTCTCCCAGCTAGAAATGCTGTGGATAATACAGTAAAATGGGAATACATGCTTCTTCTTCTTCTTTGGCGATCACTCACAGCCAAATAAGATTGTCCTCCATGAACACGGTTTTAACAGAGCGTCTGTAAGTGACTGTGGAGGCCAGTTCTGGGTCCCCATGTCCTTCCACAAGTGGGGACATAGGTTTCCGGGTGGGCAGTAAGGTTTGCTGGAAATACAGCTGGTCCCCCTAGAAAATAAGAGATATCGATGTTGATCACATTTTTACTTTTATAAACTTGTTATATAATTCCTGTTATACCCTAAGTGTGGACTGTGTTACTGATGTCTCTGGCCCCTCTCTTTATCTCTCCTTTGAGATTTCATGCCTGTTTTCCATGATGATTTTGTACTAAGCTTGATTTTATTTTCATTATTGCATTTATATGCCACCTTTTTTCTCCAGATGGGGTACCTGCTTCTCCCCCCCTCCTCATAGACTAGGCTTGAGAGGCAGTGACTTCGTCCAAGTTCACCCAGCAAGCTTCATGGTCGATTGGGGGATTTGAACCCTGGTCTCCCAGGTCCCCAGGATGACACTCTAACCACTAAACCACACTGGCGCTCTGATTTGGCATTTTAATAAAATCTTGGCTGTGTTGGCTGCCCTGGGATCCTCCGAGAGGAAGGGCAGGATATAAATTCAATAAATAATAAGTTTCCAGGGCAGGCTCCAGCTATGGATGCGGGAGAAGACTCCATTCAGTTTGCTTTCAAGGGGAAATCTAACCAATCTGTGCTTTCCATAGCAATCCGCAAATGGAGGCAAAATCCACCCTGCTCTGGCTATTGCAAAGGAGTTCAAGGAATGTACTCAGAGACATGTATATGGGGGAGTTATGTGTGTGTACAAATGCCTATATCGTCCAAGTCAAAGGGTGTGGTGATTCCCCCCCCCTGCCTCAAAATGAGAGGCAACCTCGCTCATGCACAACTCTCTTTCTCCAACAGCCCATGCAGCCATGGATGATTTACTTGAGCTCCGTTTTAGTCATTGCCATGCTCACTGGATACATGTTGGGGCCAGGTAAGGGCTCAGGTGACACACAAAACTTATTTGAGGTGGGTGAAGAACACGGGCCTTATCTGTGGCGGCTCCCCATTTGTGGAATGCTTTCCCTGCGGAGACTCGCCTGGCGCCTTTGTTTCATATCTTTAGGTGCCAAGAAAAAACGTCTCTCTTCAACCAGGCCTTTGGCTCATTAAACAACCTATGGCCTTTTAAATGTGTTTTTTTTGGGTGGGGTGTGGAGGGGAGTTATCGGTTTGTTTTTGTTTTATCATGTGTTTTGCATTCTCGTGTTGTATTTTTGTGTTGTGACCTCTGGATGAAGGGCGATATGCAAATTTAATTAATTAAGATGGAAAAGACATAGATCCAGCACTGGAAGGGAGTTATAGCTCCAAATATCTGGAGGGCCCTATCTGTACTGTATGTTGAAAGAAGTTTTGTATCACTTTAAACGGTCATGGCTTCCCCCCGCCCAAAGAATTCTGGGAACTGTGGAGTGGTTAGGAGACCCCCTGTTCCCCTCGCAGAGCCACAATTCCCAGAGTTCCCTGGGAAGAGGGTGTGACTGTTAAATCACTCTGGGAGGAGGGAGCCAAATTCAACACCCAGCTTCCTTCTGTCCTCCCAGCTATAATCACCTACGTGGTCACTCTCGAGATCTTCCTTCAGTCATCGCGGGCCGCAGCCTTCACGCTGGGCGGCATAGTGAACTGGGTCACCCGCTGTTTTGCTGTGGGGATCTTCCTTAAGCTAGAGGTGAGTGGTTCTGCCAGGTCCCTTTTAGCGGGAAATAAATAAATAAAACGGCAGTAAAAATCGCATTTCGTCGAGCCACAAACGGTATCTAGATATTTCCCGCAAACACAACAGCTCCGCCCCAATGGTAGGAAATGACTTGGGAATGCTGGGAGAATGCAGCGAACCAGTTTGCATCTGTTGCTGTTTAAAAGAGCTCGGCTCCAGCTTGTGAGCAGCTTCTGAGCTCAGTTGCTCCCCAGAACACAGCCTTCATGTTTGCAGGCGGCTGGAACCTGGTCTCACCTTGCCTTCTGCCTGGCTTGAACCTCACCTCACCCTATACCCCACATGGCAGGACAACAAGCCCCTGCAATTGGTAGGCCAGGCGAAGTTCCTGAACTGAGGACTGTGGCCGTTCCGCTTTTGCGTGCTTGACAAAACGACCTTTCCTGGAGGTCCTGGATCGGCATCCAGACACCGTGCAGGCGTCATTAAATGGAAACCGGACCCTGGAAGGACAGGATCCCTATGGGTGGGCTTTTCCAAAGTCCAGGTGTCAGGTCCACGTGTCTGTTCTGGGTGGGGTGGCAAGCGGAGGTCAGCAGACCTTCCCATCCCGAGGGCCGCATTTCCTTCTGGGGGGCCACATGAGATGAGCAGGGCCAGTGGCACAAGGAGGGTGTGTTGAGCAACTGTGCTGGTCCCAAGGGCTAACCGTGCAGCAAAGTCCGAGTCCAGTCCGAGGTCGAGGGTGCAGTATGGAGGCTGTCCTTCAAAGCTGAAGCGGGGTCCAAGGCAGGGAGTCAGGTGAGGTCAGGAACTCTGGCAGAAGAGCAGGACAGGGTTCAGGCAGGAACAGGCTACCAACAATGTTGCTCCCGCAACCTGGGACTGGGCTGGCTGGCTTTTATCTGCCCCAAGGCATAGGGCGGCCCCGGTCCACAGGTGACTTGCCTCTCCTGGCCTGGAGGCGAGCACTCCTCCTGCGAGAACTCCTCCTGCGAGAACTTAATTCCCTCCACCTCTCTGCCCCGAGCCTCTACAGCTCAGGAGAGGCTGGAGGATTACCGGACCCAGAGGCAACCTCAGCTTCTCCTGACGGGGCTGAGAGTGGAGCACCTGCAGGCAATGGGTCCTCCATCACCTCCAGAGCAGACTCAGCTGAGGATCCAGCACAGGTGAGGACCCTTCAGGCTCAAGCCCTAGCCCCGGCTCAGCCGGTTCTAGAGGTGGGGACTCCTGTGCAGGCTGGGATTCCTCAGGTTCAGCCTCCGAGTCCGAATCCCAGGCCATCACAGCAACACATGCAGATTTCCTCTTTGCACGCCCGGTTACAACTCACAAACTGTGGCGGAAATGCCCAGAGCTGAAACGGAGACTGGGAAAACAAGGAGCCCGCCGGGACACATTGGTCAACTCCTGCTTACCTCCCCCTGTTCCCTCCCCCTTTTGTCTTTCCAACTCCAGCCGCTCACTGGGCCTTACAGCCTCCTGATCCTTTGGCCTCTCTGCATGCTGACCTTTATTTATATTTCCGCGATGGTTCCGGAAACCAGAGGCATGACCTTTCTTGAAATCCGCAAGTCCATGGATCTCCAAGCCAAGGAGGATAAGGAACAGATAGATAGAAACTCAGATAGTTAGAAACTCAGAAGGCGTCGATGCTGTGCTTAATTGTTATTTTTTAAGATACAACGGTCCAAAGAGATCCCCTTCATGCTGTCCTTCAGTCGCCTCAGCTCGGTTAACACGTACTGCCTTTTTCCTTTCAGTCCAGAAGAGCAACCCAAGCTGTTTCCCCTTTCCCTGTGTGCACTTTTCTATTGTTCTACCACAAATGTTGTTTCTTTATTAAATTACGAAGGGCAAGCACAATCAGTCCAGAGCCAAATGTGTGAAATGACTCTCGAGCCCACAAAATCACGGCCGCCGGCAATGGGGCCTGTATTGTGGTCAGTTTTCTTCGATTCACCGCACCCGTTGTGCTGTTTGAGACAGCTTTGCTTGGTCAGAACAGCTGCGGCCTCTGGGGCATAGCTGTCAACCGTCCCTTATTTGGCGGGAAACTCCCTTATCCCAGCGCCGTGTCTCGCTGTCCCTTATTGATGATGTCCCTTAAATTTCCCAGGTTTCAAAGGAAGCAGCTCCTCTCCCTCCCTCCTTGCCGGCCAGGGAGGAGGGAGGCTCCAATTGTGTTGCTTGGCTGCATTGCTCACCCAATAAGGAGTCTAAGAACGACTGGGGGGTGGAGCTTGCATGCCTTGTGCCGATCAAATCGGCCGCGTTGTCTGGGGACTCGCCTTTGCTCAGCGCTTCCCAGCGGAGAGGTGACAGTGGTTTTCCTTGCTGCATCCCCTTTGCCGGGTTGCTGCACTGTGGGCTCAGAAGTTGAACATACCTGTGTTTGGAAAATCCCTTATTGGGCTGCTGTTCCCTTATTTTCGAGGCTGCTGGTCCCTTAATTTCAAATCTGTAAGTTGACAGCTGTGCTCTGGGGAACCCACAAAAGTGGAGTCCCCAGGCCTATAAATCACACAGAGGCATTTGCACACACAGAGAGAAATCAAGTCACATTCACAAGCAGAGATTGCAGTTAGATAACCAGGCAAGGGCCTTATCAGGAGAGCAAGAGCGACATCACAGGCAGACGCTTGAGGAAGAAGAAGGCTGCAGGTTCCTCTATCGGCGCCTACAAATTCCTTTGCACTTCTCCATGGACATCAGCCTGGATAGCTCAGTTGGTTAGAGCATAGTGCTGTTAATGCCAAGGTTTCAAGATCAATCCCCATATGGGACACCTGCGTATTGGTTGGACTAGATCAGGGCTTCCCAAACTTGGGTCTCTAGCTGTTTTGGGGACTACAACTCCCATCATCCTTAGCTAGCAGGACCAGTGGTCAGGGATGATGGGAAGTGTAGTCCCAAAACAGTTGGAGACCCAAGTTTTGGAAACACTGAACTAGATGAGTCTTGTGGTCCCTTCCTACTCTACAGTTCTATGATCTTGGATCTTTTACAACACCCTGCACCCTCCTCCTTTTACTGTCTATGTATCTTCAGTGTGTTATGTCACTATGTTTTCCAACAGCATGGTGGGTCAGCTGCCTGCCTGTCCCTGGCATTGTTGTGGGTTGCCTGGACAGAGGTGGGCATGGGGCTGTGGCAACGCAGTGGGTGGGAGTACCGGATTGGTTCCACCAGTGCTCCCAGCATCTCCAGCACCCCACTGGTTCGTCATTTTGCCAAGACGGACGGAACTCAATAAAAAGCTTATACATACCCACTCGTCTCTGGTAACAAAGGTTCGACTCCAGGTGACCAGACCTGATCCAATATAAATGGGATTCCTTCTCTATTTTTTCTCCCCACGCTTCGGGTGAACCAGATACAGTACCTTAAAATGATTAGCATTTATAGGGCAGGCTTACTAGCTAAAAGGTTTGTGTGGTCACCCTCACCTTTTAGTAAGCTGATTTGCAAGGCTGGAGTTGCACCATGGGAACAAGCGTCATTGAAATTTGGTCTGTAGGAGATCTGGGTTCGAAGTTAGGGCATCAAAAGCCTGGGTAGCAGAGAAGAACAAAAGGTGGTCCCGGGTTCAAATCCCCATTGAAGTCTAGATTTGCCAGGTGTAGCCATACACCCCTCAGCCTATGTTCCTGATTGCAGAGATGGACATTGACCACAGTGGTGGCTGCCCAGTTATAGTGAGGGTGGGGGCACTGTCCCAACAATTTCAGTCTGCACACAGCCAGCCCCCACCTGCCTGCTTTCTTACTTGCTACTGGTCGAGGGGTATTGGCACCAGTAGTGTAGTGGCAAACTGAGAAGTACAAGGCCCCTTCTTAATTGTCACAGCCTCACCCCTTCTAAGATTATACAACTTCCTAATATTATATTATACTGTACAGTAATGTTATAGTTGCATAATAATAATAATAATAATAATAATAATAATAATAATAATTGATGCATTGCAACAATCATTGCAGATCTTTGTGTCTTGCTGTTCAGCTACATACACTATTTTCTGTGCACATATATGGGCAAATAATGCATCAGTTCAGATCTTTGTGTTCTGCTTTTCAGCTAGATCTACCACTTTCTGTACACAGAAATGGGCAAACGATTTGGAGTGCTCTGATGCCTTCTTTCCGGAGTGACTTCAGTTTTGTTTTCCCTGAGGTTCCATTGTGCGCAACAGCACTTGCAATGCATTGTTCTCTTGGAACCAAACGCCTTGTGTTCTGAGTGCTCCTAAATGCTCAGCTTTGGCGCATGCAGAACTCCAGAGTGACCCTAGGAGCCAATCCTCAGTGGCCAACTCGATTCTCTTCACTCAGATTGGCTCCAAAGATTACAAAGGGAGAGAAGACTTCTTTTCAAGGGCTAGCAAGCTTCCGCGTCATGCTGATTGGGCAGCTGTAGGACTCTGGAAGGAAGGCCCCTGCTGCAGAAACCCTCCACAGTCCCAGACCACTACATCCCTGTCAGCTCCTTGTAGAATTCAGCAGGGAGGAGGAGGAAAGTGGGGACAACTCTAGAATTGGTTGGCTCTACCTTTCTTTGGGACACAGGTGGCGCTGTGGGTTAAACCACAGAGCCTAGGACTTGCCGATCAGAAGGTTGGCGGTTCGAATCCCCTCAACGGGGTGAGCTCCCGTTGCTCGGTCCCTGCTCCTGCCAACCTAGCAGTTTGAAAGCACGTCAAAGTGCAAGTAGATAAATAGGTACCACTCCTGCGGGAAGGTAAACGGCATTTCCGTGCGCTGCTCTGCTTCGCCAGAAGCGGCTTAGTCATGCTGGCCACATGACCCGGAAGCTGTACGCCGGCTCCCTCGGCCAATAAAGCAAGATGAGCGCCGCAACCCCAGAGTCGGCCACGACTGGACCTTACGGTCAAGGGTTCCTTTACCTTTACATTACCTTTCATTGGCTCTGACTCCAGTTACCATTTGGGCTCCCTGCCTTCCACTCCACCTTCCAACACTGTCTGACCATGTGGTAAGGCTGTCGGATGTGGTTGGAATCTCTGTCCAGGGTGACACTGAAGCCTTCAATCTTCCTTTTGTACCACTGGGGGCCATTACTCGGAACAGCACTGTTCTATCCCCGCCTCCTTCCTGCCGTGATTGGTTCTCACCTCCACTGCCAACTGCCAACAGCTGCCCATGGAACTTCCTGGCGCCGTTCTCCTGATTGGATCTCGCAATGGTGTTTGGTTTCCTGGCGCCTGTTTTCAAGGGAAAATAGGGACTGGCTGACATCATTCTCTACTCACCTGTACAGAAAAGCTGTGGTCAGTCTGGATCCTCTCTGCCTATTTATCCCCGAATGTCCCTGTGGGAATTACAGTGGTATCTCGGGTTACATATGCTTCAGGTTACATATGCTTCAGGTTACAGACTCCGCTAACCCAGAAATAGTACCTCGGGTTAAGAACTTTGCTTCAGGATGAGAACAGAAATTGTGCTCTGGCGACACGGCAGCAGCGGGAGGCCCCATTAGCTAAAGTGGTGCTTCAGGTTAAGAACAGTTTCAGGTTAAGAACGGACCTCCGGAACAAATTAAGTACTTAACCTGAGGTACCACTGTACTCTCCATCGGTTTCATAGGAACATAAGAAGATGCCTTACACAGAATCAGACCAATGGTCCATTTAGCTCCAGGTTTCAGGCAGGTGACATTCCCAGCCCTACAAGGATATGCCCTGGGATTCAACCTGGGACCATCTGTAAGCTAATCCCTTAAAATAGGGATGAAATAGCTCAGCCCCCTGGGCCAAATCTGGCCCTCCAAGCCTCTGTATCTGGCCCTCAGAATTCTCCTCAAGCCACCAACCACCCCAGCCTTCTTTCACACCCTTAGTACTTTTACCTGCTTGGAAGGTATCCTTGAACTCTTGCTCACCTGGATAGAGGAGAGAGAGGGGTGTAGAAACTAGCCTACTTGGCAAAGGTAAAGTTCACATTAAGTGCTCCACCCACTTTTGCCTCTGGCCCCGCCCACCACCACCGGGCAGCCCAGGCAGTTACCCAGAAGGGAAGGTGACCACTGTGTTGATTTTTTTTTTCCAGATATAGGAAATGGCAGGGACTGGCAGGATGCTGACAAGGGTGCACTGGGGGAAGAGGGGCTGGAGTCTGGCTCAGGAGAGTGGGGCAGTAATTCGTGGGGACATGTACTAGCCAGGAAGCAAGAATCAAAGGCTGGGGAAGCTTCAGAGTGGGAGGAAGAGGTAAGTGAAGGCTGGGTGCTTCCCCACCTTCCTCTGCATCACTGTCTCCCAGAACCAGGAGCGGACTGAAGTGAGAAGAGCAGAGGCTTCTTCCACACAGGCATAATCTCTGGCTACGTGCACATAGCTTGTTGGGGGAAGGTACATAAACTGGTGGAGGGGGAGCAGTCCCCAGTTGCTGCAACTGCTCCATAGATCATGGACCTGGGAATGGCTGCCTAGACTAGTGTGCATAGTTCTGCAGAGCTGTAGAAGCAACTTTGAGTGACAATAAAGAGTTAACCCTCGGCCGTGTGCATTCCTTAGCTGGGAAGCGCTCTGGACATAGGAAGCTGCTTTCTACTGAATCACACCACTAGGCCATCTAGATCTGTGTTGTCTACAATGTCTGGCAGCACCTCTCCAGAGCTTCAGGCAGGGGTCCCTCCCTGCCAAGCCTGCAGATGCTGGGGATTGAACCTGGGACCTTCTGGATAGGAGGCAGATGCTCTACTACGGTGCTACAGCCCTGTAGGCAACTATCCATGCAATCCATTAATTCATGTATTGGGCTCCCTGCCTTCAGCTCTACCAATCCAAAGGGGCTCCTGCCACCCCTCTTTGACTACTTGGCAAAGCTTCTGGCTTTGCTTAAATATTCCAAGTGTGAATTTGAGATTTGTCGCCACATATGGTTTTCCCAGTAGTGATGTATGGAAGTGAGAGCTGGACCATAAAGAAGGCTGATTGCCGAAGAATTTATGCTTTTGAATTATGGTGCTGGAGGAGACTCAAGAGTCCCATGGACTGCAAGAAGATCAAACCTATCCATTCTGAAGGAAATCAACCCTGAGTGCTCACTGGAAGGACAGATCCTGAAGCTGAGGCTCCAATACTGTGGCCACCTCATGAGAAGAGAAGACTCCCTAGAAAAGACCCTGATGTTGGGAGAGGTTGAGGGCACAAGGAGAAGGGGACGACAGAGGACGAGATGGTTGGATAGTGTTCTCGAAGCTACAAGCATGAGTTTGACCAAACTGCGGGAGGCAGTGGAAGACAGGAGTGCCTGGCGTGCTCTGGTCCATGGGGTCACGAAGAGTCGGACACAACTAAATGACTAAACAACAACAACATAATTTTCACGACAGCCTTGGTTAGCGCCTCCGGTAATGGCTGAATTCCTCTGATCGGGAGGAATTTGCTTTGTGGAAATTAGAGTCTGGCCGCCACGGTGAAGGCGGAGACCCACAAAAAATCACAGGCGGGAGAAGCCTGTGAACGTGGGATTCAGCTGGCACCTTTTGCGCCTCCCCTACTCGCGGGGAAACCCGGTTTCGGGGATCCGGAGCGACGTGGGGTGAGTGGCGCGGTGCTTCGAATTGACTGTTTCTTTCACGGAGTGAAGCCGCATTGCTGTTGCCGGAGAGCGCTGACTTTTTCCTGTGGACAATTTGATCTTAAAACAACTACCCGTGAGTAGAATGGAAAATTGGATTTTTAAACGTCTTAATTTGGCACTGAAACGGGGAGGTTTCAAACAGGAAGTCCGCCTTCCCCTTTTGTAAATAGACTGAAGCAAAGAGGTTGCAAGCTAAAGTCTTGGAAAGCTTTTGATAAAGGATTAAACTTCCATCGGCTAAAATCATCAAACCCCCCTTGGAAGCAGGAGAAGAGGGGGGGGGGGATTTTAGATCGCGTAAGCCTGCAGGAGAGAGTGAAGAAAGACAAATTACCACCACTCTGAACCTGGAAACGGGCTGCTAGTAGGACTGAAGTTTTGGATATGCTCATTGACTGTGAATAGATCGTTTGTTCACAGTAAGTTAAAGAAGAGAAATACATTGTTTCCATTGTCTCCTTCTGCGTTTAAAAAGGAGCAAAAGTAATTGAAATTAACTTTATTGCTTGAACTGTGCTTAAAAGGATTGATACAAATAGAAATTGTTTCCCCCTAGAGGAAGCCTTTGAAATTGTTACATGAGCTGAGCTGGGGGAATTTCCAGCTGCAAGATAAGACTGTGAGAATCTGGGATTGACCTTTGACCGTTAAGAATGTTGACAGAAGAAGCCTTAGTGGTTGCATTATGTAAGATTAATGACTCACTGGAACAGCTCCATAAGAAGACGGATGTGATGATTATAAAAATTGATGACTTGGAACAAAAAGACTAATTTGGAACAAATGGTGAATATTAATACAGAAGCTATTCAGGAATCGATACAGGGACCTACTCTGACATGGCAAATTGAGGAGAAGGCGGGGGAGAAAGTTGTTGTTGTGGAACCTAAAGTAGCACAAGTGGAGAGGGAGAGAGCCCCAGCCTCACAGATGCAATTTGATGACTATAAGTTGATGCCTTTTATGACTGAATTTAGAGAAAGTCAGACTTTGAGGATTGGAGCCCCGCTTGGACTGGAGAAGGAAAGTTGGATAGATCCCTTCATGCAGGGATTTATTGACCTTTGGGACCTGGACTTGGGTCAGGAGGAGACTGGAGTTGTGGGGACCGCCAGACTTGGAGGAACTTTGAAATACGACTGGAAATATCTTTTGAATTTTAGTTTTAACTATGGAGATTTGACTGACTTGTCGAGAAGGAATAAAAACATTGCTAGGTGGGAATTCCCCCGAGATCTACTTCTCAGCATCAAAGGAAGGAAAATAAGAACAAGATCAGGAGAAGACAAAGTAAAGTGCATGTATAAATATGAAGAAGACCTGCAGAAGTGACTTGGAAAAGAGTTAAGAGCCTCGGACAGAAGATCACCAGGTTGATGGACTATATGGAATTGACGGAAATGACTGGCAGAATCCAAGACCAGGGAGAAGAGACGGTGGAAGAATATTGGAAAAAGTTTAAAATCTATATATGGAAATAATGTAAAATTAATGAGTGTTAGAAAAATGTTGGAAGGGAATTATACGGCTTTAGTAGAAATGTTTTAAGGAATTAAGCATAAATAAGTATTATAGTATTAATGGAAAACAAGGTTAAAACATGTTAAGATAATCATATGACAGAAAATAGAGAAAGATGGAAAGGATTTGCTGAAATAATTAATAGAAATGGAATACAAAAAGGGAGGTGAGAGGAGGTCGAGGAAACAAGGGAATGAAAGAGAGGATATTGAGATGGTAGGATGTGTGTTTTTTGAACTGTTTTTGCTTTCGTTTTGTTTAATGTGTTAATGTTGTGTTGTGTATTGTTTATATATTGTACTGTATTGTTTTTTCTTTTGCTTTTTCTTCTTTTTTCTTCTTTTTTCTTTTCTTTTTTCCTTTTTGTAAGGTTTAAAAGTATTAAATATTATTTTTTAAAAAAATAAACAACAACAACAACAATGTGTGATGGCCACTGGACTAAGATGCTGGTGGTCAAAGAAGAGCTCCAAGTTATTATCCATGCCCTCCTTATGAGCTTCCTGGAGGTGGCTTGCTAGTGGATGCTGGACCAGATGGCTCTTTGTTTTCACACTTTTATTCTTTTACTCAACAGCCTCCTAATAATATCCCCCTGCCTCTCCATCCTATAAACCAGGGGTCAGCAACCTTTTTCAGCCATGGGCCGGTCCACTGTCCCTCAGACCTCGTGGTGGGCCAGACTATATTTTGAAAAAAACATATGAACAAATTCCTATGCCTCACAAATAACCCAGAGATGCATTTTAAATAAAGGCACACATTCTACTCATGGAAAAACACGCTGATTCCCGTACCATCCGTGGGCCGGATTGAGAAGGCGATTGGGCTGCATCCGGTCCCTGGGCCTTAGGTTGCCTTCCCCTGCTATAAACCATTCTCTGTTCAAAAGCATTGCAGAGCCTTCACTCTGGAGCACTGAAGGGGAGGTTAAACAAGCAAACCTTATTGTCAACACAAATTGAAGGGCCTCAGAAATAGAAATTCCAGCATGCTGTTATCAAAGCCACTGTTAAAAGACGGGCAAGGCCATAACCAGGCAGACAAACAAAGCAACTGTTATAAGACAGGGAAGGCCGTAGCAGGCAGACAAACGAAAAATGAGTAAATTAAGAAGTGTTAACCTTCAAAAGGAGAAACATGGAATTTTCGACCAGAAAGTGTTAAAGAAGGATAGAACTTTTTTATGTATGCAACTACAGCAGCAAGAATTCTTATCGCAAAATACTGGAAGACACTGGAAGACACAAGATCTACCCACACTGGAAGAGTGGCAGACGCAATATGGAACTGGCTGAAATGACCGGCAGAATCCGAGATTTGGGAGAAGAAACAACGGAAGAGGACTGGAAAAAATTTAAGGACTATTTACAAAAATATCATAAGTTGTATGAATGTTAAAAACTGCACAATTTGGAAATTTTAGCTTCAGCAATTAGATTTGGTGAAATAGGAAAATAAGTTATAAGTAAGAAAAGGTTGAAATTTAAAGTAATACTATGGTTGATTTAAGGTATAAGTAACTGACAAAAAGTATTTTAAATTTAAAAATATAATATTTGGAAGGTACAAAATAAGACATGAAACAAGGTAATAATTTGCTGATATTTTTATTGTAAAGAATGCAGAGTGGGGGAGATGTGAGGAAGTCCGGTTGGTTATGGAAAAATGTTTTTGAAAATTGGATCTTTTCTTTTTTCTTTCTTTGTTTCTTTTATCTTTTTCCTATGGCTTTTATATTTCTGACTGTGTATTTGAAAATGTAATAAAAATATTTATATATATAAAAAAGAGAAACATGGAATTTTAGCGCCTGATTGGATAAGAATGTAAAGTCTCACTCTCTGCTTTTTTTGTATAGTTTATGAAAAGTGGGAACACCCTGACTGGGGTGTGCAGTTTGCGAGCTTATTGCTCTGCACCTTTGTTTGTTTTTTTAAAAATAATATTTATTGCTTTTAAAAGTTGCAAAGAAGTAGAAAAAAAGAGAGAAAAGACAAAAAAGAAAAAAGACAAGAAAAAAGAAAAAGAAAAACAATAAACAATATAAACCCACCCTAAACCCATTAAACTAAACACATAAACAAAGCAAGACAAAAACTATTTAAAAACATCCCTCCTTTTCCATACTCTGTCCTTCATTCCCTTGTTTCCTCGACTTCCTCACACCTCCCTTCTTGTATTCCACTTCTAGTACTTGTTTCAGCAAATCCTTTCCATCTTTCTCTATTTTCTGTCATATCATAAATAACATATTCTTTAACCTTATTTCCCATTAAAGGTAAATTACTTATATACACCCAACTTCTTATAGCATTTCTGCTAAATCCATAAAATATCATTCCACCATTTTTCTAACAGTCATTACTTTAACAAAATTTCTAAATAAACACTTTAAATTTTCCAGTAATCTTCCACTATCTCCTCTCCCTGGCTTCGGATTCTGCCAGTCCTTTCCGTCAGTTCCATATAGTCCATCAACCTGGTGTTCTTATATCCGAGGCTCTTAAATCTCTTCCAAGTCCCTTCTGCAGGTCTTCTTCATATTCTTTGATGCTCAGGAGCAAATCTCGGGAGAAAACCAGCCTAGCAATACTTTTGTTCCTTCTGGGCAGTTCAGCCAAATTTCCAAAGTTAAAAATAAAGTCCATAGAGTGTTTCAGACCGTATTTCAGGATTCCTCCAATTCTAGTGACCCCCAAAACTTCAAGCTCCTCCAAACCCAGGTCCATGTCCCAAAAGTCAGTCAATCCCTGAATAGAGGGTTCTTTCCAACTTTCCTTCTTCAATCCAAGCCGGGATCCTAGCCTCAAAAATTGACTTTTGTTAGATTCAGTCATGAAAGACCTCAATTTATAATCCTCAATTTGCTTCTGAGAAATTAAGGATCCCGCTGGTACTACTTTTGGTTTCACATCATCAGCTTTCTCCTTTTTCTCCACCATTTTCACATCATCAGCTTTCTCCTTTTCCTCCACCATTTGTCCAACCAAGATATGTTCCTGTACCAAATCCTGAATTGTTTCTGTATTGGCACTCACTTTTTGACTCAAATTAATCACGTTCTGTTCCAAGTTGTCAATTTTAGGGATCGTGTCATCTGTCTTTTTATGGAGCTGTTCCAGCGAGTAGTTTATCTTGTATAATACAGTCACAATAGCTTCTCCTATCAACATTTTGAATGATCCAAGGTCAGACTCTAGTTTTCAGAATCTTATCTTGCAGCTGGAGATCTCCCTGTTGCACTCCTGTAACAGTTTCACATGCTCCCTCTAGAGGAAAACAGTCTCCGTTTGTATCAATTCTTTCAAGCATGACTCAAGCAAATAGCAATAGTTTCAATTTTCGGTTACTTTTTCCTCCATTTTTAAACGCAGAAGAGGACAATGGAAACAGTGCCTTTCTTATTTTAGCTAGCTGTCAAATCCGTTCTGTCAATAAGCATTCCCCGAACGTCATCTGGCAGCCCTTTTCCAGGTTCAGAGCAGTGGCAATTTGATTTTCACTCTCTTATGCAGGCACACTAGATCCAAAACTTACCCCCCTTCTCCTGCTTCCAAGAGGGGTTATATATTTTTGTCCGGTGGGAATTTAATCCTTTATCAAAAGCTTTCAAAGACTTTAGCTTGTAACGTCTTTGCTTCAGTCTATTTACAAAAACGGGAGGCGGACTTCCTGTTTAGAGCCTTCCTGCTTCGGTGCCAAATTAAAGTGTTTCAAGATCCAATTCTCCGTTCTACCCACAGGTAGTTGTTTAAAATCCAATTGTCCACAGGAAAAAGTCAGCGCTCTCCGGCAACAGCAATGCGGCTTCACTCCGTGAAAGAAGCGGTCGATTCAAAGCACCGCGCCGCTCACCCCACGTCGCTCCGGATCCCCAAAACAGGGTTTCCCCACGAGTAGGGGAGGCGCAAAGGGTGCCAGCCGAATCCCAGGTTCACAGGCTTCTCCCGCCTGTGATTTCTATGGGTCTCCGCCTTCAGACCCTGCTTTTCACGGAGCAAGTTCCTCCCGATCGGAGAAGCTCCGCCATTGCCGGAGGCGCCAACCCGGAAGTCCTATTGCTCTGTACCTTTGTCCTGCATATGCATTTCAAATAATTCCTTTTGAATCCTGCAAGGTTGATTGCCACTTTGTGTGAATCTGTGCTCCGGGGGCCCAATAGCAGATATGGAACAGGTCCAACAAAATGACCCTGTGAATCTGGAGAGTGAGTATCAATAACACATAGAGCAATTCTATAGACTAGGAAGGGATCCCCAAAGATCATCTAGCCCAGTCCCCTGCATGGCATGCTCTTGTGCATGGGTCGGCAAGGTTTACCTCGACTGGGTTCGCTCCAGTGGAGATCCCTCTGTGGGCCGGATCACACACATGCAGCCGCGATTTTCAGCGTCTGAACAGATGTGATTTTCAGCACCGCAGAAGCGAGTCCCCGCGCCACACTGCGCCAGTTTTGTGCAGCACGTGGGGACTCACCAAGCAGGCAGCTCAGTTCAGGGGTGGCTCGCAGGCCGGTTAAACGGCCCCCGTGGGCCACTTTTGGCCCATGGGCCTTAGGTTGCCTACCCCTGCTCTTGTGTATTACACTTTTTATTGTGATGTATTCAATATTTTTTAAAAATCAAAGTCTTGTTATGGAAATTGCCAGGGTGGATGTGTTTTATGCTTCTTCACTAATTTCAGATCAGAATGCATCCAGTTCTTCCAGAGTGGCTAAATATTGTATTTACTGCAGCATATAAAACATGCCTGGGACTGATTTTTTTTTTAAAGCAAACTTATAGTTTTGTTTTCTATGCCTGGCATTCTAAATCATGAAACCGTTTTTAGTAATTTTGTTGCTGTGCCCTTCTGCTTGGTTTGGCATTGTTTTATACATTTGCACAGTTTCTTTTCTGAATATTGCTCATCGACTGTTAATTCCTCTCCCACAGCTGAGCCCTGGTTTCTGAGCCCTGCTTCAGAGAGAATGAAAAGTGAAGAGGAAGACAAACCCACTGAAAGGGTGAGTTGGGAGAATGCTCTATCCAGCTGCATTTATAAATCATTGCCCATCTAAAGTAGGGTGGTCATACATCTGAGATTCCAATGACGGCATCAGCGTTCGGGGGGATTTTGGGTAATCAGCAAAAAGTCTGGGTTTTTGAAACTTTCCCAAAGCTCAACAACTTTTTGTGTCCAGATTTGTATTTCTTGAAATATGGCAACCCTGCCTAAAGCAGAGAAAGGGAACACCTGCCAGTCTCTAAATAATAATAATAATAATAATAATAATAATAATAATAATAATAATAATAATTATATTATTTATACCCTGTCAATATGATTCAGTTCGCCCAGCCACTCTGGGTGGCTTCCAACACATATAAAAAACCATAATAAAACATCAAATGTTAAAAACCTGATACAAGGCTGCCTTTAGATGTTGTTGGACTCTATCAGCCCCAATTGGTGTGGCAAGAGATTATGTGAGCTGGAGTTCAGCAATATCTAAAAGGCCACACGGCACCCAGCCCTGATGAATATGATGTCCAACTGTTTTCCAGGATGGCGATGACATGTAAGCCTATAATAATGTTGCAGGCTTGAGGGGCTCAGTCTGGATAATTTCCATGCGGTCCCTTGCAGGCCTGTGATTTTATGTAGCTAGTGAGGCTTAGAAATTGAGTTGCCATATGTCAGGGACCGTGCTGAGTAGGGCTGCATGGAGGAGGAATGGTGGAAGCCTCCCCCCCCCCCCCGATCTGGATCCGGATCCTGAATCTTCCCAGGAGCAGGAGGACAGTATAGATTTGGAACAGTGGTTTGCAGATGGACATGGTTCAGAAGGCAGAAGCTGGGAAATGGGGAACAGCTAGGACATGGGTAGGCAACCTAAGGCCCGGGGGCCGGATCCAGCCCAATTGCCTTCTCAATCCAGCTGGCGGACGGTCCAGGAATCAGCGTGTAGAATGTGTCCTTTTATTTCAAATGCATCTCTGGGTTATTTGTGGGGCCTGCCTGGTGTTTTTACATGAGTAGAATGTGTGCTTTTATTTAAATTAAAATGCATCTCTGAGTTATTTGTGGGGCATAGGAATTCGTTCATATATATTTTTAAAAAAATATAGTCCGGCCCCCCACAAGATCTGAGGGGCAGTGGACTGGCCCCCTGCTGAAAAAGTTTGCTGACCCCTGAGCTAGGAGAGGAAACACTGGAAGAGAGATGGTTAACAGATTCACTGTCTTTGGAAAGCATTCATCTGCTCAGCCCAAGGTCAAGAAGAGCTGATGAGGTGGCAGCACAGAAACCACGGTGGTTATGAGCTCAGGTTACAAGACACAGTAGTAACGTGGATGACTAGGGATGAAGTGGGTGGAATCCTTAACTGGGAGTACCGCCATGCCTAGGACAGGGATTCTTTGTTCTCTCGCTGTGATCATTAAAGTTTCTAACCGGTAAGAATACTCATTTCCTTGGTTCTACTTATCTACTGCCAAGGGGGTGTGTGGAGCCGATTCCCTGAAGCCTGAGACCATATTTCAAAAAGCGAAAATCCGGACATAAAAGTTGTGGAGTTTTTTTGCGGGTTTTTTTGGCAAAGTTATGGAGCTTTCTTTGCCAAATCTCAAAACAAAAAATGATGTTTTTGAGCTATTTTTAAGGAAATTCACCAAAAACGACACTTCCGACATGGGTTGCCATATGTCCGGATTTTCCCAGACTTTTCTGCATTTTTCTGCCTGGCCGCTGTTACAGATGGCCGAATCCCAGCTATGTCTGGGAAATTCTGGATGTATGGCAACCCTAAATTCTAGTCATCGAGACCTGCAAGGCCTCTTTTTCAAGCAAATGTGTCATGCATCAGAATCTAACAAATATTTATGGAGGTTGGGCCCCGTATGCTAAAATTCATGGTTTCTGCTGCTCTGTTCCAATAGAAACTGACAAGCATCCTGGTGCTAGCTGCAATGACTGCTGGTTTTGGATCGTCTTTCCAATATGGCTACAACGTCTTTGTGATCAACTACGCAGCAGAGGTATGGTCTGTTATTATTTGTTCAGAGCATTCGCACGCTATTCTTAATATATGTAGGGTTTGGTGTCAGCGTTGCTTGTGCAGGTTCTTTGCTGTTCACTTGTGTTCCTTTGATGGTGAGAGAGGCTGGGGTTGGCCTAGGGTGTGGTTGTTCATTTGTGGTTGGCTGTGGTGGTCTTTGTTTTCATGTGTGAGTGGGGTGGGTGGGTGTTTTGGATCAGGTTAGCCATATTGATTTGTATGCTGTTGGTGGATTTTTGTCATTGTCTTGTTGGGCTGTGTGTGTGATAAAGGGGAGCCATATCCTTTTAGGTTTAATTACAAATGGTATTCCCGAAAATCAAAGGAAAGTATTCCTTTATGCAACAACAGCTGCCAGGATGCTTATAGCAAAAAAATGGAAAGGGAGAAAAATTCCATCAGTGAAAGATTGGCAAATTAAATTTTGTGAATACATAAATCTGGCAAGACTCACAGCATATATAAGGGGACAATCGGACCAGAAATTATTAAAAGAATGGGGTTGTGCTAAAGAGTATATGAAAAAACATTGTTCTGGAGTAAGTATATTGGTATGTAATGAATGATGCTTTACAGGGTTAAAGAAAAAGAAAAATGGTGTTAAAAAAAAAAGTACAAAGGTGGAAGTAATCTAATTAGACACAACAATATAGTAAGAGTAAATTTTTTGAGGTCTTAAAACAAAGGAAGGAAGTCAATACGTGTTTATGTACGTAATGATATGGTTTTTTTCTGTAGATGTGTACTTTTTCGTTTATGTTTAGTTTAGTTTTGTTTCCTTTCCTTTGGTTTTTTTCCCCTTTTTCTTTCCTTTTTTTTGTATGTACCTTTTTTTGTATAGTATTATTTTGGATTCAATGTTTGTAATTTTTGTTATGATTCTGCATTGGGGGGAAAAATTGGGGGGGGGGGAAGATAAAGGGGAGCCATACTGGGGTGAAGGCATCGTCTTCTATTTGTCTCCATGTCAGTTTCAGTTTATTGGTTAGTTTTTCTAGTAAGGCTGTTTCCCATACTATTTGGTACCATTGGTCCATGCTTACTCCTGACAGGTCTCTCCGGTGTCTGGTTATGATGTTTCTATTCTTAGCCAACAGTACTCCCAGAGTGGCTTACATGCAGTTGATTAGAATGAAACAATCTCTGCCTGCAGGTTTACAATATAAATTCACAACATGCAAGGAAAAAGGACAGGGAGGGAAGGGCACGGGGAAATAAAATTCAGGCACCAATTCTTCAATGGGAGTTCATCTAATGACCAGCAGGCACAACAGTGGTGTAGCATGGGCTGCCAGTGTCCGGGGCCATGTGGGAAAGGGAGGGAGGGAAATGGCATGCACATTCAACTGCCGAACGGCATAGCTGTCAACCGTCCCTTATTTGGCGGGAAAGCCCCTTATCCCAGTGCTGTGTCCCGCTGCTGTCCCTTATTGATGATGTCCCTTAAATTTCCAGGGTTTCAAAGGAAGCAGCTCCTCCCCCTCCCTCCCTGCCAGCCAGGGAGGAGGGAGGCTCCAACTGTGTTGCTTGGCTGCATTGCTCACCCAATAAGGAGTCTAAGAACGACTGGGGGGTGGAGCTTGCATGCCTTGTGCCGATCAAATCGGCCGCGTTGTCTGGGGACTCGCCTTTGCTCAGCGCTTCCCAGCGGAGAGGTGACAGTGGTTTTCCTTGCTGCACCCCCTTTGCTGGGTTGCTGCACTGTGGGAACCACCGCTTGAGGCTTTGTTTGGCTGCTGGCTGGGCTTTCTGCCTTTGGCTTGGAGGGGCTCAGAAGTTGAACATACCTGTGCTTGGAAAATCCCTTATTTGGGCTGCTGATCCCTTATTTTCGAGGCTGCTGGTCCCTTAATTTCAAATCTGTAAGTTGACAGCTATGGCTAACGGTGTCTGCATCAACCAGGAGATTGCAGTCACCGAGATAAGAAAAGAAGAATCGTTTCTCTGGGGAGGTCACTTCCTGGTTCGCATGGAGAAGCGACAGAAGCACAGAGCTGTATTGAGACAGCACCAGCTGTCAAAATTTTGCGACCCTAATAATTTTGCACCCAGGGCAACCACCCCTGTGCCCCACTATGCTGTGGCACAGTTCAGGGGCAGGAGGATGGAGCTGAGCTTTGGGGCAAAGCTGATGGAGCGAACTCAGCTTCCCATCTCTCCCACTGGTGGAATGGCTGAGGGAGAGGAGGCACAACAGCCTTACAGTGTGGGCAACTCCTGTATACCTGAAGGAGCGTCTCCACCCTCATCGTTCAGCCCAGACACTGAGATCCAGCGCCGAGGGCCTTCTGGCGGTTCCCTCACTGCGAGAAGTGAGGTTATAGGGAACCAGACAGAGGGCCTTCTTGGTAGTGGCACTTGCCCTGTGGAACACCCTCCCTTCAGATGTGAAGGAAATAAGCAGCTATCCTATCTTTAAAAGACATCTGAAGGCAGCCCTGTTCAGGGAAGTTTTTAATAATTAATGCTGTACTGTTTTTAACACTTGATTGGGAGCCGCCAAGAGTGGCTGGGGAAACTCAGCCAGATGGGCGGGGTATAAATAATAAATATTATAATTATTGCAGGGGGTCAGTGAAAATGTTCTACCTTTCCCTATTTAGCACAGACATATTTGTTCTGTCATTTGCAGAAGATGGGGGGGGGGGGGGAATGGGACCTTGGACCACTTGCACACAATAAGTTTAATAAGAAGCAGAGAGACAGAAGGTTCAGGTGAGTAACACGGTCGGTCGATACGCTAATCCACACCTAAACATGTTTTCTCCCTTCATGGTGGAAAGATCCGCACTATATATTTACTGCACATTTAAAGGACATGAGTTCCCCCAAAGAATTCTGGGAACTGTTGTTCTCCCCTTTTGCAGAGCTACAGTTCCAGAACCCTTAACCAACTACAGTGGTACCTCGGTTAAGTACTTAATTCATTCCGGAGGTCCGTTTTTAACCTAAAACTGTTCTTAACCTGAAGCACCACTTTAGCTAATGGGGCCTCCTGCTGCTGCCGTGCCGCCAGAGCACGATTTCTGTTCTCATCCTGAAGCAAAGTTCTTAACCCGGGGTACTATTTCTGGGTTAGTGGAGTCTGTAACCTGAAGCGTACATAACCCGAGGTAAAGGTAAAGGTAAAGGTAAAGGGACCCCTGACCATTAGATCCAGTCATGGCCGACTCTGGGGTTGCGGCACTCATCTCGCTTTATTGGCCGAGGGAGCCGGCATACAGCTTCCGGGTCATGTGGCCAGCATGACAAAGCCGCTTCTGGCGAACCAGAGCAGTGCATGGGAACGCTGTTTACCTTCCCGCCGGAGCAGTACCTATTTATCTACTTGCACTTTGATGTGATTTTGAACTGCTAGATGGGTACCACTGTACAGTTCCAAGGATGCTTTGGGGAAAGCCATGTGCTTCAAACGGGGGTTGAGAGTGTGTGCGTTTGCAAACAAGGATGTTGAACGAGAACCACAAACATGGTAGTCAAGGCTGCCTTGCCCCTCCTGGTCAGATCTGCCTGGCCCCCAAACCATGGTTTACTGTGGCTTAATGTGCAGGAAGAAGACCCTGATGCTGACTGTTGCACGCTCTTCTCTCCTAGTTCATTAAAAGCTTTTACAACGAGACCTACCGATGGAGGAATCACATCAGCATAGACCACAGCTTGCTCCTATTCCAGTGGGGTCTGACGGTTTCATTCTTCCCAGTCGGAGGCATGGTTGGGTCTCTTTTGGTGGCTCATCTGGCAGATAATTATGGCAGGTACAGTGATAACTCAACCCTGGAGATGGAGGTTAATTGGGAGAGAAAAGGAAGGCGCAAAGTAGGGCAGATACTCCACCATGAGAATCTGTGCAATAACTGGTAATCTTGCAAAAACTGAACTGACATTCAAAAGACATCTTAAGGCAGCCCTGTTCAGGGAAGTTTTTAATGTATGATATTTTAGTGTTTTATGGTTTCTATGGAAGCTGCCCAGAGTGTCTGGGGAAACCCAGCCAGATGGGCGGGGTACAAATAATAAATTATTATTATTATTATTATTATTATTATTATTATTATTATTATTATTATTATTATTACAAGCGACACACATAGTCTTCTTAGTCTCTCTATTCTGCTTGCTTTCTTGCCACCTGGAGATCCAAACTTTCCCTCTACTACCTGGAGGGGAACGGGCAAACCTGGAGCTCTGGCAATCCTAGTGAATGACCTTCTTATCCCAGGGCCTATGAAAGCACTATGGGGAAGGTGTTGGAGGGGAAAGGCTGTGCGGCTTCTCCTGATCCAAATCTCCCTTTTACAGGAAAAGAATCTACATCAAAGCATAGGAAGCTGTCTTATGCTCAATGAGGCCATTGGCCTACCTAGTATTGCCAACACTGACTGGCAGCAGCTCTGCAGGCTTTCAAACAAGGGAGATTCCTAGCCCTACCTGGAGACGCCAGGGCTTGAACCTGGGATCTTCTGCTTGCAAAGCAGGTGCTCATACTGCTGAGCTATTAGGTACCCCTGCCCGTACGGGCCAGTCTTGCCAGACTCTCGGGTTGTGCGCTCATCTCACTCTATAGGCCGGGAGCCAGCGCTGTCCGCAGACACTTCCGGGTCACATGGCCAGCGTGACAAGCTGCATCTGGTGAGTCAGAGTAGCACACGGAAACGGCGTTTACCTTCCCGCTATAAAGCGGTACCTATTTATCTACTTGCACTTAGGGGTGCTTTCGAACTGCTAGGTTGGCAGGCGCTGGGACCGAACGACGGGAGCACACCCCGCTGCGGGGATTCGAACCGCCGACCATGTGATCGGCAAGTCCTAGGTTTTACCCACAGCGCCACCCGCGTCCCCCCTCCTTTAAGACAAATGGTCCACCTAGCTCAGTATTGTCTACACTGACTGGCAGCAGCTCCTCAGCTCAGCATGGTTTACGCCAGTGTTCTTTGACCTTGGGTCCCCCAAAATTGTTGCACTACAATTCCCATCATTCCCAAACCAGTTTAATCAATGGTCAGTGATGGTAGGTGCAGCAGTTCAGCAACACCTAAAGTCAAAGAAGAAGAGTTTGAAGAAGAGTTTGGATTTGATATCCCGCTTTATCACTACCTGAAGGAGTCTCAAAGTGGCTAACAATCTCCTTTTCCCTTTCTCCCCCACAACAAACACTTTGTGAGGTGAGTGGGGCTGAGAGACTTCAGAGAAGTGTGACTAGCCCAAGGTCACCCAGCAGCTGCATGTCGAGGAGCGGAGACGCGAACCCGGTGCACCTGATTACGAATCTACTGCTCTTAACCACTAAACCACACTGGCTCAGAATACTGACCTACACTGACTGGCAGCAGCACTCTGAGGGAATCAGAACAGGGGTGTTCCTAGCCCTATGTGGAGATGCTAGGGAGCAAACCTACCTGGCTTTGCAACAATTAACGAAACCAGGACAAAGTACCAGTAATTAAATTGTAGCAGCAGTAACAGTAGCATAGCAGTTGCAATTTCCTCTGCCTGATACTTTTCCATCTGCTTTTATACATCCATCAGTATCCACCCTGCCCTTTTCCCCCTTGCCTTTTCAGAAAACGTACTTTGCAGGTGAATAATATTTTGGCCATAATCTCTGCTGTCCTCATGGGCTGCTCCAGAGCAGTGCACTCCTTTGAGTTCATCATCTTTTCACGTTTGGTTATTGGAATATGTGCAGGTGAGTCGGAGACAGGAGGTGTTGTTAAAATATATATATATGCTGGGCATGCACGTTCTTTGACCTGGGCCTCTCCAGAGATCTTGTATATTCTGCATTCACAATTATTGTGATCGTGATGGTATTGGGGTGGTATTGGCTTGTTTACTGTTTCGCGCCTGCAAATGTTTTGGGGGTGGCTGCTTTGCTTCCTACAGACAGCTGTATAGTGGTCCTTGGTCATAGGGGCGGGAAAAGAATCATAGAGTTGGAAAGGGCCCCAGGGGGTCATCTAGTCCAACCCCTGCAAGGCAGCAATCTCAGCTAAAGCATCCATAACAGATGAGCATTCAACCTCTGCTTTCAAAACCTCCAAGGAGAGCCCACAACTTCCCAAGGTTTTCCCAGCTAAGTTATACTCATAGAAGACCCATTGAAATTAATAAATTTCAGTGAGCTGTGTCCATTCACTTCAACGGGTTGTGAGTCCAAGACTAGTCCTACTCAGAGTAGACCCATTGAAGATAATGGGCATGGCTCACTTACTGTAGGTTTATTAGTACCTATGAGATCATATTACCCCATATATGCCCACTTGATCACTTTGATCTGCAGAACTGGCACTGTTGCAGGTTTTATTCTGCGTTTGCCAAGAAATTGATTTTTTACCTACACTTTGGAACCCACCGCCTATTGATATCAAGCAGACACTTTTGGGCATGTGTGTTTCAATGTGACTTTTAGCTTATCGTTGATTTAAATCCTTTTTTTTTTAAGGTTATAGTTGGTTTTAACCAATAATTTCATTGTTCTATTCTTTTTGTAAACTGCTGTTATAAGACTGCTTTAAGGTTGGTTTTTGTTTTCTTAAAAAGTATTATATACTTTTTGTGAAATAATTAAATAATTTCCAACAGGTCTACTTTGAGCTACACTAAGTGTCTTTTAACCTTTTTGTACACGGTTTGTATTGTATGTTTTTATGTATTTTCAGTGCTTTTCTTCTGGGCAGACGCAGGTTTACGCTTACCCCTAAACATTTTGTGAATCTAAGTTTGGCCTTATTGAGGGGCAGTATTTCAATATGAGTAGGAAAATGAGAGTACCCCTAAATATTTTTTAAGAAAAAAAGCACTCTGTATTTTTTTTATAAATGCCCTAAATATTTTCAGAAATGGGGGGGGGGATCAACACCTGCTTGGCAACAGTCCAATGAGTCTTGTTATAGATCTGGGGGCGCGGGGGTGGGGGAGGGAATCCTCCTAAGCCCTAGGAATGAAGGAAATGTTTGGATTTTGATTAATTGGGATATGGACTAAGACACCAACTGTAGAGCTGGGCCAGACAGGAAAATCCTGGGCTGGCTTATGCAAGCCAATCTTGATAGCTACAGCTATCAAGAGTACAACAGAGGCCATTAACAAGACAATGGAACTCCCCTGTGTGAACAGAGACTGGGGATTTGGAAGGTTGCCAGGGTAACTGCTCTGGGGGAGGGCATGGGGTTTTCTGGGAGGTAAAGGTAAAGGGACCCCTGACCATTAGGTCCAGTCGTGACCGACTCTGGGGTTGCGGCACTCATCTCGCTTTATTGGCCGAGGAAGCCTGTGTACATCTTCCGAGTCATGTGGCCAGCATGACTAAGCCGCTTCTGGCGAACCAGAGCAGCGCATGGAAACACCATTTACCTTCCTGTCAGAGCGGTACCAAGTTATCTACCTGCACTTTGACGTGCTTTCGAACTGCTAGATTGGCAGGAGCAGGGACCGAGCAATGGGAGCTCACCCCGTCGCGGGGATTCGAACCACCGACCTTCTGATCGGCAAGCCCTAGGCTCTGTGGTTTAACCCACAGCGCCACCCGCGTCCCTTTCTGGGAGGAAGAAGGGGCAAAAAAAGATGAGATCTATCTTGGAGCAGGAGGTGAAAAGTTCCCTGTGGGCCATGTTGTAAGATCTGGACTTCCTCCATGCAGACAGAAGGTGTAAATAGGTGAATGAACCATATTTCTTGAAGCAGACAGTCTCTGCCGTGTCTTCTATTCTCCATAGGGATACAGGGATGCATGTGTGCCTGGGACCCCATGGGCTCTTGCCACCGCTTGGCAGAGGGAGGGGCAGGCACCCAGCTTTTTAAACAGTCTGCTCTGAGTAGGACTTTGCATTGTCTGTGAAATATACTCGGAGTCAAGTGTGGATTTCATGCTCTTTATTCAGCTCATAGTAGTGAGGAATGAATGTTCCCCCAAAATATCTGCTTTATATACATTATTTACACAATGGGTCACACGTGATTGGCTAATTCTGGGATTCTCCGGTGGGACAATCAGGTTGCGTATTCACTTCCACCTGGAGCTGGATTGGGTGGCTCCTGCGGACCAATCATACTGCTGCATTGTTCTAGGACCAATCAGAATGCTGCATTCTGAATCCTATTGTTCTAGGACCAATCAGACTGCTGCCTTTTGGATCCTATTGTTCTAGGACCAATCAGACTGCTGCCTTTTGGATCCTATTCAACTCAGTACATAACAGTCTGCCAGCCCAGAAATATGTTCATATGCTTCTGCGCGTAGCCTATGCACATCCAATTGTCTTTTTTTGTTGACCTTGTCAACAGGGATCTCCTTCAGCGTGGTTCCCATGTACCTCACAGAGATTGCCCCCGAAAACCTGCGAGGAGCCATAGCCATCACTGGCCATTTCTTTATCATCTTTGGTAGCCTGATGGCTCGCATATTTGGGCTTGACAAACTCCTAGGGACCCAAGAAGGTAAGTCTGAGAGATGCCCCCTTTGGCCTCTTTACACAGAGGTGGCTCACATTGCTTCAAGGGTCAACCCTCTAGCCACACCCACTTCTACACTCTGGCCACGCCCACAAAGTTTGAATGTGAGCGTGGCCGGCCCATTTAATTTTTAAACCCACCCACTCACGCACACTTGGCATCCTGTCCAGACATGTAGTTATTGACATGTGGTTTAATAACCAATCCGTCTCCATAAGGAACTCTGGGAAAAGTAGCTCTGTGAGGGGGAATAGGGGCAACTCTCAGCCCCTTTTGCAAACTACAGCTCCCAGAAGTCTTTGGGGGAGAAGCCATGAGGGTTTAAAGTGGTATCATAGCACTTTAAATGTATGGTGTGAATTTGGATCCTGTGTGCAACATGGTGTTATATGAAAAAACTGCTCCTTTTTCCTTATGTGGCATTCCCATATAGAGTCCTTAAGTGGGTTCCCTAGTGGTAGGAGAAAGTAACAGAGGCCAACCAGAGTATATTGAGAAGCAAAACAGCTAGTAAGCCTGATCTTTATTCAAGGAACTGTTGCAACAAGGTCCCCACTCACCACACGCAGGAGGGAGGAGAACCCTGAACAATGGTGCGCAAGCCCTTATGTAGACTTTTGAAACTGCCCACCCTGTAGCCCAAGACCACCCCCCTAAAACATCATACATACATCACAGAAGGAGCCGGTCTACAGCAGGAATCCTGTCTGCCAGGATACCTAATAATGGTCACTGATTGCATTACCTCGGCAGCCTGGGAATTCTTTTGTGGTGGTTAATACTTTAGTACCTCAATCCAGGTCACAGGCTCACCCTATTTATACACAAATATGTCCTTAAGACAGGATTTGTAAGCAAAAGACAATGGGAAGGCTTTCCCCATTTGCCTTCCTGACTGCAGAGGAATATTTAAGGTCATTGGGAGAGTCAAAATGGCTTCAGGATTGCTCTCCCATACTATTTCAGACACATGGTTCATATATTTAGATATGTGTGCATTTATGAATATTTATTCTATACAGTGGTACCTCGGGTTACATACGCTTCAGGTTACATATGCTTCAGGTTACAGACTCCGCTAACTCAGAAATATTACCTCGGGTTAAGAACTTTGCTTCAGGATGAGAACAGAAATCGTGCTCCGGCGGTGCAGAGGCAGCAGGAGGCCCCATTAGCTAAAGTGGTGCTTCAGGTTAAGAACAGTTTCAGGTTAAGAACGGACCTCCAGAACGAATTAAGTACTTAACCCGAGGTACCACTGTATTTGAGACCTTAAAATTCTTATAACAATGGTCTTCAGGTTTATGCCTTGGTCCTATAATGCTTGGTTTATATTGTTTGGTTATTCCTATCCAGTCATTGTTTGCTTTTTCTTTGTTATTGTTTATAACTAAAACACACAAAAAATGATTTTTTAAAAAAAAGAAATTCACATTGAGGTGGCGGAACGGGGGGGGTGTGTGACAACACGCGTGACAACACACACCTTGGCGGGGGCCAGATACTGTCTCTGCTCTATGGATTAGCCACCTAGTTGTGCTATCACATTTCATGTCTCTTACCATCTGTGTGCAGGTTGGCCGTTCCTGCTGAGCCTCACTGGGGTTCCGGCATTATTTCAGCTCATCTTCCTGCCCTTCTTCCCTGAAAGTCCTCGGTACCTCCTGATCCAGAGGCATGACGAAAAAGCAGCCAGAGAAGGTAGAACTGAATGGGAAAATGTGGATGTGGTTGTTATCATCAGTCTTCATGCCCCAAACCTTTAAGCCCAGGGTTGTACGCCACTCATTAGAGTAGACCCACCGAAGTGAGTGAGCACCAAAAGCGCTGCTGTTTTCACTTTCTGTGCGAGGTGGCCTAATAAGAGCCTGCTGGATCAGGCCAATGACCCATCTCGTTCACCATCCTGTTCTCACAGTGGCCAATGAGAAGGAACAAGCAGAAGATATAGAAGCATGATTAGTCGTGCCAACAGGGTAAAGAACAGCTTCTATCCATGGGCTGTTAGGCTGCTGAATTAAAAGATAACAACAGGGCAACTGACTTTCGGGTTTGGTGGGTGTGCGTCAGTAAACGAGGGAAATTAAGACTAAGAGAGCTGAGTGGGGGGTGCTCGTGTAATCTCACTGTATACAAGTTGTACAAGTGACGATAAAGTATTTCAATTTCTTTTTTTTTTAAAAAAATATTATTAAAATAATTCAACATTAATACACACATATTGTGAATATACAAGCATACAAACATACATTTCATACAATCCTTAAAAATGTTCAAACGTACCGTATTTTTTGCTCCATTGGACGCACCGGACCATAGGACGCACCGGACCATAGGAGGGGGAGAACAGGGGAAATTTTTTTTTCTTGTTCTCCCCCTCTAAAACAAGGTGCGTTCAAGGTACATTCACCAGAGCTTGTGGGGCTGGCGGTGGGGCGAAGTGCTGCTTTCCCCCACCGCCAGCCTCAAAGATCCCTGAAGCCTTTGGAGCGCAGCGCCCCGCTGCCCTGGAGAGGTTTGCGCGCAGCCGTCCCCATGCTAGAGCAGCGAGACGGAGCCCTCCGTCTCACTGTTCTGGCTTGGGAACAGCCTTGCTAGCTTCTGCAGGACAGCGGGGTGAAGGCACCCCGCTGCCCTGCAGAGGTTTGCGCGCAGCCGTCCCCAAGCTAGAGCAGCGAGACGGAGCGCTCCGCAGTGCTCCGTCTTCCTGTTCTGGCTTTGGGCTTAGCGGCGCAGCCTGCATTTGCTCTATAGGATGCACACACATTTCCCCTTAATTTTTGGAGGGGAAAATGTGCGTCCTATAGAACGAAAAATACGGTACCTACACTCAATCCCACAGACAATTCCTTTTCCCATCACCATCCACCACCCCTCATCCCACCTTTGTGTTAGACTTCCAATCTACTCAATTGCAATTTCATTCCACTTCTATTACTTTCTTTCACACACCTTTAACCTAATTTCATGCTCCTTTTTCTATTATACATTGTTATCCATCTTATTTAGTATTTCAGTATTTAAAACAGAACTTGTTTATTCTAACAGGAGTTCTGATTTTTCAATATGGTCTCAAAGGAGAAGATAGAAAGGCACTGGAAGGTGTTTAAAGGATACTTGCAAAACCATATCAATTTCAGTTTCAATTCCAGACCTGAGCATGAGCCCCTTCCCCTCCTGTGGTTTCCCGCAACTGAGATTCAGAAGCCTTCCTGCCTCCAACCGTGGAGGCAGAACACAACCATCAAAACTAGTAGCAGTTGATACTGTAGCCTTCCTCTCCATCAATTTGCCCAATTCTCTTTTAAAGCCATCCAAGTTGGTGGCCGTCGCTGCCTCCTGCAGGAGAGACTTTGGTAGTGCACTGAAGTCGTTTCTTTTGTCTGTTCTGAATCTTTCAACATTAAGCTTCCTAGGACGTCGGTGAATTCTGGGGGGGGGGGGGGGAGAGAAGCTTCTCTCCATCCACTTTCTCCATGCCACGCGTAGTTGTAGCACAAGGGAATTTGCAGGGTGCCTTCCGGACTCCTGCTACAGTGGTGCCTCGCAAGACGAAAAGAATCCATTCTGTGATTCTCTTCGTCTAGCGGTTTTTTCGTCTTGCGAAGCAAGCCCATTGACAGATTAGCGGATTAGCGCTATTAGCGCTATTAGCGGCTTATCGGCTTATCGGATCAGCTGATAAGCGGCTTAGCGGCTTAGAAAAAGGGGGGGTAACCCCGCAGGAACTCGCAAGACATTTTCGTCTTGCGAAGCAAGCCCATAGGAGATTCGTTTTGCAAAGCACCTCCAAAACAGAAAACTCTTTCGTCTAGCGAGTTTTCCGTCTTGCGAGGCATTCGTCTTGCGGGGCACCACTGTACTTTGCAAGAGGGATTCCTGTGCATCCTTGAACAGTTTTGCACTTTGAAAGTGATTTTAAAATGCTATTTTGCCCTAGGACAACAAATCTCCTCCTCCTTTTTTTTTTTTAAAAAAAAAAATCGACTTTTGGTAGTTTGGAAAGTGATGGAGGAAAGCATGGAATGAATGAATGGTTAAAGGGAAATTGTAAAAACAACCCAAAAGCAAACCAGAGAATGCTCCTTGTCATATAGCAAAAGTAAAGGGACCCCTGACCATTACTTCCAGTCGTGACCGACTCTGGGGTTGCAGCGCTCATCTCGCTTTATTGGCCGAGGGAGCCGGTGTACAGCTTCTGGGTCATGTGGCCAGCATGACTAAGCCGCTTCTGGTAAACCAGAGCAGCGCACGGAAACGCCGTTTACCTTCCTGCCGGAGTGGTACCTATTTATCTACTTGCAGTTTGATGTGCTTTTGAACTGCTAGGTTGGCAGGAGCAGGGACTGAGCAACGGGAGCTCACCCCATTGAGGGGATTCGAACCGCCAACCTTCTGATCGGCAAGTCATAGGCTCTGTGGTTTAACCCACAGCGCCACCCACGTCCCCCTTATCATATAACCACCCCGTAAAGATATCTGAAAGAATGTTAAATATAGACTGATTGTATGCTGTAGTCTAATCTCTGCATAAACTGGCTATGTTCTCTTTAGGCTCAGTGTTGAACTCAGCAGGGGGGAGGAGGAAGATGGGGACAAAGCTAGAACTCATTGGTTTTACTCACCATTGGCTCTAGCGCCTCCAGCCGTTCGCTCTGGCGCCCCCTACTGTTGGCCTCCCTGACCTCTGCCATATCAGTTCCAGCGGGCACCAGCCTCCACTGCTGGATGAGGCAGTGTGTACAGACTGGGGGTGGGGGGAGCGCGCTAAGAACCTTCCAAATGCTGCTGAGCCGACATGGGTGATCTGTGGCACTAGTAAGCCAGTCGTCTCCTTCCACACAGCCTTGGTGAAGCTAAGGGGCTGCGACAACGTGGAGGATGAAATCGAAGAGCTCCACGAGGAGGACCTCTCTGAGGAATTGGAAAAGGATATGGACATCTTTACGATGTATCACTTCGATGACATATGGAACCACCTCGTCTCTGCTGTCGTCTTGATGGGCGGGCAGCAGCTCACTGGCATTAACGCGGTAGGGCAATCTCCCCGAGGAGAACGGGCCTTTTCGGTGGTGGCTCCTGCGTGTGGGATGCTTTCCGCAGGGAAGCCTGCCTGGTGCCCTCGCTGGCTGATTTGAGGTGCCAGGCAAAAATGTTTTCAGCCAGGCGTTTGGCCTTTAGCCTGGAGAACTGTAGATATTTTGGCCTCCTCTAGAGGGTGGGATATTGAGCAGTGAAAAATCCCCCTCCTCACTGGCTCTCTGTGGAGAACCGAAATTAAGACTGAAAAAACGATAGAAACTGAAATGGACAGATTTGTCTGTATCCTGATAGGGGGGTCATCATTCAGCTAAGAACGTCTGTTTCTCCTTTCAGGCCAGCTATTATATGGAGATACTCTACATGGCTATGGGGTTAGAAAAGAAAATTGTCGGGTATATCAGCATAACGATATACATTTTGCTTATGTTCATAACTCTCCTGGTGGTAAGATTCTCTCTCATTTCTACATCAACGCTGACGTGATGAGCTCCAGATGTTGTGGCCTACAACTCCATAATCCCTAATCATTGGTCACACAGGCTAGGGCTGATGGGAATTGTAGTCCAAAAATGTCTAGAAGGCATCACGTTCGTCTCCCCTGATATGAATGTTTAGCTCCTCCTTGTAATGCTTCTACCCTTGGCCTACTCCAAAGGCCAGCGCTTTTATAGTGTGTGTCTGTGTTCAACTGGCTGAGTTGTTCCAGTTTCCTACAGACAAACTACAAGTCCAGGTTCAGATGGCATGCAAAGACAAACCATGGCTTAGCTCACAGAAGAGGGGCAAAATGGCTGCCATCGCCTCTCCAGAGATCTGGGTGGAATCTAGACACATAAAAAACACTGTGGAAATGCTTTTGAACAAAGTGTTGAAAAAATTATTGGATTTGCCATAGCTCACCATCGCCATCTAGTGTCACATTTGTATAATGCACTTTACAACCCAGTTTAAACGTTTTATTTGCAGCTGTATAGCTGAGTGCCTGGTTTGGCTTAGGGTTAAGTAAAAACAGAGCTTCCACCTCTGGGCCCATCCAGGCTGTTGCTAATTTCGGGTGGGATTCAGATGGGCTCAATCCCCAGTTGCATCTCCAGGGAATGTACTCTGCCAGAAACTCTGGAGAGCTGCTGCCAGCCAGTGTAGTCAATACTGAGTTCGATTGGCTAATGGGCTTCACTCAATATAAAATAGGTTTTTTTATATTCCTACGTCTGTAGGGCTATAGTTCAATGGTAGAGCATCTGCTTTGCAGGCAGAAGGTCCTAGGTTCAATCCCCAGTATCTCAAGGCTAGGGAAGACACCCTGGCTGAAACCCTGCAAAACTACTGCCAGTCAGTGTAGACATTGCTGAGCTAGAGGGATGCAATGGTCTGACTTGGCACAAGGGAGCTTCTTAGGTTCCTAATCACATACTAGCCAATGAGCGGCGAGAGCTGATTGGGAGGTTTAGCGCAACAAACCCTCTTCCCAAAAATGCGGGACGCAACAAGGAAATGCACTGGAATTATCTAATCTCCCTGTAAGGTAATGAATATGGCCACCCATTAAATAGCTGACATCTCCCTGCAAATAATGGGAATGTACTCTGCCAGAAACTCTGGAGAGCTGCTGCCAGCCAGTGTAGACAATAGTGAGTTTGATTGGCTAATGGGCTTCACTCAATATAACATAGTTTCTTATATTCCTACATCTGTAGGGCTATAGTTCAATGGTAGAGCATCTGCTTTGCAGGCAAAAGGTCTTAGGTTCGATCCCCAGCATCTCTACAATGCCATTACGAGCAGTGGACTCATAATCTGATGAACCGGGTTCAATTCCCTGCTCCTCCACATGCAACTGCTGAGTGACCTTGGGCCAGTCACACTTCTCTGAAGTCTCTCAGCCCCACTCACCTCACAGAGTGTTTGTTGTGGGGGAGGAAGGGAAAGGAGAATGTTAGCCGCTTTGAGAGTTCTTAGGGTAGTGATAAAGTGGGATATCAAATCCAAACTAAAAAAAATAATAAAAAATAAATAAATCAGAATGTATGCTCAATAGGCAGGCCATCTTGAAGCACCCTCCCTCTCTCTTTCTAACTTTTCTGCTTTTTTGTATCCTTTAGATCCGTTTTGCTGATTCTTCGGGGCACAGAAATCTCCTACTCAGTGGCTTGGGGATCTGTAGCATCACCTGCGTCCTCTTAGCCATGGCGATTGAATTACAGGTCTGTATTGCAAGTCCGCAAACTCTTGATGTCTGACGCTAAGCACCCACCAGCGCGGAGCCCTCAGTTCTTGGGATAATGGTAATAATAATTTATCTGTTGCATTTCTTAGTGTTTTTTGTTTGCAGAAAGTAAAGTCCCCAAGGGACTTGCAATGTAAGACAAGAATGAAAACCAAAACTGAAATAAAAGAAAAGCTAAAAGCAGGCCACAATATCCCAAACTCCCCGAGCCTGGCTGAAAAGAAACATTTTTGCCTGGTGCCCCCAAGTAGTTAGTGATGGTGAACCTCCCTGGGAAGAGAGCATTTCATAAGCAGGTGCCACCACTGAAAAGACCGTTCTCCTGTTGCCACTCTATGGAGATGGCACATGGAGAAGAGCATCAAATGATGAATGATGCTGATTTTGTGTAGTGGATGCTGCTTTAATGGAAATTATGGGTTGCAGTCAAGTGAATCCTACTCAGAGGGAACCCATTATAATTATGGGGTGTGGTGGTCAGCTGGTGTGGTACAGTGATTAGATCAGGGGTCAGCAAACTTTTTCAGCAGGGGGCTGGTCTACTGTTCCTCAGACCTTGTGGGGGACTGGACTATATTTTTTGGGGGGGAAATGAACAAATTCCTATGCCCCACAAATAACCCAGAGATGCATTTAAAATACAAGCACACATTCTACTCATGTAAAAACACGCTAATTCCTGGACCATCCGCGGGCTGGATTTAGAAGGTGATTGGGCCGGATCTGGCCCCTGGGCCTTAGTTTGCCTACCCATGGATTAGATTGTTGGATTGGGGTGTGAGGAGAACTGGGTTCGAATCCCCACTTGGGTCACAAAGCTCACTGGGTGTGACCTTGAGGCCAGCCTCTCCGCCTAACCTACCTCACAGGGTTATTGTGGGAGAGGGAGAATCATGTATGTGCCACCTGGACATCCTCAGAGGAAAAGGTGGGATAGAAATGCAATAGATAATTAAATAATAAATGAAGAAATCCATTAACTTCAGTGCTGCATACCAGCCGAGATGAGCTAAAGTCCATTAACTTCAGCGAGTCTGCTCTGAGTTGGACTGGCATTGGATAAAACCCTATAATTTTATTTATTTGTTCATTTATTTCTACAGTCACGGAACATGAACATTTACACATTGACAAAATGGTAGCTCTATGGGGGAAGCTCAGGAATTTCTGGCACCAAACTGCAGTTCCAAGAATTGCTTGCAGGAGGTGATGACAATTGAACTGGTATAAAACTGAGAAATTTTGCAGGACAGAGCAGATAGGCTGTTAATTAAACCATGTTGTTGTTTTATTGTTGTTTTGATTTCCTTCCTCCCAAAGGAGCCCAGGGTAGCACATGCAGCAATGATAATTTTTTCAAAAAAACACACACACAACTCAAAGCAATTTTAAAACACTCTAAAACCAGTTAAAAACCTTTTTATGTATAAAAAAACAGTTAAAAACACTCTTAGCTGGTGATCATAGGGTTGCCAGGAGCAGTGTCTTTCAGCCATTAAATGCCTAGGTTAAACAAGAGTGTTATTAAATTCATGAAAGTAAGTAATGAAGGGAGAGGGTGAGAGATGCACCACACCAGGGAGGACATTCCACAGGCAAGGAGCCACCACCGAAAAGGCCTTGTTATGTGTCAACGCCAGCTGGGCAGTCCCCAGTGGCACCACCACCAACAGGGTGCTGATCACCTGCTGATCGTAGGGTCTGAGATGGTTGATACTAGGGAGAAGAAAGCACCACTGAGTTCAATGGAGCTTATGCCCAAGCATAGGAACACAGTCACGGTCCTATTAAATAGGGTTTTCTGGTGATAATGATTGCAGTAGTGGAGTATCTATGTCATTTGCAACCACAGCACTGTCTCTGCCTGAACTGTGAGTCCCTTTCTCCAACAGAAGACCATCTGGTGGATGTCATATGTCAGCTCATCTTTTGTTACCCTCTTCCTCATTGGACAGTCCATCGGACCAGGTAAGCTCTCTGATGAAGATGATTTATGAGACTTGTCCATCTCTTGTTACACTGAGCTCTTCAGTACAGTGGTACCTTGGTTTACGAACTTAATCTGTTCCGGAAGTCCATTCTTAAACCAAAGTTTCTTAAACCAAGGCGTGCTTTCCCATAGCACCAGGGGACACAATTTACACTCAATAGGAAGCGGAACATGTTCTGCTTCCAAGGCAAAGTTCACAAACCAAAACACCTACTTCCGGGTTTGCAGCATTCTTAATCCAAATTGTTCATAAACTAAGCTGTTCTTAAACCAAGGTACCACTGTACTGACATAGTTGGACAAAGACACACTCAGTCCGTAAAAATATATGCAATGCCAAACAGACACACCCCAAACAGTTGTGTAAGTGTGCTGCCAAACATCATCATAAGTCTGAAGGGGAATCCAACATTCGTGCTGCTCAGAGTAGATCCATTGAAGCTAGCGAACGTGGCTAACTTCAGTTCGCTAATTTCAGTAGGTCTTTTCTGAGTAGAATTTCACTGGCTACAGCCCTAAGTCTTTACCTGGGCCACATTCCCAACCATACATTTAAAGCAGCATCATGGCACGTCAAGAAGTCATGGCTTCCCCCAAGGAATTCTGGGAGCTGTAATTTGTTATGGGTGCTGAGAGTTATTGGGAGAATCCTCTACTCCAGGCACAGGCAAACTCGGCCCTCCATATGTTTTGGGACTACAACTCCCATGATCCCTAGCTAACAGGACCAGTGGTCAGGGATGATGGGAAGTGTAGTCCCAAAACATCTGGAGGGCTGAGTTTGCCTATGCCTGCTCTACTCCCCTCACAGAGTTCTCTGAGAAGAAGAGTTGGTTGTTAAACCAGTCTAAGAATTTCAGTTCTTGGGGGGGGGGGGAATAGGGGCCTCCTAGCCACTCTCTGCACCTCTAACAAATGGCAGCTCCCATAATTCTCTGGAGGAAGCCACGACTGTTCAAAGTGGCATCGCAGCATTTTAAATATATGGCCAGGATGTTCAGGGCTCCTTGAGGAAGCACAAGAGATGAGTAGCATAGATAAACTTCCCTGTTTAGGGAAGTTTTTTTAATGACTGATGTTTTAATGTACCGGTACTTTAAATATTTTGTTAGAAGCCAACCAGAGTGGCTGGGGAAACCCAGCCAGATGGGCGGGGTATAAATAAAAAAATATTGTTATATTATTATTAGCGAAAATGAAAATGGGGCATTCTCTCTCTCCTGGCCCAGATCCAGTTCCAGTGGTGATTGTAGCAGAGCTGTTCCTTCAGTCATCCCGGTCCACTGCCTTCATGGCTGGGGGCTGTGTTCACTGGTTCTGCAAATTCGTTATAGGAGTCGTGTTCCTTCAGATGGAGGTTAGTGGCTTTGGCTAATACATCCAAGGTTCTCTTAGAGGAGTCCCAGGTCTCCACAGACCCCACCTGCCATGAGGCACCATTGGCAGCGGCAGCAGCAATGTTCTATGCTTACGATAACATTTTATTCTCCTTCTAATTGTGCTGTTTTAAATGTGCATTTGATACTTGACTTCCTTTAGCAATGTTTTCTTCTTGTGCTCGCTTCAGCAGCACATATACTAAAAAAAAAAAAAGTTTTCTTTTGAAATGTTTAAGATAATGGTTTTTTGTGTGTTGACTTTGCTGCGTTAAATGTGCATTCTGTAGCTGGCCTCCTTTGCAATTAAGATAAAGATTTCCAAAATTTCTCAAATTAGATAATTACATAACGACTATGTTTCATAGATTGGCTTCCCTCCCTCCCACCTACCCACCCACCCACCCCTCCCTATGTTTTTATTCAAACCCTTTTCTGCTGCGTTATATAACAAACTCTTCTCTATTACAAAAAAATAATAATCCTTCTAGTACAATTATTTTATTGTTTTTCGTTCACTGCTCATATCTCAAATCCTGCCTGCAATTTCATTTGGGTATAATGCTTTTTCAAATAGTCCCAAAAAGGCCTTCACTCATCTATTAAAAAGTTTGTCATTTCGATCTCTTGGTTTAGCTGTCAGCTTTGCCATTTCTGCATAGTCTGTTACTTTCAGAAGCCATTCCTCCTTCAGATACTGGTTTTCTGAAGCACCAGCCCCCTCTATTAAACCTTGCTTTAGCTGTGTTGAACAAGGGTGTTAAGTTGTGGGTGAGCCATATCAGACGACACAGCGATTCTTTAAACAGCTCTTGTTTATTCACAGGCCAGAACAGAACAGAACTGAAGGGTTCAGCCAGCCTGCTTATATAGAGCTCCACTAGAATTCAACAGTAACCATTTTCTGTAACTATCCAATCACTGAACGTCACTTTCAATCCCTTATTTGCATATGTGGACCTGAGTGAAAACTATCTACAGTATCCCCCTGCTGGCCCAGGGTGAGAACTTCAGTACATAACAAAGGGTGCTTCAGAGAGCGGTTTGCCAAACCGCTCTGAGAAGTGCCTCCAATCTCTGCCCCGTTAAACAGCTTGCATGGGCTGCCTGCTTGCTCGCTTGCCTGCCATTATGCTGGAGTTGGTGTGGCTGCTACTATCTGTAGCTTGATGACATTCTCTTACACACATTCCATTTCGTGCTCTTTCTCTCTATCCTTTTCTCTCTTTTCTCTCTCCAGATACACATTGAGCCTTACAGTTTTCTCCTCTTTTGGCCTCTCTGCGTAGCCATCTTAATTTATGCCTTCAAGCAGATCCCGGAAACCAGCGGCCAGAACTTCCTGGATATCAGGAGGACCGAGGCAATCCGAATGACCAGGACCCTCCTGCTCATGCAAATCTCAGAGGACTAGAAACTTGGGAGACAGTCCATGCAGCGATTTGGAGATATTCTGTTTGGTTGGCCCATTGGTGATCGCAGCAGTTTCCCTTCTGGTCTGACTGAACAGCCTGGACTTTATTCCTTCTTTTTCCTACACTGGACTCCGACTGCCATCACCTCTCACTATTGGCTTATGTACCTACCTGAAGGGTCATAGGCTACCCATCCGTGCTTTAATCAGCCTTGATAAAAGCTGGATCAGCCACTCATGCAGAGACACAGCAGGGAACTTCATTTCTGGATGATGCGTCCAGCTCTCAGGCACCTATAATCCACATATGGGGGACCAGATGTCTCCAGATGTTGCTGAACTGTGACTGCCATCACTACTGGCCATGGTGGCTGGGGCTTATGGGGGTTGGACTCCCACATCAGGAGTCCCCCATCCCTCCCACAACATCACGAATTCCCCATCCCTCCTCTAACAGATCTAGAGTTATGCCCAATGGCCATCCTACTCAGAGTAGACCCGTTGAAACTAATGAACTTGGCTTCCCCAATATCTTTTTTTAAAAGAAAAAACTGTCTAACAGGCTGTTTTTCTATTGGTGCTTATTGCTCAGCCTTCATTATCATTATTACATTTTTGTTGATAATAACACATGCTGTATAAACTGAAGTATAATAATAATAAATCCACGTGTGATGTATATCCCTGTTTCCAGGAAGTCTGTGTGTTTCTTTTCATAGAATCATAGAGTTGGAAGGGACCCTGAGGATTATCTTGTCCAACCCCCTGAAATGCAGGAATATGCAGCTGTCCCATACGGGGATCAAACTCGCAACCTTGGTGTTATCAGCACCACACTCTAACCAAGTGAGCTAGCCAGGCTCTAACAACCACAAAATTACAATCCTGCCTGTTTCTCCGAGGAGCTGAAGGCAGCATCCATGGTTCTCTCCTCCATTTTGCCCTCACGACAACCCTGTGAAGTAGGTTCGGCTGGGAGATGGTCCCAAGGCCATCCCAATGAGCTCTCAGGTACTCTTTGCTGTGAGAAGCCACACGGACGCCTTTGCCTCAAAGGCCTGAGGTAAAAGTGTCCCTAAGGTTTCTTAAACTCAGTCATCAGGCCTGTGGAGGAGATGCCATGGAGGCGAGATGGGGGCAGCAAAGATGGAGGTGGAGTTAGATGGCCCAGGAGAAGGCCTGTGTGAGGTGAGGGAGGCGGAATTGGGGCGTCAGCGAATGTTGGAGCTTGCGGAAGTGACCAGGGACCAAAAGGCTCAGGAGCTGGATTCTGGGGAAGGTTCCGGTGGCTTGTCAGTGAGCTTGCCGATCAGAAGGTTGGCGGTTCGAATCCCCGCAACAGAGTGAGCTCCTGTTGCTCTGTCCCAGCTCCCGCCAACCTAGCAGTTCGAAAGCACACCAGTGCAAGTAGATAAATAGGCATCGCTGTCGTGGGATGGTAAACGGCGTTTCCATGTGCTCTGGTTTCCGTCACGGTGTTATGTTGCGCCAGAAGCGGTTTAGTCATGCTGGCCACATGACCCGGAGAGCTGTCTGTGGACAAACGCCCGCTCCCTTGGCCTGAAAGTGAGATGAGCGCCGCAACCCCATAGTCGCCTTTGACTGGGATTAACCGTCCCGGGGTCCTTTACCTTTTTACCTTGCTAACAGCAACTTGCTAGATCAGGCCAATGGCCCCTCTAGTTCAGCATCCTGTTCCCCAAAATTCCTTTGAGAAACCGGAAAGTAGGACCCGGGCGCAAGAGCACCCTTCTGTGGCATCACAGCCTCCAACTATGGAAGGACAGTACAACCATCTTGGCTAGTAGGCATTGATAGCCTTGTCGTCCATGAATTTGTCTAGACCTCTTATAAAGCCATCTAGTTTTGTGGCCATCACTGCCTTTAGTGGGAGGGAGTTCCACAGGTTAACTGCACACTGCATGAAGCAGTCCTTTCTTTTCTCTGTTCTGAATCTTCCAACACTCAGCTTCGTTGGGTGGACTTGGGTTCTAGTGTTATGTGAGGGGGAGGGGGAAGAAAACCTTTTCTATATCCTCTTTCTCCATAGCACAATGCGTAATTCTATACATCCCTTGTCAGGTCACCTCTTTTTTTATTCTCTAAAGTAACAAACCCACAAATGTAATGTTTCCTCCCATAGGCGCAACACGAATGCTGAACACTTGAAAGCCCCATACTAATTGTTATATTACCCTTTAAAATCCTCTGGGATTTAATGTGAACTTGGGAAATTCTAGCAAAAGAAGAGGAGCTCCAGGCAATGAAAGCAGCGCCGTTCCATCCCTACCGGGATGAACTTCTTATATCTTCAACCATCATGTAAAGTAGATCAATATATTTAATATTGTATTTAATTGTTGTGGGGCGAAGGTCATGTTGTTGTTGTTGTTGTTGTTGTTGTTGTTGTTGTTGTATAAATATTTCAAGCTCCTGATTTGCAATTTGGAGGGGAAGAGGTGCTAAACTGAGAGTGTGTGGCTTTCCTAAGGCCATTTAGTGTGCTTGTGTTAAAGGTGGTTTTAAGTCAGGATTTGCTGATGGTCCCTTAGCCTGGTTTCTTCCAGAGAGGATACACAATCCTGTTAATACTCTGCAGGCAACCTCTGAGCAGCTATGCTACACCAGCTGTATTACTCAGGTTGCAAATCGTTCAGATCTGATACATGGGCGTCCTTTATTGGGCCTTCCAACTGTCAACAGCTTCCCCTGGAATGTTCCAGCCACCATCCCCTGATTGGCTCTTGCAACGCCGTGAACCTTCCGAATGACTTGTTTCAATGGGAAATAGAGCCTGGCTGCCTGTTCCGCCATTCACCAGTTCCGAAAGCTTGGGCTAGTCTGCATGTCCTTTGCCTCTCCGTCCCCTACCCAGCCTAAGAAGGAAGGATGGCTGCCAACAACCTAGAACTGGAGAACCAGTTGGACGTTCCAAATGTTGGACTCGAACCCTCGACTGCCAGCCTGACCGAGGATAAGGTATGATGGGAGATGTACACCAATGAGATATTCAGTGGGGCAAGGTTATCTCTGCACACAAATTCAACAGGGAGGACAGGGAAGGATGTACTGTAAGTGACATCCCATAAGAAGAGTCCGCTGGATCGGGTCAAAGGCCCATCTAGTCCAGCATCCTGTTCTTGCCATAGCCAACCAGTTGCCCCAATGGGAAGCCCACAAGCAGGACCTGAGTGCAGCAGCAACTCACCCTACTTGTGGTTCCCAGGCACTCCCAGGCACTCCCAGGCATACTGCCTCCAACAGAGGAGATAGAACATAGCCATTGTGGTTAGTAGCCATTGTTAAACTCCGGAATTCAATGTCACAAGCTGTACAATGGCCACCAACTTGGATGCTTTACACTCCGGTGGCAAATTGATGGGGGATAAGGCTATCAGTGGTTTTTTGGCCTTGATGGTGTCCAGGTATTGTCAGGGGCTGGACTGAGGAGGAATGGTAGGGGCCGACCTCCCTTCTCCTGAACCTTCCCAAGAACAGGAGGACAGTATAGATTTAGAACAGTGGTTTGCAGAAGGCCATAGTTCAGAGGCTGCAGAAGGGAAATATTGGGAGAAGAACAGCAGGAAGAAGAAGCGCTGGGGGAGAAACAGCTGACCGACTCAGTGTCTTTGGAAAGCCTTCCTGAGCCCCCCTCTTCCAGGACTAGGCGGGCATTGAGAGTAGTAGAACAGAAAACTCAGAGGCAGAAAGCTCAGTTCAGCCATCGCAGGGATGACAGAGGGGGTTGGACTTTACTCTGAGCGACACCATTATTTAATAGAGACTGCATTCCTTCCTTCCTCTCTCTCTCTCTGTGAATATTGAATAAATTACGTGGTAAGAACTCTTCTTGTTTATCTGCTTTTTGGCTGCCACCGGGGTAAGGATCGGATTCCTTTAATTTATTTTAACCACTGTGTATTTCTTACTCTGTATCTTATAACTGAACTTTTAAAATGTTGTAAGCTGCTTTGAATCCCTACTTGGGAGAAAGGCAGGGTATAATATATTTATACCTTATAATATCTTATAATATATTAAATAATGGTAACAACAACAACATTTGTTTGTCTGTTTATATGCCAACCAACCACCACTCTGGGTGGCTTCCAACAACTTAAAACACAATATGACTTCATACATTAAAAACTTCCCTGAACAGGGCTGCCTTCAGATGTCTTCTAGAAGTTTGGTAGTTGTTTATTTCCTTGACATCTGACAGGAGGGCGTTCCACAGGTCGGGCACAACTATCAAGAAGGCAACAACAGCAACAGAAGGCTAATGCTATGTTCTAAAGTAATTTGCAGCAGTCGATAACTTTTCCCTTTTCCCCAGGTAAGCCAGTCATCTAGTACTCAGCATCACAGATCCACGTCAAGCATTTCAACAAGGAGAAGAAAGTCCGTAGGATCCCACAAATGGGTAAGTTCAGAGGGTTTGTTCACCCAGCGAGGTTTTGTTAAACAAACTGATGTCTGTCTGTTTCCAGAATGCAAACAGGTCTGGCAGGAAATCCCATCAAATGTATTTATTTTATTTATTGGGGGCGGGGCGGGAATGTGTTAATGCGAAAACTCTTTTAAGGCTAAATGGGTTACATAGTAAAATGCAGTTAAAATGAGCAAAATGTTTCAAACCAAATATGCATAACTAAATCCTTTTGTCTGGGTCAGGCTGCTGTCTAAAATGATATAGTGAGGGTGCTTGCTTCATGCAATATTATTGCTAAAACAAAGGAGAATAATTGAGGAAATCAAGTAGCAGAGCAGGGTGTAAGAGGACAAAATGCTTCCGGGTCTCTTTCACTGAGACCAGCAGGACATTTTTCAAATACAGTCATACCTCGGTTCCCGAACGCCTTGGGAGTTGAATGTTCTGGCTCCCGAACGATTGAAAACTGGAAGTGAGTGTTCCAGTTTCCGAACATTCTTTTGGAAGCCAAATGTCCAATGGGGCTTCTGCGGCTTCTGATTGGCTGCAGGAGCTTCATGCAGCCAATCAGAAGCCGCACTTTGGTTTCCGAACATTTCGGAAGTCGAACGGACTTCCGGGAACGGATTCCGTTCGACTTCCAAGGTGCGACTGTACATGCATCTCAGATCAGATGCATATATAAGTGACTCCCGACTTTTGCAGCGGTTGCATTCCGGTGCCCCATTCACATAACTGAAAATCGCATAAGTGGGGAGCACCCTCCAAGCACCCTTTAAATGCCCTCTCGGACACTCTCTATCCAATCCAAATTTAAAAAAAAATACTGTACCACAATATATCCACAATTGGAATTGGAGCTCTGGGCATAGCTGTCAACCGTCCCTTATTTGGCGGGAAACTCCCTTATCCCAGCACCGTTTCCCATTGCTGTCCCTTATTGATGATGTCCCTTAAATTTCCAGGGTTTCAAAGGAAGTAGCTCCTCTCCCTCCCTGCCAGCCTGTTGCTTGGCTGCGTTGCTCACCCAATAAGGAGTCTAAGAACAACTGGGGGGTGGAGCTTGCATGCCTTGTGCCGATCAAATCGGCCGCGTTGCCTGGGGACTCGCCTTTGCTCAGCACTTCCCAGCGGAGAGGTGACGGTGGTTTTCCTTGCTGCATCCCCTTTGCCGGGTTGCTGCGTTGTGGGAACCACCACTCGAGGCTTCGTTTGGCTGCTGGCTGGGCTTTCTGCCTTTGACTTGGAGGGACTCAGTAGTTGAACATACCTGTGCTTGGAAAATCCCTTATTTGGGCTGCTGATCCCTTATTTTTGAGGCTGCTGGTCCCTTATTTTCAAATCTGTAAGTTGAGAGCTATGGCTCTGGGGCTGGCTGGATGCTGGAGGATGTGTGGAGAAGCAGCTGCTGCTGGGCTGCCACATGTATCAGCTGTTGGGCGGGGAGGCTGAGCAGCCTAAACAAAGCCCTGCTACATCTCCAGTCTTTTCTCCACCCTCACTGAAGTCCCCTTCAGGCTCTGGGAAGGGTCTCCTTGCAACTCTCCAGCTCTCTCACTCCATTTCCTGGTATGAATTAAATTACTTAATTATTTTCCAGAGCTGCACAAGTGAGGAGCCCCCCCCCCCCCCGTATTCATTTCCCTGTACGCTTTCTCTACACCACGCGTAGATATCATAGGGCACCCGTGTTGGAACCTGGTGACATTAATTTGTAAGCAGTCCTCTTACAACCTTCAAGCAGAGTGTTCATAAAAGCTTGCAATGTCAGCATTTAATAATGCTTTCTGGAATATTATAATAGGCAGTACCTTTTTTTCAGGGGATACTCAAGGCACCTCTTTTTGTTGTTGTTGTTGTTGTTACAGTAAGCGCCACACTTTTTAACAACTTCATGGCAAGTACCGGCACCTATTTTTCTAGGGGGAAAGCACTGGTAATTGGTGCTTTAAAGATTTAAAGGTACTGCTGGGTGCAAACTGCCCATGGATCCTCTAATCCATCAGAAACACCAGAAATTAATGGTAAAAATGTAAGAACATAAGAACCTCTTGAATCAAGCCGATGACACATCTAGTCCTATATTCTTTAATTAATTCTAATTATTAGTTTGCTTAAAGTACTTATTAATGTCTGTAAATTAGAACAAGAAAGGGAAATTTTTTTTGCATGCAAACAAAAGAAAAGAACAGGAAAACATACTGCAGGAAACCAGGGTTTTTGCAATATAGCACGCCTTTATTTTATTTACAAATGAAGACACCCATGACTGTATGATGCTTCCTGTTTATCCCAAGTTGTGGATTTTGTGAAAGTATGTTTATGTTGACATATATTCTTTGTCTTTAAATTTCTGTTGGGGTACTAGCAGTTGGGAAGCAAGGGAAACAATGATGTCGACTTTTCATTCCTTCATTTGTATGTGAATTCCTTAGTTTATGGAAATGTTTCCTTGCAGGAAGAACCCTAATAATAATAATAATAATAATAATAATAATAATAATAATAATAGATTATTTATACCTCCCCAGCCACTCTGGGCAGCTTCCAAAAAATATTAAAATACTGTAATACATCAAACATTAAAAGCTTCCCTAAACAGGGCTGCCTTCAGAAGTCTTCTAAAAGTCTGGCCTTTGCCACTTACAGATGTTTGCGCTGCTGAAATGTCTGGCCCGGATCCTTGCTCTTTGGATTTCTCTGCTAGACCAAACCAGGACAGCATCAGACCTCTCTTTTACTATGTGTTTAAGTTTCTTTTTCTGAAGTTCTACATGTATTGAATAAACCATCAATTTAAAAGGATGCTTCACCCTCTACACTCAAAGGCCTCAGTATCTGCTTCTGCTCCTTCCCATAGGCGCTGACAAGGCAGCTTCTGCTGGTTACCCTGCTTACTTCCTCTGGCTCATCTCTACAATATGGTTACAACCTCTGGGTGGCCAGCCATCCATCTACGGTAAGATCAGACATGTAGTGGTCTGGGATTGCAGAGGGTCAAAGATCTGTTACTATTTCTGCAGCAGGGACCCCGTGTCATCTGAAACAGCATGAAACAGGAGCTTTTTAGCCACCCGTCAAAGAACGAGCCAGCAGCAAACTCTTTATTAGCAAAAACACAATTTGCACAGCATTGGCTGAGTGTCAGGCTTAGTGAGCACAGCAGCTCATCTCTGTTAGGCCTTATCCCATCAAATCTCTGCCTCTCCAAGTACCATTATCTCCAGGGCTTTCCCCAAGCAATCAGAGACTACTCCTGCACGCAACCTGCCACTGCTCCACCCGTTTCAGCCCTCTTCTGGTTCTGGGAGACAAGCAGGGAGGGGAGCTTGTCATAGCAGGAAGGAGAGACACACACGACTCTTCACCAACCTGGCTCTTGGCCTCTCCCCTCCCACTTGCCGATTTCAGCTTCTGCCTCTGATTCCTGACTTCTCTCCGCAATCAAGTCAGTGGGAGTCAGCATCAGAAACGCTGCTGCTTAGGGTGATATGAAGGGTCAATTGTGCAAGGCCACCTACACCTCGTCGGTAGCAATTCTATCTTCCGCATTTCCGCTACAGTGCCAATTTGCCCTCAAATTTAAAACCCAGCCAACGAAAATCCTCCAGGCGAATGGGCAGCACCCAAAATGCCCACACCATGTGTCCCATGTCCCATGAGATTATGCTTCACAGCAGGAGGAAGCAGGGGAGGTGGTTTGGGAAGCTGCCCTTTGTTGTTTAGTCGTTTAGTCGTGTCCGACTCTTCGTGACCCCATGGCCCAGAGCACGCCAGGCACTCCTGTCCTCCACTGCCTCCTGCAGTTTGGTCAGACTCATGCTGGTAGCTTTGAGAACACTGTCCAGCCATCTCGTCCTCTGTCGTCCCCTTCTCCTTGTGCCCTCAATCTTTCCCAACATCAGGGTCTTTTCCAGGGAGTCTTCTCTTCTCATGAGGTGGCCAAAGGATTGGAGCCTCAGCTTCACGATCTGTCCTTCCAGTGAGCATTCAGGGCTGACTTCCTTCAGAATGGAGAGGTTTGATCTTCTTGCAGTCCATGGGACTCTCAAGAGTCTCCTCCAGCACCATAATTCAAAAGCATCAATTCTTCGGCGGGAAGCTGCACAACCTGTTCCAAATCTATACTGTCCTCCTGCTGGGATGTTTCAGGCTCCCACCATTCCTCCTCAGCGCGGTCCCTGACACTATTGCACAAAGGAGTTGATTGCATACCAGAACTTTATTTGTGGGCAAATCAAATCCATTAAAGGGCTCTGCTCCCCCAGTGCAACCATTCTTATCTATTCCTCCCTTTCCTAGCTCATATCAAACTTTTACAATGGCACGTATCAACAGAGGAAGAAGGCCAACGTAGACGAAGAAGACTATATTGATTTCCTCTACACTTTCACCATTGCAATCTATTCCCTTGGAGGCCTGATTGGGTCCCTTCTGGTCAGCTTCATGGTGGACAGATACGGCAGGTAAAGAGGGAATATGTTTATGGGGCTATGGCACAGGGGTGGGTCCTTTTAGGCTTTGCAGGCCAGATGCTTCTCTGGTTCTAGCCTTGGAGCTGCTTGCCTGTCAGTCGTCAAATGTCACAATGGCATTAGGTGATTGGGTGCTTTGAAGTCCCAATGTCAGGACTTCAAAGCATCACACAGGAGCCCATGGTCGTGCTCTGAAGTGCCCAAGGCTTCCGTTTTAACCAAGCTGACAGGTGGTAGAACCTATGTCTGATTTCCCTTGCCAATGCCACTTTAAGGCTCCTCCCCGTGTGTTGGCAGCTATGCCTCTATTTGCCCCACACCTGACGTTACATATGAGGTCAAGCAAGGACAAGTGGGTGTGGTTTGATGGAAATAGTCTCATAGGCCAACTCTGGCTTGTGGGCTGGAGATTCCCCGCCCCTGTGTAGTGGGGTAGGAGGTGTTTATTAGGGGACATTTGGGGGGGGGGGTGGATGCAAGCAGATGTGAAAATGTGGAGAGCTGAAAAAGTAGGAAATGGAAATAAACAGATTTGCCCATCCCTAGCCAAGATGCAAAAGCAACTTAAATAGAAATACTTGCAAGTATCAGATTGGCTTAGGTTTTAAATATGTGATGTTATAGAATAATATGCTTAAAGTTAAGATGAAAAGAAAGAAAGATGTTACTTGACTAAGTAAATTTTATGAGAAATTCGTTTTGGAAAACCGTTACAAGGATACACATTGAAACTCAGCCAGCGGGACTCGAGGAAGTCACTTAACAATGTTAACAAAAGTGGAATTATTACAGTTAGGATTTATGTTTGTTTGTTTGTTTATAAATTTGGAAAATCAATAAAAAAATTGGGGGGGGGGAGATGCAAAAGCAAGTTGCTAGTCCATGTGAAGTTGGCAGCTGAAGTCTCAGACGTCAAAGGTGGGGGTTGAATGGGGTTTACAGTAGTTGGGGGTTTCCAGGAGCTCTCCTGCCTTGCATAGCTCCTTATCCTTCCCATAACTATTAAAAATAGACCAAATTGCCCACCAAAAGGCCTTACTGCAATTCAACAGCTCCTCTCCTGCTTGTTTGATGCTACTGTACATGTATTGGCTCCCTCTACCTCTCCTACCCCTTTTCCCTGTCTTTTCAGGAAAGGGGCCTTGGTAATAAATAACATTATGTCCATATTCTCTGCTGGCTTCATGGGATGTTCTGCTGTGATACATGCCTATGAATACACCATATTTTCACGCTTGGTCACTGGAATGTGCTCAGGTGAGAGAGGGCCCTGGGCTTAGTGCTTTTAGTAAAGCCACTTAAATAATGCAAGGGGCATTATCAGGGTTCAGTTCCAGCCAGGCAGGAAGCACTGGAGGAGGGTTTAAAGCTAGGGTGGTGAAGGGTGTGCCCTGGGGGGAGGCGTGCATCTTGGGGAGAGTCCTCAAGGCCAGATAGAGAGGCTTGGGGTGCTGCATTTGGTCCCCAGCCCAAAGATTCCTTGCCCCCGACATCAAATATTTATTGATTATTGGAATGTCTATTTCCCCCGCCCCCCAAAGTAGCAATTTAAATGCCTGTTACATCATGGGCCAATCTCCACTACCCAACATGCAGGGGCACAGAATGCCACTCTTTGAAATTCCACCCAATGCTGGGGTGAACATCAATTGGCCACCTCCACCCAGCGGGAGAACCTCCTATGTTCCTTGAAAATGTTGCTGTGTCCCATCCATGCTGTTAATCGTCCCTTTGTCTACCATCTAACCAGGCATGTTCTCCTGCATCGTCCCACTATACCTTGGAGAGATATCCCCTAGAAACATGAGGGGGTCCATTATGACGGTCCCCATGATCTTTGTCACCATTGGCGTCATGGTCTCACAGATCCTTAGTCTTCAAGAGCTTCTCGGGACTGAGAAAGGTAACCTTGGCAGATCATCACAAGGGATGTTGGAGAGTTTCAGCAGAAACAGAAAAGGAAGCAGGACTTGCGGGTGCTGCTGGCCAGGATGGCGATGCTCAGCCTCCACAGTTCCAAATACCTGTTGCTGGAAGCCACAGGAGGGAATAGGGGTCTAATCCTGCTTGTGAGTTTCCCACAGGAATCTGGCTGGCCACTGTGAGATGAGGATGCTAGACTAGATGGGCCATTGGCCTGATCCAGCAGAGGTCTTCTTATAATCTTATGTTTATGTGATGATGATGAGGATCAGGGGAGCCAACTTGGGTCCCAGATTATGGGTGCCCAGTGTGCTTGAAGCCATGATGTCAGGTTGTAATGGGATGTCATGATGTCACGCCCGCCCCCTGGCCTCAGAACGTGATTTGTGGTGGTACCAGAAGTCAGGTTCCAAGACCTTGCAACACCTTGGAAAGCCCCCCAATTTCTGTTGCCACTGGAAGTTGGGTTCCAAGGTCTCAGAAGTTCTCAGAAAGCATCTCTGAGGCCTTGGAGATGCTGTCTGAGGCCTTGCAAGACCTCAGAAGTTGTGGGGGAAGGCCCTGCGGTGTGGGTGCTGAGCACCCACAACAATTTTTTTGTGGGTACTCAGGCATCCAGAGCCCCCCATACGTGGCGCACCTGATGATGATAATTTTATTATTTATATACCACCCATCTGACTGGGTTACCCCAGCCACTCTGGGCAGCTCCCAACAAAATATTAAAAACACAATAAAACATCAATGATGTTTGCTTATCCATCCCATGACTGGAATGGAAATCAATCAATCTGGGAAACTTAATCATTGTTGCCGTGGCTTTCTATTTGCAAATGATACATCATGGATTATGGTCCATCCATGTCAAGCTGCTGGTTGTCCAGGAATATACAAAGAAAAGGGAATGTTTTTTACTGTCCTATTTTTATTCAGTATTTACAGAGAGAGGCTATAGAACCCAGCCTCTTGGATAATGGTGTTGTCCTGAGTGAATCTCCATCACCTGTCTCTCTCACTTCCTCATTCATCACTTCTGCGGGTGCCGCTATGTGCCCTCTGTCTTTGAGCTTTTTGCTCTCCTACTTACAAGGCTCACCCGGTTCTGGGAGAGGGTTGGTCTCTGTGTCTGTCAGCTGTTGCCCCATCTGCTGCTGCTTCCTCCTCATCCTCCTTCTCTCCCATTATTTCCCAACTTTCCCCCTCATCTGCCTCAAACCCCTGCTGTAAATCTAAACTCTCTTCCTCTTCTCTGGAAGGGTCAGGCTGGGGAGGCGGTCTCCACCATTCCTTCTCTGCCCAGTCCATTCCGCAATTTGCATCGAGTTATGCTACGACGAACAAAATGTAACAGCGTACTGGCAACATAATTTCCGTCATTAATTGCACAAATGCCGTGGGTTACATAATTCCCACACAGTGGACAGTGAGAGGGAAAATACTGTTTTTGGCAGAAAGCAAACTGCAGAGGAAAGGAAACAGTGCCGCTTGAGTTGGAAAGAGGGCGGAAAGGAAAGGGATGTCTTCTCTCGCCCCTAGTCGTAACTGCATCTTCTTGTACAGGTTGGCCGCTATTGCTGTGCTTCACTGGAATCCTGGCGGTGTTTCAAGTCATCATCTTGCCCAGCTTCCCCGAAAGCCCAAGGTTTCTCCTGATTCAGAGGAACGATGAGGTGAAAGCCAGGCAAGGTACAATCGCCTTGAGTGCACAGGAACATTACGGCATGGGGACCCTACATAGAGGCCTGTGGGAGTCTCCGGGCAAAGGCTGGCAGCTCCCGCTCTCCCATATGCAGCACTGGGAGCATCCTCAGACCTTCCCAGGAGACACAAGGGGGGCGAGGAAGATAGGAAGCTTCTCCCAGTCCCACCAAGAGATGCCGGGGACTGAAACTTTAACCTTTTGCACGCAAAGCTGTGGCCAGAGCTGGCCCAGCCATTGGGCAGGGTGAGGCCATTGCCTCAGGGAACAGAAGCCGCCCCCCCCCGTCAGTGCAATCTTGCTTGAAATCAGCGTTGGTGGCGCTTCTCTGTCGGTGGCGGAGGTGGCAGGGTACATGGAGGTGGCAGAGCAGGCAGGGGCAGCAGGAGCAGCAGGGCAGGGTGGCAACCCGTAGGAACATAGGAAGCTGCCTTATACTGAGTCTGACCATTGGCCCATCTGGCTCAGTAAGAAGAGGCATTGTCCACACTGATTGGCAGCAGCTCTCCAAGGTATAAGGCAGGGGTCCCGTCCCCCCCACCAATCCCTACCTGGAGATGCCAGGGATTGAACCTGGGACATACAAAGCTCTACCACTATTCTTCCGCAATGTTGTTTCTTCATCTCTTCCTGCCCTGGTGGCTCAGCATAGATCCTTTCCCCGCTCCCCTCCAGTCTTGCAGAGGCTGAGATGCCAGGATGACGTGGAGAGTGAGCTTGAGGAGCTCCACCAGGAGAACGTCTCAGTAAGGGTGGAGAAGGAGATGAATGGGATGAAGCTGCTGTGCAACCAAGCCATGCGTTGGCAATTCATCTCCGTGGTCATCCTCATGAGTGGCCAACAGCTCACAGGTGTCAATGCGGTAAGAGAGGCAGCTTCCCAGTTGGGTTAGAAGGCTGAGCGAGTGTTAATTTTCATCCAAACAAGCACTCATGCAGAGATGCAGCAGGGAACCTCCTTTTCTGCATGGTGATCCCAGCTCCCAGAAGACTCTAGTCCAGGTCTAAGGCACCTGTGGACTCCCAGTGGCTGCTGAACTACAGCTCCCATCATCTCTAGCTATTGGACAGGATTGCGGGGGCTGATGGGAGTTGCAGTTGTGCAACATCCTGAGGGCCGACGTTTCCCCATCCCTGGACTAAAGGCTCCTGGAAGCTGAGAACATCACCCAGGAAAAAAGAGGTTCCCTGCTGTGTCACTGTATGAGTGGCTGCTTTGGCTCAGAGAAAAGGCGAGCCATAGGTGGCTCAATAGAGTTGCATAAAATTATGCAAGGTGTGCAAAAAGTAGAGAGAAGTTTTTGTCCACCTCTCATCTACAGATGGAGGAGAAATTTGATTTGGCCTTCATTTCAGTGCGGACTTGCCTGAGTCATACTTTCTGAAGCAGTATCAGAAGCAAAAGACAGCCCTCCATCAAAATCGGCACTCCTTTGAATTTTGCAATGCAGTTCTCTGTCGTATTAACTAACATGTCCAAAGGTGCATACAGTAGGATTAAAGTGTGCATTAAGGTGCATCTACTGGAGAAAATAACAGAAAAATATGTATTATATTACATTGCCTTGCAGGTATGTGCATATTAGGGAAAACTGAATCCAAAAATATGTTTAACTGGGAGAAAAATGCACTAAAAGGCTGATGAATTTTTAGGAGGACTTAGCAGAAAATTTAAAAAGCATGCTGGTGAAGAATAAATGTGTAGAACTGGAACCCCAACTTGGAAAAATGAGAAACCGGGAGAAATCAAAATGGACAGATTCAGCCATCCCTAACCACAAGCGCTGGTGGGATTTTGACTCCAGCTCCCACAATCCTCCCTGCTTCTTGGGCCATGCTGGCTGGGGCTGATGGGAGCTGTAGTCTAGCAATATATGGAGGGCCACAGGTTCCACAACTGCTCTGGAGTTTGCAGAGCAGGCCTCCTCCTACACACATGGGTTAATGACATGTTGCAGAATAGAAACCCCGTATATATATCCCAGGATGCATTTCACTCGCTCCCACAAAATGCTGGCAGTCTGGGAGTTAAGAGCATCAGAAGATGAGAAGAGCCTACTGGATCTGGCCAATGGCCCACCCAGTCTAGCATCCTGTTCTCACAGCGGCCAACCAGATCCCTCTGGGAAACCCGCAAGCAGGTCCCATGCCCAAGAGCCCTCTCTTTTCTTATGGTTTTCTTGTGGTCCGCAGCACCTGGTAGCTAGCCATCATGGCAAGCAGCCATTGAAAGCCATGATTTTGTCCAATCTTCTGCCATCAGTGCCTCCGGTTGGAGGGCATTCCATAGTTGTGGTTTGCTTGCAGGTATTCTATTACTCAGAGAGAATCTATGCAACTTTGAGGTTCAAGAAGCAGGAAGCCCGGTATATCACTGTGTTGGCAAGTATTTTCATCGCAATCTCGCTGATGATCGTGGTAAGCCTCTCTCTCTCTCTCTCTCTCTCTCTCTCTCTCTCTCCCTTCCTCAAAGTTCCAATCTGTTTCAAACGGTGTTAAAATTGCGCTGTTGTCACTTGAAAGAATCCCTGGGGGAACCTTCTGCACATGCCCACACAGGACATGTGAAGATGCTCCAAGTGTCCCTATTTTCCAGGGACAGTCCTGGATTTACAGAAGCTGTCCTGGTTTTCCTTAGGACGTCCCTATTTTCATCAGAGAAATATTGGAGGGTAAAGTAAAGGTAACGAACCTCTGGACAGTTAAGCCCCATCAAAGGTGACTATGGGGTGCGGAGCTCATCTCGCTTTTCAGGCCCAGGGAGCCGGCGTTTGTCCCCGGGTCATGTGGCCAGCATGACTAAACAGCTTCTGGCGCAACGGGACACCGTGACGCAAACCAGAGCGCACAGAAACGCCCTTTACCTTCCCGTCGCAGCACTACCTATTTATCTACTTGCACTGGAGTGCTTTCAAGTTGCTAGGTTGGCAGGAGCTGGGACAGAGCAACAGGAGCTCACCCCGTCGTGTGGATTCGAACCGCCAATCTTCTGATCAACAAGCCCAAGAGGCTCAGTGGTTTAGACCACAGTGCCACCCGCGTTGGAGGGTATATGGAATTATGGGACCCCTGCGCCATCTAAAGGCAGCCCTGTGTATGGAAGTTACCTCTGTTGATTCCTGGTGGCCTCATTTTATTCTCTTTCTCATTTCTGCACACAAACTCTCTCTTTCTTCTCTGTTCTTATACCCTCTAGGTTTATACAGTAGACTCTGTGGGGCGAAGGATACTCCTCCTCACTGGATTAGCGATATGCAGCATCCTCTGCATTCTGTTAACCATGACCCTCGAACTTCAGGTTTGCTGCTCAAAACCTGGTGTGATTTAGAGTGTGTCACCCAGCAAGCGAAGGGCTGTAGCTCCATCACAGAGCACCTGCTTGGCATGCAGAAGGTCCCAGGTTCAGTCCACCGCAGCCTCTGAAACCCTGAAGAACCGTGATAGCCAGTGTGATGCAGTGGTTAAGAGCGGTAGACTCGTAATCTGGTGAATCGGGTTCGATTCCCCGCTCCTCCACATGCAGCTGCTGGGTGACCTTGGGCCAGTCACACTTCTCTGAAGTCTCTCAGCCTCACTCACCTCACAGAGTGTTTGTTGTGGGGGAGGAAGGGAAAGGAGAATGTTAGCCGCTTTGAGACTCCTTAGGGTAGTGATAAAGCGGGATATCCCACTCCAGTGTAGACCAGGGTTTCCCAAACTTGGATCTCCAACTGTTTTTGGTCTACAGTTCCCATCATCCCTTGACCACTGGTCCTGCTAGCTAGGGATGATGGGAGTTGTAGTCCAAAAAGAGCTGGAGACCCAACCCAAGTTTGGCAAAAACCTGGTGTGATCCAAACTGAGCCAGATGGAGCATTGGTCTCCTTCAGGATAAGGCAGCTGAAAATCCACTCAGATTTGGTGTCAGGTGGAAGAGCAGGAAGGAATGTTGTTGGCGGGTCTTTCCTGCAAAAATGTATCTGGCTCTTGCATTCCCAATGCATTCCCAGCCCTTGATGGTCTGCTGCAAGTGCCTTGGAACGTAACCCCCACATAAATGCCGAGTTGCCTGTATCTTAATCCAGAGGTGGGGTCACTCAGGCTGGGGAAGGGGCGCAAATGTGGCCCTTTGGGTCTCTTTGCCTGGCCCTCAGAATGCTCGCTAGGCCACACCCGCTCTCACCAGGCCACACCACTCTCTGGCTGTGCTTTAACCAGGAGGGTTTTTTTGCCTGTCTGGAACGTATCCTTGAACCCTGATCGTGCCTCTTGCTTGTCTCGATGGAGTTTAGAGAGATGTGTGAATGTGAGCGAAACCAGCTTACCGGGAAAGGGATATTCCAATGAAACATTTGGAAGTACCGGTACTTTCTGACACTAAGAGCTGCTCGATAGGAGAACAGATTTTCTCTCGGAAGGTGGTGGGCTCTCCTTTTGGGGAGGCTTTTAAATGTTGGATGGCCACCAGTCAAGGCTTCTTTAATTGTGATTCTTGCATTGCAAGGGGTTGAACTAAATGACCTGGGGAGGACCCGTCCAACTCTATAAGCCCTTGTCCACCCACTTTTGCCTCTGTCCCACCCGCCACTGAATTGTGGTTCGGAAGGCCCTCAGTCTGAGAAGTGCTCCTCCCTCCTGCTTTAATTTAAGGTGTGCCAGGCACTCTCATTCATACATGTCTGAAGAACGCTCAACTTTCTCCCACAGGAAACCATGCCATGGATGACATACGTCACTTCAGTCTTTTTCCTCATCTTGATCTTTGGGCACATCCTTGGGCCAGGTAAGGACTCAGGTGACCTAGAGAGTTCCTTCAAAGAGGCAAACAGGGCGGGACACTTGTTTTATTTCTGTTTAAGTGTTTTTTTTAAAAAAATATTTATTGAAAAAAAAGAGTACATAATTACAAGTGCACAGAGTAAGATTAGTCATAAAAAGAAGAAAAAATGGTACCCATGTAGAAAACAAAACTAATAATAATAATAATAATAATAATAATAATAATAATAATAATAATAATTCTATATATTACCAGTATGCCCTGTGACGTTTTAGAACTATATATCGTTCTAATAATGTTTAAAAGGTCAGTGTAGATCCAGCCAAGGTTTGAACTAGGCACGCGAGAGCTCTTTAACTGCACCAGTTCCTTTCGAATCGCTATGGATGAATGAGCAAGTCCATGAAAAACAGCCTCGAATCCTTTCTTCCCCGCCCAGGTCCCATACCCAACGTGATCATCCTGGAGCTGTTCCTCCAGCCATCCCGCTCCATAGCCTTCGTGCTCGGGGGCTTTGTGCACTGGTTCCTGCACTTCATTATGGGGATGATATTCATTCAGATAGAGGTGAGTTGTTTGGAAGAGAAGAGGGGGTGGTCTGAACTGGTTCGGGAGCACAGGAAGACGCCTTCCACTGAGTCAGACCATTGGTCCATCTAACTCACCCAGGTGAGGAGCTTTTGGCCTTCCAGGTGTTGCTGAAGCTCTTCCCTTGTAGGCTCGTCAAACCAGAGTCTGCACATCTTCCAGAAACTACAAATGATGTTGAATATTTTTAATGAAACTACCTGGAGGTGGACATAAGATTTCTTACCTATATATTGCATTTATATCCCACCTATCCTCCCAGAAGCTCCAGGCGGCTTGCCTGGGTCTTCCCTGCACCTTTCCATTTCATCCTCACAAAAACCCTGCAAGGTACTTAGGCTGAGGGTTCATGACTGGCCTGAAGTCGCCCAGTGAGCCCCATGGAGCAGTGGAGATTTAAACCCTGGTCTCTCCCAGCTCCTGGTTCAACACTATAACCACTCCACCCCACTGGCTGTGTACCAGGGGTGGGGAAATACTGGCCCGCAAGATGTTGCTGAAATAAGTCCTACTCCAGGGAGAGCTGCCAAAATTAATGGACTTTAGTAGTTAGCCATGTCCATTCACCTCAATGGGTCTACTTTGAGTAGGACTATCTGTATATTTTTTTGTTGCTGGCATCTCGGGAGACAAATGGAGTGGGGGTGAAGTCAAACCGCTGCATTAGTAGCACCAAAGTGACCTCTCTGGGGTGTAAGCCTGGGTAGAGTGTATGGAGCTCCTGAGCTGCCAAGAAGTCAAGACACTTGACATCATCAGCCACGATGATGTAGTCCAAAGGAAAGCAAAGTAATACGCCGGGCACCAGCTTGGCTGCAGGAGTTGCCAGAAGGAGGCATACAAGGCACCACCCAACCATCTTAGGGACTCCACTTTTGATTTGTGTAGGGTTTTCTCCTTAGCCTTTTCTTCTCCTGAAGATATCCCACAAGGCTGCAGAGGCTTAGGACAGGGGTCAGCAACCTTTTTCAGCCGTGGGTTGGTCCACCATCCCTCAGACCTTGTGAGGGGCCGGACTATATATATATATATATATATTTTGGGGGGGATGAACAAATTCCTATGCCCCACAAATGACCCAGAGATGCATTTTAAATAAAAGCACACATTCTACTCATGTAAAAACACCAGGCGGGCCCCACATATAAACCAGAGATGCATTTTAAATAAAAGGACACATTCTACTCATTTAAAACGTGCTGATTCCTGGACCGCCCGTGGGCCGGATTGAGAAGGCGATTGGGCTGGATCTGGCCCCCGGGCCTTAGGTTGCCTACCCCTGGTTTAGGATAACAGTTTTCCTTCTCCTAGATGGGTTGCCTTCCCAGGTTGATGAGTCCTATCCGCTCCTCACCGGAAGTTGGACTCAGGGGGCTTTCCAAGGTCTCGGAACCTGATTACCACCGCAAATCAGTTTCCGAGGCCGGGGAGCGAGGCTGCATGACGTCATGAGGTCACGTTACGACCTGACATCATGACTTCATGCACGCTGGGCACCCATAATCAGGAGCCCAAGTTGGTCCCCCTGATTATCATCATCATAATCATCATCATCACCACGTAAACATAAGATTATAAGAAGACCTCTGTTGGATCAGGCCAATGGCCCATCTAGTCTAGCACCCTCATCTCACAGTGGCCAACCAGATGCCTGTTATATATTGTGGCTATGCCCATCTCCCTTCCCACCCCCACCCCTCTCATTTTCTTACTTCAACATTCCTTTCTAGACACGGATTGGTTCCTACACCTTCCTCCTCTTCTGGCCTCTCTGCATGTTCAGCTTCATTTACATCTTCAAGGTGATCCCAGAAACCAACGGCAAGACCTTTCTGGAAAACAAGAAGTACATGTCGTCAATGGCCAAGAAGGTGAAGGTCCAGGTTCAGTCCCAAATCCGGCGGACGTCACAGGTACCGTATTTTTCGTCCCATAGGACGCTCCGTCCCATAGGACGCACCTAGTTTTTTTTTGGGGGGGGGGGAAATAAAGGGAATTTTCCCCCTTTATTTACCCCCCAAAAGCAGGTCGGGGAAACCGAACCAGGTCGAGGAACAGCGGGATGGCGGTGCTGCACCTCCCTGCTGTCCCCCGAGCTTGTGGGGCTGGCCGATGTCTGCCCAGCGCGAGGGGTGCTCTGCTTCAGGGCGCCCTGCCCGCCGGGCGGCAGGCTGCTATCCGCAGCGTGGGGAGCCCTGTGGGGAACTCCTGCAGGGCTCACCACGCTGCGGATGTGTTCCCGAAGCGCCGGGCGCTCTACTTTCAGGGCGCTCGGCGCTCCGGGAAACAGGCTGCTATCCGCAGCCTAGACATCCCTGCAGGACCTCCCGCAGGGCTGCCTAGGCTGTGGATGTGTTCCTGAAGCCTGGAGAGCAAGAGGGGTCGGTGCGCACCAACCCCTCTCGCTCTCCAGGCTTCAGAGTGGTTGAGGAAACCCAGCCAGATGGATGAGGTATAAATAAATTATTATTATTATTATTATTATTATTATTATTATTATTATTATTACTATTATTACTACTACAGGACAAGGACAGAAGGCGGTCAACACGCCACAGCGTCAGAAGCGACAGCGTCAGGAGGGAGGATAGCATCAGACCTGATAGCGGCAGACGGGAAAGTGGCGGCAGACGGGAAAGTGGCGGCAGACGGGAAAGTGGCGGCAGACGGGATAGCAGCGCCAAACGGGATAGTGGCTCCAAACGGGGTAGCAGCGCCAAACGGGATAGCAGCGCCAAACGGGATAGCATGAAACGCAAAGAAAGCCTCAAAAGAAAACAAAGACCGTCCGTCGTTTCTTAATGCTACCTGCCCTTCGCTGGTATACGAATGACGGTTGCTTCTCTTCCTATCCAAAGCCTACTCTTTTTCTGTTCAGACTTTTCTACTCTCCTACCATGAATTACTGCTATTATTATACTAATTGGAGAGTCAATTATATATCTATAAATAAAATCACATTAGGGTAACAAAGAAAAGACAATCATTCGCAAACACCACAGTGCAATACTTTATACAGCAGTCCCTCACTATATTCAGGGTTTGGTTCCAAGGGTTTCATGTACACATGAAAATCCAAGCGAATCCTTGGAGCTGCGCCACTCCTCCAGCAAGGCAGAGATCTTAAAAGGTCATTTTGCACCAGGTCCACTCAGGATTACCTGGCACAAAAAGAGCTTTTAAGCTCTCTGACTTCCTTGCGGGGTAAGGCCCTCTCAGTACGCTGGCTCTGGAAGGCTACGAATGCTCGCATGAGACCACGCGGGGAACTCGCATTGCTCCTCAAGATCTCGTGAGAACATCCCAGAGCTTTCCAGAGTCAGTGTGCCCAGTGGGTCTTGACCAGCAAGCTTAAAAGCACTTTTCACACCGGGTGGCCCCCAACCAACCTGGCACAAACAGAGCTTTTAAACTCTTCACCCTGCTTGGGACTTGACTTGTGCAATTTCAGCCTCCCAGGATTGAACTCACATGCAAAATGAGCAGTTACTCTTTTCCATATCTACTTCTCCTACAGTTCTATTGTTCTATCTCATTCAAGGATTAAAAGGTATTAAAGAACAATTATAAGGTATATTATCGCACACCGAGTATTGCTCATTGCCTTTTTGTTCTAAGTCAGTGTCAGGTTCCCATCCCAAAACACGACGTCTCTTACTTGAGATAAAAAAATTCCTTCCAGTAGCACCTTAAAGACCAACTAAGTTAGTTCTTGGTATGAGCTTTCGTGTGCATGCACACTTCTTCAGATACACTGAAACAGAAGTTGCCAGATCCTTCTATATAGTGAGAAGGTGGGGAGGGGTATTACTCAGAAGGGTGGTGGGAATGGGTGATTGGCAGATAGCTGAGATGAGCCTGTTGACGACTCTTAACGACTGCAATAGGTCTTACAGGAAAAGGCAAGGGGTGAGAAGATGAAAAATAGCTAGTCATGTATAATGAGATAAGAATCCAATGTCTCTGTTGAGACCAGGTCTCTCCATGGTTTTAAGTTTGGTAATGAGTTGCAATTCAGCAGCTTCTCTTTCCAGTCTATTTCTGAAACTCCTTTGTAGTAAAACAGCTACTTTGAGATCTTGTATAGAATGTCCTGGGACATTAAGGTGCTACTGGAAGGAATTTTTTTATTTTGACTATGGCAGACCAACACGGCTACCTATCTGTAACTCTTACTTGAGAGTAAAGGGGAGATCTTTATATAGGATAACAGCAGTATTGACTCAGCAGCCAAGCACTGGGTCTGGAAGTCAGGATTCTGAGGTAGTCAAGATCCCAAGGTGAGTGGGCATGGCAAGAGGTTCATAACCACACAGACACTACAAAGATGTCCCTACAGTTGATGTGCTCTTCCTGCCAAGCTCTTCAAGACAACGCAGTGTGAGCTCATGCACAAGACTCTCTTGCCCAATGCTCCGGGTGGGTGAGTCTGATCCCACCTACAAAGGTGTCCCCAGGCTCTTGAAGATTAGACAATCATTATTATTACCTGTGGGACGCGGGTGGCGCTGTGGGTTAAACCACAGAGCCTAGGATTTGCCGATCAGAAGGTCGATGGTTCAAATCCCCGCGGCGGGGCGAGCTCCCGTTGCTTGGTCCCTACTCCTGCCAACCTAGCAGTTCGAAAGCATGTCAAAGTGCAAGTAGATAAATAGGTACCACTCTGGTGGGAGGGTAAACGGTGTTTCCGTGCGCTGCTCTGGTTCTCCAGAAGCAGCTTAGTCATGCTGGCCACATGACCCGGAAGCTGACAAACGCCGGCTCCCTTGGCCTATAGAGCGAGATGAGCGCACAACCCCAGAGTCGGTCACGACTGGACCTAATGGTCAGGGGTCCCTTTACCCTTTACCTATTATTACCTTTATAGCCCACCTTTCCTCCAATGAGCCCAAGGTGGTGCACACAATTCTACCTCTCTTCACAACAACCCCATGAGGTAGGTCAGGCTGAGAGATGGTGACTGACCCAAGGCCAGCTAGCAAGCTTCATGGTCAGTTGGGGGTTTGAACCCACATCTCCCAAGTTCTAGTCCAGCACTCTAACCATTACACCACCCTGGCTCTCTGGTCATCAGTCTCCAACTCTGCCTCCACTCCTACCTGTTCAGCCCCTTCCCCTTGCTGGTCAAGAGGGGCAGGGGAGAGAGTCAGCAGTTCTGCCCCCCTCCCTTGTACCTGACACAGGGACCTTCCTCTGCCGTCCCTAGGTGCCAATCTTACAGCCCGCCACCTGCTCCTCCTTCTTCCTCCCATCTTGGGCTGCCAAACCAGGCCAGATTCCAGGGCCTGCCAAGGATATTTTGACACCTGAGGCAAACCACAAAATGGTGGGGGGGCACCTCCCAAAGGGCAAAAGGGGTGAGGGAAGATCTAATATCAGGAACAAGGAAGAAATAACAATCTGTATCAAAAGCAAGGGTGGGAAGAGACGAGCAGTGCCTCCTATTTGCCAAGATACCTCTGTAATAATAGTAATAATAATAATAATTTATTTATACCCCGCCCTTCCCGGTTCAAAAACTGGGCTTAGGGCAGCTAACAACAAATTTAAAACACTTAATTGTAAAAGCAGCATAAAATACAGCATAAAAACATGAATAACAATAAAATTCAAAATCCAGAAATCAATTTAGGGGAAATAAGCATTAGATAATCCCCAAGTCTAGCTGGCTGAATTGGTCCTACTTGGGCCAGCGAGGAGGCCAGGGGAGAATTAGCTGTGGGGTCTCAGAGTGGCTGATCTTCATAAAAGGGGAGGGAGAGGGAAGGGAAATAAAAGATCAGGCTGAATTCAAATTAAAGGCCAGGTGGAATAGCTCTGTCTTACAGGCCCAATGGAAGGAGGTTAAATCCTGAAGGGCCCTAGTCTCATGGGACAGAGCATTCCACCAGGTCGGAGCCATCACTGAAAAGGCCCTGGCCCTGGTGGAGGATAGCCTGACTTCCTTAGGGCCCGGGACCTCTAAACTATGGTTATTCATGGACCTTAGGTCCTCTGTGGGGCATACCAGGAGAGGCGGTCCCGTAAAGAGAGGTGGCATGGGGGGGGGTTGCTGGCTTCCAAGGAGCATGCTGGGGCTGTTGCTCTCACCATGGCAGGGGCAGCAGCCAATGCATTCGCTGGAGGCCGAATCTGCTGTCCCTATGAATGCTGCCTCCTAAGGCGGTCGCCTCAACTTGCCTCATGGTTGGGCCGGCCTTGCCAAATCCTTACAGGACTGAGGGGCCCACAACAGTAAGCTTTGTCATTTACACAATTTCCCAGTTCCCACCCACCCAATCTACTGTACAGTGGTACCTCGCAAGACGAATGCCTCGCAAGACAAAAAACTCGCTAGACGAAAGGTTTTTCCGTTTTCGATTTGCCTCGCAAGACGAATTTCACCTATGGGCTTGCTTCGCAAGACGAAAACGTCTCGCGACTTTGTTTCCTTTGTCTAAAAACAAAGACATGTTTTGTTTATAAAGTTAATTTATTTTCCCTTAAATTTTTGAACTGCTCTTTACAGTATGTGTGACTTTAAAGAGCAGTTAATAAACTGTTGTTGTACCAAATTTGGCTTTGTTTGGACTTTTTTTGACCATAGGAACGCATTAATTGATTTTCAATGCATTCCTATGGGATTTCGTGATTCGCAAGACGAAAAATTCGCTAGACGACAAAACTTGCGGAACGAATTAATTTCGTCTTGCGGGGCACCACTGTAGCTGGAAGATTTTTGTTTTTCCAGAATTGGGCCATGCATCGTCACTATCTTGCCCCAATCAGCACACAACTGAGCAGCTCTGTATTAGGGGCTCTTAGCTTCTTGTTTGCAATGTTTTGAGATTTCCTGTGACTGCATCCGGGAGAACTGCCTAAAAAAAACGTGTCTGTCGGGGGAAATTTGCCCCAAACCCCTGATGAATCTTTGTGAGGGCTTTAAAAACCAGAAACCGGTTTAATCCCCACAACAACCCTGTGAGGTAGGTTAGGCTGGTCCAAGGTCAAGAGCAGGGGATCCGAACCCTGGTCACCTATGTCCTAGTCCAACTTCCCAACCACTACGCCATGCTGGCTCTTTCAATGGGTCTACTCTCAGTAGGGCTTGGCTAGCGACAACCCAGTAATAACAATATTGCATGTGGCTGAGTTAAGGCCGCCTGGCGTGCTCACTGCTCAGCTGCTCAGCCACGATGGGATCCTGGTATACCTAATTCAATCACCTGGTCTTCCAACTGCCAACAGCTCCCCCAAATGGAATCTTTCAGCATCCTTCCTCTGATTGGCTCTTGCAATACTGCCTGCCCTTTGATGTCTTTCTTTCAAGAGAAAACAGGGCGGGGCTGATTTCACCCCTCTACTTCCAAGAACAGAAAGCTGCGGTAAGTTTCTGTGCCTTACATAGCTGTCAACCTTCCCTTTTTGGGCGGGAAATTCCCTTATTCCAGCGCCGTTTCCCGCTGCTTCCTGCTGTTATCCTGGATTGTTAGATATCCCGTAGACTGTCCCCGGGATAAGTGAGGCTGCTGATCCCTTATTTTCAAGGCTGCTGATCCCTTTTCAAAATTGAAAGTTGACAGCTATGGTGCCTTGAGGGGGTGGGTTGGCTCCCTACAGACAGACTTCACCGCTACCCTCTTCTGGGACTGTTGACCCAATGGATTACCTTGGAAGACAACTGCTTCAGTTTTCCCTCCATCGTTTCTGACTTGGTTTAAATCTGGGAGTAGGAAACTTGTTGCGCCCCCCCCCCCAGGTGTGGTTGGACCACGACTCCTACCCCTGCTTCCTGTTGGCCATGCTGGCTGGGCCTGATGGGAGTTGAAGTCCAAGAACAGATGGAGCCCATAGGCTCCCTATCCCTGCCTTAATCAGTTGTAATAAAAAGCCAGAACAGGCACTCATGCAGAGACTGAGCAGGAAGCCTCCTTGTCTGGGTGGTGCTCCCAGGAGTCTGCCTCTCTGTGTTCGTGATTTCTTTAAACATTCAGGAGACAAGTCACAGGCTTTCAGTATGTCCCTGCCATGAGCATTCACTACCACAAGACGTACCTCTAGCTTTTTAGACTTTTTTTGTTTCCCTGGGACTGAAAATATTCAGTGAAAAGTGAGCTATAAACACCACTATTAAGTAAGTAAGTAAATAGATTTTGCAGGAGGGTTTCCAGCACATAGCAGAAATTTAGGTTTGTGCAATTGAAGTGGATTAAAAGGCAATATCACCCCGGAGCAATAAACACATTTTTGAAAAGAAAAAAGGAACAGACTTTTTGCAGTTTGGAAAATGACGTGGAAATGCCTAGAAAAGTATAGAAGGAAGGAATGCCTGACAAGCAAATCAGGCTGAGTGCTGAGCTCACCATCATATAATCACCCTGCAAACAATGTGGTATAGTGGTTAGAGTGCCGGACTAAGACCCAGATGGCCAGGATTCAAATGCCTACTCGGCTGTGAAGCTCACTAGGTGACCTTGGGCTGGTCACTGTCCTCTCAGCCTAACCTGCCTCCCAGGGCTGCCATGGGGAGGTGGAGAAACATATATGTCACTTTGAGCTTCTTGGAGATAAAGGTGGGATGTAGACTGGATAACTTATTTAAAAAATAATAAGTGAGGAGGGTGGTGAAATTAAGTTTAAAAAGTTTGAAGAACTGCCAAGTATGTTAATAAACTGGTTGCAATATTATCATCTAAATGAATTGTTTAAAACAGATAAAAAGTTAGGTTTTGGGAACCAATCATTCCAGTTGGAGAGAGACCTGCTAGATATTAGTAATATTAAGGTAATTTCAGAAACGTATAAGATATGCAAACAAAAGATGAGCAAGTGAAATCTTCTATGATACACTGGGCAATGGATAGCGAAAATGTATAAATCTGAATCGAATATTTGCTGGAAGTGCAAAGAAAAAGAAGGTACCTTTTTCCATATGTAGTGGGAAATGATATACAATGAGCTGAAAAAAATGTTTAAGGTAACTTTTTATAAGAAACCAGAGGCTTTTCTTTTAGAGATTAGAGATACCTAAACAATATAAAAACTTGTTTATATATGTGACCACAGCTGCTCGTATGATATTTGTCCAAAGATGGAAAGAAGACAACGTCCCAACCAAAGAAGAATGGCAGCAAAAAACTATTGGAATATGTAGAAATGGCGAAACTCACCGGAAGAATAAGAAATCAATACGACAATGTCTTTGATTTAGAGTGGAAAACGTTTATTGAATATTTTATAAACTATTGCAAACAGATACAATCATTAGCAGGTTTAACGTAAAGACGTGCAGCGTGATAAAACTAATTTCGAATATATGGGTTAACTAATAATTAGGCTTAAACTGGGAGTTGCAATAAAGATACTATAAATATAAGAAATCGCAGAAAGGGAGGAGGGAGGCAGAAATGGGGTTTTGAAATTTGATGTAAAACTATATCTTTTTTGTTTGATGGAAACTGCAAAATGATACACACGCGCACACACACAAATATATATAGGAGAAAGGTGGTATATAAATGCAATTTAAAAAATCGATAAATCAAAGTGAACTCTCAGCAAAGACTGATGATACATTTAAAGGGGACTGTAGCTTGTAAAGGGTTCAGGGAACTGTAGGTCCATAAGGGGCAAACTATAATTCCCATTATCCTTTGGCGTAAGCCATAGGGTTTAAATGCGTGGTGTGTACATAGCCATAATCAAACCTCTGCAAAAACAAATCAGGAGGGATGCCCAATAAACAGGCTGTCAGGAGGAGCTGTCCATGGGCCATTTAGTCAGGCATGGGCAAACTCCGGCCCTCCAGATGTTTTGGAACTACAATTCCCATCATCCCTAGCTAACAGGACCAGTGATCAGGGATGATGGGAATTGTAGTCTCAAAACATCTGGAGGGCCGGAGTTTGCCTATGCCAGGTTTAGCTATTCTTATGTTCTTAAAGAAGTTGCAAGAGATAATAACTGCCTGACAAAATGTCCCTCTTCTTCCCCCCACAGCTGAGACTCAATTATGAAAACTACTGGAAGAAGCATTGATAGCAAGGCAGTGCCAGAAGCAAAGCCCATAGTCCGCAAATGGGTGAGTTTGGACATGGCCAACCCCCTGCAATGCAGGAATATGCAGCTGTCCCACATGGGGATTGAACTTGCAACCTTGGCATTATCCCCACCATGCTCTAACCGTCCAATTTGACCTAAGAGGCCATTTTAAAAATTCAACCCTCCCACATCAAACAAGTGACATCACACAACCAGAATACTGGGGAGCGTTCTGCTTTTGCACTCAGGTCCTGCTACGTTCTTTTATGAATGGTGCTGCCAGCTCCCAGAAGCCTTTAGTCCAGCAATAGGGGGATCTGTGGGCCTTCTAGATACTGCTGGACTGCAGCTCCCACTAGCCCTGACTACTGACCATGCTGGCTTGGGGCTGATGGGAAATGGAGTCCAGCAATACCTGGAGGGCCACAGGTTATATCACCTTGCACCATAAACACTCCTCCTATGAGCAGAACTCTGCCCACACTGCCTTAAGATCCAAGCCATTTGTCTTTCATTAACTATGTCCTATGCATTGATGGGGACACGGGTGGCGCTGTGGGTTAAACCGCAGAGCCTAGGGCTTGCCAATCAGAAGGTTGGTGGTTCGAATCCCCGTGACGGGGTGAGCTCCCGTTGCTCGGTCCCTGCTCCTGCCAACCTAGCAGTTCGAAAGCACGTCAAAGTGCAAGTAGATAAATAGGTACCACTCTGGCGGGAAAGTAAACTGTGTTTCCATGCGCTGCTCTGGTTCGCCAGAAGCGGCTTAGTCATGCTGGCCACATGACCCGGAAGCTGTATGCCGGCTCCCTCGGCCAATAAAGCGAGATGAGCACCGCAACCCCAGAGTCGGCCACAACTGGACCTAACGGTCAGGGGTCCTTTTACCTTATGCATTGATGAACGCTTTGCCTGACAGATGCTCTTATCTGCTGCTTTGATTTCCTGTAGGAGGTGACAAATTCGCTTCTCCGAACAGTGCTGGTCACCAGCTTGGGATCTATCCAATATGGCTACATCCTCTGGATGGTCTATTCCCCAGTGCTGGTAAGATGACCCTGCAGTACAGGCGGTTTCTTACAACAGGGGCTTCTGACTAAGCTTCTGGGAGTCAGCGAGTCATGGAACAGTAGAGTAGGAAGAGACCCCCAACGGTCATCCAGTTGAGCCCCCTGCGATCCAGGAATCACAGCTAAAGTCATCAGAGATATTTTCAGGTTGTATCTAGGGGTGGAGAGAAATCTGAAATAGTTTGTGTTTTAAGGGCACATCTACATAGAACACACATTCCAAAACAAGTTGCCAACTGGAACACCTGTCAAAATTCTTCTCAGAATTTTGTGGTGCAATGCTTCAGCTAGTGTACAGTGGTACCTCGGGTTACATACGCTTCAGGTTACAGACTCTGCTAACCCATAAATACAGTAGTACCTCGGGTTAAGAACTTTGCTTCAGGATGAGAACAGAAATCGTGCGGCGGTGGCACAGCAGCAGCAGGAGGAGGCCCCATTAGCTAAAGTGGTGCTTCAGGTTAAGAACAGTTTCAGGTTAAGAACGGACCTCCAGAACGAATTAAGTTCTTAACCTGAGGTACCACTGTGTACAAAAAATAAAATGTGTATATTAGTGCAGATAAATGCATATGTATTAGTTAAAATAAGATAGGCTTCTCACTAAGTTTTACTCAGCGTAGAGCCATAGCGGTCTCCTAACAACTCTCAGCATCCTTAACAAATAAATCATTTGGTGACGATGGAGCCTTGGTCTCTTGCAGCAAAAACTCAAGAGTCTAGTGGGACTTTAAAACAGGTGTGGAGGATCTTTCTTCAGCCAAGGCTCACATTCCCTTCTGAGCAACCATTGGTAGATGCCGTTGGTGGAAAAGGCTGGAGGAAGAACCGTTTACAGAAAGAAGAAAACAATGAAATGCTTAGGGTTTTATTTTACAAAGTTGAAATCAACTATTTAAAACCTTTTTAAAAAATTAAAATTAAAATCAACGGTAAGCCGAAAACCGGATTCAAACAGACACCAACGCTCTATGTGTCTGTGTAGGCTTTCTCAAAAGAAAACGTTTTTGCAGTCGCCGAAAAGAATACAGTGAAGGCGCCTGCTTGATATCAAGAGGCAGGGAGTTCCAAAGTGCAAATGCTGCCACTCTAATAGAGAGAAGTTCTACATATGAGTATTATGTGGCACCTGCAAGGGTGCCAGTTCCTTCTTGTTGTGGATACACTAACCCTGCCCATGATATGATTTCCTCTCTTAGCTCATGGAAGACATGGGTAATGCTGCGAAGAATCCAGGAGAGCAGCAGTATCTGCTCTTCATGCTAGGCCTTGCCATCAGTTTGTTCCCTATTGGAGGCCTTACTGGAGCACTCATCGCAGGAGTCATGGTGGATGAGTATGGAAGGTATATATAGATGACCTGGTGATTAGTGAACTTCCAGTCCTAACTTTGGACGTGGGGCAGGTGGGCAGGGGAGTGGGGCTTCTGCTGAGCCCTGTCTCCCCAGCTGAGGCTCGATTTAACTTCTGGCTGAGGAGGTTCACCCTGTAAAAAGGCATCCCACATTTTAACAAAAGATATTCAGCCAGCCGAAGTAATGCTATTGTTTGGGTGGCATTCGACAAAGCAGACCCATTCAAATGAATGAGCCAGCCTGAGCGAGCCCCCCCTGATTTCATTGGGTCATCTCTGAGCAAAACTCAGCCAATGACTGCCCTTAGATTTTAATCAGAAATGCAAGGAATCTTGCAAAAGACATATTGTCGTTGAGATGGCTGGTGTGGATCAGACACCGCATCAAAGGAAAGGAAAGAAGTATCCAGCCTCTGCTTAATGGTTTCCCTTGTTCTGTGGACTTTCTCCATGCTAATAGGGCTGCGTACATACCATGTATTCGAAGCACAAGGCTTTCCCCAAAGAAACCCGAAGACTGCAGTGCTACACTTCCTGGCACCCTTAACAAGCTACCATTCCCAGGATTCTTTGGATTACAGGAACCACTGTTTAGAAAGTGCCCAAGTTTTCATTTTGATTTTCCTATTCCCTCCATATCCCTTTTCCTTCCGTGACTTTTGTTGTTGTTGTGGGAGGGGTCTTTTTAGATTGTAAGCCTGCAGATAGGGACTGGCTGCCTTGCTTTGGTTTTACTAAGCCTCCCTGGGATCCCTTTTGGTATAAAATGAAGCTAAACATATGACCAGAATTAAATAAGTCTTGAAAATAAGTAGCCGGGTTGCCAGGTTATACGGCTTTATGATCCCAACTACGGTCATTCCCCTTCCCTCTCTGGTCCTCCACCCACCATGTCCTTGGAGGATTCTTCTGGGATGAACAAGTGACGCAGGTGTATCTTTGACTGAGATTTAACGCCGGCAAAGCCAGAAATCAGCCCGCTGAGACGCATGACCTCCCAAACTGCTCCTCCTGGCAGATCTTGCTTCCCCCAAAGGATGCGGGGAACTCTTCCAATCATTCCACATGTTCATTGGCCCAGTCATTCCCTTCCTTTCCCCACTCTTTCCAGGAAAGGTGCCTTGCTGATCAATTGCTTCTGCTCCATGGTGTCCTCTATGTTTATGGTTTGCGCCACGGTGGTGCAAGCCTTCCTGTTTACGATGCTTTCACGCTTCATCGTTGGAATAACCATAGGTGAGTTGGGCTACTTCCTGGATTTAGTGAGGGTGTGGGGTTAAGAGAAAATTCCCTGTTCTGAAATCTGAGTTGGGAAGGAACCAGTGCTTGCAATTCAAAGACATATCAAAAGAAGAACCTCCCCACCAACACCACCTCCATATACTGCTTTGGGGAGCCTCCAGCCCATGGGCCAAACCTGGCCCACCAGCAGGGATGTAGCTTAGAATAATGATAGCATAAATAAATATTTTTTAAAAGACCATTTAGAAAGAGCAATAGCACACAAAGCGGCCAGATTTGGATCCAAGACAGATACCAGCTGCTGAAATAGCAGGTGCCAAAAAGGCAATAGAGAAGGCGCCTGCCTGATACGCAGTGGGAGGGAGTTCCAGAGGCTACGTGCCACCAAACTAAAGGCCTGATTCTGGCCATCATGTGGAATGGACCTCCTGGTAGGATGGCATCTGCAGGATGCCCTCTCTTGCAGAACACAATGACTAGTTGGGTAAGTGGGAGATGTTTGTATGCTTCTATGGCTGTCACATGCCTACTGTGAATAATGCCTTGATTTATCCCCTAACCAGGCATCTTCTACATCGTGGTCCCATTGTACCTCATAGAGATCTCCCCACTGAACATGAGGGGAGCCATTGGCATGCTGCCACATTTCTTTCTAGCTGTAGGTGTCCTCCTGGCTCAGATACTCTCTTTTCCTGAAATGCTGGGGAACGAAGAAGGTAAATCAGAGAGGAGCACCTCTTAGCCCAAAGGTCAGGGTAGAATTGTAGAGATGGAAGGTATTGCCAGGGGTCATTTAGTCCAACATGCTGCAATGCTGGAAAGAGTCCCCAACAGATGACTCAACTCCCAACGAAGAAGAGCTCGCCACCTTCTGAGGGAGACAGTTCCACAACCCCTCCAGTTCCATGTGGTGCTCACAAGCACCAGTGATCCCCCACCAGTACCACCTATGGTGCCCACAAAAAGTCTTACATGTGCCCACTTGGATCCCAGGATCGGACAGCCAGCGACCCATCAGTTCTGAACAGAGGAGAAGTGCAGTGGTAGCTTGGTTCTCAAACTTAATCTATTCCGGAACTGCGTTCCAAAACCAAAGCGTTCCAAAACCAAGGCGTGCTTTCCCATAGAAAGTAATGCAAAACGAATTGATCCGTTCCAGACTTTTAAAAACAACTCCTAAAACAGCAATTTAACATGAATTTTACTAACGAGACCATTGATCCATAAAATGAAAGCAATAAACAATGTACTGCAGGCACACAATCAATCAGTAGCTGAACTGGGTTCCACACAGTCACAAAAACAAAAAAGGAGCCACAAAAACACAAAATAAATAGCAAAAACAAACAGACCTCAGTGTACCACTCAAAACGGAAGTGTGGCACTCAAACCAGTGTAACACTTAAAACAGAGGACATTCGGCTTCCGAAAAAAGTTCGCAAACTGGAACACTTACTTCCGGGTTTGCAGTGTTTACGTTCTAAGTTGTTTTGAGTACCAAGGCGTTTGAGAACCAAGGTACCATTGTACAGAGACCTTCTCTCTGTGAGCAAGCATAGCGATGGCTGATATAGGTGCCTCCCCCTGCCTGTTGATGTGGGGCACACCCATGGTTATGTCTCTTTTCTTTGCTTTCCCCCCCTTTTAAACGTGGCCACCATAACGCCATGCTTCCACAGCAGCCATTTCCCCACATCCCCACGGCAGCCATTTTGTATTATACCCCCATGGCAGCCATTTTGTGTCATGCCACACTTTCCCTCATGGCAGCCAATGGCTAGCACCGACGGCACTTCCCCAAAGGTGCCCACTGACCCAGGAAGGCCATTGATTCCCTCCCTTAGCGTTGGGCAATTCTGTTGTGCCATCTGAGCTGATACTTTTCAAGAGCCAGGGTGGCATGGTAGTTAGAGTGCTGGGCTAGGACCTGGGAGGCCGGGGTTCAAATCCTGGCTCAGACATTGGGCCATTCCCAGTCTCTCAGCCTAACCTCCCTCACAGGGTTGTTGTGAGGATAAGATGGGGAGGAAGAGAACCACGTACGCCACCTTGAACTCCTTCGAGGAAAGGTGGGGTGTAAATGTAATAAATAAAATTAATTGCTCCTTCTTGCGCAGATTGGCCAATACTGACAAGTGTCCCTGGAATACTGGCATTATTTCAGACCATTGTCGTTCCTTCCTTCCCCGAAAGCCCCAGGTATCTACTGATTCAGAAAAATGATGAAGAAAAGGCCATGCTAGGTAACCACATACATGAACCACTTACATATTGGAGGGTGAGGGATAATAACGTTCAAAGTCTTATTAGTGTTTACCGGAGGAGACAATCTGAGAATACAACTGATAGCGCCTAGTGCTTTTTCTGGATGAAACATGGTGTTGTATGTTTGGTGGGGTGAGTCTTGATGGCCTCTTAGGCAACACCCCAAATCTGTCATTCTTGGTTCTCAGAAAGAGAACAGCTGAAATCATTATACTGAATCATACCATTGGTCCATCTAGCTCAGTATTGCTTACACGGACTGGCAGCAGCACTCTGGGGTTTCAGGCAGGGATCTCACCTAACCCTTCCCAGCGAGCCTTTTCAGTGGTGGCTCCCCTCTTGTGGAGGGCTCCAGTTTCTTCTTTCGAGGTGACCTCAGTTGTGTTTGTGGGGTGTAATCCATTGGTGCAGTCAAATGCAACATTCCTTGTTTCCCTAGAGTGGGCACAGGCAGGGGACATCCAGTGTAACTTCCTGTTCCACTGGTCTGGAGCATCCTCCCCCTGCATGTGACCTGGGAGATGGGCGTGGCTCTGGCTGACTCCATAAAAGAGCCGAGTCATGCAGCTATTTTCTCATTCTTAATTACTTGCTTCACTTGCTCTCTTGCTGCCATGCTGCTCTCCTGCAGCCATTTTGTTCTCTTATTAATGTACCGTATTTTTCCGTCTATAAGACGCCCCCATGTATAAGACGCCCCCTATTTTGGGGGACTCTGATTTAAGAAAATTGGAAAGATTTATCCGTGTATAAGACGCCCCCAAATTTTGGACATTATTTTTAGGGAAGAAACCTAGTCTTATACACGGAAAAATACGGTAATTTTTGCTGTCTACTGTCACTCAGCCAGCTCTGAACAACAACAAGCAACATGTTGGCTAATAATATACTGACAATATTTTTTATAACACTATAAACAGAAGACATATAATATGTGCATGGAGTCACAAACTAATAAGAATTGGATAAATGTTCCATAACCAGGAATGGTAGGATTGGTAAGTCACTGTCAAGGATCACTGAAATAGAGGCAGAATGCCTTTCCACAGTCAATATCCTATCCAAAATATAGATGGAAGTGAGTTGGAGCATGGTGGTGCTACGGGCACAACACTACAAACGTGAGGTGATGGGTGCGCCAAATGTCACAATAGGGTGCAGCAGACAGAACAGTTCTTTCAGGATAATGAACTGTTTCAATGATGGATCTTCACCAGCAAATTAATAATCCCCAAAGGTACATCAAATGGCCATGGATCAGCTATCACTCAAAAGTAAGCTCTCAGCCAGCAGCACATGAGTTCAGTCTTCATATGAGATGAACTCACAGTTTGTTGTGTAACCGCCTTTCTGGGATCAAATTGTGAACTGAAATGTGAGTAAACTTTTTGTTACTTTCCTCAGAAAGACTCTTGTGTCTTTATTCTTTTAAGCGGGAATAAACTTAACTAAGAGACTCAAAAGAATCTGCAAACTAGCTTTCAGCTATATTGAGGGGAATTTGCTCTGCTACACCACTTCACTAGCCTGAGTGAAGGAAGGATAATACTTATTCAATATATCCTTTCCTACTATCTTTAACATTCCCACAGTGTTTTCTGTGAAGCTCCATTGAATGTAGCAGAACACCCATCAATCGATTGATTGATTGATTGATTGATTGACAGGTAATAGAACTAGAACACCATTCTCTTGAAACGGAAGCAGCTTATGTTTGCAGTGCTCCCAAACGCTTAGCTCTGGCGCATGCAGAACAGCTCCTCCTTGGTGTCTTTCTCCAGAGTGACCCTAGGAGCCAGTCCTCAGTGGCCAACTCACCTGTCTTCACTTAGATTGGCTCCAAGCATCACAACGGGTGAGGCGGAACATCTTCTCAGTGGCCAAAAAGCTGGCTGGGTGTCTCTGGGATGCTGGAGACCGGGAACCCACTGCAGAATTTGTAACTGGTCTTTGCCCCCCCCCCCTCCACTACACCTCTTGTGTTTGGTACTGCAAGAAACTCTCCCCACCAGCCTCCGTGCCCTGCTATTCAAAGGCTTTTCCATTGCTGCTTCTTTCCAGCCTTGCAGAAGCTGAGGCACAATGAGGACGTGCAGGAGGAGATAGAAGAACTGCAGCAGGAGAAGATGGCTGAGAAGACGGAGAAGAGCATGAACTCACTTAAGCTGCTGTGCTTCCCAAGCCTGCGGTGGCAAGTCATCTCAGTCATTATCTTGATGTGTGGCCAACAGCTCTCTGGAGTCAACGCAGTAAGGAAGGCAATATCCACAAGCGGTTAGAACAAGGGAGGGGAAGTGGGACCTTTGGTCATCCAGGTGTGGCTGGACTACAGCTCCCATCAACCCCAGCAAGGACGGCCAATGGCTGCGGGTGTTGAGAGTTGGCGTTCCAGGGCACTTCCAATGAAGCTGAGCGTTGGAAGATTCAGGACGGAGGAAAGGAAGGACTTCTTCATAGTTAAACTATGGAACTATGGCCCCACACAGGAGGCCGCGATGGCCACCAGCTCGGGCAGCTTTAAAAGAGGATTGGGCAAATTCGTGGCACAGGCAGCACTGCATTTAGGGTCACAAGCAGTATGGGCGGAGCTTGTTTTGCATCCAAGCTCCGTCAGCCTTTTGGGGGCCCAGTGGCCATGTTTGGAATGTTGAGGGGAGTGCCGTGGGCACCAGTCACAAAATGGCTGCTGGGCGGGGAGGAGACATGAAACAAAATGGCTGCCACATCCAAAAGAGCAGAAAAGGGGGCATCACCCCCAGATGGTGTGTGGATGCTGTTACAACAGCTGCCCCACCAACGGAGGCGGGGAGGAAGGCACCTACATCAGCAACTCTCTCCGAGACAGAAGCTCTTTGATGCTTGTGCTTGGCTTGTGGGTTTCCTGTAGGCATCTGGGTGGCCACTGGGGAACAGGGGTGTTTTTATGAGCACAGAGAGCAAACAATCTCAAGCAGATTGTAAATTTCTGAGAAGATATTTACCAAGAGCGTTCACAGGCACCACAAGGGGTACTGGTAGGTACACCCACCCCTTGTGGGCATGACTGCAGTGACCTTTGATTCCCATATAGCCAGAGATTCAGAGCATTGCCTGCCTATGTTTGTTGGCAACTGCAAACAGTTCTTGTCTGTGCAGAAGGAATGTGAAGAGCTGGATTTAAGGCTGGAAAAGAAACAAAAACGGACCAATTTTCCCATCCCTAGTTTGGAGTTGGAGAGAAAGGATCTTAGGCTTCATTTTGTAGACAGTGCCTCCAAACCCTGAGTCAGCCACAGGACCATCGCCCAGTAAGCTAAAAGTCTCAGTTGTTTTGGTCTCATTTCAGGTATACTTTTATACAGAGAGAATCTACCTGTCTACAGGAACTGACCTAAATAATATCCCATACATCCGTTTAGCATCAAGCGTTGCCATCATCATTTCAGTCTTTGTCGGGGTAAGCTTGCCTTACTTTCGCCTTTTTTTCTGCCCCTTAAAGTCTCAAAGCTCAGTCTGCGCCAAAGGATGTTCCTGCGCTGCAAACTTTAGCAGCAGTTTTGTGCCAGCACTTAGGAATGCAGTGTACATACGCTTCAGGTTACAGACTCCGCTAACCCAGAAATAGTGCTTCAGGTTAAGAACTTTGCTTCAGGATGAGAACAGAAATTGTGCTCCGGTGGCACAGCAGCAGCAGGAGGCCCCATTAGCTAAAGTGGTGCTTCAGGAACGAATTAAGTACTTAACCCGAGGTACCACTGTACAGGAAGGCACCTTATACCAAGTCAGATACTTTGTGCATCTAACTCTGTATTGTCCACCCTGACTGGCAGCAGCTCTCCAGGCTTTCAGCCTTTCCTGGCCTACCTGGCCTGAGCCTTGGAGGGAGGGGCTCACAGCATTGACACTCCAACAGATCTTGCCTCCTCGTGAGGTTCCCGGGGAGATCACCAAGGCTAGTATAGAGCAGTATGTTCTTCTGTATGTCCAGCTTCCAGCACCAGCCAAAGTTCATACATACTCTCACTACACACAGCCCCACTTGGCTCCCTGTTCTCTATCAAGGTGAGGTGGTAAAAGACCCACCCGTTTGTTTCTGAGCCCTCTCTCTCACCCCCATTTTAAACTTACTAAGAACCCTGCAAGGTTGGTTAAGCTGAGACTGAGTGCTGCGTCCTTCCTTTTTCACATGCTTTCTTTCCCTTGCTGTTACATTCTCTAGATATTTTACGTTGACTCAGTGGGGCGAAAGTTCCTGCTGCTCCTTGCTTTTGGCATGTGCACCATCCTCTGCATCGTATTAACCATGAACCTTGAACTTCAGGTTGGTTGGTTTTCCCCGAACTCTTCAAGCACCGATGTCCTCGAAAGCCAAGCGTTACTCCGTCGATTGCTCCTTGGCTATGTGCACGCTAGCAACTGAAAGAGCATCATTACGCATTAATACTTTGAAATGCAGCAACGTCGCTTCTCTTCTGCTGCGTTTCAAGTTGTGTTTTCACATTGCTGTGCACACCAGAGAGGAGGCACCTGGTGCATACTGCATGTTGGGTTTCCCCACCTCTGCAATCCACCTGCCCCCAGACAGATGACGCTGTCAACTGCATATTTCTTTCACAAAATTTATATACCACTTGTTCATTAAATTAAAAAAGCCCTCAGAGTTTCACAATTGGAATAAAACAATGAAATTATTTAAACAGTTTATAACCACTACAGTCGTACCTTGAATCCCGGACACCCCGGAACTTGAACGTTTTGGCTCCTGAATGCCACAAACCTGGAAGTGAGTGTTCCGGTTTGCAAACATTCTTTTGGAACCTGAACGTCTGATGGGGCTTCCATGGCTTCTGATTGACTGCAGGAGATTCCTGCAGCAAATCAGAAGCTGCAATTTGGTTTTCGACTTCCAAGGTACAACTGTATCTTGAAACCTTTATTAAAAAAATTAAAACATGTGCTGGCATTCTACATGTCACCTAAACTGTTGAGCTAAGTCTGGGACTTTTTGCAGACCAAAAACTGCATGCCAGTGGTGGGTGGGGCTAGAAGCAAAAGTAGGCTGAGCAATGAACTCACATCATTTGCCTTTGAAGAATAGGCTGGTTTCTGCACACACCTTCCCAAACTCCTCTCTCGCCTCCGTCCAGGCATGCAAGAGGCATGATCAGAGTTCAAAGAGCACATTTCCAGCTGGGCAAAAACACACTGAAGGAGGGTGTGTGGAGCAAGGCTGATATGGCCTTGGAATAGGTCGCAGCTCTCTATAAATGAGTGTGAGTGATCGAGGCCTCGCATTAACATCGCTCCTATTTACACAGTTGATACGTGGGGACCATACCTTATCAAAATGGTCATATTTGGTTTGGATAATAATAATAATAATAATAATAATAATAATAATAATAATAATAATAATAAATTTATTATTTATACCCCACCCATCTGGCTGAGTTACCCCAGCCACTCTGGGCGGCTCCCAATCAAGTGTTAAAAACAGTACAGCATTAAATATAAAAAACTTCCCTGAACAGGGCTGCCTTCAGATGTCTTTTAAAGATAGGATAGCTGCTTATTTCCTTCACCTCTGAAGGGAGGGTGTTCCACAGGGCAAGTGCCACTACCAAGAAGGCCCTCTGTCTGGTTCCCTGTAACCTCACTTCTCGCAATGAGGGAACCGCCCGAAGGCCCTCGGTGCTGGATCTCAGTGTCCGGGCTGAACGATGGGGTGGAGACGCTCCTTCAGGTATACAGGACCGAAGATTCTAGCAAGCCTTCTGTGCAGCACAAGGTGCTTAAAAAAGGACCAGATCTTTCCCTTGTTATCCCATCAGAGATGCTCCTCTGGCACTGGCACATTTTCAAGAAGGGGGCCAGGCCTCCCCCAAACCCTGCGGCAATCCTCAAGAGGACGCACCAGGATGAAGATGCTTGGCTGTACCGCGTCCCTTTGAGAATCGCCAGGGATGTGGCAGGGTGAAGCATGTTCGCAGGCCAAGTCAACCTGGCCAGGTTGGGAGGGGTGTCGTGCGTGTGACATCATGCACATGTGGTGGGCGCAACTCATTTTGGGCACAACTCAGTGCCGCTGTCCTCTGGATTCTTCCCAATGGGAAGTGATCTCTCATGAGTAAACAGCATCTGATTGACCAATAACATCAGCGATTACATCAAAAGTGCTTTGCCCAAACCTAGCAAGCTTGACACACTCTCACAACTCTCTCCAACAGGGAGATGCCTTGTGGATGTCTTACGTCAATGCGCTCCTCATCAATATTTTCCTCATGGGACATGCCGTCGGACCTAGTAAGTGCTCAGGTGATACGCAGAGTTCCTTGGAGGAGGCGCAGGATGTGAAGAGCAAAAGGTTTCCAAGGATCGAGGGTGGTCAGGCACCCAAAGCCTTTATTGATCCTCAGCCCCTTCCACTACAGTGTGTCAGGAGCCAGAGTCAGGTGTAGATCAGCAATATAAAAAACACAGTGACAGCAAAAACTCTTACAAAACAGCGCAGCCCTAATGATCCCAGCAACTCTTCCCTTTCCAGTGAGGTTAGGCCGACTCTCTCCTTGTCCTTCCACTGGCAGGTGAAGACTGTTTTATTCTGGCAGGCCTTTGGGAACTGACTGTTTTGTTGTTTTTAAGGAAAGGGTCGTAGTGTTTTTAGTGTTTTTATTATCTGCATTTTAACAGATTTTGGGCTTGTTTGTTTTTTCATTGTTTTAATCCTGTTACAGTTTAATGCAGAAGTCAGCAAACTTTTTCAGCAGGGGGCCGATCCACTGTCCCTCAGTGGGGGGCCGGACTATATTTTGAAAAATATGTATGCACCTAATTCCTATGCCCCACAAATAACCCAGAGATGCATTTTAAATAAAAGCACACATTCTACTCATGTAAAAACATGCTGATTCCCGGACCGTCCGCGGGCCAGATTTAGAAGGCGATTGGGCCGGATCCAGCCCCCGAGCCTTAGTTTGCCTACCCATGGTTTAACGTAATGGGATTAAATATGAGATTACAGTTTCGTAAGATCCCTTGAGTCCCAGGTTCTGTGGAAAGAGCAGGGTACAAAAGAATAATGAAAATAATAGTAGATGGGTTTCTAAGACTGAAGAACACTGATCTACTGGGCTTCGTAGTGAACCGCAGAAGTCCCACGATCCTGTTTTCTGTTGATGTTTGTTAATGGTATGTTCAGAAAATCTCCGAATGAAAGTAGTTTGTAGCACGTTACATGAAAAAACCATTTAAAAAATGGAATGCCATTTTGAGGCCAATGGTTTTATAGTATTAAAGACTGTTTGAAAGGTTTCTAATCTGCTTTTCAAGGGGGCAGACTTCACAAAGTGGTGTAGAAAATAAGCATCAAAGTATGGCCCAACTTTACAAGGGACGCGGGTGGCGCTGTGCGTTAAACCACAGAGCCTAGGACTTGCCAATCAGAAGGTCGGCGGTTCAAATCCCCGCAACGGGGTGAGCTCCAATTGCTCGGTCACTGCTCCTGCCAACCTAGCAGTTCGAAAGCACCTCAAAGTGCAAGTAGATAAATAGATACCGCTCTGGTGGGAAGGTAAATGGTGTTTCCGTGCGCTGCTCTGGTTCGCCAGAAGCGGCTTAGTCATGTTGCCCACATGACCCGGAAAAACTGTCTGTGGATAAACATCGGCTCCCTTGGCCAATAAAGCGAGATGAGCGCCGCAACCCCAGAGTCGGTCACGACTGGACCTAATGGTCAGGGGTCCCTTTACCTTTATGGCCCAACTTTAAAACTTTTTAAAAATCTTCTTTGTGGTTAAAAAATATATAACAACAAATGGCCCCAACAAAATACCTCAATGCATGAGATGTGTGTGTGTGTTATTTTGTTGTTTTTGTTTTAACTATTTACTTGCGTTTTTACCTTGTATTTTATCCTGTGAACCGCCCTGAGATCTTGTCATGAAGGGCAGTATATAAAGCCAATAAATAACGACAACAACGAGAAAATAAAATATATAAACAGTTAAGCAGAGGCAAGATTAAACCACTTTAACAATAGTTCTCTTTAAAAAAAAAAAATCTCCTCCCAACGAGCAGTGAACTCTTTTCTCTACACAGGTGCTCTTCCCAACCTGATAATAGCAGAGATTTTCCTTCAGTCCTCACGGTCCTCAGCCTATGTGGTCGGGGGTTTTGTGCATTGGTTACTAAACTTCTTCAGCATTGTGACCTTCATCAATATCCAGGTGAGTGATTCTGGTGGTCCGTGGGTGTTCTGAACCTTCTACAGTGAAGGGCTGTAGCTCAGCAGTAGAGCATCTGCTTGGCATGCAGACGGATGTTGAGGACCTAGGAAGCTGCCTTGTCCCTCACTAGTCCATCTAGCTAAGCACTGTCTACACTGACTACCAGAGGCTCTCTAGGGGTTTCAGACAGGGAGTCTTTCTCAGTCCTACTTGGAGTCGTCGGGGGTTGAACTGAGCACCTTCTACATGCAAGGCAGATGCTCTGACACTGAGCTATGGTATTTCCTGTAAAAAAACAAAACAAAACGTAATATTCTAGTCCTCCTAATTCTAGGTAAAGGGTTGAATAAGGGTTGAATACAAACACAAGAAGCTGCCTTATATCAAGCCAGTAGTGTCTACACGGACTGGCAGTGGCTCTCCAAGGTTTCAGAGAAGGGGCCGCTCCCAGTTTCACCTGGACTTGCCAGGGATTGAATTTGAGGCCTCCTATCCCTGAGCCACAGCCATGGGCATAGCCGGGGGGGGGGCAGCTCTCCTCCCCTCCCCCCAAAATCAAGTAATTAAATAAAAATACTTAAGTAAAAGTATAAATTGTAGAAAGATATTGGCAGATTTTTTCCCCGAGCACTTGGGGTCAAAAGAAAGGAATTTAAAACAACCGCTACTGAGACATTTCATTCTGAATCTGCTAGACAGAGCCAGACAGAGGATGATGACAGGTAGGTGTTCTCCCTGCCCCCTAAATCCTGGCTACGCCTATGGCCATAGACCTTTCCCACCTTAGGTAGGATGGAGAAAGCACATTCCACGCCTACCCTCACCTGGTCCCAAACCTTCCCTTCTGGGGTGTTACTAGAGAGAGAGATGGAAACCAAGCCTTATGAGGAACAGTTGAAGGAGTTGGGTATGTTTAGCCTGGATAAGAGAAGACAGAGCACTGATAGAGAACTGTAGAGTTGGACTCAAGTGTCATCTGGTAGCTATCTTCAAATATCTGAAGGGCTGCCACATAGAATACAGAGCAAACTCTCCCCCCCCCCCATTGCTCCAGAGGGCAGGGCCCAAACTAATGTATTCAAATGGCAAGAAAGAATATCCCAGGTAAACATCAGGCAGAACTGTCGACAGTGGAACCAACTATGTCAGAGGATTCTCTGGCTGTAAATTTTGCACTGTAGCAGGGGGTGGGACCAGAATACCCTGGCCAGGGGGTCCCTTCCAACTCTACAATTCTATGATTCTATGAGATAACCCGGCCTTGAGTTCCTTGAAGGAAAAAAGCACTGGGTGGGGAAATATAATGTGCTAAATTAATAAGCTTATGCCTTTCTGTGGGTGGATCTACACACAGGGGAAAAAAACCCCACTATTGATAAGTCATAAAAATTAAATCTTTATAACAAAAGAAAAAAAACCTCTATGTAAAATCACATAGAAAAGTTTCCTGCTCTACAGCGCCATCTGGTGTTGCATGTTTATAACACATTTAAAACTCAGTTTTTTGACTCATGTTGCTGAGCCCCGTTTCTCTCTCTGTGTGTGTTGCTGCTCCTGTTCCTTTCCAGAAATACATCGGATTCTTCAGCTTCCTCATCTGCTGTCCGATATGTGCTGCCACCTTCTTTTTCATCTTAAAGATGATCCCAGAAACCACGCACCAGACTTTTCTGGAAATCAGGAAGCAACTGCCCATCTACGTGGCCCAAAGGCAGATCACCAAGATGGAGCGAATGCCGAGGAGAAACACCAGGCGGGCGTTGGGGGAGGGGCAAAACCCCGTGTAGAATTTGATTATAAACATTTATAATCGAGCCATGATCCCAAGGGAATCTTTACAGTTGTCCATCAGCTGTCTCAGCCCCATTGAAACGCCAGTATTGAGGTTTTGCCTTGGTTAATTCATTGCCCACCCTCCACCCTAAAGTGTGGGCTCCAAACTTAGGTGGGGTCCGAGAAATACGCACCTCAAGGGTCAAAAGCCCAAGTAGAGAGGTGCGTCTTCCACATTTGATAGAAACTGCATAATGCCAGGCACATCGCTGTGGGGAGGGAATTCGACATCTTAGCGAATGACACAAAAAAGGGGGGTAGTGTGGGGTGGGTGGGAGGCCATGGCTCCGGGCACAGATTTCTGGGGGGACGTGAGGTGGGGCAACCAAGTGCGTCCACAACAGGCTCCTTCATCAAGACCTGAGCCATTGGGGGACAAGGCAAGGTGCACCCGGGCTCGGCCTTCAGGCCTGGGGTGGTAGCGGCGCCTCTTTCTTCTTGTGACCAGCGAAGGAATGCCTGCGTACCTCCCACCCCTGGGCTGGCTGAGAGGAAGGGAGTGTGGGTCCTGCTGCTGCCGCCCACTGAAAAGAGGTGAGAGGCTCCACCTGGATGGGGAGGGTGAGAGGCAGGCGGGGAAAGAGCAGTCATGTTCTCCTGTCAGACCATTGCGGCTCGGTCGCTCCAGTGGCGTCGGCGGTGAGGGCTGGGATGGTGCAGCAGGCTCTGTTCAGCCTCCATTAGGGCGGTTCATTAATTTTTTTTTTAAAAAAATGACTGCTCCAAAGGTCTTATCTTACTACACTAGAGATTGCCATATTTTTCGCTCCATAAGACACACTCTTTCCCTCCTAAAAAGTAAGAAATGTGTGTGCAAGCAGGAGGCAGGGGGAAAAGCCCCCAAGGCTCTTGCGGGCTTTTCCCCAGGACGGAGAAGGGACTGACTGGCCACGTCAGTCCCTTCTCCCTCCTCGTAAAAAAGCCCACAGGAGCCGCGCGCTCTTTAAAGGGTGTGCCGGCTTCTGCTGGCTTTTTTAGGAGGTGGGTTTTTTTTAGGAGCTGCTGGCTTTTTTAGGAGCGTGTGTGCGGCTCTTGGGGGCTTTTCCCCCTGAGGAGGGAGAAGGGCAGCCCGTCAGTGGGATGGGATACAGGCTCTGCTCAGCGCTCCCTTTAAAAAAAAATTTTTTTCTTGCATTCCCCTTCTAAAAACTAGGTGCATCTAATGGTCAGTTGCGTCTTATGGAGCGAAAAATACGGTATATAGCGATATCCGAAATTTCATGCATATCAGTTAATATCTTAACCCTCCTCCATGAAAACAGCTGTTTACTTGGCCGTTTTCCTATGTCATGAAGGCTGAAATTTCAATTCAGGGGAGCAGGGTCAAGATATTAACTGACATGCATGAACTTTCACATATAGCTATATAATCCCTAGTGTAGTAAGGTAAGACCTTTGAAGCAGGCATTAAAAAAACACACATTTTTTATGAACCACTCTAGCCTCCGTGCCTCACCCTGGCATGCCCCCCTCATGCTCCCACGCACCTCGGCCTGCCTACACACACCTGGGCACCATCAACCCATGGTACACCACTGGACACAAAGAAGGCTGTCGCCCTACCTTACATGAGCAGCCAAGTCTTTAGCATATGCGCCGCCAGGGTGCAAAGATCTGCCCAGAGCCCCCAAATTTAGTTTAGCCCCCCAATTAACTTTGATTATGCTTATGTCAGACACCACGCCTTATCTCTTGTTTACGAAAGAAAGGAGGAAAAAGAAACAAACTTTTTTTATGTGGTCATTTATTTACAATACGCTTATACTTCAGTATACAACACTTAAACTTATAAGTATTGTTTAGGCACGTACTTAGGAGAAACATCAGTCGTGTCAAAGGTGCTGCTGACCCCACTGCCGCATAGCAGCTCAATACAATACGTAACATAATATTTTGATGTAAGAGTTAATTTCATGTGCATGGCAGAAATCGAGAAAAAAGAAATCGGGCTCCGGCAGCGTGGCAGCAGCGGGAGGCCCCATTAGCTAAAGTGGTGCTTCAGGTTAAGAACAGTTTCAGGTTAAGTACGGACCTCTGGAACGAATTAAGTACTTAACCTGAGGTACCACTGTATGTATTTTGTTTTTCTTACTTGATCCAAATTATTTATTATTTCATAACAGGTAGATGGTTAAGAACTTAGGCAGCTTCAGCAGCAGGCACCTGGCGCCCCCCAGAAATTGGCGCCCGGGTGCCCTGCACCCCCAGGTAAAGACGGCCCTGTACGTGAGCATCTGAGGGCAGAGAAACCACTAAGAGGATGGAGGTGGTCTTTCAGATATTTGGGGCCGAAGTCATTTAGGGCTTTAAACATTCACTTGAGTGCCTTGAAGTGGCTCCAGATTACCGTATTTTTCACTCTATAAGACGCACCAGACCACAAGACGCACCTAGTTTTGGGAGGAGGAAAACAAGAAGAAAAATATTCTGAATCTCGGAAGCCAGAACAGCAAGAGGGATCGCTGCACAGTGAAAGCAGCAATCCCTCTTGCTGTTCTGGCTTCTGGGATAGCTGCACATCCTGCATTCTCTCCATAAGACGCACACACGTTTTCCCTTACTTTTTAGGAGGGGAAAAGTGAGTCTTATAGAGCAAAAAATACGGTAGATCCCGTGAGTCTGCTCAGGAAGCTGAGGTCTGCAGATTCCTCTTCCACCCACAGATTGTGCCCATGAGAACTATGAGCTCTACCCGTGAGCTGTGGCCTCTGAGCAGCAACTCCTTTGTAGGTTCACAGTTAAGCGTGGGGCTTGTTTGTTATTACCCTGAGCGCCCGTCTTTCAAAGTGTCTCGGCAAACATTATCCAAAAAAAGGTCACGTTAAAGCGTTGCTCGTTGAAGTGGTTTGCAAAGTGCGAACCACAATGCAGGAGTCAAATAAGAACAGAATAACTTGTCCCAAGGCTAGGGATGAAGGGGAGAAATTTGATTCCGTTCCCATTTAAAGACAAAACGCCCAACTTTCAGAAACAATTCACAAACGGAGCACAGCCATCCTTTGATATTGGCGATTTCCGCAATGCAGTTGTGCATTGTGCAAAAATGCATATAAAGTGTGCCTTAAAATGTACCTATTATAGAAGGTAGCATATGAAAAGGCATTTATACGTTGGGGAAATTCACCCAGCCATCTCATTTCACAGTCTCTCTCTGGTAGTAGACAGCCTCCGAACCCCCACAAACACAGCATGGTGACAAACTTTCCCCGCTTCTCTGTCGCCAACAGCCTTTAGTGCTATTGGGTTATTTTGTCTTTCTATATGGCGCATACACACTGATAAGACTTATTCTCCATGGATTGTTTTCAAAAGCCGTCTAAGCTGGCAAACCTTAATCAAGCATATAATCCAATTCACAACCCACATAATTAAGCCTGGATTTCAGAATGAAAAGTGCAGTTATCCATTGCTTTTGGCAAACACTGTCTATAGTAGGAGAGAAACGGGGGCGGGGCGGGGAGTGGATCAGTCCAATGGTCCATTTAAGTCCCGCATCCTGTTCTCACTGGGGGGAAGCAGATGCTTGTGGGAAATTCAAGCACAAGAAAACTCTGCCCTCCTACAGCTTCCAGCAACTGGTGCTCAGAAACATTACATTACAGAGCACAGACATTGTGGCTGTTAGCCATCAATAGCCTTCTGCACCATGAATTTGAAGATTTAAGTCATCCAAGTTAGTGGCCATCACTGCGGGAGTTTAACTATGTGCTGCATGAAGAAGTCCTTTTTCTTATCTGTCCCTGAATAATAATAATAATAATAATAATAATAATAATAATAATAATAATAATAATAATTTATTGTTTATACCCTGCCCATCTTCCAACATTCATCATCACTGGATGTCCACAAATGTAATGATAAAAATCTAATTTTAAATTGTTGTAGCCTGCCCTGGGACCTACTGGTGAAGGGTGAGCAATATTATCATTATCATCATTTATTGCTGATCAGTCCTCTTTTTGTCTTGTTATGAGTTAATGTTTTTTTAATGGAAGTGAGAGCTGGACCATAAAGAAGGCTGATCGCTGAAGAATTGATGCTTTTGAATTATGGTGCTGGAGGAGACTCTTGAGAGTCCCATGGACTGCAAGAAGATCAAACTTATCCATTCTTCAGGAAATCAGCCCTGAGTGCTCACTGGAAGGACAGATCGTGAAGCTGAGGCTCCAATATTTTGGCCACCTCATGAGAAGAGAAGACTCCCTGCAAAAGACCCTGATGTTGGGAAAGATGGAGGGCACAAGGAGAAGGGGACAACAGAGGATGAGAAGGTTGGACAGTGTTCTCAAAGCTACAAACATGAGTCTGACCAAACTGCGGGAGGCAGTGGAAGACAGGAGTGCCTGGCATGCTCTGGTCCATGGGGTCACGAAGAGTCAGACACGACTAAATGACTAAACAACAACAGTCCTCTTTAGTGCTTTTTAGGGTGCAGGCTTGCTTTACAAAATTGTCTCTCATCCTCAAATAGCCTATACCAGTTAAAGGAAAAGGTGACTTTTGAAAGCCGCCTCTTGAGTTCTGTGGCTTCAAGAGGGAGCCAGAGGACCAGAAAACAGGGTGGCTGATCGAAGGTCACATGTGCAAGAGCAGCAAATCATCTCTGTGGAATTGACACTTTGAGCTACGGTTGTCAACCTCTCTCAGTACCAAGGAAATATAAAGGGCAAATAGAAAGAGAATCTACCCAAGTGATGCCGACACTAAACCCCACACATACACTAAGGAAAATAATACATGTTTTACCACCAGCACCACCACCACCCTCTCTTTCTTCCCAACCTTAATACTGCATATTACACCAATGTCTCACAACAAATGTAACTGATTCTAGAAAACACAGCCTGAAAAAAGAGACAATGCACGTACTTTTGTAACGTAAGGAAATCTTTAATAAAAATTATATTTTTAAAAATACGTGGTTGATAGATGCTACCTGGTTTAAGTCATTTTTAAATTTTTTAATTTACTTTTTTGATTGTAAACCTGTGGGCAGGGGCTGTCTCATTTTAATTGATGCCATGTATGCCACCCTGGGAGTTTTTTGGGTGAAGAGCTGGGTAAAATGCTCTCAATACAGTCGTACTTGGTTCTCAAACAGAATGCGTTCTGGGAGTCTGTTCAACTCCCAGAACTGTTCGAAACCAAGGCGTGGCTTCCGATTGGCTGCAGGAGCGTCCTGCAGCCAATTGGAAGCCGCAGAAGCTGCGCCAGATATTCAGCTTCCGAAAATCATTCAAAAACCAGAACACTCTCTTCCGGTTTTCGATCGTTTGGGAGCCAAAACATACGAGTTCCAAGGCGTTCGGCAACCAAGGTATGAATGTCATAATGAAAATAATAGGCACTAACCACCACTACAGTCAAACTTAAAAATGTCAACAACACCAGTCATTCTACACGTGCTGACAAGGAAGCCGCTCGGAGTGGCTGGGGGAACCCAGTCAGATGGGCGAGGTATAAACAATAAATTATTAGTATTAGTATTAGTAGCAATGAAGGTAATGATTTGGTGGGGGTTTTCAATTCTACATCAGGTATTGCACTGACCTGCCTAAAGAGGGAGCCAGAGGACTAGAGAAGAGGGCAGCCAATCAAAAGTCTTATGTGCAAGAGGGGCAATGGCATCTCTGTGGAATTAACCCTTTGGCTGCATTATTAGTACTATAAAACGAGGTACAATTGTCATAAGGGGTCGATAGATGCGACCTGGTTTAAGATCTTGATGTTAACCCCAGATGTGTGTGACAGGTTACCCAATCACAAAAGAGATAATTTTGCACTTTCTCAGCAGCAAGTTCTTCCTTGTTGTTACTTTATATCATAAAATGTTTTTGTACCCAACTCTCTCTCTCTATATATATCTATATATCATCTATATATCTATATATCATCTATATATCTATATATCATCTATATATCTATATATCTATATATCTATATATCTATATATCTATATATCTATATATCTATATATCTATATATATAATTTGTATTCCACCTTTTCCTCCAAAGAGCTCAAGGTGGCCTACATGGTTCCCTCCCCCTCCTTGTTTAGTCCCCACACCAGCCCTGTGAAGGCTGATCAGGGAGAGAGGCAGTGACTGGTCCAAGGCCTCATGACCAAGTGGGGATTTGAACCCTGGTCTCCCAGATCCTTGTCCAAGACTCTACCCGCTGTACCACATTCCCTCTCAATATTAGTCATAATCTAAGCAGATCCATTGAAATGAATGACCATGGGTTCATTAACTTCAACAGGTCTACTTTGAAATGGTGATTTTTTTGGTCCACAGCTGGGTCCCTACCCTACAATAAACATCACCACATGCTCTCAAGTAACCCTCTGTAGACATGCTTGCATGATCCTTGGAAAACATGATCCATGGAAAATTGCATGATCAAGAAAACATGGATCAAGTAGGTACAGGAGGAGGAGAAGAAGAAGAAGAAGAAGAAGAAGAAGAAGAAGAAGAAGAAGAAGAAGAAGAAGAAGAAGTAGTTATTTGTACCCTGCTCATCTGACTGGGTTTCCCCATCCACTCTGGGCAGCTTCCAACAAAGATTAAAAATACCGTACATTAAAATGTCACACATTAGAAACTTCCCTGAACAGGGCTGCCTTCAGATGTCTTCTAAATGTGAGGTAGTTGTTTATCTCTTTGACATCTGGTGGGAGGGCGTTCCACAGGGCGGGTGCCACTACCGAGAAGGCCCTCTGCCTGGTTCCCTGTAGCTTTGCTTCTCACAGTGAGGGAACTGCCCGAAGGCCCTCAGCTCTGGACCTCAGCGTCCGGGCAGAACGGTGGGGGTGGAGACGCTCCTTCAGGTATACTGGGCTGAGGCCGTTAGCAGCTTAGCTTCCATATAAGAACATAAGAAGAGCTTGCTGGATCAGGCCAATGGCCCACCTAGCATGCTCCGCTCACAGTGCCGACTCAGGTGCCCATGGGAAACCCTCAAGCAAAACCCAAGCACAAGAGCACTCTCCCCTTTCCAACATTATTCAGAAGCATTGCTGCCTCGAACCATGAAGGCAGGACATAGCCATTGTGACTACTAGGCACCGATGACCTTATCCTCTATGAATTTGTCAAGTCCTCTTTTAATACCAGGTACAAAACACACCCACCTCCCATTGCACACAAATGGAAAACCGGTGCTGCAGATATTTCTCTTCTGGGGTTGCTCAGGGTTCTTTTGTTGTAGGTAGTGAGCCAGCTGGGAGTCTGCCTTCAGCCGGATTTGGCTCAACGGTGCCTAGCTGCCAACCCAGAAAAATGACAGATGATGCAACTCTGACCTGAAACACACACAGCAGCAGGAGCGGTTCAGGTGGTGAATGCTTGTGCAGGAGGTTGAGATGTTACCCACAGCCTAGTTTATCTGCATCCATTTATTTTTTTTACCAGCTGAACTTTTATTGTTTCCAAAACCAAAAATGAAAACATTGCTCTGTTTGATGAGTGGGGAGGGGCTTGGAAGGAGGTGTGGTCTTGTATGGAGAGGGGTGGAGTAAAAGGGGGGTCTGGATTGGAGGAGTAGGACAGTGCCATGTCTCTCTCCACGCTGGAGGGTTGAGGGAGGGAGTGGTTGGTGGGGAAGGGGGTGCCACGGATTTTGCAGCTCGTTCCGTCTCCCTCTGGCCTCTCACTGCACTGCTTGCTCCTTGGCGCTGCTGCCAGAGTCCTGGGGCTTCATCACGTCTGGGAGCTCTGGGGGGCTGGAGAAGGGATCAATGTGGAGGGGCTCAAAGGCATCTTCAGAGGCTCTGAAGGCCAAGCCAACTGTTGCTGGGGCCTGAGGTTGTGCTGTCTGGCTGGTGAAGCCACAGTCTCCGAGGGTTTTGCTGTCATCCAACAGCTGGTAATCCTTGTATAGTCTTTGTTCTTCTGGGGGTCTCTTAAGTATCCCCTCAACAATTCTTTTCAGCTCATACACTGGACTCCTTGGCATCTGTGAAGATGGTCGTCTTGTGACGTCGGATCATTAAAAAGACATCTAACCTCAGCCCAGACCCCCCAGAGAGGAAAAAGCAGCAGAACCCCCAGTCGTCTGCATCCATGTTTTGATATCCACCCATCTGCACATTTTCTTCCACATTCTCCTTCTTGCTGGCACCAGACAAAAAGAACTAGGGAAGCAGAAATTAAGCCAGGTAATAATTGCCAGCCCTCCTTTGCTGCTCATGTATCTCAGGAACATCTCCCTGCTGCGTGGGGTGTGTTAAGGTCATGATCCTCCTCTGTTGTGCAACATCGAAACCTCCGCAACAGCCTTGACAAGGAGCCGTGGAAGCGAAGTTATTCGAGCTGCCAAGTCCAGCCCTCGCTCTTTATTTTCTAAGAGCTGAGAAACTGTGGAGTATTACGCTGGCAAAAGATCTGCCTCCTGGAGGCTGGAGAACAGGCAACTCTAAGGTCCAAGAGGGCAGAACAAGCCTCTTAAGTAATTGGGGTCTTGGACAGAGTCAAAGTGCAAGAAAGAGACATAGCACAACCCTTCGTTTCAGCATTTTCTTTCTCATCCCGAACGCAAAAGCTCTCAGGCCCGTTGCGGTTCTCCGTTCCTCGAGCGTGAAAATGGAGAAGGGCTCCGAGGCAACGCTCACAGGCAAGGAAGGGGTAAGTTGCGGAGGGTTTCGTAAAATCATAGAATTGCAGAATTGGAAGGGACCCGCAAGGGTCATGTAGTCCAACCCCCTGCAGTGCGATGACAGCTAAAAAATCCTCAACAGATGAGCACCCAACCTCTGTTTAAAATCCTGCGCTGAAGGAGAGATTTGTATCCCACCCACCATATTAAAAAACTATCATAAAAGTCTGGACCATCAGAATTATTTTAAATGGGTCTGTCACTGCAGCTTTGCCCATAAAGTGCTGCTAGATGAGGGGCAAGGTTTACAAAGAAATGTCATTGTTCCCTGATAGCTGGGAATAACTCTCCAGCCTTTGGAGTGCAATATGCACCACAGCCTAGAGAGGGTGATAACCTGCTGCTAAGGGCTGAAACGGTTCAGATTCAGTTGTGTAGTTTGAATTTGAAGGAGAAAGATAATTTCTGGATGGGGTTGACAGACCCTCCAAGTGTCCCTATTTTCCAGGGACATCCCTGATTTAGAGAAGCCGTCCCAGTTTCTGATTTGATCCCAGAATGTCCCACTTTTCCTTAGGATGTCCTTATTTTGATTGGAGAAAGGTTTGAGGGTATGGTAAGGTCTCCCTATTTTCATTGGAGAAATGTTCGAGGGTATGGAGTTATCTGACCTCCCGAGCTGTCTGAAGGCAATCCTATATAGGTAAGTGGGTTTTTAAAAATGTTTAATGCTTTATTATGATTTTATGTTGGAAGTTGCCCAGAGTGGCCGGGGAAACCCAGTAAGATGTGTGGGGTATAAATAGTAAAATTATCGTTTTGGAATGAGACGTCTCTATTTCCCTCAGAGAAGTGTTGGAGGGTCTGGGTTGATTTTCAAATGGGATGCAGCCTTGAAAGGGGGTCAGGCACTGGTTGCTTACTGGAGATCTGCAGAGGCAGGACCTAGACTCAGCCTAGACTGAAAGCAGCATGTTGAGAATGAACCCAAACGATTCCGGATTGAGATGTGGTGCAAATAGGTTAGCCCCACTATGCAAAAACCAGTGGATTGAAGCCTGAGGCCTTAGTATTCCTGGGTCCTTCTGGGTGTGGGCTTCCTTTGCCTTAGTTTCATCAGCACCAGAAGAGTCCCATCTAGCCAGTGGCACTAGAGTGTCGCAAAGGCCGTTAGAAACCGAAAGATAGGTAAAACATCTGACCTCCAGTGCTCACTAATGCAGCGTCTGCCTGGGGAAGGCGGTCTAAAAATGCGTTGCTCTCCTGAAGACAGATTTCTGTTGGCCAGGTGGGAGAGTTGCCAGAGTCAGAGTCTGCATCATCAATGCCTCTGGAAGACAGGCTGGATCTCCTCCCTCCAGGCAAAAGTCCCCAGGCTGAGATGGAATCAGAAGTTTCCCAGGGATTGAAATACTTTATTGTCACTTGTACAACTTGTATACAGTGAGATTACACGGGAATGGAATGCTCACTGCTAAGACTGAATCTTAGAAATGATTTTTATTAGCTAGGGAAGTGCTAGGGGCAATATGGAGAGCAGGATTTGCCCTTGGCTAGAGCAGCATCGCTCAGTTGTCCATAGGCGCCGACCCCATGGGGCCTGAGGGGGCCCGAGCCCCCTCAAAAATTTTATTGGGGGGGCTCAGCCCCCCCAATAATTTAAAAAATTATCGCGCGCCTTGGCTCCCTCGTCGCGCGCCTTGGCTCCCGCGGCCGGCGAGGGGAGCCCGGGCCGCGCGCGGCTGCTGCTGCCGCCTCTCCTGGGGGCGCCGCTTCCCCGGGCGGGAACGCTGCGGTTGCGCGAGGGAGGAGGGCGGCCCCCGGGGGCTGGGAGAGCCGGGCTGCCGTGGCCGAGAGGGCTGCTCTGCCGGGCGCCGCTGACATAATTTAAGCAAATTAGCGCGCGCCTTGGCTCCCGCGGCCGGCGAGGGGAGCCCGGGCCGCGCGCGGCTGCTGCTGCTGCCGCCGCCGTTTGTGGTCATGGCGGAGCTGCCGCCTAGGGAGGAGGGGAGAGGGGGCTGGCGGGGGGGGCAGGCGGTGAAGGGGGCTTGGCTGCGCTCTCTCTCTCTCGGGCTCTCTCTCTCTCTCGGTGTCTCTCTCTCTCTCTCTCTCTCGGTCTCTCTCTCGGGCTCTCTCTCTCTCTCTCGGTGTCTCTCTCTCTCTCTCTCTCGGGCTCTCTCTCTCTCTCTCTCGCTCTCTCTCTCTTTCTCGCTCTCTCTCTCTCTCGGGCTCTCTCTCTCTCTCTCTCTCTCTCTCTCTCTCTGTCTCGGGCTCTCTCTCTCTCTCTCTCTCTCTCTCTCTCTCTCTCTCTCTCTCGGTCTCTCTCTCTCTCTCGGGCTCTCTCTCTCTCGCTCTCTCTCTCTTTCTCTCTTTCTCGCTCTCTCTCTCTCTCGGGCTCTCTCTCTCTCTCTCTCTCTCTCGGGCTCTCTCTCTCTCTCTCTCTCTCTCTCGGGCTCTTCCCGCCCAGGGCTTGTGGGCATCTGCTCTGAGACGAAGATGGAGGTGACTTCCCTTAAAGGTCATGGAATCATAGAGGTGGAAGGGACCCAAAGGTCATCCAGTCCAACCCCCAGCAATTCAGGACTCACAGCTAAAGCATCCCTGGCAGATGCCCCCCCCCCGACCTCTCCCTAAAAGCCCCTTCCCCTGTCTGACTGCTCTCACCACCAGAAAGGCCTTCCTAATGTTTTGTGGGAATCTCATTAAGCCTACAGAGCTATATATGCAAATGGATCTACTTATTCTTTCCCTTGAAGATACATTGATTTGTTTGTTACTGTGGTTTCGATCAATACTTTCCAAAGATCTTTACATTTGTCCATGCATGATCTTTGTCTGAAAGCTCATGGGTTGCAGGAGTTGTCATAGGAGGTTATATTTTTGTCCTTCCAACTGTTATGGAAATTACAGGGGGGGGGACATCTTTAAAGTTGTTAAATGTTGCAAATATTATGCCTGAATGTACCCTTTCAACTTGACAGCTCAGGGAAGTTACCTAGATAAAATCCTGTAACACAATGTATCAGCCTTAATCATTTTGCAGATGTTAAGGGGGGGGGCAGAGCCTGCAGCCACCATCCCTTTCCGGTGGGGAGGGGGCAGAGGAAAGACAGGAAGCTTTTCCCTGCAGAGTTAGACCCCTTGGCTGCGTGGCCCTCGGGTCCCTTCAAACTCCTGGGTGTTTTGCTGGTGGGGGGCTGCGTGGGGGCCTGGGCGATGTCAGAAGAGGAAGCTTGCAGGCCTGGTTGTCTGTTGGGGGCAGCAGGAAGAGGCGGAGGGCAGGATGTGCAGCCCCTGCCTGGCTTTCCTGTGGGACCAAGGAAGCGGCTGGGGGGGGGGGGGACTTGGCCGCTGGCCTTTGTTGCGGAGGCGGCAGTGTGGGAACGCCAGTCCCAAGGGCAGCCTCTGGGGTCTGGGTGCTGCTGCCTGTCTCCTGCCATGGACTTGGCGGGGGGGGGGCTGTGCTATTGGGCTGGCAGAGACTTAACGGGGGCTGCCTCTCCCAGCCAAAGCTGACCCACAAAATTGCAACCCAGTGTGTGTGTTTGTGTGTGGGGGGGAACCAGCCTGCACAGGGTAAGCCCCGATGGGGCTCCTGGGCTCCTTCTGATGCATGAAAATTGGAGGTTGTCCTTTACAGCTCAGCTCCCCAAGGGGCTCAAAGCCTCCCAAGTCCATTATCAATTGGAGACGAATGAGTGGAAGCTGGAAGAAAGGGGGAATCTTTATTTTTCTGTTGAAACAGAGCCCTCCTTCCCACTGACATTTGCAAGGAGGGGAGGACCCCAAACAAAGGTGTGCAGCAGCTTTGAAAGACTTTTCCGGCTCAACATCAGGAAGAGCTTTCTGACAATAAGAGCTGTTCAGACGGTCTCTGCTCCCTGGGAGAGGCTAGGTGGCCATCTGTCAGGGATGCTTGAGCTAAGATTCCTGCATTGCAGGGGGCTGGACTAGATGACCTTGGGGTCCCTTCTGTCTCTATGATTCTATGATTAGCATAATACAAGCATCTCAGGAAGAGGCATCTACCAACAGAAATCCAAGAGTGTGGCTTCTCTCCTGTCTGTCAAGGGACCTGCAGATGCTGATTGCCTTACTTGGCCAGTTCCTTAGGACTGGTACATACAGTCATACCTCGGGTTACAGATGCTTCAGCTTAAGCATTTTCAGGTTATGGATGCACTGAAACCCAGAAGTACCGGAATGGGTTACTTCCAGGTTTCGGCACTTGTGCATGAGCAGAAGCGCTAAATCACAACCTGTGTGTGCGCAGACGCAGCAATGTGAGTTGCGAACACTGCGGGTTGCGAACGTGCCTCCCACATGGATCACGTTCGCAACCCGAGCGTCCACTGTACCTTGGTTCTCGAACAGAATGCGTTCCGGGAGTCCATTGGACTCCTGGAACCATTTGAAAACCAGAGTGCGGCTTCTGCCAGAGGAGCCCCCTGCAGCCAATCGGAAGCCGCACCGGATGTTCGCCCTCCAAAAATCATTTGAAAACCAGAACACTCACTTCCGGGTTTCGATTGTTCAGAAGTCGATTTCTTTGGGAGCCAAGGTGCTCGGCTTCTCAGGTACAACCGAACCTGAGTCCTTGGGGGCGCCGCCTCCCCGGGCGGGAACGCTGCGGGTGCACGAGGGAGGAGGGCGGCCCCCGGGGGCTGGGAGAGCCAGGCTGCCGTGGCCGAGAGGGCTGCTCTGCCGGGCGCCGCTGACATTGGAACTTAGAAAACTTCCCGGGGCAGGACCCCGGTATGGGCCCCCCCAATATTTTTTATAAGTCGGCGCCCCTGCAGTTGTCTATGAGTTTTCTTTGAATTGTAGCGTTAGAAAGGGACCCCAAGGGTCATCTAGCCCAAGCCCCTCATAGCTGTCAATGTTTTCCCTTTTTTAAGGGAAAATACCTTATTCTGAATAGGATTCCTCGCAAGAAAAGCAAAAAGTTGACACCTATGAAGCCCCTGCAATGCAGGAATCACAGCTAAAGAATTCCTGCCAAGTAGCCTGAAAATAATGGTCATGACTATGGCTGTGCACACAATATAACTTTGAAAATCATCCTTTCCCTTATACAGTGGTACCTCGGAAGTCAAACGGAATCCGTTCCGGAAACCTGATTGACTTCCAAAACGTTCAGAAACCAAGGCACGGCTTCTGATTGGCTGTAGGAAGCTCCTGTAGCCAATCAGAAGCCATGGAAGCCACATTGAACGTTCAGGTTCCAAAGAACGTTCGCAAACCGGAACACTCACTTCCGGGTTTGTGGCGTTCGGGAGCCAAAACATTCGACTTGCAAGGCATTTGGGGTCCAAGGTACGACTGTACTGAGTCAGACCCTTGCTCCATTCTAGCTCAGGGTTGTCTCAGCCTACTCGCAATGATTTCAGGCGTGGGTCTTTCCCAGCCCTTCCTGGAGACACCAGGGATTGAACCCAAGGCTTTCTGCGTGCAAAGCAGAAGCTCTAAGCGCTGAGCCACAGCTCCTCCCCAACCTGGTATAGAATCCTTTGTTTATACCAGGCTGGGAGCTGTCCTTGCAGAAGGGTTTATTCTGAAATGCCATGCATTTGGGCATCATTAAAGCTCTTCCCTTTCAACAATGCCACACACAACTGGCGCCTTCGTGTCCCTATGCTCCCCATACTTCAGCATTATTAAGTGCCAAGGAGTCTTGGTTTCAGATGCCAGCACTACATAGCTGACCATTAGAAAGCTGTGTCTATTAGCTTTTTTTTTTTTAGCTGCCCTGAAGACTTGGTAGTTGGGCATTATAAAAAAGGTTAAAAAGACATGAATGAATAAATAAATAAATAAATATTTTGTCTCCTGTTTCCATTCGCAGCTACACTCCTGTGGTGCCCCCTACCCACCCTAATTAAGAGCAGGAAGAAGGGCATAATCCTGCCCCACAGCCAGGGAGTCCTAAGAGTGCAAGCAACCTAGCACATGTCAGGTGCTTATTCTTTAAACAAAGCCTGGGCATCCTTCCAACAATTATTTTTAGCACTCTTATATCACTTTTTGATGCCACAAAAATGTTATGTTAAATAAAAATAAAAATCCTTATTGTATAAATAAACCCTGTAAAGGAAGGGCGAACCCAGAAAATCTTTCCTACTCTTTCCAGAGCTGGCATCTGGATTTTAAACCTAATTTGCAAAAAAAAATATCTAGGTAGCTACATTTTCATTGTTTTTTCAGTGTGGTGCAGTGGTTAGAGTGTTAGACTATGACATGGGAGACCAGGGTTCAAATCTCCACTCAGTGAGTTAGACTGACTTACCTCACATGGTTGTTGTTTTTTTTGGAAGGACAACAGCAGAAATCATTCAATGTGTTATGTACTTAAAGGTTAATCCTGTTATTATCCATCAAGAAAGATGCTTGAGGTGTAGCTTAGCAATTAGCCAGATGGGCATGATGTTTGCTGAGGTAGCATGAATCCTGATTGGCTGTGTTGTTCTGAGGGAGTTTCTTTCCTCTGTGTGTTTGTTTGAATGTCTCCCTGCTGTGTACAAGGCCTGGTGTAAGAAAGACAAAACCTCTGGTCCTTTTCATCTCAAATTATATGCTGTTTTCTGCTCAAGTTTCCTTGGCAAAGCATTGTCAGGATTCCTGTTCTCTCTGGACTCCTATCCTTATGCCTCTAGTGCTTTGCAGGATTCCATAAGCAAAGTCGCAGGCCCAAGAAATTGCAATGGAAATGTCAACAGTGAAGGAGAAAGCAGCCGAAGACCAGGAACGGGAAGCAGCTAGGTTCACAAGAGGTGAAGCTGAACCACACACACACACACACACACACACACACACACTTATTTTCAGTTTAAGGGAAAATTCACTGAGCTAAAATATTGAGCTAGAAAGGAGGCCTTGCTCTTGCCAGCAACTGCGCTGCAGCGTTTTGCACTAAGTTCAGCTCCTGGGTCAAGCACAGCAGAAGCCCCACACAGAGCATATTGCAGTAATCCAATCCTGAAGGTGACCAATGCATGAACTACTACGGCCACATTTTCCTGGTCCAGGAACTGAGGGGTGTGTGGCCTGGGAAAACTCCTGAGGGCCAGATAAAAGAGCCATATTTGGCCCCCGGGGCCTAAGGCTCCTCACCTGTGCTTCATTCAGTGGCTGCACATTCACCTGAGTGGACCCAAGAAGAAAAAACAAGCGAGGCCGGTGATTAGTGTGAAATACGAACTCGTTGTCCTGGAGATACCAAGTTAATTAGGGACTCTGATTACCTGTCATGTTTTTCCCTGGGTACCTGCCTACGTTTCCATTAGCTCCCAATTTACAACCAGCAATTGATTTCCAATTGCACTGGCGGCCTGAGGAGCGCTGCTCAGGGGCAAGGCTGTGAGATTTACAAGCAGGCAGATCTGAAGTTCAGAGATTTATGGCTCAAGTGGAGCGGAAGGGAACTGGTAGCTGTTGCGATATATAGGTTTGAAAGATAAGAAGAGTTGCTATATAAACCTGCTGCGCACCCTGAATTCAAATGTTCCCAGGGGTAGGCAAACTAAGGCCCAGGGGCCAGATGCACCCAATCGCCTTCTCAATCCAGCCTGCGGATGGTCCGGGAATCAGCATGTTTTTACATGAATAGAATGTGTCCTTTTATTTAAAATGCATCTCTGGGTTATTTGTGGGGCATAGGAATTCGTTCATTTCCCCCCAAAAAAATTTAGTCTGGCCCACCATCTGGTCTGAGGGACTGTGGCCCATGGCTGAAAAAGGTTGCTGACCCCTGGTTCAGCCAATACAGCAGAGCAGGCCAGTAGGTATTTGATTCCTGCATTGCAGGGACTTTCCTTCCTTGGAGGTTTCTAAGCAGAGGTTGGGTGGCTGTCTGTCATGGATGCTTTAGCTGAGTTTCCTACATTGCAGGGGGTTGGACTAGATGACCCTCAGGGTCCCTTCCAGCTCCATGATTCTACATTTCTTTCTGCTTCAACAATATCTCATTATGTTCCTATCATTTTAGGTAATTGTATTTTGTATAAATTATTTTTAAAAACTATTAATAAAACATGTTCTCTCTACAAACAAAACATTTAAATAGCTACCTTTCTATTGGTAGGATGGGGGGGTATGAGCATAGCCAGGCTTTTTGTTAGAGGGGCAGAATCTCAGATTTGTACAGTGGTACCTTGGGTTATATATGCTTCAGGTTACAGACTCCACTAACCCAGAAATAGTACCTTGGGTTAAGAACTTTGCTTCAGGATGAGAACAGAAATTGTGCGGTGGCGGGGAGGCAGCAGCAGGAGGCCCCATTAGCTAAAGTGGTGCTTTGGGTTAAGAACAGTTTCAGGTTAAGAACGGACCTCTGGAACGAATTAAGTTCTTAACCTGAGGTAGATAAAGGTAAAGGGACCCCTGACCATTAGGTCCAGTTGTGGCCGACTCTCGGGTTGTGGCGCTCATCTTGCTTTACTGGCCAAGGGAGCCGGCGTACAGCTTCCAGGTCATGTGGCCAGCAGGACTAAGCCGCTTCTGGAGAACCAGAGCAGCGCACGGAAATGCCGTTTACCTTCCCGCCGGAGTGGTACCTATTTATCTATTTGCACTTTGACGTGCTTTCAAACTGCTAGGTTGGCAGGAGCAGGGACCGAGCAACTGGAGCTCACCTCATCGCGGGGATTTGAACCGCCGACCTTCTGATCAGCAAGTCCTAGTCTCTGTGGTTTAATGCACAGCGCCACCCGTGTCCCTCTAACCTGAGGTACCACTGTATTAATTTTTACTTATTTGGCTACGCCCATGGGGGGGGCACAGGAAGGAAACCAGGTCGGAAGGGGGCCACTTTCGGAAAAAGGTTGGGAAACACTGAGTTAAACCACTGTCAGCAGCGTTGAAGGAACTTCCCTGAGGCGCAAGCCTGGGCAGTGTGTACGGAGGCCCTGGGCTGCCCAGACAGCAAGATCTCCCTCTCAGCCTTGCCAATGTGGTCCAAAGGATAGCAGAGCAATACTGCCTCCAACACTGGAGGCAGGGAAGCAGCCATCATGGCTAGTAGCCAGGGACAGCCTGAACCTCCTTGAATTGGTCTAGGCCTCCTCGCTGGAAGCCATCCAAGTGAGTGGCCATCGCTGCAATATACAATTGCCTGCCCGTTAAATTGTCGCAGGGGAGATTGTGCAAAAACGAAAGCGTTTCCGTCTTTGGCAGCTATATTGCAGGCTTCATCCAGAAAAGACTGGCCTTCCCTGCATGATCTTTGCCACGCAGTCCACAGGGAGCAACCCATATCAAAGCGACAGTGTAAAGTCTCCCTCTGATTGCTGCCCTCCAGTGTTATTACTGGAGTTGTGTAGTGATAGGCAGCCCTTCAAAGCCCATCTGATCTTGCTCGCTCAGCCAACTATTTCATGTTTTCTTTAGAAGAACTCGTGATCCTGTGTGTATCTAATCTTGTGTATCACCAGCCCTCATAATAGTGTTTTAACAGTGAGTTAATAGTCCAAATAAACCCCTTTCTTTCTTTCTTTCTTTCTTTCTTTCTTTCTTTCTTTCTTTCTTTCTTCCTTCCTTTCTTTCTTTCTTTCTTTCTTTCTTTCTTTCTTCCTGCTCTAAGACTGGGAAGGGGACAGGAGATCACACAAGACACATCATATGCGCACAAGACACATCATATGGGGACTTCCGGCGAGGAAAAATGGCGGGCGCCATGGCAGCCAGCAGCTCCTGAAGCCAGCCAGAGCCAACTGTGCTACCAGGCTGGCTCCAAGCTGCTGAGGCTGCCGCTGCCATGTTTCCTGGGGACAGAATTGCAAATCTGGGGACATTCCGGGGACGGAATTTGTCCGGGGGCCGATTTGCAAATCTGGGGACATCTGGCAACCCTACCTTAAGGGCTAATGATGGGAAGTTTTCCTTCTGCACATGAGTCTGGCAAACTGCTCTGAGCTGAAACATTCCTTCCTAGAATGTTCAGTTCACATTCAGTTCATGAAACATACCCTGACCTGTTCTTAAAGCATGGTTGACCACATCTATGGAATACAATAGTTATGCCCTGTTAAGTTTTACCATATCAATCATTAGTTATAGTTTAAGTCTTGCTATATCAATCATTAGTAATTGTTTAATTACGAGGTCTTCACGCCTGTCCAACTCTGTGTTCCTTTTCCCAACCTTTAATCTATTGATGATTAATGTCTTATATGCAACCCTTGCAATGTATTTGTGTTAACCAATCAGCAACAAGCACATACGTGGCAATGCTGTAATATTCAATAAAAGGGACTCCCCGAGACATGCTCAGGAGATGCCTCCCAGATGACACTTGCCATTTGTCTGTCGTTTATTTCAACCCAACAGGCTAGGAACTTCATTCACAGAATCATAGAACTGCAGAATTGGAAGGGACCCGGAGGGTCATCTAGTCCAACCCTCTTCAATGCAGGAATCTCAACTCAAGCATCCATGACAGATGGCCATCCAACCTCTGCTTAGAAACCTCCAAGGAAAGAGAGTCCACCACCTTCCGGGGTAGAGTGTTCCACTGTTGAACGGCTCTTGCTGTCAGAAAGTTCTTTCTGGTGTTTAGTCGCAATCTCCTTTCTTGTAACCTGAAGTCATTGGTTCAAGCCCTACGCTCCAGAGCAAGAGAAAACAAGCTTGCTTCATCTTGCGTGTGACAGCCCTTCAGGTATCTGAAGATGGCTATCATATCTCTGCTCAGTCCCCTCTTTCCCAGGCTAAATATACCCAACATCCCCAACCATTCCACATAAGGCTTGGTTTCCAAACCCTTCATCATCCTGGTTCGTCCTCCTCTGCACACATTCCAACTTGTCAATATCCTTCTTAAACTGTGGCACCCAGAACTGGACACAGTACTTCAGGTGTGGTCTGGCCAAGGCAGAATAGAGTGGTACTATGAGCCTAGCTTGCTGATCAGAAGGTCGGTGGTTCAAATCCCCACGATGGGGTGAGCTCCTGTTGTTCGGTCCTAGCTCCTGCCCACCTAGCAGTTTGAAAGCACACCAGTGCAAGTAGATAAATAGGTACCGCTCCGACGGGAAGGTAAACAGCGTTTCTGTGCACTGCTCTGGTTCGCCAGAAGTGGCTTAGTCATACTGGCCACATGACCCGGAAGCTGTCTGTGGACAAACGCCGGCTCCCTTGGCCTATAGAGCGAGATGAACGTACAACCTCAGAGTCATCTGCAACTGGACCTAATGGTCAGGGGTACCTTTACCTTATAACTTTCATTGTTCGAAATAGTGTACTTCTATTGATTCAGCCTAAAATAGGATTAGGCTTTTTTGCTGCTGCATCACACTGCTAACTTGTGTTAAGTTTGCTGTCTACTAAGACCCCTAAATCCATTTCACATGTGCTACTGGCAAGCCAGTTATCCCCCATCTTATATTGGTGCAGCTGGTTCTTCCTGCCTAAGTGCAGAAACTTATATTCGTCCCTACTGATGTGTTTGTGTGTGTGCAATTAAAATTCAAAAGGTATTGATTTTTTTGTCGAACCTTGCTTGATGCAGCTGAGAAATACACAGGGCCCTACCCTGGTGATTATTCTGCAGATATTTACATAGCACCTTTGAAAGTGGGGGGAGAGAGGGATGCATTCTACCGCTCTCTGAATGGATCACATGACCTTTTTACATAAGAACTTGGCTTGACTTGGCTCCAGAAAGTAGCTGAGCAAACATTATGCCAGGTACTATGTGTTGATGGTGGAAAATTAAAAAAGAAAAAGAAAATCCATTGCCTTCGGCAAACACGGAAGAACACAAAAGAATGAAAGGCAACCCTACCTAAATATTATGTTAGCATTACGGTTGTATTAACACATAGGGTCGCTCCTTTCTTGAGCCTTTTGGAGATACTGTAAAATAAATATGGCAGGGCACTGGGAAAACACAAGAGGTCTTTTCCTCCAGTATTTTACAGACGAGAAAGAAAAGGTGGCATTCACTATGTCAGGGCTGGCTTAGCTATGTTTAGATGTTTGCTACTGAAACAAATTACCGCATTTTTCGCTCTATAAGACGCACCAGACCATAAGACACACCTAGTTTTAGAGGAGGAGAACAAGAAAAAAAATGTTCTCTCCCTCTCTGCTCAGCACCTCTCCAGCAAAGCGGGAGGAGAAACGGAAGGCGCTCCGTTTCTCCTCCCGCTTTGCTGATGGGGCGCTGCGTGGAGAGGGAAAGCTGCGCAGCGATCCCTCTTGTTCTTCTGGCTTCAGCGAAAGCTTTTCACATGTGTAACTTTTCTCTTGGAGTTTTGGCCCTTTATTTAAGAATCTTAGCCAGAAGAATCACAGAATCAGTGATGGGTTTCAAGTACATTCTGTAGCAGATAGGCAGCTCGTACAGTTGCTTTAGCACAGGTGTGATATGACAGGGGGAAATTCGACAGCAGGGCTATTTCCCAGCGATGGAGGAAGCTGCAGCTGTTGCTCAGTCCGGTTTACAGGTTCCTAATGCACGGGTCCATGTAGCCAAGATGCCTCCATCCAGGAAAGGGGGTAGCTGGTTCACCTGCTGAAACCGGTAAAAGGCGCTTTGGACCACAAAGGCTACCTGAGGCGCCAGCGACAAATAGAGATCAAGGTATACCTCCCAGCTATGAATCTGCTCCTTCAGGGGAATTGCAAATCCACCAGGTGGATTGCCCAACCGATGCAGCTTTTTCCATGGCTGGGAAACAGAACTACAATTTAATTTCTGCCTGTCATCATACTACTTTTGATAGATGAACTGTTTCTTCAAGTGTTGGGAATTTTTTTCAAGAGCAAAGAAGAAAGAAAAGAAAAAAGCCATGACTGGTGATACAGGGCAGATTTAAGCTGCAACACAATACCACAAGAATTAGTGGTGGTTCCATGATTCAGAGCTGGAAAGTCATATACTAGCTGTTATGTACTGAGTTCAATAGGATCCAAACTGCAGCAGGCTGATTGGTCCTAGAACAATAGGATTCAGAATGCAGCAGTCTGATTGGTCCTAGAACAATGCAGCAGTATGATTGGTTGGCAGGAACCACCCAATCCTGCTCCAGATAGAAGTGAATCCACAACCTGATTGGCTTACAGTAGAATTCCGGAATTAGCCAATCATGGGCAGCCTATTGTGTAAATAATGTATATAAAGCAGATACTGTGAGGGGGCTTTCATTCATTCCTCCTCACCACTATGAGCTGAATAAAGAGCATGAAATCACTTTGCGACTCTGAGTATATTTCACTAGCCTGGAATGTATTATAAAGTAATTAAATTCAGAGGAGAGAAGGGAGCTGGCTACAAAGCAAAAGAATTTATTGGCCTCTTGTAATCCTTTGTGCTAATAGGGTAGGTTTTTCCTCCCTATCACCCTTCCTGGCTTTGAGGCAAAAAAGAAGCAAATGTGAGAAGAGATGGCAGGATTATTCTGTACTTTTTTCTTCTTTTTTCCTTTTTCACCTCCCTCGTCACACAAGCCTAGTTTTTAAAGGACGGAAGTTCAAAGGAATAAGATAACAGGATTCTATGAAGCAGTCAAATTGCAATCCACCAGGAAGTGCAGCACAGCCACTTCTGGGTTTAAATCAGACTAAGGATGTTGATCGGAATATAGGTGTCAATTAGCTGCCTCTAATGCCAGAATATCTGTGCTGTCTCTCACTCTGCCTTGTGAATGGTTCACTTCCCCTCTGCACGCATTAAAAGATCATCTCAGCACTTATCACCAAGCTAAGAACATTAAAAAGCCTACTGCCTCAGGCCAGCGGCCCATTAGGTCTATCATCCTGATCCTGTTGTTCCAGCTGGAAGATTCAGGACAAATAAAAGCTGTTGCTTTTTCATGCAGAGCCCAGTTCAACTGTGGAACTCACTGCCACAAGAGGCAGTGATGGCCACTAATGTCGATGGCTTTTTTCCCCTGCTCTCTTCTGAGGTACTAGCCATACTGGCTATGCTCTGTCTTCATAATCAGAGGCAGAAATGCTTGTGAGTAGCAGTTTCTGGAAACCACAGGAAGGGAAACAAGTGTTCTTGCATTCAGGTCTTGCTTGGTCACAATGAGAACAGGAGGCTGGACTAGATGGGCCACTGGCCTCATCCAGTTGGCTCTTTTTATATAGGTTCTACACAGAAGGCATAGGGTACAATTCCGGCTCATAAAACTATTGAACTTGACTGAGATGGAGTTTACCCCAAAGTCGGATAAACTGATGGGCTTGAAAAATACAGTGGTACCTCGAGTTACATACGCTTCAAGTTACATACGCTTCAGGTTACACACTCTGCTAACCCAGAAATAGTGCTTCAGGATAAGAACAGAAATTGGGCTCCAGCAGCGCAGCGGCAGCAGGAGGCCCCATTAGCTAAAGTGGTGCTTCAGGTTAAGAACAGTTTCAGGACCTCCGGAATGAATTAAGTACTTAACCCGAGGTACCACTGTAAACTGTCACTCGCTGGATCATCACCTTGTCACGGTGAGTGGGCTTGCACGTTCCTATGACCCTTGTGAGCGAAGCCGTCGGGAGTCTGGTACTCCCAGCAGGGTCACCCAAGGCGGTAAGGTCAAAGGGGAGGAGATAGGAGATAGACAAATGATGGAAGAAGTCCTCAACGGCAGATCAGGCAGAAGATAACAAGCGGTATGTTACAACGGCTGTGAAGGCGGATGAAGGCTGCAGCAGATAAGAACCTGCAGGTTGTCTTGACACTCCTGCCATCGGAAGACTGTGTGTTGGTCAGGGTGCACTGATCTGATGAACTACTGGGCTTGTAAAATATGCTTGGCTTGATTTGTAGCTATAGTATAAACATGGGCTTAGGATTGTATCCATTGCATGTCCTACTCAATTGAAATTGATGGCCGTGACTAATTTAGGTCTATTGATTCCGGTGCGTCTGAGTAAAATTTAGTTGCATGCAACTGATATAAGTAAAAAAAACCTGCTCCTTTTCCCATATGGCGTACCCAAGAGCCCATATAGAGTCCTTTAGTAGGTTCTCTGTGGGTAGGAGAAAATAACAGACCAACCAAAGAATATTGAGAAGCAAAGCAGCTAGTAAGCCTGATCTTTTATTAACTGTTGCAACAGGGTTCTCCCCCACACGCAGGAGAGAGGAGGAGGACCCAGAGCCATGCGTGCAAGCCCTACTATAGACATTTTAAATTGGCCGCCCTGGAGTCCAAGACTACCCCCAGAAACATCATACATATATCACAGAAGGGGTGTAGCCCAAGACCAGATACATCATACCTCCATCACAGAAAAGGCGGTCTACAACAGAAATCTGAGTGCTTTGTTTTTACCCTGTCTGCCAGGTTGCCTGTTAATGGTCACTTGACTGGATTACCTGGGGAGCCTGGCCATTCTTTTGTAATGATAATACTTAATTCCTGAGGCAGGTCACAGGCTCACCCTATTCACACCTTAAACGTGCCCTTAAGGCAGGATTTGTGAGGACAGAGACAATGGGGAGGTTTCTGCATTTCCTTCGACCTGTAGAGAAATATTTGAGGTGACTGAAAGAGTCAAAATGGCTTTAGGACTTTTCCTATGGGTTTCAGACATGTGGTTTATATGTGTTTGCTTGGTACATTTATGAACATTTATTATATATATATATATATATATATATATATATATATATATATATATATATAAAGACCTGGGCTTAGGGTTGTAACCAATGCATGTCCTACTCAAGAGCAGGCCCATTGAAATCGATGGTCGTGACTAATTTAAGTCTATTGATTCCAGTGGGTCTAACCTGAGTAAAATTTAGTTGCATGCAACCTTTAGTATGTTTTGGGGGTTATAGCCAATGTTAGATCTACGCTGAGCAGACCCATTGGAATGGATGGACATTGCCTTCCAGATGCGACTGGACTACAACTCCCATCATTCCTATATCCTTTGCCATGCTGGCTGGGTCTGATGGGAGTTGTAGTTGGGAGGACCACAAGCTCCGCATCATGGCTCTAAGCCAGTCTTCCCTGACCCGGCAGCCTTCGGAGATGTTTTGGACTACAATTGGGCCATGGACCCCAACCCAGTAGGTGATACTTGGAAATCCAAAAAGGTTTGGAGGGCGTTGGGTTGATGGAGGCTTCCCTGAGCCCAAGATTTAGAAGTGTGTTCCAGGGAACAGTGGAGTTCCTTTGAAAGCAGCATCAGGCATTCCTCAGTGAATGTGTAAGAAGGAATCCTGTTGGGCCCATCTGTCCCAGCCTCCTGTTTCCAGCAGTGGAGAGTCAGATGTCAGCCAGAAGCAGAATGCGAAAGAGAGTCTCCCATGTTGCTCTCCAACAACTGCAACTGGTCTTCAAGTGGTGGTGGTGGGGAGAACGTTGCAAAAGAAGACACACATGTCCATAAAATTTGCACCTGCTTGTCTAGATGTGTAGTTGCACATTTGGAAAGAATTGCTTTCCAAATAGAAATATAACGCATCTCACCAGAGCAGAGCGGAGAGTGTCACCAAATGATCTGTGTGCCTGCTCAGTCCATGTGCCAACCACTGAGCGAAACTCGCCACACGCACACACACCTAGAAAACCTAGAATGCTGCCTTATACTGACTTAGATCATTGGCTCAGTATTGTCTACACTGACTGGCAGCAGCACTCCAGGGTTTCAGGTAGGGTTCTCTCTCAGTCCTGCCTGAGATGCCAGGAATTGAACCTGCAACCTTTTGCATGCAGCGCAGATGCTCTGCCACCAAGTTATGGACTTTCACCAGTGTAAGAAGAAATAACCCTTCTTAGAGTTATGTATCTTCTAACAGGACAGGCTTTCAAACAGGGCTCCTTCAAACTGAGGACTCAAATGCCCTTCAAACGGCCAGCCTAGTGTTCTGCAGCATACTGCTCCTGAGCCTGGAGGTTCTACTTAGCTGTGGACTACAGCTGTTTTTGTTGTTTAGTCATTTAGTCGTGTCCGACTCTTCGTGACCCCATGGACCAGATCATGCCAGGCACTCCTGTCTTCCACTGCCTCCCGCAGTTTGGTCAAACTCATGTTCGTAGCTTCAAGAACACTGTCCAACCATCTCATCCTCTGTCGGCCCTTTCTCCTTGTGCCCTCCATTTTTCCCAACACCAGGGTCTTTTCCAGGGAGTCTTCACTTCTCATGAGGTGGCCAAAGTATTGGAGCCTCAGCTTCAGGATCTGTCCTTCCAGTGAGCTCAGGGCTGATTTCCTTCAGAATGGATACGTTTGATCTTCTTGCCATCCATGGGACTCTCAAGAGTCTCCTCCAGCACCACAATTCAAAAGCATCAATTCTTTGGCGATCAGCTTTCTTTATGGTCCAGCTCTCACTTCCATACATCACTACTGGGAAAACGATGGCTTTAACTGTTTATACAAACAATACACACCATATGTTGAAAGCACATTTAAAGCATAGACTTTCCTCAAAGAATCCTGGGAACTATACTCATCACAGACCTACAATTCCCAGGACCCTTGACAGACTACAGTTCTCAGGATTCTTTGAGGGGAAGCCATGTGCTTTCAACAAAGCAACTACTCTATTCCGAACTTAAAAATCGAAAGTATAATGCTGGTGGTCAACAAAAGAGGTTTAAAGACAAATCTCAAGGCTAATCTTAAAAAATGTAGCATAAACACTGACAACTGGGAAACACTGGCCTGCAAGCGCTCCAGTTGGAGAATAGCCTTTACCAAAGGTGTCATGGACTTTGAAGACACTCGAACTCAGAACGCAAAGGGAGAAACGTGCTAAGAGGAAGGCACACTTGGCAAATCCACACCGTGATCAACTCCCGCCCAGGAACCAATGTCCACACTGTGGAATCATAGAATCATAGAGTTGGAATAGACCACAAGGGCCATCGAGTCCAACCCCCTGCCAAGCAGGAAACACCATCAGAGCACTCCTGACATATGGTTGTCAAGCCTCTGCTTAAAGACCTCCAAAGTAGGAGACTCCACCACACTCCTTGGCAGCAAATTCCACTGCCGAACAGCTCTTACTGTCAGGAAGTTCTTCCTAATGTTTAGGTGGAATCTTCTTTCTTGTAGTTTGGATCCATTGCTCCGTGTCCGCTTCTCTGGAGCAGCAGAAAACAACCTTTCTCCCTCCTCTATATGACATCCTTTTATATATTTGAACATGGCTATCATATCACCCCTTAACCTCCTCTTCTCCAGGCTAAACATGCCCAGCTCCCTTAGCCGTTCCTCATAAGGCATCGTTTCCAGGCCTTTGACCATTTTGGTTGCCCTCCTCTGGACACGTTCCAGTTTGTCAGTGTCCTTCTTGAACTGTGGTGCCCAGAACTGGACACAGTACTCCAGGTGAGGTCTGACCAGAGCAGAATACAGTGGCACTATTACTTCCCTTGATCTAGATGCTATACTCCTATTGATGCAGCCCAGAATTGCATTGGCTTTTTTAGCTTTTTTAGCTTTTTTTAGTGGAAGGACGTGTGGGTCCAAAATTGGCCTCCACAGTCACTTACAGATTCATTGTTAAAACCGTGTTTATGGAAGACAATCTTACTCGGCTACGAGTGATCGCCAGAGAAGTGTATGCAGCCTGATAGATCTCCCATCCTTGAATTTCTCTAATCCACTTTGAAAGCCTTAAAGGGGGATTTTTAACTTTTCCAGATGGGGTTTTCCCATTATAACTTCTAGAGCCCTGGGGAAAGAACTCTGAAACTCTGGGGCGTTTATGTGCATGCTTGAAAAAGTTTTCTTATAAGAGACATCCACAACATCTCCCCCAAAAAGACAAAATTGCAGACAGAGATTCACCAGAGACAGATCAGCCCCAAACAGGCTTGGTCGGTGTGTAGAAACCAAGCATTTGTCTCCAGCAAAAGGTTTCTCTCTGACCACACTAGTGGTGTGACGGAGCTCCAATGTGCTGCTGGAATGAATTTCGTTCGTTATTGCTCAATCCGCCCCTTTGCAAGGAGAGACGGTCTTGGCAGCCTCCTCTGCTTTCCAGCAGCAGCAGCAAAGCAACCCTTTCTTTCCAAGAGGAGAGCGCAGATCGGGAGAGGGCCAGATTCTGCCGACTCACAACCAGCACCCTCAACTCTGACAGACAGCGGCTCTCTCTGAGCCGATCAGGCAGCGTGAGCATGCGCCTCTTCCACGCCCCTTCCACAACTCCTGCCAACTCGGGGCTGCTTTGTATAACGGGACGTGGGAACGCCTGCCTGCGGGAGCATGTGCTCTGCCACTGATCCTGGCTCGCAGCGCACGCCCTCCTTAAGACTGTTTGCAAACCCAGAACCTTGAAAGGAGCAAAGAGAAGCCGATCCACAAGGACAGCACGAGACAGCCATGCCCATCTCGAGGAAGTTCAGAGGGCAAACTTCACCCACTGTTGGGCTATAAAGAATATTGCTGGGTGTTCCCTGCTCCACTCAAGGTGCATGTATGTGCATATACTGAAGATCTCGCTCGCTCTATATATCTATCTGCCTTCTTTCCATTTGGGGCATTCGCTGCAAACAGAGCAGCAACTCAGAGCAGAGAACTGACAGCAGGAGCGTTTAAAATGAAGACTGAAAATCAATATACGGGCGGCGTGCCATGCGAAGGCAGGAAGGGGGTGAGTGTCTGGCTGGCAGACGACGCTGTTTCCTTCTGTGGGCATATGGGTCGAGGGGTAAACGGGCAAAATACAGTAGAATTTTGCCAATTGAAACACAGAACCTCTTGTTTTACGACAGAATATCCCAATTTTCATGCGGAAGGTTGGAGGGTGTGGACTCAGACCACAGTCTGTTTGCTGCTGGATCTTGGAGACAGGCCTGTTTTTAAGGATTTTTTTCAGGGTGTGTTGATGGGAGGGGGGAGTGGCAGGGTCACTGCAAGACAGAAAAGGCTGAGGGTTTGGCGAAGGTTCCCTGGTCACAAAACCCCATGACATAAAGGTCCAAAAAGACACCTTGTCAGAAGAGTAGGTGGTTGTGCGCTGAAAAATATTGGTTTTTTTTTTTTTTTTTTAGAAAAAGAGGGAATGGAATTAGGATGTTGAGAATTTGAGGCACCTGGGTTCCAGCCCTACAGACTTCTTTGCACAATATTGATTGGGCAACATTTTGGCATGCTGGCAATCAGCATCCGATGTCTGAGATTCCGTTTTCTGTAGTCTTTTAAGCACTGTGCAGTTTTTCCTTGGTCTGCAACATTCTTTTTTTGCTCCAAGCAAGGAGCCTGTGCATGCCCAATATCACTGCAGGGAAACAAGGGGAGATAATCTGCCCTGCTAATTGCCAAAGGTGCAAGGGTGGTGTGACTTGCAAACAACCCAACCCTGGGCTGGCAGGGTTTTTATTACTGCATGCACGCATCCATGAAGCAGCAGGCAGTTCCACAGGTGCACTTTGAATCTCTTCACTGCTGACTGGTGATGCATGGTTTGGGTCACAGCCCTCAGAGAATGCATTGTTGGTCCGCGGAGAGGGCAGAGACATATTGAGCCAACCCTAGTTAAAGGTAAAGGGACCCCTGACCATTAGGTCCAGTCTTGGCCGACTCTCGGGTTGTGGTGCTCATCTCGCTTTACTGGCCAAGGGAGCCAGCGTACAGCTTCCGGGTCATGTGGCCAGCATGACTAAGCTGCTTCTGGTGAACCAGAGCAGCGCACAGAAATGCCGTTTACCTTCCCGCCAGAGTGGTACCTATTTATCTACTTGCACTTTGGTGTGCTTTTGAACTGCTAGGTTGGCAGGAGCAGGGACCGAGTCGAACCACCAACCTTCTGATCGGCGAGCCCTAGGCTCTGTGGTTTAACCCACAGCGCCACCTGTGTCCCATTTGAGCCAACCCTACAGACCCATAAATATGAGCTTGAGACCCAGGAGCCGTTTGTCAATGCCAGAATGCCCAGCCTAAAACATGTGAAGTAGTAGTGAAGCGAGTGCCTCTGAGCATGTACTGAGTTCCTAGTATTTAGCTCTTAAAGGGAGACTTTCCAGAGCCTGATTTTAGGCAATCACGCTTTCCGGCCTGGATGCTCGAACCACCTCAAGCCTGTAGAGGTTGGATGTGCCAATTTGGTAATGCATTCTGCACATGCTCAGAGTCATAGCATGGGGGAAGTGTCCCATTCTACCAAGAATAAATGTTGCAATTTTGCATGCCGTGGTATGTAATTTCCCCATGAGAGAAGCAGAAATGGCAAGCCAGCTGTGCATGTCACATAAGAAAGAAGTATTTATTCTGTGCTGAAGTTGGCATCAGCCCCATACCTTTTCAAAATACCTGGAGATCTTTTGCGTAGAAGATGACAAAGACTTGCAAGGCTGCCTTCACACTGTACATTTTAAAGAGCATGGCTTCCTCACAGTATCCTGGGAACTGTAGCTCACAGCGCCCTTAACAAACTACTGCCCCAACCAGCAGAGCCAATGGTCAGGAAGGACACAAGTTGCAACTGAAGATAATTGCTCCATGGACAGTAGACCAGTCACTGGAAGTCACTGAGAGCTAGAAGTTCAAAGTACTTTAACATCAGCTGAACCAGAATGACTGAAAGACTCCATAATTCAAGAGAGTAAAACCACGTCTGCACCATTCATTTATAATGCTACGGTACCATTTAAACAGTCATGGCTTCCCCCATAGAAACCTGGGGGCTGCAGTTTGTTCAAGATGCTGAGAGTTGTTAGGAGACTCCCTATTCCCCGTTTAAAGTGGTATGATACTGCTTTAAATGTACAGTGTGAATGTGGCCTAAGGCTGTGCATACACCGAATTTTTAAAGCACATTGTTCTCCCTTAAGAATGCTGGGAACTGTAGTTCACCCCCTGGAACTATAGTTCCCAGACCCTTAACAAACTACAGATCCCAGGATTGGTTTTTTTTTGGGGGGGGGAGGAATCGTGTACTTTAAATGCGTGGTGTGCCTATGTATGTTCTCTCCTGAGAGCAAATCGATCAGAAGGACTTAAGTGGAGGAAGGCTGATTGCATTTGAAAACTGACAGAAACCTCTTTTTGGTGAGAGCCATTCAGCAATGGAACCAGTTACAGTACCTAGGAATTGGTGTTGGGTCTCACTTAAGAATATAAGAGGAGCCCTGCAGGATCAGGCCAATAGCCCATATAGTCCAACATCCTGCTCTCGCCAGTTGCCTTTGGGGAACCCCAGTGGCGTAGCGTGGGTTGTCAGCACCCGGGGCAAGGCAAGTAATTTGCGCCCCGTGGATTTTAGCACTGATTTTAGCACTGCGAGTGCGAGCGCCCCCCCCCCGATGTTGTGCCCGGTGCGGCAGGCCCCCCCCTGCACCCCCCACTCTACGCCACTGGGGAACCCTCAAGCAGGCCTGAGCACTGAGGGCTGTCCCAAGTTGATAGCTATCATTGCCTTCTGTGGGAGGGAGTTCCATAGATTAACATGTTACGGAAAAATCTAGGTGCGAGGTTGCTCAGTCACCCAGCTCGTCGGGCAGAGCCCGCGGGTCCCTGTGGAATAAAGGAAGGAGTCCAGCCACCAACCAGAGCAAATAGCTGTAGACCAAAGTTTATTGTGCAACAGGTTCAAAGAGGAATTTTGAATCCCGAGGATGGGGTGACAAGGACTTTTAAAAGTTTCTATCTTATCCCAGCATACAGTTCATTAAGCATCATCACTACATCATTGCTACATCAGAAAAGGGGAGGGTTATACATGATAAACATAGGAGGAATGTGTTGGGGCAACAGGTGGATAGAGGTTATGTATTGGGAAGTATATTCTGAGCACCTACTACAAAGGGACAATAGGACTTTGGTTTGCATAGTCTGCCACCACCTATGGTTTCCAAGTCCTTGGCCAACAAATTGGCGGTGGAATGAAGGAAACTGGCAAAGGAGTTGATTTTATATGATTTTTAAAGCTAGGTAACTTCCCTGAGCTGTCAAGTCGAAACGATACATTTATGCATAATCTTTGTAACATTTAACAACTTTAAAGATGTGCCCCCCCCCCGTAATTTCCGTAACAAACTTTGTGCTGCACAAAGAAGCACTTTTCTTTTATGTCTCTTGAATCTTCCAACGTTCAGCTTCATTGGAGCCCCACGAATTCTAGTGCTGACAGAGGGAGAAGAAAACTTTCCCTGAACTGAAAAAAATCCCAAATGCTGCAACCATCTAACTGTTGCAGTTAGGGAGGCGATGCGCCAGCAATAAATCTGCCTTCGGGGTGCTTGGGTGGGCGCCAGAATATGTCAAACGGGGGGGGGGGGGCAGGGAGGTGGGAGGAGCAGAGAGAGCAGAAAGGTCAACTCTGGTCATTGGGAAGGCCTGGGTTCTCAATGGAAAATATGATCCGCCTTCCTGGAAGTCAGGGAATGAAACTCTTTATGCCCTGGCAGTGTTTTAAAAAGCCCCCAGCTGCAACCTTGGCCAGAAACGCCACGTTGTTTATAGGCTGGTACCTTGTGATGGGGAAGGATCTTTCGGAACGTGCGTGGAAAGGTCATCCATCCTTCCGAAATTGTTCAGCCAGAAATACAGGGCTTTTTTCCTGGGGGGTGGGGGTGGGAGGGAGTGATGGAAAAACCCAGATCGCTTGCCTTTCCAATATTTTCTCCATGTCTTTGCTTTTTAAATGTTGGTGAGTATGGATCTGCACTTTGCTCTGGGGCTTCTTAAAAAGTGAAAGCAATGAATGAATGAAATGAATAATCCTAATACAGTGGTACTTCAGGTTAAGTACTTAATTCGTTCCAGAGGTCCGTTCTTAACCTGAAACTATTCTTAACCTGAAGCACCACTTTAGCTAATGGGGCCTCCTGCTGCTGCCGCGCTGCTGGAGCCTGATTTCTGTTCTCATCCTGAAGCAAAGTTCTTAACCTGAGTATGGATGTGTAGATATTTTCCAGCTTTGCAGGCTGTTGAGCCTTTGGGTCCTGTCAGGGAACTGACATCGGAGCTAGAGGCGGAGGGAAGGCTCTCAAATGAGGCAGCTCAACAGATGGGGAAGCAAATCAGCGCAACACCAGGAATAAAGGGGGGCAGATGGGGGAATCAGCGAGAGGGCTCCAGGACTCTTCACCGGACACCAGCGGGGAGAGCACGGGTCCTCCGCTACCCACGCCCTCCCTGCGCAGAAGACTTCCGCGCAGGGAGAGTAGGAGGAGACTTGGCATCAAACAACTTTTATGTTGGAAAAGGTTTAAGAAACGCCCACTGACGGATTCTGCTAGCGACTGAGGCAGCCACGAAGTGAAGGGCTGTCCAGACAGAAAGGTTTAACCAGGCAACATAGCCAGGAGAAGCGGCAACTTACGCACGAGCAACCCATACTCATTACAGGTCCCTTCCAACTCTATAATTCTATTAACTCCACATGGGACTGCAGATCCATCCTTTTGGACCCGTACATGAAAAGTTAAGCTGCCATTTCTCATCACAGCACTGTGCTGTTTTGAACAGTTGGTAACAGGTGTCAGGGCAACAGTGTTCCTCTAGCTTTTTCCTAACCTAAGCCATACTTTCCTGGTTTTTCAAACAGGATTAAATAGGTTCTTGCAGGGTAAATGATTAATTAATACAGAAGGTTTGCCTGCAATGTAGGACAGAAACTTTCCTGGACCGAGGGCCACATTCCCTTCTGGGCAACCTTCCGAGGGCCAAATGCCAGTGGTGGGTGTGGCCAGAGACAAAAGTGGGTGGGGCAATGAATGACCTTTTTTTTAACCTTTTGCGTACAAGGCTAGTCCCTGCAAACACTGTCCTCCATCTAAGCAAGAAGCATGATCAGAGTTCAAGGACACATTTCCACCTGGGGGTGTGGTCTTGGGGTGCGAATCAGAGCCGGCAAAGGGGGCATGGCTTGGGAAGAGTTCCGAGGGCCAGATAAGAGAGGCAAGGAGGGCCACATGTGGTTCCTTGCTCTTTGCACGTTTGGGATAAGGAAGGACACTTCCTGGGCTGATTTTAGGAAGCTGGTTCACCCTCCAACCACTCTCACCTCTTCTTGCCTGCAGAGAATGACCCTCGTCCTCAGCTTGGTGACCTTCGTGGCTGCCTTTGGTTCATCTTTCCAGTACGGCTACAACGTCTCCGTGATAAACTCTCCAGAACTGGTAGGTAGAGTCTCTGTGCTCGCTCACACCTTTCCCGCTTTGCATCACCGGAGGCCAGAGATCCCTTTCTCCTCATGCAGATGGGCCAGCACAATGAACTTGCTGATTTAGTGCTGCATTTTACAGTTTTGCAACCCACCCACCCTGTGACCTTAGGACTGGAAAGTATTAATAATAATATAAAGACGTTCTTTGTTGATAGAACTTTGAGCACCATCGACCAGAAATGGTGAATGTTGACACGGTTTACATCAGGTAAAGGGGAAGCTGCGGCCTCCCAGAGGTTGTTGTACTCCAATACCCATCATCCAGAGTGACCAGTCCTCATGGATGATGGGTTCTGTAGTCCCACAACATCCGGAAATCCGCAGGTTCCCTGTTCTTGGCTTACTAAGAAGAGGGCATTGTTAATGAACCTGTGATACCTCTCTTCTTCCAGTTCATGAAAGCTTTTTACAACGAAACCTACTATGAAAGGAATGGGGAGTACATGAGCAAGGACATGATGACAGCCCTCTGGTCGATCACAGTGTCCTTCTTCCCGCTTGGAGGCTTCTTTGGGTCGCTTTTGGTTGGCCCCATGGTGAACAAATGCGGCAGGTAACAAAAGCGTGGTTCTGGCTCACATTGCTGGTTGTGGTGTGATGCAGAGGGGGGTGCAAAGCAAGGGCAGCCAGGATAGGGCCTTCTAGACGTTGTTGCCCTGAAGGGTTTACAACTTCCCATGACTCCTGGGAGCACCAGCCAGAAAGGAGTCTCTCTCCTGCTCCTGTCTCTGCATGAGTGCCATCTCTGACTTTTTATTATGACTGATTGAAACAGGTATGGGGACCTGGGGACCGCACCAGATTCTTGTTGTCGGACTCTGCTGCAAAAGTTCCAAATATTGGTATAGGAATTCAAGAGTGAGTGGCTTGTGAGAGCCATGCGGTTGAGCTGGAGCAACCAGCTCAAACCTCTTCCCAAGCTGAGCTTCTCAGGTAGACTGGGGAAGAACAAAGGCTTGCTTACCTTACTGTATTTTCGCTCTATAAGATGCACCCGGCCATAAGATGCACCTAGTTTTAGAGGAGAACAAGAAAAAAATATTCTCTCCTTCTCTGCGCAGCGCCTCTCCAGCAAAGCGGGAGGAGAAATGGAAGAGGCTCTGTTTCTCCTCCTGCTTTGCTGAAGGGGCGTTTCGCAGAGAGGGAAAGCTGTGCAGCGCCTCTCTAGAGAAGTAAAGTCAGAGCAGCAAGAGGGATTGCTGCGCAGTGAAAGCAGCAATCCCTCTTGCTGTTCTGGCTTCTGGGATAGCCGTGCCACGCCTCTTCAGGGCAGGGGGAGCGTTCTTCCCATTGCCCTGAAGAGGCTATCCCTGAAGCCAGGAGAGCAAGAGGGATCGGTGCGCACCTCCTCCTGAGCAAGAGGGATTGGTGCGCACCGATCCCTCTAGCTCTCCTGGCTTCAGGGATAGCCGCGCAGCCTGCATTCGCTCCATAAGATGCACACACAGTTCCCCTTACTTTTTAGGAGGGGGAAAGTGCGTCTTATAGAGTGAGAAATACGGTATTTCCTCTCAAGGTGAGGGGAAGTGACCTAGGCTAAGCCTGGCAGGACAGCTTGCTCTACTATGGCATTAACCATTAACTTAAACATGTTGGTTATATGAGATTGGTTATCCCACACCTCCCTTCCTTTCCAGAAAGGGCACCTTACTGATCAACAATGTCTTCTCCATCATCCCTGCAATTCTCATGGGAGCCTCCAAGGTGGCAAAGACTTTTGAAGTGATCATCGTCTGTCGGATCATCATTGGCATCTGTGCAGGTGAGCACAGTAGAGCACCTGTCTTAAGTTACCTTCTTAAGAAGGCCTGCCTTTCTGGGACCTCTATCCAGACCGTTCCTCTGGGGTGGGTTCGGATACGCTGCACCCTTTTGTTGCCGTTCCCAGATTCATCTGCATTTGTCTTGCTGTCTTTTCAACCAGGCTTGTCTTCCAACGTTGTCCCCATGTACCTTGGAGAGCTGTCTCCCAAAAACCTAAGGGGGGCCGTGGGAGTGGTCCCGCAGCTCTTCATCACCATCGGGATCCTTGCTGCTCAGATTCTGGGAATGCGGATGATCCTCGGAAGCACAGAAGGTAAATGAGGAATGCGTCGAATTTCCTGCTCTGATAGCATTTTATTTATCTGTTTAGAGGGGCTTTTAAAAACAAAAACAAAAACAAAAAAACCCTCTGCTCTTCAGCCAAAGAGGCTCCCAGAATTGCTTGCATTAAAAAAACAACAAGAACAAGACAAGCTACCTACTTCCCACATAGCTGTCAACTGTCCCTTATTTGGCAGGAAACTCCCTTATCCCAGCGCCGTGTCCCGCTGCTGTCCCTTATTGATGATGTCCCTTAAATTTCCCGGGTTTCAAAGGAAGCAGCTCCTCTCCCTCCCTCCCTGCTGGCCAGGGAGGAGGGAGGCTCCAACTGTGTTGCTTGGCTGCGTTGCTCACCCAATAAGGAGTCTCAGAACGACTGGGGGGTGGAGCTTGCATGCCTTGTGCCGATCAAATCGGCCGCGTTGCCTGGGGACTCGCCTTTGCTCAGCGCTTCCCAGCGGAGAGGTGACAGTGGTTTTCCTTGCTGCACCCCCTTTGCCGGGTTGCTGCACCGTGGGAACCACCGCTTGAGGCTTCGTTTGGCTGCTGGCTGGGCTTTCTGCCTTTGGCTTGGAGGGGCTCAGAAGTTGAGCATACCTGTGCCCTGAAAATCCCTTATTTTGGCTGCTGATCCCTTATTTCCGAGGCTGCTGGTCCCTTATTTGTAAGTTCACAGCTATGAGTTCCCAGAATTGCAATCTAAAAGACATGACACAAAAGAGGAAAGGGATAGGGAGGGTGGAGGAAAAGTAGAGTGAAAATAGTTGCAGAATGTGGGGGGATTGAATAAATTTGTGGAGGGCAAAGCTGCATACAGCTACTAGACACAATAACTTGCCTTCTGCCTCCAGCAACACAAGCAGCATGCCTCTAAATGCCCAAAGCCCTGGAGTTACTGCCTGTCCGTGTAGACAATACTGACCTCAATGGACCTCTGACCTGACTCAGTGTAAGAGAGCTTCCTGTGTCCAACAGGCTGCTATTATTATCTTGTGAACTACCCTGAGCTATTATGACGAAGGGTGGTATAGAAGTCTAATAAATAAATGGAAATAAAAATAGATGACTGACTTGCGCAGCACGTAGTTAAACTGTGGAACTGGCTTGACACATTTCAGGAGGTCAAGTCTCTAGACTGCTAATAGCCACAGTGGCTATGCTCTTCCTCCACTTGCCCAAAGCAGTAATGCTTCTGAATTCTAGTTACTGGGAATCGCAAGAGGGCTTCCCATAATGGGCATCTGGTTTGGCTGCTGTGAGGACAGGATGGTGCGGGTGGTGCTGTGGTCTAAACCACTGAGCCTCTTGGGCTTGCCGATCAGAAGGTCGGCGGTTCGAATCCACGCGACGGGATGAGCTGCCGTTGCTCTTTCCCAGCTCCTGCCAACCTAGCAGTTCAAAAGCACACCAGTGCAAGTAGATAAATAGGTACCACTGCAGCGGGAAGGTAAACGGCGTTTCCGTGCATTCTGGTTTCTGTCACGGTGCCCCATTGAGCCAGAAGCGGTTTAGTCCTGCTGGCCACAGGACCCGGAAAGCTGTCTGTGGACAAACGCTGGTTCCCTCGGCCTGAAAGCGAGATGAGTGCCACAACCTCATAGTCACCTTTGACTGGACTTAACTGTCCGGGGGTCCTTTGTTTGTTTGTTTTTTTACCTTTTTACCTTTGGCCTGATCCAGCAAGCTCTCCTCATGTGTCTTATTCTGTTGCAGGCATAGCAACATTTCTCTTTTTTCTCATGTTGCAGGCTGGCCAATTCTGTTGGGTCTAACTGGGATCCCTGCAGTACTGCAGCTTTTCCTGCTTCCCTTTTTCCCTGAAAGTCCCAGGTACCTGCTGATCCAGAAGGGAGATGAAGCCAATGCCAAAGCAGGTAAAATACCTACTTATAAGATACAATCTAAAATGGAGGGAGATCTTAAGCTACTGAAGGTAATGGGGACCTTTATATTTCCAGCTGTCCTTTGCCAACAAAAAAATTGCCGCTGTTTTTTGTGTTGGATATGTGCTATATGGTAATTTATGGACCTAATAGATATCTAAAGCCATTTGCGCATGTTGCCATGCAACCAGTCCATGCAGAATGTAGGCACCCTATATAGAGAAATGAGCAAACCAGTGATATTCTAGGGAGCAGGCTAGCAGGTGGGGCCCATTACTTACATCATAGGAGCCTACAAAACACTGTTGCTGTATGTAGGTTTTATTTTATTTGTTTTTTGTCTTATATTTTGGAAATGCACATCCAGTTGTTTTTTTCCTTTAAATTTTTTTGGCGCCCCCAAGAGAGTGGGGCCCTAAGCTATAGCTTGTTTAGCTTATACGTAAAGCAGTCGTGAAAGTAAAGGACGCCTGCTTCTTGGGAAAAAAGCAATGACAAACCTAGACAGCATCTTAAAAAGCAGAGACATCACTTTGCCAACAAAGGTCCGTATAGTTAAAGCCATGGTTTTCCCAGTAGTGATGTATGGAAGTGAGAGCTGGACCATAAAAAAGGCTGATCGCCGAAGAATTGGTGCTTTTGAATTATGGTGCTAGAGGAGACTCTTGAGAGTCCCATGGACTGCAAGAAGATCAAACGTATCCATTCTGAAGGAAATGAGCCCTGAGTGCTCACTGGAAGGACAGATCCTGAAGCTGAGGCTCCAATACTTTGGCCACCTCATGAGAAGAGAAGACTCCCTGGAAAAGACCCAGATGTTGGGAGAGGTTGAGGGCACAAGGAGAAGGGGACGACAGAGGACAAGATGGTTGGACAGTGTTCTCGAAGCTACCAGCATGAGTTTGACCAAACTGCGGGAGGCAGTGGAAGACAGGAGTGCCTGGCGTGCTCTGGTCCATGGGGTCACGAAGAGTCGGACACGACTAAACGACAACCAAAATCTACCACTGGGAGGGAGGCTGGATAGAGAAGAGCAATATGAAACTGCATCTAACAAGTGTGTATTTTACTACCTGCAAATTGCTATGGAGGCATACAAACAACTCCTTGCTCGGTTATCCTGTCTCTGAGAGTGGTAGGATATCTGTAAAAAGTCCAAACTCATAACTTAAGGGGCAGCTTCTTGCTGGTCAAACCAAAGCTATCTCCTGTGGCCTGAGCTCAGGTGTGACACAGCATCTGAATACCTGTGGGCCCTCCCAATGACGCTGAACTCCAGCTCCTGTCGATGCCTGCAGGGGCTGATGGGAGTTGTAGTCCAAAACTTCTAGAGAATGGATTGACAGTGGTTTTCCAAAGGGGGCATTACCCACCCAGGGGAGAAGTGGGATTCCTGGAGGGTGCTGGAGGTGTAACTTACTAACAGTCTTTGAATTGCTGGATCAAGTCCATCTATTTTTGTTGAATTAATTGAACTAGTTTTAATTGGATTGTGAATAAATGTGCGATTAATCATTACCAGGGGTGCCAACTTGGATAAAATATTGGAGAGGGGGGCAGGTAAGACCTGCCCTACATAATCACAAGACGTGGTTCACGCACATCACTTGAATGTCAACGCCTGTCAACTTCGGGGGTGCCCGACTCCCTCAAATATTTTATTGATCGTTACTGTTTTATTGATCGTTACTGTTTTAAATGTTATTGTGTTACTGTCTTCCTTAGTGGGTTGTGCAGACCGCTATTCTGAATACAGTGGTACCTCGGGTTAAGTACTTAATTCGTTCCGGAGGTCCATTCTTAACCTGAAACTGTTCTTAACCTAAAGCACCACTTTAGCTAATGGGGCCTCCTGATGCTGCCGCCACACCGCCAGAGCACGATTTCTGTTCTCATCCTGAAGCAAAGTGCTTAACCCGAGGTAATTTTTCTGGGTTAGCGGCGTCTGTAACCTGAAGCGTATGTAACCCGAGGTACCACTGTAATGCCTTTTATAGAGCAACTGGGCAGGATGGCACTGGGGTTGGGTCTATGGAACCAAGGACCCATGAAAGTTTAGGAACCGCTGTTGTTCATGAATGAAAAACCTTGTGAGTGGCGTGGGCTCCAGTCTTTTCTGCCAGGTTCCTGCCACCTTGGTGACCTTCCTTCCTTCCTTCTTCCCATCCAGCCCTGAAGAAGCTGAGGGGCTGGGATGACGTAGAGGAGGAGATGGAGGAGATGCGCCTGGAGGACCAGGCGGAGAAAGCCGAGGGGCGGATGTCCGTGCTGACCCTCTTCACCTACCGAGGCCTCCGCTGGCAGCTCATCTCCATCATCGTGATGATGGCGGGGCAGCAGCTCTCCGGGATTAACGCAGTAAGTAAACCAGCATCCCAAGTAACACTTGACCATAGTTGGGTGTGATGGGCCTATCTAAGCCTAGCATCCGGATTCCCATCATGCCTAACGATGGATGCTTAAGAACATAAGGAGCCTGTTGGATCAGGCACAGCCTGTATTTTATACTGTATGTTATGCTGCTTTTACAATTAAGTGTTTTAAATTTGTTGTTAGCCGCCCTCAGCCTGGTTTTTGAACAGGGGAAGGGCAGGGTATAAATAATTTTATTATTATTTATTATTATTATTATTATTAGTATTATTATTATTATTATTATTATTATTCCCATAGGGGCATCCGGTTGGCCCCAGGGTGCTGGACTAGATGCTCCTTTGGTTTGATCCAGGCGGGCTCTACCTATGTTCTTACTCACCATTTGCTTCTTGCAAGAGAATCGGACAAATTTACAGAGGTTAAGGCTAGCAGTGATGCCTCTGAATAGCAGTTGCTGAAAACTGGAGGAGAGCAGAGAGCCCTTCTTCTGCTCAAGTCCTGCTTGCGGGTTTTCCACAGCCACGTGTTCAGCTACGGTGAGAACAGGACGCTGGACTATTCCTGCATTGCAGGGGGTTTGACTGGATGACCCCTGGGGGTCCCATTCCGACTCTTACCATTCTGTGATTCCATTGGACCGATCCATCTCGGCACTCTTCTGACGTTCAATGCTTTCCTGCTTGTGGGCATGACTGAATTTCGGTTGCTTGTTTGTCTTTCATCCAACTCCAGGTCTACTACTATGCTGACAGTATCTATAGGAGCTCAGGTGTGGAGGAAAATGACGTGCAGTTCGTGACCGTGGGGACAGGGGCCGTCAACGTCGTGATGACGGTGTTAGCGGTACGGCTTACCATGTTCATTTATTATTATTATTATTATTATTATTATTATTATTATTATTATTATGCACCAGAGCTGGGTTAGGTGCTCGACCTGTGTGGGGTGGGGAAGCTTTTTATTATTATTTATTTAACAAAGTTTATATTGATGGTAACAACCTGGAAGCAAGAAATATTAACATTATCAAGAAAGGGGTTTCAAGGTGGCAGCCAACAAACAGCTCCTTCAAACTGCTCCTCTGATAAGCTTTTAATTTAACCTTATTAATTAATTGATTGATTAATTAATTAATTAATTAATGCATGCATGCATGCATTTAACATTTTAATACTTTCCTTTTATCTAAGCAAACTAGTAAATATTCCTGTAGTGGGGATTAAGCTGCTTTTGTTATAGTCATGCTACTAAAATGATCACTTAAAGAACAGGTTGAAAAACAAGTAGTGAAAAATTGTTTATTAGCACCTCACATTGCAACTCCCTGGCTATTGATAATTATGCATGTGCCGTCACTGGGGTCTTTTTCGCGCCTGTTAAAAACATTTTTGTTTTGTCACGCTTACCCAGATATCTAAAACGCTGGTGTGTTTTTTAGGTTTTTTGCTGGTTTTGATTTTTTGAACGTTTTAAATAGATGTTTTCATCGTTCTTGCCAATAATTTTATTGTTTTGTTCTGCTTTGAGGATTTTTACAGTCAGAATTTTATGAAATAAATCATTTCATTTCAAATTCACTTTTAGGAATGAATAAATAAATAAAAACAAACCCATTTAAAGTAGTAAAATATGTACATATGAACTAATAGTGTTCACTGCTAGCAGCAGTTAAGAGGATCAATACTCCCTACACATAGGCGCCGACTCCATGGGGCTTGAGGGGGCCCGAGCCCCCTCAAAAATTCGTTTGGGGGGGCTCCGCCCCCCAATAATCTCCGGCGCCCCTCCAGCAGAGCGCCATCGCCGCCCCTCCCCCAGCCCAAAATGCACAGGGTCGGGCTGCATGCCTCCTGCCCTCCCTCCCGAGCAAAAGCTCCACCCAATTTCCTTCGGAGCTGATTAATAGGCGCAGCACACTCTCCCCTATTCGCTCACGAGGAGGCGGCGCCACTTTATTTGCATATTCATGAGCTTATTTATTATTCATGAGCTTTCCCGGGCCCCCCCCCCAATATTTTTTATAAGTCCGCGTCCCTGTCCCTACAGCTGCATAAAGTAGTTTGTAAAATAGCAGAGTGTGAAAACTGCAGGGATCCAACATGAAAAGCCCCGTTGGACTCAATGTAGGGAGCTTGTCTTTAATCTCCTGGTGTAAGAATTCCATAGCTGTGGTGCCACCACCGAAAGGCCCCCGAATGAATCCCTTGCACACAAATTTACAGGCTGCTCTCTTCCTCCCTATCTTCTAGGTCCTTATCGTCGAGTCCCTGGGGCGGAGAATTCTGCTTCTGGCCGGTTTTGGGATCTGCTGTGTCGCCTGTGCTGTGCTAACGGTGGCTCTGAATCTCAAGGTGCGTTTAGTGAGCATCTTTGCCTGGGCGTGGGCGAGGGGCAGCTGTCCTCACCAAGATTTTCTGCATCTATAACATGCAAGTACCAACCACCGTGAAGCATAATAACAGTCCTCTCCTCCACCCTTTCACAGGCATAGATTATTTAATAGCCATAGGCCTGGGTAAAGAGTAATATTTTTGCCTGGTGCCTAAAGACATGCAATGATGGCACCAGGCAAGCCTCTATGAGGAGAGCATTCCAAAGTCGGGGGCCACCACAGAAAAGGCCCGTTCTCTTGTTGCCAGCCTCTGAACCATAGCTGTCAACTTTCAGATTTGAAAATAAGGGATCAGCAGCCTCACCTATCCCAGGGACAGTCTATGGGATATCTAACAATCCGGGATAGCAGCGGGAAGCAGTGGGAAACGGCTCTGGAATAAGGGAATTTCCTGCCAAAAAAAGGGAAGGTTAACAGCTATGCTCTGAACCTCTATGGGATTGAGGACATAGAGAAGGGCCTCAGATGACAAACACAGGATCCGGGTCAGTTTGTATGCAGAGAGGCAAGCCTTAAGATATTGAGGTCCTGTGTATTATTATCTAGAGTGTTTGTACTCCACCTGTCAGCCAAAAAGGTTGGCTGTGCCTGTCACCTTCCTGCTCCCTAGTCCCAGTCTTGCCTTTCTAGAAATCAGTAGGAAAGAGGAGGATGTGGGGACAAGTAGTTAGCTCCGCCTGTTATTGCTTCTTGGGTCAGCCATTCGTTGAGCTCTGGCTCCCCCTACTGTCAGGCTCCCTGCCTTCCGCCCAACAGGCACCAACCTTCACTGGCGTTCGATCGCCCTTCTTGTTTCACTGTTGACGCCTCAACAGGGAAACTGAGAAATGGCTCTAAACAGCAACCCAATTCCTCAACAGCACATCAACGGGATGCCCTACTTGAGTATAGCCTGTGTTATCGCCTATGTCATCGGACACGCTATCGGAGCCAGTAAGTATGCTCAGAAAAATGAATGGTTTCCTTACATCTCTATAGTATCATTGCTGGTGCGAATCAATCATTTCCCTTGCTCATTCAATCCTTTGTACCTCAGGCTGGGGGAAACTCCTGTCTGGAAACCCCAGGAGCTCCTGCCAGATGGTGTTGATAACACTGAGCTAGATGCACCAATGGTCTGACTCTGTACAAGGCAGCTTCCTATGTCCCTGTATCTTAAGGGAAGGGCTGTAGCTTAGTGGTAGAGCATCTGCTTTGCATGCAGAAGGTCCCAGGTTCAATCCCCGGCAGAGTCATCATCATCATCATCTCCAGGCAGGGCTGGGAGAGACCTCTTCCTGAAGCCCTGGAGAGCTGCTGCCAGTCCGTGTAGACCAGGCATGTCCAAAGTCCGTTTTGGGGGCCTGATTTGGCCCACCGGTCAGTTTAATCCTGCCCCTGTGGCAGTTTATTTCCTGGGGTAAAAGCTCAACAACTTCAACCCTAAAAAAAGGACAACAATTTTGGTTGGTCCTCTGGTCAGCCCTCATGGCCCTTCACTTCATCAGATCTGGCCCTCTTTGAAAAAAGTTTGGTGTAGACAGTTCTGAGCCAGGTGGACCAATGGTCCGATTCAGTAAAAGGAAGCTTCCTGTTTATTGTGAAATTGCTTTGAAGTGCTTCATTGGAAACCATTCACAAATGTAAAGCAATATCGTAACGCCCTTGTACAAATCTATGGTGCAACCTTGCTTCAAAAAGGCTGTTGTAAGGTTGGAAAAGGTTCAGAAAAGGGCCACCAAGACAATTAAGGGAATTGAATTTTGGGCGATTCCAGACAGATAAAAGGAAGTCCTTCTTCACATTGTTAAACTATGGAGCTCCCTTCCAAAGGAAGCAGTGATGGCCACCAACTTGGATGGCTTTGAGACAAATTCCTGGAGGAGATAGCTATTGATGGCTACTAGCCATGATGACTATGCCCTGCCTCTACAGTTGGAGGCAGTCAAGTTTCTGAATACCAGCTGCTGGAGACCATGGGAGGGGAGAGGTCTCTTGTGTTTGAATCCTGCTTGCGGGTTTCCCACAGGTTGGCCACTGTAAGAACAGAATACTGGACCACCTGGGACACTGGCTTGATCCAGCAGGCCTTTCTTACGTCCTTACACACGATAATAAATAATCATCCCTTTCTCCCTTCTCCCAGGCCCGATTCCGAGTGTGATGATAATTGAGATGTTCCTCCAGTCGTCTCGCCCAGCGGCATTCATGGTTGGAGGCTCTGTTCACTGGCTTTCAAACTTCACAGTGGGTCTGGTCTTCCAATACATGGATGTAAGGAAATCATGGATTCGTAACATTTCTGCTTAAGGCGATTCAGTTTTATACAGGGGCACAGAATATGTTTCTCTTTGGGGCAGCCTTCAGAGCATTACTCTGATTTAGCCAGCCCAGAGGCCTCCACTTTTGTCAGGATCAGATTGGGACCCTCCTGGCTCCTTCTAATCACTGGATCCCTGATGGCTTAGAAGCTGTAATACCGCCCTTTGGCCATCTAGTGTGGTGGCGCTGCAGTGCAGGCCAATTCTTTTCTATGCAAATTGCCCTGGGGTTGCCACTCTAGGCATCCCAGCCATGCTGTCGAAATTCCCTACTCCAAGTCCCTAAATGCTTCCTGTCGGATTGTTCATGGCGAGTGCTAGCCTTTGACAATGGTAGACATTCGCCAAGGCCCACCCTAGCAGAATCAAATGGTAAAGTTTTTCTGCTTTGGGTTACAAGAGGGGAAGGGAACATTTTGCAGCTCGGGGGCCATGTTCCTTTCTGTGCAACCTTCCAGGGGCCACATGCCACTGCTGGGAGGGGTTACACGACAGAGATTTGCTTCTCTTCAATAGAGGGTTGTCAACTCAATGTAGACCCATTGAAATGAATAGACCCAAGTTTGTTGTGTCCATTAATGTGAATGGGACTACTCTGAGCAAGACAAGCACTGCATACAACTCAGCGTGGTCCTAAATCAAGCCAACATCCCAATGCATTTTGAACCTGGTGATGGTTCTTCTGGACTAAAGAGTATGAAAAACAAAATCAGTTTCCAGTAACTCATCTCATCTCTCTCTCTCCTGTTCTCACTTATTTTTCCTCTATATAGCAAGGACTCGGGGCCTATTCCTTCCTCATTTTCTGCGGCATCTGCTTGCTCACCGTCATTTACATCTTCCTGGTAGTCCCCGAAACCAAGAACAAAACCTTCATGGAAATCAACCAGATTATGGCAAAGAGGAACGGCACGGAAGAAGAGGCGGACAAAGAGGAGCTGAAGGATTTCGCCGCCATCTCACAGCCTTACAGCAAAAAAGCCGAGGCGCAGAGGAACAGCGCCCTTTAAGACGCCTCTGGTCCCTCGCCTAGGAGTGGCTGAAGCCCAACTCTCCTCCAGCCATCTTGGTGGCAGATGCCATCCTTCGAATTTCCTCTCCCTCCCCGCATTGTCGTGGGCGAGGTGTAAATAACCCCGTGTAGCTGTGCCCTGCGGTACCCTCCTTGCTACATCCTTCTCACATGGACAAAAACTCCCACCAGCAACCCCCCAAAAAAGATACTGCCCTTTCTCTAGCATCAAAGACTTTGCCATTTCTGGATGCCTTGCCTATAATTCACCTGTTCAAGACATATTTCTGAAGAACCAAGATGGGGAACTTCTTCCTAATTCGGAAGTGTTTCCAAAGATGGTAACTGAGTTTGGAGGACGTTGGCAAAGTGATCTACAGGCAGATGTGTCTTTGGTTGTTAGGCTGCTGTGAATCCGTCTGACCTGAGATTCACTGTGTGGCTGGACCCAAAATCCTCTTAGAAATGTAGCGTTTCCTCTCTGCATTTCAGCCCAGGGGGAAGCATTTCCTTCTCATGAAGCCATGCTGCTTACACTGGGGTAAGGTGAACAGACAATTCTTCTGCCTTCACATCCCATAAACTGAAGCACGCGCCTGGAGATGTACTTGGAGGTGACTCAAGATAATCTGATTTTAGACACCTAGCATGCAATTCCTCTTTGCCAAAGGCGGAGGACGTGCCAAAATTCAGTGCCTTCTAAAAGATACGAAGAATAATCAAGCGAGGCTGCACGGGAAAGTCTCACAGAGCTGGAAGGGGCCTCAAGAGCATTCAACTGTGTTTAACAATTTTCCATGTTATGTGGAAATCAGGGACTTTGGCTGAGGCTTTGACACCCCGTATCACAGCAGTGGGGGACATAATTGTGCCCCCCAGCCCCTCCGCCATTGACCCACAAGACCATTTCAGCCAAGCCATACCCACAGGCCGGGTATGGAGGGTTCCTAGTAGACCCATCAAAGAGAATGAACATGACTACCTTAGATTCATGCATTCCAGTGGGTCTGCACCGAGCATAATTCGGTTGGATACAATCCTGAGATCTTGTAGGACGTCAGGTGCAGGCAGGTAAAAGACCTGACCCAGCCAAAAAGGGCTTCACCAAACCTACCCACCCCCCAACCAGCCCTAGTGCAACACAAGCCCAGAGGCCTTTCATCTGCTGCAGCCCTTATTTTAACTCTGCTTGGGGGTGGGCATGTGACAGAGTCCCTGTTTCATTGCAGGAAGCCCTGCCAATGGAAAAAAGTGAAACTCGATATCTGTCCAATGCCTGCACTGGCATTTCTAGCCTTAAAAAGCCCCCACGCCCAACTTGATGGGGTTCCTAACGAGGTCTCAAATGACACAGTGGACCCAGAATAATTCTGAATTCCTTGCTGGAGAGAGTGCATGTGTTTACAGCGGGGTCAAGATGTTTTGGCACCTATCTCTGCTCGTTAAGGAAGTGAAAGGAGTCTGTTACAACACAGTTTTTAACCTCAGCTCTTCCCCTGCTGCCTTGGTATCAATTGCCAGGCTATAATGGTTATAACTAAAACACTAATTTTAATCATTTTGATTGTCATTGAAGCACAAATGGAGCTCTAATTTTGATTCAGCCTTAGCTGAAGAGGCAAATAAGTCTAGAAGGCAGTATCTCTTGAATGCCTTCCATCTGACGGGCTTAAGATTTTGCTATCTGCTTTTCCTGAAAGTAGACATTTTTCTTACCACCTAGAAACAATCATAAAAATTTGCAATTTAATTTTAAGCACAATTTGTGTGCTTTACACTTACCATGTGCTTTAAAAAGTGGTGAACGGGTGTCCTTGCTTGTGGATGAAGTGAGGAATACAATACACATTTGAATTTTTAAAATTATTGTTATTTTAGTATTGAACTGGGGTTATTTTAGAGGGGAAAGCAGGTTTTTAGGATTAAGGGATGTATAACACACATTCTAAGGGACACAGGTGGCGCTGTGGTCTAAACCACTTGAGCCTAGGGCTTGCCGATCAGAAGGTCGGCGGTTTGAATCCCCGCGACGGGGTGAGCTCCCGTTGCTCGGTCCCAGCTCCTGCCAATCTAGCAATTCGAAGGCACGTCAAAGTGCAAGTAGATAAAAAGGTAAGGTAAACAGTGTTTCCACGCGCTGCTCTGGTTGCGCCAGAAGCGGCTTAGTTATGGTGTCCACATGACCCGGAAAAACTGTCTGCGGAGTGGACAAATGCTAGCTCCCTCGGCCTCTAAAGTGAGATGAGCGCCGCAACCCCAGAGTCGTTCGTGACTGGACTTAACTGTCAGGGGTCCTTTACCTTTAGCACACATTCTGGTTTAAATCTGTGTTTTGCTGCTCTACGCCCAGCAGTGTGTTATCTCAGCCAAGGGTTACTGGCCAAGTCAGTGGAGGCTGGTTCATTAAGGGCAAATCTATTTGCCCTAAGCCACACTCCACCTGCCTGCTTTATTACTCAACAGAAAGTGTAGCTTCTTTCCCTTTAGTTTCAGTATTGCCCTTATAGAACCGAATGGAGGAGGGTGGGGACAAAACTACAGTCAGACGGCTCTGTCTGTCATTTACTCTGGCTCCATCTGCTGGTGAGCTCCCTGTCTTACACCCTACCAGTTCCAACGGGAACCAGCCACCCACCTCTGGGCCAAGGAAGGAAATGGGAGAGAACTGATAAACACAGAAGGTTTTTGTATCAACAGAACTAACAATTTCTCTCACACTGAACAGGCTTGATTCTCCTGGGTGGTGTGTATATATGGAAACAAACCAAAACCCCTTCCATATAGAAAACTCAGATTAGAATAGTGTTAACCTAGCCTTGCCCTTGACATGCTAGCTTTCCACATGCAACCTGAAGTGGCAGAGCCAGGTTAACCACCTGTGTGTGAATTAGGCTTGCCTGAGTGGGTCCCTTTTCCTGGCCCAGTACTAAAGATTTTTTTTTAAAAAAAAAAAAACAACCCAGAACAAAGGGTTAATTGCTTTAAAACAAGGCAAATTGTTGGTCCATCTAGCTCAGTGCTGCCTACACTGACTGGCAGTGACTCTAGGGTTTCAGGCAGGGGATATATTCTCAGCTTTACTAGGAGATGCTGGGGGACTGAACCTGGGACCTTCTGTGTGCAAGGCAGATGCTTTACCAATGAGCTATGGCTCTCTGGGGTTCCCAGTCTTATCTGGAGCTGCCTGGGATTGAACCTGGGGCTCTCTACATGCAAAGCAGATGCAGCTATGGTCTCAGCCGCACACTCCATTAATTGGGATGCTCAGCTGGTCTCAACGATCAAGGTGGGCTCTCATAATTGACCCAAGCTGTCCTAAGGAATAGGCAATGCAATCAAATGCTTCTTTTTTCAAGAATTTTGAGTCCCAGCATGTTCAGTTGATCTTGCTGCCCAGTAAGTTTTGAGCTTCAACCTAAATCTCCCAGTTTTATTAGGGGTTTCTGTTTACTCACTGTCTGCCCCCTCCCATCCATTTTTAATTGTTGCTTGTTTGGACTTCATATAACAAGAGACACAAGTTAAATCACAATATATGATTGATCTTCAAGTGCCTCCAGATTGCCTATTATTAAGCATCCATTTTAATACGTTTGCAAGAGGTTAAATGAATCTGCATCACAGCAAGTATTAATTCAGTTTCCAGCTCATTTCCTCCATCACTTTCCTTACTGCAAAAAGAAAAGTGGATTTGTTCTACAGACACTCCCAAGCAACTATAATGGTGCAACCTGAATTTGCCAGTACATGATTGAATCCCTCTTGAAAATAGTGACGGTCTGGAAGCGTCCTTGGTTTCAAGGTGTATGGCGAGTTTCTCACCTGCCCCACAAAACAACAAAACAGTATTTGTCTATGAACAAAGGGGAAGTGTGTTTAAAAAGACAATTTTGTAAAAGGAGTGGATATTGTGTGTGTTGTTTGCTGGTTGATTGCTATTTTTCATCTCCCTGGAAGGGGGATACATTTTGTACAAAAGATCATTGTCTATTTTTGTAAATAGAGCAAAAAATAAAAAATAAAAGCCATCTTATAAAGCCTGGAAAAAACACAAGGATGTTTAGTGTTGCTAAAACTCAGGAATGACAAGCCAGGTTTAACTGGTACATACTTTATTATCATTATAACATGGTTGTACTGCCTCTACGAGCCAAAGAAGAAAACAAAAAACCCCAAACATGTTTGTTTTGCCATGAAATGCACACAGCATTGATTTAATCCCCTCTCCAGTTTCCCAGGTGGAGTTGATTGAGGTTAAGCCCTAAGGGGTTTGCAAATAATTTTGCTTCAAAGAGATTCCTGTGTCCTCCTGTTTTCATAAACCTAAGCTCAGCACTCTGATCACACCCAGATGATTTATCCAATCAATGCTTGGAGGCCTGTAAACCTCTCTAATTTAAATTCAAATGTGGTTTTTCTCAGGATCACGCCCGCAGGCTAATCTTCCCTTCCGAAACAAAATGGCAGTAACCATATATCAGGAAGTATATATGTCTATCCATGCATGAAATAAGATTCAGTTGCGTATTTTGAAACAATGTCACCAATACACACACACACATCAGGATCCTATGAAGTACAGATGTGGCATCAATGACACCCATGCAGATATGAAAGCCTGTCTCCTGGAGGATATGTTTTCGGGACTTAAGACAACAGGGGAAGCAAGGATCTAGGATGGCTCTGAATCATGCAAAATGTTTAGGCAGATAGGTAGTCATCACACACTATACATTTAACACACTCTTACACCGCTTTTTAACAAGACATGGCTTCCCCCAAAGTAATCCTGGGAACAGTAGTTTGTGAAGGGTGCCGAGAGTGGTTAGGAAACCCCTTGCCAGAACTATAGTTCCCAGCACCCTTAAACTACAGCTCCGAAGATTCTCTGGGGGAAGAGAGTGGCGTAAGGGCAGCATTCAATGAATGGTGAGGATGTGACCCAAACTTGGGGATGGGGATGGGAAGAGGGTGGGGGTCTCCTTCCCACCCCTCACATTAGCCACACAGGGATAAACCTGCCAGCTAATCTAAGGCTTTGTCTATCTCTCATCACTGCCTTGATAAGGACTCTGTGTGGCACAAATAGGTGGTTTACTTTCACTTCTCCCAGGGTTCCTCTCTACAAGGATTATCATGCTATGAAAGGAGAAGTATCTGAAACGCAGACAATTCTACATGATCTCACAATCAACAACAAAAAATCGAGTACAACCAGAATGAGGTTTTCTTTTTCTCTCCACCTCTCGCCCTCTCCTGCAGTTTATGTGTTCATTTCCATTCCATGCTGACATAATCGGTAATAAACATGAAAGAAATACGGGGCATTCTCCTCATCGCATGGCGAGATTTTCCTGCAACGAGAATATCCCCTCCTCTCCCCTCAAGGATCTGGCCCAGTCATTAGAAGACCTAGAGAGGCTCTCGGCGTCGAAGGAGAATCAGTCTATAATCTGGATATCTTGAGGGAAAGGTGGGGAGTAAAGACTACATTTGCGTCCCAACCAATCAGGGGTGTTTTTTTTAACCATTCAGCACGGATTCATGCCTGATCAGCGAGAATCACCCGCAGCTGGTGTCAGCATCCACCACCACTCCCCCCCACAGGGTCATGGGTGTTTCCCCCCAAGATATGATATCCCCCTTCTGGTTGTCATGTTTGCACAAGGTGAGCTCCTGGACGTCATCGTTGTCCAGGAGGCTGCTCCAGAGATTGACGTGGCTCATCCATCCAGAAAACGGGTTGGCGAAGATGTCCATCACAGGGTTCTTGTATTTCCCAAGGAGCACCTTCCCGCCGCTCTGGATCACGTAGCCTCTCTGGACGTCCTTGACCGTGCCCTTGGCTCCGTTGACCCACAGGTTGACGGTGCCCGAGTCAGAGGCCCAGGTGACGCAGTGGTGGACCCACTCCTCGGACTTGCGGTGCAAGTCGAACTGCACCGAGGTGCCCCCAATGGACACGCCCACGCCGATGCCCACGGTGACCACCAGCTCGTTGTCCCTCTCCGGGGTGGAGTAGAAGAAGACCGTTTGCCGCCCTTCGTTCAAGTTCTGGGCCCAGAAGCAAAGCGTGAAGGTTTTGAGCATCATGGCCTGCAGGGGGCGCACCTCGGCGTAGCTGGCCGTGTTGTCGCGGGAGAAGTAAAGGGCTTGGGTGTGGACCGGGATGTGACCTGGAAGAACCAATCAGAACCTCTCAGGTGTGGGCTGGGTTTGAACGGACACTTGGGACAACCCATCGGAACTGCTCGTTCTGCGATAGGCTGGTCCTCTTCTAGCAGAACCATAACCCACTGCCGTTTGTTTAAGGGGATGTGAGCAGCTGGATGAATTCAGGAGGAATTTGAAAACATTCCTGTCCTAAAATTTACAGCATGCTGTACGTTGAAGGAAAATTATATGAAAATGATGTATCGCTGGTATTTAACACCTGCTAAATTAGCAAAAGGGGTGCGGGTGGCGCTGTGGTCTAAATCACTGAGCCTCTTGGGCTTGCCGATCAGAAGGTCGGCGGTTCGAATCCCCGCCACGGGGTGAGCTCCTGTTGCTCGGTCCCAGCTCCTGCCAACCTGGCAGTTCAAAAGCACGCCAAAAATGCAAGTAGATAAATAGGTACCACTCCGGCGGGAAGGTAAACGGCGTTTCCGTGCGCTGCTCTGGTTTCGCCAGAAGCGGCTCAGTCATGCTGGCCACATGACCCGGAAAAACTGTCTGCGGACAAACGTCGGCTCCCTCGGCCAGTAAAGCGAGATGAGCGCCGCAACCCCAGAGTCGTCTGCAATTGGACTTAATTGTCAGGGGTCCTTTACCTTTTTAAATTAGCAAAAATGTATAGAACTGCTTCAAATGTATGTTGGAAGGAGAAGGAAGGCACGTTCTACCACATGTGGTGGATGTGCAGGATAATCAAAGCATTCTGGGATATGATATACAATGAGTTGAATTTTTTTTTATTAAAATAATGTTTGTGGAAAAATCAGAAGCTATTCTATTAGGAATTCTAGATGCAGGAATACCAAAGGAGTAGAAAAGACTATTTATGTACGCAACGACAGCAGCGTGGGTACTACTGGCCCAGAGATGGAAAGAAGATAAAGTCCCCACCAGGGACGAATGGCTGATAAAGATGATGGATTACGCCAAAACGGCAGAAGTGACCAGGAAAATCAGAAACCAGGAAGATAGAAACTTTATCAAGGAATGGGAAAAAATTATAAGTTATTTAAGAGAACACTGTAAACAACTAAAAACTTTGGCAGGATTATAGCAACACTTGTGATATATGAAAAACTAAAGTAAAAATGGATTTTTAAGATAAATGGAGAAACTATAAGATGCAGTAGAAAAAGTTTGAAATGGAAACCATGGAGGGGTGGAGGGAAATCTAAGGGTTCAGGGAATCCTATATGCTTATAATTATTAATGTTTAAATTCAAGTGTATATTGTAAAACTGAATAAAAAAATTTTTTTTTTAAAAAAGAAAACTTTCCTGTCCACCCAGGCATTTAGTAGCTGAGGGATGCAATTCCCGGTGACCCAAAGATCACTGGATAGAAGAATGTTTTTAATTGCAACTGGGGTTTTTTAAAAAGATGTTTTCAATTGTTATCATTTTTAAGTGTTTTAACCTGTTTTAGAGTGTGTTTGCTATGGTTTTGTTTGTAAATCTGTTTGGTGCCCGGGGCTCCTTGGAGAGGAAGGTTAGGGCCTAAATCCAATAAATAAGAAGTCTCCTAGCAACTTGCAAAATTTAAGAACAGAAAACGTGCCATAAATAATCAGGGTGTGGGGAGGGAAAGAAGTCTTATTCTCTTACCAGGTTTCCCCATGATAGCCAGAACGTGCTTCTTCATCGCCTGCAGCTGAGTCCGTATTTCATCAAGGCTGGAAGAGACAGTTGACGGGTGACACATTTCTGGAGCGATGGAAGGATAATGATAGTTAGGCTTAATCCTCTTCTTATTTTTATATACAGTACAGTCGTACCTTAGTTGTTAGCCGCCCTGAGCCCGGTCTTGGCTGGGGAGGGCAGGGTATAAATAATTTTTTAAATTATTATATGAACAGCTTAGTTCTCCAACGTTTTTGGCTCCCAGGCGCCGCAAACCCGGAAGTGACTGTTCCGGTTTGCGCACTATTTTTAGAAGCCAAACATCCAATGGGGATCTTCCTGCAGCCAATCGGAAGCCATACTTTGCTTTCTGAAGGTTTTGGAAGTCCAGGACTTCTGGAACAGATTCCGTTCGGCTTCCAAGGTACGACTGTAGTCTCAGCAGTGCTTTCTGCATTAACATAAGGCAGGCTTATGCTAGGCTCTTGTGCTCGGGTCTTGCTTGGGTGCTTGCCACTGGGGCATGTGGCTGGCCACTGTGAGAACAGGGTGCTGCTATATGAGCCTTTGGCCTGATCCAGCAGGCTCTTCTCATGCTTTTAAGGCCTAGGGTCCTCCACTCCTGTCGCCTGCCTCCCTGCTGGCCTTAAGCTACTCAATTGTACCTTTGGTAACCTTGGCTTGGAAAGACGATTGGACTATCCGGTCATTGAGGGGCTGGACGTGGCGGTAATCGTTCCTCAGGGTATTGTTCTCCCAGTCCAATAAGGCATTCTCCAGCAGCTTAACCTACCAAAAAAGCCAAGCAATATGTTCAAGAAAAACAGGAATCTCCTCTTCCTTGACATTCCACCTCTGTCCTACCTTTGGAAACAGAACTGCAAGGCCCCTTCCTATTCCAAGGCTTGCTGAAGACTCGACCTAGAGCCATTCCTCTTGGGAACAGGAGGTAGACAGGCTGCAACATTTAAGTGTTTGGATTTGATATCCCGCTTTATCACTGCCCGAAGGAGTCTCAAAGCGGCTAACATTCTCCTTTCCCTTCCTCCCCCACAACAAACACTCTGTGAGGTGAGTGGGGCTGAGAGACTTCAGAGAAGTGTGACTGGCCCAAGGTCACCCAGCAGCTGTATGTAGAGGAGCGGGGAACTGAACCCGATTCACCAGATTACGAGTCCACTGCTCTTAACCATTAGACCACACTGGCTCCCTGTGTGGTATAGTTTAACATTCTGCTGCAGCATCTTTGCTGGTTTCTCTTTAACATTGCTTGGTTTTGAAGTAGGAGATGGAGCAAGCTGTTTGCTGGGGCTCACTAATCTACTCATATAGAGTAATAAATAATAATTGGGACCCCTTTACCTAAAGGAACATCTTTCCTCATATGAACTTGCCTGGGCCTTGAGATAATCTGGGCCTTGTGCGTTAACTCCAGAGGGTGGAATAGCTCCCTGTGGGATGGTTATCCCAGGAAAGTCCACTCGACTGTTAGAATTCCCGCTCCATGATTGCAGTCATGGGATTTTTGTCTATCACATGACGGTGTATGTTTTGACTCCACAGAGTGGGAAGTGACGGAAACAGGATGTTTGTGTTACTGTGTTCCGTGAAGTGGGACTATTGTCCTTTGTTTTTTCTCTTTGCTGTCTGATGCAAGAGAGAGAGAGAGAGCCATGTTGCAGTGCTCCGTGTGTGTTTATATGTAAATAAAGTAGATTAGCCAAAATGCTGAGTTGCTGAGGTCTGTTATGCAAGCTGCGAAGACTCTGTGGATCCCAAAGTGTGCCAATGTCTGTTGGCATCGGTCGCTGTGATGTTCGGGCAAAAGAAAGCTTTTGAAGCTCACGAACAATCAACCAGGAGCGAGGGAACATGCCAGTCAGGCATGTGTCTCTGCCAGGGTCCTACTCGAGAGTAGGACGAGCTCCTGACACCAACATCTATTTTGACAGCATTGCCATGCCAGGCAAATACCATACTTTCCCGTGTATAAGACGATGTTTCTTATTAAAAAGTTATGTTAAAAATTTGGGGTCGTCTTATACGCGGATAATGCATAGGGGGAACATGGGATTGGTTGCTGCCGCAAGCCGGAGATTGTCAGTGGCTATTGGGCGTGTTATTGGTGGTTGCATCAAGGGCTGGTGTTGATTGGCTGTCGCTGCAGGAATTGGGTGGGCAATTGGCAGCTTCTGCCAGTTAGGGGACAGACTAAAGGTGGCTTTCGCGACGCACGCAAGTGGCGGGGTAGGTCAATTGGGTGAGTGATTTTCAGCATTCCCTCCTTAAAAAAATCTCAACAACTCTGCCTCCCTCCCCCCCCCAAAAAAAGCTCAGAAACTCTGGGCAATCTCCCCCCATTTTTTTAATTTGGAGTAGCCCAAAACAGGGGTGTCTTATACACGAGGGTGTATAATACGATACATTCTTGCTTTCCCAGGTGTTCTGGTTGCCCCAGTGAATTGATGTTTTAGCTGAGTACACACCATCCTTTTGAAGCATGTGGTGTCCCCCAAAGAATCTTGGGAAATGTGGAATCATAGAGCTGGAAGGGATCCTAAGGGTCATCAAGTCCAACCCCCTGAAATGCAAGAATATTTTGCCCAACATGGGGCTCAGACCATGTAGTTTGCTCCATCTCGGTGATAAAATCCCCAGCATCTTTAACCACCTATAATTCCCAAAACTCTTTGGAGGGCACAATGTGGCATAAATGTGCTTTAAATGTATGCTGTTTACATAGCCTACGGTTTTAATATGTTTTATACATTTATATTACTGTATTATAGGTACCCCTGCCCGTACGGGCCAGTCGTGTCCGACTCTAGGGTTGCGTGCTCATCTCGCTCTAGAGGCCGTGAGCCGGCGCCGTCCGAAGACACTTCCGGGTCACGTGGCCAGCGTGACGAAGCTGCAGCTGGCGAGCCAGCACCAGCCCCGGACACGGAAACGCTGTTACCTTCCCGCTATAAAGCGCTACCTATTTATCTACTTGCACTTAAGAGTGCTTTCGAACTGCTAGGTGGGCAGGAGCTGGGACTGAACGATGGGAGCTCACCCGGCCGCGGGGATTCGAACCGCTGACCATACGATCGGCAAGTCCTAGGCACTGAGGTTTTACCCACAGCGCCACCCGCGTCCCTAACCTTGCTGTAAATCGCTTCGGGGATTTACCGTATTTTTCTCTCCATAAGACACACTTTTTTCACTCTTAAAAACTAAGGGGAAATGTCTGTGCGTCTTATGGAGCGAATGTGTGGTCCCTGGGGCTGGGGGGGCGGAACCCGGGCTTCCCCCGTCAGTGACAGGCTGCCCTTCTCCCTCCTCGGGAAAATCCCCCAAGAGTCACTCACACACACACACACACACACACACACACACACTACGTGGCTCGTGAAAGGGAGTGCTGAGCAGAGTCTGGGATGCAGACAGGCTCTGCTCCGCGCTCCCTTTAAATAATATTTCTTTTCTTGAATTCCCCCTCTAAAAACTAGGTGCGCCTTATGGAGCGAAAAATGCGGTAATTCTGAAAAACGACTGATAAATTCAACAACAACAAAAGGAACAGACAGACCAATGCAGACCAGTGCTTTCTTACCTGCGTGTGAGACAGCTTGATGGGTGAATCAAATATAGTCCAAATCACGTTCTCTGTGCAGGGAGGTGTGGTCAGAGAGCCCTGGTATCTATAGAAATTGGCAAGGTTTTCTGGAAGCATGGACAGGAGATCCAGAGTGTTGAGTGTAGTTGACTGCCCTAAAAAAAAATACACACACACACACACACACACACACACACACAAAAGCTTAGCAATTTTATGCAATATCTAAAGCAGATCAAATACTGGGTGACTGCTTTCAGCAGCTAGCTAGCACTGCAGCGATATCCCATTGCTCAAAACCAGGGTGGTAAAGAATCGAAATCAACCACCTTCATCTTGCCTGACCAAGAAATACCATGCCAAGGTTTAAAGGGAAACATACCTGCATACTTGATTTTGGCCAAGTTGGCAATGAAGTCGCTATAGTAAGTGTTTTCTAGGTTGCCATCCTGCAAGAAAGAAGGGTGGTATTTTAAATGGGTCATGTTTAAATGGGAAAGGAATGTGGGGAATGTCTATATTTTTTTGATGGAACCCCTTATATAGGATTTGTATATAAATTTCCCCTTGGCTCTTTTTGACAGCCCATGTAGGACCAGAATGGATAGTTGGTCCTGGGGAATATTTGACGTTTCCCCCCCTTATGGCTTTGTTCTATGTTGTTGTTTAGTCGTTTAGCCGCGTCTGACTCTTCGTGACCCCATGGACCAGAGCACGCCAGGCACTTCTGTCTTCCACTGCCTCCCACAGTTTGGTCAAACTCATGTTGGTAGCTTCAAGAACACTGTCCAACCATCTCGTCCTCTGTCGTCCCCTTCTCCTTGTGCCCTCCATCTTTCCCAACATCAGGGTCTTTTCCAGGGAGTCCTCTTCTCATGAGGTGGCCAAAGTATTGGAGCCTCAGCTTCACTATCTTCACGATCTATAGGCTACCACTAAAATGAGGCTGCATTTTAAGCTGTGTTTTAAACTGTATTCTAACATATTTTAATCAACTGTTTTTGTTCGTTTTTTGTTTTGTTTTTTAATGTTTTTACTGTATTTACTGTATATTCAGTGTCAGCCACCCTGAGCCCAGACTTGGCCGGGGAGGGCGGGGTATAAATAAAATTATTATTAATTATTATTATTATTATTATTATTATTATAGCTCAGTGGTTATAGCACCGGCTTTGCATGCAGAAGGCCCTAAATTCAATACTCCAGATATGACTGGGAATATCACCTGCCTTAAATCCTGGAGAGCCACTGACAGTCTGAGTGGGCAATATTCAGCTAGATGGATCAACATAGGGCAGCTTTCTATGTTTTCTCTCTCTCTCCACTCATTGATAATATGCTTTACCACAAGCATCCCCAACCTTCGGCCCTCCAGATGTTTTGGACTACAGTTCCCATCATCCCTGACCACTGGTCCTGTTAGCTAGGGATCATGGGAGTTGTAGGCCAAAACATCTGGAGGGCCGCAGGTTGGGGATGCCTGCTTTACCACTACATTTTGACACAGGGAAAAGCCACAGAGATAACATTCTTTCCCATTTTGCAGTTTCTTTTTGTTTGGCGCCCCCTCGTGGTTTCTCTCTCTTTAAAATCCAAATTGTTTGCAACAGCGTGCAAAGCATTCTCGCCAGAAGAAGAAAAACGAACAAACTTTCCACCAATTCTAGATCTCAGAACCTGGGCAACTAACTTTTGGGAATCTGAAACTTTCCCCAAATGCATCTTCAATTTAAATAGATAGATTCCACCTGGATTAGCCACCTACCGCAAAAAGAAAAGCCAGAACTGCCAAGCCATCCGGTTGAACCTTCGCTTGCTCGATGCTTGCATACTTGGCTGAGTTGTAATGGACGATATGCAGCTGGGGAAAGGATAAGGATGGCAGTGGTTAAAAAGCCAGGCAAGGCCATTAGCTGAGTGGTAGAGCACATGCTTTGCACACACACATTTGATGCTAGATTCAGGTAGGTAGCCGTGTTGGTCTGACGCAGTACAAATATATTAAAATAAATAAATAATAAATGTCCAGTAGCACCTTAGAGACCAACTAAGTTTGTTCTTGGTATGAGCTTTCGTGTGCATGCATGAGGTGCTACTGGACATTTTATATATATATATATATATATATATATATATATATATATATATATATATGCTTTCGTAGATTTTCACGGGTACAGGAATGCAGGTTTTGGTGTCTTCGGGTGTCTTCCCGTGTAAGAGTTGGGGTGTCTAGGCGACGTTTCGACGAGGTCTCACTCGTCATCTTCAGGCTGGTGCTTTCGGCTTCTTGTTACTGGAACAGAGCTCTGTTCCAGTAACAAGAAGCCGAAAGCACCAGCCTGAAGATGACGAGTGAGACCTCGTCGAAACGTCGCCTAGACACCCCAACTCTTACACGGGAAGACACCCGAAGACACCAAAACCTGCATATATATATATATATATATATATATATATATATATATATATATTTTCTACATTTGATCCTGATAGTCTATGGAGACATAAAGTTGTTCCAAGCCATTCTTCAATCATATAGTTTGTCTGTGAAACGAGAATCATTATATCATTATACCTTTGTGTCTCTCTAGTTTGATTTTGTTTTTAAGCAACAATTACAAAAGGGTAGCTGTGTTATTCTCCTGCAGGAAAACCAAAGCTTTTTCCTGCCTCTTTACAGACTGACCAATTTATGATTGCATGAGATTTCCTGGACAATAATCCACTCTGTTGGATGCCTGATCCATGGCTGGTAGCAATTGTAATCAATGGGGGTCAGAAGGAAAAGAATTGCATAGAAGGTGTGTCTGTGCTAATTGCACTCTTAACAGGCCATTCACACCCACAAAAGGTTGCCCTGATAACACAGACATCTTGGCGTTGGTAAGTGAATTAGCATTTGTAGAGCGATTAACAAGCAAAACAAAGCAATCTATTCTCCTGAGTAAAACCAAAGGTGATGGTGCTAAACCTCCTGAAGAATTGTTAATTCAGAGGCTGCAGGTCTCCCTTCAATTTATTCCAGTAATAGGAAGTGATGGTAAAACTCTCTGTTCCTGACACTTGAAGAGCAGGCCAGATGAAGACATGTTGAAGCCCTAACATAAGTCAAATTTAAAAGGGCCCATAGCACTTAAAAAAATAATAATAATTATGGCCCCTCACAGAGCTACAATTCTCAAAAAATTACAGCTCCCATAATTATTTGGGGGAAACCATGATTGTTGCATGTGGCAGAAGAGTGCTTTAAATGTATGCATGGGTGTGGCCTTAGATCGCTGGTTTGTGGTCTGCAGCACAACCATAACATTTGGTGATTTTTAATTTTTTTGTATTCGGAGGCCCCTCGTGATCTGAGGCCCTATGCTCTGGCTAACTTACTATGTGCTCAAATACCACACTGCTAGAGAGTGGCTACCAGTCAGTCGGCAATACCAGGCTCAACTGGAAATAGTCTTGACCTGGTATAAAGTACCTTCTGCTTTTCCTATGGGTTTGTGAGTGCGGGCGTTTGGTTTTCCCCCTTTTTCCTCTGCATGGAGGCAAAGGAAAACAACCCCTGGAAAAATTTTCCTGAGGAACTAAAGACATTATAATGCCAGAATTCGATCTCGTGCCTTCAAACCGAGTGCTTAAACAGGCATGTGTCAAAATAGGCAACTCCCACCCATGACCAGAACACAGCTCAGATAGAGGAAAAGCTTGTCTGCCCATTTTCGCCTCTGGCCATGCCCACTGCCAGCATGTAGCCCTCTAAAAGCTGCCCAGAAGGGTGTCTTTCCAAAGCTAGGAGAGCTTCTGCCAGCTCAGTGTTGTGGTTAAGAGTGTCAGACTACGACTTGGGAGACCAGGATTCAAGTCTCGGCTCAGACTTAAAGCCCACTGAAGAACCTAGCGCACCACCTTGAAGAAGAAGAAGAAGAAGAAGAGTTTGGATTTGATATCCCGCTTTATCACTACCCTAGGGAGTCTCAAAGCGGCTAACAATCTCCTTTCCCTTCCTCCCCCACAACAAACACTCTGTGAGGTGAGTGGGGCTGAGAGACTTCAGAGAAGTGTGACTGGCCCAAAGTCAGTCAGCAGCTGCATGTGGAGAAGCGGGGAATCGAACCCAGTTCACCAGATTACGGCTCTTAACCACTACACCATACTTGAGCTCCCTGAAAGGAAAGCTGGGATATAAAGGGGTGGTAATAACCAAACAAGCAATTAAATGTACCTCAGCAATGTACCTCATCCCATCCACTGTGTGTTCCGAGCCACTGGTCTCAAGATCCATTCCTCCCCAATGGAAATGGAACTGGACAGCCGTGAAGGTCCCAGGTAGCCCTTTGGTGATGGTCATGGTTGAAGGAAGGTCTATCTGGACTGGGAGGCAGAGTGAAAGCAGGAAGTGAGGTCACGTAGAAAACAACTCTGTTACAGCAAGGCTGTAATAACCGCATGGGTATTGATTGATTGATTGATTGATTGATTGATTGATTGTTCCACTGTTTGATTTTGTTCCTCGTTCACAACGTGCAAGAGCAATGTAAGTGGGACCTCGGGTTAAGTACTTAATTTGTTCCGGAGGTCTGTTCTTAACCTGAAGCACCACTTTAGCTAATGGGGCCTCCTACTGCCGCTGCGCCGCCAGAGCACGATTTCTGTTCTCATCCTGAAGCAAAGTTCTTAACCTGAAGCACTATTTCTGGGTTAGCAGAGTCTGTAACCTGAAGCGTATGTAACCTGAAGCGTATGTAACCTGAGGTACCACTGTAAAATAATGTTGCAGTGTTAACCCTTGGTAACTTTTCTTTTCCTTTTAAAAAGTTGCACTTGTGAAGGTTCCCTTGCTGGCCAGTTCTCCCCAGAACTGTTAGAATATTTGTGAATGTTCCATGGCACCACAGCTGCTCAGGCAATGGCAGAAGCAGAAGGAGTGAGAGCCAGAAAACAGCCTGCTTTGAGCCTCTTAGATTTTAAAACATGCCTCCTTGATGAATCCAAGATACACTGGTACTTTAAAAAACACACACACAACAACCACCACCTAGGAGTAATAATTTTCCTTTCTGGTTTTGAGGCTGCATTTGCATGTCTGTAATACAGGATAGAAACAGGTTTGGAAACATCATCCTCAGTTTTTAGATGCCAGCCTAAGGAATTTTCATTTACCCAGGCTTTTAGTGGTTAAGGTGGCTCATCTTTTAGCTTCTCTTTCTTATTTTAGGAATTTTATAATGTATACCCTTTTACATTTGGCTTTTGATTTGCTTGTATCTTATTTTTTAATTCAGCTGCTTTGGGACATTTCTTTTTCTTACTTATTTATCTCGTAAAATTTATATACTGTAAAAAGCAACTTCAACAGGGTTAACAAAAAGAATAAAACAGTCAAATGATCAGCAAATAAAACAGTCAAAAGCAACTATTTAAAACATTTCAAAAAGAATTAAAACAAAGAACGAGCTGAAAACATGATTAAGACACCCGTGAATGTTCTACATTTCTGGGCAGGCTTCTCTAAAAAAAATATGTTCAGCAGGCAATTAAAAGAGCACAGTGAAAGTGCCTGCCTGATATCAAGAGGAAGGGAGTCTAAGCCAACCCCAACCTCCCTCACCACCAAAGGAACACAAGTAAACAGCACAAGCAACGCTGACACCAAACCCTACATACATTAAGCATAACAGAAACATCGCCACCCGACCCCACCCCCACCCATCTTCCCTCCCTCCACCCCTTCCTTTTTTTTCTCCCCCTAATGTCTCAACAAATGAAACAGATTTGTAAAAATGTTACATGGAAAAAATATGAGAGACATTACACTTCTGTAAAACAAGAAAATCTTTAATATATTATTTTTTTAAAAAAAAAAAGAGGCAGGGAGTTCCAAAGTGTAAGTGCTGAGACACTAGAAGATCAATTTTTCACAAATGTGGAACGAATATTCTGTGGCACCTGGAGCAGTGCCATTTCTGTAGATGGAAGATGTCAAGAGTGCATACATGGGGCCAGGTAATATCCACAGTCAACGTTTCCCTTTTTTTAAGGGAAATCCCCTTATTCCGAATAGGATTCCTCGCAAGAAAAGGGAAAAGTTGACATCTATGGCAATATCTCACAGGTAAACCGGTCCCAAACAACTAACAAACACAAATATTGTTATTTAGAACAATATTAACTTGGTCGTTACTTTAGTCTAATCCGGAATGAATGAGAGAGAGAGAGAGAGAGAGAGAGCAGGAAACAATTGACTCTTCCTCCTCTCTATAAAATCCCCTGCCAAACTGTGAATAGAACATTTCATTCCTTTGCAAGGAACATGAGCGGATCTGATTCCCATCCTGCTTTGGAATTCAGAAGGAGATGAGTGCTTTTGTTTAGGAGCTCTCCCGAGGGCAAGCCAACCGAAAACATGTTTCTTTCTGCAGATTATACCCTTTGTGAGGGATGGGATCAAAACAAATACCAAAGTTAAAGTAAAAAATACACCCACAAACACAGCCTGCAGCAAGTGCCATAATGACATACAAACACACAAAAAATGGTTTAATTGTGTAATCATGCATTAAACCGTGGTTTCATAATTGGGGTTGTTCCCTGTTTACTTTTTCTGAGCAGCCTGGTCGACATGGGGAGGGGAACGTGGGGGGAAAGCAAAACAGAATTGCAAAGTAGGTCATTGGGCCAAACTGGGAGGAAGGTCCACTGACAACCAGGACCGTGTTTTTGTTTTGGTTTTTTTACACCCCAGCAAATACACTTTGGAAAGAGCAAACCTGACTTCTTTTTGTGGTATGGAATGCAAACAAACGAATAAGGGAAGACTGTACAGCCTCCCTCCACTGTCAGAGGCAGGTGTCTCTGTGTACCAGCGGCTGGCAAAGGCAAGTGGGAAAGAACAATTTTGGCCTGGCTGGCTCTGTCAGAACAGGATGCCGGACTAGATGAGCCTTTGACCTGACCCAGCAGGGCTCTTCTTATGTTCTAAGTCAGGGGTCAGGTCAGCCAACTTTTTCAGCAGGGGGCCGGTCCACTGTCTCTCAGACCTTGTGGGGGCCAGACTATACTTTGGAAAAAATAATAATGAAAAATTCCTAATCCCCACAAATAACCCAGAGATGCATTTTAAATAAAGCACACATTCTACTCATGTAAAAACACCAGGCAGGCCCCACAAATAACCCAGAGATGCATTTTAAATAAAAGGACACATTCTACTCATGTAAAAACATGCTGATTCCCAGACCATCCGTGGGCTGGATTTTGAAGGTGACTGGGCCAGATCTGGCCCCCAGGCCTTAGTTTGCCTACCCATGTTCTAATCTAAGTCATCTTGCTCTCCTTCAATGGCTTAAGAGGGGGATTAGATGAATTCATAGGGCATAAAGTGCTAGTCATGATGGCAATGTTCTGTCTCCTCTGTTGCAGGCAGTAATACCAGTTTCTGGGGCTCAAAAGTGGCTAGAGTGCAAACCTGGACCGCATCTTAAAAGCAGAGACATCACTTTGCCAACAAAGGTCTGTATAGTTAAAGCTATGGTTTTCCCAGTAGTGATGTATGGAAGTGAGAGCTGGACCATCAAGAAGGCTGATCACCAAAAAATTGATGCTTTTGAATTATGGTGCTGGAGGAGACTCTTGAGAGTCCCATGGACTGCAAGAAGATCAAACCTATCCATTCTGTAGGAAATCAGCCCTGAGTGCTCCCTGGAAGGACAGATCCTGAAGCTGAGGCTCCAATACTTTGCCCACCTCATGAGAGGAGAAGACTCCCTGGAAAAGACGCTGATGTTGGGAAAGATGGAGGGCACAAGGAGAAGGGGACGACAGAGGACAAGATGGTGGGACAGTGTTCTCGAAGCTGCTAACATGAGTTTGACCAAACTGTGGGAGGCAGTGGAAGACAGGAGTGCCTGGCATGCTCTGGTCCATGGGGTCACGAAGAGTCGGACACAACTAAACGACTAAACAACAAAGCAGAGAAGGATGGCAGGGAGAGTGCAGAGGTCAGCATGAGAAGCAGTGCCTTCATTCCCCCTGTGCATGCACAGAGAGTGAAGGATAATACCCCCAAAAATAAACTGAAGGGGTTTGGACTGGATGACCCGTTGGGTTCCTACCAACTCAGAAGTTCTATGGTTCTGTGACTGAGGGGCTGTTCTTCCTCCATGCTGAAGGAAATTGCCAGGGTTTTGCCAAAGCCCTGGGCAGCCAATGCGCTCCTAACAAAAATTGGTTCAGGCTGACCAGCAACAATGGTGCTGTTAATGAGCCTGGACGCAAAATACAGAGCGCTAAAGAGACGGAAGGGGTCCAGGGGAAGGGAACTCGACAAAAACAGCAGTTCACAAAAAGCAACAACTAATGTTCAGAGAGCAAAGGCTGATAATACCGCTGTGCTGAAACCCCCTAATGAGAGGCTGGTCATACACCGCCGTGTATAATAAGCAGGCAGCCTCAACAATGATCTCTTGGGGCGATACAATTAGAGATTCCTTTCCCTGGAGACAGTTTGTCTCAATGCTCCACTGCTTCCCCCACCTCCACCCCCCAAATCCATCAGCCATCCATGGTTTCTTGTTTTTGCTTCTGATTGCATTCCTGCCTCACCTTTCTCTCCAAGGTCCTCCCCTCCTCCTCATTTCATCCACACAACAACCCTGTGAGGTAGGTTAGGCTGGGAGGCAATGACTTACTTACCCAAGTTTCATGACAGAGCGGAGATTTGAACCCTGGTCTCCCAGGTCCTAGTCTGACACCCTAAGCACTACACAAATAGAGAGAATAATACCACTTTAAATAGCTGTGGCTTCCCTCAAAGAACCCTGGGAACTGTAGTTTGCTAAGGGCTCCTGAGACCCCCTATTCCCCTCACAGAGCAACAGTTCCCAGAGTGGTTTAACAAAGGACTCCCCTCTTCCCAGGGAACTCTGGGAATTGTCGCTCTGAGAGGTCAGTAGGGGTCCTCTCCTCCTAAATTAGCAAACTAGAACTCCCAGAATTATTGGTATCACAGTGCTTTAAACGTATGGTATGAATGTTGCCTAACTTAAAGGAAAAGGTAAAGTACAGTGGTAATAATAATTATAATAATTTATTATTTATACCCCGCCCATCTGGCTGAGTCTCCCCAGCCACTCTGGTTACATACTTAATTCGTTCTGGAGGTCCGTTCTTAACCTGAAACTGTTCTTAACCTGAAGCACCACTTTAGCTAATGGGGCCTCCCGCTGCTGCCGCGCCACCGGAGCACAATTTCTGTTCTCATCCTGAAGCAAAGTTCTTAACCCGAGGTACTATTTTTGGGTTAGCGAAGTCTGTAACCTGAAGCGTATGTAACCCGAGGTACCACTGTAAAGGTACCCCTGACTGTTAAGTCCAGTCGCGGAGGACTCTGGGGTTGTGGCGCTCATCTCGCTCTATAGGCCGAGGGAGCCGGCGTTTGTCCGCAGACAGCTTCCGGGTCATGTGGCCAGCATGACTAAGTTGCTTCTGGAGAACCAGAACGGCGCACGGAAACGCCGTTCCCACAAGTCTTTGGAAGAAATCATGTGCTTTAAATCTATGGTGGCTATGCAGGCTTGGTAGCTATTGCCCACAGCTAAAGAGAACCTCCAGGCTTTTAGGAGTAGTATGCTGCTAACCACTACAATAGCCATTTGAAGGAATAACCCCTGGGAACTACAGTTCCCAGGATTCCCAAGCATCTCCAGGTAGCACTAGGAATGTCCCCTGTGTGAGCCCCTGAAGAGCTGCTGCCAGTCAGTGTAGACAACACTGAGCAAGATTGACCAATGGTCTGACATGGGATAAGGCAGTTTCCTGTGTTCCTACATTCCCCCTGCTTTTCAAATTCACATTATACCGATATAAAAAAAACCACACACACAGTGAGTTTATCTATCAGCTCCGCTGCTCGTCTTGTTATGCATTGTCAGAAATAAATTCTAGAAATATCCCCATAGGGCACGGGAAGGATTAGCCAGCATATAACTTTGGAAGCTGTTCTTTTGTCCTTTTATTTTTTAATGTCTCATGAACAAATGCAAACATCTCCTACGTTCTCAATTGTGTACATGGTGCTGACTGGATCGCCCGCCTCTAGTTTGAGAAAATCAGCACAAAATTAGCAGAATAGATATTTTTTTAAAAGAAAAAAGAAAAAGAAAGAGATGACAAAGCAAGAAGCTGAAATAAACGAGATCAGGAGAGGCAGCTCGTTCAATTAAAAAAAGAAGCTTTTGTGAATGACAGTCAGCTGAAAATGTAAAAAAACCAACAACTCTGACTTCAACCATCACTAGGTATCTGAAAGACATTGCAGGGTTGGTGTTATGTATCACACCAAAATTCACACCACTCTTAAAACAGGGGCTGTTTGGCACTTATATCCAGCTTTTAACCTTGGTTGCAAACAGATTTAAAGCCCTGGTTTCAAATGGGTTTAAATCTAGCTTTGGTTTCAGATTAGTTTCAAGCTAACCTTGGTTTTAAATGGGATTAAAGATAACCATGGTTTCAAGGGTCATCTGGTTTTCAAATGGGTTTGAAGCTAACCATGGTTACCTTAAATTTGGGGGAACCAGCTACACCATGGTTCATGCTGATTAGGGAAGGGAGAGTAGCATTTGCATGGCAGAGAAGAGGAGAAAGAGGCTGAGGGAGGCTACAAGCTTCCAGAGTTCTCCTGATCTCATAACCATGGTTAAGACAGAGATTGGGAAATGCTATGTTTTCATGGTCTTAGGCAAGCTACAACCCCACAGTAGTAATACAAAGGATAATGATTTTCAGTTACTTTACAGTCTCATAATAAATGCACCTTGGGAAAAAATAAGAACTGTTGAAATGTCTTGTTATTATCAGCCGACGGGCTGATCTAGCAGCCTTAAGGGCTTGCTTATCTAGAAAATAACCCTTGTCTTGAATTGTTATTCTGCATTTGGGAAGTGAATCGGGACTTGACATGGCAGGTAAACACATTCCCAGGAACACAGGGAGCTGCCTTATACCAAGTCAGACACTTGCTCCATCTAGCTCAGTATGGTATACACTGACTGGCAGCAGCTGGCCAGGATTTCAGGCAGGGGACATTCCCAGCTGTACCTGGAGTTGCCACTGGGGATTGAACCTGGGACATCTTGGATGCTCATCCACGGAGCCATGGTCCTCCCTTCCCCACAGCCATTCAGCAGATCCACCACCTTTTTTACCTGTTGCTCATATTCACCTGAATGCCCATTGTTAGTCATGGTGAAGGTTCCTTGCAGGGGCCCAGCATAGCCGTGGAGCTCCAGCGGTTCCAGTTCCGGAGAGTATTGGACAGACCTCTTCCGAATATCAATGGGGGACTGACGCTTCCCGAGGCAGTCTGGGAAGTGATTTCCCCAGTGGACTTCATCCAGTTCCCCTTCAGAAGCAACGTCAGAGAGGAGGGAAGAGAAAGAGGAGAGGCTGTCAGGCTGAGCTTGCAATGAAGAAACTGTCTTAGGTAGAAGTTCTGAGGCACACAGCCCTAGGCAGCTTGAGACAAGGATATCTGAACTATCATGTCTCTCCTCTTATATACCCAATTCATCACTCACACTCTACAAGAGAGGGACACCTGCAGGAGGTCCATATGATACAGGAATAGGGCCTTCTGTGTGGTGGCTCCAGCCTTTTGGAATTCCCTCCTGTTAAATATTAGGCTGAAAGTACACCATACAGTGGTACCTCAGGTTAAGAACTTAATTCGTTCCGGAGGTCCGTTCTTAACCTGAAACTGTTCTTAACCTGAAGCACTACTTTAGCTAATGGGCCTCCTGCTGCTGCCACGCTGCCGGAGCACGATTTCTGTTCTCATCCTGAAGCAAAGTTCTTAACCCGAGGTAATATTTCTGGGTTAGTGGAGTCTGTAACCTGAAGCGTATGTAACCTGAAGCATATGTAACCCGAGGTACCACTGTATATTTATAGCACATGGCTTCCCCCTTCAAAAACAACAACATGGGAACTGTAGTTTGTCAAGGGTTCTGGGAATTGTAGCTCTGTGGCAAGTAAACTACAGTTCCCGGTAATTTTTTTGGGGGGGGGCCATGTGGTTTAAATGTGCTTTAAATCTATGGTGTGAAGCAATGCTTTATGCGCTAAATGATTCCCTAAGAAGTTGTGCTCTTATGCTCTGACCACTCAGACGCATCTAAGTGAATCTCTTCTTACTGCCTGTCACGTTCTCAGGGTGCTATTCCCTGAAGTTGGTGTATAAACACTCTAAAGATGTTGATGCTGCTGTGGTTTAATTAATAAAATACATTCCATGACATCACAGCAAGTCAGGGCAGGGCTGCCAACCGCAGCTTGAAAACAACAGCCTGTTTAGGTAGTGTGGTGGGGCTTGCCTGTAAAAGCTCCAATATTCCTTTAATGTCCAAATCTTCAAAGCAACTCATGCAAATAGACAAGGCTCTTTCCTCTCTCTCTCCCTATGTCTCTCTTATCAGTATATTTAGCTCTTATGGCCTAGTAGGGGCCTCAAGGTTGCCTCTCAAACCTCCCTGCTTTGTTTGCAATCGATACGGGAACCTTTCCTCTCATCTTTGTCAGTTCTCTTGTTGGCGGTCAGAGGCATTGATCCGTTCCGCCACACTCACCGCTTTCCAAAGGAAAGTGCGGCAGAGATGAAAACAGACGCGTTGGCCTTTTTGCAGCAGCCTCCGAAAGAATGGCTAATGGAGAAGGATGGTGGAGGCTGTAGTCCAGCAATATGGGGGGCGGGGAGACACAGCTTCCCCATGCCTGGACTCAAGGCTCCTGGGAGCACCTTCCAGAAAGGAAGCTCCCTGCTGTGTCTCTGCATGAGTAGCTGTTCTGGCTGCTATTAAGACTGTTCAAAACAGGGATAGGAACCTGCGGCTTTCCAGATGACGTTTGACTGCAACTCCCCTCAACCCTAGCCCCCAGGGCCAAAGGTCAGGATGATGGGAGTTGTAGTCTGAAACATCTGGAGGGCACCAGGATGGCTATCCCTGAGTTGAGAGTCACAGTGAAGAGACCTCCTGTTAGTGCCCAGGTCAGCCATAATGCTCCCTAGTTGAGCCTGAGCCAACTGCTCATTCCAATCCTAGATCGATTTGGTCGTATGAATGGAGCTGAGCAGTTAGAGAATCTGCTTTGCCTGCAGACGGGTTCCAGGTTCAACCCCTGACATCTCCAGGAAGGGAAGGGAAAGATCCCTGTGCGCAGTCTTGCAGCATTACTGCCAGTCTGTGTAAGTGCTACTGAGCTTGGTGGACCCGTGGTCTGGTCTGACTCCACTTCCTCTGTTCCTTTTTTGTGGGGAGCAGCCTGTAATCCAGGGATAGATTCTCCCTATGGTTTTCTGACAATATATCTGCATGGCTGATACAGTCATACCTCGAGTTGAATGTGCTTTGGGTTGAGCGTGTTCGAGTTGCGCTCCGCGGCAACCCGGAAGTAACAGAGCGCATTACTTCCGGGTTTCGCCGCTTGCACATGCGCAGACGCTCAAAATTATGTCACGCGCATGCGCGGAAGCGGCAAAATGCGACCCACGCACACGCAGACACGCTGTCACATCTTGCGTTCTGTTCAGGATGCAAACGGGGCTCCAGAACGGATCCTGTTGGCATCCCAAGGTACCACTGTAATTGCTTATATATATATATATATATATATAGAGAGAGAGAGAGAGAGAGAGAGAGAGATATTATGTACATAGCTAGGGCTGCCATACATCCGGAATTTCCAAGACATATCCGGGATTCGTCCGTCGGAAATAGAGTCTGGGTGGAATTTCTGAAAATCTGTAAACATGCCCAGGAAAACCCAGGTGTATGGCAACCCATGTCAGAAGCAGTGTTAGAAACTGAGATATGAAAGCTAGGAGCCAAATGGCACCTTAAACCTAGGTTATGGGCGCAACAACGGAATGTCTAGGCACACTTTTTAAAATAACAATACAAAGCTGAAAATGAATGAACTGCAGCTTAAATATTGTGTTCATTTTTCACATGGTCTAGTCCTTTCCCTGCCCACCCCCCTAATATTCTTAAGAGGGTCTCTTCTCCAGTCTTCAGAGAGTAGCTGGAAGTGGGGAGGCAGAAAAAGGTCCTCCTTTCCTCCCACTCTGCAGTTTTAATCTGAAATCTTAGGCGCAGCACTGCGGCCAGAGCTCAGAAAATGCTCATGCCAATGAAATTCCCTGTCACAAAATGCGCCTAGAGCAATGGGAGTTTTGAACACTGGTCGGAAGTGGTGTTTTTTGGGCAAATTTCCTTTAAAAATAGTTCAAAAAAACTCAACAACTCTTGTGCCCGGATTCTCACTTTTTGAAATATGGCAATCCTAACATAGCATAAGAGGTGTTAAGTTCTTGCTTCGTTGTATTAAGGGGGTTGCACTACCCTTCCCCACAAACAATAAATATTTTTCTGCAGGAATGGAATTTTCCTTTACACAGAACAACATTAAAAACAACAACAACAACAACAACTTGTATATCTCCCACTGTAATGGTACAACCCACACAACCACCTCAATTTATATTTAGTCCTTTGTTTTTTTTAATTAATTTTTTATTGAAGTTTTAACAAATCACCACAATACAATAACAACACCATAACAATGACATACTAACAAACACAAAAAACAACAAAAAAACAACACATATAACTTCAATTTTTACTTTCTTTTAGCTTACTTTCACGACTTCCTCATACCTTCCCTTTCTGTATTCCAATTTCAAATTCAATTGTCAGCAAATCCTTACCCTACTTTTAAATTAGTTTTTAAAAAAATATTTTCTTCTAATTATCCCTTGCCGCTTTTAACCCCTTAATAACCAATCCAGCATTTTTCTAACCTTCATAATTTATATTTAGTCCTTTGATACCCTATGTTTCCCCCAGGGAACTTAAAAATAAATAAATCCTCGCAACAATTCTGTGAGTCAAGCTAGCTGAGATGTTGTAAATTTCTCCAAGTCACCACTTCAGAGCTCAAAAGGGGGATTTGAATCTGTCACTATGTGCACACTATAAAGCACATTTCCACCAAAGAACTCTGGGATATGTAGTTTGTTGTGAGAGCTAACAATAGCAGTTCTGTGAGGAATAAACTACAGTTCCCGGGATTCTTGGGGGAGAGGAAATGTGCTTTAAATATATGCTTGCATTTCCCCAATCTCTCGCCTGACGCACTAGCCACTATGCCACACTGCCTTTCAACCCCATCATTCCGTCACATGCGCAGACTTGGCATTATTTTTAAGCCTACATGCGTAGGGCTACAGGGCTTGATGCTGCAATCCTGATCCTATTTGCTCGGAAGGAAATCTTGCTGGAAGCCAATTGGATTTATGTCTGAGCAAATATGCCTAGCTTAGAGCTCAGTTTCAATCTAAGCCTTTCGTTTCAACCGGGTGTCAACCCTGCAGGTTTCCAGCAACAGAAGGGAGAATGTTAAACGCAGCGCCTACCCCCCCTTCTCCTCGCACCCCATCCCAATCCTGTCTCCTTATTACCTTTGTAGGTCCAGTGCAGGACATGAGAAGAGCTCAGATGCAAAAGGAACAGGGGGAAGACCCAGCCGCTAGTCCTCATGGCTCTCCCAAGTCTGAAAGCAGGTGCCAGCGAGGAACCAGCCCGTCGTCTTCTCTTATTTATTCTCGAAAGAGTAAATAACAATTTACTTTAAAGCCAGCCTTTTCCCCTCCTGCCCCACCTTTCCCTGCTCCCTGCCAAAACAATAACAGATATCATCAACCTGCTGGGGTATTCCCTCCCCCCAAGCTTACATCTCCTAATGATATCTTATTGACCCACCTGGGAGAAGATCTGCCAGGCACTCTAATGGGATAGCAAAACAGCAAAGAGCACAAGGTCAATGGCACCAAGGCAATGTAACGTTCTGTACTTTTGCAAAGCTCGCGGTCTCCCCTCTCGGGAGCCGGCGTTATTGACCTTCTGTACAGCAGCGTCCTGGAAGCATTAATGTTTAATGCTTCCCAGCATGCATTAGGGCAGGGAGGGGGGTAGGGAACCTTCAGCCCGGGGGCCAAAGGCAGCCCTCCAAGACTCTCTGCCTGGACCTCAGGATACACAAAACACACCCACTTCCCAGAGCGGAACCTCCACCGGCCCGGCTCTGGGCTTCATTCCCCGAAATCTGGGTGGGATACCCTCCAAACTGCTGCCAAAGCTTTGCAGCCGTTTCGCACCCAAAACCCCACGTTTTGCACACACATTACCTCCCAAAACTGAGTAATTTGGGACCCCCCAACCCCAGCATTACCCGATTGACTCCAAACTGGTGCCAAAGTTTTGCAATATTTTTGCACCCTTTTGTACCATGAACCCTACGTTTTGCACCGCCACCCCCAAACTAAGAAATCAACATTCAAACAGGAAGTCATAGATATCTCCCCCCCACCCAAAAAATATATATGCAACATTGTCCAATTCACTCCAAGCTTGAGTGTTTTTGCCTGGCTGAAAAGTGCCCTTGAACTCTGATCATGCCGCATTTGCCTGAGGGTGTGTGTGTCTATAGAAAATAGTCTACTGTACAAAAATAAAGTTTACATTTACATTTGTTGCTCTGGCCACCTTTGCATCCGCCCCTCCCACCCCTAGCATGTGGCCCCTGGGAGTTTTCACAGAAGGGAATGTGGCCCTCGAGCTGGAATAGTCTCCCTACTAATGCACTGGGTCTATAGTATAAAGCAGGGGTCGGCAACGTGTGGTCCATGGACAGGATGCAGCCCACAAAGACCATTTTACTGGCCCACGAGCTGCCCCAAACTGAGCTGCCCGCTTGGCGAGTCCCCCGCGCGCTGCGCTAAACCAGCGCAGCACAGTGTGCGGACTTGCCAAAAATCACGCCTGCGTACATGCAGATACTGGAAATCACGTCTGCACATGTCCAGATGCCAAAAATCGCTTCTGTGCAGGTGCGATTTTTGGTGTCTGGGCATGCGCAGAACCGATTACCAACGATGCAGACATGTGAAGACACGATTTCCGGCGTCGTGCTGCACCAGTCTGGCCCACAGACAATTTCCGTGGGAGTGCTCCAGCCCATGGCCAGTAAACCTTGCTGACCCCTGGTATATGGGCACGTGGTGTCACCACCATAGTGAAGGAAAGCCGGTTTGTGTTTGGTCAGCATCCGGGCAGGAGGCCGTTCAGGGCCTCAGGCGCGATGCAAATTTCATAAACAAGACTTCAGGCACACAGATGGAGCCCCAAGGAGAAAACGTCAGACTCGGCACCAGAATGTAGCAAGTTTGGAGTACCAGCTTGGGCTCCCAGACCTGGAAGTGCAAGAACACCATCCCAGAATAATATGCTACTGAGGAGGCAGTGCCCAGGCCTGTGCCCAGACTCCATCCGAATCCCTGACCCCAGAATGAATCTGGCTGATTCAGGTCGACTCAGGATTTGGCTGGAGTTGAGGCACTGGAGTTATTTGGACCTATCACAGCCGGATGGGGAGATCTGGAGGCAAGGAGGGTGGAGGAGACTGCACAAGTTTGGTTCAAGGTCCAGATCAGGTCAGGTTGGCTCCAGATCATCCTGGGTCAGATTTTTCTCTCACTTTTAGGGGAGATGGGTCTAGTTTGGATGCTGTGTCTTGTTTCCCCCCAGTCCTTCATAAGCTGTGTTAAGTTGTGGGTGAACATATCAGACGACACAGCGATTCTTCAAACAGCTCTTGTTTATTCAGAGACCAGAACAGAACTGAGCTGACGGGCTCAGTCAGCCTGCTTGTATAGAGCTCCAGTACAATGTTACTGTAGCAAATTTCTAAAACTATCCAATCACTGAACGTCACTTTCGATCCTTCATTTGCATAATTATCTACAGTATCCCCCTGCTGGCCCAGGGTGGGAACTTCAGTACATAACACCCTGTACTCTACATCTGGAGGGCACCAGGTTGACTACACTAGCCAAGCAGCAGTTCTCAACCTGTGGGTCCCCAGATGTTGTTGGACTACAACTCCCATCATCCCTGAGCTCTGGCCTTGCTAGCTAAAGGTGATGGGAGTTGTAGTTCAACAACATCTGGGGACCCACAGGTTGAGAAAGGCTGAGCCAAGGCATCCTCATTCCCACCATTTACCTTCAAAACAACCTTGCAAGGCGGGATAGGGTGAGAGAGGTGACACCTGGCCAAAGGTCACTCCGTAAGCTTTGTAACTGAGTGGGGATCAAAACCCAGTTTTCCCTGAATTTAGCCCAGTGCTAATTATTGCACTAGCTGTCCCTTTATTGGTTTAAAACAAAAGCTGTGGACCCCATCGCAACAGGAAAACGCTTTGCGTATGCTGAGAAATATCTTGCTCTTAAATTCGTCGCTGTCTTAAAAACAAACAAAAGAGAAAACCTTTGGTCTCTTTCACGAGGATCCATACCTAGGATCAATGTTTTTGCAGCGCTGGCAAACACTAGATCTGTGATTTCAACTGTACAGTCTACCAATGTGATTTTTAACAAATTAGAGGGCTCATTCCATCAGCTTTGCCAACAGACCAGCTGTATCAGGAACCTCTTAGCTCTGAACTGTGTCAGCTGGTCATTATCGGAACAACTTTTTAAAGAATTGGTGCCTGAGTTTGCTTTCCTCTTCCCTCCGTGTCCCTTTTCCCTTGTGTGTTGTGGTGGGGGTGGGGGTTTAGATTGTAAGCCTGCAGGCAGGGACTGCCTTGCTTTAATTAACTGTAGGTAAGAAATGCACTAAATAAATAATATAATAATTTAATGGTGGATTTGCTGGCCAGGTGTGGAGGGTTGCCACCCACAAACATTCATGAGGAGCTGCTTTAATTCTACTAGATCTGATTTTTTACTCTGACTCCATGGAAAAACAAAGCATATTTCTCTTTATGTGCACACAAGCATACATGTCCTTTGGGGGCGGTTGAATTGTGATGCAGGTCTGGGGAGGTGGAGGGAAAGAAGCAACCATGAGTGTATGCCCATGGCACTCTCTCAAAATTCAATATATTTTCACTGGCCTGAAAAGGTTAGTGACACCCCTCTACCAACAGCCCAGTTTAAATGAATGTTTGGGGTTCTGATGTCACATTCCCCCCCCCCCCGGTGAATCTAAACTCTACATTCTCAACCTCTGAGCAAGGGCAAGGAGACTTTTGAACACAATCATTTCAGGCTTGCAAAAGGAGCAGAATGGAGACACTGGTGCAGAGGTGATGCTCTGCGGTGGAATCCCTTGCAGGTGATGCTGGTATAAATGGCTGAGTTGCTTTCTCTCAGCTAATTTCAATGACTATTTAAGGTAAAGGACCCCTGGATGGTTAAGCCCAGTCAAAGGCTACTATGGGGTTGCAGTGCTTGTCTCGCTCTATAGGCCGAGGGAGCCGGCGTTTGTCCACAGACAGCTTTCCAGGTCATGTGGCCAGCATGACTAAACCACTTCTGGCACAAAGGGACACCATGACGGAAGCCAGAATGCACGGAAATGCCATTTACCTTCCCACCGCAGTGGTACCTATTTATTGACTTGCACTGGTGTGCATTAGAACTGCTAGGTTGGCAGAAACTGGGACAGAGCAATGGGAGCTCACCCCGTCGCACAGATTTGAACCCATAGCTGTCAACGTTTTCCTTTTTTTAAAGGAAATTCCTTTATTCTGAATAGGATTCCTCGCAATAAAAGGGAAAAGCTGACAGCTATGTTTGAACCGCTGACCTTCTGATCAGCAAGCCCAAGAGGCTCAGTGGTTTAGACCACAGCGCCACCCGCTCCCTCAATGACTATTTACCCAGCCCTGGATATACAAGGATTACGCAAGGCACCGTGGGCCATGTTTGATTAGCTCTGCCGTTGCACAGACCAATGCAGATGTCAAAAGCAATGACTCCTCCAGGGAAGGGGAGGTGGGGGAAGCCGGGAAGGAATAACACCATCTGATCTTGCATGCACCATGCGGAATAATAATGAATGAGATGGCAGGAAGCTAAGCATTTGCAGGCAGTGAGTTCCCAAGCGAGCTTCAGGTTTTGTGTAATGCTGCCGTGGTGGGAATGGGAGTGGTCACACAGAAAAGCAAAACCTCTCTTTTTATTTATCCTTGTAGGATGCGCTGTTTGCATTCAGTTTAACTAGTAAAGCATTATCTGTTTCCCTCCTCCCTGAGCTCCATATGCCCTATTCAAAATGCATCAGTTAACACTGCAAGTTGATGAGCCCTCAAACCCTGAATTCAAATCTTGTCTCAGTCTTGACTCAGTAGCTAGCCTTAGCCCAGCTGTCCTATCCAGTCTCAGGCCCTGGACTCCAATATGAAGTGTAAGAATCTGTACAGCATTCCAGGTCCCACAGAATCCTTTGGCAGCTGGGTACCTTATCACTGCGCCAAGAGTTCTGTTTACCTCTCAGGCTTGCACAGGCATTTACAACAAAGATGGAGAAAATCTTGCCAAGTTGCATCTATTTTGGCTGGTGGTGGATTGCCAGAGTATCTGCTACATATCTTCCTCATCCCCAGCTACCAAATCCTTTTAAATTTAGATGCAAACTGGGACCTTCTGCATGCAGATCATTGTGCTATGGAGTCCCTCCCCTTAAGGTCTAGTTTGTTGTTGAACCTTGGTCAGCTGGGACTGGGCTTGCCAACTTAACTTATTTTAAAAAGTGTGACCACACACTTGAGGTGGTAGACAATTTTGTCTACCTGGGTTCCACCATAACCAGCAACCTCTCCATCAATGGTGAGCTGGACAAGCGTATTGGCAAGGCAGCTATGGCAATGGCTCGCCTCTCCAAAAGGGTGTGGGAGAATGTGATGCTAATGTTCAATACCAAGGCGAAGGTTTACCAGGCCTGTGTTTAGCACACTGCTTTGTGGAAGTAAGTTGTAGGCAACTTACAGCCATCAGGAGCAACGCCCCAACATCTTCCACATGTGCTGTTGGTCAGGAAGATTTGTGGTATCACAGGGCAGGACACAATTCCAAACAAAGAGGTGCTCTCCCAATCCCACATTCCCAGCACATTCTCACTCCTGTCTCAGCAACGTCTATGATGTCTTGGTCACATCCACAGAATGGAAAGTGGCAGGATCCCCAAGGACGTACTCTACAGAGAGCTGGCTTCTGGCACCAGGCCAATGGGCAGACCAACTCTGTGCTACAAATATGTCTGCAGAAGGAACATGAATGCTGGCAACATCAACCCTGCCACGTGGGAATCCCTTGCAGTCAACCACAGTGCCTGGAGACAGGCAGTCAATTTGTGTATCCATAGCAGTGACCAGAGGAGAAATGGCCACTGGGAAGAGGGCAGAGGGAAGGCACGCCGTGTTGCATCTGCAGCAGCACAACTGGACGCCTTCATCTGCCCCAGCTGCAACAAAACATGTCTCTCCCGCATCAATCTCTACAGCCACAGCAGGCGCTGCAACCTTCCAACAGCTTGACCTCCTCCCCAAAAGTGCACTCCTCCATTGTCTCCAAAGAGGGGTGAGGGGAGAGACTTCACCAGGCAAGGCCTTCTTCCACCTGCCTTGCCCCACCCTCCAGTCTCTGCTTCTCAGTTTGTATTGTATTATTTTATGCACCGCAGCATGCTGTTGTTTTCTGATTATAGTTTAGAAATTATTTATTGTAATTGTTAAGAGTGGATTTCTGTTTAGCTTTTATATGCCGATATTATTATTCTATATTATTCTAATGATTGTTGAATGTTACTTTATTTGATGTAGGTTGGTTATTTTAAAGTAATGTTTTATTATCACATTTTTTGCATTGCATTATTTCTTTATAAGGTGTACATTCTTTGTTTCTTCAGCTTGTAAACCGCCTTGAGTATTGTAAGATAGAAAGACGGTATACAAATTAAAAGTGATGATGATGAAAGACAGGTGGATGTCAATGTTACACAGAGGATGGAGCAAACTTGTTTTTCACCTGCTCTGGATTCAAGTTACCAGAAAGGGGATTCCGCCTAAACATCAGGAAGAACATTCTGACAGTAACAGCAGTTTGACAGTGTCTCCCACAATAGGTGAACTCTTCTTCCTTTTTTTGTAAGCAGAGGTTGGATGGCCCCCTGTCATGGACGCTTAAGTTGAGATTCCTGTATTGCAGGGGGTTGGACTAGATGACCCTCGGGGTCCCTTCCAATTCCACGATTCTATGGCAGGGAGAAAAAACAACATTTCCCCCCCCCCCTTCTCTTTCTGGAAACGCTTGCGTAGAACCGCTCCCACACTCGGCTTGATTCCTCTGGCTTTTCAGCTGCGTTGTGCATTGAGGAGTTGTGACATCCAGTGGTCAAACACAATGCTGCTTTCGTTGGGTAGAGAGTTCTTCATGCATGCCCACAATAACATAGGCCTTCTGGGGCATTTTTCCATCTTCCAAAATGCTAGCCAGACACTTTGGGGTTTGTTTGGGTTTTTTGTCTGGCTGAGGGGGATGATGAGAGAATGCAATTTTACAATACCAGCGTGAGGAGAAGGAGAAGGTGGAAGAGCAGATGTTCTTCTGTGCCACCAACAGCAATCAAGCAAGGAATTATAAATAATAATTTGTAGAGGCTTAGCGGTTGTCTATTTGCAGATAGGCTAACTTGTGATGGTGGGGGGGGGGAAGAGTAGGGTATGGGAAGGTCCATAGCTCAGCGGTAAAGCATCTGTTTGAATGCAGAAGGTTCCAGGTTCAGTTCCTGGCATCTCCAGGTAGGACTGGGAATGTCCCTGTCTGAACCCCCAGAGAGCTGCTGCCAGTCTGTGTAGACCAGTGGTGGCCAAACTTGGCCCTCCAGCTGTTTTGGGACTACAGGTCCCATCATCCCTGACCATAGGGAGCATAGGGACAAAGCTGCCAGGCCCCAGTCCTCACCTCACGTATCACTGCCCTGTCCATTTATCCTATTGCTGCGGCTGCTGGAGCCTTATCTATCCACTTCCACAAGCCAAGTTTTACAGGTGAGCGGTGCTGCCCACCCCTCAGTCACCTGACATCAGTGACATCAGGTGATCCCAATAACCTGTGCGGTTTGCAAGCAAAACGTTGCAGCTACTGTATTATGCATTGGTTTTCTCTGCGATAGCCTGCCTTCCTTTAGCGTATAAAAGCCCAAAGAGTTATTAACGACAGCAAAATAACACACTGAAAAATTGAATTGTTGTGCAATCAAGATGTACCTCAGGAACAGCTCAGTGTGAATCGGTCCCTTTGACACTATGCTTTTAAAGCCCATTCTTTCCCTCAAAGAAGTTTGGGGTTTTTTTTACACCTTTTGGGAGTAACGGATAGACCCCCGTCCCCGCCTGCCCAACACCCCACTTTATAAATAAATGGGACACATCTGAACAGTCAGATACGAGCATTCCTTTCGTTATTTAGCTCTTGGGCCCAGTTCCTCAGAAGGAAAAAAGCAAGGAGAGGTGTCAGGAAGTGTGAGGAAAGGGTGTCAGGATTCTTTCTGCACTGCGGAGCTTCAAAATTGTAAAAACCAGGCCCTGAATGACAATACTGAAGAGACGCTTCATGCCTCTTGAATGAAATACAGTGGTACCTCGGGTTACAGATGCTTCAGGTTACAGACTCCACTAACCCAGAAATAGTACCTCGGGTTAAGAACTTTGCTTCAGGATGAGAACAGAAATCGCGCAGCAGCAGCGCGGCAGCAGCAGGAGGCCCCATTAGCTAAAATGGTGCTTCAGGTTAAGAACAGTTTCAGGTTAAGAACAGACCTCTGGAACGAATTAAGTACTTAACCCGAGGTACCACTGTATATTCTCTCCACTCTGTGGATTGGACTTGATTTCAAAATATAATTATTAAACAAGACAGTCTACAGTTAGAGTTGGTGAGACACTATGGCTAACATGAACCAGGAAGTTGCGAGTTCAGATCCTCCCCGCCACAAACTTCCGAAGTGAGCTTAGGTGAGATAATTACATTACTTCATCACATTTCATCATCACTGCTGGTATACCCACCACACCCGCCCTGGATGGAAATGAAGCAGACTGTGAAGAAAAGTGCTTGGAATATGGAGAAAGGGAGAGTTTAGCTCCCCTCAGGTCACACCCATTCCTTTTTGGTGTGTAAAATAGACCCTGGACCACTCAACCTCCCACTTTATAAATGAATGGGGCACACACCTGAACAATCAAATATGACGCTCCTGTCATAGGATGGGCCCTCAAGCCTAGTTCCTCACAAGGAGAAAGCGAGGAGAGTTATGAAGAAGTGTGGGGAAAGGGTGACCTCTGCCTGTGAAGAAAGGACAATGAGGCCTGATTTTAAGTCACATTGACTCAATACATGTAAAGGACTTTTAAAACACATGGCTTCGCCTCTAAAAGAATCTCTAGGTCTCTATTCACCTCCTGCACAGCCCCATCCACACCACCCTCCCGCGCCACAAAGGGGTCAAAACTTTGGGAAACCCTGATCTAGATGCTTCCTTTATTGGAAAGATCTGTAAAATTGTGTCCTTATGCATGAAGGGAAAATTCAGCAAAATAATTAATTATGATGCACAATTCCACACGGATTGAGAAACGGGTCGCTATGTTCATAGTCTTTCACATACATGCAGTTTAACTCACCTGACCGATGTGCAGTGATGTAATTGCTATGAGATCTGAAAACGGTCCTGGCCTTAGAGATCTGGGTACCTTTGCCCCCATTCCATCCATGATCGCTGTGAAAATTCTCTCCGCCATATGTAGATCTGCTTGTGACATCACAAGAGGCAGTTGGGTTCTACTATTAAACCTCCCCATCTCCTTTCTTTGTCCCTTATTTACCATTATATTCCAGTCCATGAGCTTTGCTCATTCAATACTACCAGATTACGTTGCAGTAACAGTAGAGGGTGGTGCGTCAGGGCAAATGAGGCACTGCCCCACCACTGCCCAATGTCAGGCCCCACTTGCCTGCCCTCTTACCTACAACCAGATCACGGAGGCCTCCCGGTTTCCTCCTCCTTAAGCTGCATTTGTGCCATACTGCGGTGAACAGTTATGGCTTCCCCCAAAGAATTCTGGGAGTTGTAGTTTGCTAAGTGTGATGAAAGTAATTGGGAGGCACCTATTCCTGCCGGGTTTGTCCATTGCTACTTCCAAATCAGGTACATTCCTGAGTTCCACAAGTATTTCCCCTACTCCTCACATTCAGCCTCCAGAGGTGTTCCTGAGCATGTGCAGAGTGCATTTATATACCCACCAAATAACTACGGAAAGTCCCAGTTTTTCAAGGGAAGACTTACAGAGGTGCAGCAGGTAGTTCACTGCAGCTGTCAACCATACAGCCCCCTCCTCAAGCCCCATCTTGTACCATCTTAAACACAAACACATTTATAGTGACAGAAGCTTTAATGGCTCCTGCAATGAACCAAACAATCCCCTGGACTCACGCGCTCTGAATTATTACATTCAACAGATTGTGTGCCCAGGACAAAGTTACAGTACTGTACGATACTGTAGCTGGAGCCTCTATCAGGGAGGCATCCGTGCTGAAAATCCTGGCATAATTCAGGTGTTGGTATTATTTTTCCTTGCATCAGCTTATTTCTTTTTCTTTTCTTTTTTAAATTAATAACATAGTATTGTACAGTTTGGCAGGAGCCATAGACTGGGGAGATAAGGCTTCTACGGCAGGGAGAGGGGGATATCACTGGTCATTCACTGATTTTCTGCTCTGTAGGCATTTGAAAAAATATTATTTCTTTGCTTCCCACCTCTGGGATAACTATGCGATTTGCTTTTCCGTGAGAATCTGGATGTGCTGCCGATGGAATCGGGCGCTTTGCACGCTCGTTTTGAAAACAACCGAATTCTTTCTCACGATGGGGGCGAGGTGGGAACAGGAGGCGTTAAGTGAACAGAAAGACAGCACGGGCATCTGCTTTTGCAGAAGGAAGAGCTGGTGGGGGTTCGCAGTGTTTGAAGGGGATGGGGTCAACAGTACGTTGCCGAGCACAATTCAAAGTGCTGGTGTTGACCTTTAAAGCCCTAAACGGCCTCGGTCCAGTATACCTGAAGGAGCATCTCCACCCCCATCATTCTGCCCGGACGCTGAGGTCCAGCGCCGAGGGCCTTCTGGCGGTTCCCTCATTGCGAGAAGCAAAGCTACAGGGAACCAGGCAGAGGGCCTTCTCGGCAGTGGCGCCCGCCCTGTGGAACGCCCTTCCAGCAGATGTCAAAGCGATAAACAACTACCTGACATTCAGAAGACATCTTAAGGCAGCCCTGTTCAGGGAAGTTTTTAACGTGTGATATTTTACTGTATTTTTGGTTTTTATGGAAGCCGCCCAGAGTGGCTGGGGAGGCCCAGCCAGATGGGCGGGGTATAAATAATAATAAATAATAAATAATCTCCACCGGAAAAGGCCTTAATGGAAAACAGCATCTCAGACAATAACTCTCTGTGTGCATTTATTTAAAGTTTGATAAGCAAGGGGTTTCTTGAGTGAAATGTGCCCTAATCCAGAAATACTTAAGTCTTATAAGAAGAAGAAGAGGGGAAAAGGCATGTAAAAATTAAAATTTGCTGTGTAGATGGTTGCGATGTGCATTGTAATTCCTGTACTGAGTAGAGCTTGTAGAGGACCACCAAAATCTATTCCAGCTCTGATCCAAATTATTATTATTATTATTATTATTATTATTATTATTATTATTATTTATTTGTACCCCGCCCATCTGGCTGGGCCTTCCCAGCCACTCTGGGCAGCTTCCACAAAGACAAAAAATACACTAATATGTCATACATTAAAAACGTCCTTGAACAGGGCTGCCTTAAGATGTCTTCTGAATGTAAGGTAGTTGTTTATCTCTTTGACATCTGATGGGAATGCGTTCCACAGGGCGGGCGCCACTACCGAGAAGGCCCTCTGCCTGGTTCCCTGTAGCTTTGCTTCTCGCAATGAGGGAACCGCCACAAGGCCCTCGGTGCTGGACCTCAGCGTCCGGGCAGAACAATGCAGGTGGAGACGCTCCTTCAGGTATACTGGGCCAAGGCTGTTTAGGGCTTTAAAGGTCAACACCAACATTTTGAATGATCCTAAGGCCTCATTCACTCTATTCATCTAAAGCATTCTTATTCCACTTTAAACAGTCTTGACTTCCCCCAAAGAATTCTGGGATCTGTAATTTGTTAAGGGTGCTGAGAGTTGTTAGGCGGCCCCAATCCCCTCATAGAGCTACAATTCTCAAAGTGCTTTTAGCGATCAATCCGGGAACCCTGGGAAGCGTAGCTCTGTTGGGGGGAAAGGCAGCTGACTGTCTAGTTTGGGGATGGGGAAGCTGTGGCCCTCCAGATGTTGCTGGATATACTCAATATAATCAGACCCCAAACAGCATGGGCAAGGCTCAGGGATGATGGGAGCTGTAGTCCAACAATATCTGGAGGACATCAGGCTTCCCGTTTACCTTCCCACCAGAGTGGTACCTATTTATCTACTTGCACTTTGATGTGCTTTCAAACTGCTAAATTGGCAGGAAGTAAGCAACTGGTCCCTTCGCCCTCATCTCTGTACTTAATCGCAATATTAGGAGGGAAGGAGCGAGTGCGCGAGTAATAAAATATCATATCATAGCAGCGTACCCTACAGCACGGTTGTAAGGTTTCCTAGGATAATTTATGCAAATGTGCTCTGAATGGGCTGTATAAGTTACAGAGTTATGTCTGTGAAACATGCAGAACCCACCTGTTTGCAACTGCTGCCTACAGAGGAAGTCTCTCCCACTATCTCACCTGCAATTTGTGTGGCCTAGTGGTTAGAGTGTTGGGCTGTGACACTGGAGACCAGAGTTCAAATCCCTGCTCAGCCATGAAGCTCACCTTGGCCCAGTCATCAAATCTGTTGCTTCTCATGCCCTGCGTGAAGGGTCTGCTGGAGGTAAAGGTAAAAAAAAGGTAAAGGACCCCTGGCAGTTCAGTTGCAAACGACTCTGGGGTTGTGGAGCTCATCTCGCTTTACTGGCCGAGGGAGCCAGCGTTTGTCCATAGACAGTTTTTCCGGGTCATGTGGCCAGCATGACTAAGCCGCTTCTGGCGAAGCAGAGCAGCGCACGGAAACGCCGTTTACCTTCCCACCAGAGTGGTACCTATTTATCTACTTGCACTTTGACGTGCTTTCAAACTGCTAGGTTGGCAGGAACTGGGACCGTGCAATGGGAGCTCACCCCGTCATGGGGATTCGAACCACTGACCTTCTGATCGGCAAGCCCTAGGCTCTGTGGTTTAGACCACAGCGCCTGGGAAACATGATTCTGAACTCAATGGTCCTTTGACCCCATCCAGCAGGGCTCTTATTATTGTTCTCATAGTTCAGGGCATGGGGAGCCATATTCAGCTCCAGGGCCGCATTCTCTTGTGGACAATGTTGCCAGAAGGGTGGGGCCACCAGCAAAAGATATCTTACCTATGCCAGCCAGCCAGCATGCAAAAGTCCGATGTTCCCACAACACTATGTCTCTCCATACTGCTTTCAGGAAATCAAAGAGGCACTTTCCAGCTTTCCTTCCAGGCAAAAGCACTCAGAGAAGCTGTGGCCTGTGACAGGGAGTGAGGCCTGAGGAGATTCCAGAGAGCCATTTGCCCCGCCCCACCCTATTATTATTATTATAATTATTATAATTATTACTAATTTGTTGGGCTCTAGTTGACCTAGCAGGGCTCGTCTTAACTAGAACGGTCTTATTTCTGATGATGCATGTATAAGGATTGTACCGAGATAAGTACAGTGGTACCTCGGGTTAAGTACTTAATCCGTTCCGGAGGTCCATTCTTAACCTGAAACTGTTCTTAACCTGAAGCACCACTTTAGCTAATGGGGCCTCCTACTGCCGCCACGCCACCAGAGCACGATTTCTGTTCTCATCCTGAAGCAAAGTTCTTAACCCGAGGTAATATTTCTGGGTTAGCGGAGTCTGTAACCTGAAACGTATGTAACCTGAAGCGTATATAACCTGAGGTACCACTGTATATCATTAGATTAATCAGATCTTGTTTATTGTTGTGGGACATATGATTAAGGTAGTTTAAATCTTGCCTCTGAGCACATCCAGAGAATGTTCCTTTTTTTAACAAAGGAACTCTGCACATGCTCAGATAAACTTGCACCAACCAATGAAAGGACTTGAGACTGATGGAGACGTTCTTGTATAATGGCCACCTTTTGTAATCCAGTTAATAGGCTTGAGCATCTGTGCCCACATGCATGAAACCTGAAAAATTAAATTAGTGATATATATTTTTTCAAAGGTTCTTTCCCTGCTTCCCACCCCCCTTTTTCTCCTCACAAAAGCCCTGTGGGGTAAGCTAAGCTGAGAGACAAAAACTTTACACAGTTGGGATGCATGTTGCAAAGTTTGGACCTCAATAAAGTTCCTTGCTTTCTAACTGATGCAGATATCCAAAAATGTGGTTTATGTAATTAAAAAAAAAAAAGCTAACATTTTTGTCTTTAAAAGTTTGGTTTCAGTATATTACATTTTGAATGTTAAAAATGATTTATCCGGTTTTAAATTTGGATGTGTATATATGTATATACAAAATTTGCTTTCTGTAGCATAAAATTTTGGAGACAGAGGGAAAATAATAAATCCTAGCTTTTATTAGGGCTACCGGCGAATTGTGCCGCTTTGCAACTGTTGCATGGAGGGCGGGGAGAAGAACCACGAGGATGTTCTGCTTCAGAACACCCCCCTTTTCTTCGCTTAGGAAAATGGGGATTTTCCATCACTTAAAAAAAAAAGAAAAGAGCCATCTATGGAGGCGAGCAGCCTCAGCAAAAGGGCCCGCTTGGGCACGTAGCGCACGCGCCAGGAGGCTGAGCTGGCGAGAAGCCCCTCCCGACAAATCAGGAAGAGGCAAAGGGGCCAGGCCAGCCAATGAGAAGCCGGGAAGGGTGCCCCTAATCTGCATGGACGGGACTATAGTTCAGCGCGAGCCGGGCGGATCTTCCCCAGTTGCCCGGGAGCGCGAGCTGAGAGCGGTGCTGGTTCCAATTAGCCGTCTGTTGTCGTTCTTTTTTTGTAAGGAAAATTATTCTATACTGCTAGTATTGTTATTATTATTTTGCAGGTGCTGTTAGCGCTCCAGATTAGTCACAGGTAAGTGGTGGTGGAGGGGGGGGGAACCTAAAATCTCTCCTTCCTTAGCACGGAGAAAGCTTGTTGCTTTAGGGAAGAAGGATACGCTTGCAAAAATGTTACAACGGGGAAGACTTTGCAGAAAAGGAAAGGAGAGGGAGTCTCCATTGCAAATATACTGGGGGGGGGGGGCGTTCAAACTGTGAAGTCAGCACTTCCTTTAGCAGGGCGAACAAAGGACCGAGCTCGGGCATTCCCCCCCCCAAAAAAAAATCATTGTCCGAAGCTAATATTATGTCACTAGGAAGGTTACCAGGGTCCTCAGGTTAAGTCCCATTATAGGCCTCTAAAACCAGCCCCCCATCTCTCTCTCTTGAAATCAAAGCAGTTTCAAGATCAGATAAAAGTTGCTGGCTCGTATAGGTCCAGGGTGAGGTGGGTGCCTGCCTTCCTACGGACTAGCCCCATAAGGGCCTGGATTCTGCAGCTGTCTGTAAAGTGTGTGGTTAGAGGTAAACTGTATCAGCCTTTTAGAGGAAATGGGGTGTGGAAGAGAGGCCATACATTTCAAGTACACCCCCCTCCCTATGGAACTGTAGTTTAAGGTTGCTGGGATTTATTGTGGGGGTGCTATAAATGTATGGTGTGCATGCAACCTCTAGAAGCGTAAGTGGCAGAGTAGCTGTGCAAGGGATGATCTTGGGTATCTTTTCCTCGCCTTCCTACTTCCTCCCGCAAAGGGTTAATCCTGGCGTGATTGACCCTCCCAAGGAAAGGAAGCTAGGAAAGCCCTCTCTAAGTACTTTAGAGGCCCATAAAACTAGCCGCCACCCTCCAAAAGTAATAGTGACTTGAAGATGGGGCTAGTTTTATGGCAAACCAGGATGGAAACTTGTTACCTGCAGTGCTTTGCGTGGTCTGGGGGTGAGAGAAGTATGGCCAGTGCATGATTCTACAGCGTGCACCATGCTGTGATCAGCTCCTTATCTCTCTCCTCCCTATCCACCTTGCTGGCCTTGCTTTCACTCAATCAGGCCTATGTGAAACACTGCAAGGAGCACTCGGAAGCCCACTGGTGTGTGTATTTTTTAAGCTTTCTTGAGCAGGAAGGAAAAAGGAGTGCCTTACCTAACACACTACCAAACACTTCCTCCTTCTCCTGCTCTTAGAACTTTGATGCCTTCCTAGGGACCAGCCACGTAATGGAGGCCCTCAAATTCTGTAACCTTGTCTGTGAAGTTCCCTGGTTACATAAAAATGTGAACGTAACTAAAATACCATCCTGTAGAATTCCAAGACTGGGAGGAGGCAGCTGGGCTAGGAGACATGTGTGGCAGCAGCAGGCTTCATGTCTCTAGGCTATCATGCCTTGCATGCCACATTCCGCCGTGCAAAGCTGAGCATGGATTTATGAGGGTGGCAGTTGCTGGGTTACACAGAATGTTGCAGCCATGTGCTAAAAACCAAAGGAAGGAAGGAAGGTTTTTTTTTTTTAAGCCTTATGATTCACACCCAACTTAACTCCCCCTCCTCTTCCTCCTTAACTACAATGAGTAGGAGGATCTGCGTCATGGATCAATTGCACCAGATGGACTTTCCCTTGGTGCAGGGATTGGTTATTGATGCAGTCTTCCTCCTGGGAGCAGTCCTTTGAGTTTCTAAGAAGCTTATTTAACCATTTCCAGAGGGAGAGATGTCTTGGTTTTGCTGCAAGTGCAACAGCTTTGTGGTGTCTGGAAGACATGCCTGAGGTCGACTACAAGGCCCCATTGGTTGTATCTGGTGCTCGTCCTACTCAGAGTAGACCCACTGAAGTTGGTGGCCATGACTACATGGCTCCTTTCATTTAAATGGGTCTACTCTGAGCAGAACTTGACAGAACTGCCTTTGGAGTGCATTGCTTCCCTCAAAAGAATCCTGGGAGCTGTAGGTCAGTCACCAGAGCTACAGTTCCCTTTAACAAACTACAATTCCCACGATTCTTTGGGGGAAATTATATGCTTTAAATGTATTGTGTGGACTTGAACTTAGGCTGCAATCCTAACTGCACTTACCTCTGAGTGGACATGGTTAGCATTGCAGCCTAGGATTGCTGCAAGACTCTTCTGTTATCTAATGACGAAACCTGTAATGATTAATAGTGGATGTTGCACAGTCTCATCTCTGCTTTGACCCTCTCTTGCAAAAGCAGCAGTCCTTCATCTCTCCTTTCCCAAATATTGAATGTTAGATTCTTACATCAGCTGCCTATGGCACCTTCGTTTTTAAAATCTTCCTATACCCGAGCATGACGTGTTCCCCATTCTTAAATATCTCCCAGAAAGGTGCATTCCTTGCATTTTGAAAACTAATGCGAATAAAGCAGAGTTTGGGGGATGCTGTTCCTTACTGCTTAGTTCTTCTAAGTGGTGACTGTTTCATAATAGCATGGAAGAGTAACACAGCCCTGCCCAAAGCTCCTTTGCAGGCTTTGCACAGAAGCTTCCAAAAGCGCTTAGCTCACAGAGAACTCCAATAATAATAATAATAATAATAATAATAATAATAGTAGTAGTAGTAGTAGTAGTAGTTTTGTATACCACACTTCACTGGAAGACCATAGGGCGGTTCACTACAAAAAAATACAAAATAGGAACACAAAATATATAATAAAAAATAAACCAATAACCACTCTCCCACAAACACATTTAAAAGGCCATAGAATGTTAATCAGCCAAAGCTCTGGCTGAAGAGAAACCTTTTTGCCAGCCAGACTCTTAAATATGTAATGGAGGTGCCAGGTGAAGCCTCCATAGGGAGAGCATTCCACAAACAGGGAGCCACCACAGACTAGGCCCGTTCTTCTGTTGCCACCCTCCAGACCTCTTGTGGAGTGGAAACATGAAGAAAGGCCTCAGTTCAGGGTGGAATCTTGAATGGATTAATAAGGCTGTTCCAGGTAGCGGGAGAAGCATGGAAGCGAGCCAGATGAAAAGTAGGGGATTAGAGGAGAGGAAGAGGTGGAAAGAAGTCCTTGAAACATCTGGTTTTTTAAAAAACGAATTAAACCCAAGCTTAGTTTTCCTTCCTCTCTGGATTCTAATCAGCAGCTTTGGCAAAAAAAGGTCAATAGTTTGTTCCAAAGGGCACACCGTGTGGAGGTCAAATCTAGTTTCCTTAAAGAATCTAGGGACATGTGGATGGATAGGGTGGAGAAGGACAGGCATTGAGCCATCCTCATTCCTGAGCTCAGTCTCCTCCTTTTTTTTTTTTTAATTCAGTTACATGAAATGCTGAGTCACAGGGCAGAATTAGACATCTTGAGGCAGGCAGGAAATGATGCTTGCTCACTTCCAAACCCGCAGATTCAGACACAAATGGAAGAGTCCATTTTATGTGGCTTGAACCATGTGCCATGAAACTTATCAGGGGCCTCAGTTAGGAATGGGGAACCTGCTGCCCTCAAGGTGATGTTGGCGTCTATCATACCTGGCTGTTGTTGGCTGTGTTAGCTAGGATGGATTGGAGCTTAATAATTTCCATCTGCTCTGTTTGGTCAATTCGTCCTCTCGCTAAGGGCAGAGTTGTGTGTGCTTTGGGGCAGTGGGGGGAGGGGAGCTCTGATTTGTGTGGCTTGTATTAATTGTGCAGGTTGATGTATGTTCGTCTCAAAAGTATTTCCTTTGGGTGTGGCAAGGACACCATAGGAAGCTGCCTTGTACTGAATCAGACCACTGGCTCAGTGGCTCTCCGGGTTTTCAGACACTTCCAGCCTCCCTTGGAGATACTGGGAATTTGAACCCAGGACCCTCCTGCATGTTCTGTTACTTGAGCTGTGATGCTTCCCAAATCCTGCTTGCCTCCTACCTGTTAGAAACGCAGGGAGCAGCGTTATACTGTGTCAACCCACTGGTCCACCTAGCTGAATTTTGTCTACACGGGTTGGCAGCACCTCTCTAGGATTTCAGATAAGGGTTCTCTTTGACATACAAAGCAAATGCGCTACCACTGAGCTATGGCCCTTCATTCTTCACAGTTTCCAGAGTTTCTGTAGTCAGTAAGAGTAGCGAGGTGGGGGAAAGGGAAATCTAGGGCTCCTGCCCCTTTAATAGGTGTACAGATGAGGGGATTCCAGCAGGAGTAGCTTCTGCATGCAGTGAGTATCCTCTGCTGGGCAAAAGACTAAATAACCTTTTGCATTAGCTGCTTCTGCTTCTTTTAAAAAAACCAAAACGAGGCAAGTTATTAGGCAGTAGCTTTTGCATCTAAGAGGCTTCCTGCAAAAAAAAAATCCAGATACTTTTCAAAAGAGAAAGTGGAGAGTATCGGCTTAGTATTAAACACCGACTTTGCAAGGATCCATCTGGCTTTTTGCCTCGGGGGATAGCTGGTTTGCAAAAGATCAAATATATCAAGGCTGTCTGATCAAGGGATTGGTGCAACTCCCATACGATGAAAGGATTATTATAGTGCTTGGGATTTTTTCAGTTTAGAGAAAAGGTGAGTGAGTGTGGGAGAGGAAATGATAGAGGCGTTTAAAATCTCACACAGCCTGAAGAAATCTAACACAGAGATGGTTTTCTCCTCGCTCATATTACTGGAGCCCAGTGTTGTCGTCCAGTGAAGCTGAATGTTGGGGAGACACTGGGCAGATGGAAGAAAGTACTTCTTCACAACAGCGCATAGTTAAACTCTGGAACTCACTGCCACAGGCTGCAGTGATGGTCCTCAACCTAATTCTCATGCAAAGAGCATTAGTCTTAGAGGGAGTGTAGATGATGCACAGACTGTATTGCCCCGAACAGCTTCTGCAACTGATTCCAGACCTGCATGCTCCATTAAAAACAAACAAACCCCCAGTTTCCACAAAATTCAAGTCTTCCCATATTCTCATTCTTCTCTGAAATGAATTTACCTTCTAATGAATAATAACACTGGCAGTAGGCAGGCAACCATATAGCCCAGTTGAATGTTAGTCCAGCATTCTTAACGGCGACACCACACTGGTTTGGGGGCAGGCCGCAGTTTTTCATGTGCAGAAAGTTTTGCGTTAGGTCATACTCTTTTTTTTTTAAAAAAAAAACCCTATCAATTCTTTTATTTACCTGTTAAGAGATAGTACATAATGTTTGTATAGACATGCGTTAGGTCATATTCACACCATACATTTAAGCACTATGGTACTGCTTCCCCTGAGGAATTCTGGGAGTTTAAGGGTGCTGAGAGTTATTCCCCTCACAGCGCTACAATTCCCAGAGTTCCCTGGGTGAGAGGGACTGATTCTCAAACCATTTCGGAAACTGTAGCTTTGGCACCTCCTAACAACTCAACACCCATGAACAAACTACAGCTCCCAAAATTTGTTGTTTCAAGAATGTTTAGTAACTGTTTAAGCCGGCCTCATAGTGCTTTAAATAGTGCCGGTGTGGCCCTTGGTGGAACAATGGTCTAACTATGTGTAAGAGTGGCTGGGGAAGCCCAGCCAGATGGGCGGGGTATAAATTATTATTATTATTATTATTATTATTATTATTATTATTATTATTATTATTATAAGACAGCTTCCTATGTTGCTTGGGAATCTTGGACCACCAAGGACACTGGTGGCCATTGTGCTGTGTATTTGGTTTTTTCAAGTTTAAAAATACTGTTTTCTCCCTCTTCCTCCTCCTCAGACAAACAAAATGTCCATTCTCAGGATCCATGCTCGCGAAATCTTTGACTCCCGTGGGAACCCCACTGTTGAGGTAGACCTGCACACCAGCAAAGGTAAGCTAACTCTGAATGGCTGCTATCCCCCTTGAGACCTCTTAGCAGTGGGTCCTTGGTTAGATGGCACTTTAGGTCTGATCTAAGTGGGTTCTCTACAGGGAAGAGTGATAGCTCAGTGGAAGAACACCTGCTTTGCATGCAGAAGGTCCCAGGTTCAATCCTTTGCATCTCCAGGTAGGCCTGGGATACAACTTCAGAGCCACTGCTGGTCAGTGTAGAACCAGGGTTTCCCAAACTTGGGTCTCCAGCTGTTTTTGGACTACAATCCCCATCATTCCTGACCACTAGGGATGATCGGAGCTGTAGTCCAAAAACAGCTGGAGACCCAAGTTTGCGGAAACCCTGGTGTAGACGGTACTGGCTCGATGGGCATTACTCTGTAAAGCAGATTCCTATGTACCTTTATGTATGATTATTTAAGAATACACTTTCTGTTCTTGATAAATGTTGGATTGGTATGTCCCATGAAGGACCTTACAGTCTTCAAACAAAAACATCTTGGAGGTCCCGGGCCACGGGGAGGTTAGGCTGGCTTCAACCAGAGCCCAGGGCTTTTTCAGCTGTGGCCCCGATTTGGTGGAACGCTCTGTCACAAGAGACTAGGGTCCTGCAGGACATGACATCTTTCCGCAGGGCCTGCAAGACAGAGCTGTTCCACCAGGCCTTTGGCCAAGTCACAGTCTGACCCCCTCCTTTGGTAATCCTCATAGAACTCTAGCCCAATGGTTGCCATTAATTTGATTCTGAATTGATTTTAGAATGAATTGATTTTAGAATGTATTTCAATTAATTGATTGTGATTTTATGTAAGCTGTGTTACTTTTACTGTTGTTAGCCGCTCTGAGCCCAGCTTCGGCTGCGGAGGGTGGGCTATAAATAAAATTTTATTTTTATTATTATTGAAGCCACCAAACTGGAAAAATGAGCCTCTTGTTTTCCTCTGAACACATTATTTGTGGTTGACCTCCATGGTTCATTCAGGGGACATAGAAGAGGGATGGGGGTAAAGTCTCCGCCTCCATTTCATGTTTGATTCTGGAGAACATAAGGAGCTGCCTTATTTCTGAGTCAAGCCATTGATCATTCTTCCCCTTCATTCTCTCCCCCACCATCTGTTATACAGCAAGGTTTTGTGGTGTAGTTTGAAGCCCATACAGGAAAACTTGGTGTGTGTGGAGGGAGGGTGAGGGGCGGGACAGTCGAATGTGTCAAAATCTCCGCCACCCAGCAAACAGCATTTTAAAGCTTGAAGATAAAAATAAAACTTCCAGCTGCTATGAGTGTAGGATGACATCTTACTGTAGCCGTCCTTGGTGGACTGCAGCCAGTTGCTTCTGGCCTTGCATTTTGGTGGCCTCTGTGGCAACCCGATACACTGAAGATAACCGAGAAGGCAGGGCGGTTGAGTGAGTGTGAAGTGGGGGGAGAATAGTCCCTCGAAACTGCTCAAGGATAAATGTTCTGAGCCAGGTTGTAGGGTTGGCTGAGTGCAGTGGGGGCCGGTATAACTTGTGTTCTCTTTTCTGATTGGCTGAGTCTAGGCATGTGGTAGAGGGCTGTACCATTTTGGCCTGCAGCTGAGGTTTCCCATTTCCCACACCTCCCTGCAAGCAGAAACTGAGCACAGCAAGGGTGAAATGTTCAGACCTAGCCCTTTGCACAGTTGCTACTTTTCTCCTTGCAGATGGCCTTTTGTTTTGCCATTTTGCAGTGAGATGGCAGTGTGAATTGGGGCTTTCCCAGAATTTTTGCCTCCATCCATTGAGCCTTAAAATTTAGGAGAATGTTTTCTTCTCCAAGTGTTAGCTAGCATAGTGAATCCAGGGCAGCTGTGGGTGCCATGGTGTTCTTGAGGTCTTTCCCTGGCGCCCACAAAGCCTTTGAGCCCTCCCTTCCCATTCACTGCCCCTCCGGTCCAGGAGGATGTGAAGGTGGTTTCTTTTTTTTCTCCCTTGAAAAGCGCATGGAACTAATTTGGAAGAGTGCCACTTTCCAACTTCCTCAGTTCATCTCCTATGTGCTTTTCAAAGCTCAGATTAATTTTTCTGCATCTGACCTTTTCCCGGATCCCTTGGAAAAGTAAAATGTGTGTGCAGTTTTCTATTTATGTTGTATGGTTGGTGACCCCAAATCTACTCTCCTTAGATGGCTTTAAAAGAGGATTAAATAAATTCATAGAGGATAAGGCTACCAGCCACAACAGAGCTACAGTTCCCAGAGTTCCCTGAAAAGGACAGATTTTAAAAACACACTGAGATTTGTAGCTCTATGAGGGGAATAAAAGGTAAAGGAAACGCCATTTACCTTCCCGCCGGAGCGGTGCCTATTTATCTACTTGCACTTTGACGTGCTTTCAAACTGCTAGGTTGGCAGGAGCTGGGACGAAATGACGGGAGCTCATCCCGTTGCGGGGATTCGAACCGCCAACCTTCTGATCAGCAAGTCCTAGGCTCTGTGGTTTAACCCACAGCGCCACCCACGTCCCTCATGAGGGGAATAGGGGTCTCCTAACAACTCTCAGCACCCTTACCAAACGCCACTTTCCAGGATTCTATGGGAGATGCCATGACTGCTTTAAATTTCTAGTGCAGATGTCATTTCTTAGTGCTTGCTTGGGGATAAAGCCCCCATGTTGGCTGGACAAGTGCCCATTTTCCTCTTTTACAAGCCAGAGCTCTCCAGCCTTGAGATGCCAACTCTCCCCGCCCAACGGAGGCTCATTAGGGCGACCCTCTCTTGATTTTGACCAGAGGGAGGCCGCCCTCCCTGCCTAGCCTGCAAATGCTATTGTCTGTGCTCAGTTTGTGCTTTGCACAAAGGAAGTGTCCTTGGAGCAGCAAAAACAAAAGGCACAGTGGCCAGCAGAGAGAAAGGGAGGGAGATGTGAACCGACAGAGGCCTCTCAGCGCAAGAAGCGGCGGAGCGGAGTTTTTCTTTCTTTTCTCTTTTTAAAAAAGGGCAACCCCAATTATAGCAGAATTGCAAGCAAGCCCTGTCAGGGATTCCAAATGAGATCCTTCCAAAACAGGAGCTATCATTAGGCTACACAGGAAGGAGGCATCTGGAGGGCGACAGAGAAATAGTTGCTGCTTCCTGTTGGGACACCAGACCTAGCCACAAAGCATTGTGTGTGTCTTGTGTCTAAATAAAGGGGAAGGTAAATAAAGGGACACAAGAGGACGCATAATTGGGTGGGCACAGCCTGCGTTAGAGGAAGGCACAGAATAGGTGGCCAGGTGCCAGGTCTGGAGACACACAGCGGCCCTTTGAATCCCACCCTCTCCCAGGGACTCGAGGTGTGCACTAATTTGGCCTGCTCTGAATGAACGAACACTGTCCGTCTGTAAAAAGCTTTATCTGAGTGTTCATTAAATTGGCAACCAACCTTTGAGGCACAGCTATGTCAGGGGCAGGAGATCTCAGCCCCAGAGGCCCAAATGCAGCCCTTCAGTCCTCTCTGCCTGACCCTTGAGACTGTCTCCAAGCCATGCCTTGCTTCTCACGCTCCCTGAGTGTTTTTGCGTGGCTGAAATAGGTCCTTGAGCTTTGATGCCTCTCGCTTGCCTGAACAGAGAATAGAGAAGGGGTGTGTGGAAGCCAGCCCTACAGTACAAAGGTAAAACTGGCATCCTTTGCCCCGCCCACTTTGCTTCATGCCCCTCCCACCATGGGCAGGGGGACACTACCACCTGCCTGCAAAGGTTGAAAGGAATGCTGAGCTACAAAGCCTCCACCCACGTGATTTGAGGTCTTCCTGCCTTTAATCCGCTGCTGAGCTATCAGGCAGGAGCTCAGGCCCCACTAGGCTGGAGCCAACCCCAGCGGCCGTCCTGCCCCATCGCAGTTTTAGGTGGTCACAGTGGAGCTGGAAGAGGAAGTTGGCAGAGCGACGCTTTCCCCCACTTCCTCTTTCATCTCTATGTTCCTTGCCAGTCTCCACTGTGAGATGGTTCTGTGCAAATGTTTCTCTGTCGTCCCAGAGCTTGCCAGGACCCATACTGTTTTTTCCTTCTTCTCCAGGTCTCTTCAGAGCTGCTGTTCCAAGTGGAGCTTCGACTGGGATCTATGAAGCCCTGGAACTGCGCGACAATGACAAGACTCGTTTCCTGGGGAAAGGTAAAGCTTTCCTGGTGTGGTGAATGCACTAGTTGTTTTTTCTCTTTTGCTCTCCCAACTTGGTGCTTCTGGGTGCTGTTCCACAGATCCTCCTTCTACTGCTCTTTTTGCCCCCCGCCCCTGGTTTCTGTCTCCCAGCTACGGCCGAGATTCTGCAAAGGGCACATTGCATAAGGGACCGTGGCCTTGCAAAATTAGTCCATTCAAGCTTTGCTGCCTTCCTCCCTGCATGCAAAAATAGTTTTGGTGATGTGGCAAAGAGGTGTCAACGTTCTGACTGAAATGGCTTGGTTTATAATCCTTACATAGTTTAAGCTGCCAGCTGTGCCTAAACTCTCCAGGTTATTTGGACCGCTGTTCCCATCATTCTTGGCTTTGAGGGAGGAGCCCCCCCCCCACATTCACTCACCTGTCCTTGGTGGGGAAAGGTAGCAGGTGCAGGAGGGGCGTGGCTTAAATCCAGCAATATCTGGAGGGCACTGGGTTGGGCAAGGCTGATGTGCAACACAGCCTTCAATTAAGCCGGCCCCTGTCCCCAAACGAATTTGTAATCTAAAAAATACACAAATAGAGAAATGGAAGAAAGTTGAAAAGGGCGTTAACATGTCACCTGCTGGCTCATGCAGACAGTGTCCCTAGGCTTCCACAGAGTGGTCAGCCTTGTGCCTCTGGGATGAATGCTGGCAAATGTACTTAAAAGCAATGGGTTTGTGTCCAGCTACGTTTTGCTCAAAGTAGATCCATTTAAATAAATGAACCTAAGTTCATGCCCGTAATATGTCCGTTCTGACCAGGACTAACATCTGATACAACAGCCCATAAGGCTTCAGGAGGGATTGCTGTTTATTGTGTATTTAACTAAAGTTATATTCCGCTTTCTCAAACACTTCCAAGTGGTTCACAAAATATAATCCAAGACATTTATTAAAAAATACACCAATAAAAGCAAACATTAAAAGCAAGTTACATTTAAAAAATAATAATTCTGTGGGTGTAATTATATATAAATCTAGTACTGATTTAAAATTACTGGGTTGCATTCAACTGACTTTTATTCAGAGTAGAACCATTGAAAATTATGACCATGAGTAGCTTTGGGGTCCATTGATTTCAGTGTCTGAACCAGCACATAGACCCCGTGGTTGCAGCCATTGCTCGGTCTCCAGAGGCTGTTTGCATCATGGAGCCAGAGCTTCAGCTGGAAGGGCAAGAAAAGAAAGCAGGGAAGCATCTGTAAGCCATGCTTTGGCTGCTGCTCTTTTGGCTACGGTTTGAGCTGCTTAATCTATAGTTGGCGCAGACCACAGGTGGATGGTGATGCCTGACATGAGCTACTGTTAAACGAAGCCTTCCTGGTTTTGTCAGGTTTGCATGGACCTGAAGCCTCTTCCTCTTTCCTGCTCCCCACTCCTGATTATGGGTCCTCTGGTCATTTTTGCTGTGAATCCCTGCCCCCCCCTCCCTTGCATGCTGCTGCTGCTGCTTTTGTGGTCTCTTGTGGGTGTTCATCTTTCTCTCTCCCTTCTTTCTCCTTTCTCCCATCTCTCTCTTCCCTCCTCGTCCACTCGGTCCCCACCAGGCGTCTCCCGAGCAGTTAAATATGTTAACGAATTCCTGGCGCCGGCACTGTGTACTCAGGTAAAGGATGTGTGCTTGCAACCTGGCCTGACTCCAGGCAGGCTCCTCCTCTGTGCATGGTCTATGGGACTAACCTTCCGGCAGGCATTCCTAGACGATGGCTATTCCCTCAGTGACATAATTTTGTCTGTTTTTTTTAAAAAAGGACTAGTGTGCTGCACCCCTTTAATATATATCTTGTCTTGAGGGCTAGGTGGTTGGGGCTGTAATGCCAAGTGATCCTCTACTAATGCCTGCTTTTGCCTTTGGTGGATTGGATTAGTGATTGATTTGCTTGTTCCTTCCAGGTGTCTCAAAAGCTGTTGAGCACGTCAATAAAACAATTGCCCCTGCACTGGTTAACAAGGTAGGAGCCTTCCTTATTTCACTAACCCCTCTAGTGCAAGTGTAGCCATTCCTAGTCTCTCTAACGTTCTTTGTATGGGTGAGAAAGCCAGCATAATACTAAGCTCCTTACCGTCATCAGCGAATGGCCTCCTTTTGGATGCATGAACACGAAAGCATGTTTGAAAAGCGCTGTGGGAATTCTAAAACGGCATGAAATAATGTTACGGGTGGAAAACTGCTTGCAGTTCCCGAGTCCTGCCTTAAGAATGTTTCCCAGTGCACCAGATTTATTCTGCAGCTCTCCCTCCTTGCAAGCTAATTTGGGGGGTGTTCAGGTTGGTGGTCCATAAGGCAGCTTAACGTCTCTGCCCCCACCCCAGTCTTCCCCGATGTCCTGTGTGGATCTGTTTAGTCAAAAGGGGTTTTACTTGGTTTAATTCAGTGTTGCCGCCCTGTTTGTTAATTGGGTCCTTTAAGAGCAGCTTGATCTGCAGACATTACCGACCAACCTGTTTTTTTAAAAAAGCACATGAGCTGCCTAGGCTGTTTTTCTATTCAGTTGGCAGTTTTCAGTTCTTAATTGAGGTGAAGTGTGCTAAAATGAAGTGAAGGGGTTGCCTCTCCTTGGTGTGTTGTTTGGGTCATCTATCCCTGACCAATGGCAAGTGTCCGCTGGGAGATTAGTTATGACTAAGTCAGGATGTAAACATGAGGTTCCCCCCCCCCCCCGGTGGATTGTTTTGGTTGCCTTACCTCTTCTCCTCTTCCCTGCAGAACATCAGTGTTGTGGAGCAGGAGAAGATCGACAAGCTGATGCTGGATATGGACGGGTCAGAGAACAAGTGTAAGTGGAATGGTTGGACAAGTGTAATACCTTTGTGATTTTGCAGCCATGAATGCTCTTGGTTAGGTCCAAGAGCAAGTAAACTGTTGTGCTAGTGAGGTTGAGAGGTGCTCCTCAGGTGCTTCTCAGCCTCTCTGCTGCCTGAAAGATTTATAGCACAATAAAAGAAGTCACAATTCCTTCATAAATGCTGCAGCTAACCACACCCGAGTTGAGAACAACCATAGCTCAATGGTGGAGCTTTGATGCAGAACTCCAGGTGCAATTGCCAACATCTCCAGGTAGGGCTAGGAATGTTCCCTTTCTGGGAACTCTGGAGAGCTGCTGCCCATCAGGGTAGGCAAGGCTGAGATGGATGGACTTAATGGTCTGATGCATCACAAGGCTGTTTCCTATGATTCCACTGGGCTCCTATGCACATTTTATTGGAGAGAAAGTGCTTTTGCTAGAAAGGAGTCTAGGTTTGGAAATATTCCTCTTGCATTGTTTTACTATAATCACCCATCTCCTACTAAATGTAAGGAAAGGAAAACATAGTGGACTGAGCCAGGTGTTTGTTTATTTGCACTTTCCTATGATTGAAAATCTGCAAGAGGTTTACATTACAATGATCAAAAAATAGGAGCAGCATTCAATAAAATTTCCTAAAACCTGGATGAAAACAAACACAATTGCATACCTCAAATAAAACAGTGTTCCAAATTGACTTGATTTTAAATTTTGTAAACAAATGATACATTTTCTCTCGCAGTGTTGTAGTTTTGTTGTTGTTTAACTTTTTGTTTTTTAATTATTTTTATTTAATAATATAGCATTTATTAAATCACCCTCAACATATGCGGTTCAAGGCAATGTATAAAATACAATGCAATAAAAACAGTCCAGAAAGCAGGTTAAAATAAAAGACTATGCCAAGTAGACACAGCAGCTTGGAAAGCATATTGGACCAAAATGTTTCCAGTTGTTTCTAGAAAGTGCAGAGAGTGGGTGCCTGTCATGGGTGCTGGGCGTATCTTGAAAGAAAAGCTGTTCCACAGAATGGGGCAGCCACACTGAAGGCCCTGCTCCAAGTCACTGTGGAGTGGGCTTCTGAGATCTTGGAACTTGCAGGAGAATCAAGTAACCTCTTTTTCTTACTATCTTAGCCAAGTTTGGTGCAAATGCAATTCTGGGCGTCTCCCTGGCTGTCTGCAAGGCTGGGGCTGCTGAGAAGGGGGTCCCCTTGTACCGCCACATTGCTGATCTGGCTGGGAACCAGGACGTCATTCTGCCAGTCCCTGTAAGTTTTCCTTTGTTGCCATTCTGCAAAGGAGGCAAGATCTGGTGCAGACAAAACAGCTCTCTTGCTCCTACATAGCCATACGGAGGGGCAGTGGCTTTTGTGAATTAAGGGTGGGAAAACAGCAAACATGTTAGATTTTCAGAGTTCAGTGGTTCTCATCTAGTTAAGAAGAAGAAGAAGAAGAAGAGTTTGGATTTGATATCCCGCCTTTCACTCCCCTTCAGGAGTCTCAAAGCGGCTAACAATCTCCTTTCCCTTCCTCCCCCACAACAAACACTCTGTGAGGTGAGTGGGGCTGAGAGACTTCATAGAAGTGTGACTGGCCCAAGGTCACCCAGCAGCTGCATGTGGAGGAGCGGAGACGCGAACCCGGTTCCCCAGATTACGTGACTACCGCTCTTAACCACTACACCACACTGGCTCTCTTAAGAACCTGACGGCTGGAGCAGGCCATCTAATCCAGCATCCTTTTTCTCACAGTGGCTAACCAGATGCCCCAGATGGCTTTCCTCTGAAATAATCCAGGGAACTGGTTTCCTAAGGGTACTGAGAATTGTTCGGGGAAACCCTCCTCCTCTTGCCCAGCTACAATTCCCAAGAGTTCCTTGGGAGTAGGGGTTGGGGATAGAACCACTCTGGGGATTGGAGGAAAACGACTCTCAGCACCTTGAGCAAGCCACAGTTCCCTGGATTCTTTTAGTTAATTGATTGATTGTTTTCATGCATATTGTATTTATATGATGTTAGCCACTCTGAGACTGGCTCTGGCCGGGGAGGGCAGGGTACAAATAACAATTTATTATAATTATAGGGGAAAGCCATGAGTGGTATGATACTGTAAACATCAAAAGCACAGTTGGTGGCAACCTGAGAGGGAGCCATTTCTGTGATGGCTCCCGTATTGTGTGAATATATGATGATAATAATCATCATATAATAATTTATTATTTATACCCTGCCCATCTGGCACCTTCATGTTCAGACATGCCCATGAAAAACTAAGGTGCAGATGATGTTGATCACTGGGCAGCTGTCAAAGCAAACTATGTTTTAATTGCTGGTTCTAAATGTGTGTTTGATGTATTTTAATTATTGGTTTTTTAACTCGCTTGTGTTTTTTTACTTTGTAATTTATAATGATGTTGTCAGGGGTTCAGAGACAGAGGCACAGGTGAGGGAGGAGACGGAGAGCGACGAGGAAGAATCCCAGGACAGTGAGGAAGAGGATGACAATGACTTGAGATCTTCCATGAGTCTCTCAAGTGAATCGGAGGATTCTCAGGAGGGGGCGCCCCTAGTCAGGACAAGGGGGGTCACAGGGGGGACCTGCCAGGAGCAGGGAAGCAGCAGGGAAACCCCGAGCGGGAGTGGGAGATCGGGGCCGGCTTCCCAGCAGGAACGAAGGGAAGAGAGGGGAGTTCCCAGTGTGACACACGGAGCGGAGCAGGAAAGAGACAGGGGAAGGAGATCGGGGCAGGACGTCCTGCCGGAAGAGGCGGAGAGTAGTACAGGGAGTAGTGTAAGTGTCAAAAGGAAGGTCAGGGGTAGCGAACGCGCGCCAAGTTCAAATGTGGAGGCGCGCGGAAATGGAGAAAGCCCGGAGGAGGAGCCTAGCCCCAAAGCACAAAGGAGGGGGGAACAGGCATCTGAGGAATCCGCTTCAGGAGAGAGCAGGAGGGAAGGAACCCAGGGGGGCAGAAAGACCCTGCGGAAAAGGAAAGACAGGAAGAGGTGGTCTAGCACAAGCCTCTTAAGTTGGTGTAGAGGCAGGACCGACTCAGAGGGGACTTCAAATGTCTGACGTTAGAGACGCGGGGCTGCGCGCCTCGGTTGTGGAACCAATAATGAACTGCAATAAACATCCTTGTATATAAGAAGAGCTTGGCGTTGGTCTTTTGTGAGCTGAGACCTGAGGCAGCCTCTGACAGATGTTTTTAAAAGTCGGAAGCCGCCTTGAATCCCATCTTGGGAGAAAAGCAGGATATAAATAAATAAATAAAAATGATGATGATAAACGAGCAATGTAAATGGTGCTTCCGTTGGGACTGATTGCATTTCTGGAGCATTAACCTCTTGGGTTTTCTTTCCCCCTTTCGTCTTGCCCACCTTCCAGGCCTTCAATGTGATCAATGGCGGTTCCCACGCTGGTAACAAGCTGGCCATGCAGGAGTTCATGATCCTCCCTGTTGGAGCTGAGAGCTTCAAGGAAGCCATGCGCATTGGCGCCGAGGTGTACCACAACCTGAAGAACGTCATTAAGGAGAAGTATGGGAAAGATGCTACCAACGTGGGCGACGAGGGTGGCTTTGCACCCAACATCTTGGAGAACAAAGAAGGTAATGGATTGATCGGCTCTTCGCTACCTTATTGAGTTGGTGTGCAGAGTCCATGCTGACAGCCTATAGTTCTGTCCTTCCTTGGGAGGATGGTTAAAACACCTGGGGCTTTCTAGTTCACAGAAAAGGCAAGGTTGCAGGTGTCAGTGCGGTAAGAAAGACAGTATCCCATTTAGGGTGGGAGGTTGAGTGGGGGGTCATTTTTGGTTTAGAGCAGATGTGGGGCAGCTTTGTCCCTCCAGATATTGCTGAACTACAACCCTCATCATCCCTGGCCTTTGGCCAGTTCAGAATTGTAGTTCAGAAACATCTGGAGGGGCCAAAGGTGCCCCACACACAACTGGTTAGAGAAAAGGAGAGTGTGCAGGCTACAGATGTGTCTTTCCCTATGAGGAAATGTTCCACAACATTTGGGGCCTTTTAATCGGGAGAAATGGAGGAACACGGGTGGCGCTGTTGGTTAAACCACCGACCCTAGCACTTGCCTATCAGAAGGTCGGCGGTTCGAATCCCCGTGACTGGGCGAGCTCCCATTGCTCGGTTTCTGCTCCTGCCAACCTAGCGGTTCGAAAGCACGTCAAAGTGCAAGTAGATAAATAGGTACCGCTGTGGCGGGAAGGTAAATGGCGTTTCCATGCGCTGCTCTGGTTCACCAGAAGCAGCTTAGTCATGCTGGCCACATGACCCGAAAGCTGTCTGCGGACAAAAGCCGGCTCCCTCGGCCTATAGAGCGAGATGAGCGCCGCAACCCCAGAGTCGGTCATGACTGGACCTAATGGTCAGGGGTACCTTTACCTTTAATCTGGAGAAAAAACAAGTAAGAGGAGACATGATAGTGGTTTGTAAAATTATGCACAGCGTTCAGAAAGTGGCTAGAGAAAAGCTTTTCTCATAGTGCATGATGTGCAGTGATCACTCTAGTGTTAAGCACTTTAGCGTTAAATCCATCTGGATTTCTGCGTTTGGGCATAGCTGCTTTGCGAAGGATCAGATGCATAAAACCTTTCTGGACAAGGAAAGGTTCCAGAATTGAAGCTTTTCTTCTGTTTAGAGAAAAGGCAAGCAAAATAGGTGGCATGAAAGAGTTGTTGAAATTACACATAGCCCGAAGAAATTAGATAAATATTTTTTTCCTCTCCCTCATAATAAATAGAACCCGGTGGGGCCAATGGAAGTGGGGAGAGTTGCTGACACACTCATGCCCTCCTCATGGTCTTCCTTTTGGAGCATAGAATCCTAGAATTGTAGGGTTGGAAGGGAACCTACGGGCCATCTAGTCCAGCCCCTGCAATGCAGGGCATCTGTTTGGCCACTGAGAGCAGGATGCTGGATTAGGTGGGCTTTTCTTGGCCTGATACTCAGTGGGGGCAGCTGGCACTGAATGAACCTCCCTGTAGCCAGGAGGAACAGAACTCTGTGACCCTTCTCTCTCTGTCTCTCCGGTGTCACACAGCTGCTGAGGCAGCGTGAATCCCCCCAGGAGGTAGGCGAGAATTGCTTTCGAGCAATGCGGAAAACTCGCTGATGGCTGCTTACACGTTTTATTTGTAATACCACCCGGCCATGCTGTGTCACTCCAGGCTATTTACTGTACAGGAAGACAGGCTCTGGTGGCTGCTGTGGGCCTCCTCTGGGGGTACAAGTAGCACTTCCTGCCTCTCCCAGCCAAGTTGGCAGCTGAGGGCCTCAGTAGCTGGGTCTTCCCTGTCTGAAATAGACTTGCTGTTGCTGGGGAGAGCATAGAATCATCGAGTTGGAAGAGACCACAAGGGCCATCGAGTCCAACCCCCTGCCAAGCAGGGAGATGTGTAACTGGAACCACCTTGAGTTGGCTTTGGAAAGATTCCCCACTTCTCTTTCCCCCACCTCACCGAGACCTAAGAACATAAGAGCCTGCTGAATCAGGCCACTGGTCCACTGAGTCTAACATCCTATCCTCACAGTGGCTAACTAGATGTCTTTCTGAAGCCTGCAAGAGCAGTCTTCAAGCCATCAAAAGTTGGTGGCCATCACCGCCTCCTGTGGGAATGAGTTCCATAGTTTGGGATTGCTTTGCCACTAGCAAAATGCTCTGTAGGGCCAATGTACCCCCTGCTCTAATCCCAAAGGATCTTTCATCAGGTCCTGTTTTGGATGTGCTAAACTGGGTGTCGTGTTCTGGCCATTGGGCCCCTTCTTTGATGACGCTTGTGGAGAAAGGACTCGTGAGAGCTTTCCCATTGTATTTTTTTTTAATATATATTTATTAGCATTTTCTATAATGAAACAAAAACAAAAATAAACAACCACAAAAAAGAAAAAATATAACAAACATACAAAAATGTAAAACTTAAAAACAATTAAAAACACATAAAGTTTCAATTGCTTATTTCTTTTAACTTATTTCTCAGACCTCCTCACACCTTCCCTTCTTGTATTCCAATTCAAATTATTAGCTCAGCAAGTCCTTATTAGAGAGCTTTCCCATTGTAGAGCAAATGCTTACGATTTCAAAAGTCTTCTTTTCTGTATGTGCAGAACAAGTAACTTTATGTCTTGTTTTTAGTACCCTTTACTCAAAGCAATGCACGAGATAAAAAGGCAGCGCTTGGATCATAAAATGAACTGAATACAAACCTTGGGTGATGATCCTTTCTGTTCAAAAACCCCCAATTCTGTTGCTGTCCTCCTCCTCAGCTCTGGAACTGCTCAAGACTGCCATCAGCAAGGCTGGCTACACTGACAAGATTGTCATTGGGATGGACGTGGCGGCTTCCGAATTCTATCGCGATGGGAAATACGACCTGGACTTCAAGTCCCCTGATGATCCCAGCAGATACATCACTCCTGACCAGCTGGCTGACCTCTATAAGGGTTTTGTCAAGAATTACCCATGTGAGTTCAAGGGCCATATTCCTTCTGAAGGCCACACGCTGTTGGTGGGCAGAGTGGGAGGCACAAGTAGGTGGAGAACCATTGTCACCTTGAGCGGTGACAGGGAGGACTGTGCAAGCACATGGGAAAGGCCACACATTTGCTGGGTATGTAACTGGTAAACCACCTGCCTGAGTAACATTGTCCTTCTCTTGCCCCCATCCCAATGGCCAGTGGTTTCCATTGAAGACCCATTTGACCAAGACGACTGGGCTGCTTGGAAGAAGTTCACCGCCAGTGCAGGCATCCAGGTTGTTGGTGATGACCTGACGGTTACCAACCCGAAGCGCATTGCCAAAGCCGTGGAAGAGAAGTCTTGCAACTGCCTGCTGCTGAAAGTGAACCAGATTGGCTCTGTCACAGAGTCGCTCCAGGCGTAAGTCTTTCCCTTGCTTTTCGCAGGGGAGGAAATGGCGGTTGAGCAGGAAGTGGAGAGCAGGAGCGGACAGATACTTTACAGCAGGGGTCAGCAACCTTTTTCAGCCGTGGGCCGGTCCACAGTCCCTCAGACCATGTGGTGGGCCGGACTATATTTTGAAAACAATATGTGAACAAATTCCTATGCCCCACAAATAACCCAGAGATTCATTTTAAATAAAAGGACACATTCTACTCATGTAAAAACACGCTGATTCCCGGACCATCTGCGGGCCAGATTGAGAAAGTGATTGGGCCGCAGCTGGCCCACGGGCCTTAGGTTGCCTATCCATGCTTTACAGGCTTGCTCAGCAGGTGTAGTGGTTTGTCCCAGAGCCCTCCCCACCAGCATTAAAAAACGGGGAGCTTTTTAGCCATGGAGAGGAGTCTTCTCACGCTTTGTGCTGATTAGAGCCAATCGGAGTCAAAGGAAGGTGAATCATCCACTAAGGATTGGCTCTGCTAGGGTCACTCTGGAGAAGGCACATGGGAAGATCACCGAAGAGGAGTTGATCTGTATGCTCCAAAGCTAAGCATTGAGGAACACTGAAAACACAAGGTGCTTGGTTTGCTGGTTCTGTTACGCACAATGGAACCTCCAGGAAAACAACTTAAGTCCCTCTGAAATAAGATATTGGAACACTTGTGCATACACAAGACATAGTAGATCTAGCTGAAAGGGACTATGTGCAGATCTGCAAACAGTTGGGGGTCAAGGGCAACTGCTGCTAAGTAGACAATACTTAACATGATGGACTAATAGTCTGGAGTGGTATAAAGCTATTACCTCTCTGCTCCATGTCTTCTCTGAACTCGCCCAGTCCCCTTGTAAAGGCAGATGTGCAGATGCACATAGGGCAGTCTTGAAATGGCTGGTGCCAAGCGAGGGGAGCAACTCCGTTGGCTCTTGTATGTAGTCTCAATAGCCTGCTTGTAAAATGAATCAGTTTCTAGCATCTCTTGTCTTCCTGTTGCAGCTGCAAGCTCGCCCAGTCCAATGGCTGGGGCGTGATGGTGAGCCATCGCTCTGGGGAGACTGAAGACACCTTCATTGCTGACCTGGTGGTTGGGCTGTGCACTGGACAGGTGAGTGTTTCCTTGCTGAGGTGGCTGCTTTTGCTTCCCAGTTGCAGGGCAAGGTGGGAAGGGGAACATGATGGGATGAAGTCCCAGCTGGCATTGGCCAAAGGTCATGGATTATTGGAGTTCAGCAACAGTTGGGGAAGCCACACATCTAGGCATGCAGAGAAGGCAGGCTTACATAGGCTTAGAAGTCTGTTTTAAGTACCGTGGACGCTCTGGTTGCGAACGTGATCCAGGCGGGATGCACGTTCACAGCCCGCAGCAGCGCGTCTGTTCATGCACGGGTTGCGATTCAGTGCTTCTGCACATGAGCAACCGCCGAAACCCAGAAGTAACCCATTCCGGTACTTCCGGGTTTTGGCGGGTCTGTGGCCCAAAAAAACACAACCTGAAGCATCTGTAACCGGAGGTATGACTGTATTAGTATAATCATTTCCATTTCTAGACTGCTGAATATTAAGATCTCGCAGCTTAAAATGTTGGATGTTGTAGCCCTTGTTGGCCATACTCCGAGAAAACCCATTGACATTAAAGGGCATGACTGACCTAGATCCATTAATTTCAGTGTGTCTACTTTGGGTAGGGTTTGGATAGCTAAAACCCATAAATATATACACGGAATAAATTCAACAAAATTGTGTCAAATTTTATGTACTTAAAAAAATTACACCAGCAGTATCCACCATAACAGTATTGAGATAAGTTAACTCTAGGCAGCTTAATGTAAAATCCCAACCCACAGAAAACACGCCATTTGTAAAATCGTGGAATTGTAGTTTTGGAAGGGAGCAGGAGGGGTCATCATTTGCTGCCTTGTATGTTCATTAGGTAGGCAGGAGGATAGGATTGGAAGCGGGGAGGAATAATTCTATTATGCTTCATGTTTATTGTTTCTTGCTTAATTTCTGTCTCCACAGATCAAGACTGGTGCTCCCTGTCGGTCTGAACGTCTAGCCAAATATAACCAGCTTCTGAGGTAAGGGTTAAGTTGAGGAATTTGGGCTTATTTAGATGTATATTGATTTGTGTTGAGGGAGGTAGATCATATCTGTTGGCCCTGTTTTATGGCATGCGCTGCACAGGAGACTGTGTGTTCATATAGGGCACATGAAATTGAATTTCATGTCCGGAAATGCTTTACAGAACAGAAAGTACAAAAAAATTGCAGGAATATTGACAGTGGTTGAAACAATGAAATTCGGAACGAATACTGGAGTGTTAACTTGGAAGAAATCAAACTTTTAGTGTGGCAGCACCCACACCTTCGGAACTCCCTGCCTGTTGACACCAGGCAGGGGCTTTTTACTATATTGTTTTTGATGGCTGCTAAAAATATTTTTGCTTAGGGAAGCCTCTTCAGACATGTAGAATGTTGGGAGGTTTTTTAATCAGCTAGTTTTTAAAGAAGGTTTTAATTGTGGTTTTTTCTGGATTTTTGATAATTGATACTTTTATTGATAATTGGAGTGTTTTATTCCTTTTGTAAACTTACAGAGGGTTGGGGTGGTGGTTTCCAATTAAGCAGTATATAAATGTTATGAGAGGAAACAAATTAAAACACCACCTGGAATATCTTAGCAACATGCTTGTTAGAGTTGCAGTTTGTTTAGGGTGCTGAGAGTTGTCAGGAGATCCCCATGTCCCTTCACATTTACAAATTTCCAGTGGTTTAACACACAATCCCTCTTCACAGGCAATTGTAGCTCTGTCAGGGGGACAGGGGTTTCCCCAATTACTCTCAGCACTCTGAACTCCGCAAACTGAAGCTCCCATAATTCTTTGGGGGAAGCCACCACAGCGTAAAGCACACTGAAGCCAACTCCTAGGCTCCAAAAATATTTGAGGGGTCAGGGTCTCCCAAAGTTGATGAATATTGTCATTCATTTGATGTTCGTGCGCCACACCTTGCACCCCTGGCTTTAAAGTAATATCATAGTTCTTGAAATATAGGGTGTGAATGTCGCCTAAGTGCCACAAGACTTTTGACTCTTGATCAGTACAGATCTTTTCTTTTAAAAAAGCAGATTATGGACACATCCTTTCTCCTGGAAATTATTGCTCCTCATGCTTGTCTTTTTTCCCTTTTTTTTTTTACTCCCTCCACCACCATTTTCCCTCAGGATTGAAGAGGAGCTGGGGAACAAGTCCCGCTTTGCCGGCAGAAACTTCAGGAACCCTCGCGTCAACTAAACCCGCTTTTGGCTCCGACGAGGCTCCCCTCTTTCCCCAACCCACCCCACCCCCCCAGTTGCGGTTGAAAGCACTAGTCACCTAAATTTAGAAACAAAATAAAGAAAAACTAAGGGCAGCTGATGTGTAGGGGGAAAGACAAACTTTTTGCAGGTCCTCTCATCCTAGGCTACAATTCATCTAGTGTGTTTCATCTTCCTTCTCTCGCCTCCCCAGCTCCAATCTGTTGCTTCTTAAAGCGCTTGGCTGCTTTTGTGAACAGACAACTCCCAACACCCCACCCCGTTCTTCCCTAGAGAGTGTTTCATTCATCATAATGAAACTAAGGAGAAAGATTTAAGAGTCCCGGTGATGCTGGCATGAAAATTGTAAAGCTGCTGCCATATTTTTTGGGGGTAGCCCTATTCATGACTGAGGGTAATAAGTGTTTCTTTCTCCTCCGCTTCCCCCCCCCCCACCCCACCCCTCTTAGTGTGTGGAAGCTGTGTAACTTGCAGTGCAGCCTGAGGTACCTGCAAAACAGAAAATTGTAGTTCTCATGTGAGGTAAATAAAAACAGAGAAACGTCTGTGTGGTGTGGAGTTCTTAATGGAAAAGTGTCTGGGGGCCAGATAATTTTAAGGTGCGAGATAGTGGGGAGAGCAGCCTTAAGAGAGAGATGGCTGTGTGTGCATGTGAGAGAGAAGTCTTGGCAGTATCAGAAGAGAAAATGGTGGCTATTGGCAATCGCGAAATTGTGGCTGTCCTCTTACATCGTTTAGGAGCACGTATACATTGATACCACTTTAAACAGTCATGGCTCCCCCCCCCAAAATAAAAATTCTGGGAGCTGTCATTGTTCATGGTCCTGAGGGTTATGAGGAGACACCCTAATAACTCACAGCTCCCAGAATCCTTTGGGGGAAGCCATGACTGTTCAAAGTGGCATAGTTTGTGGTGTGAATGTGGCCTACAGCTCACTTCATTCTTCACCAAACAGCCCATTTGCCACTTCTTGACTAACAAACTGTAGGCCGAGCTGGTCCCAGCACTGTAATGGGGCAAACCTGCTTTGACCCCTATCTGCTACTCTGGCCATTTGTCTTGCCATCTCCCAAAAGTGTGTGAGGAAGTGGAGAAGATTATACTCGAAGTGATCTTCATTATCCTTGGTTTTTATATCCTGTCTTCCAAAAAGGTGGGATAGGTAGCTCCCATTTGTCGTTCCATATTTTGTAGGGGCTCCAGCTCCCAGCAAGCACAGCTAGTGGCCATTATCTGGAAGCCCACAAATTCCACATTCCCGCACTGACTTTCTCAAAGTTTAAAACATTGGTAACTGCCCTTCTGTCTCCAGGTCACGCTGTTCAGCAATAAAATTATAGTACATTTCATACATCAACATAACTTCCAGCCACTTGGCATGCACTGGGTGATATGTTTGATACAATCAAGTTAAATTATGATTGGGATGAAAGGCTAAGTGAAAGTTGGATGGCTTAAACTTGCAATTAATATCTGCTCTCAAAAAAGGATTTGTCCCACCATGTTCAAGTTGGCCATCAGGATCTCATTGTCTTGACTCTGCCCTAGTCTTGAGAAATACGGTATTTAGAAGCCACTAGATGAGTTGGACGCAGGTGGCGCTGTGGGTTAAACCACAGAGCCTAGGACTTGCTGATCAGAAGGTAGGCGGTTCAAATCCCCGTGATGGGGTGAGCTCCCGTTGCTCGGTCCCTGCTCCTGCCAACCTAGCAGTTCGAAAGCACGTCAAAGTGCAAGTGGATAAATAGGTGCCGCTCCAGCAGGAAGGTAAACAGCGTTTACGTGCACTGCTCTGGTTCGCCAGAAGCGGTTTAGTCATGCTGGCCACATGACCCTCGGACAGTAAAGCGTGATGAGCGCCGCAACCCCAGAGTCGGTGACTGAACCCAACGGTCAGGGGTCCCTTTACCTTTAGATGTGTTGGGGGCAGAAATAGTAGGCCTTTTTTTTTAGGTATTCCCACACTGGGAGGGGAAAATTGCATCTTGATGGCTCTTATTACCAGGCTTGCAGTTTTAGCATCTTTTTTTCTCCTTTTTTTTAAAAAAAACAGCCCCTCACTTTATACACTGACTGGGTTGTGTTAAGCAGGCTTTATGAAGAGTTACTGACCCAGACCTTTTCTGTGTGCCTGCATCTCCAAACCCTGGCTTGCAGACATCCACCCCAAAGCTAAATGCTGGTACTGTACATCTCTAGCAAAACATGGCTGCTGTTCCCAACAATTTTATTTAGGTTTCTGAATCACCTTGCAGCATCATGCTCCCAAGGTGCATTAAATATAAATTGGACACAGAAATGACATTTAAATATTAAAACAACAGCCCCTGAGCAATACCATCAGTTAAATGCTGCTGCAGCAGATAAAATTGGAAACACAGAAATAGTGACACAGCTGATGAAACTCTGGCACTGTGAATTAAGGCAAAAGTTAATTGGATGGATTCTTAGTGCCATCTGGTGGTCTATGTGCAGAAATACTTGTGACTGAAACAGTATCTAACCTTCACAGACCCATGACCCACTTTTAACCCAAACATGCCTTTGGGGACCAATTTCTTAATGTGTTATGATACATTTGTATGATCATAGTGCTGTTGCAACCCACTTGATGAGGACCAGGGATCTAGGACCAAGTGAATTTACCAAGCAGCTTTTAGTAGTGTTTTCCAGCAAATGAAAAAATGCAGTGGGTGCAATGAGGCACATGACATCTCTCCTTGGTTGTGCCCATGGAAGCTTCTTGAGTTGAGATCTCCTACTCCATATAATATAATAATTATTTATACCCTGCCCATCTGGCTGAGTTTCCCCAGCCACTCTGGGCGGCTTCCAATCGAGTGTTAAAAACAATACAGCATTAAATATTACAAACTTCCCTAAACAGGGCTGCCTTCAGATGTCTTTTAAAGAGAAGATAGCTGCTTATTTCCTTCACATCTGAAGGGTCACTCCATGTTCTTTTGGTCATGACGTGGTGAGAATGGTTATAATTTTCTCCCTTGAAAAGTACATAGAAAGTTGGCAGAGTGATGCATATATCCCCCTCTTACAGCCATGTGCTTTTCAAGGCTCAGATTAATACTAATGGATCTGAATTTTACCTGTACCCCATGGGGAAAATGAAGTGTGTGCATGCACTCTGCGTTGCTCAGGAGAATGGTCTTGGGGAGAAAAGCGACCTGAGAGGCTCTGGCTTGAAAACCCAAATGTGCTCGTAAGCCTAATGACTGGGCCACTTGCAATTCCCAGCAATGAGGTGGAACACAGTCACCGTGGCTGATAGCTATGCCCCCTATGAATTTGTCTATCTTTTAAATGCATCCAAGTTAGTGGCCATCACTGCCTCCTGTGCAAGCGAGTTCCATAGTTTAATTAACCTGGGTCCAGTACTGCCAATGGGTCAACACTGAGTAGGTCTTAGGTGGCTGCAGCCCCAGTGTGTCCAAAACAAGCTTAGCTGCTTTGTTGACCAAAGCAGATAAACTGTGGCTGCACCCCAGAAAATGTTTGTGGCAGGATCATCTACCTTTAAAAACTTCCTTTCTCAGTGGGGGGGGGGGGGCTGGGAGAAGAAAGGGAAGTTCCCAAGTGAGAACTGGGAGGGTCCAATATATATATATATATATATATATATATATATATATATATATATATATATATATATATATCCCTTTCTCCGGCAGGATGTTTCAATATTTGGAAGAACCATTGCAATTATGTTGAGCCACTCTGCCCTCTTGTGGAAAAAAGGAGGCACGACTGTTGAGGACAGCTGCTCTGCTACTTCAACCATTTTGGGGGCAAAACGCTGTCAGGGACGGTCATTACTTCTCAACATTCATTGGTATTTTTGCAATAAAGCATTTGGCATTCTGCAAGAAAGGAGGGAAACTAGTCTCACGGCCCACTCCCCGGTCTACAATTGCAGTTAATCAGGACTAGGAGGAAGTTCCCAGTTCAAAACATGGAAGGTTGAGAAAGACCCTTTCCAGAAACCCTGGAAAGCTGCTGCCTATCAGTGCAGACAATATGATTGTTATCATTGATTTATTAGTTGCCTTCTAAACCACTGTCTCAAGGCAATTTACACATATGACAATTAAGAACAACAAATGCATTGAGAACAAGACTAAAAAGTGAACATTTTGGGTAAAGGCCCTTTACCCAGCTGGGAAAGGCTGTCAGAACAAAACAAAAAAATGTCTTTTTCTGTTTCTGGGAAAAGTTAAAATCATTTGCTTTGACTGCAGAAGGCCCTGGGTTCAATCCCCAGCATCTCCTGTTAAGGCTGAGAATATATTCCCTGTTTGAAACCTTGGAGAAGCTGCTGCCAGTCAGTGTAGAAAATACTGAGCTGTCTGGACCAATGGTCTGACTTTGTATAAGGCAGATTCGTATGCTCCTATTTAAACCAGCCCTTTACTGAAAGACACAAAGGACTAGAAGCCTACTTTAGTTTTTGCAGGAAATACCATAGCTCTGTTATGTACTCAAGTTCTCACCCTGGGCCAGCAGGGGGATACTGTAGATAGTTTTCACTCAAGTCCGCATATGCAAATAAGGAATTGAAAGTGACGTTCAGTGATTGGATAGTTACAGAAAGTTGTTACTGTTGCTTTGTAGTTGAGCTCTATATAAGCAGGTTGGCGGAACCCTTCAGTTCAGTTCTATTCTGGCCTGTGAATAAACAAGAGCTGTCTGAAGAATCGCTGTGTTGTCTGATATGTTCACCTACAACTTAACAGCTCAATGGTAGAGCATCTACATTGCATGCAGAAAATCCCAGCTTCAATCCCTGGCATCTTCAGGTAGGGCTGGGAATATTCCCTGCCTGAAACCCTGGAGTGAGGCTGCCAGTCAGTGTAAACAATACTGAGCTAGATGGACCAATGGGTCTGGCTAGGTAGAAGGCAGTTTGCTATGTACCTGGGTGGAGGGAGATTCCAAGCCGGGAACACCAGCACTGTAAAACATGCCCCGAAATGAACTGGGCATCAGTGCAGCTATGTAAAGACATTTTCTTCACAACAAGTCCAGAGCAGAAGTACATTTTTAAAATACATAACAAAACTAATAATAATGTAGCCGCCACTCCCCTCCTGGACTTCTCTGTCTTTAATAGCTACATGATAAACAGGGAAATTCATCCACGGTGTTTTTATCCATTATATCGGGGATGAAGTGATGTGTTTAATTTCTGCCTGCCACACAGAAAAAGGAGCCATTCTAAACAGATCTTCTGGTTGGCTGCTGACTCAATTTGCTTTCTCCCCCTCCACCCAAATACTTATTGAATGTGTAGATAAATCAGAGGAGAAAAGGATTGTTATCGCAGGTCGGACGGACTCTGCAAACTGTCCCTAGGGTGTGATGGTCATTAATGCGTATTTGTACAAAGCCAGGAGGGGGAAATGGGCATATTTAAAAATGGAGGCTATTGCACAGGAATCTGAATTCATCTTCGCAGTCTTGCATATATGTTATGTATATGGAAGAAGCATGTTGGTCATCTTCAGTCCCTAAGACATACAACATAAAAGGGGGGGGAGGCGTACCTATTCAAATCGTAGGGGAGTAGAGGAAGGTCATCCGTAAAAGCCAATCAGAATATTATACGGTAAGCTAATCACCATATTGACATTTGCCTGTTTAATTAGCCTTTCATTCTGCTTTAACAGCGAGCTGAGGAAAGGCCATGACTCATCCATCATGATCGCAGGCTGAGTTGCAATTTCCTGATTGCAGAATAAATTTTTGTTGCTCTTAAAAAAAAAAGAAGGGAATGAGTTGGTTTTCTTTATTGTTCCTCTTGGCTGCTGAATGGGGAATTGCAATCGGCAATTTACCTGCTATGACTTATCTGTTCATCTTCTCAAATATACGTGAGCTTAATATAGAAGTACGTACATAGTAGGATACGGCTGTAGTTAATAGGAGTTCAGATTACAGAGGAGAATGTTATATACACAGAAATCTGTCTTATACTGTACTGAGTCGGAACATTGGTCCATCTAGCTCCAACCAATCATACTGCTGCATTGTTCTTGGACCAATCAGACTGCTGCATTCTGAATCCTATTGTTCTAGGACCAATCAGACGGCTGCAATTTGGATCCTATTGTTCTAGGACCAATCAGACTGCTGCAGTTTGGATCCTATTCAACTCAGTACATAATACTAGCCTTCTGTGGCTCAGTGGTAGAGCAGGGGTCAGCAAGCTTTTTCAGCAGGGGGCCAGTCCACTGCCCCTCAAACCTTGTGGGGGGCCGGACTATATTTTTTTTGGGGGGGGGGAAGAAGAACAAATTCCTATGCCCCACAAATAACCCAGAGATGTATTTTAAATAAAAGCACACATTCTACTCATGTAAAAACACCAGGCAGGCCCCACAAATAAACCAGAAATGCATTTTAAATAAAAGGACACATTCTCCTCATGTAAAAACACGCTGATTCCCAGACCGTCCGCGGGCCGGATTCAGAAGGCAATTGAGCCTGATCCGGCCCCTGGGCCTTAGTTTGCCTAACCATGGTGGTAGAGAATCAGCTTTGCATGCAGAAGTTTCCAAGTTCACTCCCCACCATCTTTGGGTAGCGTTGGGAGAAAGCATTGTTCAAAATCCTGGACTGCTGCCACTATTCAGGTGCAGACAATACTGAGCTAGATGGAGCAGTGGTCACATTGGTACCAATGTGCTTCATGATCATGGACTCCTTCCCATGCTATCTAGATGAGGCATGACATCTGGAGGCTTTGCACATGTCCCTTTTGATGTAACCACCCACTGTCAGGATCCTAAGAACCCTGACCCCTTTAACCTAAGAAAATACATTTCAAATGTGTTGCAAATTGTGTGGAGACCTTTGCAGCACATCAGATTAATGCTATTAGTACTAATATAATAAATAATGTCTACTCTGAGCTTGATCTAAAAGGTTAACCCTATATTTTATTTGAAGCTGAGGATCATTAATTTGTAGCCTCAATAAATTGTAAAAGACTGAGAAGCTATGCATTCTATTTATTTTGTAAAAGATCACACCCGGTTCAAGCTATTTCCTGCCACCCACGGACCCTTCATTGCTGTTCATTGCAGGTACAGTATCTGTTGCCTGAAGCGGTTGCTTCACTCTGCCTAATGATACTGATCCCATCCTTCTTTTATAAGAAAATTTGAATAATATGTATTTATTATATAATATGCATTTATTAACTGTGAACATTTTGAGTTTATAAAGTAGAATTTCTATTAGTAAATAAAAGAATGCCTATGATATGCATTTTTTAACATATGTGACTATTTTGCATTTATAAGATGGCCTAGAAATGCTATTAATAAAATACTTATTTACTCCTACATCATGTACCATGTGTATTTTATTAATAGAGCATTTCACATTGGTGTGCATATGGGTATATATTTACAGAGAGAACCTCTATATATTGGACTATATGGAGCTATATTTTTCTAGTTAAAAGTAACACACACACACACACACACACACACACACACAAATACTACAGTGACTAACGAAACAGCTACAGCAAATGGTTGTGGCAAATGTTTTGGTTTCTGCTTTTAAAAATTTAATATATCTGTTTGGTTAGCCACTGTAATAAATATATTGCTTTAGTGATTAATCGCAACCTTCTGGGATCCAGGGCAAATGTTTGTTTGATGCTTTAAGAAGTATGTATCTATATGAATGAATGACAAAACAGAGGTAGATGTTTTGTCATTCACTTGTTTTTCATATCTGTACGTCACATTTTTTAAAAAATAAAACACACTGACAAAATATCCCATGTATCTTATTGGGAACATTGATCATATTTATTTATTTGCTGCTCATATATACCGCCTTCCTGCCAAGGTGCTTTATGATTTTGAAATATTATAATATACACAATATAAAATGAAAATATATGTATTACACATACATGCAATATGTATATACCTTTATAAAATCCCTGTTGAGAGAAGACAAGTGCCCACAGCTGAATACACTTTTGTCCTATCAGACGTTCCCAGCTAGAAAAACAAAACCTTGCCATCAGTGTATATTTTGTATGGGTTTGGTTTTTTAATTGAAGGCTCCACAGGGCAGAAGAACAATCCTCAAGCATCATTGCGTAGAAGCATCCATCGAAACAGGATCAGAACAAATGCAAAACAGTGCCCCTAACTTGGACAGCCACTAGGATACCATGGTTGGTGGTACTGAAAGCAACTGAGAGGTTGAGAATTAACAGGGACACATTTCCCCTCTCTCTCTCCCAATGGAGGTCATCATACAGTGCAACTATCCCAGAGCAGTGGCAGAGATGGCGTGCGTCCCAGGGGCGTAGCGTGCAGCCCACAGGGGCGTGGCGAGTGTCCTGGGGGGTGCGGCCCACTGCCTGCAGGGGCGTGGCGTCCAGTGGGGGGGGGCAGCCGCGATGGCACCCCACCGGTATCGCGCTGCTGGGGGCGGTATGTTTTCCCCACACTCCTCTTCCTCCGCCACTGCCCCAGAGCCATTCACCTTGACATGGATGTTGAGGTCTGCCAGAACCAGCAGTCCTCTGAGACCAAGGTGAAATCTATACACATATAAAAAAACCTGCTGTGAAAATGCTTTTTATATATAAAAAAAGTTTTGAAAAATATATTGAATTTGCCATAGTTTGCCATCATCATCTAGTCTCACATTTGTATATTGCACTTTACAACACACTTAAAATGTTTTATTTGAAGCTGTGTTGCTGAGTCCCAGTGTCAGCTCAGGCACAGGGTGGTAAACCAGCCGATTCCCTCAAATGTCCCAATTGCCCAACGGCAGGGACACATGCTCTGTATCCCCACTGTAATATACGAAAATCTGCCCTTATTCCCTTGGGGGGGGGGAAGAATGGCTCTTACAGAGTCCTTTGCAGGTTCTCCATGGGGAGAAAGAGAAAGAGAGAGAAATGAGATCTCTATAGATCACAACAACTTCCCCTCGTTGACACTCAGCCATGATGTTGCAAAGTACCCATGTGGGCATAGCGGGGTGAGGCAAACTCTGCCAGGCTCACCCACCCAGGTCTCAAGCCATACGGACCAGATCAACCTCCTGGTCCATAATCTGATCGTGGATGAGGGAGGTCATAGATATCTAAAGCCATTTGCACACAACAAATAAGAGACTAAACAACACAAAACACTGTTGCTGTATGTAGGTTTTATTTTATTTGGTTTTTATTTTAATTTTTTGGGGGGCCCCCAAGAGAGTGGGGCCCTAAGATATAGCTTGTTTAGCATATATATAAATCCGGCACTGATTACACATGTAATAAATGATCATGGCGACATTTCACGTTTAAATGGTGGCATAATGAAAAGTCTTATGATAAAGACTCCAACATACAATTATTAAATACAGTAATATGCTAATTAATAGAATTTACATAAGGGAGATAGAAATAAATTCAGCTAGATAACTTAAATAAAAAGAAGGGACCGCGGGGGAAAACCCACAATCACACACTTTGAAGATACAAAAATACATGAGGGGAAACTGCGTGTATTTGAGGGCGAAGGAGGGGAGTAGCGCCCCCCCGAGCCCCCCCCCCAAGCTCAGCGCGCCAACCGTCGCGGGCGCGAGGAAAAATCCCCGCCCCCGGCCTCCCGCCTCGCCCAATCCCAATCCCGCTCCCTTCCTACTCACTCAAACATACATACATATGCACTCTCTCTCTCACACACACTCTTTTTTAAATCACTTCCATCCTTTGCCCTGATTGGTCGCGGCTTCTTTGCCGGGGTCATGAGGTCCCTCCTCCTCCTCCCCCACTGCACACATCTATATACACACACGCACATTCATAGACAGGCACACACCGGCTCCAGCAGCCAATGAGGAGGCGCGATACTGGTATGTGGCGCTGGCCTGTCTGGGGGTGGTTGCTGGGTGTCTCTTTGGTTGTGTGAGGAAGAGGAGGAGAAGGAGGAGGAGAAGAAGGAGAAGGAAGGAGAGAGAGAGAGAGAGAGGAAGAAGAAAAGAGAGGGGCTCACACTGCTGATATTATTGATTATCTCTCTCTCTCTCTCCCTTCACCCTCTTTTGCATATATATTTCCCCACAGAAGGAAAAGAGGAGGGTGTGCATTGAGCTGGCTGGATTATCTCTTCCTCCCCCCTCCTCAATATTCACCCATCTTTCTCCTTCACCCCCACTGGCTTCCTCCTGCTCCTATTGCACGACCCCCCAACCCTCTCTCAATCCCTCTTTCTTTCCTCTCACCCGCCCCCCACCCCCACTGAGCACATTGTCTCCTCCCACAACAGCCTCGGGCCCCCTCCTCAGTCTTTGGCCTCTTCCGCCTCCCCTAAAAAAACCAACCCCAAACCCTGAAGAATCTGACTCCATAAGCATCAGAGGATCCAACTGAGTCAGTCTCCCCCCCTCCCCCCCTGCTTCCATTCATAATAGAAGCCCCCTTCCATCACCACATCTCTTGCTTTTCCTCCACAATCTCGTTCTTTCTAACCCCCCCCCCTTTTTTTGCTGGGGGGCTTCCATAGCCTCTTTCTCAGAAACCCAAATCCTCAGCAACACATATATTTTAGCCCTGACCGTTCCACAACTCTCCCCATCCCATTCTTCTTCTGCTTCTTTTAGACTTTCCTTGGGATCTACCCATTGTCCCCCACCCCCACCACCAAAAAGAATCTACTGATGGTGTGATCTGTGAGGTGAAGGTGAGTAAGGAAGTTCTCTTTGAATTGCTGTTTGCTTTTTTATTTATTTCCTTCCCCATGGTTTGTGCAGGAAGTGATATGGGGTAGGTGGGAAATTGGAAGGGATTTTTTGTGTGTATGTGTGTGTTTTGATTGAGGTGTGCTTAAAAGGCCCCTTTAAACACCTGGTGGTTTCACATGTAGCTCAAAAAGATTTCAGTAGAGAACTGGAGATTTTGTTGTTAGAGGCTGATTCTGCCCCACCCCCAGCCGCTCCATGAAGTGTTTTGAGAAACTGGGTTTTTGTGTATGTGCATGTTATGAATCGGAATGAGTGTTGAATTCTTCAGATGACTCTTGAATGGATATTGGGAGTCCATGTGGATGCAATTCAAAAAGAGGTTGAAATTGGTGATTTGTAACATTTGCTTTCTTCCTGTCACTGCTGATATCTAGTTAGATTCATTCTTTGTTTTACCAGTCACTGATTGGTGAAACCCCCTCCCCTTCAAAAAATAAAGGATAACTTTGTCTTCTATGCACATTTTAAATAGATGGAAGATTTGTAGAAGATTTGGGGGTGGGAAGAGACAATTCTCTGTACAATATGGAAACATATCAACTTCAGTGATTTCCCCCCTTCCCTTTTTTATTTTAGTACAGCTTGTGTGTGAACTGTTTTAGTTGATAACCATTCCAAGTGTGATCTCTCTCTCTCTCTCTCTCTCTCTCTCTCTCTCTCTCTCTGTGTGTGTGTGTGTGTGTGTGACAAACCCTCCCAAATGGGTTGTTAGGAAAAAGTAAGCTGTGCCCCATTTTGTGAATGAATGCATGATGTTTGCATTGATTGCATTAAGAGAAGATTCTATCAATGTGTGTAATCACAGACACCCTCTCTGAGATACTTGCCTTTGACTTGCACAGCCACATACATATATGTTCACCCTTCTTTTTAAAATTTGGAAGATATTTGGGAACAGAGAGGTGTGGGAGGGGAGAGAGCAGAAGCTAAACTCCTGAAAACTGTAACAGTTGGTGAAGTTGGCTGTAAGAAAACAAAATGATTCATTCATTCGTTCATTCATTCATTCAAGCATGTGGTTGAGTTTGGTTTATTTTTGAATACTGTTTTGCTGTTGCTTTTAATTTAGTGACTGACTTTGCTTGTGAACAGCTTTATTTCTGGGTTTTATAGTATCATGTCATTTTACAAAAAAGTGTATATGTATATGTGTGTGTGTATATATATATATCCCCTTTTGTGGTTTGTGTGTGTGCCTAGTTTCTGATCTGTTCTGCTGCTGTAAAGTGAAACGCCAGTCAATAGTATTCATTACTATAAGTGATATAAACATTTGGTCTCCGTTTATTACAAATGTATGTCCAGATTTAGAATGCCTTTGTTTTTTTCAATTAACGAATATATCTGAAATGTCATGTTCCACAACAAGCAAGAAATTATAAGTGTATTTTACTCTTGTTGCTAACACTTAATTTAACTCTTAACTGTTGGCACAGCTAGGTGCTAAATACATACAATAGCACCCCATTTGGTGTGCTTTTATGTGTGTAGACTGCTTTCATAGGATGTGGGGAGCCTGAAGATTGGGGTGAGGGAAGTACAGTTACTGGGTGTGGAATCTGATTTAAAAAGTGATTGACTTCTTTTGGTTTTGTTCCTGGAGCATGCACTATAATTTATTTGCCAGGATCAATTTCTTTCGTTTTAATGATTTCTTCTTATGGGTGGTGAGCTGCTATGCTAATCTATTAGTTAGTGAGAACTGAAGGAAAGAGAGGGAGAGACCCACACAATGCCTAGGGTAGGATCTTATTGTTCACTTTCTCTCATAGTTAGAGCCATGCTTGCCTACAGAGAAATAAAGCATTTTCCCCTCCTCTTCTCTCTCTCCCTCTTGCTTTTTTAGCTGGGAAGCATTACTCCATTACTTCTGCCTTTACAAGGTTAGAGAGAGGCCATCCAAGGTGAATGGAAGAAAAGCCAACATCCACCTAAAGCTCCTTCTTTCCTCTTCCCTTTTCTTAGACTTAGCTTCTCCTGCTGTTCCTGTGTGTGAGTGAATTTCAAAGGTGATAACAGTAAACTCTAGAGGTTGTAGCCAGTGTTAAGTCAGCCGAAGAGTAGATTGAAATTGATGGGCATGACTGTCTTAGGACCATACATTTCAGTGTCTACTTTGAGTAGAACTCAGTTGGATACAATCCTAGGATTCCAGTTTGCATAGAGTGGTCTCCCTTTCTTCCTCCAAAGAAAATTGCCAGAGCTTTCTGAGTAACAATGTATTCATTCCTCCTTATTCCTGAATGTAGCACCTTATGTCCACAAGACAGGTGTGTTTTGTTCTGCATGCAGAAATTATCACGTTCAGTTCCTGGCTCTTTCCAGTTGAGAGACTCAGGTAGGAGGTGTCAGGAAAGCCTTTTCTTTGCCTCAGATCCTGGAGAGCTGCTGCCAGCCAGAGCAGGCAGTACTAATTTTGATAGAGAGTCTGACAGCTTCTCATGTTTCAGACAGTGTCAGAAACTAGTCAGGTGCCAGGCACGTTTTGTGACTGGTGTGGGTCCAATTGCTACCTGGGGAGATCTCTAGATGCCAGGTCGGCGACTGGGGAAAGCAAAATGTCTCTTAGAGAAGGATCTGAAATATTTTCCTTGAAGATCAAATTTGTTTTATTCTGGAGTGTTTTATTTGATGTTTTGATGTGTTGTAAACTGCTTTGAGATTTGTTTCAAAAAATATAAAGTGGTATAAAGATGATGATGATGAAAATAATAACCCCACTGCAACCCCCCCAAAAAAACCTGCACTTAGAAATTCCATTGTGGCAAATGCAACCCAGATTTAAGGTGTCATTTGGCAATTAGATTATATATCTGAGTTTCTAACACTGGCAAGAGTAACCAATAACCCTACAAGGTATGTTTGCATATGGATCGCTCTGTGGCAGAGGTGGGCTGACCCGAGTCTTCTGTGGTATTCCAGTACACCAATCTAATTTTTTATGAGTGTATTTTAAATTTACTGTACAAAACAAGAGTGCTTAGGATCCCTTCTCAATTAAGGCATCACTAGTCTGTGGGACGCGGGTGGTGCTGTGGGTTAAACCACAGAGCCTAGGACTTGCTGATCAGGTCGGCGATTTGAATCCCCGCAACGGGGTGAGCTCCCGTTGCTCAGTCCCTGCTCCTGCCAACCTAGCAGTTCAAAAGCACATCAAAGTGCAAGTAGATAAATAGGTACCGCTCCGGCGGGAAGGTAAACGCCGTTTCCGTGTGCTGCTCTGGTTCACCAGAAGTGGCTTAGTCATGCTGGCCACATGACCCGGAAGCTGTACGCCGGCTCCCTCGGCCAATAAAGTGAGATGAGTGCCGCAACCCCAGAGTCGGCCACGACTGGACCTAATGGTCAGGGGTCCCTTTACCTTTACCTTTACCTAGTCTGTGTTAAATTATCTGCGAGCACACTCTTGCTTGAGAAAAATGTAGGCGGTCCCTTGCTGGATCAGACCAGGGATTCCAGTAGGCCATGGTAGTCTACCAGAAGCTGTCTGGGGATCAAACTGTGAGCTGTCTTCTGCTTTCTGCCATCCCCTTGCAGAGGGTGGTTGTCTGCTTAAGGTAGCTTTTTGTGTCCTGCTGCACTTCTTAACCTCCAAGAGTTCCTGGCATCCTTTCAAATGTAAGTTGTTCCTTCTAAAGCCCTTGGCAATGGATAACAAATATTAACTAATCTCCTTGTAATGAAATTCCATCTATGCTTCTCTAGTAACCAGATTCCTTTGGCTTCAAGTTCATAACCCTCCTTGTTTTCTGTTGTATATCTTTCTCTTTTTCATTCCTTGCTTTTAGGCCAGCAGTTATTTCATAGGGATGCCATTATAAGACATAGTCTGGCCAAGAAATAGGTCAGTGGTTGAACATATGAGTTTTCACTGGGACTTGACTTGTGGTGGGAGGTATTTGTAATAATGAGCTTCGACAAGACCCTGCTCTGAATTATTAATTTAACTCTCCATGTCTGCTAGCTTTTCCAGCTAATTGCAGAGCCTGGACTCCTAAGTTGTATCTTCTGACTGTGTAAGCCCCCAAGGGCAGAAGAACTGCTTTGCTGGATTGGACAAAAGGACCATTTATTCTAGGAGTGGGCAACATGTGGCTCTCCAGATGTTATTGAACTCAAGCTCCCATTAGTCCCAGTCAGCATGGCCAATGGTCAGGGATGAAGAGAGTTGTAGTCCTGCCAGATGTTTCCCAGAAAAGGGCATGGAAGGAATGGCTTTTCTTTGTTGGTTTCCAGCATCTGGATTTCTGGTTGTATATTACATGCTAACATGGACACATTTAGCTATTGTGGTTAATAGCCCTTGAGGGACAGGAATGTGTATAAAATGTAACAGACTGTCCTCTGCATCAAATAAAACAAAAAACGCATTACCCGCAGGGGATGTCATGGAGGACAGGTTCATCCCATACATTTAAAGCACATCCAATGTACATTTAAAGTATATGACTTACTCCCAAAGAATACTGGAAACTGTAGTTCCCCCCTCATAGAGCAACAATTCCAGCAACCTTAACAAACTACAGTTCCCAGAATTCCTTGGGGGAGGCCATTTGCTTTAAATATTCAACATATATTTAAATGTATGGTGTTTTAAATGTACGGTGTGGGTTTGCTCCAGGTAAGTGGCACTGCTAGAATAACAAGAGAACAATCCTCTCCTCCATGAAATACCACCCTCCATGCATCTTCCTTAGGAGGCAAAGCTCCTGTTCAAGCTTGCATAGTGACCCCTCTGTTCACAAAATGAGAACTGATGGAAGATGCCAGAGCAGACGCAAATCTTGGGTGCTGTTCTGAAATCGCTGAGTTTGTTCTATTATTAAGGATGCTGACATTCTTATTATTGATTGACCATACTCGGAACAATCTAAAGCCATATTGTCATTTTACAGACCTGATGGAGATTAAGCCACTTGCCTCAGTGTAAGGTCTTGTCAAGTACAATAGGCAGGGAAAAGGGAGATAATGTCTGCCACCCCGAATGCTGTGAAGGAAAAGCAGTATGCATGTGTAATAAAGCCTGTATGTAATACAGACAGCATACATACGTAATAAACGACACAGATAAATTCAATCGTCTTGGAACGTGGGTTGGCCTCCCTAATTTCTCTTGACTCGCTCCAGTTTCTCTGTGTGCCTCAGTCACTAATACTGCTGGTTTTGTTTTCAATAGAGACCATAGGCCTTTCCTCCCTTTATTTGTATAAAGACTTACCGTAATTTCCCCTATGGGGTGATGTCTCTGGGGTTTCAAAACATACTGTGGGCTTCATTTGGTCTGTTCGATCGTATAAATGGATGAGGAGGCATGCATTGAAATGCTTTGTGAATCCTCTGCTATAATAAAAATATTGGGCATGGGTATCAGACTAATTGCCATGGCAAGCTGCTTGTGCTGTGTGCCACCTCTAGTAAATTGGAAAGAATCACTAGATGTTCAGAGGTGATAAAGTGAAATTAAAACAAATCTGAGTTAAAAATGAGTTCGAATGAAAACGAGCCAGGAAAGGAGGTGTATTCACTAATGCAACCTAAATTGACCTGGATTCTGTTTATCTTTAATTCGCCTCACCCACAGAATACAAATTAGTCTATTCTCATTATGTATGCATACATCCATTTACACTAATGGGAGTTTATTTTTGAGGTAGGGTGCAGTGGCATAACTGCGGCTTGGCATTCTCATTTGTGGCTTTAAATCAATGAACACAATATTTGCCTGTAGTATTATTTTGGCCAAAGAAAGTGTCTGGAATTACTCTTATTGTTTGCAAGAAGAAGACTTAACATTTTCTGGACCGATAGTCAGAATATGTAGTGAAGATGCTCAAATGGAACTGGGAGTCAGTTCTAGAGGCTCCTCCCTGGTCAGTGATGTTTTTGCAAGAGGGTTATTCTATATCAAGTGATCAAACTTTTTTACCCCATGTCATCCAATTTTCTTAATATTTTGTACACTTGTTGAATGATCAAAACTAAGTTTAAATCTAAAATTTTAATTATTTCTCTCACCCCTTTGTGAATTATGAGGGTTTGAAAAAATTGACAATTTCGGCCTTGCTGGACTACACAAAAACCTTAAAAGCTCAGCCCAGAATTGAGAAACTAAAAACACCACTCTAAAACATCAATCCCTTCAGAACTTTATGAGCTTTAACATGATATGTCACATGATGGACTTACTTTAAAATTTAAATTTAGGTTACAAAATTTAAATTTTAAAAAGTGATTAAAAAATTAACATGATTTAAAATTTCCAAAAAATGTATTGATTATTTAATATTTTTAAGAGCTACCTTCAAATTTTCATCTTGGGCTCTCAATGAGATCACATTTAGAATAAATATTTTGTAAATACCTGTCTGCCTTATTGGGTTCTGTTTCATGAATTGTTGTAATGTTCATGAAATGAAATACTAACAAGAATTCTTTCAAAGCGTTAATTCTGTCACGCAGTTGCAAGCTATCACTCGGCTTTGGAACACATTTTTAAAAGAAAAGCCTAACTAGCTTTTCAGATACCTTTTAATTGAATAACTTTCTAAAGAAATGTCTGAACTAACTGATATTATAGTTTGGTCTTATTTTGTTATATTTTACTACAAGAAGACCCATTTATCCAAAATAGAACCCGGTAAGGCAGACCTGTATTGGGAAGACCTTAGAAATATTAAATGATCAATAAATTTTGGGGAAAATTTTAAAATCTTATTTATTTTTGTAATCAATTTTTAAATTTTCAGTTTTGAAACATAAATTTAGAATTTAAAGTAAGTAACACTGGCTGTGCTTTTAGGGCCCAACAGAGGAAGCTGTCTTATATGAAGATGTGCACTGACTGGCAGCAGCTCTACATGTTTTCAGGCAGGAGCCTCTCCCAGCTGTACCCGGAGATGCTGGGGAATTGAAGTTGGGACCTTCTGCATGCAAGGCTGATAGTCTACCACTGAGCTATCGCCCTTCCACAATTCATGCTTGGCCTTCATAGGAGATCTAATCTGCAGTTAACACAGAATCTGCACTGAAGTGTTTGAGTTCTTGTCTCTGACATCTTTCTGAGCTTTGGAGGCATTGAATTGCTTTCAGACAACCAGCATGGGGTTAGAGTTCAGCCCTTGCCACATTTCCTTCATAAGTCTGATGGAGAATGGGGTGGCTCCTGGCCCTTTGGCACAGAGCTTTGGCAGCATTTGTCAGAGGCAAGAGGGATGCTGGCTATGGAGGTGAATTTGTTCATCCTTGTCCTCACTCATCAACTTGATTCTGGGCATGTTAAGACACAGACAGTGGGCTCCTTAATTCCCTACAAATAGTGATGGAGACTTTGGCCTTCCTCTTTGTCTACAGTATTTACCTTTGTTTTCATTCCTACATCCTTGTGTTTTGACTCCTTCAGAAGATTGAGCAATGAAGCTGCATAAAAGGTGAGGGCTCTGCCCAAGCATTTCTTGCCATTCCCAATAGTAAGAAGGGCTTAAGGAGCCATTTGTGCACCTGGAGGCTAATAGCAATGAGCTATTCTGGGCATTGTGGGGAAGGAGATTCAGTCCTCATGCTACCAGTCCCCTGTATACTTACAAAATTGACTCTTCTCTGTTTTGCTTTCATAGAGGACAATGTAGCCTGAGCTTGTGTTGTCTAGTACCCTGGTTTTTTCCTCCCTTGTTCTGTTCTTTATTAGCTGTTCTGAAATTGTACTTAAGAGTATATGGTGTTTTGCTGCATCAAATGCAGGTTTTTATTTTTGTGGGGTGGGGGCTTGGACCTCAGACAACCTGTGAAATATTGCCTTGACACAGTGTGCCCTGTGAAGTTGTGGAAGCGTCACTTGCAGGAGAGCTTGCTCTGATTTTTTTTTATGATACGACTTTGCTCAGCCCAGAGGTAACATGCTGGAAGTGAGCAACTGGCATGGGAGATGAGAAATAACTACAGTGGTACCTCCGGTTACAAACTTAATTCATTTTGGAGGTCCATTCTTAACCCAAAGCTGTTCTTAACCTGAGGTGCGCTTTCGCTAATGGTGCCTCCCACTGCTGCCAGGCTGCCAGCGCGCGACTTCTGCTCGCATCCTGGGGCAAAGTTTGCAACCAGGAGGACCTACTTCCGGGTTAGCGGAGCTCATAACCTGAAGCATTCATAAGGAGGACGGTATATAACACGAGATTCCACTGTATTTTGAAAGCTGAAGGAGGCAGCCAAGGGAGGACAGTGGCTGCCAACAGGTTTGGTACAGTATGAGACATATCTAAGCAACAGAAGCCAGTACCATGTCAGAAGCACAGGTCAGCTTTACCAAATATCCAAAGCTGCCATCTTTGAAGTTGGAGCATCGGTGCATCTTAACTCAGGATTGTTTCCTCAACCTGGTTCCCCAGGTATTTCCCCATCATTTGCTACCTGGCATCTGATATCAGTGGTGGAAACCTTGGGTTCGGGGACCAAATGTAGCCCTCTCTCTGCCTGTCTGTCCAGAATCTCCTCTGGCCGTGCTGCAACCCAGCCCTCAGCTCCCCTCCCCAGTCCTCACAAGACTTGCTCCTTGCTCTTTTGCCTGGCTGGAATTCATCCTTGAATGGTCATAATGCCTCTTGCTTGGTGAACGAAGGATGGAAGTCTGTGTGTAAACTGCTGAATTTTTGTGTGTCTGGGATGTAGTGTTGCATCCATTGCTCTGACCACATTTGCCCTTGGCCCCACTGGTGCACAGCCTCTGGAAGGTACTCCAAAAGGGAATGTGGTCCTCCAGCTGAAACAGAGCAGGAGTTGGGAACCTGCCTTACAGACCCTTTCCAGATCACTTCAGATCTTCCCTGCTTGCAATCCCTTGAAGTTTAAACAGACTCTCTTTCTCTCTTGGCAGGGAAAGGTTGAAAATGACTTCTAAATGTAATCTTGATGACCTGCTCTTTCTCTGTGTTCCTGCAGAGGTCACCTAAGTGAATCTTTTTTAAAAAAAAAAAACCTTTAGGAAATGGAGCTGATTTAGTATTGTGAGATTTAAACCAAATCAGTTGTTACACTTTTTTTTTTGGCAAGGGGGCAATGCAAAACACCTGGCTCCTTTTTTTTTGCCTTAAAATATCTAGAATGGGGATGCTTCTTTTCTAGCCAATGAGGTGAACGATACTGCAAGATGGTAAATCTTTCAGCTTTTCGCCCCTTTGCCTTTTTTCATTTATAAATGCCATTTCTGGACTACTTGAAGCCTTTAGCCCTCTTCTCCCCTCTCCGTGCTTCCATTTCTCTCTATGTGGTTCTTAGGGTTTTCCATTTGGCAAATAGGTTCCCCTTTGATCTTTTGCTTTAAAAACAAAAATAAGATGAAAAGAACAAACACTTAAATTTGTTTTCAAAAACACCACAGGATATTGGTGTCTTTGTTCTAAAGGTGATGTCTTGACAGCTTGGAGATTTTTCTGCACTTTGACTCTCTGCTGTTTTGGTAGTTTATGTTGATGCTCTCATTTGATTGGCAGTTTGTCTCTGGAAAATGGCCCGATACAATCTGTGCTACACACACATATATAATTAATTTGTGGTAGTGAATCTTTTATTTTTTCTTTAGAGCAAAATAAATTTGTGAGAGTGAGGATTTAAATTTTTGGGAGGCACTAAGGGCTCAGATATAAAATGAGAATCCCAAGATGTGGTGGTTTACTTTTGGGTGGGGGGGGAGATGGGGAGTGTTAGCAAATGCATGTGGAATTCTTCTTGTGGTTCCCATGTGAGTGAAAGGCAGCATTCTTTGTTTCTAAAACAAACCACATTCGAAACTGGTTTTGCTACAATCCAAAGTGCTTTTAATAGCATTCTTTGCACTGGTGAGCCAGCAGGTATAAAAGCAAGTCTGGAATGTCAAGGTGTGGACACAGTACAGTGCTAATATTTGCTGTATGTGGAGAACCCAGGATTTGATTGACATGTTTTAAACCCAGTTGCTTGAGTCTTCCTGAATTCAAGTGAAGATCAAGCCTTCATAGTTTTATTAGCTTCTACTCAAAGAGAAGGTGGCTAGCATTCATTATTCCAGTTAAGATTTTAATCCTCAAATCTTCTAGGGAAAGCTTGTTTCTTTCTACATAACCTGAAGGAGAGGAGCCTTATCTTCCATGGGACCAGATTGCAGAGGGATAGCTGTGTTAGTTTGTTGCAACAAAAATTAAGAAGACTTGGAACAGAATCACTGCGGCATAAATTCTTGTGGGCCAGGGCTAACTGTAGTAAATGCAGTTTCTATTGCTGGTCACCTGTTTCTCAACGTAGGGTAATAGAAAATCCAGTTGGGAGGCGCTATGCCTCTGAGTCTCAGTTGCTGGGTATTACAAATGGGGAGAGTACTATTGTTTTTGGGTCCTGTTTCCAGACTTCCCCATAGTCATCTTGTTGGCCATTGTGAGAATAGGATGAGGGTTTGATGGGCGTTTGGTCTGATCTAACAGGGCTGTTAGTATGTTCTTATGAAGGATGCTTCCCTGTTAATACATCTAGATTCTATTTATTTTGAATATTTTTACAGTGCCTATTAACCCAGATGTTTCCAAGGACCCAACATGGGGAAACTGGCTTGTACCTGGTCAGATTATCTCGGAGTAACCCCTTTGAAATGAATGGTCCTAGGTCCATTAATTCCAAGGGTTCTACTCTGAGTAGAGCTAACATTGGATATAATCTCTAATTTTCTTATCTGAACACAAGTTAAGACTGTTGTATGACTGCTTGGGTAAGTTTATTTAAATAAGTCTTCATGTGAATGAACAGCAGTTTTGGAGTGGGAAAAAGCTCTTTTTATTATTCCTTTGTTGTTGTTGTTGTTGTTGTTGTTGTTGTTGTTGTTATAGCCTGCCTTTTTTCCTGACAAAGACTCAAAGTGGCTTATAGCTAAAATAGAAGCAGCTAAAAGCACAGAAAAAGGCAATCATTAAAACCTACATGTGCTGTATCAGGACCCATCTTGGAGGCATTTCTTCCTTTGTAACAGAAAAAGGGGGGTGGTGCTGCTTCTAAGAAACAGCTTGGCTTTTCACGTTTTTTGTGTGGGCTCTTCTATGAAATGATTACTTTTTTAAAAGAAAAAAGTTCTTCCCAGTTAGTTGGGGGACCATTTTCATGTCATCTAACTGAGCAGTCCTAATTCATATTGTGCATGTGTTAAAATCTGGCAAAGAGGCTTTTGAAGCTAATGCTCCGAGCTTCAGGTCTCAAGTTTACTTGTAGCTTAGCAGTCTTCTGTACATTTTAAATTCATTGTAGTTTTAGGCCCTAAGCAGCTTGTTAAAAATGTTGTTAATGCAAACTACGTGGGAAGCTCCTGTATTAGAAATTAATACCTTTTTATACAGGCTCTCTCTCTATTCTGTGCGTTCTGCAGTTCCCCCTTCCTACTTGAAAAGAAATAATATTTCTGCTTTGTTTCTTGCATTGTGTTCTTGCCTGTTTTTCCTCCCCCCTCAGTTTAGTTATTTTTTATATATATAAAAGTTATTTGTCTCACATCACCCTTTTCATTTTAAATTAAAATGCTTTCTCTTTGCTGCTTTGACACTTCCATTTCTTCTTATTGTTTCTTTGTATGCCTGATGTTTTTCCTGTGCCTAGCTTTTTTTTTTACCTTGTTGCTTTGATTTGCAGTTTTTCATTAAAATGCCTCTTCTGTGCATTTAACCAGATTTTTCTGTTCGCTCAGCATTTGGAGAGGATCAGAAGGTGATGCGGGAGCGAAAGCTGACGGGCGCAAGGCAGCCTTAGTGCTCAGATGCTGCCGTGCTTTTAAGTTCCTTGAATGCAAGCTTTGCTTGAACTGCAGAGGCTCCTATTTTCACAGTGCAATTGGCAGCTTTCTTGAGGGTATGTCTCTGCAGGACATTTCCCTACTACTTTGGATTTGGTGTTGTGGCACACAGCTGGGGTTTCTGGAGTTGTAGGGGAATGTGTGGCACTGGGATTTGTATCTACCACCCATGCCAGTCCAGCAGAATCCATTGTTTGTTGTTGATTCAGCTGGGAGTTCAGGGGAAGGTCAGTAGGCATGTGGCATGGATGGTGTGTGTGTGTGTGTGTGTGTGTGTGTGTGTGTGCGTGCTCTGTTTGGACCAGATGTAGAATGTTGACTTGCTTCTCTCCTCATAAGAGCAGCCAATGCCTTCCTTATTGTTTAGCATTGTCTTTCCAATGGTTTCCAATGGTTTAGAACAGTAAATTAACACACTCTAATAACTGGTGTTGTGGGGTACACACATTCAACTAAGACTCAATAGTGAAATATATTTGAATATCTGAAAGTGTGACAGTGATTGTGAATTGGTTTTTTTCTTGTTTAGTAATGTAATTAATTTTTAGGAAACTTTCTCTCACCTTACCTTTGTGCTACTGAATTACTTCCACAGCTTTAATTGTAGAGAAAATGTGCTAATTTAAACATTATCAGTACAGTAGTACTATAACTGTTTTAACAATATGTTAAAGGTAAGTAAAAAATTATCAGTTTAAGAGTTAGACCCATAAGTAGTAGCAGTTGCCAGGGCATTGCCACATTCACCTCTACATAGTTCTAGCCTGATTTAAAACATTGTGAAATATTGAAATATTGCGATGAATAGCTGGTGATATATTGTGATATTGAAAACCAGATATCACCCTGCTCTAGTTGCCATGCTCTAGCAGAGAGGCATCCTGACTCGCTGCTATTAGGGCTGGAGTCACTATATGTTTTGTCTTCCATTTTTAATGCTTGCCATGTCCGTACTGGGAAACATAAATTCCTTCCCTCCTCCTGTTTCCTAATTAAATTCTGAAAGGCGGTACTGTCTGATTCTCCCATCAGCCAGGGGATCAGAGGCCAATGGGAGGCTATTCTCCATTTATTCTAAGGAAGAACATCATGGCAATGGGGAGACCAAGCTGGTCCCTTCCATTTGCCAAAGGAGCAGCAGCCGCAGGAAGCTTGCTTCTTCCCCTGCCCTGGCCTGGCAGAAGGAGCATTTATGAGAACGCTTTGCCCTCTCAATCTCTTGTCCTTTTAGATTGTAAATCTGAAGGCAGAAGCGAATTTAAGCCTATCTGGCCTATTTTTTTAATTTTTTATTTTTTGCATTGAAGAGCAGGGTACAAATACTTTAAATAATAAATGAATAAATACTTGAATGCTGCTCAGCCATGGGTGTTGCTTGTGACTCTGGATCATCTCTCTTAGTGTGGAGGTGACCCCTGACTTCCTGATGGTGACCCAGGCTGCTTTGTTGAATTGCATCTGGATTGCTCTTAGCTGTTTTGGTAACCTTGGACTCTCTGGCTCTGACCCCTTACTTCAGTGCCAGATGGTAGCTTGAACTCTGGTTTTCAGCAGCTATTATTTTTCTCCCTGAGTTTTCACAGATGACTCAGCCTAACATGTACGTTGCTGACCATTACTATGGAAGTGTCCATGATATACAGCTAAGCTGTGCTTCCTAAACTGAAAATATTTTTGTGGGTGTGCTGCATTCGTTGCTTAAAATGTTGGATCCTTTTAGAAAGGCCTGTTTCCTAGTGTTACATGGGGTGGGGAGAAAGTGTGTGGGTGGAAAGTCCACAATCTGCTGTGTGTTCATGTCCAGCTTGCAGGTTCCATCTGGTCAGCCACTGTGAGAACAGGATGCTGCGCAAGATGTGCCTTTGACCTGATGCAGCAGACTTGTTCTTATTGTAACCATCAGTTGTCAATGTTGGATTGTGGCTCTTTTGTCCTCCTTTATCAGTTTGGTTCTTCATTGCTCTGATTTAGTAAGGAATGACTCTGCACTCCTATTGAAAGCATGATAAAGAAAGGTTGATGGCTGTCACACATCCCATAGGGTTACCTAGTTGACTCTGCATAGCTGAAATCTTGAGAGATGTGTTCACTAGGATTCAACTTCCTTGGATATTTGTGTGTGTGGCCCTCAGGTGGGAGTTGCTCTGCAAAGAGGTCTTTCACATCTTGGAAGCGCTTGGCAATGAAAGCTGTGTACAGACAGGCACCGCATGTGTAAGTGAAATCGCATAGAGTGGGAACACCAGTGAAAAAGCCTGCAAACACCCTCTAAACCTCTGGAAACCCTCCGAGCTACAACTCGACACCCAGCAGCACTTATTAGACTGGCATGAATGGTGGCTCTCAGTCTTCTTCATCACTGAAGGACAATGTGGAAATAACAACAAACAGGGTAGACCGGTACCTCAAAATGCTTGGCTGTGGGTCAGATTCGCTTGCTGCTTATGGTATATTGCAGAGAAACATGGTGATGGACAGCTGGCACTTTTGTTTCTTCAGCTGGTCAGGGTATGCTTGGGCTGGTCTGTGGCTGCACCTTCACCACTGGTGTGTATGTTCTTCAAATTGAAGCGACATTGATGGGGATAAGCTGGCAGTTCATGTCCTCTAGCCACAGGTTCAGTGTTTTATGTGCCGCCACCACCAGGGCCTTGTCCGACACCTGGCTGGTGACTTTCACAGTTATAGGTGTACTCGCTGTCACTGCTGACCGGATTTGCTTCTCCCATATCTTAATGGCACGTATACTGGACACATTCCTGCAATACTTCTGTGCCACAGCACACACAGTAATGTCATCCTGTAAACAGTACAGCACTTCCAATTTTTCCTCCAGCATGGGCAACACTCACTACTTCTTGGGTTTCTCAGCACTTGAGAACCTTGCATTTAGGTGCTATCTCAAAAAAAAAATTCTCCAAAAAACCCTCACAAAAATCCTCAAAAAACGAACTCCTCCTCCCCAAACTCCTCCAAACTCTGCCAAAAATTCTGCAGATTCCACCACTATCGCTCCCTCCAAGCCTCCTTGCTCGAACTCTCCACAGGTCTCAAAGATTGGTGCAAGGGCTCCTGGGATTGCAAAATGTTGTTCTTGTGATCTTTTAGGGCCATTTTTGCCCCTTTTCATGCCACTTTCGAGTTTGCCACAATGTGCGCAGTCGTGCATGCCTTGAACACACGTAAATGTGGAGTTGCCTGTATATTTTATCCTGCTTTGTTCTAGAATAAAGTTTCCACCCTGTTCTTAGTGACAACCTGGAATCCCCAGAGTTGGGGTTGGCTGCAGACTTCAGTTGCTTAAGACTGTTGCAAGAGGACAGTAACTGCTGTTCCATTGATTACAAATTCTTTCCTACCCCCTAAAAAGAGGATGATATTTCAAAGGACTGTAGCCAGAAAGGGACAGGCAGCAAAAGTACTCTCCATCACACCATATGCTTCTGATGTGCATGCAGCAGAGATGTGATTTTCCCCATGAATTTAGGCCCTTTTGATTTCCTCTGTCATCAAGATGGCCTTAAATTGCTTCCTCTGCTTTTTCTGAGCATCGAGTCCCTTTAAACCCCTGGCAAACAGGCCTCTATGCCTTTTGATGTCTCTCCAGTGTTCGATTTGGTCTCTTTAAACCTTTGCGGGCTTCAAAGAAGGTGATTGGTGCCAGAGGGCAGGCAGAGCTCTGACATCTCAAGGAGGTGTTGGGTCACTGAAACATTTCAGAAAGTAGAGCTTGGCTGGCCTTCAGAATAACCTTTACTACAAAACTTGCAACATTTAAAAGCTTTGGAGCCATCACGGTGGGAGGATGTGCATGATCGTAAGAAGTATGCACACTTGTTCCCAAAGCATGCTACCAGTTTTCATTACTGTGCCGATTTGCTTGTTGAGACTTGCTTTTTTTGGAATTGATGATATATATGTTCTAAGATAGTAACCCTGTTCGGTGTATTTGGGCTAAATTTACAGTTAGGAAACCTAAATGATATTTGGGGCATTCTGCTGAACTGAAAGTCCCAGAAGGGAAAGCAGCATAAAATGATGAGTGGTGGCTCCTGGATTTGCTGCAACTGAAATCACATCTGAACAGGCTAGAAATTTGCTTACTCTGTGTGGTGGTAGTCTGTGCTCTGGTTGAGGTAGCAAATAACCTTGTAAGATTAAAAAGTATTGTCACCTTTATTATTGACTACTTCATTCTGGCAATACATAAACGTAGGTGTTCAGCCTTGAGTGTAAATGAGTAAAAGCCAAGGATTTTGTCTCTTACATTGGGATTGATTAGAACTCCTGAATAACTCCATCTTATATTTTTGAGAGATGCATGTTGTTTACAGTGATGCTGTTTGTTGTGCATGCAGTTCATGGCCTGTATAATGTGAACAGTGTGAATGCGAACACACTGGCAAAATTTCAGTAGATCTGGTTCTTTACTTTTTCCAAGAGTGAGTTATATGGGGTGATACATTAGACCCTGAATGCTCAGTGGTCGTCTATTTCAAAATTCTTGCATTTGGGGGAATCCTTTCCATGCTAATCTTCTGCCTAGGCACCCTAGTAGAACTACTGTGCAACTTCTGGGGAATGCTGAGGATTTTGGAATGTATTCTAGGATGTACATCCAGTTCATGCAGGCCACTGGCTAGCCCTGCTGGACCTCACCTTTGCCCCATAGGAATCAGTGTTGTGCTTTTAACATGCATCAAATGCTTTCCTGTGGCTAAACATGGCAGGTCAGCATCAGTAGCAGCTGGTAAGCTCACTGTTGGTGAAGCCTGTCCACCATCGCTGCTGCCCTAATTGAGGAATCATGAGCAAGCTCCTGGGGGAATGCTGGGCTCCTGTGATGACCTAAGACTGCTTCTTCTTGCATGAGATGACCTCAGAAGTGTGGGGCTTTTGCCTTACATGAAATGTACATGAGCTTGCCCTTCCCATTTTTTGCTTCCATGTCCTTTTGTGTCAGGAAGATGGAACATTGCTATTTAAAGGTCACTAACTGCCAACACTGTGTGTCCATCCAAGCTATACAGCCAAGTATTGTTACATTGCCAAATCAAACTATTGTGAGGGTTGTGAATAGACTTCTGTGCTGTATACACTACAGATATTATTGATGGTATTTTCCCTGGCCTCTCCCCTCCCTACCCAGTTTGTGCATGGCGGAATTGACACTAGTTTGCTTGCCTGCTTGCTTTTCAGAAATGTGATTCAGGAAAGCTTACATACTCTCATCCAATTCGTAATTTCTGTTGCATAAATCTTCTGTTCCAACTGCTTTTGTTGCTGCAGAGATCTCCATAAAGGCATATGAAACAATGAGGTTGGTGGCAATTGGTTAATGTTTATGTTCTTGTTCTAAGAAACTGTTCTGGTGTGTACCAGTGTCATGTTTTACTCACTGTGGGTGAATGGATGAATATATACACCACCTTTCTTTAAACTAAGGGTGAAGAACCTCTCGTTCAGAGCCAAATGTAGACCTTCAGGTGCTTCTGTCTGGCTCTTGGGACTTTCCCCAAGCCATACCCTTCACCAGCCCTGTGCCACACCCTCAAGTGCTTATGATTTGCTGTAATGTGTTCTTGAACTATGATGATACTGCTTGCTTGGATGGCTGGAGAGTGTATGGGTGTATGTAGAAACCTCTGACTTTTGTGTAGCTGGAATGCAGCAAACTGTACCTGAGTAAGGGTCATACCCATTGCTCTGCCCACTCCTTGTCTCTGGCCCTTGGGAGGTTAGTCATGAGGGAATGTGGTCCTTAGGCTGCAAAAGGTTCTGCACCCCTGCTTTAAACCTTCACATGACCTGGTTTGTACATAATGCTAAGCCATTGCTTGTTTAAGCAGCCATGGTTCATTTAACAAACATGAGTTACCACAAGCTGTAGCACAGACTAACTGCAGGTTGTTTCTCCAAAGTTTGGCTGCTCTTGCCTAATGCAATGCTTTTTTATTTTTGGGGGGAAAGGTCTCAATACTCAACATGAAGTTTTTATAGTAAGTGCCACACATTTAACCTTTTCTGAGTACCCCCAGAAAAAAGCAGTGATTTGGTGAGCATCACAAACTATGGTTAAGTGAGCTAGGTTCATTTGTAACACAAAGTCATAGATAAAACAAGTCACAATCATGGCTTCAGATTGTGGTTTGTGGGCTGTCAACAAATCATAGTTAAGCTTCTAGGGTAGGGTTCATAAATAACATTAAGCCATGGTTTAATAAACCACAATTTAGCATGATATGTGAATCAGAGCACTGTTGTCTCCTTCCCTAAATTCAGGAGATACCAACTCTCTTCTCCTCCCCTACCCAATCTGTCTCTAAGAAGAAGACCTGTTTACTTTGGAGACCAGTTTTGGCTTTTATCAAATACTTTCCCACATAAAATAGTATTTTGTGTGTGTGCTAAAGCTGTGATTCTTTATTATTGTTTCAGTGGATGGCACTGAAGCTAAAATTTCAACCCTGTTAATCTTTTCTAGTAAAGCACTTAGATACCCAAGAAGTAGATCGATTGATCTGATTGCATGAAGTATCACAGACATGAAGTCCAGCTTCATGTTTTACTGGGTTGGGCTAAAGTCAGAATGGTCAACTTCACTCATATTGGAGGTGTTTCTAGTTACCAGAAAGGATCCTAGGCAGTGACCCAAAAGTCCTGGTAGTAGAATGAGTAACTTTCACTTTGCATTCTCCACTTTTATGTTGCAGGTTTCAGGGCACATCTCCATACAAATTGCAGCCAAACACTGTTAAAAGCCCAGAAGAATAGCTGCTTCGTATTTTAAACCAAGGCAATTATAATTTGTAGAAACTAATCTTTCAGTGCGAAAAGATCTGTCGAGCACTTCGCTTAGCTCGTTATTCTGCCTTCTAATTTGCCAGATTAAAAGAGCCATAATTAATAGGGGCTCGTGCTTCTTTTTGGCATGAAAAAATTGGTAAGCACCCAGTGACATATATTACTTTAACTTTAATTAAACTGTGTACTGGGTTTTATACTGTGTTGTATTTACCAGGTGCCTTCTATGAGAGAGAGAGAGAAACTCCACCATGAAATGGATGTCTAAATGGGAGAGTTGAAAGTGGCCTATTCTATGAATATCTGTTTCACCCTTTCATTTAAGAACTCACCAAAGGCAATCAGGAATTCCATGAAGGCAACTGAGTGGGGACTGGGAAAAGGAGAGGTAGATCTCTCTATTCCTCTTCTGCCAGTCCACTTATTTTCTCTACTAACTGTGGAGGAAGAGAAGCTTGTCCCTCAGCTCTTTACATTCCTTTGTCAGCCTACTTTGGTAGAGACAATTTTAAAAAACTAGCCTGCTCAGAGGTCGGTAGTCTGTGCTTCCATGCTATCTGCAAAGCAAGGCTAGTAACTTTTAAAATTTCAGTTTTCAAATATTTTGAGCCTTACATGTTGTACTGACTTTAAGACCAAATTTTAAAACATGCTACATCTCTACACATCATATGATTTAAAAATATTATATAGCATCTATGTATATGTACAAGGAACAGGCTTGCAGTCTAAAACTGGACATAATGGAGGAAGGGCATGGAAATAGCCACTGGGGTCAGGTCAACAGGAAAAGAGTATGCCATTATTTCAATTGTATGTACCTTTGCTTGCTTACAGTAGAGTACAGTGGTACCTCTGGTTACGAACTTAAATCGTTCTGGAGGTCCGTTCTTAACCTGAAACCGTTCTTAACATGAGGTACCACTAATGGGGCCTCCCGCTAATGGGGCCTCCCGCTGCCGCTGCGCCACCGCCACACGATTTCTGTTCTCATCCTGGGGCAAAGTTCTTAACCCGAGGTACTACTTCCGGGTTAGCGGAATCTGTAACCCAAGTTGTTTGTAACCCGAGGTACCACTGTATTGGGACTATAGCATGGAGATAGACTCCAAACCAATGTATTCTTGTAACCTTTGGATTGTATCACTTAAATATGAGATAGAATCAAGCTGGTTTGGCTTCAGGCCCTTTGCCAGGGGCTGGGAACTTTTCCATCCTCACCAGTGGGACAGATTATTATCTCCCCACCCCTACTAGGCCAAAGATGACAAATGGCTAGGACTGCCCATCTGTCAATCACATGATGTCACTACAGCATCCAGTGATGCTGCACCTTGAGGATCTGATTGTTGCAACTTCAAAGCATGGCAGGGGACTGCTTGAAAGCCCCTTTGCAGGCACCCCTGTGCTTCTCTTTAAACCTTAGGAAATGGGAGGTTTAAAGAGCAAGGTAGGGCTATTTGCAAAAGGGCTTTCAGACAGCCCCATTCTGTGCTCTGGCTGTGTGTGCCTGTTTGCAGCAGGGGAACTGGCACATGCAATTGAACTGCACAGGATTTAACCCGTGCTCATCAGCTGATTTAGTCCCTTACATAGATGTGCCCCACTACCACATGTACCCTAAAACAAGATAATCACATTTACATAGGAACAAATATGCATAGAAACACAATCTGTACACCAAAGATTTGAAGTGTATAGTCTAGTGTGGTTGGGATGTACATGCTTAAGGCTCTCTTCAAACCTTGATAATCCAAAGCGCAGACTTTGGGTGGTTGGGGTGAGTTGGAGTGATCAGTGCCCATACAATGGAGTTGCAACTTTAATTGCCCAAAGTAGTAGGAATCTAAAACAGAGCAGTAGGTTGGAATATTTCTGGTGGGATTTGAATGATTGGCATGGAATGCTTACTGGCATCCTTGTCTGAATGACTAGTATCTAGAGGAATTGGGGAGCTAATTAGCATTTTGAAAAACAAAAACAAAATAGCATTGTCACAATATTGTAGGCTTAAATTGTGTTCAGGCTGGCTTTGTGCTCTGCTTGATATATTGGTGCAATTTAGGTAAGAGTGAATGGAACATTGCAGGAGCAGATCAGTAGAATACTGTATCCTTAAAAGTAATGGAAGGCAGCGGAAATGCTTTTTGCAGGCTCTAAAATATTCTGGCAATAAAAGGAACATGGAAAATTTAAGGGCCGGCTTGAAACAAAAGAGCTTTGGCCAGAGTTGGTTGTGTAGTTTTTTCTTCTTCTTGTGATGGTCAATTACTTGACGTGAAAAGTGTCGGAGGAATTGCATGCTCAGATAAACAATCTGCTGAAACCCAGTGCTTAGCCTGATTGTGTTCAATGAGATCTGTTTAGTATTAACTGTGAAATATGTTGCAGCAGCAGTAATGAAAGCGATGGATGCCTTTTCTGGTGTTATCAAAATGCATTTAACAAGATTTGCTGTGCCTGAGTGCCTTTCATTGTAATGCTTTATGGTTCATACTAAAGCGATATAAGTAAGCGACATCCATCTTGTGCTGATATAAACTGATTCTGTATGCTCTCTAACAATAATGTTACACTTTGGAGTAAACATCCTTTTTTAATAATAGAAGCTAGGCAGGTTGTATAGTTCCAAGCAAGAAAATATGAATCCTTTGCAGACACCAACACAGATAATCTTTGTGTTATCCTCACAAAAGAAATCTGCTTGCATTGCCATGAGATGGCACCAAAACATCCTTATTTGGGTTTGGTGATGACAGTATTAATACTGAGACTGGGTGAGGATTTGAACTTGGGCCATCCTTGTCCTTTTCAAACAGCTCAACTGTTACAGCCAGTAATTTCAAATTTACTTCCATTTTGGGATTCTTTTCTGATTTGGGTTTTGTCTGTCAAGACACCCTTGGACATCTGCCATAGAACCTAGGTGCATTGCAGAGGGTTTCCATCATGTCCTGGAGCAGTGATGGGTCTCAGTGTTGCCCAGGTTGATCCGTGTATTATAGAACATTGCCGGTATCCCCTCTGTGCCTCAATATGGTAATGGAAAGGCAAGTAGTCGTAGGCAAGCTTGTCTTCATTCAGTTGTCTGCTATTTACTCAATTTATAGAGGAACCCCAAATGAAACCTGGAGAAAAGTGGTGTAATTATAATTACAGGCTGCTTTTAGGCCTGTTGGTCAGCAAGGTGCATCCTGCCAAGGTGGTAAAGCATATAGTCCTTTGCATGGGAAACAGCACAGAGATACAGGCTCAATTCAGATGTCACAATGAACTGCGGCTTGTTATGAGGGGAGCAGGGCATGCATACTTCATCTTCCATTACCCCCTTCTTCTGTGCAAGAGGAAAGTAGAAACCCTGCAATCATCATTTGAGGCCGCACAAGAACAGGCCTTTTCTGCAGTGACTCTCCGCTTTTGGGAGGCTCTCCCCAGGGAAGCTCGCCTGGCACCTTTGTCACACATTGTGCGCCAGGCAAATACATTCCTCTTCTCCCAGGCCTTTGGCTAAGTAGACCATATTTGGCCTTTTAAACTGTGTTTTCATTGACCTGCATGAGAAATAAAAGGTATTTAGTAAGCCTTTTAAAAAAGAGACAATTAAGAGGTCTTCCAGGTATGCAAATGCTTGCAGCAATAAAAATGGTATGAAACAGCAGTTGCTGTGAATATGCAGAAAGTATGACTTCACATGCTGCATAATTAAGCTATAGACTTTGCTTCCAGAAGAGGTTGTGGTAACCACCAATTTGGATTTCTTTAAAAGGAGATTGTAGAAATTAATGGAGAAGTAGGCTAGATTCTACCTCCACTTTTGGAGGTAGTATGCCTTTGATTCCCAGCAGCTGATATTTACAAATGAGTGCTGTTGTGCAGACTTCTCTGGCCATAGAATGCCTGCCAGTGCACTATGAGTTATTAACAAACTTAGGAAGAAGTAATTTTAATTCCTTGGACACTACAGTGTACTCAGGAAGTTTTGTAGATGCTTCTCTTAGAAGTTCACTTTGGAAGCGATCACGTACACGTTAATGGATTGGGGGACCATTCAGAACTTGCTGCCAACGATGAATTTTGGAGCATTGCTGTGCAAAAATAGTCTTGATGTGATATCAGAAGCACTGAGAAGTTCAGACAGCATGACAATTACCTAACCTTTTCAAGTTCAACAGCTAATGCCTGCCCTCTTGAAATTCTTAAAAATATTTTCACATTACAGGGGATGGAGATGTACATTACATTTTGCCTACTAAGGGTTTTCTGATAATTTTAAGGCCTAGCTGTTGTTGTGTTGTTCTTAAATGTCAAATGTGCTGAGACCCATTCTTCAGTGTTTTTAAGTAGATATCTGAGAGCTTTCTAGAAAACAATCTGGAACTGCAAATACTAATTATGATAAGGTGGTGATACGGGTTATTTTTCAGGTAGCCAGAAATGGGGGAAAGCCAGTTGTGCCAAATATATAGGATGATAGAAAATGAGGAGTTTAGCTCTCTACAATAAAAGCAAAGACTGTGTGTCACATCCTACCCAAGCTCAGTGTTGGTAGCTGGCATGCTGAGGCATTTGCTGTGGGCTTTGCCTGCCCCTGCAGTGCTTGCTATCACTTGGGCTCTTGTGCAATGATGCTGCAGCTATCAACTTCACTCCCACTCCCTTTGTGAGCAAAGAGCTCTTCCATTAATGATATATTTAAAATACACACCCTCATTCAGTGTCTGGCACTCATACCAGCTTAATTTGGTAATTTCCAAACATTGTTGCAAGGAAACATCCGCTAATGTCTGCTAGGAAACTGCTAGGTGGCTGTCACTGTACTTCTGAGTGAATTGCCATTCAAAGGTACACCTTCTGCTTGTTCACCTTTTGTGGTGGGTAATTCAGCTTCCAGTTCGTTTTGTTTTTTTCATGGGAATGGATAGTGATCCCATTGTATTGAATGTAGGTATGTACAGCATAGTCCTTGGAGTCACCCCTTGTGTTTCTGTATAAGTCTGTGCTCTGTGCTTGCCTTCTTCGAGTCATGATGCTTGTTCAGATCAATAGAAAGGATACAGGTGGGTTGAAAGGGGAATGTGTGGCTTGATGGCAGTTCTGGGGATTTTGGCTTTGAGCAGATCTTCTCTCCCAATTCAAATCTAAAATAAAGGTTGGCAAATAAGACACACAGTTTAGTAAATAAGAACCCGCAACAGGTGGTATATTACAGACAATGTCAGCCTGATGACCTTGGTCATAGATGGTCCAGACGAATAATTAGATGCAGATCTTTCACTGAACATGTTTTGGAAAATTTTGACTTTTAAAAAGCAACTCTGCCAGTGCGGTTCTTTTGGCCCTAGGCAGATATAAATACGCCTTCAAAGCTGGGCTGGAATAATCATGTTCTCTCCTCCTTTTCCATAATTCTTTTCTGCAGTAATGTTTGTTCCTTTGGAAATGTTCCGCCTTGAATGATAAATCCAGCAATCCTTTGCCACCCTACGTTTGTATTTAATTAAGATGCCTCTTAAATCTTGTCCCAGCCTCTCTTCATCAGAAGAAAACTGAACTTGTTGCAACGAGAGGAAGATCTGTGAGCCCAGAATATCAATGGACTTATTCAGTGGAGGAAATATGTGTGTACACTAATTAAGGAGTGCATTATTGAGCCGCAGCATAATTAACAGGCGATGCCCCAAGTGTCTAAATATAAGCTCTTCTAACACTTCTGTCAAAAGGGCCCATAATTGTGTGGTTTTGCTTTTTAACACAGTGGCTCTCTTTCTCTCTCTTTGCACCCCCCCCCCCCCGCTCCAATTATCCAGTAGAAACTCTTGGGGAAAACAGACTTGGGATGGTCAGCAAAATTTATTAGGCTAGAAAAATCAGCAGCCTCCCCTCCACACCCCTATTCATTGCTTAAAGCAGGGGTGAGCAATCTTTTTTCAGCTTGAGGGCTCCTGAGGGACCTTTTAGTGGCCAGATGCCAGTGGTGGCTGGGTCTAGAGGCAAAAGTAGGCAATTCAGTGGATTTGTGCATTAGATATGCATAGGAACATAGGAAGCTGCCATTATGCCAGGTCAAGACTCTTTGTCCATCTAGTATTATCTGCTCTGATTGACAGTAGCTCTCCGGGTTCTTAGGCAGAAAAGGTCTTTCCCATCACCTCCTACCTGATGCTTCAACTGAAGTTAGCAGGGGATTGAGCTTGGGGCCTCCTGCATGTGGTCTCTTGGGAGGGAGTTGCGTGTCTGCCTGTCCTCTTGAGGTTGGACTTCTGATGGTGGGGGAAGCAGATAGGGAGCCTCAATAGTTGATCTTAACTGGTGGGCAATTTACTACAGGAGCAATACTTATTACTGTGCCTTGTTTTACCTGGTGTCTCTGAGTAGCGGCACAGGATCAGGGGTAGCACGGCAGCTATAGTGACGGTGAAGGCAACCGACCGGCTGCCATGTTAGCCCGCTGCACTAAAGTACCTGGGCTTCTTGTTTTTTCAAAGCAGGTGCAACAATTAAATGCTAAGAACACAAAAGCTCCGTGGCAGAGAGTGTTTTGATAAGATGCACTCTAAAGCGGTGGAAAATCCCTTTGGCTGTTGCCAGCTTGCTAAGTCTGTTGGATCTGCTGTGTGCAACATCTGCCACATATGAGAGCTTTGCTTCAGTTCTGCTCTAATGGCTTCTCCTAGTTTAGGCCAGCCACACAGTTGATTTTAACTAGTGGGATGTGAGTGAGAAATAGTGGCAGCTTTTGTTTCTTGGGTGGCTTTTTATTATTTATTTTAAAACAACCAATTTTGTGATTCTTACCAAAAAAAAAACCCTGAGCACTGGCTCACTCACCCAGGGAATTGGCCTGGCCTTATTTTGTTTATCTTGGTTCTGGAAATGTTTACTTTGGTCACCCACCAAGTTCTGACATGCAGTTTTAAAAATGTCAATTATCTGAGTGGCACAGGAAGGATGGCGAAAGGATTTAATATCCTTTAATTTGCCACAGCTAGAAGCAGGGAAGAGAAATAAATGATGTTGCTTCTTAATGTGAAAATGTTTTGTGAGCGCCATAAACCTGACACCAAAGCTGTATCCTTTTCTTCTTTCAACCCTCCCCCCCACCACCACCTTGTCAAATTAACACGATTGTGCATTTTGATTTTTATGTTAAAGCGATCTGTGTCTTCAAAAGAGAGCATTCAGCAAGACATACTGAAGCAGCTAAGCAGGCTGATATTTTAGTAGGAATATTGCCAGTAATAAAAAGGACAGAGTTATGATGGCTTGATGCATTAATTTTAATAACTTCTGCTGCTGCTGTTTGAGCTTAGATTTTTTCCCCCAGAGTTAAAGGAGACGTTCTTGGATAGCATCAGGAGCTGCCTTAAGACTCTTTGTTCATCTAATCTGGTGGGAACCTTTTCTCCAGGGGCAGAGATTTCTCCCTGCTACCTAACCATTTTCACTAGAGATGCCATAGGTGTGCCAGTGAACTATGCTGTCTCTGTCTCATGGTCTAGGGCAGAGATGGGGGAACTTGTAGCTCTCCAGAAATTTTTACACTACAGCTTCCATCATCTTTGATCATTGGCCATGTTGGCTGGGGCTGATAGGACTACCAACAAGACCTGGTGGGCTACAGGTTAGCCACTGCTTGATTTGCCTGGTTAACGCTATGATGATATCACTGCTGGGCTGAGTTAAAGGTGTTAACTTCTTGGGACCAGTTTACTTGTGGAATTGCCTTACCTATGTCATGCCTACTCAATAACTGATCTGTAGAACTTGCAGTTCTGCAAGTGCCACACAGTGTCCATTCTGCGGTGGGAGCTAATGTTTAATTAGGGTTAATTTGGTCCATCATCGTTATTCAGCATGGTGCCTGATGTCCAAACATAGACACAGATTGCCTCTACTACCTCAGGAACCGTTGTACTGAGTTGGGCAACGATATCCTCAGAGGCATCCAAATTGGTGCATGTTTGGAAGTGTCCTGCCAATTGAGGTGATGTTCAGAGGTATCCAAATCAGTGTAGTTTGGTCCCGTCATGCCAAATACTCATTTTTGTCTGCCATCTTGATTCAGAATGGCACCTGGCATCTAAACATCCATCTAAGACCAGCACCCCCAGCTTGAGAACCCTCATGCCGAGTTTGTCCACACAACCAAGCCTATAAAGAAATCATTTCCCAAAATATATAGTTTTCTCTTTGTAATGAAGCTTGTATGGTCAATTAGTGATGATTTTGTTACTTTGCTGTTGCAAAACTGGATGTTTGGTGTACTCGGAGGCTTCTAACCCAGGTTCTTACTCTAAAACAGAGGCAGAAAAGCAGTACTATTTAATAGGCTCTGATAGCATGATTTGTAGCTTGAAGCTCAGGAACCTGCCAGCATCTTGCCAAGTGGTATTAATGTATTGTACCCTGGAAATGAAACTTTAATCTTAATGACACTTTTTTCTTGTTAATGGCTTTGAATTATATTGTGCAAAAGGGGCTTTATTATTCTGGTTTAAAATTTATAATACATCCTTGTACACACACTCTCTCTCTCTCTCTCTCTCTTCCTCAATATATGCATTTGTAAAATGTAGGCTTCAGTTTTGGCTAAATAAACAGTAGTTTGTTAAATTCCAGCCTATCGAGATAGCTGTGTAGAGTTTGGCACTGGGCCCATAATGGTGAAAATAGATCTGTCTGTGGCAGGTGTGCATGAAGACATGAGAAAATCCTATAATTAAGGTAGGGAAATGTTGGCTAAAACACACACACACAGGCACACCTACACCTCCCAATTTTTGTGGGAAACCAACTTGACAGCATAGTAAATTGAACCTGAAAAGATGCAGAGTGAAAGCGTGGGCACCCCACACCCCCCCTGGAATTCCAATCGTAAAGTTGCTTTTGCAAATCCTAAATGTCTTCCATTTAAAATGAAATGCGCTTCTATTAACCTCCTTTCATATTGTAGCTTTCAGCAGACTGCAGACTGCCTGATTTGACTTTCTAATGTACCTGTAATGAATCTTCTGGGGAAATGGAGCAACCGAACACTGTGTAGTGTCTCTTGCAGCTCCATTGTAACGTATTCTGTCAGCACTGTCTACCTTGTGGGTCTTATTTATAAAAAAATAAGAAAGGGGAGGGGGGTGTCTTGTATGAAAACCTAAAAGCAAACACTTCTTAAGCTGTCCTGTGTGACGCTGTCCTTGGAAGCAGCTGTGCTAAACCTATGCTGGTATCTTCCTTCTGAGGTAGAAATTCAGACGGGGGGAAAATGATAGAGATATTGGCAAATAGTCTCCTGACAGGCTGTGGAGAGAGAATTGCTATGTACGTGATGCTTCAACAGCCAGCAAGGCAAGCTCTCTGTGGCTCTGTAAAAGCAGCATCTGTATACAGTGGGGGCAGGTGGCACTCCTTTGCCAGACCTTTCAGTAACCTCAGCATTTCATTTGCCCTCCCTAAGGTAGCAGCTTGTAAGTCGGATGTTATAACCGGGGTTGGGGGTGGAGAGAAAAAGCCACAAAAATGGAGGGTCGGCAACTGGCATATCTGGAATTATTTGCAATACTGCATTCAGTATGTCACGCCGATTTGCCCCTTTGAAAGAGATGGAACACTGGAGATTAATAATGGAGGATTTATTCATTAAAAACTTTGTGTTATAATTGGCCATATGCAGCCACATTGAGGAACGACCGTTCACATTAGCATTTTTAATTAAACAGAAAGGTCTTGCCTCTAATATGGCAGGAGACATGGCTTTGAACATTTTGCAGTTGCCTTTTGAAGTCCAGTGTACGAAGAGGGTGCGTTTCCTTTTATAATAATGAGAGGCTGTACCAGTAATGACATACCAGGCTACACAGAGAAGTATTTTTTTTTTACTTTTGTGCAATTTTCTTGCTTAAAAACCCCTGATTTTTCTGAAGTATTGGTTGTATTGATTACTTTTCTTTATAAGCAAGAGAACAATAGCTTAGTTAATATGGTGATTGAATCACTCGCTTTTTGTAAAGCATTGATTAATACAGCTAGACTTACAATTTTGTGAAAAATAACAGATTCTTTATCTGCATCACTAATCTGCTGGTGAGCAGACTGTTTCATTAAAAAACATGTATTAAAATGGGCTCAAGTCAAAACTCTGATACAAAAACTTTGGGTGTGTACACACCATACATTGAAGCACCCCCTTTAAAGAATCCTGGAAGCTCTAGTACATTGTAGCTCTATAGGATAAACTACAGTTCCCAGGATTCCTTGGGGAAAACAGTATGCTTTAAATGTATGGTGTGATTACAGGCTTAATGTAGAACCACAGTACAACTCATTTCATTATTTTAAGAGGAATTGGAATGCACCTTGCCTTGAAAGCATTGCAGTGTGGATGGATGGCTTCTACCATTAGAATGAGCATCCAGATGCACCTCAGATATGTGCCTGATCCAATGTTGAATAGGCACATTGACATCTCTTTATTACATCTTTGCTGTTTTGGAATGTGTATTGGGAAGACCTCCTTTCCTTCTACTTCTGTTCTTAATGTTCTCTGGTGATGAGTGCCCCATTTTGGAACATATCATGATTCAATTCTTTTTTTGATATATTATTTCAATAATATATTTAATATTTATTATTTCATTATTAAATATAATTAGTAATATGAGTGTTGTGGTAGCATTATTATTTTTTGCCTGACAGTGTGGGATGTTGTTGTTGATGATGATGATGCAGATGCACCCATTACTGAGACTTAGTTTCTTATATATGATCGTAATCTTCTAGCTATATATATGGTGGTGCCTGATGATGGTGTTCAAGATGTGTCTGGGTAGGCTGGTAGCAGGAAGTGATCTTCAGGTGCTTCTGAATCCAGCTTTGTCATTGAAGACCTAGGTAGCCTCAGTGGCTAGAAGCACCTTTTATCAGCTGCACCTGGTATGACAACTGTGACCATTTCTGGACCAGGAGAGCTTGATCATAGTAGTTAAGACACTGGTGATTTAAATAATGGATCACTGCATTCTATGCAGGGCTTCCATAGTACTTGACCTGCAAACTGCAGCTAGTGCAGAACGCTATAGCAGAGTGGCTGAACAGAGTAAGACCCTGTCAGGGTATAACACCACTGCTCAGAGATCTGCCTGTTTGGCTGCCTGTTTATTACCTTGCCACGTTCAAGGCCTTGCTGTTGCTATGGAGAGCCCTTAAAGCTTTGGGGTCAGTTTACTTGCAGGGTCACTTTTACCCCATATGTGCCCACTTGATTGCTTTGGTCTGTGGAAGTGGGATTTACTGGTGACACACAATACTTGTTCTGCCCTTGTAAGAAATTGTTGTTTTAGTGTGGCAGCACCCACATTATGGAACTCCTTGCCTCTTGACCTCAGATAGGTGCCTTTTCTGTCAATTTTTGGCTTTGTTTGGGAAAGCTTATCAGGGCACATAGATTTTAATCTTCTACTATTAATTTTAATTATCTTTCAAATGTTTTAAAACTGATTTTTATTGATGATTTTAATATTTCTTGTAAACTGCTTAGAGGTCTTACGACAATTAAGTGATATATACATTTTGTTAAATAAATAGAATATCCATGTTTTCTCATTCATTCATTTATTTTGGGTTGCTTGCGGCTTATCCTTTGGCATGGGTGATCCTCCTTTTTGCGCCCTATCTCTCTCTCTTTTCTTTTTAAAGCACCTTTTAAAGGAAAGCACTTTTTAATAATAGCAGCTTGAGTGGTGTGATGACGCATCCCAACAGTCCCCCCCAAGAGAGGGTGATTATCCTGGAGAGATTTCAAACTCTGCATCATTTATGCTCACCTCCTTGCTGAAGAACAGCTTGCATTTTTAATGAAGGATGATTACATTTCATAAACAGACCTTTAAAAATTAAAATAATATTGATCCTTTTTCATTTAAGCTCTATTAAAACAGCATGCTATACATCTTTCTAATAGCTATAGGACAGATTGCTGTTAAATATAGAGCTCAGTGTGTGTACTTAGAGGCTTTAAGCAAAAGGGTGTGTGTATTTAGATGCCTGACTGTTGTTATACAGCCAATTTCAAATGTGATTTTTTTCTCCTTAGGGGGGAAAATGCTTCAGAAAGGTTCCTGTTCATTGACTTAATAAATGTGAAGGTAATTTCCCCTCTTTCTCTCCACCCAACACACTAGCCACCAAATTCTGTGAAGCTCACAGTTTGATTTCTGAGAGGTCTTTCTTCCATTAAGGCATAAAATGGCCTCTTAACTTGCACCACCACACATTTCCTGGAGAGAGAAATGTGAAAGGCAAAACTTCCTAGTGCTGTGTATGCCATGTTTGAGCAATAATAGGCCTGATCATTCTTGACACCTTTTCTTTAAAACAGTGCCATCCAGTTGAACATTTCAGTGGCTTAAAACCTTTTTTTAAAACCTTGCAACACTCTCTACTTTGATTATCCTGATCTCATTCATATGCGGTGTGCATGCACAACACTCCTCACTGGTTTTCTTTTTGTTTCTGGACTGACCACTGTAGTTCATGTGTTGGTAACCTTGATGCTTGATTACTGCAATGCATTCTTGTGGGGCTGCCCTCGAACCTGGTCTGGAATCTACATTTGGTGCAGAATGTGGCGACGAGATTGCTGATGGGGGCACATGACCAACAATCTGAGACACCATTGTTGAAACATCTTCACTGGCTGCCCATCTACTACTAAGCCAGGTTCATGGTCTTTGTAGTACAATGGTACCTCGGTTTACAAACTTAATCTGTTCCGGAAGTCCGTTCTTAAACCAAAGCCGTTTTAAACCGAGGCGCACTTTCCCTAATGAGGCCTCCTGTCGCCAGTGCCCTTCCACCCTTTGGCTTCCATTCGTAGACCAAGGTAAAGTTCGCTAACCGGAACACTACTTCCGGTTTTGCGGAGTTCGTATACCGAAGAGTTCATAAACAGGGCTGTTCTTGAAGCAAGGTACCACTGTAGTTGAAAAGCTGTAAACAACTTTGGTCCAGGCTACCTTAGGGCTCCCAAAACAGTTGCTGAAATAATCTGCCATTATTCTCATTGGCCCAGCACTGTGGAATATTTCTCCAATAGAAATTCAGCAGGAGCCTTCAGTGTTTACTAAAAACATTTATTTGCCACCAAGCTTATGCAGACAATTAGGATAAACACCTGTGATAGTTAGCTGGTGATCTATTTTTAAAAGAATTGTGTGGTTTTATTGTGTTTGCATATATATTTTTTAAAATCGCTTTGATGTTCTTTAGGAAATTGAGGCATGCAAGGTTTTTTTAAATAAATAAAAAATCAAACTGCTGGTTGATAAATATCCACACCATACTTTTGAAGTTCTGTTGTAGCTACACCAGGGGTTTTCAACCAGTGTATCGTGGCACCCTGGGGTGCCTTGAATGATGGTCAGGGGTGCCGTGGGCAACACTGGCCTCAGTCCCTCTTTCCTTTCCTCCCTCCTCTGATGTCTTCTCGCGTCTCTGCTTCCTAAAGTATTGCATGGCTGTTTGTTGCAGCAGCCCTGGCTACAAGCAACACAGGCAAATGGTGCCTCTGGGGTTGGTTGCCAGAAACTGAAGCGACCTCAGAGCAAGCAGGCAAGCAAGCGGGTGAGGCATCGCAGCCACCCAGTCTGCCAACCCTTGTTGTTGGGAATGGACAGACAAGTCCCAAGCCCCTTTGAGGCAGTGTGAAGAGGCACCTCTCTTTGGGGCAGAGGGGGCAGCTCAGAGACCAGGGGTGGCGGCGGCAGCTGCCCAGAGGATTCCCAAGGAGAGGCAAGAGAAGAGGGTGTCCGAAAAAGGGTGAGAGGCTGTCAGCTCTGCAGGCAAGGGGTGACATCACTGGGCTCCTGAGCCCCACAGGGGTGCTGCAGAAAGAATGTAGCTGGTCAAGGGAGCTGTGGACTTAAAAAGGTTGAAAATATCTGTACTACACTTGCCATCATGGAGAATGCGGGGAACTGTAGTTCCTTAAGGGTGCTGGGAATCATAGGTCAACACGCTTAATAAACCACAGTTCCCAGGATTATCCATGATGGTTAAAGTGGTACAATAGTGCTTAAAGTGTGTAGTGTGGATGTGGCCTTGTTTGGAATGAGGGAGATGGATTCCCTTGGTTTCTGTGCCCCCAACTTTGGAACTCGCCGTCTAAGAGGTCTGTGTTGCTCTCTCTCGGCTTGCTTTGTGATTTAGTGTTAAGGTATGTTTTGCTTTGTATAGGAAGATGTTTGGCTTTCAGAGGCAAGACTGTATTGCTTGGCCTGCCATAATTGATAGTAATCCTTCTGTGTCTTGACTTGGTTTCAAAATTATAATGTTGCCAGTTTTATTATAATATCTAAAATTGCAAACTAATTGGTGCCTAAAACTTATTGTGGGAGTGATCCTGGCAGGGGAGCATATATCACACAGAATACTACTGAAGAAGGCCCCCTTTCCTATACAGTGGTACCTTGGTTTACAACAGTAATCCGTTCCGGAGGTTCGGTTGTAAAGCAGAACAGGTTTACAAGGCGCACTTTCGCCAATGGGGGCTCCCTCAAAAAAATGGGTTGTAATCCAAAAAAAGGACATGCACTTCCGGGTTTGACGTGGTTGTAATCCAAAGCGGTTGCAAATCAAGGTACCACTGTATTTGTCACCTACCTAGGCTAGAGACAGCTAGAGAGGCCTCAGAAGATGATTTTAAAACACAGACTGACATGGAAGAAGAAGAAGGTTCTTAAGAGTGTTGTATTAATGTAAGCACATATGGAAATGACCATATAACACACTTGCCACGTGAATAAGTCCATTGGTTCTTAGCAAGACTCTCCTGCTACCCTATGGCAAGTAACAGTCACCGCCAGATGAACCTAGCAGGGAAGTTTACATAAAACTGGAGGTAAATTCTTATGAGGTTTTCATTTCTTTAAGCTCTTCAACATATAGCAAATTATTAACATGGGGATGTGTGGATAGGTTGGCTAGTAAAGCACCCAGCTCTCAACAAATTAGTTTGTGAGGATGTGCGTAATAGCTTTTTAGAGCATCACTAAATATCAGTAAGGGCCATGAACAGCCAAGAACATTTTATTTGTGTGCTGGGGGCAGGGATGATTGTGGTGGTAACTCACTCCCCATTAATTTCAACAAGCCTCATGCACTGTTGTGCCTTCAGCGGCGAAAAGTCGCTGTCTTTTCATGTGCGTTGTTACATTGTCATTGCAACACTATATTGAGGTATAGCCAGCAAAGATAGTGGAGAGATGTCGCAAAAACATGATGGCTTTATGTCCGCATGTTCTTTCACTTTGATAGGCTGCCGAGCTTGGAATGCCGCTCTACCGAGCTTCCTACCTCTCCCTCCCTCTCTCTCTTTTTTTTTTGTAATGGCTGTAAAATTGCCAGCTCAATAAACACAGCCCTTTAGATAATCACCAGTTGGAAATCCGTAAACCGCAAGGGGAGTATAAGACATATGCTAGATGTTGCAGATCTTGGAACGAACTGAAATCCAAGTATATACTTGATGGTCTGTGTGTGCAAACTTGTGTTACGGGCAGGGGAGGTGAAGGGAAGCATTCATGTTTTTGTTTAAAGCAGAAGTCGCTAGGCTAATTTTGTTGTCGCTCTCAAAAGTCTCTCATTAATTCAAACCGACTAAAGGTGATTTCTCTGGGGAAGAGGTGCCTGCCCCAGCGAGGGATCCCTGCTGTTCCCCTCAACCGTCAATGCAACTGAAGCATTTGTTTACAACTGTGTTCTCCTTCCCCTAATCCCATTTCTCCAGAGCAGGCCACAATTGAAAGCTTGATTTGAAGAACTACACATTGAATCAGAATAAAATATTGATTCCTTCCCTGTAATGGGAATTGAAGAGGCCTTGTTAAAGGAACAAAAGGCCTGGCATATTTATGTCTCAGGCAGCTGTCTAGAAAATAGGTTCATTTCATTTTAAATATTTGCTTATATAAAGAGAATGGCAATTTCCCTTTCCTTCTGCCCCTAGTACTTAAAAAAAAAAAGCCACTTACTCGCAGCTCATTCATTGATAAGATTCTTAACTGAACATACCTGGGTCTTCTGAATGTGTATCAAAACATTTGCTATTAGTAATTTCCAAACTGGGTCATTAGTTGTTGTTTTTTGTTTTGTTTTTTAAAACCGTTTATGTTCTGAAACCACTGGAACACACAACCTCAATTTCTTACCGGTAACTTTGTGTCTTTTCCCCTGCTGATAAAAAGCAAAGATTGATGGTTTTGCTTATTTAAAGGGAATAGAAAATTGCAGATGTATTGAGAATGCAAAATATTGGATCATAAAATGGGGCTGTGGGATGGAAGCTGTGGATTGTCTTACAGAACAAAATTTGCCTAGGACTGCAGCTTTATCTGCTCCACAAAAAGGGAACATCAGAGACAGAAATCATGTAGGGTGGGAATAAGAGAAAGGAACAAAGGTGTATGTAGCTGGTGAACTTTCAGAGTGAACAAGAAGGGGGATAAAGGGAGATGAGAAAAGGCTGTTCCACTTTTGCAGGTTCTTGTCTTAACATATTTTGTGCATATGTAGAAATGAAACCAAAGCATCTTGCACCACCACTCTGTCACAAGGCAAGGGCAGCCATCCATAGGTGCCAGATACCAAATGTGTATAACTGATAAAATGAAATAAAATAAAATACGCGTATGTTATATGTTCAGCTGTGTTCTTCAGGATGCTTAAGAATCTTTAAGCTTCAGCAAACCTTAAGCTTGAAAAAAAGAGAGGATTACGATTTTTTTTAAAAAAATTTGATTCACACACATGCTGCCTCAAAATAGAATAGATGCTTCAGTAGTTTGTAGACAAGGGGTTGTATAAAACATTAATCCTGCTCAGATCAGACCCACTGAAATTAATGGACCTGAGTTATGCTCATTGCTCAATGGTTCTACTCTGAGTAGAACTAGGTTTTGTTTTAAATGTACTGTTTTTGTGTTTTTAATTATTTTGTGTGTAAATTGCCTTGAGACAGTGGTTTAATGATGATGTTGGATGTTACCCACGGCATTCTCAGCTTATTTTGCTGATAGGCATGTCAAACTTTATTTTCTCTTTGCGTGTATGCCAGTAGAGGTTCAGGTCTATCAAATGTGTGTGCACATTGTGTGTAAGTATAGAGCAAGACAGAAAGATTCTTTCCAAACCAACTGGCTGGGCTTTTTGTTTTGTTTTTGTAATTTCTTCCAACAAACTGACTTTTATTGTTTGCTTCATGGCGGTGCGCTGGCATTAATAAAACATTGGTGGTAATTGGCTATGACAGATTGTCCATATTCTCTCTTCACTCCAGCATCTGTGGCCTTTGACGGTTATGGGAGGTGTCTACAGAAGCCAGCCCTCCACAAGTAAGTCCCTGGAGTAATTGACTTTGACGGAAACTGGTTGCTGTAATACTGATCTATCAGCTTGCATGAACTGTGTAATGCCTGAAGGATTCAGTACCCATCAATACACCCTTAGCTTGCAGCATTTCTTCCAATACTCCTCTCCCTCTCTCCCTTCTCCCTCATTTCCCCCGGTAATTTATTAAAAGAAATACTTGCAGCATTTGCTGGGTATTTGGTATACACTCGTTTTTGGTCTGTCACAGTAGATGAAAACACTGTGTTGGGATTTAGCATGTAATAGAAGTGTTTGTGAAGCCTCTTTTTTTAAAGGAAGGCTGAGAGAGATGGTGATGGGAGAGCTCCTCCAGGAATAGGTGTAAATCCTTTTCATTTAGTCTTTCTCTCTCTCTCTTTCTTTTTTTTTAATTACTCAAATGAACATAATCTACAGCACTTAAAAACTATCAGTGACAATGTGTGGTAGGCTGTTTGGTAAAGTGGTGCCTTTTGTTTTGAAAACTAAGATAACAAGCTGTGTGATTTAAAGAGGGGAGGGAGGCAGTGAGGAAATCACAGCATAGATCAGAAGTCATGAGAAGTAAAGGTGAGAACTGTAGGTAGGATATCCCATATCCTGGCTTAGACAACCTGATGCCCTCCTCATCTTGTTGGACTCCCATCAGCTCCTCTGAACATGGCCAGTGATGAGGAAGGATGGGAGCTGCAGTCCAGCAAGATTTGGAGGACGTTGCATTGGTTACTGTTGTAACATATGCTGTACTGCAGTGGCTCAAGCACTTTGCCTTCAAGGAATCTGTTCTATATCTACTTTAAGGAAATCCGGCATAGCTGTCAGAGGTGCTCTACCTATTGGGTCTTGTTGAAGCTGCCTAGTATAAAGACTGTTTAGCCCTGCTGGATCAGGCCAAAGGCCCATTTCATCCAGCATCCTGTTGTCGCAGTGGTCATCTGGCTGCCTCTGGGAAGGCTGCCAGCAGAACCTGAGTGCAATAGCAATTCTCTCCACCTGTGATTCCCAGCATCTGGCATTCAGTGGCATACAGCCTTTGACAGTGGAGGCTGAACATAGTCATAGGGATTTCTTTGATCCAACCTATCTGGAAATTACACTCTGGCATAAAGGGTTAATGCTGCACTTACCTGCCTCATCTGTCCCAGGGAGCTCTGTGGGAGAAACAGTTTTGATTATGTTTTGCTTGGAGCAGATGGGGTTGACCCCGGGAATGTTGTTGGACTAGCACTGCCTTGTGTGCTGGCTGCTGCACTTCTGTAAGGTATATTGAACGTGCACCTCTCAAAACTATTAGAAAGTAATCATAAATGCCTAGTTCTCTGTGTCTGAAGATTATCTGATCTGGAAGAAGCTGCCTGCAGTTTCCCACTGCTCAAGGCAGGCAGGATATCAAACTGATCCAGATATAGTCGTCTTGTATTTCTGTAGCATCCCAGATGCATATTTTGGGAGATTGGTGTGGAGATTGCTTCATAACAAACCAATCCCTTGTATCTCTTTGAGGCAGTGTGTGGAAACTGTGTTGTGCTAATAGTAACAGTGGCAGATGGTGCTGAGCTCCCAAGGGGGTGGCTCCTTTTGGGACCTCGCAGCATGCTGCCCGCCCGCCCCCCCCCCCCCCCCGCAAATGTGTTTGGACTTTTTTTTTAACCAGTTAACACTAGAGAATGCAATAGGCTCTTCTTGAACAGCTGTGAGGTTCATCGTTAAGTGTTTGGGGGGAATATTTGAAAGAAATGTATTTTTAGTGGTGACTGTGGGGAAAGACAATGAATATTATGGCGACAAAATGTTTTGTAGAGCATGCAGAATTATTTTAGGTTAATGAAGGCTGAAGATGATGATAAATTCTGGAAGGATTTAAGAACTAGAATCTGCACAGGAGAAGAAAGTGCCAGGGTATCACAGCAGGCACTGTGCACATATGAGCCTTGGGCGGACTCTGATTTCATGTAGGCAAGCAAGGTGCTGGTACATGCTGCTAAAAAATTCCCACAGCACTCCACCTCTGCTCCTGTTGAACTGCAGACAGAACAAGCAAGAGCCTAACGTGTGCCATAGTAATCTCAACTTGTGCTTTCTCTCCAAGATTTGACTGGAGAGAAACTAAGAGCCTGAGTTAGGTGACACAAGAAGCCAGATTCTTCCATTGTTTTGTTTTGCAGTTCGATGGCAGCAGGAGCAGGGGAGGGGCACCAAGGAAACTTGCACCAGAATGCTGCTTATTCTTATATAACTATGAACCATGATTTGGTTTATAGTTTGATAATGGTTTAAACTGTGGTTTAATGTGCTGTGTGAACAGATCACTGAGAACTAGCAAACTGTTGTGTTGGTCTAGAACTAGAGAGATTCAGGTTCAAATCTCTGCTTGGCCATAAAGTTCTTTAGATGTGTTTTTTTTGGGCCAGGCATGCATTTTTCAGCCAAACCCACCTCTCAGGATTGTTGTGTGGGGGAAAATGAGTAAGAGGGGAGAATCATGTGTGCAGCTTTGGAGGGAGGGTGGGATAGTACAGTGGTACCTCGGGTTACATATGCTTCAGGTTACAGACTCTGCTGACCCAGAAATAGTGCTTCAGGTTAAGAACTTTGCTTCAGGATGAGAACAGAAATTTTGCTCCGGCGGCACAGCAGCAGCAGGAGGCCCCATTAGCTAAAGTGGTGCTTCAGGTTATGAACACTTTCAGATTAAGTACGGACCTCCAGAAGGAATTAAGTACTTAACCCGAGGTACCACTGTATGTATCAAACCTCTGAGTAGGCCTGATAAGCACCTTGTTGCAGGATCTTAGGGTGGTGATTCTAGGAACCAGTAAGTGAGAGTTAAGTTTTTCACCTCCATTTCATTAATGACAGCAAAGGATTTTAGAGGTGGGCTTCACACCATTGATTGAAACCTTTAAAACCTGATTTGGCTGCCTTGGCAGCATTAGGTGGTAAATCTTAATTTAAAAACACAGCAGCACTTAAGGTCACTCAGCCTCCTTTTTGTATTGCGGTATTGATCTTTTCTCCCCCCAGAACTGCAGAACGCTGAATATAGCATTTTGAAATTAACCAAGCAAAGCCATATGAATCAAAAATTGTATTACGAAATGTTATTCCAGGTTAATATTGAGGTAATTCCAGTGCCGTGGGTTCTGTAATGATCTTTTAAAATACAGTGGTAACACCTCAACCTGGCAATAATGAGCAGAGGAGTTCACTTTCCACCTGTAGATGTAGGGGCAGAGGGCGAACCACTCATCTTGGCAGTAAAAGTGCCTTTTAGCCCCCCCTCCTTTAAAAATGCCCAAACCAAGGAATCCAAGTTGCATTTTAAAATACCAGTTGCTGGGGAGCAGCGGCGGGCAGGGGACTCTGTGTTCTTGTGGGCTTCCCAGGAGAGGCATCCAGCCGGCTGTTGTGAAGGAAACAGGATGCTAGACTAGATAGGCATTTGACCTGATCCAGCAGGATTCTTGTTATGTTGTTATGAATAATGTTGTGGGAGGGCTGTTGCCATCCTGCCCTGCCTGTGGGCATCCCTGAGCCATCTGATTGGCCACTGTGGGAAACAGGCCTTTGGTTCAATCCAGCAGGATGCTTCCTCTGTTCTTTATGCAGAATGCAAAACTGGCTGAAGGGGAGAGGGGTTGAAAGGTGCTCAACATCTGGCTTTGTTCAAATGTAAGGTGCATGAGCAGAGCTGTTAGCTTTACAGTGGTGCATCGCAAGACGAAATTAATTCGTTCCGCGAATTTTTTTGTCTAGCGAATTTTTCGTCTTGCGAAGCATGGTTTCCCATAGGAATGCATTGAAAATCAATTAATGTGTTCCTATGGTCAAAAAAAGTCCAAACAAAGCCAAATTTGGTACAACAAGAGTTTATTAAGTGCTCTTTAAAGTCACACATACTGTAAAGAGCATTTCAAAATTCAAACCCAGAATTTTTTTAAAAAAACAGCAGAGTGGCCCAATGGTCACAGAAAATCATAAAAACGCAGAAAAAAACACACAAGCTTCCAGATTCTTGCAAACCCCTTCCCAACACCAAGTCCTTGAATTCCAAACACCCCAACCCAAAATCCAACCCCCCCCAAAAAAGTTTTAAAAGCTTAACTTACCAAATGGCTGCAAAAGAAGTTTTGGAAAAGCTTCAAAAATCACAAAAAACCTCAAAAAAAGGCTACTATGTACACTGCGTTCTACGAGTTGCTCCTCGAAGTCAAGTCGCAGCTGTATTAATGGTGTTAAGAAAAAGGAAACAAACTTGCAAGACGTTTTCATCTTGCGAAGCAAGCCCATAGGGAAATTCGTCTTGCGAAGCAGCTCAAAAACGGAAAACCCTTTCGTCTAGTGAGTTTTCCGTCTTGCGAGGCACCACTGTACTCTGGAGTCAAAGCTGTCATTCTCCTTGGCTGAATCATAAAGAGCTCTTAGGTATAGAGGCACTCAGCTTCAATATCTCCTTTCTCTTCCACCCATCACCTTGTTTTCTCCAGCTAACATTTTTGGAATCAGCTGAAGCAAAATTGAACCACTGGTGGCATGTATGAGTAGGGTAAGAGTCAAAATTCCATCTCTAAGAGACAGCTCCTAACATGCTGCCATGCTAAGGGGAGATCATACCTCAGGGGTAGAATACACAATTTGTATGCAGAAGATCCCTGGTTCATCCCCTGGTGTCTCCAGGTATGTAACAGGTGATGTAGGGAAAGAAACCCTTCTGCCTGAGGCCCTGAAGAGCTAGTGGCATTCATTCATTCATTTTATTTCTCTGCCTTTTTTCCACAAAAGAGTCATGCTCAAAGTGACTTACAACAAAGAAACAGGGATGCATTTGAAACGAACACTGCGAAAACAATTTCATTGTAACATTGCAAAATAATAATGTAGTAACAATTTCGCAACATAGCAAAACAAAAAATTAAAAACACAGAAAACCACATTTCAATCCTGTAAATATAACAAGATTACTCATGCCAGAAAAAAAAAACAAGGGAGCTTCCCAGTTTCACCTTAGTTCTAGAAACACCCCTCCCATGATGTTGCTCACAGTTCCTCTCATGTAGCAACTTTTTATAAGGTTTCCAAGGGCAAAAGGATGTAGCAGCTGGAAACATCCCTCCCTTAATGTTGCTCCAGAGTAAATAATCCTAGGCTACATGGGCTGATAGTCCAATGTGTGCTATAAATGACAGCTTCATATATATCTATAAGAGTAAGGGAAAATTGGAATCCAAGATGGCACCATGCTGTTAGAAACAGGTTTGGTGCTTGGTCGCAGGCACCAATCTGTGGGGAGAGAATAGACTCATTCCCCTCAACAGTGTAGTACTTAGCTATTCCCTTTTACTCCCATGGACAAAACTGCTGAACTAGGAGATACTGGTTGTGGAGACAGCAAAATCTACCCTCCACCGCTGATAGTGGATGACCTGATCCTCACTGGCAGAGATCCCATGCGGTGCGTTCAGTGTGTGTCTGTATAAAGAGCTCATGTAGAGAGCATTACACTCTGTGAGGTTGTTGCAATGGAGGTTGCTCCATTAGAGTGACTGGGGCACTGCCCTAAACCACACCCCACCTGCCTTCTCACCTTATAATCAGCCCTGGAGTGGGGTAGCCTTGGTTGTCAGTTTCTACCTTCATTTTGCTCTTGAAAAACTCAAGCAGGAATGGGGCTGGGGGGGGGGGAGAGAATGAGAATTAGCTCCACCTCTCATTAGCTCTCACTCTAATTATAATTCACTCTGGCTCCACCTACCCTTGGCCTCTCTGCTTTCCACCCGAACAGTCCCATTGGGCAAAGGTCACCACTGGGTTGCTGCAAACAGTCCCTCCTTCCACATGCAGACATGCCATCTGACACGCCGGCTAGCACTTTCCTGCTGCTTAATAATTTGCACTTGGGTGCACTGTGGGGTGGACTTCCGGAAACATATGCCTCTCTACACTTTTAATAAAAATGCCACACACACAACAGCAGAAGCTCTTCTCTGTGACCACCAGCCCATGGAGGATTTGTGCACAAGCTTTCCCTCTTTCTGGTGTTAATATTGGTTATTGTAAACTACCAGCAGAGGTCACAGTCTTGCTGATCCAATGTGAAAGCTACACAATCTTGTTAGAAGACGCTGCAGCTCAGGAAAGAGGATTACACAGTAATAGTACTTGATGAATCTCTCCCCTCCTTTTCATTCCCTATTACAGGAGGATGGCTTTTAAAAAAAATATCTACGTAAATAACACTGCGCACAGGGCAGGGCATATTGGCAAGTAATTTTTCAGCAATATGGCTCCCGTGGCAGGTGTAGTTCTAAATAGTACTGCATCATGGTCAGCAAGCTGGATTTTACAGTGATTTAAAGAATTAATGTTGAAGGAATATCTGAAAATGTTGCAGTGCCTCTTTATATTTTTGGCACATGATACAAGGGTGAGAAATCCAGGTGGCAAAAAATAGGATATAATGGAAAGTCATTGGTTACCTTCAGAGGTTGAATTTTAAAGAGGACAGGTTGAAATTATTGGGCCTGTGCTGGAGATCTGCGGCAGAGGAGCTGCCCATCCAGTAACAGACACTGTTTTTTAAAGATTGGCAAAAAATGTGGGGAAGGGCCACTTCTGCAATTTCCACTTGCTTCTCTGGCAAGCCAGTTTCTGCACATCTCAGCAAAATCCCACAGAGCCAGAAAGGAGTTTTCAGTTTAGACATGCATGTCGAAGTGAGTGAGTGTTTTGACTTGAGATGGCGATAAAATGCTCGCAAAGACGGTTAGCATGACAAGGGTTCAACGGCTGTGACTGAGTAAGGAAAGTTGACATAAAAACAGGGAAGATGGACAGGCCTCAGCTGTGGGCGGCTTAGTTTCCTATGGAGCAGTGCGGTATAATATTTGATTTTTCATGACTTTGGTAAGATAAGCTACCATGTAGTTAGCAGTTTTAGTTTACAGGTGTTCAATGTTGATCTTTAAATGGAAAGTCAGTTTAGAGATATGTGTTCTTTGCATTGTAAAATCTGGGCTGCCTTGAACCTTTTTATGTTGCAGTGCTTCAGGTTTTTCTAGCCCTGGGAATTAAGAAACCGAACATCCTGCTTCAGTATTGCATGGCGCTTAACATCCAGCTGAAGAATAAACTTACTGTGTTGGAATGAATACATCTATTGTCGTTCAAGGGTACATCCAAATAACACATTAATCAAATCACACACACTAATCACGTGGAGAATTATGCAGGCACTCACATACCATAGCTTTTATGTATTTTTGTCTAAATATTTTTGGATGCACTCCACACCCAGTACAGATATAATGTTGCTAATATCCCAACCATGGTTGGAAGATGAAAAAGTCTGTGGTATACTCTCTTTAACACCTTCCCATGAGAACTTTCTCCTTCCTCCTCTGCTCCACTTTAGCCTAGGTGTAACATTTACACTAATCAGGATTGCCCTGGTAATTTGTGGTTCTGAAACCAGGGTTTGAAGTGGTTTCAAACATTATGAGGGCAACCCTGGTTGGTGTTAACCATGGCTAGCGACAATGCAAATGGCCTATAACTGTGTGCAAAGCATGGAAGGGAGGGGATAAATTAAGCATGGGAGCATGCTTGCAGCACACACCTGTCCTTCTAAATGTGGTTTGGAACATGCAAGCTACAATAGTGATTCATTTTTATGTACATGAGCTGCAAGGCCAGCAACTCAAGCTTGCTGTTTTTACAGATAATCAAGATGAAGATGGGTAAAGGGATTGAATGGGACTTGTTTTCTACTCTGAACACTGGGAGTGTTCACTTGTCTGCTTACAGTCAGTGTAGACGGTACTGAGCTATGTGGACCGATGGCCTGACTCTGTACGAGGCAACTTCCTATGTTCCTGTGTGTGCCCTAGTAGGCTGTACTACTTCATGTACTAAGAACAGCTTCCCAAAATACTTGGAAGTAAAAATAAAGAAGGGGAATATGTTTTTAAAAGTATGTTAACAAGACACTAAATCATTTGAATATGACTATTAGAATGTAACTGTATTGAGCAAATTCCTTGCTAGAAGTTCCTTTTTGTGTACAGTAAAAAAAGAAGTAACTTCTAGCAAGGAATTTGCTCAACATAGTTATATTCTAATAGTCATATTCTGGTGATTTATTGTCACTGGAATCCCGAGTTTGAATTACAGCCTTAGTGTAAGCGCCTTTTGAAAGGCACCTTCGGTAATTACCTCTGCAGATTGAGTAATGTCCAAAAACCCGCTTTAAAAGTGCTAATAGCTGATTGAAGAAGCCAAAATTCGCTCCAGGCACTGAAAACTGATATCAACACATGTGGAGTTGGTTTGTGTTTTTTGGTTTGGCTCCGTTTCCTTCTTCCCATTTGGAAGCTTTTTAATATCTTTTTTTTCCCCACTAGGTGATTGAATGAGGGATGCATTTTGCCTGGAACATAACTATAGTGGCTTGCATTTTTGTTTTAAAGGCCTTTTCAATAAGTTGCCAAAGGGCACTGTAAACATCAGTCCATACTACATTGCTAGCAAATATTTCTGGCTTTCATGAAATGACTGGAAGGAGACTCTAGAGGGTGCTACAAAGCAACGTCTATGGCAGCCCTGCTCTGTTGCTCCCTTCACAGAGGTTCCTGCATTCCAGCGCTTAAAGGTGGTGGAAGTTTGATGTACATTCCTTCTTCCGACCACAAGGCATCTTAAAAAAAACACCCAGCCCTGAGTGAATGCCGTTGGGTTTGGCTTGGAGACCGGTTCCGGGCCATATGTCTTAATTATTAAGCTCTAGGGGATTCCGCAGCAAGGCTTTGAAAAATATTGTGGCTCTAAAAGCACAGTACTGGAATTTTTCTCGCTGGCTTAAATCACTTTAAATACAGAAAGGGCTTTTTCATGCATTTGTGGAACATGATGAAGATAGTAGATGGACTTTGGGGGGGAGGGTGAGCCAGTGGTGATGTGTAGAATGACTCTGCATGGTTTTTCCTCTCTCCTAGGTGGTAAATATGGTATATCACCCGCCAAGAGCAAAGTGCAACTCCTTCAATTTTAACTCCCCCCACCACCACTTTGTTCTGGTGCCTAGCAATAAAACAACTCTACCCGACAGAAAATTCTGTGCTTCGTAGACACTGTGAAGAACGTGTTCCTTTTTCTAAATGCGCAAGTCATATTTTTAGACTAGTGTCTTTTCTTTCTGCTCCTATTTATATAAGCCTGCTTTATATAGACTTTTGTCCTTGGGTAATATATATAAACATTAACTGTCCGTGCCAGATGCAATTCCTGTTTTAGAGACATGACAGACACATCTGTTTACAGTGGCTCAGTGTCTTTCATCTTTTCTTCAAGGCTGCTGGTCCTGGGTGGGTTAAGAAGTTCACCGCTAAATGGCTGTAGCTTGCGAGCACGAGCAAGATGTGGCCTGTGATGGCTTAAATTTAGAACCTCAAGACTTATGAGCGTCTTGAGACTGAAGGGTACACATGAAGCCATTCCCCACCGCAGCCTTTTCTACTAATCTCCTACCCCTTCTCTCTTTACCTCCCCCCCTGCCCTCGCCAATGAGCTCTCCATCCTTTATGATGCTTCCTTATACTGAGGCAGACGACTGGTCCGCCGAGTCAAGTCCTGTTTACTCTTACAGGCAGCAGATTTATCTGAGGTCTCAGAGAGAAGATCCCCCCCCCAACAGACCTGCTGCTTGAGATATATGAGACTGAACCTGGGACCTTCTGCAATGCAAAGTAGGTGCTTGAACACTGGGCTATGGGCCTCCTCCAGCTGAGTAGAGGCGGCCTTCAGGTAAGCAACCAGTTACATACCAGGTGTACACTGTATCCTGCCAAACAGGCCTACTTCTCATTCACTTGCTACAGGCACCTGTCTCTCTGCTTTGCAAATACAGTGGTGCCTCACAAGACGAAAATAATCCGTTCCGCGAGTCTCTTCGTCTAGCGGTTTTTTTGTCTTGCGAAGCAACCCTATTAGCGGCTTAGCGGATTAGCGGTTTAGTGGATTAGCGGCTATTAAAGGCTTAGCGGCTTAGCGGCTAAAAGGCTATTAGCGGCTTAGCGGCTTAGAAAAAGGGGGGGAAGCGGGGAAAAATCGGAACACTCGCAAGACGTTTTCGTCTTGCGAAGCAAGCCCATAGGGAAATTCGTCTTGCGAAGCAGCTCAAAAACGGAAAACCCTTTTGTCTAGTGGGTTTTCCGTCTTGCGAGGCATTCATCTTGCGGGGCACCACTGTACAGAGGAAGCTGGTAGGGGGCAGGCCATCTGGACACAAATGGTTGTGCATGTTCTTTCCTCGCTGCAACAACCTCATCTTCCTGCCCCAACTCTCCATTTTCTCCTGTGCAACTCCTCCTTCTTTTGCATCCTGTTGAAGAGGCAGAAAACTGGACAGAAACTTCTGCTAATTACGCTGCATATACCTGGAGGATGCTCACGAACCTTGTCCTTATATTATTTTCTCTCGCTGGGAAAGGGAATATTTAGTGCCTCTAGTCCCCAAGGTGACTTGAAATGATTTTAAATTTCTTGATGCTAAGGCACCCAGGCACCCGGAATTTTTCTAGTCCCAGAGCCCTCTTGGTTTTTTAACAAATTGGTTTTGCTGCAGTGAAAATTGCTCACCTTTTCCTTCAAGCAAAAGTCATGTTTTTTCTAAAAGGCATGCTTTCAGTACCGGCCTGCCATTTTCTTTCTTTTTAATATTCACTGACAATGTAAAATAAGTGATTTTATATTTTTTTACTGCCAGTTTAAGACTGATCTTGGGAATGGTAATTGTTTCAACTGGAGAGAAGATTAAAACTCTTCTCCCCTGTCAGATATTAAACATGGCGAAACTTGCTTTGGGCTATGAAATAAAACCTTTTGATTTGCAGCAAAACTTGGTGGAAAGCTGTCAGGCAAGAACTGTGTAGATTTGTTGGCATAAAAGCCCCATTTTATTTTATTTTTTTTAAAGGGGGTGTGGAGTGTGTGGAAGCCTGCTAGGCCATTTCAGCTTGAGACATGTATTTTTGAGAAGCTTGGTCCCATTGTGCGGGGGTTAGCATGGAGCAAAATGATGGTAATTCAGAGCCAGAAAAGAGTCTGTTTCTAATTCTGAATCCTTTTGAAAGCACTGTAGCCTTTTATCAACGGTGCTAACAAGAGCAGAACTGTCTATGATTCTGTGCTTGGCACATTCCTCCTTCTCTTCTTGCTCCCCCACCCCCCAGTCTCTTGTCTTAGTTCTTTAAAATGCAGAAACATGTCTGTATATAGCTGGCGTATTTGGTTTTGCGTGCTTATCGTGTTCTCGGAACGCTGACTATTCGACTCAGCAATGTGGGTAGCAACTTAATTTGAAAAGCTGCTTTTTCTTGTTGGTGGTGGTCCTTTCCCTCCACCCCCCTCTCCAGATCCTGACTGTGGCAAAAAATCAATGTGCAGATTGCGGTCTGCACTAATAGGAATCAAGCTCTTCAAGGCATGAAAATGGGTTAATCAGCAGTGAACCATTTGAAAGGCCATTTCGAAACAAAGCTCTGTTCATAGGAGCAAACCATTGAGGTAAATATTGCAAGTAAATGTGCGGGAATGAAAACAGGATGGATCTTGCATATTGCAAACTTGAGTGTTCTATCAGTCACAGAGTTATTATCTATTGCTCTGATTCACAAGTGGAAATACATGCCAGAGCCCTTGGAATCCTGAGCTGTGTACAGTGGTACCTCGGGTTAAGTACTTAATTCGTTCTGGAGGTCTGTTCTTAACCTGAAACTGTTCTTAACCTGAAGCACCACTTTAGCTACTGGGGCCTCCTCCTCCTGCTGCTGCTGCACCGCCGGAGCATGATTTCTGTTCTCATCCTGAAGCAAAGTTCTTAACCTGAAGCACTATTTCTGGGTTAGCGGAGTCTGTAACCTGAAGCGTATGTAACCTGAAGCGTATGTAACCCGAGGTACCACTGTAAATAAATCCTGAAAGTTTTAGAGGCCCATGAAAACTGGAAGCAGCCTTTAGTCAGACCTGGGTGGAATCTACACATGCATAAAAAATGCTGTGAAAATGCTTTTTTTTTAAAAAAAGTTTTGAAATATATATATATAGAGAGAGAGAGACTTTGCCATAGCTCACCATTTCCATCTAGTGGCACATTTGTATATTGCACTTTACAACACACTTAAACATTTTATTTGCAGCTGTATAGCTGAGTCACTATTGGTCCATGCATCCCAATAGAGTCTACTTTGACTGATAGCAGCACTCGAAGGTTTTTCTCAGCCCCTCATCCAATGTAGCAGCCATAACTGCTTCCTGTGGGAGCGAGTTCCATAGTTGAACTATATGCTGCATGAAGAAGTACTTTGATTTATCTGTCCGGACACTTCCAACATTCTGCTCCATTAGATTTCCATGAGTTCTATAGTATTATTAGAGAGGAAGAAAAACATCTTTATCCACTTGTTCCATCTCATGCATAATTTTATAAACATCTATCACGTCTCCGCTTGCTTGCCTTTTTTCTAAACTAAAAAGTCCCAAAAGCTGCATTTTTTCCTCATACAGGACTTGCTCTATCAGATCCCCTTGGTCATTTTGGTTGTCTTTTTCTGAACCTATCAACCTTGTCATGATGAGCTTGAAATATGTGTAACTGACCCCTTCTCCTTAAAACCCCAAACTGTTTTATTCTTCTTTGCTCTTGGGGCAACTACAGTTCATAACGCTTTTCTGTGGAAGCGAAAACTCTCAAGAGATGCTTCCTTACACCTGAACGTAAAGTTCCAAGGACAGCAGCAGGTGGGTGTTGGTCTCTTTCTCCACTCCCCCTTCCCCCTCCCTGCTTCCTTTCTGCCAAAAATAATTCCACATATTTTAGATCTTGTACTGTAACTGCATAAATCCAGATAGGAACCTTGAATTAGCCCTCAAAAGCTCAGGGGGGTGGGAAATGGAACAATCATTGCTGCTGACAGAACAGATGTTCTGTTCTCTCTCGCTCTCTTTCTGAATTGCATACAGCTAGGATCTTGTTCCTTAACCGTTCTTATCAACTAATGTTTTACAATCAAAGGAGGAGGCTGATTGTAGTTTAGCTAGCTTCCTAGGGTTGCTACTGCCTCTTCTCAATTTTTATCCCCTCCCCTCCTTGCTTTCACTTTCCTTGATTGACTTGCCATTCACTCCTGGAGGCTTCTGTGGAATCTTGTGGCCCCTTGACCACCAGCGGTCCCACGTGCGTGTCTGCATTAAATATTCAGACTGATTTTTAATAGTATTTTAATTGTTTCTTTTATTTCTTGTATTGCATGATATGGTTTCATAATTTGAATTCCATGGGGCAGAGCACCTGGAGCTTGCAGTTAAAAGGACAGGTCACACATGTTTGCCTCATGCAGCAAAAGCAACCAAGAGGATTTGTGGCCTGTTAAAGGCTGGCAAATTTGTCACGGTGTCAGCTTTCGTGGGCTATATAGTCCGCTTCAACAGATGTAGCAAAACAGGTGATGGGTGCCCTGTGCTCCTTCAGGAAGAAGGACAGGCTATAATTTGAAGAATTAATGAAATCAAATCAGGACCTTTCTTTGCCTGAGACCCCAAAGAACCACCACGACTCAGTGCAGAAAATGCTGAGCCCGGTGGGCAAGTAGCCCTATCTGGTAAAAGCCAGTTTCCTGCGTTCCTAATTTGTTTAATCCTCCTCCTCATAAAAGCCAATCTGGGCTGGTGGCCATCACCTCTCCTTGTGGTAATGAAGTTGATGGAAGTTGATTTTACACCGTGTGAAGATGTGTTCTCCCCCCGCCTTCTTGGAAGTTAACCCCAGGTAGTGTGATGAAACCCTGGGTTAAAACATAGGTGAAATGGGTATCCTAATGTGTGGTTTCTGCAGCTGTGTCATGATACCTTTTATTAAGGAGGCTGAAATAGTTTGAGTGCATAACCTTTTTAGAAATGTGTATTCACATCTTAATACGCCACATTTGGCACATGCAGTTCTTGCCAGCCTAGGAGAGGCTGATTTTTGTTTCCCAGGGAAGCTGCCTTCCTGCCAAGCTTTAATTTAGGTCTCCTTAATGGATTATTAATGAACTTGTGAAGCGTACGTGAATACTTATTGACAAAACACTAGCATTAAAATTCAACAGTTTGTCTGTCAATACCCTAATCAAGGACAAGGCGGTTGTACTGAGGTGATACTGAGAAATGCAACTGTTACCCAACCTAACGAACTCCTTGAAGCCTTATTTACAATAGCTTGGAATGTTATCTCTGAATCTTTTGTAAGGCAAAGGTGCCATTTTCTTCTGACTCTGACCGGTGTAGGAACAAAAGTGTTGGAATGACAGTTTAGTGGAATTGGTTGTTTGTGGTGCAAGTCCTATTTTTATAACCATGTTGGCTAAATGAAACCTCCTTGTCCAGAGGCAGTGTATCTCTGAGCACTCAAGTTATGGGGACAAATGACAAGAGAAAAGGCAAAACATGTCCAATAGCTTACCCGACAGAGCTATCAATCTCTGGTACGGTGTTGGAGACTTCAATATCTATGCTGATGCTGCCTTATCTGGGCCAGCTCCGGACTTCATGGCTGCCATGACAGCTACTGTATGGGGCTGTCACAATATGTTGTGCACTGACAATTACTGCAGATGATGTTCTAGATCTGGCTTTTGCTAGAGGGGACTGGGAAGGATCCAGTAGTGTGTGTTCGCACGCACACACTCTTCACTCCCTGGTGAGGTTTGGGTTGGCTGCAACTGACTCCTCCATGCGGGTCAGTCCACTCCCAGAAGTAGATGGAACTGAACTGGTTTCTGGAAGCAATGGTGGGCTGGATGGGACTAATAAACTGAGGCTGAATTCTGATAAAATAAGGACTTTGGAGGTGGAACATAGCTATTGTGGCTAGTAGCTTTCTTCTCCATGAATTTGTCCAATCCTCTTCGAAAGCCTTCCAAAGTCTTTGTGCCCTGAGTTGCCTGGTGGCATCTAGCTCAGTGTTTCCCAACCGGTGTTCCGCGGCACACTAGTGTGCCGCCGAACATTGCCTTGTGTTCCGTGGGAGGGAGACGGGCGAGTCGGGCGGCGAGAGGCGGGGCGGTGGCGGTGAGCACACGCGGGGCGGCGAGCGAGCGAGCTCCCACATCCCATCGCCGCTCGCTTCGGCCGGCCTACTGGAGGAAGGCGCGAAAACCCGGCGGGCTTTTGGGTGGGCGCCAAGCAAGAAAGGCGGGAAGGCTCTGGTCCCTCCCCTCCCGGCGGGGCTCCCGCACGCACCTTTCTGCGCCGCCGCGTCCCGCCTGAGCAGCAACAGGAGGAGGAGGAGGGAGGCCAGCGCCGGCCGGGTCCCCCGGGGGAGCGGGCGCTCCGGGCTGCTCACCATACCCCGCGTCTCGGGCGCAGCAGCCGGCAGTCCGAATGCATCCCGAGCCGCGCTGCTCTCGCCTTGCCTCCTTCTTCGCGCCTCCTCCCGGCTCGCACGCCGTCCCTGCGCGGATCCGTCCAGCCTCCGGCCGCCGCCGCCGCCCCCTCCTCTTCCTCTCCTTCCCCCACCCACCAACCCGCACGGCGCGCTCCCACCGCCCCCGATGGGCGCAACCACTTCCGGGTCCGCTGCAGCCGCCCCTTCCCCGCCTCCGGCAGCCGAAAGTCCCCCAGCGGAGCCCGTCTGGCCGCTCCCCCCGCTCCCTGCCCACCTCCCGGTGTTGAGGCGCCCTCTTTCGTTGCTTCGCGGGGAGGGAAAAAACTTTAACTTTTGTGCGTCCCTCCCGGCGTGACGCTGCGCGCTGACGTCACGGGGCGGGGCTTTAATGGTGGTGTGCCGCGAGATTTTTTTCCGGTAAACAGGTGTGCCGTTGCCCAAAAACGTTTGGGAAACACTGATCTAGCTCACCACAGTTGGAGAAGAGGATGCTGGACTAGATGGGCCTTTGGTCTAATCCTCTTAATATTCTCAGGTGAAACTAAGGCTCCATATTGTTTTTCTTTGACTAGTTACAGGGGTCAGCAAACTTTTTCAGTAAGGGGCCCGTCCACTGTTCCTCAGACCTTGTGGGGGGCTGGACTATATTTTGGAAAAAAATAATAATGAACAAATTCCTATGCCCCATGAATAATCCAGAGATACATTTTAAATAATAGCACACATTCTACTCATGTTAAAACACCAGGCAGGCCCCACAAATAACCCAGAGATGCATTTTAAATAAAAGGGCACATTCTACTCATGTAAAAACATGCTGATTTCCGGACTGTCTGTGGGCCGGATTTAGAAGGCAATTGGACCGGATCTGGCCCCTGGGCCTTAGTTTTTCTACCCATGGACTAGTATATTATTAATAATTCTCCCAAGTGTGGTTTAGGATTGAACTGCATGGTCGGAGGTAGCCACTAGGTGGCAGAGGAACAAACTACCAATGGCTTGATCCAGTTAGTGTAAAGAAGTCTGAGACAAACCAGATGTCCTTAGCTAGTGAGTGGAACTGCTTTATATTGTCCTGGTAAAGATGGCACACTTCATTCCCCCCTCCACCCCCAAATGGTTCTCATATGGATATATAACTTGGTTCACTCCTTGCTGTGCTTCGCTGCTGCTGTTGTTTTGGCAGAAATCTGTCACCATCTGTAGGTATTCACTTGCTTTTTACTTCTCTCCCGCCCCATTCAATTTCTTTTTGTTTGGAATTCCATGTCGAATGTTTAAATATTTTCGTAATAAGCGGTGTTTGTTCTTCAGTAAATGTCCCTTTTGATAGTCACATGTGTTTCAGTTTGGGCTTTATCGTCTGTAATCAGTTGCTTTCATCGGGGGAAAATGTTATCTTTGGAACTTGTTTCAAAAAGCCGGCATTTTGTGTCAGTGCTTCATGCATCTTCCTCTGATGGGGGATTTATTGAAAAATCCAATTTTGTGTTATGATCCACAGGCTTTCTTTCTGCAGAACATTTTTTAATAAAATTAAAAAATATTTTCTCTGTTGTTACGCAAACCTTCGTTCAGCTGTTGTTGGGGCGAGTTTGGCTGTGTTCCCTTATCTGAATTCTATGTTGGATATTGGTAGCTTGTTTTTTGATTGTGTGGCTGAAAATCCACACTATAAAAGCACACAAAGCTGTCTTATATACTGAACCATTTGCTTCACATAGCCCAGTAATTTATTACTCTGATTGGCAATGTCACTCCAAAACCTGAGACAGAGACCTTGTGATCAACTTGCTTCCCAAGATCCTTTAAACTGGAAATATTGGGAATTTAGCCTGAGAGCGTGTACATGCAATACATAGAATCATAGACTTGTAGAGTTGGAAGGTACCTCGAAGGTCATCCAGTCCAACCCCCTGCAATGCAAGAATCTCAACTCAAGCATCTATGACAGATGGCCATCCAACCTCTGCTTAAAAACCTCCAAGGAAGAAGAGTCCATCACATTCTGAGAGAGTTCATTCCACTGTCAAACAGTTCTTACTGTTAGAAAGTTCTTCTTGATGTTTAGTTGCAGTCTCCTTTCTTGCTATGTGAATTCATTGGTTCGGGGTCTACCCTCTGGAGCAGGAGAAAACAAGCTTGCTCCAACCTCCATGTGACAGTAAACTGTCGTGCCCAGAAGTGGACACAGTTATCCAGGTTTGGCCTCACCAAGGCAGAACTATTATTTCCCTTGATTTGGATACTGTGATTCTGTTGAAGCAACTTAGAATAGCATTAGCTTTCTGTGCTGCTGCATCACACTGTTGACTCATGTTAATCCTGTTGTCTACTAAGACTCCTAGAGCCTTTTCACATGTACTACTGGCAAGCCAGGTGTGCAGCTAGTTATTCTGAGCTGACCTATGGACCTTCCTAAAGTATTACCACAGGCCTCTTCATGGGTTGGTCTCTTCTGAGGTTTTCTCTTTCTCCTACCCAGCCTTTTGCTGCTGTTCTGAAGCAGTGTAGCCTTAGCTCATGACATCAGAGCAGTTTATTCTACCTTTACATCAAGAATTCATGAAGAATTGGCAGTTGGCAATAGATGCCTTCTTTCCCCCCATCTGTGAGCTAATGCTATTTTGTTGTCAGGTTGCTAACTCTTGTGGTACTAAGGCGTTTTGGTTGTGCTGACAGCACTATAGTGACATGGAGCAAGCATTAGTCAACAACTTTTCAAGGAAGGGGAAACTATTAATGTTTTCCAATCAGGGTTCAAAATTAGCAAGGTGCCAGGTGCATTTTGTCATGGAACTTTGAAGTGTCAGGCATAGCCCTATTGGCTTTAGCCCAAACGTAGCAGAGTTTTCCTGCACAGCGAAGAAGCTAGTTGCGGCAGTAATGACTAGTCAGCTAGACTCAGAATAACTATTTACAGGATTTATTAAAAGGAAAAATAAAACCAGCAGAGTTTCTGCATACAAATCAAAGCAAAATAAATCCTCTCTTTCTCTCTCTCAAAACCATACACAGCACTTCTAACTCCTAACACACCTCACACCAAACTGAGCTAACAATCCCTTGATAACAGAGTTGAGTGCTGGTCGTTAACCAATCAGAGTAAGTAGTTTCTAGGTCAAGCAGACCTGGGCTTTCTGCCAAGAGTAAATTGACACCAGCTTGAGTTAATTGTGCTAAGCTAGAATCTGCAAGTTTCCCACGAGAACCAATTAACAGAAACTGAACATTTTGCACCCAAAGCCTCTCCATTTGCGAGGACCTCAAAAAGTCTGGGTGCCATTTTTTGCACCTGACTGACACTCAGGGATTACTGTAGTGTATGTGCTTTGAAGCCTCGAAGTATATGTTAAGCACAGACAATATGTAAAGGAGTTTAACAATAAAGAGTAGAGTGTTTTGAAAACTGAAGTATGGTACCACTATTTTTATTGTAAACACCAAATTAAACATGTATTAACAATTTCTGATAAAAATGTGATCACAAGAATGTGTCTCTTATGTGAATTACGTATTAGTTCATGTTTATAAAAATAATAAATAAAAAATGTTGCCAATACCCCCACCCCCCATGGCGACTAGACATTCTGTTTTGGTGCCCCACAACCCATGTCCTGGGAGCCATTTGGCTCCTAGCTTTTCTATCCCAGTTTCTAATACTGGTTCCAATGGACAGATGGTGCGAGTTCTAAAGAGATGTTTTCACTCTGAAGCCAGGTTACCAATTGCAGGACAGCTATGCACACAAATTGTATAAATCCATCCCCACTGTACTGCTGTCAGATACTGGAATTTGTCTAGCTATGAAGGAAGGATTTTGCCTCCTAAGTAGCAGATTTGCAGTGCTCTCTTCTGCCACATCTTAATGCATAGCTTCCCTTCACTCTCAATGAGAAGAGAGAAATAAACAGAAGATCAGAGATTCCTTTTGATGCCAAACTCTCATTCTGAAAAGATTTGAAGGAAAGTGTCTGGGGAACTGTAATGCAGTGTTTTCCAAAATGTGAAGCTTTATTTACACAATTTGTGCCAGCTACATTACTCATGAGAACATGTGAGGCAGACTTGGTCCAAAGCATTATGATTTTACTAAAAAAACAACAACAATGTTGTGTCAGTGCCTTACTTTAACTATCTTGCAGTTATTAAGACATTATTTCTGTAAATGGACTAATTTTTTAAGAATGGTTTTGACTTAGGGTACTCTGCTTGTCGCCTTCTACCCCCAACAGCCCACCTACTTGAGCTCCCTAAAATAGCTCTGCTGGAACCCCCCCCTCCCCGTATGTAGTCATGTGTTACCACTGGAATGGGAGAGAGGAAGTAGATACAGTGGTACCTTGAGTTACAGACACTTCAGATTACAGATGCTTCACGTTACAGACTCCGCTAACCCAGAAATAGTACCTCGGGTTAAGAACTTTGCTTCAGGATGAGAACCGAAATCGTGCTCCGGCAGCACGGCAGCAGCAGGAGGCCCCATTAGCTAAAGTGGTGCTTCAGGTTAAGAACAGTTTCAGGTTAAGAACGGACCTCCGGAACGAATTAAGTTCTTAACCAGAGGTACCACTGTATGCATGTAGCTTAACTCTTCACTTTATTTGATTTTGGGGTGGGGAAATGATGTCATAGCATAACGTGGCGCACCAATCTGAGCAAAAATAATTCCTGCACATTTTACAGTGATGTGCCCAGGTGTACTTGGTAAGAACTGGGCACAGGTTGACTTGCGTTACTGCTTGAGTGTCTGTGAAGTCATGCATTGAAGATACATTTGTTCTTGACTTCCTGTGCAGGAAAAGAACAGGCTAGAATCTGGGGGCTTGCTGAGTGCAGGGCAGAAAATTCTTGTATGAGTAGAAGATTTGTCCTTGCAGTGAGATTAAGGGAACACTACTGCAAAGAAGATGTTTGAGTTGCTCTTTAGGAGTTTAGTGTCTATATGTTTGTCTTGTTTTATTAATTTGGAATATTTATATCCTGCCTTTTCTGCCCGACAGCAGGTTCCAAGGTGTCTGTCAGTGATCCAGTTGTCAGGTAATGGGTTGGCTTAGTGCAAAATGTGTGGGTTCTGGAAGAAGAGATTGCGGTCACTTTGTTCTTCCCCTGGTCCTGTTGCTGCTGTTGTGAACCAAGGGGATGGGGTAAGCATCTTCTCATCTGGGCAGGTGGATGGCAGCTGGCTTGTGTCATTGGCTCTTGAATCTGCGGCAAACTGGAACCTGTTTATGATCTGGCATAAGCAGCCTTCTGCATTAAGTATGTGGTAGACACAGCAGACACAAAATAGGTATTGGGGGAGGGTCATACCTGTGTGGTTGCTCAACCAACCACTTGGAAGTTAAATGTGGTGGGTGGGTATTTCATTAATGTGTACAAAGAATGGTACGACATGCTGTTTCTCTTCCCAACAACCTTGTGCATGGGTTGCTATTCTTCCTTTTACCAACAAGTAACATACCCCAAACCATTGTGACTGAGCCAAGAATTGGAGCTTATGAGCCTCCTTGGTGTACATTCCTGGTGGTTGTTTTGTGTTCCCTGGCAAAACAATAACATTTTCAGTTGTACATAGCTTTGTTTGGGTCTGAGTTATCTTATTATTATTGATAACTGTCAGGGGTTCAGAGACAGAGGCACAGGTGAGGGAGGAGACGGAGAGCGACGAGGAAGAATCCCAGGACAGTGAGGAAGAGGATGACAATGACTTGAGATCTTCCATGAGTCTCTCAAGTGAATCGGAGGATTCTCAGGAGGGGGCGCCCCTAGTCAGGACAAGGGGGGTCACAGGGGGGACCTGCCAGGAGCAGGGAAGCAGCAGGGAAACCCCGAGCGGGAGTGGGAGATCGGGGCCGGCTTCCCAGCAGGAACGAAGGGAAGAGAGGGGGGTTCCCAGTGTGACACACGGAGCGGAGCAGGAAAGAGACAGGGGAAGGAGTTCGGGGGAGAACGTCCTGCCGGAAGAGGCGGAGAGTAGTACAGGGAGTAGTGTAGGTGTCAAAAGGAAGGTCAGGGGTAGCGAGCGCGCGCCAAGTTCAAATGTGGAGGCGCGCGGAAATGGAGAGAGCCCGGAGGAGGAGCCTGGCCCCAAAGCACGAAGGAGGGGGGAACAGGCATCTGAGGAATCCGCTTCAGGAGAGAGCAGGAGGGCAGGAACCCAGGGGGGCAGAAAGACCCTGCGGAAAAGGAAAGACAGGAAGAGGTGGTCTAGCACAAGCCTCTTAAGTTGGTGTAGAGGCGGGAGCGAGTCAGAGGGGACTTCAAATGTCTGACGTTAGAAACTCGGGGCTGCGCGCCTCGGTTGTGGAACCAATAATGAACAGCAATAAACATCCTTGTATATAAGAAGAGCTTGGCGTTGGTCTTCTGTGAGCTGAGACCTGAGGCAGCCTCTGACAATAACTTTTAAAAGTCGGGTGACCGGATATAAATACAGAGATCTGATCTGTGTTTTTGTTGTATTTTATTTTAAAATGTCTAAATTATTTTTACTTTATTTATTATTGAGAACATGGGAAGCTGTCTTTATGCCAGGCCAGACTATTCACCCATTCTTTCCTGTATTGTTTTCTCTGATCTGCAGCAGCTCTCCTGGGCCTCAGGCAAAGAGAAGTATTTCCTGCCACTTTCTACCTGATCCTTTTCCCTGGAGATGCTGGCGATTAAACCTGGGGCCTGCAAGCAAAGCAGATGTGGTGTACCACTGAGCTGTGGTCTCTCCTCCAAATTTGGTTGCTTTGGGACCTGTGTTTGATGCGGAAAGGGTGCTTCTCCCCACCATCTCACCTTGTCTGTCGTCTTGGAAGGCATCCTTTCAGCGTTTGGCAGCCATGGCTTCAAATTAGCAGTGTCTCTTGCATGACTGCAGTTGATCAATAAATGTGTGCAGGTGGGCTATACCACTTCTGCACACACTCACTCCTTTGCACTCTGTTACCATGGTCTGTGTTTAGTGTATTCCAAGCAGGCCAGAGAAGGAGAGAAAAAATGACTTCTTTCCAATCATTGAGCTCAACTGAAATGAGCATTTGATTAGTTCCATCCCCAGGTATAAATTTGAAATACAGGGTGGCATTTCTCTCCCCCTCCTTTGGGCAGATCTCATAGATTCCATGTGTGAGCGCCACCACCTTTTAGGCTGCCTCTTTCCCTTTGGGCTTGTATCTGTAACTGCTCTGTAGCTTGGTCCTTCTGGCCTGTTAATTTTTTTCATCATTATGCTGCAGACTTCCTGTTCTTTTCTTTCTTTTTTCTTTTTTCTTTTTAAAAAGTTTATCAGGCCCTCTTGAGGGAAAGACTATTATAGCTACGGTCACTTCCTGTGGTTATTGTCACTTTCCTTTTAAAAGGCCACTTGATTCCTCCCCCCATAAAGAAAAAAACAAATCTCTTGAACATAAAAATGATTAGCGCACTAAAAATGTGAAGAACTGTTTTTCTACCTTTTTGCTATGTGCCTCTCATAAAAGATGATGAATTCATAGCAAAAGTTTTCTTTCCTAGGGATATCATCTGTTTTGCGCAGAGTCTGCTAACATTCAGGATGTCAGGAAAATCTCTTCTCCCCCTCCCACCTCCCACATCCCTGTGCTCCCCAGTTAAAAGAATCTGCCCTATTCTGGAGAGATTGTAAAGGAAGCATTTGGTAGTCATTTCCGCTAGCTTTTTTGTGAGAATAAGCATGCTTTACATTATAATAGTTTAAACATACCGCAGGCTGTTGATAGAGGTATCATATTTTCCATTCACAAGCGTTTAACGTACGCTTAAGAGCATAGTGGAGAGGGCAGGGTGGCTTTTATTGTTTAAAATTGGCTTGATTTAGACCATTGCAAAAGCCTGTGGTGCATGTGAGGGAAAGAATCTGCTTTAGGTCTTCTGACCTCTGTGTTTTAAACTCACTCGCACTGTGTAAGATTTTAACTAATGGCAGCGTTTTTGAACAGCCTTTTATGTTAGCTGTAGAAGGATGGATCCATGGAAGAAAGAGTTCATCTTTTTCAGTAGCTGGTGTTTTATTTAGGCTAGCTAAAAGAACAGCCAGCCTAAATAAAGCACTGGCTTAAACTACCTTCCATGGTAGTTTACACAAGCATTTATTAACAATTTTGCCTTGACAAATGTTTGTGTCTAAATGTTTTCATTGGTCTGCAAGGTTCAGAACAGGCTAGTTCTGTTTGAAGGTCTTGGTGCCATTTTTTGAAATTAAATGACTTGAACACTCCAGCTCTTTACGTTTGTGTTTTGTTAAGTTTACCTTAAACAAAATTGTGTTTAGGGAGTTGCTGAGCAGATCTATGTATGCACATCTCATTGGCATCAGTATATATGGCTGACATGAAGCTTTTTGTCTCATATTTGACACTGCTATTTGCCCTTCTCTTCCAATGTGCAAAAACTGTTCTACCTCTTTAACTAGAAGTAATTTTCATTTGCCACAGGTGACAAGGAAAGGGGCTATTTCTGATCCTGGGATATCTTACCAGGCTGTTAGATAACAGGTCCACTACTTTCTCCCAAGTCTAGACCAAATCTCTCCCTCTCTCTCTCTCTCTCTCTCTCTCTCTCTCTCTCTCTCTCACACACACACACACACACACACACACACAGGTTCAGATCATGCCATTTTGGAGCTCCTCTGTTTTTGTTTTCCAAATGCTCAGCATTCATTCTCAGCTGTAGCTTAACATTGTGCCCTCCAGGTGTTATGAAATACAACTCGCGTCATTCCTGACTGTTGACTGTGCTGCTTGGAGCTGATGCAGTTTGTAGTCCTTAGCATCTGGAACATTTCAGGCCAGTCACCGCTGCTGTCAGTGCACTGGCCTCTGGAAGCAGAGCCACTGTTTCCTCAAGGGAGACGTCACGCCAAGCCATAATTTGCAAACCCATTTCAAACCATGGCTTCTAATTCCTAGTGTTCTGGCTGGCTGCAAGCTACGATTTTCCATTTCGGAAATTACGCTAAACCAGGTTAAGCTTCTGTATTTATTTCATTTGTTATATATTTTAACCACTTCTAAACTGCCCTTCACCCAAACTGATTCCAGGGTGTTAATACAATGTAATAACCCAATAACACATACTGGCAATAAAACTTTGAGTAGCAAGTGAACTATGGAACTATTAAGCAGAGGCCATAAAATCAATTTTAAATGCCTGGGCATATGAAAATGTTTTAAAACAGGGCCAGGGAACCTCAGGCCCAGGGGCCTAATGGTGCCCTCCAAGCTTCTCTATCTAGTCCTCAGACCCCTCCCCAAACCACATTGCCTCTCCCCTCTCCCTAGGTCATGCACCTCGCTGGCCCTGTATCATACCTTGAGTGTTTTTGCTTGACTGTAATGTGCCATTGTTAATGCTTCTGGCTTGCCTGGGTGGAGGATAGAGAGAGCTAAGTGTAGAAGCTAGTCTACTGTGCAAAGGTATTCTTTGCATTAATTGCCCCACCCACTTTTGCTTCTTGCCCCATTTGCATCTGACCCCTGGAGGGTTTCCCAGAAGGGAATGCAGACCTCTGACTGGAAAAAGGTTCCTCACACCTATCTTAAAACCTCTTGCCAGAAAACAATTTTAGCGTCTGTTCCAGTTGATCCACGCTGGAAAGGATATTCCAAAATTGGAATGTCGCCAGAGAAAAGTTCTTCTTTGTTGAACCCACATGCCACCAATGAATTGGACTTGTAGAAGGGATTCATTTGAAGATCTTAATGGATGTGAAGAGGGGCACCGTCAGGTATTTGGATTGCAAATTGTTTATATCTTTGAAAGATAAGCATCAGCACCTGGAATTGAGCCCCAAAGCGAATAAGCAGCCAATGTACTTCTTTCAGAAGTGTTGTAATATGACCTCACCTGACTAGGCCAGCCAGAATTCTAGCAGTTAAACCCTTTTGTTATGGTCTGGTGCAATGTCTAAATCAAGCCACTGTATTTTCTTGCCCTGCGATCAGTGCAGAGATTCTGCCTCTTTCAGGTAGGTGGAAAGTGGGGATGGGGAACCTGTGGCCCTCCAGATGATGTTGGACTCCACCAGCCCCTGTCAGCATGGTCAGTTGTCAATGATGATGGGAGTTGTAGTCCAACAACATCTGGAGGGCAACAGGTTCCCAATACCTGATGTATGGAAGGATAAGAAGGAACCCATCAGCCACTGCTCCTGTAGATAAACAAAGTGTCCCAGCTGTCTTGAGGAGATGGACAATTGCAGTGGAGCATGCAAGGAGTTGCTGTTTCAGTGTGTGGAATAGTAATAGTCACTTGCTAGGTTGCTTTTGAGCAGGCAAGTTGATTGCACTTGCCAATTTCCTATAATGGGGTTTGTTAATGTGTGGTGCTAGTGAGGTGCAGTAGCTAAGACTGAACCCACAAACCAGGAACTATAGGCCGTAAACTAACTAGGTGACCTTTATTCAGCAAGCTCTGGTCTTTCAACCTTGGCTTGCCATCTAGGTGCTGAAGATGCATCTCTTTACATCTTTACCCTGGCCTTTGTCACTTGATATGCAGATTTTAGGACCCACTCTATTCTTGTGGTGGTAAGTCGTTTTCAAGGTTGTATGTTAAATTGTTGTGATCTGCCATGGGACCTTGGGATGAAGGGTAGGTAATAAATCACCACCACCATCATTAGAGGGGAATAATATTGACCTATTGTAGGGGGTCCTTGTGATTATCAAAATTTTGATTTTTTGATATTAATTTAATAATTAACAGCGTGAATACTTATGTGAACAGTTGAGACAGCAATATAAATGCTGTGGTTATGATGAGGGAGATTAGTCCTAAAGTTTTGCTTTTTATATTAAAGTAATAATGCATTTTGGGTACTTCATATTTAACTATGATTTTGGGTGGCATATTCATGGAGAAATAATAGAACATTTCAAGGTTGGAAATATTTTAGCTTCCTCCCTACCTCCATTCCATAGTTGCCAAAAAATTAGAAATTGGCACCGGCCCTTTGCATGAGGAGTCAAGGAGGATTATTAGGTGCCAATGCCAAGATTTCAGACTTCTGACTGATGAGGTGTTTGGGTCTTTTCCAGCCCTGGAAGATCCTGGGGTTAATAGGCTCACTTTTAACTTCATGGTTTTCATAAGACAGTGCTCAAAGGAAACATACACCATTTGCTCTGTAGTTGTAGTTTGGGATGGAATCAAAGCATCCCATGTTAGAAGTGAGACTTGAAGAGACAAATTCCTTCCCCTTTTGAAATTATTAATAACAATAGTGAAAATTATTTTTAAGTTACTGGTGCTGTGACCTGTGGAATCTTCCTTATGCAATATTCTAAAACTGCCAGTTTCTCTTGTGGGCGCCGGGGTGGTGGTGACAGTTGGTGGCGAGATATTAAAAAAGACAAGACCACAGTCAGTACCTGCTGAGCTTTCAAAGTACAGCCTGGTGAAAAGGAGAATTGAGATGACTCGACGCAGCGAGAGGCAGAAGCAGGCTACTGATAAGAAAGCAGAAAAAAGGTTTCAAGGAGAGAAATGTGCAGTGCATGTGTGTAAAGAAGCTTTGAGTGTTGCTTACTTTATCTGGATAAAGAAATACATTGTTGGTGCCAACATTTTGGAGAACAAACGTAGACCACATCTGTTGTACCAACCTCATATTGTGTCAGACCGGCTTAACTGTCATGGCTTCCCACAGCAGAACCATGTGCTGAGTGGGGTATTAACTCTAGCGGGAAGTCGTTAATGAACATCTTTTAACTGGCTTGTTGGATTTCACAATAAAAGGTCTATATAGCTAAATCCTGGGAGTGGTTTCTCAGAAGCAAAGTTCCATAGTGTCTAGTGAGGCTTACTCACAAGAAAATATGTCTAGGATTTTTTTGGTTTTTTTTTATTTAAAAAATTCTCTATTTGCAAGGCACTTGGGAAATTTTTAGCTTAGAAAGGCAGATCATCCCCCATAATACTTGCCAATATGTAAAATATCTGTGCACTTTAGGGCTTGGGAAGTAGCCGGATAATACATCACGTGCCCTTACAAATTTGTGTGGCCAAAAAGTTGTTAGACAGTTTTCTGAGGTTCCATGGGGTGGGAGCGAGGAGAGTAGAGTGATTACTTATGCATCCACAGAAAAAGAGGACACTGATTTGCATATGGTAATTTTTAAGTATAGGTACAAATTTGGAGATGATGTTGTTTAGTTGTTTAGTCATGTCCGACTCTTCACGCCAGGCACTCCTGTCTTCCACTGCCTCCCGCAATTTGTTCAAACTCATGTTAGTACCTTCAAGAACATTGTCCAACCATCTCGTCCTTTGTCGTCCCCTTCTCCTTGTGCCCTTAATCTTTCCCAACATCAGGGTCTTTTCCAGGGAGTCATCTCTTCTCATGAGGTGGCCAAAGTATTGGAGCCTTAGCTTCAGGATCTGAATTTTGGAGATAATTGCTTTAATTTAAATATAAATACAGTATAGCTCACCATAGTGGCAAAGACAGTGAGCAGGGGCCTGTGTTGTACCTGTTTAGTCAGGTGTGGGATGGATGGGGTTGGTGAGCTGATTGCGCATTTGCAGCAGCCCCGAGATATTAATAAAAAGTTAGAATGAGATGTAACCTAACTGGGGGCAGGGAGGTAGATTTTTGGCAATCCCTAAGCTCTGTTTGGTATGAGTTAAGCAGGTTTGCTTGGTCAGATTCCAGGGCGTCACATCAAACCTGTTTTTAACAACATTTGTCAAGATCACATCTCCATTGTTCTTGATAATGGATTTAACAAACTTTCTCCAGTTAGTGCAAATTGTGTTCGCTAAACAAAGCGTGTGAAATTTGTTCTGAAAGCCATAGAGGTTGTAAGCTGTGATCTCTTTTCTCCACTCACCCCCATTCCATTTCCTTCTGGGCGCCCCCCCCCCCAACTATAGTGACCTGTTCAGCTTTTAAGTGCTTAGTAAATTTTAATAATGCATTTCTAATGTGATCTGTCCGATAAGGCAAAGTGCTCTTACAATTAGTTTTCCCTGCTGAGCTATGTTTATCTGGTAGCCTTTAAGCAGCTGTCTCCTCCTCTTGGCACAGTTTGTCTACTAGGTGAAGTATTTATGCAGGCCTTGATAAGAGCTAATTCTCTCAGAAGGAATTTCTGAGAATGGCTGTTACCCAATAGATATTGGGAGTATATATCCACTTGATGTTCTTCAGGTGTACTAAAGCTCTTGCAAGAAGGTAGAAGTTATTTCTGTGCTCTCTGTGTAGAAAGTAGCACCTTGGTTGCATACCATTGAATGTTTTTGTGGGCTGTTCTGTGCTTTTTGGCAAGCCCTCGCCCCGCCTCCGGTCCCCGTCTGATGTGGTGCAGTGTGTTTATGTATGCCAGTGGTTTTGAAATGTTCCGCTTTCTGGGAGTCCTTTCTATCTTGGTGCTGCGCATGTGCAGCAAAGTCCCAGACCTAGCTGATGTTTCCAATGAAATGAGGTGATAGAATTTTGGATGGGTGCAAGGTGAGTCTGGGAAAGACTTCTGCCTGGGATACACCAGCTCAACCAGTGTGGACAGTGCTGAGCTGTGTCTGACTTGGCAGAAGACCACTTGATAGTGTCAGTAGGACTTCACATTGCAGATGGGGAGGGGGAGATTATACTTGTGATTGCTGCCTTTATGTAAGAGAGCCCTCTCTCCATAAAATACTCCCTGAAAGCAGAAAGAAAGCTCGTAGGGTATTTTCTAATTGCAGGGAGGTTTTTCCACAGAAGAATAAGGTATGTATAGACCAGGCCTAGAATCTTGTGAAAGGCTGACCAGGCCTCTCATTGTGTCAGTGGACCAGTGGGAACTGTGAGAATGTGCCTTAGAACAGGCTGAATGCTTTCCCATCACCTGCGCATCCCAAGCGAAGACTATCGATCACAGGCAAGCTGTCTTTCAGAGAAGCTTGCCTTCCATTTACTGAGGTTCTTTGTTGAGGGACCCCTGATAAACTTCCAAGGAAGCCCAGGTTTGAAAACCAGGGAGCAAACATATCAAGCATACAGAGTATTTAAGGTTATAGGTGACTTTTCAGTCGTTGAAGCAATCTGTGTTCACCTGTTTAGGTTATTTTCTCTCTCAAACACACACATTATCTTATTCAAAAATGCACTTTCTCTCTCTTTCTCTCCTCTCCTACAAATAGCAGGAGTTAATGACAGTGTGTCAAAGCTTTACTTTGAATTTCCCCAGCTTTTGTTGGTTTGTGTCACAACCTTAATGTTACTTAAACTAGGTATTCTATTTAATTATAATGCTTATAATAAAGTCAGATGTCAGCTCACTTGGCTGCATGCTTAGGCCTGTACAAGGCTGAGTGCTTTGCTTGTAACTGCATCCCTTGTCTCCTTTCATTATCTGTTAATGGTACTCAACATGACAGGGTTGTTTTGATAAATGGAGGCTGCACTGAAACACGGCCTGGATTTCTTTCTGCTCAGGATTGGGAGTGGCCTTTACTCTGCATCAGGCAGTCATGCTGATTGTGTGAGCATGCATGCAAGCATGCATGTGTTTTAAGGGGTATTGCTGTTTAACCATAAACACCCCAAGCTATTATATGATTTACCACTTTAGTCTGTTGATGTTTTCTCCTATGATTTATTTCTTCTGTGATACTCTGAGGAATGTGGATCCTTTTTTTAGTCAGGCTGCCCTTGCTTGCAGCTGGTTTAATTTTAAACTAATTTTAAGTGGAAATCTGTTCAAATCTTTGAAGAATTGACTGGATTTCTAATTCATTTGCCTCTTTTTGACTTTTGTGGCTGTGTACACACACTACACATTTGAAACACACACCCTCCTCCAAGAATCCTAGAAACTGTAGTTTACCCACCTCGGACCTCCAATTCCCAGGATCCTTAACAAACCACAGTTCCCAGGCTTCTTTGGGGGGGAGTGCTTTAAATGCATGGTGTGCACATAGCCTTAGATGTACAAATGTCAATGTGCATCATTGCTGAATCTAAAATAGTAATGGGTTCACATCTAAGTGCTACAGGGAGGCAGTTTTGTATAGCAGTTAAAATGCCAAACTAGGAAAACACTTTATCGAATTGAAGTGTGTGTTCAGTTGCCTATTCAGGCATGAAGTTGTCTGGATAACCTTTGGCCATCATGTATGATCTCTCAGCCTAACCTACCTCACCAGTTGTTGTTGAGGTAAATTGGGTGGTACCACCATGTATGCCATCTTGAGCTATTTGCAGGAATTCAGGGTGTAAATCTGCTGAGTCAGATTTGGTGCATGTGCTTCATACAGTGCTTGAGAGACAGTTTGCAAGATCTGACACTATTACCATCCTGCATCTCCTCTGACAGTTCTGTTTTCTCTTTCTAGAACTGACATGAGGAGGAAATTTCAATTTTTGTTTGTTGGTTGAGTAAAGCCTTTTTCTTTTTCTTTTTACCTTGCTCTTAAGGCAGCCTACAGTTGAATCTGTATGTTGTAGCCCACAATAAAATATAAAATAAACAAAGACGATATAATAGAACAAGTCACAAATCAGGGAGATTCATACCTTGACCGGCCAAATGCAACACCAGCAGAAGGGCCATCAGAGAAGTAATGAGATGGACCTCTTTTGGCAAGTCATTCCACTTTTCAAGTGTGGCCATAGAAGTGTGATTTAGTAATATAACGTTGTTAAGAAACAATTTGTGAGACTGTCTAGAGATGTCGTGTATGCTGCTTTCTCGTCCTTCTAAGCTTATTATCTGCTTTTCTATTGGAAATACAATGTTGCTTAAGACTATAAGTTTATAATGCACCATTCTTCCCTGTGCATCCTCTATTTAGACTGTGTCTCTAGAACCTATGCAATGTTTCAAACACTTGAGCCGAGAGAAGGAAAGGAACATTGTAATATTAGGGAGTCATGAAGGTGCTGTGAGAAATTGAGAGCGTTTTTTTCTCAAAAAGACCACCTTAAATACCTTGACCAAGATAACAAAAGGGGCTGCATTCACACTGCTCCTTGATTACCGACTTGACTTCTGCAGTAGCTACTGGAAAAGCCTGTATTGGTATTTCAGCCAACATGGTTCTCTGCACCAGAAAGGGATCCAATAAGTGTAGCATTCACCTCTTCTGGCATTCACCTCCACTGTGTTTGGTCCAGTTTAGTTGTTACTGGAGATGGTCAATAATAGTTCCAAGCATTTCAGGGAAGCTAGTATTAAGATGGAGACACTTACAGACGGACAGGTGGCAGGGTTGGTGTTCCTGACCGGAGATAGCTGAGTAGAGTTTCCTTTGTTAAAAGCTGTCCCCTTTTATTCTGTAGTCTCTCTCAGGAAATGAGAGCACAGTTTGGGGGTGGATCCAGCCCAAGGAATTATCTGAATGCTTTACCTTATTGTAGGCAAATAGGGAGAACACAAACTCACCACCTCCTGACATGCCCCACATTTTTCAAGATTCTTCTAAAAGGGTTGAGGTGCTATATTGCTATGTGACTGTGGCACCTGATGAGCCATTGTCACACTTAAGAAAGGTCATTCCTTAGTGCAGGGATGGGGAACTGGTGGCCCTTTAAAAGTTGTTGGATTACAGCTCTCATCATCCCTTGCCATGGTAGCTGGGGCTGATGAGAGTGAGTCCAGCAAAGGTTCCCCCCCCCCCTTGCAATAGTAGCTTTAGCATTTCTATTTCCACCTCAATTGTTTGGCTCACATCCACCCGTCTTTTTTCTCATAATGAAGAAGGCTGGACTAAGGCATGCTAGAGTCTTAGAGGTATGTGTGTGTCTATATAGAAATGGTTAAGACTGAAATTCATTGCAGGAGAAATATACACGTTTCTGAGTACAACTACAGAAGGCTTTCTCATTCATACCAGCCCGTTTTCTGCCATGCAGACTTATGATGATGCTGGTGATTGACGACACATTTTTTCACATAGCCTGAATATGTGTAAGACGGGGAGAGAATTCTCCTGGAATTGCTGGGAGGTAAACACTACATCAAGCCATGGCTGGAGCAATCTGTCCTTCCTGTGGCTTGCTGTGTGGCAGGCCACACTTGATTAAAAAATTGGAAGAGGGGCTAAATGAAATGTCGGCTTTTGTCGCTTGACTCTGGGATTGATTTTTTTTGGCTCTGGCCAGTGCAGTTCCATCACTGAGCCTCTTGGTTATGAAGCTTATTTTCACTGAGCACATTCCCCTCTGATGGGCTCCCATTGAGAAGCTAATGTGCGGCGCTGATCTTTCAAGGGAGCAGAGCTTGCAGTACAAGCTGCCTTTCTGAGTGTATTGATCACAGGGCGGCCTTTCAGGGTGGCAAAGGGTGTTATACTTCATTAGCTGGGTTGGCGGTTTAGGCAGCTGCTTGTCGCTGGTGCAGAATAGATTAAAGCTTCAAGTACAGACCTTTAAAAGAAAAAAAAAATAGCAAAGGCCTTGAGAGTACAGCAGTCTAAATAAAATGCCAGCTGCTAAAGCAATAAATATACAATCAATAATAAGCAATAAATGTGAAACCTGGATACCTAGCCTAAATACTGAGCACTAGCTTAGGTGAATTGGTTGCTCCTGTAACCTACCAGCTGTCTGGGCATTTTGGGTGGAATTCAATGGCATGTTCTCTTCCTTCCCATCCTCTTGGTGTATCCTTATGGGAATTCTAAACCTGGGGAATAAATGCAAAGATGAGTTTCAGATTATAGTTATTTATGGTTATGGAACACAATGTTTACATGACATTTAGTGAGCAGAATCAGAAAATTACTTGGAGTTGGTGGGGGGGACTTCAAAGCTAAGTTTTCCTCAGAGAATACGCAGTGAAATTAGTTGACCAAACTTGCTCATGGGCATTAATTTCAATGAGCCTTTTCTGAACAGGTTTGGCATTTGAAATGACTCTGTATAAAAGTGATCATGACACCCTTTTTAACCTCCTTTTATGGATTTAAAAAACAGTACTGAGGTAGCATTAAACAGCTGAAGCTAAAAAGAAAAGAGGACAGAGTTTTTAAATTCTCTATTCCCACAGTGCTGGTGGTGGTCCACAGATCCTCCATTTTCTGGTTACCTGTGCATTGCAGTGTGGGGAATGCATTTTGTTTGTGGACGCAGCTATAATTTTGGGGAGGGGCAAAACCATCATTGTATTTATTACTTCCTAATCATTGCATTAATGAGTTTGGGAGGGGTGGTTGAAAGGTTTTTTGTTCCCGTGCAATGCCATGTTTTGTTTGAAAACAAAGCTGGCATGGGCTGTGTGGGTGCACCTGCATTAGTACATCTCACATTGCATTAGGTGTAGTTCTTCTCCAATGTAATGTTAAAAGGGAGCGTCCGCTGACAGATGGATATTTATTCTCCCGTGCAAAAAGGGGGCCGGTGGTGTAGGCGGATTTTAACAAAATGGCTTACTGGTTGAATCAACTGCAACCCAATCCTTCTGTGTAGCCATGATGCCTCTAATGTGCCACTAAATTGGCATTTTTTGCCTTTCCCATCCTCAGCGTTATTTGTCCCGTTTTCTTTTCTCCCCCCGCCCCCGCCGTTTTAAATGTTCCTCCACCTCTCTGCTTTTTGATCTGCGTCTCCTCCACGCCGTGTGAGTGTTTGATCTGCATTTGTGAGAACCGAAGCAGGAAGGTTGGGGGGGGGGGAGGGAGAGAGAGAAGGAAGAAGGTTGCTTTTGCATTAATATTCCTGGGCTGCTGCTGCATCTCGCTCGCGCTCGGATGTGAGCAGCGGCAGATCACTCGCGGGGATGCTTTGCCTCTTTAATATCTTGCTTGCAGATGCATTTTCTAGCTGACCACGCTATTAAAGAGCCGCCATCAATCACCCAGCCAGCTTCTCCCTGTTCCGCCTCGGATTGGGGCGGGGGGAGAGAAATCTAGGAAGGGAGGCAGGAGCTGTGCGCGCTCGCTCGCATCGCCCAACATTGGCAAGGATGTCGAGCAGCCCGTGAGCCCAGGCATCCTACTGGCCCTGGTCAGCACGGAGCCGGGGGGCTGGCTGGCTCCGAGTCGGTGGCCCTCGCCGGGCCGCCCGCCCGCCGTTTTGCACTGAGCCCGGTCGGGAGGCAGCGCCAGGCTGGTGGACTCCGCTCCGGGTTTTCCCGCGCGCCGCCGCTTGTTGTCTTTGGGAGGCTGTGCTTCTCTCTCCCTCTCCTGGTGTCTGGGTTGAAAGCAAAAGCGACTGGGTCACACAGAGGCATGTGGAGGTGGCTGCGACCGAGGAGCGGCAGCTAAGCAGGGCGGCTGGTGGATGTGCCGCGGAGGGGCCCGGGGAGCGCAGCCCGCCGCGCCGAGGCAGGGAGCTGCCGCCGCAGCCGCTTCCTCCAGTCGGGATCCTTCTCCGGCCCGGGCAATGCCGCCGTTGCTGCTGCTCCTCTTCTCGCCCGCACCACTGCCTGGCCCAGCAGCGGCGCTGCAGTGAAGCGGGGGCCTCCTTTTGTTCGCCAAGTGCATCTCTCTCTCTCTCTTTCTCCTCTGGCCCCCTTCTTTTCTTTCTCTCTTCCCCTCTCCTCCTCCTCCTTCCTTCCTCTTCCTCCCCCCTCCCTCCTCCATGGGCATTGCATGTGGGATTGAACGCAGTAGCAGCAGCAGCAGCAGCCCCCTCTTCCTTTCCTGCGTGCCCTGGAGAAGCAGCTCGAGGTCCGCCGGGGTCAGACTGAAACAGCTGCTGTGATTGCAGGCTGGTTGCCTTGGCCCCGCATCTCCAGGAATTCTCCTCCTCCTTGTTGTTCTTTGCCGAGCGGAAAGTCCAAGGCTGGCTGGGGTGAGTGAGCCAGTGTGTGCCGCCTGGCCTGGGAGTGGGGGGGGGGGCTTGCTAAAGCGGGTGGGGATGGTGGTCTGGCTGACTCGCACGCACATGTCTTTCTTTTTTTTGGGGGGGGGGGAATCCCCCCTCAGGACTCGCTTACATCTTGGTTCCTTGTGCGAAGATGAGGCAACTTAATGTGCAGTTTGAGGTTGGGGTTCGCACCCCGAAGCGTGGGGTCATCTCCCTGGATCGCCTAAGTGATGTTTACATTGAAGGGTGTATGTTTGTGTGTGAATGGGAGACAGAGAGATCACAATCAAGTTGAGTTTCCTCTAGAGTGTGGCTTCGGATTTCCCCAGCCTTGAGAGAGGGGAAAAAAATAACTTAAGAAAAACAACAACAAAAACATATCACCAGCTGGGTAGATAAAACACTTGACTCCTTCCACTTAATTTGTAATAGCTTAGAAATGCGGGAGGAGGAGGGGAGAGAAAATAATTTCAAGGAAACTTGGATCTGCTTGGTAGGTATTGTGTTAGCTATTATTGGTCCAGGGCACTGTTCCAGAACACTTTAAGGTTACAAGTTCCCCCCCTTTTTTTGTCAGGGGATTTAAAAATGAGTTTTTTTGGTTTTTTTTACTTTTGTACCTTTCTGTTCCCACACAAGTTTAGCAACAACAACAAAAGGTTGTACTAAGCTAGGTGGAACTTCAAAAGCTTGCTAAGCTTTTTTGTTGTTGTTTTAAAAAATCCAAGAGAAGTTTGCAGTGCAGGTTTTCTTGTTTTATGGGGGGGGGGTAGAGGGGGATCTTTCACTCTACTTGCTGGAGTGTAGCAGAAGTGTGTACTGGAATGCCTTTTATGTTTTTTTTTAATTGGTGCCCAGCTCGGTCTAAAAGGCCCTTTTTATAATATTGACTCAACTTTGTTCTCAGTTGATGTGACAGGGAGACCCGCTCAACCACTTCTTGTTTCCCGAGACAGAAACCAGCTCTGCTTTTGTTCAGTACAATTGGGATTTTGTTTTCAGCTTCTCTGGAGGGCATGTGGCTTTGCCCTACATGGGGTGCTGTGCGTATGTGTGATTGGATGGCCTCCTTTCAGCCATGTGGGATTTTTTAATGATACATGAACCCAAATGGCAGTTGACAGGAGCCTTCCATCCACTTGCTCTGGGACTGAGCCCCATGGGCAGAAAGGGAATCTAGAGAACTGGAGGGATTGTTTCTCTGTGAAGTCTTGTTTATCCTTTTGTTGTTGTTAACATGTTTCTGGTCTTTTTAATATTTAGAGGACAAAAAAGTCTGGTTAGAAATGCTATATTCTTCTGGTTGTGCATTTCTGGGAAAGAAGTTAATTTAAGCAGGATTGAAAGTCTTAGAAACTGAGGGGGAGATAATTATAGTGTTAAAGGCATTGATCTCTAGGCAATTAGTTCCAGGATTGCAACCAGCTCTGCAATTCGGGGTGGGGGGGTGGGGGCTGAATTGCTGTTTAAAGGCAGTCCATACTTTTCAAAACAGCCCCAGTTGCCTAGTAAGAAATTACACTGCACAGATATCTTCTTCCCCTTTTTTTAAAATAAAAAGAAAAGATCTTTAACAGCAGCTAGGGAATTAGGAGGTTTCCATTTGGCTCCACCTCTCTTCTCTTTCCCCTCATGTAATTTAGGAGTGTGCTATTTGGTAACAAATCCCTGCGACCTGTGTGTGTGTCTTCAATCTAGGATTCTTCAGTGTTTATTGTTACTCTGCTTGGGCAGCCTCTGTGAGCTTGGCGGGCTGTTCTTCAAATGTTATTTGATCTGGCTGCAGGATAGAATTCACTAGGATTACACTGTGGGGTTTCTCTCTCTCTTCCACCCCCCTCCCTGTGGCTACTGAAAGTTGATGCATCAGCGTGTGCTGTTTAGTAGCATATTTTTAAGCCCTGACTCTGTGTGTGTGCATTCCCATTTTTAAGCAGGATCCCTGAGAGGGAAGGCCGTTTAGAATTTGCCTTGTTCTGTGGTTCACATTTATGAATTGAGGCGAGGGCTGACGTAATCTCTCCCTCTTGCCACTTCCTTTGTGTGCTTTCTCCTAGTTTATAGCGTGGGGCTTCTGTCTCTGTCTCTCTCTCTGCCTCTCTGTCTCTCTCTCTCTCTGTGTGTGTGTGTGTGTGAGAGAGAGAGAGAGAGAGAGAGAATAAAAAAAAAATATTCAAACAGAGGCGGTTGTTTTCTCACATGCTTCCCCTAACCCCTCCAGTCTAGTGTTGTATTGGTTATAACCAGTCCACTTGCTCCTTAAATTTATACATCATTTTTTTGAGGAAATGCTGGCAGGGTTCAGCGAATCGCTTGCCTGGGATGTGGGTTAGCCTTTTTATTTTAATTAATGTAACAATGCGTACAGCTGTTATGTCAGAATGCATTGACTCTTTGGTAATGTAGTGTACCATACACTGGAGGTTGGCTGGAATTGCTTGGTGGAGTTTGCTGACTCTTCCTTTTCTCCCCCCCCCCCTTTTAATTCATGTGATGGGCGCTAGACAGGCTTTTGTTTCCTGCTGTTGGTAACTAATGGCTCATTTTGTGTGTTTTTCTTAAAAGCTCCTTTGGTTTGGCAGAGAGATGGTGGTGAAGGACAGGAAATATCTCTATTCCTTCCCCCCCTTTGGTAAACCTGTTTGCATAGTCATGTTTAGTGCTGTTCTAGCCTAGGAAGCCTGCATTTATTTATTTAGAGGATTTTTAACCCTTATTTTTAGCCAGAAAGGCTCCCAGAGTGGCTTACATTCAGTCCCAGCTTGCAGGTTTACAATCTGAAACAAAACAAAAAAACACACACAAGGGGAACGGGACAAGGAGGGAAGAGGAGAAAAACCCAACCAACTCTGCCACCAATTCTTAAACAGTCATTATTATAATAACCAGCTGGCATAGAAACAGTTCAGGGGTAAGGATGTGTCTTCCAGTAGCCAGGGTCTGTTGTTCAGAGATGCATACTTGAGCAGTTGTCAAGGCTCTGAGAAGCACAGCTGCCCAGGGCACATCAGGATTTATTTATTTTTTAAGTCTAGGATATCTGGGTCTGGAAGCCTAACTTGTGGGACAGCCTGTTGACACATGCCTTTCTATTGGGTTGTAGCCAACTGAGTCTTACTCAGAGGAGACTGGTTAATATTCATGGGTGCAAGTTAGTCATGTTCATTAATTTCAGTGGAGCTGCTCTGAGTAGGACTAGCATTGGGTAAAACCCACTGAGTACACCATAGAATGAAATGAAACCGGTGTGATATAGTGGATAGGAATTTGCTTGTGGAAAGCTTGGGTGCAAATTGCTTCTGAGCAGTGAAGGCCCACCCCCACCCCTGTGATTTCATAGTTATTGCCTTAGGTCCATCTAGTCTTGCACTCGTTTCCCAGCCAGTTGACTGTGGGAAAGCTCATAGGAAAGGTAAGAGGGTGGTGGTATTCAGCATTGTCTTAGCCACATGGTGAAAAGCCATTGATAGTTTATTAGCTGAACATATTGGGAGAATGAAATGAAATACGGATCTATGCCAGTTTTGTGCCTGAAAAGGTATTTTAAATGAAACTAGAAGCAGCACATCAGTGACATTGTGAAGAGGCTAGCAAAGACATACCATGCAGGGTATAAGCAGATGAGGGGTTGAGGGTGACTTGGGATGTAGGTGTGACAATAGCTTTCTGCTCTTAAATGATGTTTCTGATGAACCTTTTATTTTGATTTTTTAAAATGATGCAAACACAAATCCACAATACGAGTGTGTGTTGTTGTTTTTTAAAAAATAATTGTATCCTGTTCTTTTGTGGAACCTCAGAGGGCCTCTCATTGGAAAGACTGATTAGTTCTGCACCTGCTTACCTTCAGCAATTCTGCAGCATCAGGCACTTCTTCCAGTCCCTTCACTTTGGGTCAGGACTCAATTGCTTCTAATATTCCTCTCTTGCATATTGTTGGTTCAGCAATATGCCTCAACCAGCAGCAAATGTTGCTGCCCTTTTGCATATTCTGGAAGCACCTCACTCAGCGGTGCGATGAAGGCATGTATGCTGTGGAAGAGATTGTTGGGGAGAGGGTGAACAACTGGCCAAACCTGCAAGGCTCAGCATGCATGAAATTTGTTTGTACATCCAGCTAATAGGGTGCCTTGACTGGAGACCTGATTAATTGGTAGTAAGCCATACAGTGGGAGAGGCAGGTGAATGTTATGGTAGGGTAGTTCTTCAGAGAAATAATGAATGGCTTGAAGAAAACTTCACTATGAGGAGCAGAAAGTTTTGTCTATCTCACCCTTCCTACCCTACGTTGGTGTAGGAAATAGGATTTGTGTCTGTGTGGGGAATGGAGCCATTTAGCAATGCAGGGAAGTGAGTCAGATTAAAAACTATAGCATAGGCTACTCCTGTAGGGCTTTTGCTGGGTACAGCTCCTGTTGCTTAATCTCAGGGCAGGTGTTGCCTTACTGTGGTAACAGGTATGAGACTCATTGGATGCAGAAGGCAAGCAAAGCCATCACAAGCCAGAGTGAATGACAGACAGTGCCAGCTATTTCTGCTTTGCTCCCCATCTTTCTCCTTGCGGTGTTCTATATAAAGTGGAGGAAACTGACAACCCTGAGGACTGGTTGCATTTAAGAAGGCAAGTAGATAGGAGCTGGCTGAGGTTGGTGTTGCAGCGCTCCATTCATCCTAATGGGTCAATCTCTTGGACATGGAGTGAAACTTGCAGAAAGTTGCATGAGATGCTTGCAGTTGTTGTTAGACACATAGGAAGAAGCTGTCTTATAGCAGGTTGAATTTATTTGTCTACCTACCCCAGGGCTTTTTATTCTGATGGGCAGCAGCTCCCCAGGGTCTCTTTCCATCCATCCCCTGCTTCCTCAGCCTTTTAACAGGAGAGACCAACAATTGAACTAGGGGCCTGCTGTATGTGATGCATGTGTGCTCTACTGTTGAGCTATATTGTGGGTGGACCTTTCCTTTTCATGTGTGGCTTATGCTGCTCTGCATGTTAGGCAGGGGCCAACATTTTGACTCCTTGATTATAAAAATATTTAAAAGAATGTGGAGCAGTGAAGCATGAAGAAGGGAGAGTTCAGCAATTTCTAGGGCAATCACAAGCCTGCAGTTGATCAGCCATGCACTTGGACCCTTGCTGGTAAAATGTAAGCTTGCAGTCAGCTCTTTGTATACCCGCTTTCCCCTCGAACGCAGTAAATAACTACTGCATGTTTGACAAGCAGACTTCAAGCGAAATGCCTCCTGAGGGTGCCTTCTGCCTTGTTGACAGGTGTCTTCACTCTCTCCCCATCAGGTTATTTAGTGATAATGTAAAAATGCTGGCTAATAATAGTGTCGTCCTCAGGCCATATCCTGGTTGCAAACCCTGGCAAGAATTTAAAACAGATTCCCATCTATGGTGCAATGTCTGGGCAGACGGCTATCTTGTCAACTATGAAAATGAGCCAGAGGATAATTTGTGAAATGCATATTTAGTAATCATGCTGCAAAATGGCTGTCGAGCCTGTATAGTCACTTTCACACCTGGTTTTTGTGGTGCAAGCTGTCAAGATTCAGGTACTGAAAGCATGGGGGAAAGAGTGCTAGAAGGGAGCCAAAATTAAATGTTTAGAAATGATTTAAAGGCAAGAACCTTTAAGTCCTCAGTTCAGTTTTCAGCTCAGGTATGATACCTCTGTGGGGAGGGAGAGAAGGTATGGTTACAGGTAAACCACTGCCTCTGTCTCAGCCTCACCATGTGTAATGTGGGTACAATAAAGGCTTGGCTTGTCTTTTTGTTGTAAAGATCACAAAGAATTACTGTATAAGGGGACTCAGATTTAAGAAAATGAAGGGAGTTGTATCCGTGTATAAGACGCTCCCTAATTTTCGAAATTATTTTTAAGGAAAAAAACCTAGTCTTATACATGGAAAAATATGGTATATGCAAAATCATTTGACCACAAAAGAAAAGTGCTATATTTTGACTGCCTGACAATTGGAGGTGAGCTCCTTTCCCCTTCCCAACATTAACTTTGGCTTCAGGATACGCATGTACCAATGCAAACAAGGTTCCCTAATAAGCCATAGTTTACAGACTCACTTCATATCAGGGTTGCAGTCTCTGGTTTACAAGATGGGTGTGCATGTTTCATGAGGCTGATTCCCACTTTGCAAACCATGATTTCCAGGACCCAGAAAGATGTCTGCATTAGTCTTTTTTGGTGTTTTTATTGGGTTGAAGGTTTGTTACATTGCTATGGGAGAGAATTCTCAGTTTACCAGGAGGGTATGCTGGAAATGGGTAGAAACAGCATTACAATGCAGGTATAGAATTTTATCCATCCTGTTCCCAAGAGTCATATATTTTCACTTTACAAATGTTTTTCCTGGCAGGTGAGATAAGTGTTCTCCCCCCCCCCCCTTTAATTTTGACCTTGTGATGTACTGCAGGGTCTCAATAGTGTCAGGGAAAGGTGTGAATGGCTGATATAAATCTATTTTTCTTTTGCCCTAGCCAAGATAAGGTCTCAGTTCTTGCATAAAAGCTTCCCTGAAACACCATGGGTTTGTGTTTGTTTCTATTATTAAGGACAACTTCTCATCTGACAGCAGGGAGAGAATCTTTTCTCTTCCCACCATTCGCAAAAGTATGGGGGAAATGAGAGCTGTAAATTCTACATTAGCAGCATGACTGCACACTTCCTCGAGGGGGAAGTAAGAGTGCAAATTTTCCCAGGAATGATTCATTGTGATTAGCTTCTTCTGTGAAAATGGTTATAATTTAGGTGCAACAACCTAAGGTTCTGTGCCAGACTTGGCTGCGTTGCAGTCTTAATTCCTAGAAGTTAGACATGGTTGCTGCTGTGCCCTCTTTCCTCCCCCCTCCAAAGTCTAGACACACTCTTCTACCAAAGCTGAACATGAAAGGCCTCAAAGTTTTGCTTTAAGGTTGAGCTACTTCAAAGGATGGCCGTCGGTATTCTGAAAGATTTTAGGTTTTTCTTGTTACCTTGCAGGAGGTGGGCACAATCCAGAGAAAGCTAAAGGTCCCACATGTGCCTTCTTGCCACTGGCCCATATGAAGTAGCACTTCCGTGTCTCACAGTGTCACAGCATTGGCTGCTTTTGAACATAACATAAGAAGAGCCTGTGGGATCAGGGCAGTGGCCCATCTGGTTCAGCATCCTGTACTTGGTGGCCAACCAGATGCCAATGGGGAGCCTGCAAGGCAGGCCTGAGTGCAACAATGCTCTCATTTTCGATTCCCAGCAACTGGTATTCAGAGGCATACTGCTCTGACACTGGAGGTAGAACATAGCCCTCAGGGTCTCTATGAATTTGTCTACTCATCTTTGAAAGCCATCCAAGTTGGTGGCCACCACTGCCTTTTGCGGAAGGAAATTCCCTAATTTACCGTATTTTTCGCTCTATAACACGCACCCAACCATAACACGCACGTAGTTTTTAGAGGAGGAAAATCCGTAGGCATGCCACCCGTAGGCATTCCCTCCATAACACGCACAGACATTTCCCCTTACTTTTTAGGAGGAAAAAAGTGAGTGTTATGGTGCAAAAAATACACTAACTGTGCCTTGTGTGTGAATTAGCCTTTTCTTTCGTCTGTCCTGAATCTTCTAGCACTCCGCTTCGCTGGGTGTCGCCAAGTTCTGGGGTTCTGAGAGAGGGAATGAAACTTTCTCACTGTCCACTTTCTCTTCACCATGCACAGTTATTTCTGTAACGTCACATTTTATTAGCCTTTTCTCTAAAGTAAAAAAAAAAAAAAGCTTCAAAGTTGTAACTTTTCCTCATAAGGGAGTCACTCCATCATAATTTCAGCTGCCCTTTTTTGAACCTTTCTGAACTCTGCTATATGCCTTTTGAGGAGAGGCGAGCAGAACTCTATTTCAAGTGTGGTTGCACCATCCACTTTGAAACTGTCCTAGTCTGGGGTCTGAATGGACTGGAAATACTGATGTGGAGAAGCTGAATCATCTCTTCAGGAGCTGAACACCCCTTTCTTGTTTGGTTTTAGGCTGTGGGAATCCTCCTTAAGCCTTTGCTAGGGATCTGGTTTGTCAGCAAAGCAATTATGTCCCCTACCCCATGAGGATGTATTGGGTCTTGTATGCAACATGCCCCCCCCCCCTGATTCTGTAACACTGAGGTGTGAACACTTGATTTTGTGATCCCTCTTGAGGTGCTGTATGCATTGGTGAAGTGGTGTGGCTGGAGAATTTGATGTATGTCTCACCTCCCGCTTTCCTTAGGCTATTAGGCTTTCCATGCTGAATTTGAACCCATGTATGTAAGCTCACTTTTGCAGGAGCTGGTCACTTGGGTTCCCTTGCCCAGAACTGATAACTTATCCTGGATTCAATTACGCTTTAACTGCCCCAGTGTACTCTAAGGCAGTACAATAATTGATTTAAAAAGGATGCACACCCACCCACCCCTGCCAGCATTTGAGTGCATTCTTATGGATAAAGTGGGGATTGTAATGTGAAAAAGGAGGAGCCCTGCTGGACCCAACTAAAAGTGCATCTAGCTGAGCATCCTGTTTCCGTTACATACCTTTGGGGCTTGAAGGCAACAGCTCTCCCCTGTTTATTGTCTGTACCACCTTCTGAACACGGGGGCTCCATTTTGCTAGCATAGCCCTTGATAAGCCCATGCTTTCATGAATTTGTCTTAATTGCTTTCTGCTCCATCTGTGGCTGTGAATTCCAGCGAGTCGTTATTAGGGTTTGGGTATAGAGTGGAGGGGTGTGTTGTTGTTTAGCATTAATTACTGTGGAGTGCAAATGATGATGTATTGAAGTGTCCAGCAAATCCAGCAACCTTTGGAAGTCCCTGTCCTACAGTCATTTATTTGCTTTGAGTTGAGCCAGCTGATACTCTAAAGATGCCCCCCATCAAGATCAATGTGTAATTCTAATTCAATTTTCTTCTCTTGCGAGTGCAGGCGAAAAAAGATTATTTTCTTCCTTCTTGAAATCTCAGGTTGGATGCAAGAACTCCTGATTTTATATTTACCCACAGCATGATGATTTCTGTGATTGCTCGTTTTTTAATATATTTTTTTAGCAAGCATGAATGCCCACAGCAGGTGGTTATGTTACAAGGCAGTATCAAGGCAGTGCAAAGAAAATGATTGAGGGAGAATGTAGGAGACTGTAAGCCTTGAGCAGTCGAGGGAAAATCCCTCTCTTTAAATCTGGCAGTGCATTCCCTAGAGAACTTGCTTTTATAAGTAGTCAAAACATACTGTGTTTTGCTCGGTTTTCTCTTCCCTCGCCTGTGAAGCCTAGCGCAGGGGAGTTATGAGCAAGCCAAGGTTATTGGATCATTTGGAGGCTGATTACCTGTGCACAGTGTAATAAAGTAATTATGAATACTGTATGAAAATTGGCTGCAGTCTATTTCAACACATTATGGCTGTTTGCCTCTTCCTTAAAAAAAAGAGGAAAAGTTTGGCTCTTTTAAAAAATATATTTTTTGAGTGTGTTTTGCATATTCAAAGCATGTTGGTGGTCTCGCTTCCAGTTGCACAGTTTAAAAAAGCATTTGTAGAAAAACAAGAAAAGAGACAGCCATCTAGACAAGAGGTCTTCAACAGGTGAGTTGGGACCCACTATTGGGTCTCAGCCAAACCTAAGACAGCAGTGTTGCCACCATACAAATACATTGTAGACAATTAAGGAGTGGGTTCCCAAATGCATGTTTGGGTTAAAGGTGGGCCCTGGTTTTGAATAGGTTGAAGACAACTGATCTAGACCTATCCACTTTCTGCAGCCTTGCAAATAATTCATTGCCTTCTCACCCGTATGTACCACTTACGAGAAGAGAACCATATATAGGAACTCTTTGTTCTAAGTCAAAGGCCATCACAGTTTGTAAATAAATAGAACACAGCATTCACAAGAACTTCGGTTCCATCTGCACTACATATTTAAAGCGGTATCATACCGCCTTAAATAGTCATGACTTCCTCCAAATAATCCTGGGAGCTTTAGTTTGTTATGAGTGCTGAGAGTTTTTTCCTTCACAGGCCTACAATTCCCAGAGTGTTTTAACAATCAGTCTCTCTTCCCAGAAAACTCTGGGAATTGTGGCTCACAAATTAAAATGACAGAAAGCCTAAGTGTTTGTCTTCATAGAGTTTTCTTTTTCTGGAGATTGGATTCCCATAAGCTGTTGTGGGTTCAGCTTTTACCATTTCTGCTTAGATAGCGCTTTCCATCAACACACAACACAAAATGCCAAATGTACACTGTTCTCCAAGATGCTGCTTGCTATAGAAATTCCATGTCAAAGAGGAACACCCTTTAAAAACTTGCACTATAAATAGGACAATTGGCATGTTCTTGCTGCTTGTGCAGCTGTGAATGTTTTGAATATAGTTGGGACCGGAGTCTGCTCTGGGGGATTGTTAATAATAATAATAATGATGATGATGATGATGATGATATCCCTGGCTGGCAAAACATTTAATGCACTGGAACATTTGGTCCTTCAAAACCCCTTCTAAGTAATGCACTGTTACTGATATGCATGAAGGAATGCCTTAGTCTGTTTGTCAAGCCCAGGTAAGAAGTGAAGAGCATGGGAAACGTGGCGTCTGTTGGGAGAATTTCACTTTTAATAAAAGCTTCTTTCTTTTCCTTGCACATGAAATTGTTTACTCAATTTCAGTTTAAAATTTGGAAATGGGGCCTGTAGGGGCTGGATCTGGTCCTTTCACAATCAGTTCACCATCCCTGAATATTGAAAAGGCTTTTTGTGAAAATATCCTATACTCCACTGAATTAAAGCAAGGATTTCTTCCGTGCTGCAGCATTCATTCTTGCTCAAGGGGGGAACAGCTCAGCAGTCAACACATGCTAGGAGTTAGTCAGTCTGCAGTGAATTACATCTGGGCCTGCAGATCTTAAATTTTATCTCATGGGAGAGGTTAGGCTGCTGGGGGTGGGGGGAAACAGGCAGTGCTGAATAGGTTTAATTGGGTCCTGCATGCCTGCTTAATAGAAACCTGGTGATTTTTTTGTTACTCAATTGGTTCTGCATCAGGTTTCATAGGCAAGGGGGAAACCCTGTGTCTTGGAGGAGGCAATCTATGACCGTGGTTACATTTGCTCATGAGGAAAAAGACTTGAATAGTATATTTTGTATGAATTTTGTGTGTGTATATGATATCCACACCCGAGTGCTACTTCCTTGAGTTGCATGTTGTCATTGGATCTCTCTCCACCCCTCTATCAAGAAAAGGAGTGGCTGAGATTCAAAGCTTGCCGGGAACTCCCTTTTAACCTGGAAGTTTACAAGTAACTAGCCCACAAGCTTTTACTAGTCTTCCTGCCCACACAGGTCTGCATAAGTAATCTGGGGTCTAAAAGGGTTCAGGGATAAACTACTGCACTCGGTTAAAGCCTTGGTGCTAGACTAACATTCATCCAATACAGAGGTTCTCAAGCTTATTTGGCCTACTGCCACCTTGTCAAAAAAACAACAACAGCGCCCCCCTGGAAATCTACATTCTTTAAGCAAACAAACAAACAAACAAACAAACAAACAAACAAACAAACAGAAAGATGCATTTGAAATTTGCATTCCTTTATGTATAACATAGTAAAGAAGTAGGTTGTAAATAAGACACCTTGAAGCTTGAAATTATAAAATGATTTATTAAAAACAACCATAGTAACATTCTCATTACACATAGAAAATTAAGTTAATGAAGGAGAAGGGCTTCTGCCGCAGCCCGCCAGGCATTGACTAAAAACACAGGCAAACTGCGATCCACTTTTGGGGCCTGGGTGAAGCCAAAAAGGGAAAGCCCCTCGCCTCCAGCCGACCACAGGATCCAGGGGAGGCATTAGCACCCAGTCTGGTGGTGTCATTACAAAACAGATGAAACATGTACAAATGGTTTTTCAAAATTTTCTTGCCTTCTTTATTTAGGCTTCCACCGCCGCCTTATTTTTATTCAAATTATTTGCACAACTTTTCCAGCGGTTTGGCAAAACCTAGAAGGAGGAGTATATAGTATGTCACTGGGCAATTGTTCAAAGAACGATTTACTTTAAAATCTATTCAGAACAAGGAATGCATATTGTTTTGAATAGTGTAGGTGTAATCATTTGTTATGTACATGGTGCATGACCCTTTTCCATTACCCTGATATTTGTGCTAGGGTTGTATATGATATGCTAGCTGGTTGAATAACCGTAATTTCTTTAAGAGTCTCCTGCTAGCCCATTGATGATATTTCAGTGTTAGGAATCCATCTTATTAACAAGGGGGAGGGACTTCATGTTGTCTAGTCTCACATGATTGCTTTGGAGGGTTTTGTCGTTGAGAAATTGCTGCCGTCCTGAAGATACTAAATATGTTTTTTACTTTGATGCATGGCTTCAGTGTTCCTGCGTTTGCTTGTCTGGAACATTACCCTGTAATTATGAAGGCTGAGAGGATTTTCCTTCTAATCTATCACTTTACCGTCCTCCTTACAATTTTAATGATCCTCTATGTATTTCTTTTATTTTAGTGCTTAATGGGATGAGGGCGGGATTGTATAGAAGAGAAGAGGAGGTGTGTTATGGGGCAATTTTGAGTGAGGTTACTCGAGCAAAAGTTTCCAGCACATTTTTTGTCCTGACCCCCATTGAACATCAGTTGTTTGAGGTGTTTTGGACAGAGCTGTGGTTTTGTGGCATGCTTGTAAGTGTCTGCTGTGCAATTCTGTTTGCCTGCGTAATAATTTGATAGTTATTTCTTCAAAAAAGGCCGTAGATATTGGAAAAACCAGAGTGCCCTGTAGTTCATTCTGCATTGGAGGGAAGTACTGGAGAAAGAGCTATGGCTCAGTACTAGAACCCATACTTGGCGTGCGAAAGGTTCCAGGTTCAGTGCCTGGTATTTCCAGGAAGGACTGGGAAAGACCCTCTCCCTGAAACCGTGGAGAGTGTAGGCAGCCCTGAGCTAGTTGGATCAGTGGTCTAAAGCAGGCTCAGGGAATCTGTGGGAGTCAAACATTAGACTCGCAAATTTAGATTTAGAGCTTTTTGTGCTCCAGGTCTGGGACTCCCTGCATAGGAAGGCTCACTTGGCACCCCCCCCTTTACTTTACCTTTGGGCAGCAAGCAGAAGCATAGGAAGCCCCCTGCAGATTGGACCAACATCCATCATCCTATTCCCTCCTATGGGCAACTGGAAACTAGATACCTTTGTGAAGCTAACAAGCCCAGCCCCCCCCCCCCCGTAGCTGATATATATAGGCATGTTACCTCCGATCCTGGGAGAAGCATATTCATATCTTGACTAATACCCTTTTCTGGCCTTACCCCACAATTTTAAAGTCCTCTGAATTGGTGGTGATCACCAAATCTTGCAGAAACAAAGTCTATAGTTTAACCATGTATTTTGATTTAAGTACTCCATTCTGTTTGGCCTGAACCTCTCACCATTCAATTTCATTGGATGACCTCTTGGGGTTCCAGTATAAGTAAATAAATGCTTCTTTCTCTACTGTTCTCCATGCCTTGCATAATTTTATACGCTCCTTAGTCCCCCTTTACATGCCTTTTTTTCTAAACTATAAAACCCAAATGTCTGTCTTGCTTCAAAAGAGCATTTAATTGCATTAGACTCGTTAGTCTTATCGTTTGCTGTGTTTGTTATGTCGTATATTGCATTTTATTGCTCAAAGATTTGCTAGAGGGTGGCATATAAACCCAATTTTTATTTTTTAATTTATTTTTGTTTGCAGCAGGTGGGTCAGCGAGTGGCTGTTGACAATCCCGATTGAATGAGATACTGCACTTAAGAATTGAATGTAGGGGTTGCTCCTGGAACAACAGAATAAAATATAAAACACATCAATTCCTTTTCACATATTACTATAACACTTTTTTTTTAAAGTGCCAGCTTCCATTGCTCCTTTATAAAAACTCCTAGCTGGTTTGCAGCATTTTGGAACCAAATGCCAAAGATAATGCCTGAGAAAAAGGGAAGAAACTCACGCACATGCTCAGTTCTACTCTGAGGAATGTTTTTCTATTGCCTCATGACAAAACACTGATTATGTAGCTCTGGAGGCAAGTTCAAAGGTTGTGCTTTGGGTAAGGAGGATTTGTTGTGTTTTTCAAATGCCAACTATTTATGGCCCCCTTCTCCTGTTAATGCAATAAAGGGAAGTGGCGAGTAATGCAGTGTGCAGCAGTTCTAAGGGCATTTTATGAAATCTCGAAGAACATGTGGGTCTCTCCTCTGCAGCCTACAGTAAGAGGGAAGGGATCAAGTCTCCATTTCACACATGAATAATCAGCCTTAATCTCCCGATTACAAGAGCGCTACTGTACTAGGGAGGAGAGGGCTTTGGGGTGTGTGTGTGGAAATCTGACTGTTCCTCTGTCATTAACCGAAATAGGCTGCTCTTTGGAGAGAATGAACCCAACGTCTAAAATTAACGCCAGATCGTCTTCAACCATAAATCTTGTTAAGCACAATCTGTGTATGAAAGTATTTAAGGAGCAAGGGGCAGCGCAGAAGACGGTTCTTACCCAAGAAAGCTTTTTCAGTCGGAGGCTTCTGAGGCATAATGCTAGCAGCCCAGTTAAGTTACATCCCCCCCCCCAGCTAAAGGGCAGGGCATTTGGAAACAGTGATGTGCCAGTTCCATAAAGCTGAACTTCATACAAACAAGGGTAATCTGTTGTGGATTTTGGGTTGGAGAAAATGTCATTTTGCTAAATTCAAATTCTGCAGTAGCTATTTTATGCAAATAATATTATGCTTGATCTGCATAACACCCCCACCCCAATGTTTGAATCTGATTTGTTCAAGGGAGTTGGCTTTTCTTTATGTAGAAAGTGTAGATTTTGTTTTTTAATTAGGCTTTGCTTAGGGGGCTTGCAATGGAGAGTTGGGATTCTTGTGACCTTCCTACTTGGCATTTTATTTTAGTATTTTAGATTCTATGTTATTTCTGTATGTGGTAGTTTGCTCTTTGGCTGTTCTTGGGTTTTAACATACATTTTTGTATTTTTACAATTATACCTATTTGTGTGGTGTGAATGAAGTTTTTACATACCCTGCAATCTTCCATCATCTCCTCTGAATTGATAACCATGGGGCATAGATGTTTTATTCCTGGGAGGCATAAGAAGCAAAGTCTTTCATTAAGTATCAGAAAGTTTTAAAGAGGCCAAGCTAATTGTGGAACAAGGCCTCTATTTCAAGTGTCCTGAAGGCCCCCCCCCCACTTTTTGTGGGTCAGCCCAAAATAACTTTATCTAGTTTAAATTGAGACAGTTTAGATAGACACAAGGCATATTTTCTAGCTGAGGAAAGCTGTTACAAAGCCTTGGTTTAGGCTTTTTAGCCCCCCTCCCGCTTTTGAGATGAGATGTTTTCAGTTTTTTTTTAAAAAAACCACCTAAATATATTGGGAATTATTAAGCTGTGCAAATATTTGAAGTTTTGGCACAGCACTAGACGTGCCAAAGTCAAATATTTGCCATCAAAATTAAATCTTAGCCAAATGCTCCAACGCTTCAGTTGTCTCCCCTTAAAAGAGGTAGTGGCTGGAATTCTAGCTGTGGTTACTTCTTAAGATAGACCCTTTAGTGTTCTCTGGAAGGATCCAGCACATCGTTGCTAATGTGAATATGAAGGAGAAAGCCTGATTCCTATAAATAACTTGGGTGGACAAACATTGATTTGTGGTATCCTGATGCCTTTGCTGGTAGCATGCAAAATTCATCAAGAGGTTTGGTAGTACAAGCATGTATAAATAACTTCCTGCCATTATATTGAGCACTTTGACTTCCTTTTTGCCTGCAGCTTTTTTTCCCTTATGTACTCTGCTCTGGATTAGTTGGGCAGCTGCTTATAACTATGATTGGAAAAGCTTCAAACTTTGTGTATGTGTTTCATTGTAAAAGGTCAACATTCTCTGTTGGGGGGGGTAGATTACTTACGTCATGGAAACCTTGAAAATCTATGGGCTCTGCAGACTGTCGCTTAGGTTTGGGGTTTCTTAGGATACTGAGCAGTCCTAGTCATGCTGAAGGGCGGGACAGAGACAAGACCCCCCCCCAGTACTAGTTCCATTTTGTAAAAAGACCTTTAAAGTCACTGAATTATGCAGCAGAAAGTGCTGTTTTGATATAAATGCCCTGCAAATCATGGTTGGTAAAGTAGAGGGCCCTATTCAGGAATGTGCAACTCCTGACTCTACTCCTTTTTTTTGTTGAGCTTTAACCATGGTTTAATGTGGCCAACTGCACCAATGCTAGGCAGCCCACCAGGTGCCCTGATTTCCAAACCCAGTTAATCCCAACAGGAGCTGTGGTGAGAACTAGCCATGGTTAGGGCTGGGGCAGATAACAGTAAGCCATAGTCAAGCAGAAGGAGTGGAATTTGCTCTGAAAGGAGTGGAATTTGCTCTGAAAGGTGAAAAGGAAGGGTCGGAAACCAGGGTTTTCTGTGAATGGCTCCTTGCAGATGCTAGTCTTCAAAACTAAAGATAATCATGTGGCTATGCTGAACCTTGGGTGCTGAGATGCTGAGAAACACAGAGGATTTATCAAACGAACTTTGCCTTGGTGTAGACCCAGTTAAATTAATGGACATAAGTTAGTCGTGTCTTAATTTCAGTGAGCCTACTTTGACTAGGACTAGCATTGGAGGCATCTAGTTGCATAAGCCAGTTTTGATCCTAAGCACTTGAAAAATTCAGCACTGCTAGTTTAGTTAGTTTGTAACCCTGTTAACTTAGTGTTTTCTAAGACAGAGGTTAGGCACTACCGCTGGTTGCTCCTCATCCACTGAAGGGGGGGGGATGGAATCCTCTGCATGTCCCTGGTGAAGCCCTTTTAACTCTCCTCTTTTTACAAAGCTGTCTGACATCTTGAAATAGTGATGCACTTTCTTTTGCTTCAGACTGCATTCAATCCCCTTGGTAATTACCCTTGTAGCAACACCAGCCCTTTATAGATCACTCATTCTTCCAAACAAGGTTGTGGTTTTTCTTTTTTAAGGAGTCAAAGCTGTGCATTGTCTATAGCCTTGTTCTGATTAATATTTTGTGGTTTCGTTTGTTTATGTACTTAAATAGGGAAGGAGGGGGAGGAGGAAAAGCAGTATTCTCCCTTTATTTTGCAATTGTTTCCTCCTGTTCCTGTGTATGATGGTGTCAGAAGTAACCAAGGCACATTCTTTGTACTAATTGGAATAGTAAAACACAGGGCTGGGGAGGGGAAGGAACCTCAGGCATCTGGTTGCCCTGGTGCCAAACATATGAAGCTGGTATCTAGAAGATAGATAGATAGATAGATAGATAGATAGATAGATAGATAGATAGATAGAATGCTAATGAGAGTTGGATTTGTAGACATTATTGCAAGTGGAAAAATCTGGGCATTTTCCACCTGGAAGACTTTCTGAAAATTGGCACATTTCTTGTTTGCTTCTCTTTCACACTTGTTCGGACAGTGTTCCTGTGGAAATTCCAATTGCAACATTTTTGTTTTTACTTGTGAAAATAATTTTTTAAAGATTGCTTTACCTTCCTGCCCACCCCTCTATTCTGATGCAAACCTTGTGTTTTCAGGAAGGAGCAGACTGATGATCTTACCCAAACTGTCATTTCACATAGCCCATCTGTCTAACAGACCCCTCAGCTCAGATCTCTGAGTGATGACATAATATCCCCTGAGTCAGAGCAGATCAGTGTGAAGGTGGATCTTGCCAGAGGAGAATGTTGCTTGGGTGTGTGTGTGTGTAATGGTGACTATGACTAAAATAACTAGCTAGCTAGCTAACAGCTTCTTCAAAAGCAGGAGTATCAGTTTCTTATATTTTTTTCTAAATAAAAAATAGCAGCAAGCAACTTGCTTCAGAAAATTGAGATCTATCTGTTCTCTTGTCAAATTGCTGCAGAAATAATAAAAACAGGGGCATTTGCTTTTCTTGAGAAACTCCTCTCCTCCAAAGGCAGGATCATCAGTTATCTGGGAAAGAGAGTTTGCTGATGGAAGCAAAGGACATTGCCTGCCTGTCTTCTTCTCCCACCAAACTAGAAGCTATTTAAAGGGGCGATTAGGAGGGAGGGGCTGGAAGTGAACAAACATGCTTTTAATGGTGTGCTCTTGGAAAACTCACCAGAGCCACAGTCTGTAAATATGTAACCCTAACTCCTCTTTATGGGCAAAGCCCTCTGGTGGCATGAGAATGTTTATAATCTTCAAAATACCAGTGAAGGGGAAGCAAGGGAGACCACAGATTATATAGGAAGGGCTGAGCTGTCATAAGGAAACAGGGGGACGAAACTCCCCCACAGACTTGACTCCCTGCTGAATTTGTCTTTACCCATTTGAGTCTGCTGCAAAGACTTGCCAAAGCGGTTTCACCACTCCCCCAATTAAATTGCCTGCCTGTGGCAACCCTATAGGGTGTGGGGGTCTTAGAAGAATGTGCTAAAATAAGCAAGAGTCTGCAACAGGAGAACCCAGAAGATGCAGTGAGAGGATAGGGTTTGGGTGAGTTTTTGATGATTTTGTTACACAACTGAGCGATAGTCTTTTGGGGTAGAAGGGAGCAGAATGAAGGTTTAAGATTTTACATAACCCACATGCTGGTACAATTTTGATCACAGATGGAGGGCTCACTGCATGCAACCTGAGCTTTTCTGACAGGACTGTGACAAAAGCAGAGAGCATGATATGTAGGCTGTAAGGATTGTTTGCAATGCTTTGGAAGGAGGACACATGCTGTATGGAATGGCAAAGTGTGTGCGTGTGAGCAAGAGAGATTGTCTTGACTTCTGAGTTGGGTATCAAGACATCGTAGGCACCTGCAAAGCCCACCAACTTTGTAGTTTGTGGAGTGACGGTAGCTCAGTGGGTGTGGTGTTAGAACACCTGCTTCAAAAAGTTCTAGTTCAGTCCATGGGATCTCCAAGCAGGGTGGAGAAGGACCCTTTCCTGAAAGCATGGAGAAGCCATTTCCAGTCTTGTGTTGGTAATACAGTGGTACCTCGGTTTAAGAACAATCCTGTTTACGAACAATTTGGTTTACGATCTCTGCAAAACTGGAAGTAGTGTTCCAGGTTGTGAACTTTACCTTAGTCTACAAACTGAAACCGAACAGTGGAAGGGCACCGGCGGCAGGAGGCCTCATTAGGGAAAGCGCTCCTCGGTTTAAGAACGGACTTCAAGCAATGATACGTACAATTTTTAACATGCAGAGAATAATATGTGCAAAGAAACCAGAGGGAAATGTAATTGGTTATTTTGATTGATAATTTGTTTTGTTAAAATGGTTTAATAAAAATATTTTTTTTAAAAAAGGGGGGACTTCAGGAACAGATTAAGTTCGTAAACCAAGGTACCACTGTACTGTGCTAGTACTTATGGTAGCCAGTGTTGTTGGACTATAGTTTGCATCATCACTGACCATTGGCTTAGCTAGCTGGGGTTGATGGGAGCTGGAGTTCAGCACCACTGTGGCTACCTCTGGTAGTTTGACTTGCAGTGTTCCTGTGACGGAGAAACTGGCTAGTTGGTCAGGATATGGGTTTTGCCACCCTGATAGGATGGATTTCCTTTTTTAAAAAAATGTTTTGAGGATTCCTCTCTTTAGCTACCTCCATTTCCTCTGTTTATTGCCACACATTTTAAAATGCTATGCTTGTGCACAGTTGTTAACTGTTAGTGGCTGATTACTAATTTGCTGCTTAACAATTATCCAAATTGGACTTGAAATGTTCTGAAGCTTGATATGGGTCATTAGTAAGTTTAAATACATGTATGTGCCCCCCCCATCAGCATCATATTAAGTGTCTTTAATATAGAAAGGCAATGGAGAACAAGCGTTCTCTTGTCCTGGGGGCCAGCTGCAATGTTACAGGATGAATGGGACAGAATGAGCCAGGCTTGGCAACATGGGCAAACCATGGTTTGACTATTGGGAAGAAACCTTGGGTTTGTGTGCTCCCCTATACACTTAACTCCTGTATGCTTACAATTTCTCTTTGATTTAAGATAACTATACTTTGCCATGACATCTGAATGGCGCAAACTACTGTTACTGCAAACCATAAGTGAATTCCAAATTTGAATTAGGTTTCTATTTCTGACTTTGAGGTAGACTATGGTTTATGGTAAGAGTAGTATTCCCCCCCCCCATTTTGAACGCTATTCAGAACACTCAGGCTGGTTGCTGCAGTATGAAACTGTGTGAAATGGACTATAAATGGAATGACATTCCCCTGTGGCAAGTAACCTTTCCCTCCGAGCAATTAGATAGAGAAGCATTGCAAAAGTTGGCTCCCTCCCCAATTCAGGTGACAAATGACTAATGGAAGTATGTGTGGGTAGGCTAGTTAGCACAGTGTAATGTTTTGTGTGCAAGGTTGAAGGTAGAATTCATGCTTTCCTTAGGAACATTGGAAGTCAGACCATTTGTCCATCCAGCTCAGTGTTGCCCACGCTGACTAGCAGGGTCTCTCAAGGATTTTGGACAAGGGTTTTCCCCCAGCTCTGCCTGGAGATGCTGAGGATTGAACCTGGGACCTTCTGCAAATAAAGCAGATGCTCTACCACTAAGCTACAGCCCTTCCCCTGAAGAAGACGGTCTTAATTGTGGCTAAAAAGTGGCTTAGAAATTCACACTTGTGCCTTTAATAATAATTAAAAACCCACCGTCTTTACAGATCTAAAAGCACCTGGAAGATTCAGGACATGTTCAGCGATGCAAGCCAGGTGCACTGGAGAGTCTGCTGCTTGATAATGATTTGCTGGAACCCGCTACATATTGCAGACGCATGCAGACAAACACCAACTGCTTGTTCCATAGCTGCCTGCTTTTCTTTTGCTTTGAAAACATCGGGTGTTCTGAGGGAATGCCAGGAGCCATTTGTCAAGATGGCCAGTGGGAAGAACTCTGACACAGGAGCTGAGCTGCTGTCTCCACTTCGCTTTTAGTACTGGGAGGGGGAAAAAATTAAGTGCTGATGACATCAACACTGAACCCCTGCTACTCATACATTACTTGACCTGACTCCTGTGATCCAGCGCCATTACAAAATGCTTTGAAGGCATTAGATAGTAAAAAAAGCACATTATTGCCCAGAAATGAAGACATTTTCTTGTTCCTGTTTGGCTCTGAATACTGTGACTGCCCCCCCCCCCCCCCCCGCTGTTCATGCAAAGCACCTGTTCAGTGTTGGGCCTTGATAATTCCTTAGCATTTTCTATTGCTCTGTAAGTAGAATGTTTTCTTTGAACTTGCCCTTTGGCTCTGGCCCTTGAACACCTGGGGGACTGCAGAGCTGGATGCCAAGATAGATTTGCAGCAGCTCTCCTCAAATTTCTTCATGGCCCAAGGTTATTGCGACGCAATCCATTCATGTTTATTCAGGAGGAAGTCCTGTTTGAAATCAGTGGGACTTACTCCTCTAGTAACTCTGTCTAGAATCACAGAATTGTAGAGCTGGAAGGGACCACGAGGGTCATCTAGTTCTACCCCCTGCAATGCAGTAATCTCTTACCCAACGTGGCTCAAAGTCAAGTCTCTGACTGAGCTGTGGTTTAGGATTGCAACCGTTGCAAATTATTGATTGTATTGTTTCAGACCTTACCCCCACAAGTTTCCTAAAGTGAATGTTATTCATTTTGAGAAGGCTGTAGTTAGAACAGCCTTTGCCAACCTGGTGCCTTTCATTTGTTTTGAGCTACAACTCCCCTCAGCCCCAGCCAGCATAGCCATGGCAACTCAGGGTGATGAAAGCTGAGTTAGACCTTCCCTGCACTCTTGGCTTCTGTAGAGCCCATTTGACCTGTTTATTGTAGGCAAAGGGGATGGCCACAAAGTGGGGCTGAACAATCCTGTTGGCAGGGTGCTGCTAGATGGCTGCTAGATCCCCTTACAGTATGCTCAAAAAAGGTAAAGGACCCCTGACAGTTAAGTCCAGTCGCAAATGACTCTGGGGTAGCCCCAGCTTAAGACACTGGACAGACATGTCTTTCCAACCTGTACCTTTTCTTTTAACTAGAAGCCATGTTTTTTTCTAGAACTTAACAAAATGCACTTCACTTCTAAACTTACTAAAAAAAAATTGTTTGCTTCCCGCTCTAGAAATCCCCCATCAATTATCAACTGTTCCCACCATGTCCATATCTCTTTGTTTCATTTGTCCCAGCAGACTCAATCTCTGCCGCATTTCTTTGCCACCCTAGTTGAAGTTTGGCCATCTGGAGTTGGGTGTTCACAGCCTCTCAACAATGCTAGTAGTGTCTAAGGCACACTTTGCAAGCGTTCCCCTAAGACGTGTCATTCTTATAGAAGCCTTATTCCTGAAAAGGAAACATTTTACTAGTTCAAGAAACCTAGGAGGAAGAGTAGGAATGACTTGAAGGCATTGAAGCTATGAAATGCAGTTACTGATGCCCTCACCTTCTCAAGGTTAAATGAATGAATAATAATAATAATAATAATAATAATAGTTGTTGTTGTTGTTATTGTTATTTCTCCAGCCACTCTGGGCAGCTTACAGCATATAATATGCATGGCTGAAGCCATGAGTTATTGGAACGTTGCTTATACTGGGTCTGTATTGGGTGTTGATACAAGCTGCAGCAATCGAACCTAGATGTGCTTAGAGAGGCCACTTGAAAGTCCAGTGCTTTTTTACCATTTCAGGAGCACCTGCAGGTATTGGAGGTAATTTCTGAGTGCAACCCCACGTTTCCAATTTACACATTAAATGTGTACCTTACTAGCACTCCTGTGAGAAACTACCTGATTTCCATTTCTGACTCCCAGCCTGTAGCCTGTACTAGCTTCTCCCCAAATACAGCTGGGTAAGTGGAGACAGCGGAAAAGGACAATATACTTAGCACTTGGATGTCACTTTCTGTCTTCAAAGTGCTGATGTGTGAAGCTGCATTTCACGCCCAACAACTCTCCTTCCTTTCTCAGCGACAGTCTTATTTATGGCTGGCTTAATGAGAACATGACTGAACCAGACAGATCAAAGGGGGCAGAAACGACCTCCACCCTCCCTCTCCTCAATGCAGTGAACCTAGACTTAGTTCCCCCTCCTCCTCACTTGGGGAGGCTCCACTGGATGAGTTGAGGGAGTATATCTTGGCTGATTCCCTAGCATTTCTAAAATGCTGTTTGAACCTGTTGGTTAGGATTTGATTTCTACATGGCTGCTGCAATTTGTTTTTTGCTGGTTCAGCAACACATGCAGATTAGAAATTCATTGGTGAGATATATTCACATGGAAATTGAGGTTAATTAACTTTTCTTTTTGCCAAGGATTATAGGGTAAATGAATGGGCTTGGTCCCTTCTCCTTGGATTGTGAGTTCTTTGTATCTGCTTGGAAGCGTAATGTACTGTAAGGCCCCACTCTTCATAAGAGCATGAGAAGGGTGTGCTGGATCAAACCAGTGCTCCATCTAGTCCAGCATCCTGTTCTCAAAGAAGCCAAGCAGATGCCTATGGGAAGCCTGCAAGCAGTACCTGAGTCCAACATCACTCTCCCTACCTGTAGTTTCTAGCAACTGATACGCAAAAACATAGCACCTCCAACTGTGGAGGTAGAATCTGTCCATCAGGTTTAGTAGTTAGTGGTACTTATTCTCCTTGAATTTAAATGATGGCTCTTTTAAAGCTATCCAAGCTGGTGGCCATCACTGCTTCTTGTGGTCTTCAGCTGCTGGATCAAGACTCACTATTGCAGGTGTGGGGAACCTTTGACCCTCCACTTGTTGCTGAACTATACTTTGCACCACCCCTGGCCAGGGCTGAGTGTTTTCCATTTGAAACAGCTTGAAAACCTGTCCCACAGTAATCATAAGGAAGTTGAATTCTCTGACTTGCATATATTATGCCAACAGAGCACAGTTGGGCACAATGTTTCTTTTGCTTAATATTCTGGTTTTGCAATCAATTGGGAAGGGCGCAAGGAGCTATGCATGCTCCTTTAACCACTGCATATCTTTCCAGTGGCTTTTTTCGGACATTGGTGGTTCCAGCAGGCGCTAGCCACATACTTTGATGCAGATGGTTGCAACGAGTGAGGCCTAGAAGCTTTCCCTCAGGTGGATGTTGAACTTCTCAGGAAGTGATGTTCAGTGCTTGTGTGGAACTGCACCAGGCCTGCAGCCCAGCTAAGAGCAAATCATTCATGCTTAATTTGCTCACTTAGTTGGTGTCTCCTCTCTCTTGCCCAAACATGTGAGCTAGGTATAGGGAGCCGCCTTCCATCCTGGCAGATAAAAGGCATTTTTGTTTCGCAAGTCTTCTGAAACAGACGATGGCCGTTCTGGCTTGTGCTGCTGCTGTCATAGATTACAGGCCTAACCCTGTGAGGAAGCCTCATAGAATTCAATAGGGCTTACTTCTGAGTTGACATGGCTAGGATTCCACGGTTATTCTGTTGCTTTTTTTTTTAATAATTAACCTATTATTTTCTTGGTTGCTGAGTTCTGGCAGTTTGTAAATTGTCTCAGTAGTGTTCTAGTAAATAGAAAGGCAAGCCAGAAATGTTTTTAAAAAGAAAAAGGTCTTTCTTTTTTTAAAATACGCGCCCCCTCAGCCTCTCCTTCCCACTGAGATGATGACACAGGATTTGTTTTAAAGTATTTTAAAGGTTGCGTCCTATATTGTTGTGACCCACCCTAGGACCTCATGGTGAAGGGCAGGTCTTAAATCTGATAATACCAATGAATAATAGTAAGGATCGCCTTGGTGTGGGCTCACTGTAGAATTGCCCTTGTTTGCTCAGCAAGCACTGTGAGCTGGTGCAGTTGTGTGGGCAAAGCTTGGCAAGTCACCTCTTTGGGAACTGTTTCAAAGGCCAAAGACGCCTATGTGACTGTCTGGGTAACTAGTGAGCCCTGCACCCAGTGTCAATGTACTTGTCCAAGTGGCAGAATGCTTAAAAGGGAGGGGGGGAAGGAGAAATGTTGCTTATCTAGTCTTATAAATTTGTAGTCTTCCGCAAAACTTTTGAAGTCAAATTGTCGCCCCCCACCACTCTCCGCCTCTCCAGGTTATCTTTCTCCCAGAGAGCTTTTCTCATTGTGAGCTCAGCAAGCATAAGAGCTGTTGTGCCACAGTAATTTTATTTTCTTCCTCTCTTACAGTCTCTGTCAGCCAAGTGCAATTATCTGCTAGTTTTGCGGCTCTGTGAGTTGGACATATTATCTGTTTCTCTCCCCCTTCCACTTTTTTTTTTAAACATCGGAACATGACCCGAATTGACATGGCACTCTCTTCATTTTGCATTCATAACCTGGGCTTCGTTAACGGCTCTTGCAACCAGTTCCAGATTGCTTTCCCCCACTTTATTACTGAGCAGGAGGGGGAAGAAAACAACACTGATGCATGCTAAAGTCATTCCCAACAAAATAATGAGCCATAAACAGGATCTGTGCCAAATATTTGTATGTTGTGGTTTGGGTTGGGGTGTATGTGTGTGTGAGAGAGAGCTAACATAGCAGACAGCACCATCCTTTGCCTGTTTACCCAGAAGCAAGTTCCCCTTTGTTTAAAGGTGTATACTCCTAGGCAAGTGTGCATAAGATGGAAGCCTGATGTACTAAACCTAGTCAAGCTAGAACGCATTGGATGGTAAAATATAATATAGAATATAAATCCTGTACTGTGGTATGTATGATGCAACTTAATTATTGGTGGTTGTGGTGGTATTAGTAGTAGTAGTAGTAGTAGTAGTAGTAGTATACTTCCTACTTGGTCTTCACAGCTACAGTAGGCACTGTTGGACTTTAACCCCAATGGCACACTATTCCATTGTCTCGCGAGACAGATGGATGCCAACTGCCTACTTCTTACTTCTTCTTCCCCATAAGGTCCCAGGGTAGGCTACAAAAAGAGAAAATTAATATCAATTAAAGTGATGTATAATCAGAAGAATAGGGTGGGTCATATTTATCAGGTGTCAAAAAGCTAAAGAGGTGCCTCTTCTGAATATGACTAAAGCTATAGATTGAAGGTGGCAGGTGCACCTCCAGTGAGAAGGAACTGCCCAGCTTAGGGGCAACCACAGAGAATGTCCTCTCTTGGCTGCTGCCACCCAACCTCCCCCAAACATCTGAATCAATAAGTTCCCAATCAGATTTTGCCATCAACTCATTAGGAAGTGGAATGAAGTCACCGTGTCCCAACTCCAGAATAACCCTAGGCAACATGACCAACGGTTGCGGGTGATAGGAATTGGTGCCCTCCCAATGCTATTGGACTACATGTCCTACTCTAGCCGCTATGCTGCACTGCCTCAAATACCAGCTCCATGCCTGCCTCCAGGGGGAATTGAGCACATACAGTTTATCTTCTTAAAAACCAAGAGCTTTAAGGCCTAAGCTGTTCTTTTTCTTCTTTTTTTACAATCTTTTACATTTTCAAAATTGGTGATTGGCAAGGAGACGCCAGTTAGAAACACACAGTGCAAATGCTGCTTTGCCTGTTGCTCTAGTCTACATTTTGCTTTAACAGCATGTGTCATTCTTTCCCAACTCTACTGCATAGAGAGTTTACAAACTTACTCAGCAGCTCCCTCCACAGACTTTTAGTGCTCCTTAAAAAGGTGACTGCTGACCATTTTGAACACATTCTTTTACATCCACCCACCCTGTGAGTGAAGTGGAGAGATTTCTTTAAAATCTCCCCCTGGGAAAAATTAAATGCACCCCTCTCTTCTCTGGCTATGTACACACTATACGTTTAAACCACACGGCTTAAAAAGAAAACCCTGGGAACTGTAGTTTGTTGAAGGGGCTGGCAGTTACAGCTCCACAAGGGGTAAACTTCAGTTCCCAGGATTCGTGGAGGGAAGCCATGTGCTCTAAATGTATGGTGGGTATTCATATTCATTCTCTCAAAAGGGAGCCTTCCTTTGTTCCAGCAGTGGCAGCTCATAACCTCCTTTTTAATCAGGCATTTGCTGAACACAGTGCCTTTTTATCATGCAATATGAGACTAACAGTTCGCAGAAGAATAGGCCTGTTGTGTTTATTAAGACTAGTAACACATGACCCATGCAAATCTTGTTAAAAGATTTATCTGTCTGGCTTGCTTGAGCAAAGGTGGCAGGGCGGGTGGGAGGGAGCGGCCATCTCCATATTTTTAGTTACCCTGTGTGCTTAGTTGCCTTGATATTATGAGCTCATAGTATTTCTGTTGGACTTGATTTCACATTATCTTTAAAACCTGACTCTCTAAGCATGTAAACCTCTTAGAGGGTATTAATGTGAGAAGCAGTAAGTGGGGCCTTTTCTCTCTGATCTTGCAAGCACAACCACAGTGCTGTTTCTCCACCCCACCCCCCACCCCCATTGGTGCCTGGCACTTTGTACCAATTTGCAAACATTGCAAACACCATTTGTTTGCTCCGAGTCAAAGCTGTGTTTTAGTGCTTAGCTGTGGCCAGAATCTTGGTGACTCTGGGTGTCATTGTTTGGGAACACAGTCAGCCGTTCTTTCCCTGTCCCTTGCTCTCAGGGTTCTGTAGCTTCCATAGGTCAAGGGTCCTTTAGAACTCAGTGGTCTGAAAGGGACAGGGTCCAGTATGATGCCACTGCTGCCACGGTTCGTTGAAGAGGAATGGTTGCTGGGGTCCATCGGCCGTCAGTCCGAGAGCCAGTGTGGTATAGTGGTTAAGAGCACTGGACTCGTAGTCTGGTGAACCGGGTTTACTTCCCCGCTCCTCCACATGCAGCTGCTGGGTGACCTTGGGCCAGTCACACTTCTCTGAAGTCTCTCAGCCTCACTCACCTCACAGAGTGTTTGTTGTGGGGGAGGAAGGGAAAGGAGAATGTTAGCCGCTTTGAGACTCCTTAGGGTAGTGATAAAGCGGGATATCAAATCCAAATTCCTCTTCTTCTTGTTTCCTTTGGAACTGCTGAAGCAAAGCAGGCTCTGCCTACTTTGCTCTTCTGTCAGGCTCCCTGCATGATGCTCACCAAGACCCTATGGGTTGGTTGGTTGGTTGCCTTGCTTTGCTCTTAGAGAGTATCTCAGCCAAGGCATTTGTTTTGGAGATGTTTTGTTTGCTTGTTTGTATCTCAGCCAGGGTTTTGGAGATGTCGACTGGGTCTTTGGGCTGATACGCCATTTCTTGTGTTTTAATTTTGTAGCTAGTGTTGTTATAATCCCTCCATACCATGCACTGCCTGAAGGATTAGAACCGATAGAAAAATGGGATATGTTGTTGTTGTTTAGTCATTTAGTTGTGTCCGACTCTTTGGGACCCCATGGACCAGAGCATGCCAGGCACTCCTGTCTTCCACTGCCTCCTGCAGTTTGGTCAAACTCATGCTGGTAGCTTCGAGTACACGATCCAACCATCTCGTCCTCTGTCGTCCCCTTCTCCTTGTGCCCTCCATCTTTCCCAACATCAGGGTCTTTTCCAGGGAGTCTTCTCATGAGGTGGCCAAAATATTGGAGCCTCAGCTTCAGGATCTGTCCTTCCAGTGAGCACTCAGGGCTGGTTTCGTTAAGAATGGATAGGTTTGATCTTCTTGCAGTCCATGGGACTCTCAAGAGTCTCCTCCAGCACCATAATTCAAAAGCATCAATTCTTCAGCGATCAGCCTTCTTTACAGTCCAGCTCTCACTTCCATACATCACTACTGGGAAAATGGGATATAAGTTTAGTTAAATAAGAATTGGCATGGAAGAATTGTGTGTTACTTTGCCCACTGTTTATGTGTGTGCTTATCTGTTGTGTCTCTCAAACCCAAAGTAATCATCCTCTACTTTGGAGAAAAGCTGCTTGAAAAATGGTTTTAGGTGGGAAAATGTGGTTGGAGGATTCTGTCCAAGAGCTGATGTATTGTGCTTTTCTCACTTGCAATAATCCATTGGGGTGTGCATATATGCGCGAGAACAGACATTAGCCAGAAACGAAAGTAATGGCATGGTAACTGGTGGTAGGGGTATTATAAATTGATGAAGTTGGAGAGATGGAGAGTGTTGGAAGAGAAGCAGAGGGGAAAGGCCAGTTTCAGTGTGTGCCTTCCTGGCTAGCAGTGTAAAAACAATTGCAGTTTGGGTTCTGAGGGGGCAAGCAGTTTCCAACACTTGGCTGGAGCTGGCATGACTGTAATGGTACAGGGAGCCCCTGTAACATTGCAGGTGATGGATCTTTTTGTGTATGCGTTGGGCGATGCCAAAGCTTTAAAAGCTATTAAATGTGCTTGGAACATCTCAGTAAGTGGCAGAGCTGTGCAATAATTCCCCAAACTTTGGTGGCATCTGTTTCTATGATTCAGGATGTTCCCTGCCTTGGTTAGGCTGGTGCCAGACCTCCCCCTTCCTCCCCCTTGCAATCTTGTTGACATAATCTCTTCCAGAATTCCTTGTTTCCCTTGATAAGTCATCCTTCAATTTTATTTTACTTTTCCGTTCAGTCTCCCTTCCTGGAACACTAATTCAAAAATCACTCAAAGAGCCATACTTATGGGCCTGCGTTCAACACCTCCGGCTACCAGAAATTGCAACGAAGACTCTTGGCGGCACCTTAGAGGTGAACAATTTGATTATGGCACAAACTCTTGTGGACTAGAGCCCACTTCCTCAGATGTCTCTCTATAGCAGGAGTGGGGAATGTGGCCTGGGTGTGAGTGACATGTGGCTCTCCAAACCTGTATGTCTGGTGCTCTGACGTGTGGCAGGAAGATACCTAGTTAGTATACAAAGGTAAGAGTCTCATCCATATCCCCCCCTACCTTTGTCTGTGGCCTCACCCACCACAGCTATGTGGCCCACCACTGGATTGTCAAATTGACCTCATCTGCTCCCTCCCTTTCTCAAGTTGGAAAGCCAGTCAGGCTCCATGTTGTGGTCAAGAAGGTGAAGTCAGTCCAACCTGTCTTTTTATGTAAGTTGCTAGGCTTCCTAGTGATCTCTGCTGGGTGAGAAAGTGTGTGTGTGTGTATGTCTGCTGTCCAGCCCAAGAAGAGATCTAGCTTGCTTGCTCCTTGTCACTGGGATTGCTGTGTTGATGGTTCATATAGACTTCTGGGATTCCCTGCATGTTGGAAAGCAGGATGAAGAATGCCAACAAAAATAAGTGGAATGCAGCTGAGCAGAGATCATAAGCGGCTACCTGCTGTTCACTTCTAGAAATGCTGGAGCTGAAGTACCTCTGGAAACTGAAATGCAAGATGTAGTGTTGGCTGACTGTGAAAGGAAAAGTGGCTATTAGGCAGGACAGCTAGATGAAACCTCCATGTTCAGGTAGCGGTCCACATAACCATCATTATAATTTTTATTATTCTAACTTAAAATATAACCAGATCCCAGGATAAGCAAGGGAATGAGGGCAGTACCTTTGTGCATGTTTGGGGCATCCTAGAGGCATCTTTCTGGCTACTGTTGAAACTGCTTGGTGGACTAGATCTGTTGTCTCATCCATCAGGGCTCTTCTTATTAAACCACACTCGTGATCCTGGACATCCTTCCCCTCAATCCTTGATAACATGCAGATGCTCTCTAGTCTCTCAGTGGTTAAGGAAATGCACCTAGTTTGAGACACTTCTACCTGTTGTTTCTTCAAGCATTACAGGGATGAGATGGCATGGAAACAGATGCCATGTGAAAGTTCTTGTGGGTCGCTGGCACACCTTAAGCCCTGATATCTGTGATGCACACTGGGATCCTGGGGTTTCATTGTGCCAAGTTGTTCTCATCTTGGACCTTGGACATGGACAGAGGCAACAGTACCTCAGTCCTCCTTCAATTAATATTCTGCTTCTAAGTTAAAATTAGCTGCCTCATTGTTCCCACCACTTGGTCTTTGGAAATGAGTGTGGGCATGCTTCCAGGGACTTAAAATTAAGAGTTGTCAGCTGTAGGACCCAGGGTGAGATATCTGTGGCTGTATTGCCAGAGATATGTGGTAGCCATTCAGACCTCCTTGGACTTCCAGTTTCTTGTTGCCCATGCCATTGGCAATCCCACTGGGGATGTTGTCACTGCTTTTGCCTGCCTCCACTTTGTTTAATTGGAAAGTTGCGTCCTGGGCAAGTCTCCTCCATTTTGTTGTCTTGTCCCTTCCTCCCATCACTTTACCTTTGAAAACAAAATACTTTGGGATGCTCGACCACTTCTTTGTGTGAGTGATGGAGGTTCTTGCAGAATGTACAGAGGCCCAAACTTCCAGGAGGGCAGCAAGAGAAGAAAAGGAATGCTGAGTAAGATGGGGAAAGCTCTGGGACATCTCATGCAGGAGCCCCATATTTTAGCAGAAACAGATCAGTTTCAGCATCCAAAGATACATCTGAGTGCTTAAAAAAAAAATCTGCAAAACTCTCTTTACTTGGCATAGTTCATTCTGTAGCTTATTGCAATGTTTCCTTCTTGGTTTTTCCTAGTTACTGGTTGGGCACAGATGTGGAATCTTCTCAGCCAGTGCAAATTGAAAATTTCCCAGTCTCCCCTGCTTCTGAACTTTCCCCACATTCTTTCAGTCCTATCAACATGGCTTTCGGGGCTACTTCTAAAATAAAATGTGAGTTTCTCATGAAGCTGCATTCCACCAATACATTTTTTTATTTGGTCATTTTCTGCACACTTGCAGAATTGCTGCTTACGTGCAGCTCTGCATGCACCTGATCTGCTGAGAACTTGCCCTGTGCTGAGTTTCTCATTTTCTTCCTATACATCTCAGATTCTTTTCGTTTAGCCTTGTCCCCCCCAAAAGGGTTCCTGATCTATTTTGTGCTCTTTCTCCCATTCTCTCTCTTTCCGTATAACTTTTATTTCCTTCGCCGGCATGGGGGAAATGTTCCCTTGTCCGTGCTGTTTTCTCTCTTTTGTGAGAGGTTAGACTCTCTCCAGGAAACACTCTGTGGGTGAGACGGTGACTTGATAGCAGAGGCAATTTAATCCTGCTCAACCTGCAGCGCTGTGATCAGCGCATTTTCCCATCCTTTGTCAGGTGATGGCGGAAGCAGCTGTGCTGACGGTTGTTTTGTGCAGTGTGAAAGGGAGCCTGCCAGTGAGAGAGAAATTGCTGCAAAACCGAAGCTATTGAGCTTGCCAAACCCCACAAAGATTTCCGCAACCCCCCAGTGTATTTACTTCTCCTGTCCTAATCTGAGCTTTAAACATCTGTGTAAACATCTGTGTGTTTGGCAGTATACGTGATGCATTAGCACAGTTTACTTTAGAGGACTCCCCCCACCCAACCCAATACACCCACCCACACATATCAATGCTTAGTTTTATGGGTTCCATATCATTCAGGTGCAATTATGTATAAAACAGAAAGTCGTGCTTAACCCATTGCAACATCTGTGAAAGAGGAATAATGTTAAGCTAGCAGATTAGTGCTGGGTGCGTGATAAGTTTCAGTGAGCAGCATGCCTGGCCCCATCAGGGCTTCCGAATGCACAGAAGCTTGCACAATATAAACTCATTATTATGTTGTCTGGAAGTACTTCTGCACGATAGCATACTGTCAGATCTCCACAGTTCCTTTGCTGGAGATGTAAAGTCAGTGAAGTGCTATCTCAAATGACTGAATTTAGTAGGCATGTAGGAGGCTAGGAGGCTACCTTATATTGAGTTGAGCCATTGGTTCTCCTAGCTCTGTATTGTCAACTCTGACTGGCAGCAGCTCTCCAGCGTTTCAGGTAGAATGCATTCCCAGACTTACTTGGAGATGTTGGGAATTAAACCAGGGAATCTCCTTTATGCAAAACAGAAGCTCCACCACTGAGCTTTGGCTTGTCCCAGTCTAGCTTGTTCACAGTGTGCAAGTTTCTGAGCTTCATAGCATTCTTCATTAGGCCCTTCATCTGCTTGCTGTCTCCAGTGCTCTGGGATCAACACGATATCTAAAATATGTTGTTCTTCAGCAGGACAATTTTTGGTATGGTATTGTAGCAGTCATTCCCCTGATCTGTGAGAATTTCCTCCAGGCATCCAGGCACAGCAGCTTTCCAAAAATGGATGGTTCTTTTTACTGTTGTTTTTTTAAACAAAAAACAAAAAACCTGTCATAAAATATTTGCATAAGTATCTTGTGCAGGTAAGCGTACTAAACTTTGTAGGCTGGCATATAAGGCTGGCATACTTGAGTGTTCATTTGCATTAGAACACATACATGCACACAACACTCTCTTGCTCCTTGTCATTTTGTTGAGAACTTGTACAAATTAGAGTGGTGTGGGTGTGTGTAAGGAAAACTAAGAATTGAGAACAGTGTGTACTGACATTCTAGATCTACTGAGGAACTTGAAAGATGATTGATTTTTATTTGTTTTTGCTCTTTGCTCCAGTTTATTATTAAAGAGGTGATTGCTTAGATGTGCCTTGTTGCGCAACTGAGGCCTTGTCCCTTTTCTCTACGCTGCTCCATTTTGTGGAGAATTAAAAATAGCTGCATTGTTTCTTGATGCTATCATTGTCATCCTCCTGGCTCTGTTTTTTTTTTTTTTATCCACCTCTGTGATAAGCCTGGGAAATGTGGACACCCCCCATCCCTTTTGGGGACAGGAAGATGTAAAATTTACAGAAACTGTGAAGTCATGGGGGGTGGGGGAGAGGGTGAAGTCATTGCAGGGGCAGGTGGTGGAATTGTTGTTGTTTTCCTGGAATAAAATGATTTGGGGGTGGGTGGGGAAAAATACAGTACTTTTTCTCTTTGGGGGCCCGTCACATATTAAAAGTCACTAATTTTGCCATGAGGTTATAATCTTTTGGTATACAGTGGTACCTCGGGTTAAGTACTTAATTTGTTCCGGAGGTCCGTTCTTAACCTGAAACTGTTCTTAACCTGAAGCACCACTTTAGCTAATGGGGCCTCCCGCTGCTGCTGCCGTGCCGCCGCTGCACAATTTCTGTTCTCATCCTGTAGCAAAGTTCTTAATCTGAAGCACTATTTCTGGGTTAGCGGAGTCTGTAACCTGAAGCGTATGTAATCCGAGGTACTACTGTATAAGAAGTACCATTTATTCAGACATGCCAAGGATTGAACTGGGAACCTTTTTAATACTAAGCAGGCCCCTTCCCTAATATAGTTCTAAGAATGGTTATTCTGTGGCTTTGCCTGCAGAAACCTTGGGCTTGAGGGGCTAGGGAGCACCTGTACCTTTCTGCATGCTCTAGCTCCGGCTAATCTTTTTACTCTGCCCCAGTTCTGTATCTGTGTCAGCTTTCAGAACTATTCAGCATAACCTAGTTGCTGTGCCAGAGGCACACACCCCTCCATACACACCCATAATTCATTTCTTTTACATGCTGACTCATCATGCATGATGGCAAGCCCCGCCCACATAGCCAGTGTGGAGCTGCAGTGCATTGTGGGTATGAAGCTTTCCCATATCCCTCCACGCCTGCTCATGGAAGGACTGGATGTCAGCTCATGAATTACCGTATTTCTCGCTCTATAAGACGCACCAGACCACAAGACGCACCTAGTTTTTGGAGGAGGAAAACAAGAAAAAAAATCTGAATCTCAGAAGCCAGAACAGCAAGAGGGATCACTGCGCAGTGAAAGCAGCAATCCCTCTTGCTGTTCTGGCTTCTGGGATAGCTGTGCAGCCTGCATTCGCTCCATAAGACGCACACACATTCCCCCTTTTTAGGAGGGAAAAAGTGAGTCTTATAGAGCAAAAAATAATCAAAGGGTTAGGGCATGTGTGGGGTTGTGGGAGGGGCGGTAAACCTGACTGTTTAGAAGGGAACGGCATTTCCGTTGTGTTGTTGTTGTTGTTTAATGACTCAATAGTGAAGCATTGTGTGTGTTTTGAAGGTGACTTTTGAGATTGAAAGTGGCCTGCATGCACTTTTCTTCCTCTCTTGCCAGTGCTTACCCCCATCCTGCTTAGAGACCCTAAAAGTAAGCACAGTTCCTTATCTCTATTGCAAGCAGTGTAATCTTAAAAGAGTTGTTATGGGAATAGATGATTAAAGAGAGGAAAAATACAGGCACGACAAACCAGCCAAACTTGCTCCTTTGCGGGAGGTGACTTACAATCAGTAGTTGTTGTCTGCTTGCAGTTTGGATCTCAGGAGTTGTTTAGGCCTATATCTTTTAAATAACATCATCAACAACAACAACAACAATAAGAGCTTTGGCTGTTTGCTGCAGGGCTCCAGCCAGAGTTTCCTGGGTGAGGTTCTTAACGTTCTGGAGAATAAGACTCCTTGGTCCTTTGTTTGACACCCTAATGTAACCTGCTTGGAAAAATTGCCTAGAGCTGTAGGTGGCCCTTTCACAATTTAATATGAAAAAATGGGGGTCTGTCACTATTGCAGTAGAAGCATCCTGTTGTTGTAACTGGTTTTGGACGTTGTCTTGCCTTAGCTTAGTTGTAGGTGACAAGGTGCTTCAGGGAATGGAACACACACACACACACACACACACACACACACACACACCAGTTTGACAGAGGCTAATTAAATGTTGGTTGCACTTAGCCATGAGCTGTCTATTCCACTTACGTTCAGTGAGTTCTAAATGTTGCCTCCCGCTCTTGACAAAAAGTTGCATGTTGGGCACATCTGATAATTTGAGCTGTCCTTCTCTGTGCTGTGGAGAGACAAGAGACAAGGTTGTCTCCATCCCTTGAAGAGTTGCTTGGTCTCTGTTGCAGGTACAGAGGTGGCTAGGTGTGTTCGATGCTTCCTTGATACCACCCTTGGAAAGAAGAGGAGAGGAAGGCTTTCTTGTTGCTTTGGTGCAGCTTTGGGGTTAAGGGAGCTTGATCACCCCGTCTCTGACAATGCATGGTTGGAGAGCAAGGGTGCAGGAGCCTAAATCAGATTCTAGCACAGGAGTGGGGAATATTTGGCCCATGGACCAAACGTTGCCCACCAGGCCTCCTCATTTGGCCCATGACACCATTTTTCTGAAGCTACAATCACCTTTTCCACAGAGACATGGCTGCAGAATGCAGGGTTGATCTTGCATGGGGAATTCAGTCTTGTTTGGGGTAGTATCTTTGCCCACCCCATCAGATGATTGATAGGTAGGTGGTCCTGCACATCTGCCAGAATTGTCCCACTGGGATGGGGGAAGATACAGATATGGCCTACCAGGCTGAAAGGCCCTCTCCCCCACTCTTGCTAGCAGGACCAAGAGAGAGGACTCAGGGTATTGTTATTCAGATGAGGGCTAGCTCAGTTCTTACTGAATTCCATGGAGAAAAATATTTTATTTCTGTTCTACCTTTCTGACACGATGAAGACTAGGGGTGGTGTACAAGGGGTTCCCAGGCGGTTTCCTGTCCAGGCACTGACCTGCTTAACTTCAGGAATCATGCACCATGGGTACCATGCTTGGGTCAGAATGAGATGCAGCAAAGGACACAATGGAGAGGGTGCCAAACCAGCTTCTTGCTCCAGACATGGGGGTCACTGGGAGCAGGAGCTCCTGCCGTGCCCTGGTGTTCTTTCCAGGCATTTTGCTGGTTTAATTAATAAAGGTTGGGACTAATCCTGATTATACTGTTGAGCAGTGCCATCTGCTCAGTGGGGATGGGTTAGAGGAGGGAGAAGAGGCGGGGTGGAGGAAATGAACACAGTGGCTCACAAGCAGCACCTCCTTGGAGGGGCATATCCTCAAATACAGGCACTCTTGCTGCTGGGTGAGGGAAAGGGGCTGTCTGTTAGATATTTACCTAAGGAGTGGGAAGAAGCGGATTCAGAAAGGCATCCAATCTAGCCACATCCCCAATTAGTCACTGCTGTTTGCATGCCTTGTTAGAGTTCTTTGATGAGGATTAAACCAGCAGAAAGGAGCTGCTCCCTCGAGAGCTCCGTGAACTGGTGCCTTGTAGCCACTGCTCCAGTGTTTCTGTAACTTGTCTCATCACAAGATCCTTGTGTGCTTCCTCTCTGTCTCTCGTGATGCTGGTCCCTGCATTCTTAACATTGACCGTGCCCTGTGTTCCTAGTTCCTTTCCTCTAGTGCAAGGCAGCTTGCCGCTTTGCCGGTCATTTTTGGTGCTCTGGCCATTGTCTTATGTCCTTTGGTCTGCACACAGTTTTGTGGGGGTGACACTTTGAAGAAAGTATGGCAGGTGCTAAGCCAGAGTCATCTGCTTGCAAGGGCTGCCAACAAGTTCCATTGTAACACCCTCCACTCCTCCTGCCATGATTGCTGGCCCTTCTTGCCTCTGAGCTTGTAATGGAGAGGCCAGTTATTGCTCCTTTGGAGAATAGATCTGTCCCTGGGCCTCAGAATAACAGGAATCAGTATTCATACTCCTCCCATGAGAAGAGAGATCTGTGTCTCCTTAGAAAGCTCAAATGAGCACTCTGTGTGTGTTTGTGTGGAGGTCTGTATCAGCAGCTAAAGACCAATTTCCCCTTTTTACAATGTAAAATTTATACCCTATCATTCTTCTCCCTCTAAGTTGTCCACAAACTTGATGCTTGTATTGCTTTTTGGCAGAGAAGCACTCTTGCTTCATTAACAAGGAGCTCGGTGGCTTTTGGTCTCTCTCTCTCTCCCACCCCCCGCCATCCCTATGGGACAAAATGCAAGCTGTATATGGCAAAGGAGCAATATCTTTTTAGTGCATGACATTTTAGTTTCCATCTCTCCTTCTCTTGGGTACTCTTTCCTTTACTTACCACTAGAGCACCTAACCATCTAGCTCAGGCATAGGCAATCTTCGGTCCTCCAGATGTTTTGGACTACAATTCCCATAATCCTTGACCACTGGTCCTGTTAGCTAGGGATCATGGGAGTTGTAGGCCAAAAACTCTGGAGGGCCCAAGGTTGTCTGTGCCTGATCTAGCTGTCTGACTTTGTGCTCAGTGTACAGGCACAACCAATCTAGGGTCTGTGGTAAAGTGCTGGGGAAACCGTGATGTTTTACTCACACCACACCCGTAAAAATGTAGCAGAATGAGAATGTGCATAAGTTGAAAGCAAAATATTTGCATCCAAATCTTCACTGCTTCTTTTTTTGCCTATACTTGCCCTTGGGAATTTGAGCTTGTGGATAAGAATAACCATGGACAGATGGGTTTAATCAATCTTGAGAGGTTATTTGAACGAGAGCCTTAATGCCTAGAGAGCGTTCTTGCGATGGTCTCCAGCCTCTCAGCCAGCACAGGCGCAAGTTAAGTATGGAGAGCCACCCTGAAAAATGCTGTGTGAATTGAAGTGTTACATCCACATTTGAATATATTGGTATATCACTCTGGTAAATTATGCAAACTAGGCAGTCACTAAGCCGCAGCTGGTAGATAAGTAATGTGTGTACAAATTTTTCATCACTATGTCCCTGAAATTTGGTTCCAAATGTGATTGGTACCAAAGGTTTTCTTGATCACATAATATCTTTATTGCTATATGCATGAGAGTCCCCCTTGTAAATTGTCAAAGGAAATGATTGCAGCTGCTTGAGGAGCGGGAAAAGAGCTGAGAACCTCTGTCTTCCTGGAATGTTTCCCTCATTCAGGAAAAAAAGAGAAACTGAAGCCTCAACCCTCAAGTTACAACAGCAAAGTCAGTTTGTCTCTTTGGATGTTGTCATGGTCTGGAGAAGAAATCACTGGGGAGACGTAAGAATTGCTTGCTGTCTTTCTCTCTTTTAAAATGTTAGGGTCTAAGAGGAAAGATTTCAGGTGCACAGAGCTGGAACATTCCTTCCTTCATTTCTTTATAGGTGTGTAAGCATTCTAAACAAACTTTATCATTGCAGGGGGTTAGACTAGATGACCCTTGGCTCCCTGACAACCGTACAATTCTATGACCTAGCCTTTTGAAAAATTCTGCATTTTTTTTCAGTGTTCAAGCATTTAAGCATTAGATGTGGATATAGTTTTATGGAAAGTGTACAAACATGATAAGTATCGTATTTTTTGCACCATAACACTCACTTTTTTCCTCCTAGAAAGTAAGGGGAAATGTCTGTGCGTGTTACTGAGGGAATGCCTACGGGTGGCATTCCTACGGATTTTCCTCCTCTAAAAACTACGTGCGTGTTAAGGTCGGGTGCGTGTTATAGAGCGAAAAATACGGTAATATTCTCCAAGGTGGGAAATCTTACTGTGGCCCATGGACCTAGCCAGTCTCATCTGGTAAGCTGTGCTTAGTCAGCACATGGTAATAGACAGTGGGGGGCTATAGTGGAGAGAATTTATAAAATGGGCAAAGCTTTCCAAAGCTTCACAGTGGTAAAACGTTGTGGTTTTGCACATCTGTGCACAACCCTGGCACCTCTGAGCTGGCAGGCTTCAAAACATGGGTTAAATTCTGGGTCAGAACTCTAGTCTTGTACCCAAAGCAGCACTAAGCCTTTCCTTCCATGGAACTTTCCCTTACACAATGGAACTTTCCTCCCCCTTACACCCTCTAAATCTGTTCTGCACCCCGCCCCCCACTTCTGGAGAAGAATTGGGGAGGAGATGTGGGGGGAGTTTCATTGTTAAAGGGTAAAATCATTGCACTAATGGCAGGAGGTCGTGGGATACTTCACCTAATCTGGCTGTCAACTGTTCCTGGTGTGGGACGTAAACTTTTGGCTGGAAAAATACGAAGCTACTGCCAGTGGTACCTCAGGTTACATACACTTCAGGTTACAGACTCCGCTAACCCAGAAATAGTACCTCAGGTTAAGAACTTTGCTTCAGGATGAGAACAGAAATCGTGCTGCGGCGGCAGCGGGAGGCCCCATTAGCTAAAGTGGTGCTTCAGGTTAAGAACAGTTTCAGGTTAAGAGCAGACCTCCAGAACGAATTACAGTACTTAACCCGAGGTACCACTGTATTTCAGGAACAAGACTTTCTGCCTCCCTGCCCCCCAATTTATCCTCTTTCCACTCCCTTCTCCACACAAGCTCACTTGCTATTGGTGCTTTTTGACACACACCCAACTTTCTTCTCTTTTTTTTTTTTTGTACATGGCCCTTTTCTCAAAGGACCTGGGGGCGGCGATATGCATGAGGCTTTTCACAACAACCCCCACAGTCCTGTATGTTGATTACATAACTACGTCTGCTACATGGATGGTACATGAGGGAAGCAGGCAACTATTTCTGTGATGTCAGCTGCTCTTCCTTTTTCCTCCAGCAGACATCAATTGCCGCCGGCTCCCCAGGAGTGAACATGCCAGTTCCCACTAGCCTTTTCCCACGTGACTGTATAGCTGCACACACACTTAGAGGGAGGCTCATCGCTCAGCAACAGAGCTCAAACTTTGCATGCAGAAGCTTCCCAGCTTCAGTCTCCATTTAGGCCTGGGAAAGACTCATCTGACATCTTGGAGAGAGAGCTGCTGCCATTTGGCATAGGTTGAAGCTTGCTGGACTGATGGTCTAAGGCAGCTTCAGCTGTAAATCCGCTCTGTATTGAGAACCATGAAGATTGAAATCTTGCTTTAATTTTAGGGCAAGGACCATAGCTCAGCACTGGAGCATGTTTTGTATACAGAAAGTCCCACATTCAATCTTCTCATTAATAGGATCAGGTGAAGGGAAAAGCCTGCCCCCCTGTCTCTGATACTCTGCTGCCAGTCGGAGTACACAATGCTGGGCAATATTTTTTTTTTTTTTAATGGCCTATGAAGCTGCCTCTTTCCTCCAATTCAGGAAGGCTGGAGTTTGGGGTTTTGCTTCAGCAGTGAAGTAGCTCAGACCAGGAACTTGTAGAGGAAATTGAGGCTCCATCCCTTCCTGGTTTTCAACCAGATCCTGATCTGGGCTGTGTGCTTCCTTTCACTTCCCTTTCCACCCTGTGTGCAGCTAGCTGGGCACTTTGGTGGCCCTGAAGCTTCTGCTTGACTCACCATCTTATTGGATCCTGTGGCTCTGGAGGAGATGGGGAGTAGGAAGTCTGAGTGCCAGCCAAAAACCCAAGCAGCTGGTATAGTCACCTTCAGTCCTAGTGCGAGGCTGTTTGGACCCATCAGTTCTTCAGAATTTCTGAGGTTTAGATATCTGCTGGAGGGTCCAGTCCTCCCTCCCTCCGCTGAGGAGATTTCAAGTTCAAGGGCTGGGCAGGAATACGGACACTTTGCATTTAGATACAGTGGTACCTCAGGTTACATACGCTTCAGGTTACAGACACTGCTAACCCAGAAATATTACCTCAGGTTAAGAACTTTGCTTCAGGATGAGAACAGAAATTGTGTTCCAGCGGCGCGGCAGCAGCAGGAGGCCCCATTAGCTAAAATGGTGCTTCAGGTTAAGAACAGTTTCAGGTTAAGAACGGACCTCTGGAACGAATTAAGTACTTAACTCGAGGTACCACTGTACTGCTTTAGAGCATTCAGGGTGCTTGCAGTGCTCAGTACAGCAGGCTAATATGAGCACCCTCCTGTTGTAGATCCTGGGAGAGCCGTCTGACCGCCTAGCTCGTGAGGGAGGGGAGATTTGAAAGGGGTGTCGGGGACATAGTCCCTTAGCCACCACATAAGCTCCATTTTGTAAAATGCTGTCTTCTGCCAGAATCTAGCACGCCACTCACAGAATCATTAAGCAGGAGTGGTAGTAGTTTATTAGGGCTGGATGGCTGCTGGAAAAAGCCATTGTCTGTGAAGACTCTCATTTTAAAAGCCAGTGTATCTTTACTATGTGCACTGGCACATAACGTTAAGAGACTGTAACTCTCCAGCCTTCGCTCAAGAAGTGTGCTGATGGATTCCTTAACTGGTGCAAAATTCTGTTCAGTCATAAGGCTTTCTAGGGCAGCAGCTGCCGGCAGTTTTAGCCCAGCTTCAGCTTTTCTGCTGGCTGTTACTCAGAAAAGCCCCCCCCCCCCGTGTCATACACAACCTGTCAGTCCAGATTGGCAGCCCGGAGATTGACAGGGAAGCAGTCGTCAGGTAAAAGGCTTAGCTTCAAACCGTGAGAACAAGAGGCTTTAACAATATGTGGCAGTGCTCCCTTATTACAGCCCTTCCCTTGACTTGAAGACGGGCAATTTTATGTAGCTGGTTATGAACAGAGGCTGTTTTTCTCTCTGGGAAGGCTGAGTTGCAAAGTCTTCTTCCTCTTCACTCAGCTATCATTCATAGACGATGGCAGTCTTGTGTGCAGGAAAGAAAAGTGTGGCTTATTGGAGAGGTGTGAGCCTGGATATCATTGTTGTCTGTAGTTTCCACGGCTGTGTCAATATGTATTCTGCAATTTGCTCCACCTGAGCTCATAATATTTTCTCTGTTAATTATGTACCCCTCTTTTTTTCTCTTTAAAGTAAATTTTGTCATTAGGGTGCAGTGCAATGCCTGTTTGGTCCAGTGACCCACCACACTCGAATCTCAGAGTACATTAATATATGGTGCTCAATTCAGAGTGCTGATTCTCACCTAAAAAGCCTTATGTGGCTCAGAACCCCAGTAGCTCAGGGGTTACCACTTCCTAAATGCATCAGCCAGGACCCTGTGTTTGTCATCTGAAGCCCTTCTCCATGTGTTTCCTCTAAGGGAGGTGCAGAAGGTGGTGGCATGAGAACGAGCTTTTCATTGGTGGCTTCCCCACTTGCGGAATGCTATACCCAGGGAGGCACATCTGGCACCATCACTATTTTTAGGTGCCAGGTACAAGTGTTGTTTCTTACCCAAGCTTTCAACCCTAAATTTGGAGCACATCAGATATTTCCAGTGGGTGGGATGTGTTTGGCTTACCTTTTGCATATGTCTGGATGTGTTTTCAGGTTTTTGTTTTGGATTTATACTGGGTCTACTTTTGATACTATTTTATAACTTGCCTTGAGTCACTTTCTTTGTGGGGGAATTAAGAAGTGCAATAAATAAACAAATCCTTCTTTCTCAAAATGACATTTTTATATTTGTGAAGGAACTGTTGTCACGACAGGCTGGATGTGTGTGGGTGAAGGACCTCATGATTGCGGGAGATTGGGAGCTGTGGGGACAAGACAACACATTCTACACCACGTTTGCTTGTCCCATAGCTCTCAGTAGCAGCTTCCGCCACAACAATCAAACACGCTGCTATCTGTGTAGCTCCGCTCTTTCATTGGCATAATGTTGCCATGAATGTTCTTTTTTCCAATTTTTTAAATTGATTTTCAAGTTTATAACAAACATAAGCAACAAAAAGAAAAAACATTACAATATAAAAAACAAAAAAATACAACATTTATCCTAACTATTATAATCCCACTTTTGTTACCATTGTTAAATGACTTCCTCAGATCCCTTTAGCTGAGTTTCCATATGACTCATTGTAGCAGTTTTCCAATACTAATTTCAATAAAATTAACTTAATCAATTAGCATCTTTCTTTCTTATCATATTCACTTCTATCCATAGTGTTATGCAATTTAAAACATTTAACTCCTAATCCAATTTGGTACTCGCAAATAGTACTACTTATATTATCTTAGAATATTTAACTAAATAATCCTTAAATTTCTTCCATTCTTCTTGGTACTCCTCCTCTTTCTGTTCATGGATTCTTCTGGTCAGGTCAGCCAGCTCCAAAAAGTCTATCATCTTCATCTGCCAATGTTGCCATGAATGTTCTGGGACACTCTAGTCATGTTTGATGGAACTGGCTGTACATAAGTGTGTGAGAGCGCTGGGAAGTCTGAGAGGAGCCATGCTTTGTGTGTAGAGATGAAAGCACGGCATTAGAGCATGATAGGGGCTGTTGTTTGAATGTCCTGCTGTGAAACAACTTTAACATTGATATTTCCTTCCCCTAAATGTCTAATCTTTCCCTAGAAAGAAGTTGAGATAGTTGTTGAAGAGTTCTGATGGCTAACATTTTCTTTCCCCCCCTCCTTTTCCAAGAGCCTTTTTAAAACGCTGGGGTTGTTGGAGTGGTCGAATTTTTCCTGGAATTGAGTGAGAAATTCAGAAGACTGAAGCCCAGGCTCACTGTCTACCTTTCACGGAGGCCCAGCCGTGAGAGGACAGAAGAAGGCACCTGGCGAATCATGACAGCGGACAAAGAGAAGGACAAAGAGAAAGACAAGGACCGGGACCGGGACAGAGACCGAGAGCGGGACAAGCGGGAGAAGGCACGGGAGAGCGAGAACTCGCGGCCCCGTCGGAGCTGCACCCTGGAAGGCGGAGCCAAGAATTACGCAGAGAGCGACCACAGTGAGGACGAGGACAATGACAACAACAGCGCCACCACAGAGGAGTCCACAAAGAAGAACAAGAAGAAACCCCCCAAGAAGAAATCTCGCTATGAGAGGACGGACAACGGAGAAATCACCTCTTTCATCACAGAGGATGATGTGGTCTACAGACCTGGAGGTAAGAGAGAGATCCTACTTTTTGGAATCTGAACCACATTGTGTTGTCCAGCCTAGTTTTCTTGGCTGAAGTTCACAGGGGAGGGAGGGAGGGATGTAAATTGCTGCCATAGCTGAATGCATAATTTTGACCAGTGCATGCTCTGTTGCACCGGGAACTGGCTTTTGTTGTTGTTTATGTAGCACCTTGTACACATGTGGTGCTTTACGGAAGAATGAGACAACTGATCTCTATCTCAAGTGACTTGCTATTTAAAAATAAATGCAAAGTGAACAGAGGAGGGATAAACCAGGAAATAATATGCAATGATTCAAATTAAATGAGCATTGGCTTGCTTACAGTAGGGTATTGGGACTGAGGGCTATGGCAGAGGCTTTACTAAAAGGTTTTTTGAGGAGGGATTTGAAGTAGGCAAGAAAGGTGATCCCATGGGGACATTCTGGAGATTGTTCCAGCCATAATGGCCAGTATGAGAGGGAGAGTGGAGCTGTTACACCAGGCATAGGCAAACTCTGCCCTCCAGATGTTTTGGGACTACAATTCCCATCATCCCTGACCACTGGTCCTATTAGCTAGGGCTCATGGGAGGGCCGAGTTTACCTATGTCTGTGTTACACAGAGCAGGAGACCTTCAGATGTCTAAGGGTGATGGATGAGTGAAGGTTGCAGGTGTGCTGGTCTATAAGGACAGAGAGATGCAGGGGAGGGGGAGGAAGTCTATGAAGGGTTTTGCAGGCGAGAAGAAACATGTCCAAGTTCCACAAACACCCAATGATTTATTTCTATATATACTTTTATACATATAAAATGATTGCATTTTTGTAGAATTAAAGGTAAGGGCATGTTACATGAGCTTGTTTGTTTTTTAAAAAAACACAAAAAACCATTAAGCTGACCATTTATCTGTCTTTAATATTGTCCCAGATCTGCTGCCTTTAAGGCGGGCGTTCACCGCTCCTCAGGGTAGCGGATGCTCCAGTTCCATGACTACTTGCAGTGCTCTTGTTTCCACCAGGATGTGTGTATTTATTCCTGATTCTCTTATCAAAAGAGCAAGCTTACAAGCGCTACTATATTTGTCATCTGCTCTGCTGTAAAAAAAAATAAAAATCATTGGCATGCTGGAAGAGCGCTGTGGGAAGGAAAGACTGATGTGCTTTTCAAAAGAAGAGGGGGAAAACACTGATGGAAATAAATCACCAGAAACATTTTTTCTAATGTGTTGTGTTGATAGAATGCTTAACGCTCTGGGCTTGTGTGGAGTCACAGGCAAATCTTGTAGCTTTTAAGTTGTGCATACTGAATTCTACCTGGAAACAGCATTGCCCTAGTCCTGTGGGGTTGATAGGGGTAAAGCTTGATAGCCTTGGGGCCAGGGTAGATGTAATGGGGTCAGGAAGACTGCTCCCCTACCGGGGCAAATTCTTCTGCCAGCTACAGTTAACTCTACAGTGCAGATATTAACTTGTGAAATGTATATTAGTTCCTTTCTGACATACAGCTTTTCCTCCCCCCTAATTAGTTCTTTGTGGTGCATTGATGGCTCAGCATGCATCCCTTAGAAACAGGGCCTTCTCAGTAATGGCACCAGCTTTGTGGGGCTCCCTTCCCAGAGAGGTTTGTCAGACCCTCAACAGCATATTCTTTTAGGTGTTTGGGTGGATAGAACTTGGCTTTTCCAATAAGCCAGGGATGGAGGAGCCTGTGTACCTCCAGAAGTTGTTGGAGTGCAACTCTCACCATCCCTGACCATAGACCATGTTGGCTGGAGCTGATGGGAGTTAGAGTCCTGGCAACATCTGCAGTGCCATACATTCCCTACAGTTAATTTGCCTCCACTCTTTTACACTCCCAAGCCATTGTTGGGAGCCATTCGGTCATTTGTTTGTGTGAGGCAGGGGTCAGGGCTGGGGCAGCCAAACTTTTTTGGGGTCAGAGGATCAAGAGCCCTTGGAGCGCATTAAGAGCAGCTGTTCAGGCTCACAGCAGTGGGTGGTGACCGTGGTGTGGTGTGTGTGTGTGTGTGTGTGTGTGTGTGTGTGTGTGTGTTACTGCAGTTGAAGAACCTGACTTGAAATTGAGATTATTTGCTTGCAAGCATAGCTTGCCTTCTAAAATCAGGAACAATTAGCACCCTTGTTTGCCAAAAAGGTCTTCCCATCTCTGGTACAGATTTGCTTTCATGGAGGTGCTGAGGCTTAACTCTGTCTCCCACCCCTCTCTCCTGCTTGCTGTATAATATATCTGGAGCTCTGATCAGTTAACAGTAGGGCTGGGAAGGGATTCGACAAGAGAAACCAAACCTGCCTTGGATTTCCTTCCACACTGGGTGATTTCAAGGTATATGGTGCTTTGAATTGGGCACCACAAATTTCAGTGTCTGTGAATACGACACCCCCGAAGCACTCTTTAAATGCTCAGGATCATTATTTGCAAAAGTCTGCGGGAAACAAACACTGCCTCGGCACCATATCCCTTCTTTGTAAAGCATTAACAATACACTACGTTGTTCAGGTCACTTGGATCACTGCCTCAGGTGGAAAGAAACCCCCGTAATTGGGAGTGTAGTGTTGCCACAGGCCATTAGACACCTGTCACTTGTAATTCCATCCAGGATGGAAGGTGGCCTCTGTTTAATAGTGCATTGCACCATCCCCTCCTTTTCTCCTCCTACTCCTGGAAGGCTTGTATGCTGATTCAAGAGGAGGAGTCCACCCAGCTCTGGTAGTCATTTCCATGCTTGGTTCATCAGATTCAGCACCAGAGTTATTTGGATGGGCTAGTGGGAAGCATGGGCAAAGCCTGCCCCAGGTGTGCTTATCTCTCTAATCCAGGGGTTGACAATCTAGTCCCTACTGCCCACTAGTGGGTGTTTCAGGATTCTAGGTGGGCAGTGGGGGGTTCTATGGCACAAGCTGAGTCCCCCTTCTATTGAGCACTGGCGAGTGGTAAGGAAATTTTAGCATCAAGAAACATGCATTAGTGGGTGGTAGGTATAAGAAGGTTGACTACCCCTGCTCTCATATGTTAGAGGAGCTGACCTCTAAAAGTAAGCAAGGCTTTAGTGAGGGCACTTTTGATTTACCATGTGGAAGTGGGGTAGTCTTACTCATGCAATGGTAAAAAGCTTTGCTTTAGGACAGGTGTTAGCAAACTTTTTCAGCAAGGGACCGGTTCACTGTCCCTCAGACCTTGTGGGGGGCCGGACTATATTTGGAAAAAAATAATAATGAACGAATTCCTATGCCCTACAAATAACCCAGAGATGCATTTTAAATAAAAGCACACATTCTATTCATGTGAAAACACACTGATTCCTGGACCATCCGCAGGCCAGATTTAGAAGACGATTGGGCTGGATCTGACCCCCGGGCCATAGTTTGCCTACCCATGCTTTAGGGCAGTGTTTCCCAACCTTGGGCCTCCAGCTGTTTTTGGACTACAACTCCCATCATCCTTAGCTAGCAAGACCAGTGGTCAGGGATGATGGGAATTGTAGTTCAAAAACAGCTAGAGGCCCAAGGTTGGGAAACACTGCTTTAGGGCTTGGTGCTGATTTGTGGAGAGAAACAAAGATTTCCGTGCCCTGGAAAGCCTATGCCTTTGGGAAGGTCAAAGTGATACATATGAGCTGCATTAGTGTTGGATTGACATCTGCTGAAAAGGACTGAAGGCCTAGGACCGCATCAGCAGAAGATGCTTCCTTGATTTCCCCCTTTTTTTGAAGGGTAGAGAGGTAGTTAAATAATGCAAAGTAAACTTTGGCTTAGTATACAACAACACCTATATGAATGTAACATTACAAACTAACAGGGAGGGGGGGAAACTTGTCCCAAGCAGGTTCCTAGTTACCGTATTTTTCGCTCTATAAGACGCACCAGACCATAAGACTGGTTTTGGAGGAGGAAAACAAGAAAAAAAATATTCTGAATCTCAGAAGCCAGAACAGCAAGAGGGATCGCTGCGCAGTGAAAGCAGCAATCCCTCTTGCTGTTCTGGCTTCTGGGATAGCCGCACAGCCTGCATTGGCTCCATAAGACGCACACACATTTCCCCTTACTTTTTAGGAGGGAAAAAGTGAGTCTTATAGAGCAAAAAATAGGGTACATGAGAAGCTAGTGCTTCGGTATTAGACAGTGAAGAGGCAGATGCCAAGAGGCAGCATGGCTAGACATGGGAAGTTGGTGATTGGTGGTGAGCATCAGGCTGTGCCGACTTGCAGCTTTGGACAATTTAGCATTGTGTTTTATTGTACCCCAAATTTCCAAAATGGGTACGCTTCTGTGCAGTGCAAGCATGGAACTTGCTTTCATAAGCTGAGAGTTGTTAAGAGACTGCTGCTCCCTCCAGAGAGCTACAATTCCCAGGGTTCCCTGAGAAGAGGACTTGATTGTTAAGTGCCTTTGGGAATTGTAGGTCTGGGAGGGGAATAGGGGTCTACTAACAACTCTTGATACCCTTTAACCCTACAGCTCCCAGAATTCTTTGGGGGAAGCCATGACTGTTTAAAGTGGTATTATGGTGCTTTAAATGTATGGTGCAGATGTGGCCTTGCCTGCTTGCTAGTTGTCTTTATCCTGCTCTTGTTTAAGGGGCAGCCCATCATGCTTATCCCCTCCCTTTATCCCCGTTGGCTTCTATTGTCTCTCCCCCCCCCCCCCGCCGCCGCCGCCCCACTTGCATTTCAAACCTTTTCCTGGCTTTTGTCAAAACAGCTTGTCACAATAGCAAAATTGATTTACTGCACACCACATGCATCCCGATGTGCTTACAGCCCGTTCTTTCAGCATGAAAAAACCGGTGGAGGGCTTTGTGAGTTCTAATCTACAAGGCTGCTAAAATGACTGCCCTTCCCTTTGGTGTTAGTCAGATTATTTGGGGTTACAGTTGTTGCTTCAACTCCATCACCGCCACTAGACCCGTTTATTTTGCAGATTTTCACCAGTGTTAACATAAAAAGAGGGGCCTGGCTGCTGGATCAGGCCCTAAGTGTCTTTAGCCCAGTATCTATGAACAGTACATTTTTGATTGGTTCTGTCAGGGAGGCAAGTGGGTACTTTCTGCAGCCCTCAAGCAGCACTGAGTGGTTTTTATTATTTAAAAATGAGGATGATGGCTTTGAGAGGAGAGAAAACTGCCTTATGCGACATCAAACTCTTTGTTTCTCTAGGCCAGGATTGTTTCTTCTGGCTCTCAGCCCCTTTTCCATGGGCTCAGGTGGCAAGTGGTCTTTACCATCTCCTTCTGACCCTGTTTAGCTAGAGATGCCAAGGATTTGAGCTCCTGCAGGCAAAGTATGTGCTCTGCCTCTTAACTACTGTCCTACCCATTCTTTCTCAAATGGCCAGGCTCCCTTTCACCGCTGCAAAATACGGAGTTGCCACTCACCCCTTGTTGAGTTGTTCTTCCTTTATACTGTGTAGTGAAATCGCCTCCCCACCCCATCCCCAAAAATCACCACACTGTGACATTTAGGGAAGAACTTAGGGAACCCATATATTTTTGTCACATGGAGCTTTCTTTGTTTTGGGGGAGGCCAATATTGGTCCCAGTCACCTGGCTGGCAGAAGAGGTGTGGGAAAGCCATTGCATCTTCCTTTCTCTCCCTGCTGGCAGTCAAGTAATTAAGTGCTGATATATTAAAAGCAAAACACCCTCCCTGGCTCTTGGCACCTGCACCTGTCTAGTACAACGAGATTGGGATTCTTGATGAAGGGTAGAATTGCTGGCAATCCAGCCATAGCATTCCTGCAATAGGCGGTCATGGGGATCTTGGTGGCATTTGCAGACGCCTCTCCGAAACGTTAGCATGCTTGTTCTGTGGTCCTCCGTTGTTCTCCCACACATATCCCTCTTGGGCAAAAGCAGCTAAAAAGCATTTTCCCTGGATTGCATATTGCTGCTTAGAAAAGCAAGACCCTGCCAGTTTTTGGATGGCAATCAGAAGGCCTGAGGTGAAAATGGTAGGGGCAGGAGAGATTAGCTGAACAGAGGGGTGGGGTAGGGAGGAGGGGCAGAGAGAGCTATTGCATTCTTGTAGGCTGCTTGCCTCTCATCTTTAGCAGATGGATATGAGGACACTGTCATTTTTGCTTTGGCTATCCAGAACCATTTAAAAGGATCTACAAGGATTAAAAGGATTTGTGAGGATCCATTCCAACAATGGCATCAGCAACTATATAAACAGCAAACAGGGCAATGGGAACAAAACCCTGGTAACAGTGAGTAGGGGAATTTTTATATTTAGCTTTGGCTAAACAGAAGGTGGGAAGATCACCTTTCTGGCAAGGATTTCTTTTTTAAATAGTACCTTCCTGGGTTAGTATGTTGTCCTAAGGTGATGATTCTCAAATAGCAGAAGGGATTGTCCTCTCTGTCACCTGCCCCAAGTTGAAATTTGAGGCCTGTTTCACTCATGCATCTGCAAAGTTTCTCTTCCAGAGGTGGTCAAGGGGGTGGGAAACCATATCAGTTGGCAGAGCCCCACCACCCTGCACTGTTTCTGCATGAATCTCACTGTTCTGGGTGTGATTGGAGGGAGACAAACTCAGAGTAGTAACTCGGGCAGAGATGCTGTGTGCTGTCTCCTGGGAGGACAGGTGATTCAACTTAATCGTTGTATGGAGGGATGGTACTCTGTCATGGGACTGAGGTCAAAAACAGCAACACTCCTTCCATGGGCGTAGCCAGCAGCTGCTTCCCCCCCCCCCCATCAAGTAAATAAATAAAAATATCTAACTGACCAATTGTGTCACAAAAAAACTCTGTTCTGGGTTCTGGTCCCCCTGACATAAAGCCTGTCCCCCAATAAATACTGGCTACTACGCCCATGAATCTTTCTACCTGCTCATGTGGGTTTGTGGTTTGTTTCGTTGATTTGGTTAAAAAAAAAAGAAGGAGAAAGAAAGAAAGAAAGAAAGACTACCTCTGTATTCCATCACAGCTCAGGACAAACCACTTTTTTGGGGAGCCTCCCTCCCCACCTTAGATTTTGATATGACATTGATGTGTACTGCTTAGGGGGTGGGAAAAATTTTTTTTTTTAATCCCACATCTCTTGTGGACCCATGATTGACTGCACTGGGGACCACTGGAAGGTGATGATTGACAAGGAAATGCAGATACTTGTGTGGGTAATTTTGATCTAGGGAAACTTGTGTAATCAATGCATTATAGGAACTAGGCCAGCGGCCAGCAAACATTTTCAGCAGGGGGCCGGTCCACTGTCCCTCAGACCTTGTGGGGTAGGGCGGACTATTTTTTTGGGGGGGGCGGGATGAACGAATTCCTATGCCCCACAAATAACCCAGAGATGCATTTTAAATAAAATCACACATTCTACTCATGTAAAAACAACTGGCAGGCTCCACAAATAACCCAGAGATGCATTTTAAATAAAAGGGCACATTCTACTCGTGTAAAAACATGCTGATTCCTGAACTATCTGCGGGCCAGATTTATAAGGTGATTGGGCCGGATTGGCCCCCGGGCCTTCGGTTGCCTACCCATGAACTAGGCTGTCAATTCAAGGCCACTGCTGGACCCAGCCTCCTCTTGATAGAATTGTGCTATGCTATTAGTTTTGTTTTTAATTATATTTTGAGTAGCATCCTGCTTTTTATTGCAATATTGTATGACAAGCAATATAAGCTTGAATTTAGATTTCATTCTACTAATGTTAATGGTGAACAAAAATGTTGATTTCCAGAAGAGTAGTAGTGTTTTAGTTCGCTGCAGCAGAAACAACAAAGAGTTTTATAGTACCTTAAAGACTAACAAATTTATTATGGCACAAGCTTCATCAGATGCATGGATGTGTAATTCCAAATTGACAGGCATATATACACATTTGGGTGTTGTGAAAAAGAATGAGGTTGGAGGGAAACTAATATGAAAAGAATGGCAGTGACTGTTACCTGGAACCAAAATGGTGAAAGTGACCAGTTGACAAGGCAGAACATTGGCGTAGCACAAACATCTTGGCATTGGGGTGCTAGTTAACATGTAAGGCTAGTGTTCTTTTATTTTACAAAAGGGAAAACCAAAAAGCAAGACCAGCAATAACTCTTGTAATCTCTGGTGAAGCTTCAAAGAGAGTTGAAGATAAGGAGCTGAGTTTGCTTTCAGTGCTATGTAATTCTAATTTGACCGCCTTGCTTCCCTCCTTACCTGCTTAGGTGACTCAAATAGGAGAGCAAGACTATGTCCCATTTTTTAATCTCCCGCCATTTTAAAGCAATGTGGTATATCACTTGAGAAATGTAGTAAAGAAAAGGGACTCTCTTTCTCTCTCTCTCTCTCTGTGCTACTGAAAGCGGAAAGTTCCTGTTTGAGGTTATCAGGATTTCTTTTGTTTGCGTAGGTGCCAGCTGTTAAGTGCTTTGTAGCTGGCTGGGTGCAATCCTCATTTATGGGAGGATTGCTTGCCAAGGGGAAGAGCGAGAGCACTTAGCAGTTAAGGCACACTCTCTCTCCTCGAGTGCTTATTTCTTGGGGAGAGAGGGTGGATGCCCCATAATGGAGAGCAGGAAGGCTGTAATTTGGGCCTTTGTTCAGGCTTCTGATGGGTGCTCTGGCCCAAGACAATCATGTTAACACAAAACAAGACGCCCGGCCCTTCTTATTATATGCTGGGAAGGAGGTGATTTCTGAATGTAGCTGCTTCTGCTTCTGGGGAGTGTGTAGGAGGGGGGGCGGGTGGGAATCTCAGGCAGTAATAGGATCACATGCTCCTGTTCTGGTAGTGCTAGCTGCAGGCCCTGGGGAGTGCTGCAGAGAAGTGATGGGGCGGTGGGATGCTGAAGTTTTCAGCTCTTCCTGTTCTGGGAAATATCTTCTCTGGATCTGAGGAAGTGCATCCCATGGTGTCAATTACCTCATTCTTAAAACCCACCTTCCCTGCAAAGCCATAGGCACAGCCTCCTGGTCTCTGTGCCCTGCTGTAACTGAGATTTAAGTGCAACCGAAAGAATTGCATATGCGCCCCCTATCTTTCTGCCTCCCTTTCCTCATATTGAACCTGAGGCTTTCTGCATGCAGGGCAGGTGCTTTGCCACACAGCTAAGGTCCCCCTTTTCCTTGCATTCCAATTCTCACTGTGTTTAGTCCACTCTCTTCAGTATGACTGATGTCTGAGTGTGCGCACGTAGAAATGAAGATTAACCAAAAGTAGTAGCAGTTGGTGGGGTGGTAGTGTGTGTGTGTTATTTAATATTATAAGAAGCATGTCCTTGTGGAATTCTTCAAATTGAGATAATATCCAGGAGTTGTGCAGAACTCAGGAGCCAAAAAACACCTTGGCATTAACCCCCACAGGCCAGTCATCAGGCTCATCTGCCTCCCCTGCTGGGCATCAGTGGCTTCTATGCATTCCTGATCCTATCTGCAAAATTACACAAGGGTGATTATAGTTTTGTCACCTCACTCACACACATCCCTTTGTGTGCTGTTGATTCACCCTTCCAGCACAGCAAGGGAAACAGAAGGCATTTGGTCTGTTTCTCTGGCATATTTGCACCCGGGCATAGCAGACCCAGAGTTATTTTATTTTATTTATGCAGAGCCTAATTGGGCTGAAATCTCCTATGGTTAAGTTACAATCCTCTGCCCTTTCGCTTAGCAAGCAAGCATTTGAACTCCTAAGCTCCGGAGGTTTAGCTTCTGCTGGCTCAATTAATTGTTAAATGTTCCCTTTATAATAATTATACATTGATGCTTTTCCTTGGTACCCGCCAAGGAAATGGCTGAAACTGTTGTTCAATCTGAAATCTGCTCTTGGATTAAAAAGAGAATCTCATTTTGAAAACTAAAAAGAGAGCAGAGGAAAGCTGTTTGGTTATGGGTGTTTTTTTTTTAAAGCAGTCTAACGGTATTTGAGTTGGAGAACATGAGTGAAATTGAAATGCAGGCATTTGGCTCTCGCCCTGAGAGTGATTGGCTTGTGTTTGACATTGACCCATGTGTTTGTCTTGCTTCCAGATATTGCCTTCTATATGTTCTGACAGCTTCAACAGCTGAGAGAGGCAAATGTGCCAGAATTAAAAAGAAGAGAGAGAGAGAGCGCGCTAGATTTTTTTTTTTTTAAGCAGCTAGGAACCTGCCGCCAAAGATTTAGCTATTCAGCTTGAATCAATATATATAAATTCCAGCCCCAGTTCCTTGCCTCACTGCCCTTTCTTGTTTTCCGCCAACCGCACAGAGCCCCCCCCCCGTCCTTTTAGTCCTGTGTCCCTCTAACTACGCCTTCCTGTTTGTATGAGAATGGCTGTGATTATTATCAGCTTTCTGTGACTCTCTCTTCGCTCTTGGTAGCTTATCAACATGCCATGACATTCCAGTAGTTGAGCCACTGCTGGTGGCGAGCCTCCCACTTAGCTAGTGCCCAGTTTATTATGGATGTGGTAGGAGCTGAGCTTCATAAGGAAGCTACCTTATACTGAGTCCGAGTGATAGTCTAATCTGACTGGCAGTGGCTCTCCAAGACTGTAATCAGATCTTTCTTGCCCTGCTACCTAACAAGATGCCAGGGACTGAGATGTCTGGCGCCCTTCGCATTCAAAGCATTTGCTCTGCTGCAGAGGTACGCCCTGTTCCTAGCGGCAAAAGCCAGTTATGATGAAGTTAACTATTCATTGCCTTTGGAGCCATTGGAGGGTCAGCAGGAGGAATCTTGTTTGCATTGCAAGTAGGTATAGGAATACAGGAAGCTGCTTTAAATCAATTCAGACCAGTGGTCCATCTGGCTCAGTCCCCTGGGGAAGGGTCATGGCTTCTGCAGGCCGAAGGTCCCCGGTTCAATCCCCAGCATCTCCAGGTATGGCTGGAAATCCCAACCTGAAACGCTGGATAGCTTCTGCCAATCATACTGAGCTTAAATGGACTGATGGCCTGACTTGGTATAAGGCAGCTTCCTGTATTCTTTATGTGCTCTTGACCGGCAGAAGTTCCCCAGGGGTCTTTCCCAGCCCTAGCTAGAGATTTCAAGATTTGAACCTGGGACATTCCACGTGCAAGGAATGTGCCCTGCTACAGTCCTGTGCCCCCTCCCTGGTGCTTACAGCACAACTAAAGGCAAATCTGTGTTTCTGTCTAGTGGCAAGATGTGGCCACATAGCAGACAATTGTCCCCACCTTGAGGTGCTAATTTTTCTCGGAATATGGGAGCGTGCAATGTGATGTGTCCAGAGGGATGAATCCATCTTCTTTGCTTCTGGGCTACATACAGCCACCCCCCACCCCCCATGGAAGTTGGATGCTCAGTCCTTCAGGATGAATCAGTACTGTAAAGAATCCACATGAAAGCTATCTCTCCCCCCCTTCCCCCCTTTTTAAATAAAGAGAGCTAACCAGAAATCCTTACACCTGCCCTATTACTAAAACCAAAACTGCACATTACAAGGTGAAAATCTCTGCCACTTCTCTCTCTCCCCACTGCCAGTGTTCCATCCCCCCTCCAAACCCTTATGTGGCAGGCGTTGTTCTGGCTCTTAAAACATGGAGCAGCTGTTAATGCATGACAGATGGCGCCTCTCTTAAGGGCTGATAAATGGAGGTTGATCCTTAAAACCAGCTCTTTTAGCTTTCTAGCTATCTGCACACACATATATATTTCATTAAATAAAGCAAACAAAATCCTGGGGAAGGAGGGAGAAGGCAAACTTGCATGGGGAAACAGTTTATAATGTTGATTTTAAATGTTGATTCAGAATCCCCCCCTTTTTGGCATGTTCTTGGTTTGCTAAGCCCCCCCCCCTTTCCTTTTTTGGGGGGGGTGTTATGGGGAAATTTTCATTTCCAATGAAGAAGTGGGTGGTTTTTATTTACTATGTTTATATCCCACCTTTCCTCCAAGAAGCTGAAGGTGTTGTACATTTGTTCTCCCCTTCCTCATGTTATTGCCACAACAACCTTGTGGGGTAGGTTAGGCTGAGAGAGAATTTGTTTAGAAAATGTGTTAATTGCTTTATATCCAGAAGAACCTCAAAGCAGAGTACAAAACTTAAGTCATCAAATACTAGAGACCAAAATTTCAAGCACGATGAAGTCGAGGTCAAGTGTCAAAACCATACACAAAATGGAGGATCAAGTACGATGCAGACACTCAGATCAGTATACAATATAAGAATGTACTATATACTATGCAATATACTATACAATATAAGAATGGAAAATAGTTTAAAGATCTCAAAATAATATACAAAAGTGCAGGTCAAACACAATACAAAAGAACTCAAAACAATATACCAAAGAGAACTCAAAAGACAATGCAAAAATAAATCCTGAAACAATATACAGAATAAAAATATAAATACAGGCAGCCCCCCTCATTTACGCATGCTCAATATGTGTGTGACCGTGTACATGCGCATTGTGCTGAACCTGGAAGTAACCCGGAAATGTCATAAAGACGTCACTGAAACATCACTAAAAGGACAGTGTGGGGGTGGGGGCGGAATGGGGTGTTTGCAGGCATTTTCAGCGGGTTTCAAATATACATGACTTCACCGACATGTATGGTGCCTCAGAATGTAACCCCCGTGTACACAGGGGCCTGCCTGTACGGTACAAAATATTAATGATCAAATGAAAGCCGTTTAACTCTTTTTATTGTGTTTAATTAATTCTTATGGGCTTTTAATTTTGAATTGTATGACTGGCCGAAGGACACACAGTGAGCTTCATGGCAGAGTGGGAATTTGAACCGGTGCAGGCCCATCCATGAGGCTTTGTGAGGCAGCGCTTCCCCTCATCCCCAGCAAAGATTCAGCACAATTATCCTCTGAATCGGTATAGTGTTCCACTTGCATGGCATTTTGAACAACTAAACATGAGTAGTGGGTAGGGGTAAGCATAGTTGAATGGCAGAACGTAGGCAAAAGGCCCTGTTCCAGTCCTTGGCATCTATGATCGAAATAATCTGTGATCCCCCAGGAGGGAAATGTAGCCCTTTGGCTGCACTACTCCCAACACTAGAACCTTTCAAGTGTCTTTTTGCTGCTTTCTCTGAAAAACTCCACATTGTGTTATCCATGTGTGAATCCCTTCCTCAATATATGCCACCCCCGGTCTGGAAAAGTTTCCCCTCCCCTCATGAAGACAATACCGAGGTAGATGGACCAATTGTCTGGCACAGTATAAGGAAGTACTCTATGTTGCAGAGTGGTAACTCCAACAGAGATGCAACAGGCAGGCTCCTCTGTGGAAGGATATTTTGAGCCATTAGTTATTGAATTATTTCATTTATCACTGTGCCCAGCAGTTCTGTCTCTTTCCGTATACAGCCCGGTAAAGGCTGCCATAGGTGGTGGTTTGGAGTCTTTCAAGTGAATACAGCTTATCTCTTGTTTAGGCTCTCGGTCCACTCTGTGACTTCATCCTCAAGAGAGAGTGAAATGTGTATTCCTGCTCTCTGAAGTGTCACATCTTTGTCTAGACAGGTGTATTGGCTCTTATGATTTTTCTTTCCTCCCCCCCCTGAAAACTGATGACAAAAGGGACTGTGCTGAAGAGAAAATAACTAAAAGCTTCTGCCGTATGATTGGCGTTTGAAGCAGCTGTGCTAATTTTGCAGTGAGCCCCATTACAGGCTTTCCTTGTATAGAAAAGTGTGGGAATCCATTTGTGGCTCAAACAATAGCCGCTGCTCCCCCCACCCCCCTCAAATCTCGCAGTCTCTTATTTTTTAAAGGAAAGTAGCACTTAAGCCTTTTAAACACAAAACACCTTGTTGAAAGGTTGCAAGGCTTGATTATAAAAACCCTGGGTGGATGGATAGAAAATTGCTAGACAAGAGTGGAGAGCAAGAGATTGGGCGCGTTGGCAGTGAATGGACCCAGAGAAGATGGGTCTGTTTTCTCAACAGAACAGCGTGGAGCTCTTCTCCACTGGAGACCTCCAAATTGCTGAGGTGGTGTCGGCCCTTAGCTAATTTGGTCATGAGTGCCTGAGTGCTGCACGATGGGCCCTTTGATCGCTTGTTGTCTCTTTGTCTTCTTGCTTGGTTTCGTTTATTTATTTATATTTACTTACTAAATTTGTATCCTGCACTTCCTCCCAAAGGAGTCCATTTGACTCTGGATATTATGGAGTCTGCCGAGGCTTATGATTCAGATGTTTATGAGAGTCTATATGCCTTCTCTTTCTCTTTTAGCTTGTCCTTTTAAAAGAAAAACATCCCTTTACTGTTTGTCTGCCTTCTGTGCTGTTGATGATCGCCGCTGAGGGTTATCATTTATTTCGTGCCAAGGGCTGCATAAAACTGAAAATGCATCCGGGGCACTTGTAGATGGATGGACTGAACAAGGATGCACTAGAAGCTGAAGGAAAAGAGGAAGAAGCGAGGCAGGTGATGGGTTTGTGAGCAGAAGCTGGCTGCATCCATGGGCATGGTAGCTCACTCATGTGGACGGCTACAGTGGGTAAATAGAAGAAGGGCTGTACATAACTCAGTGGCAGAGCATCTGCATTGCATACATACAGAAGGTCCCAGGGTCAATCCCTGGCATCTCCAGGGAGGATCTTCTGCCTCAAACCCTGGAAGCCACTGGTAGTCAGTGTAGAAAATACTGAGCTAAACGGACCAGTGGTCTGACCCAGCATTAGGCAGCTACCTTTGTTGCCTTCCAGGCAAGGCAAGGGCTTGTGAGTTTCTCATTTGTCCCACCTGGCCTTCGAGCTTATCATAGCTCTTAACACTGGGCAGGAAGCGGGGCAGAAGACAGCCATTAGATCAGCGCTGTGGAAGCACAACTCATCGCTCTTGATGGCTGACAGTTAGTTTGTTTTGCTTCCTTTTGGAACCAAGGTATGCCCAAAGCAGGACAGCTTTAAGCTGATGCGGTTGAGCCCAGGAAATTGGAATGGAGCATGGGGGAAAGCTCCCTGGTGGTTCTTTTTAATTTGTAAGGGTATATATGTTGCCACTGAAGATCAGCAGGAAAAGCCTTACTCCACCTCTAAAAGCTTGTCCAGCTTCTGTTATGGGTTCAAAACCTTTGCCAGGCATCGTAGGTAACCTCTGGGCTTATCTGTGAAACCTGAAAGCTTCAACTTAGCCTTCTAGGCACAATTTTGCTTTGGGTACCGTGGCTTCACAGCAAATCTGTGGACATTTATTAGATTTATATATGTCAATAGCCATGGTAATCAGACCTTGCAAATAAACCTCCAAACTTAGTAGCCCATAAAAATGCTCGCTACCCCACTTAGTCACCCAGACCTGTATTATTATTATTATTATTATTATTATTATTATTATTATTGCCATCACTACTATTGCTACTTTGTATACTGCCCTTCACCTGAAGATCACAAGGTGGTTCACAATATTGGTAATTTTGCCATCTTAATAAAGATCCAACTCTGTGTCTCATTGTTCAGAGGCAATATATGCTCACTGTGGAAGCTAAATGTATTATCCTATAGTCATGCCACTGTTTACTGTTAGGGGGGTGTTGTTGTTGAGGGGATGAGCACACTTAAGATGGCACAGTGGTTTCCTGTTGGATGTCAGGACCATTAAGTCTTCTCTCCTGGTTCTTCGCCGGAAAAAATAAAATAATTTCCTTTAGCACTGCTGTGAGAATTGAGGACCAGGCGCTCTTAACTTGCTTCCTTCTCCTTCCCCTTTTACCTTTCAGCTGTCAACAGTTTGCATGAAAATTGAGCATATCTGTCAGAACTGGAAACAATATACTAGATCAAAATGTACATTAGTCTTGCGATGGGAGGCTTATAAAATAGCATGCATCAGAGGCATGGCGGAAAGAGTAGGAGAAAATAATTGGAGTGGGAAATCATGTAGCTTGATGCTGGGACCAGGGAACTGTTGCTTTCATAAAATGGGGAGCTCCAGACTACAATTAACTGTCATTAATTTTGTTGAATAGAAATATGTTCCATTTACTGTACAATCAGGAGCCAGGCTTGAATGAGTTTAAATTGATGAAATCTAAATTATACTGACAGTCCATTAAACAGCAGCAGCAGTAGCAGCTTTCCCCTTAAAAAGAAAATGGATTCTCTATGAGGCCAGTTTATAAGAAGAATCATTTTTGTGAAATAAGGAGCGCCGTGCAGGCAATTGGTCTGGTATCATTCAAGGAAAGGCAGCAAATTGGTGGAGCCTTTACGGAGCAGGAGCAGAGGCCTCTGTGTGTTGTTTACTTGACAAGGAGCCAGCAGTGTTGCTTGAAAATCTGCTTGGCAGGAAACGACTCTAAAAGATCAGACTAGCAATTTGTTTGTTGTCAGCCATGTGGGTGGTGGAGGGGAGGGAAAAGAGGTAAATTTTATACCTCCTTACCTGTCACTCTGATGACTTCTCTCTCTCCACCCCCCCTTCTGAAAATAATACAGATTTCCTCATGTGCATCCCTTTTCATTGTCGCATCCTTCCTTGCCTTATCTCAAATGCCTGCTTTGTAAGGAAAGTGGTGCGCTGTTTAAAATTGTCATTGAAAAGGAAAAGATCTGTCAGTGCTCCTGCTATGTTTGAGTGGCGTAGTCCCTGTCGTTCAGCATTTGGAGTCCTCTCCAAACATGAGGAAGGGGAGGTGTTTGCAAGACATAACAGGGAAAAGCTCTTGGGTTCTATCTCAGTAGGCCTTGAGCATCTCCCAGGGTTTCTGGGGCTAGAAAAATGATCTGGAGTGGGGAGCCCTTGGCCAGAGATGTAGCTGTGTTTACTTTAAGCCAGTGTTTGAAATTCATCCACTCCTCTGGGCTCTCTAATTGCTGTGGGCCCCCTAGCTTGTAACCCTGTATTTTCAGTTGTTGTGACTTGCCCTGGGACCTTGCAGTAAAGGATGGGGAAGAAATCTAATTAGTATTATTATCACCTCGCCATAATACTCCATGGCTCCCTTGCTTGGCCACTCTGTTTTTGCTGTAAACCTACTCGAGTTGTGAGTACAAATGCTTTAAAACTGTTTTTAACATTGTATTTTACATTGCTCTGACCCACCCTGAGACCTTCTGGTAAAGGGCGGATAATGCAGATCAGTGCTATTTTTCTAGAAAAAGAGGTGCTGGAATTTGACATGAACACCTCCCTTGAAGGGTGAGACATACCACCCTTTTCTCAGATGCTTGCTTCCTGTATCCCTTGAGTCTGCTCCTATTCCTTAGCTTCCGTAAGTCCTGAATGTTTCTTGAGGCGGAGACTGGTGATGGAGCCTGGAGACTTGAGGGTGGCGTGCTGTGAACTAGTGAGGCTGGAGTCTAGTAGCATGGGGTTTGGGGGCAGAAGAAAGCATGTTATGAGATGTTTCCTAACAGTACCTTGAGAGTAGAACATAGTGGAATGAGGCAGATAACAGAAGAGGCAGGTGTCAAGTCACATGTCTTGGTGCCTTTCTAGGCATTACCAGGGAGGGAGGGGGAGATGTGGGGCTACTTTTCGTGTCCTTTCTCCCATTGCTCCCAGCTCCAGCCTTGTTGGGCTCTTCTCTCCTTGCCCCGCAACACCTTTTTTGTTGGAGCAGGCAGGCAAAGGTTTGAAAGTGCCTGCTGCAAGGGCAGGTGTGTTTAGGGAATGAGCTTCTCTGAAGAAATTAAAAGAGGGTCTTTAAAAAATGATATCAATGGAATGTGGCACTTTAATAATAAAAAGGCACTGTTAATAACTTGCCAAGAGTGGATGCTTTCATTATTGCTATTACCACAGCTACAGATGAAGTTAATTGTCTTGGACTGCTCACAGATCTTGATAAATAGAATTTTGCTGGCCTCCACGCAGCTTAAAGCACAGCAGTGAGAAGGCGCACTTAAATGTCTCTCTCTCTCTGGCAGTGTGTACATTTGTGAAGAGATCTTTTGTTGTTTGCTTAATAATAAAAGGATGTGTACATGGAGATCTCTGATTATTTCCAGAACATCCCTAAGATCTGCTTGTTCTAGCCTTTCAGTAGAAAATGGCACAAATGGGATATATCATCATAAGTGCAAATGTTATGCAGATTGTTAATTGTGTACCAATAAAATGCGAGAGCTCTGATGTAGCCCTTCAGTGCTGAGCCAGTTGCTGCAGTCTGTTTTGGAGGAAAGTGCAGCAGGAGAGCAGAGAGCTGTGAAAGACCCCCAGGAGGAAAGTGCAGGGCCAAGAAATGTGTGCCTGTCAGCTGAAGATGCTTTTAGTTAGGCTTTGAGCGCTGAGTTGGCAGCAGGGGGGTTGTAGATGGTCCATGTTGGTGGCTTTCAAGGAACATTTTTCCCCCCAGGAAGAAAGTGCACCATTGAGAGCCCGAGGCGTTGATCTGCTTGGATGATGCAAGCTTGGACTATTATAGTACTAAAACCCAAGAGGCTCATAATTGGATTGTGTTTAGAGGGTGTGTGTGTCTAAGTAAATTGGATTGCATTTACACTGTGTGTGTTTGTGTGCATGCACACATACAGGCTTTGAAAGTTTCTCTCTGTCTTCTTTTAAACAGTGTTTTGATGTTTTTATTGAGAATGCTGATATTTTTGTAAACTGCTTAGAGATTTTAGTACGATCATATGGTATTAAAATTTTGTTAAATAAAAAATTAAATTGTCCAAGGGCTGCGGATCTCCTTGCTGTCTTTATCGTTTTTTTAAAAAAGTGGCATTGCCTTGAATATTTGCCATCAACTTGAAAGGCAGGACAAACCAGTGCTGTTGAAAGGCTTTAAACCCAAGAGGTGAGTAAGGGAAGGCGTGCCACTTTTAAAGCGTCCTTGCATGGCTTTAAAAGGAGGACTAGACAAATTCCTGGAGGATGATCTGTCAGTGGCTACTAGCCACAATGGCCACATTCTACCTCCACTGTCAGAGTCAGAATGCCTCTTAATACCACTTGCTGGAAACCAAAGGAGGGGGAGAAGGCTCTTGTGCTCAGGTCCTGATTGCCAACTTTCTACAGGAATCTGGTTGGCCACGGTGAGAACAGGATGCTGGACTGTGCGGGCCACTGGCTTGATCCAGCAGGCTTTTGTTTTTTGTGTTCTTAACTGCTGGATCATATTTATGTCTGAGGACATGTGGTCAGTCAGGTATCTACCCACTGGGATGTAGGTCAGTGGTGTGCATTTCAGGATCAGTCCTGTGTTGTTCCCTTTAGAGCAGGGGTGGAGAACTTGCAGGACCACCTCCCCCCCCCAGATGCTGCTAGACTCTAATGCCCATTAGCCCCGGCCAGCATGGCCAATGGTCAGGGGCGATGGGTGTTTTAGTCCAGTTGCAGCTGGAGGACCACCAGTTCCCCATCCCTGCTTCAGAGTACAGTACACAATCTAAGTAGTATTTTTAATATATATATAGGCATGGCAAGTCCATTGCCTTCCTCTATCACACAGGTCTGTGTACCTTCACTGTTTCACAGTCCACATGCACATCCTCCTCCCCAGCCTGGCCAGTGCAGAAAGCCAATAAATTTCCAAAAACTAATTTGTGCAAACAACCTTGCAGCTTTCTGGATATTTGAATTTTGAAGCTTTTATATTTGTGTCTCCATCGTACTCTTTATTGCCGCTGTGGTTGATGGCAGATGGACTTGGCATAGTTACTGGATTGGGGATAGCTGCATAATGGGTTGGGGTGCCACTGCAGGTGCATCTGCTTCGCACAATCGGCAGATAATTGGTAAGGGGACAGTTTTTGCAGAGAACAGTTGCTTTGATGGCTTAGGGAAGCCACAGAAAGGATGTCTATAATAGGATAAATCTTCTAATGCTTGAACTGCGGTGGGTTAATGTACAGTTTCCCCTTGGAGATAGGTTTCCTTCTGTTCTTTGGAAGCTGTAGAAATTGTCCCTATAATCCAGGTGTCTTAAAGCAAGTGACAGACAGATCCAGGAGCATTGTGGCCCCTTCATTGCCAGCAGTGTTTAAATGAGCTCACAGTTCCCCAGTTCTGAGCAAGTGGTGTGTTTGCTCATGGGCTGCCCTGTACTGTGTCTCCATCAGCCCTTTTGAGGAAACTTAACAGATTTTCTTCCCATCTCTGCTCCCAGGGAGCCTTTAAAAAGGCAGAGGTAGCTAAAATGGTGCACTCCAAATGCATTGGGCTTCCAACACATGTCCAGCACAGCCAACAGGCACACATGATGGCAGTTGCAATGTAATAACATATGGAGGGAACTACATTGCCTGTCTCCTGATTTAGGGTACCAGACAGCTTTCCAGTTCAACATTTGCTGTAAAATCCACTTTGCTTTGTGGTGCTTGGGTAGAGAAATATACAGCACTGGTGATGATAGGACATGGAGTGCTTCAGGACCTTGAACTAGGCTGCCATTTTCATTGGGTTCCCCAGTGCATCCATCAGAACAGAACTGGCATTGAGGTTGGCAGTACTGAGCAACAGTCAAGGTTGCCCAATACTCTGCCCATGTGTGTCTCTTAAGCCAGATGTAGACAGCAGCCTGTGTCTCCTCTTCCAGAATCCGGAAATACGAAGCACGATGTGATGTTGTCATAATATGAAATTCCATGCTACACAAGAGGCAGTGGATGAAATTGAGTAGACAGTGCAATGATGCATCCTTGCATTGCTAGATGTTACGGTAGAGCTTCTCTCAGGCAGGCATTGGCTAAGCCAACAGGGGAGGAGCAGAGGAGACGTACTGAAATTAATGGACCTAAGTTTGTCATGTCCATTAACTTCAATGGATCTGCTCTGAGGAGGGCTAACATTGGATGGAACCCAGAGTTAGGAACACGCTGCCCACAATTTTTATCTTTGCCATTTAAGGCCAGCCAGAGTATTGACACGGAGCTACTGATTTTGGCAAAAACCCAGCTTCTGCTCTAACGCGTCATCCCAAACTAAAAAATAAGTGTTAAATTGCTGCACAAGAGTGCCAAAATGTTGTAGACACGTTTTACACTTTATGTTGGCCCAAGATCCACACACCTAAACACCCTGTTTCCTGCACTGGCTTTTAAGGAATCTCAGTGAGAAGAGAAGTAGCTTCTGACCCTGGATGGGACTTGAATTCCTGTTCACTCTGGAGATGAGGCTTTGTAGTGGAAATGTCGACACACACAAATCGGGGAGCTATAATTTTCTTCTCGCTTTATCTCACAAATGAGCTGAAAAGCCTGAGCAGGACAGGGCACCCGATCCATTCTTCCTTGTCAGTGGGAGAGGAGCTTGACTGGTGACAATCAAATTACGGATTCGGACCGCTCCACAGAATCTAATCCCTTCTGCGTCTCATGGCTTCTCTTTCTTCCTCTGCAAATAAGCAATAGGATTCGTAGTTTGCAAATAATAATAAGACACCCACAGCAACCTACCCCACCATTGTGTCAAACAAATGCGCCCCCATTAAACCCACTGCAAGATTAACAGTGCACATCGTGGCGGAAAGGAGTCATGCATGATAAAGTGGCCTGCATTGCAAATAATAGTTTTCTGTGTGTACAAATTAGACATATGAGTTGTTTTTTAAAAACAAACGGGCGTTGGCTCTTTGAAGTTGTGGCTACACTATAAACACTCAGTCGAAAACTGATGCCCGTGAATGCGGCAGCTAGTCATTGGGTTTGGGATAGGACTTAACTTAGGGGTCCTAGTTTAGTTTCTTCTCTTTAGTGAAAAATGCCATCAGTCTGAAGAGCCTCTCATCAGATTAGCCTCTCTTCCAATGCACAGCATTGTAAGGATTGTATCCTACTCAGAGCAGACCCACTAAAATGAATGGGCCTCAATTCATTGACTTCAATGGGTCTGCTCCCAGTGGAAGACATTTGTGAGGCATCAACAGCTTTGGAGGAAGGGGAAAACAATCTATTCTCCAGCCTTCTTTTTTATGCTTTGCAACTTAGTCACCTGCAGGCAGTTGAAATGTTATATCATCATTATTACCATTAAGTATTTATTTTTATGTATATTTAGTTACTTGCCGTAGACAAGTGGCTATTTTAAAACGCCGCTATAACTAGAACAACTTTGCTTCTGATTCACATTTTCTTTCAAGGTATCTTTGTCCATTTATCTGTGGCTCAGAGTGAGAGTGATATTTTTAGTGATACTTAAGTGAGCTGGACAGGGATTTGAACCAAATCTGATACTCGTTTTCAACAAACCACATTTCTCTTCTCCCTCGCCCCCATTTCTCCTCTTCATTTTGGCAGAAGAATGGTTTGGGAAGAACTCTTAAATATTCTGGACGACTAACAATTCCGTGCTAGTATATTGGAACCTGAATTTTTATGCAGTTCTTTGCAGTACAGGATCCTAAAATCTGGTGGGAGCTCTCCACCGCCACCTACTCTCACCTCCGAAAAGGCCTACAAATGTTGAATTAATTTATTTTTGTTTTAATACCAATCCAACGTGAGAAGAACAACCGGAAACCGGGGGCATTGCCTACATAGCTGTTGAGGGCTTTGCGACTTCAAGTGGTGATGTGCCAAGGGACCCTTGCTACTTCAAGCCTCCCTCTGTTGGGGATTCTTCACTGGCAGATTGTAGGTAGCTGAAGTGATTAGCTTCTGGCATCTGGTGTTTTACAAGAGCCTTTTTTTAAAAATAAAAAAGCAACTGTAGTGAAAGCTTTCCTGGCAGTGGAGTTAAAGGAATTTGGAAACATTAAGGGGAGGGAGAAATGGAAAAGATTCTGTTGCAGAACTGACACCTGACATTGTTTTCCAGTGGCATTGTTTCCTAGTTGCTTCACTTAAAAACTTCTGTGTCTGCGTATTTTAAATGATTATGGAAATTCTAGTTTTTACATATTTCTGAACCAAAAAGGAAGTAGCAGAGGTAGGTATTGATGGTCAGGTAAATTCTGTAAGAAAGAGTTCTCTAATTTTCTGAAGAAGTTCTTATTTTTCCTGTTCTTTTAAATTTCTGCTGTGTTTGCAGTGCTTTGGTTCTTCCTGTGAATTTATCTTTCAACTTTACCCCCCCCCAAAAAAAAATGCATGGGGGAGGGAACCACAAACACAAACCCTCTTGAAAGATCTTAAACTTCTCTGAGAAACCACAAACAGCTTTGTAGAACCTCATGATATCTGAGTTCATCTCTTTGTGCTTTAGTGGGCTGAGTCACGAATTTGCAGCTAGCTCTACCAGGATGCATCTGGTGAGTGCAGGTTTGTCAAGCTGACTTGACATGCCAGGAATCTGCTTCCTGATGATGAAGTGCCAGCGAGGTGGAAGTCCAAGGTGTATAGTTCAAACACAGGCTACAGCTTGACGCTTGAAAGGAGGCTTTGGTTTAAAAGCAGCAAAGGAGAAACCTCCTGTTCACCCTTCTTCCCCTCCTCTTCTTTTTTCTTTTCTTTTTGCACTGCCAAGTGAGACATTCTGATCCACAGCTTCAGATATGTTATGATTTTTCACATGTTGGGTCCAGCTGGATGGATGTGACATTTTGATTGCCTGCCTGCCATTCTCTCATCCCAGGTTGTTGGCAAGCAAATCTCAGGTACCTTATACTGTCTGCCACTGCAGCTGATTGCCAGGACTGGGATATACCAGTCAAGATCAGCATTGGTTGGTGCGGCTGGCTGGAGAGCAATACTGCATCTTCTAGTGCAGCGCTTATCAGGTGACACGATAGGGCCAATAGGATTCCTCTTGATCCTATAAATTTTCAGGCTTTGGCCAGGCTCCTCAATGTGAGCATCTTGCTCTTTTGAGTGAAGACAAAGTCGCTTTTGGGATTGTCCCCACCGGCTTACTTGCCTGCTGCGTGCTTTGCTTCCAGATCACCACCCCTGACCTCCTTCAGTGCTGGTTGGCCACCGATTCTGAACTAGATGGTCTGTTCCAGCATGGCTGTTGTGTTCTTATACTAGTTTCTCCCGAATTGTGTTTCAACTTAAGGGACAAATAAGTGCTAGAGGCCGTTGGACCACCTTTTCCAACCATGCTGCGAACACAATATTTGTCTCCCATAGGGGGTGGGTCAAAGCTTAGTGGGAGAGCATCTGCCTTGCATGTAGAAGTTCCCAGGTCCAACCCTCAGCATATCCAAGTAGGGCAGAAGCAAGACTATGTTCCACCTGCGTGGCTGAATTAGGTGCAGTATATGGAGTGGCCCCTGTCCTAGTCTCTTTGTTAGTGATGCTGTAAACTGAAATCCTGTATCTAATCATTGACATGAGGTGTGCTTCTCTTCCCCCTTCTCACTGGCAGCATAAAACCCCATCACTCCTATCACAAAAGAAGCAGAGGCTTAAATTCTGCCAAATCCCATCTTTGATAATACTCTCAGCTTATCTAAATTCATCCTTCAATGTCAGTTTGTTTTTAAGCATTCCACCCTGTTGAATTATTTTGTGGTATCACACTTAAGCAGTTGCAGGAATTTTATCCCTTGAGGTGGTTGGGCCTGCCTCTCTCTCCCTCTCCAGTGATCGAAGAAATTAATTCCTCAGCATACGGCCTCAATTTCAGCTTGTGGTATATAATCTTTCAGGATGAAAGACATATTTCCATAAACGTAAGAGACTTTATAGTGAAGATAATGCACTCTTAGAATTGCTGGCTGTAAAGAGATGTAGAAGGAGAGCTATTGCTCGACTCTGTCTCCTTTCCTCCTCTTTTCCCCTCCCACTTCTTCAACAATTAGGTATTAAAGCAATGGGGAGAGAGAGGGAGAGAGAGAGCATACAATATATTCTGCATGTGGATTATTCACAGATATGCCTCTTGGCAGAACAGCATGTACGCTTCCAGAAAGTGAGCAAGAGAGAAAAGGAAGAGGCACGTCGTCGTGTCCAAACGGTGTCTCAGGAGCCATCTGCAGCTCCTGGGCAGTTCAGTAAATAGAAAAGGAACAAAAATAACAAGAAGAGACACTCTTGATTGCCTTGATAGTCCACACCCCCTTTCTCTTTCCCCATCCCCCCTCAATTCTATGTAGTGGGGTTAAATGAGTCGATCAGAGACAGAGGTTGGGGGGAACCCCTGTGAATTTCAGCTAGAGCTGGTAGATCAATTACCTATTGAAACCCTTTAGAATGCCAAGTGAGCCGTATTTGGCTAGTGAATCTGGGTTAGAGAGTAGGCTTTACCTATTACAATTACACAGATATGAAGATGAAGAAGAGTTTGGATTTGATACCCCGCTTTATCACTACCCTAAGGAGTCTCAAAGCGGCTAACAATCTCCTTTCCCTTTCCTCCCCTGTGAGGTGAGTGAGGCTGAGAGACTTCAGAGAAGTGTGACTAGCCCAAGGTCACCCAGCAGCTGCGTGTGGAGGAGCGGGGAATCAAACCCGGTTCACCAGATTACGAGTCCTCTGCTCTTAACCACTACACCACACTGGCTCCTTTTGCTTTTCAGTAAGAAAATAATAAAGTTGTTTATTGCCGTAGATGCATAACTCTGCTAGAAAAGGTTTCTAGTTCTAGTCTTTAACTAGTCCAGAGGAGAACAAGCTAGTCATGTTGGCTCATTTCTTCTTCTCTCAGAGGATATTTAGAAGGCGAACTCTTGTCTCGAGGTCTGAGAGGGAAGTGTGTGGTAGAGGAAGTAATAAACAGGATGCAGCCTAAGACTAAAGGACAAGGAGATAGAGGGGGCAGCTGAAGAGGTTAATGATATAGCTGGAGGTCCCTCAATCTTTCTGTTTTAACCCATGCAAACCCCTATTCTGCACCCAAACTTCTAGTGGGAAGGGAGTATGTGTCTGAGACTGGCTAAAAAATGGACCCAAGCAGTGGGGTTTTTTCTCCAGGGGATACTCAAGGGTACACAGTACCAACACCTCCTTTTTGTTGTGGCATTTATGGTAACAACTTCATGGTGAGTACCAGCACCTATTTTTCTAGGGGGGAAACCACTGTTCCCTTGGGGCAAGCAGGGCAGCCTAAGGGTTTGGAAGGAACCTACCTGACCATCCCTCTCAGCAATGAGGTTTCCAGACTGAGGAAAGGCAGGAACTTTTCTGGGTCTTTATATTGGGACAGTGGCATGTTATTAGCGCTCTGGTGTCACCAGACTCCCATCCCACCCTAACCAGGGGATACTGGGTTTGTTGTGCGATGGTAAAGGTTTTCAAGGAAAGAAAGAAACCTGAATCAGGAAATTTCCCGGTGTCTTAAATCGACTTGGGATCTGATTTTTAAGATGTTAATTGCATCTTTAAACACTGTCAGATTTGACTGGTATTGTAACCATTATTTCTGCTACTAATTAATGTTATGAAATGAGACATTTTTAGAAATGGAAACTTTCTCCTGCAGAGAATTATAATAGCAGAATTATTTCTTCTTCTTCTTCTTCTTCTTCTTCTTCTCCTCCTCCTCCTCCTCCTCCTCCTCCTCCTCCTCCTCCTCCAAAACCCCTCAACAACTGCAGTTCCTTCTCAGTTTTGGATTAGTAATGTAGCTGCCTGTTGACAAGTAGAGTTGTTTCTTTTTGCTTGAGATGCCCTGCAGTTTTTAGTCTGAATGGGCTTTCTCAAAGAGCCCTGTATTTGAGGAAGTTCCATCTGGGGAACTTGAGTCACCGTGGATCATACACACAGACACACTGGATGCTACATTATGTGCAAATCAGCTAGAACGGGGAAACATTTGATGCCTATCCGCAAAAGATTGGGGAGTGTTTTATAGACACTCTAAAGAGGATTTCCTGTTTTCTGACATCTAGTCCGCCAGTGCTAGCCATCTTGAAGCCAATGCAGGTGCTGATTTTGTGCAGCCCCCCCCCCCTTTTACTGTGGCTTCTTGATAAATGGGGCACATTTTATGCTATGATAACATGACAAATATAACCACTTGGGCACCAGATTTTTTAAAAAATGGTTGTTGTTGCCTTTATACCCCGCCTTTTCCTCCAAGGAGCTTAAGATGGTATGCATGGTTCTTCCCCTCCTCATTCCTCACAACAGTCTTGTCAGGTAAGTTAGGCTGAGAGGCAGTGACTGGCTCAAAATCAAAATTCATGGTCAAGTGGGGATTTGAACCCGGGTCTCCCAGGTTCGACATTATAACCACTATACCACAGTGGCTCTTACTAGCTTACCTCCTTATATCTTCCAATATAAATGGTTTCATGGAAGCAAAAAAGCAAAAAGGCATTCTCATCTAATGAAAGAACATGATTTTCCCTGTCCTCTTATCAAGAGGCAGGGACAATAAAGTTTGTAGTGAAAAATAGAGAATTAGGGTGTTTTAGGATATGTTGGTTGTCCAATTTTACCGTAGAGGCTACTTTGAAAGGTCATACCGCATACAAATAACTTGTGCTTGTCATAGGGTAAGTGATTTCACGATTAGGAGCAAAACCAGGTTAGCACTGTTGGATTTTTAATGACTATTTAGCTGCAAGAAGTTTGACTTTGTTTCCTGTCTTGATTGACTTATAACTGTGTTAGGTTGTGACCTGGTCATTGCTCCAGTTTAATTATGGGGATCACTCTGGCAGTACTTGTTTTTGTGACACAGTTCCCTAGAGAATTGATCCTTAAAACAATATAAAGTGTCACAAAAGCCATATGTGACTCAGGACTCCAGTGCCTTAAGGACTGCTTCTTCGCACATGAACCAGCCCAGACCGTACGTTTGTCATGAGGTTCTTCTCCATGTGCCCCCTTAGCAGACAGTGCCGAGAGTGGCAGCATGAGGGTGTTCTCAGGGGTGGCTTCCTGCTTAGGACATTCTCTCCCTAAAGAAGCACGCCTTGCCCCATTTTTAGGTGCCAGGCAGAAACATTTTTATTCACCTATTTATTCATTTATTTTCTTTGCACTAGATCACATTTTATAGTACTTTTCATTGTGAGTTGTTCATCTAATAGAAAAGGTTGTGTGGTTTCTCTGCATTTTTGTCAGGCTAGAGGAACTAGCTGCCATAAATTTAAGATTAACTCTCTTCCTTTCTTTTTCTTTTTTAAAGATTGCGTGTATATTGAGAGTCGGCGACCAAACACTCCATACTTCATCTGTAGCATTCAAGACTTCAAATTGGTAAGCAACAGCAATTTTTAAAAACATAATATTGGGAACTTTTCAAAGACTAGTTTTTATTGCAACCAAAACCTTCCTGGCAGTTGCTACTCTCCATGGTCGTGATTCTTGTTTACCTATATCTTGTTCTTTGGCAGTCTTTATTTTTGCATTGTGAGGTTGAACATGCTACTAGGTGCCACTTTATGTAATTACTATGGTTACTACAATGTTATATTCTAGTGCACTTCTGGTAATTTCTCATAAGCTATAAATGTGTGGCACCTATGGACGATAAGGAAGAAATGCCTTACTTTTATGACCTGCACAAAGTATGTGCCTATTGCTTGCATGTTTACCATTGTGGACTTAGGTATGAACATAGGAAGCCGCTACATACCAGGCCAGACTTTGTCCATGCATCCTAACCTCCATATGCAGCTGTAGGTTAAGATCTTCAGCAAAGACTCACTAGGCAAGAACCTTTGGCCCCCCAGATGTTGTTGAACTACAACTCCCACCATCCCTGGCCATTGGCCATGCTTGTTGAGACTGATGGGAATTGTAGTTCAGCTGTATCTGGAGGTCCGCAGGTTTCCCACACCTTGCCTTATTGTTTTCAGCAGAGGGCTTTCTGTGGATACTCCTGCCGTCTGAGGTGGGGTGGATGGCAAGTTGGGAAGAGGGCCTTCACATTAGTGGTGGCCAAACTGTGGAAAGTTACCCTGGAGAACTTGGCATCTACCTTACGGGGAGACGGGGGACCTTTTTTATTTTCCCAAGCACTTTCGGTATAATTTTAACCTTTTCTTATTGTGCTTACGTTGACCTTTGATATCTTGCTGACTCTTTTAAGTCGGTTACACTGTCCTCTGTTGTCTTTTATTTGTATTTTTTATGTAACCAACCTTGGGAACATAGCTCAGTGGTAGAGCACCCGCTCCGCGTGTAGGTGATCCCAGATTGAATCTCCAGCATCTGCAGGTAGGGCTGGGAGAGCCTCCCTTTTTTGAAATGCTGGCGAGTCTCTGCCAGTCAGTGTGGACAATACTGGGTCTTGGGCAGAGATGTGTCTTTGTAACCTGCTGCAAAGCTTACCTGCAGGCACACCTAATAATAATAATAATAATAATAATAATAATAATAATAATAATAATAATTTATTATTTGTACCCCGCCCATCTGGCTGGGTTTCCCCAGCCACTCTGGGCGGCTTCCATAGAAACCAAAAAACACTAAAATATCACACATTAAAAACTTCCCTGAACAGGGCTGCCTTAAGATGTCTTCTGAATGTTAGGTAGTTGTTTATCGCTTTGACATCTGATGGGAGGGCATTCCACAGGGCAGGCGCCACTACCGAGAAGGCCCTCTGCCTGGTTCCCTGTAGCTTTGCTTCTCGCAATGAGGGAACCACCAGAAGGCCCTCGGCGCTGGACCTCAGCGTCCGGGCAGAACAATGGGGGTGGAGACGCTCCTTCAGGTATACTGGGCCAAGGCTGTTTAGGGCTTTAAAGGTCAACACCAGCACTTTGAATTGTGCTCGGAAATGTACTGGGAGCCAATGTAGGTCTTTCAAGACCGGCGTTATATGGTCTCGGCGGCCGCTCCCAGTCACCAGTCTGGCTGCCGCATTCTGGATTAGTTGTAGTTTCCGAGTCACCTTCAAAGGTAGCCCCACGTAGAGCGCATTGCAGTAGTTCAAGCGGGAGATAACTAGAGCATGCACCACTCTGGCGAGACAGTCCACGGGCAGGTAGGGTCTCAGCCTGCGTACCAGGTGGAGTTGGTAGACAGCTGCCATGGATACAGAATTGACCTGCGCCTCCATGGACAGCTGTGAGTCCAAAATGACTCCCAGGCTGCGCACCTGATCCTTCAGGGGCACAGTTACCCCATTCAGGACCAGGGAGTCCTCCACACCAGCCTGCCCCCTGTCCCCCAAAAACAGTACTTCTGTCTTGTCAGGATTCAACTTCAATCCATGAGCTGTAGCCAAGGATTGTTCTATGGCATACCACTCTGGGGGAGATAAACCATAAGTCCAGGTTCAGATGTAATTGTAAAGCCGCCATCTTCTCTCCAGGTGCCTGCTTGATTGCTCATTCTTGCCAAGCCATGGTTTGGTTTAGCATTCTGTGCCAGCTGAGCCTAAGTGTGCTTAGGTGTATTGAGCGCAGGGTCCATGTGAACATGATGCCCAGTGGGTCTGCCATCCTTTGCCACCTACATCTGCTGACCACACATGACTTAAGACAGCAGCATTATGTAGGAACTTCCTACTAGGTTGCTCTTGAGGTCAGAAAGAGATCTGTTTTTCAAAAACTTAAATAAAATACACATATTTGGGTGGCCTGTTGCTCAGCTCTGTAAACCACCATCTGTTCCTCTCCCCAAATCTATCTTTTTTCTTTCTCCCTGCCTTCCCCCTTTTCTCTCGCCGCCTTCCCCTGCTGCTTCTGGTTAACGTTGCAAAGCTGCGGTGTTAGAGAATGTGCTTCCTTTCCCTGGTTACTTTGACAGTCTGTTTCAATATTTATGTGTCTGCTATTTTTACCCCCCGGAGATCTCAATTATGTACAGTTTCTCCCCTTACAGGTAATTTTTCACATCCTTCTGATTTTTGGAGCCAGTCCAGCTTCCTTAAAAAAACCCAAAAAACCCACCCTTTTTTATGCCACTCCCCCCCCTTTCAATCCCTGCTCTCTAGCAAATTCAATAATACTCTGACATGAACAATACTGGGTGTTTTTTTTAAAAAGTGATGGCTTTTAAAGCTACGAGACGTTTTAAGCCCCATTTATGCAATTTTGCACATTAGCAGGTGCTTTGGTGTTCAGGAGGAATTGCTCCTGCAAAAAAATAATGTTGGATTACAGTGCGAGTTGCCATTCTGGGCAGGAGTACCTGCTGAGCAACAGTAATTGCTTAGGGTATTAACAGCAATGAAAGCTGAAGCTTCTGTTGTCAGTATTGGTCTGCTACAACACATTAAAGCTGTCTGCAAAACAGCGTGGGAAGCGGAGCACAATATGTTTTAGTACCTTTATGTATATCTTCTTTTTTAAAAAACAACAACAACAACACACACACACACACTGCACAATCTGACAACCTCCTTGTGTTTCTTAAATCTCTTGCTTTCAGATTTTGCATTTAGCTTAGGGTGGCAGTGATGTATAACTCTTAACCATGATGCTGACTTTTCTTTTATGGAATAGCTATATTTACAGCCTGCCTGCTTCTCTCTCTCTCTCTCTCTCTCTCTCTCTCTCTCTCTCTCTCTCTCGCTCTCTCTCTCTCTCTCCCCCCTCTCTCTCAAAAATGAAATAAAATGTTTTTATTTCATTTTACAACATATAATAAGCAGCAACTGTTAGAAACATCTTGACTGTTTTTGCATTATTCACCCATAAGAGCTTTCAGGGAACCGTGAATGAAAGGAAAATACATTATCATACCATACAAATAGCACACAGTGATATAGGTAACTCGCTCACGCTTACTTTATTTATGTGATCACAGCTTTGCACGGGTTGGGGGCGGGAATAAATAAATAAATGGAGAGCGGAGGAATAGCTGCAGAAAGGAGGTGTTACAGGAGTGGGTCCATTTGCGACTACGTTGTGATTTCTGGGTGCTAGGTTGGTGACAACAGTTTAAAAAGCTCTGCAGTTAATACCATTTCCATTTTCACTTTCTTTGTTTCTCCTTCTTGCATCCTGGGACAAGCTACAGCCAAGCAACGTAGTTGAGATCGTAGAATTGTAGCATTGGAAGGGATCCCAAGGGTCATCTAGTCCAACCCCCTCGCAAATAGACATTCCGTCGTGGTGACCGTAACCTAGGTGCCATTTGGCGCCTAGCTTATATATCTGAGTTTCTAACACTGCCAAGAGGAGGGTGGCAGTTCTGAATGAGCAGCCTTCAGTCTCTGTTGGCATAAATCTCACACTCTCACAAAGACCACCCAGTACAGACCAAGAGCTCTCAATTGCACCTTTGCCGGCGCTGCTGGCTGTGCTGCTGTTTGAAGCAGACAAGTGCCAGGTCTGGAGCTCAGCTGCTCATTGGCAGGAGAGCCCTTTCAGCTCCAAAATGTAGCCTGATTTCAGAATGGAAGGGAGCGAAGCCTGGGGAAAAATCTTTTCAAGGCTGTGCTGGCTTGATATCCTTATTCCTGTGACACTATGGAATCTTGGCAGCAAGGAAAGCCGTATGGATAGTCCCAGTTAAATACCCTCTTTTGAAGTTGCTCTCCTTTCTCTTTCTCCCGCCCCATATCCCTCCCAAAATCTTCCTTGGGCTGTATTTTGGCTCCAGTCTATTCTCCCTTTGCCATAATATTAGAGTGGTTTTACTGCCTCTTTCACCAGGTCTCTCTTGCTCATTAACTGGTGGCCCAGTTGTAAATTTTCCTCATTACTCCAGTCCTCTTTGCAAACTTTTGCCTTTGCGTTAATTGCTGGCTGACTGACTTGCCTAGAATTGATCACTCGTATTTCTCCAGTGGCCTCTTGCAGTTGTGTGTGTGTGTTTTTAAATGCAGATTTAAATCTAAAATTAATTGGTTGCCCTTCCACTGGCTGTCCTTGAGTGTATCTGAAAGTGGAAAGGGGTCAGTGTCTCTGTGTGTGTTTTCTCCAGGAAACCTTAACATTTCCTGGCACCCAGCACATTGCAGCATAGAGAGTAACACTATTGATTTGTTTTTAAGGGCACAGCAGACTGCCAAACTGTTTTAGTCTGATCTGAACCAGATCCGGTTGGCAAAGCTCTGCTGTGCACCATGATCTAATATATCTCCCTCACTCGCAGATCCTAATTCAGTGTAATGATAGAGTAGGTGGAGGAGGCAAAAAATTGATTACTGGCTCCCAGACAGCAACGGCAACTTTTCTTGTTATAACATGCCAGATGTCTTCACTAATACGCCATTTCCCCCCCATTAATTCTGCTTTTGCAGGATAGCTCTGATTGCATGAGAACCTCCAGTTTCCAGAGTGGTGCAAGTTTTAATATAGTAATGCATACACTGGCAGAAAGGTACACATATGCCTTTGTAAACATTTTGACCTGGTTCTGCATTGGAACAGATCTTTGTTTGTGAGAGATGTGCCAATATCTTTCGTTCCTCCTGGAATGATCACACCAGAGCTGGTTGCTTATCAAAGGTGGGAGTGATCCTGTATCAGCCTTCCCTAACCAGGTGCTCTTCAGATACTGCTGGGCAGGAAAAAATTCCAAAATGGACCCCCCACCGTGTTTTTATATTTCCACATCTCCCCTTCATTCAGTATGTTCATTAGGAATAATGAACAGGTGCTGGTTCTGTTTGTTGGTCTAGTGCAGCCTGATTCAGTGGTCAGAGTTGATAGGAGTTATATTCCTGCAACATCTGGAGGGCACTGGATTGTGGGAGGCAGATATAAACTATATTTTTAATAGTTTTTTCCTAAATAGCTAACCGGGTTCTCAGTACCTATTTAAATGCCCTATTTTTTAGATAAGGTATCCAAGTACCCAAGAGCCCCCAAATACTTCATGCAAATCCCTTCTTGATTGGACAAGAGTAATCTTGTTTTCCATTTGCCTGCAGCATATCGGAGTGCGTAAAGTAACAGATGATGTGGCAATTGAACAGGGCCCTCTCCAAAGTGCGAAAAGACGTGTATAGCTTTCTAAACTGGGCTTAGGGGGGCTATTTGTTTTTCTTCGTAATGGAACACAGTGGCACTGCTGTTGTTGCATTGCAGTGTACATGGTGGATGGGCTTTGTTGCACCTGTGTTCCTCTCTGTGAAAGGAACAAGATGCCCTTGTAGTGGACTTGGGTCACTTTTACACTTACTGTCTACAGACATCGTGATCAAGGCAGCAACCTTGTTTTTAAGAGGCATGTTGCGGAATTGTAAGAATGCAGAACAATGCCACACAGGCTCTCCTGCTCATGGGGATTGCATTTCAATGTTAATTTTCCTTGCACGCGTTTTGATGGTTGGAAGATTTGTGTAGCATACACGAAATAAAATGAAATAAATGCACAGAGGCGGAAGGCAAGCCCTGTGACCAATTGCTGCTTCCTCCTCATACTGATGAGATCTCCCCCTCCCCATTTAATTACCACAGCATTCAGACCTGTAAACTGGTATCAGTTTACAGATGCTTTTTGTCTAGCTGCACTACAGCAGGGGTCCCCAAACTGAGGCCCGCGGGCTGGATAAGGCCTGAGGGACTCATTTATCTGGCCTGCGGCGGCGGCCGCCCGCTCTTACCGGCACTGCACTGTGCAGCTGCCCATTTCTGGGTTGGAGGAGCACCGAAAATAGCTTGTGCGCATGCGTTGTTTGTGCACGCGCAAGTAGCATTTCTGGTGCACATCCGGGTCAGAGGAGGCCCGTGCACATGCGCGCAAGCTATTTCCTGTGCTCCTCCAACCCGGAAGTGCACCGGAAATAGCATGTGCGCACGCATGTGGGCACACGTTCCCCCGCCCTCCAGCCCGCTGCGCGATGAGCGCTGGAGACACCAGCCTGAGGCGAGGTAAGTTTGGTGACCCCTGCTCTACAGCATGGTTAATGATCATGGTTGTGCCACAACTGTTTGTTAAAAAAATTAAATAAGGACTAGCGCTGCTGAATCAGATCAAAGATTCATCTAACCCAGGGGTGCGGAAGTGATAGGCAGTCAGGACAGCCCACCTCTCAATGCTGGGTGACCCAGTTTTGCCTGCAAGGTTTGCAATCAAAGCATGTGAGTAAAGGCACAGCCCTGTGCTTTTCAAATGCTGCATAGGGTCTGCTTGCAAATCCCCTTTTGACCCAGCCGTGTCTTTCCTGCCCCACAACTGATACCATATATGGCATCTCATGTAAGGTGGGTAGACATGGCTTGGTCAAAATAGCGTTGCAAGCCAAAGATGGAGGCCTGGTGGGATTAATTAGCTGTCAGGCTAACTTCATGCTACGGGTTTTGATGCATAAATCCTTATGCAGCTTGGGACCAGGATACTGGAAAGATCTTCTCACTCCTTATATACTCAGTTGATCACTGCATTCTGGAGGTGAGGGCTTCTTGAAGATACCATCTTACCGGGAGGGTTGTTCTGCACAACACAGGAATCAAGCCTTTAGTGTGGTGTTATTTAGAATTTCCTCTCCTTTATTATTCAACATTTCTCTTGCCTTATTAGCTCCTACTGAAGTCATTCCTCTTCCAACAAGACTTTTAAGTCGAGATGTTTCCCAATCTGCATCTGTATTATAATTGTTTTCAATGTTTCATCCCTTTGGGAGGAAGGGCGGGTTATAAATTTAATAAATAGATAAAAATAAGCAATTAAGCCAGTGGGCCAGAGGTTTCCCCATCACTGATCTGGCCTATCCTCTTTTATCCTGCATCAGCCACCCTGCTGCCTCCAGGAAGCCCATAAAAGGCAAATGCCTTCCCCGTTTTTGCATGTTATGGATTTAAAAGCTTGTTTGGTTTTTGGGGGGGTGTGGGCAGAGCTCCATGATTTGCTTAACTCCTGAAAAGCTTCAGTTCTTTTATCTTGACTAATTACCAAGAAGCTGATCTCTTGGATGTTTGCTGGCTGTCATGCCTTGCTGTTAGTGCTTTAGCTGCTCTGTTGTTCGCAATATGAAGACAATCTCCCCTCCACCAGCGTCATTCATTGGCTCATTTGTTTAGATTTTGGGGGTGGTCTGTTATTGCTATTCTTCTGTGGTGGCGGCACTGGCCTTTTTCTTCTTTGCCCTATACCTTTGTCTTCCATTTTGGGAAAATCTGCCTTATCCACATTGTTCAGAAATTGGTATTTCAGGTGCATCCACATGATAGGAGCAGATTGTTTGTTTGTTTATATAAAAGCTTTTGAGTGCCCACCCCCTTCAGCTAAGCTGCATGAGACAATAACTTAAAATACAAAACAACAGTGTAGAGTGACTGTGGGGAAATTCAGCGTATAACTACCACAAAGCAGGTAAAACATCATACAGTAAATTGATACTGCCTGTTTAAAAACCTGAGCAAATTTTTAACAGCAGTCTTTGTTTTCTGGTACTGGGATTACAGGCATCCCCTCACTTACATGGGGGTTACATTCCAGTCCCCTCACTTGTAGCTGAAATTGTTGGGAACACCCTCTTAAAAGCCTTCAAATGCCCTTTTTTCCTGTTCTCCACCACTCTCTCCCACTCTTTCCTCATCCCAGACCCAAATATCTAAAGGTTGAAGCTTTGGGGCCAGCTAGAGGCTGAAGGACCTGCGAGAAAGCTGCTGCTGCTGTGCTGCCCTACACATCAGCCTTTAGACGGGGAGGCTGAGCAGCGAAAACAAAGCCCCACTATGCCTCAGGTCCTTTGGAGCTTCCTCTGCCTTCACAGATGTCCTCTTTGAGCTTTGGGAGAGTCAAGTACCCCTGGGAAAAGCATTCCGAAACAAGGGGCTGCTACTGAACAGGACCCTTCTCTGGTCCCCACCCACCTAACTTCAGATGGTGGGGAGATCCTGAGTGGAGTGTCAGATGATGAAATCAGTGTACAGGACATTGTGGTAGAATGCAGTACTTTAGGCACCCGTCATTCAGAGCTTTAGTCCCCTCCCAACCACGATGGGGTTGGCGTAAAACGTTGAGCTGGTGAGCTGATAATCTTATTGAAATGGAAAGAGATCGGCTCATGGCCTAAATATTTAGCAAGCCTTTGAGTTTTACTTCACTGTAAATCAGGCAGTGTGTGTGTAGCACAGAAAATAAAGTGGGAACTGACATGTCCGGTTGAGTTTTCAGGCTGATTAGCTTCTGCAGCATGGATGCTAATTAGATTGCCTCGTAGCCAGTGGTGGGTCTTTAGTGAATTGAAAGAGTAAAGCAGTGGAAACACCGTTGAGGACTAAGGGCTACCACTTTCGATGGTCTTGCCTGTTGTGCAGATCTGTTGCCCGCCAGATGTTGATGGTCTAGACTACTCATTATGCCTTTGAATGCCAGTTGCTGGGAATCCCAAGTAGGGAGAGGGCTGTTGAACTCAGGTCCTGCTTGCAGGCTTCCCAGTTGGCTGCTGTGAGAACAGGATGCTGGACCATCATGTGCCATTGCCTTATCAAGGCTCTTCCTAAGTTCTTACTGTTGGCCATGCAGGCTGATGGGAGTTGGTGTCTAAAGGTTACACAGTGCTGGGCCAACCTGGAGTGCCACTGGCTTCCCAGCCCTGAATTAGAAGCTAGCCAGCTTTGCAGGGTTTGTTACCCGAGTGTGTCAGTGAGAAGAGGAGAGGATTTGTCTCCTCGCTGGTGCATCTAGGCTTTCTTCCCACCCACTTCCTTTCAGGAAGCAATTATTGCAAGGGTGAGGACATCAGCATCAGCATGAAGTCTGAATTGGGCCTGCAAGTGCAGTGGGTTGTATCCTGCTATGATACCCTAAGAGTAGACTTGATTTCAATGGGTTAGGGCTGACATTGGATACAGCCTAGTATGGCTGAGGGAACTACCAGGGCAGAGAGGGAAGAAAGGATGAAAATAGGCTCAAGAAATGCAAGGTGAATGTGGCCATGCCCTACGCATAACAGCAGACATGGTGGAGAAAAGCTCACAGCAGCCCATTCATGTCCACAGCTACTTCTGATTTACAACTCCCTTCCTGGGCGTTAACCTGTTTTCACTGACAGCCAGTTTACTTTGAAAGTTTCTTCCTCTCTCCCCGTTTCCCATAATAATAGAGTTTGGGAGTCATCCAGAGAAGCTGACTAGCAGGGTGGATTCGTGACAGACAAAAGGAAGGACCTCTTCACGCAGCATGTAATTAATTTATGGGACTCGCTGCCATAGCATTAGATGGCTTTAAAAGAGGATTAGACAAATTCATGGAGGATCAGTCTATCAATGGCTATTAGCTATGATGGCTATATGCAACTCCTGTTTCAGAGACAGAATATTACTTCATATCAATTGCAGGAGAGGGCTGTTGCGTTCACAGCCTGGCTTGAGGGTTTTCAGAGGTCTCAAATTGGTCGCAGTTGGAGGCAGAGTGCAGAAATTGATGGTCCAGCAGGGCTCTTCTTATATGCTTAGGCTGTTCATATTATTTTAGAGATACAAAAACCACCCTTTACACTTCTTTTTAAACAAGCATTTGATTCTGTTGTTGCTTAATTTAATTTATTGTTGGCTCTGCTTGTACTTTGTCCTTTGCTGTAGCTTTGTTTTTTTCTATTCTCCCCCCCCCCCCCACTTTCAGCAATTCTTGTTGGGAGTAGTAGCCTTTTAAGATCCAAGACCCAAACATGCATTGGCAACCCAATTCTTTTTTTAACCACACATTTTGATGTGGTAGAGCTATAGTTTCAACCCACTGTGGAACAGGCCATGAGCTAGTAGTGGGTGCTGAACCACACATTGAAGTTCAGTGCATTGGAAGGGGAAATGAGAATATAAAAGATTTGCTTAAATGAGTAGCATTGAATTATGCACAGTAGTGCAGAAATCCAGGTGCCTAAGTCATCACTAGCATCTCATAAATTGGGTCTGGCACCTGGAGTACTGAAGGTAGGCAGGGAGCAGAGAGAAGGCAATTTATCCTTGTGTATCAACAACTGAGCTGATAGAAATGTTGGCTCCCTCCACAGTGAGTAGTAGTCTGTGCATCCAAAAGAAAAAGAAAAAAAGAGAGTAATAAAGCCTACCAGCACTGAGTCTTTCTTTTCTCTCTCTTACTTTTCTTACCTCAAGTGCAGCGTGCGCACCGGCGACTGAATATCTCCCATTTCCCCTTTGTTAGCGGTTTGCCTTTCCGAGAAGCTCTCACTGTAAGGGAATATTACAGAGGATATTTGCTTTAAGAGCAGCTTCCTGCACCGCCATCTGCTCCTTTTAACTTAATCCTGCAGTGAACTGAAGGCATATTCAATTTGTGGGCAACAGGAAACACGATTACGGTAACGCAGAGTTGATATAAACATGGTGTTTCTAACTTGATTTCAGGGCCCAGAGCAGAGAGGAAAGAGCTTGTGCTAAGAGGGGAGCTTCAGCTCTGGAGCGGTGTGTTTGCTTTTGGTGGAACTTGTAAGGAAGAGTGTGCGTGCATCAAGATTTAGTTTGCTGGCTACAGGGCTGGTACACACAAGGCAACCTTTTGCTAGTTAAGCCAGCAGTGGGCTTCCTCTGTCTGAAAGGAATAGACATACATCTGGTGCTCTTTCTGAAGCTGCTGGTGCTTCTGTGTTCATCTCCTGTGCATTCATTCTGACAGTTGAGTTGCAGGATGACATTTGGTCTAGTGTCCACACAACTAATACTGATCCTTTTTATTACTGAGCCTGACACTTTTGCCAGAGTGTCATAAGCTCTATAAATGATGTTGTACACTGTTTTGTCAAGCTAAGTGAAAAGCTGGGTATAAATCCTGAATGAATGACCAAACAATCAACCAACCATATCCAACTACCGGCTATTGTGGGGAATTATTCCTCAAGTCAAGCTTGATTTCAAGTTTTGTGAATGGACGGCAGCTTCCAAAGCCCAAATATTGGATGTCTCTCATTCTGCTGGATTTGCTCTGTGCTAACGCGGGTGGCGCTGTGGGTTAAACCACAGAGCCTAGGGCTTGCCGATCAGAAGGTCGGTGTTTCGAATCCCCGTGACGGGGTGAGCTCCCGTTGCTCAGTCCCTGCTCCTTCCAACCTAGCAGTTTGAAAGCACGTCAAGTGCAAGTAGATAAATAGGTACCGCTCTGGCGGGAAGGTAAACGGCGTTTCCGTGCGCTGCTCTGATTTGCCAGAAGCAGCTTAGTCATGCTGGCCACATGACCCGGAAGCTGTACGCCGGCTCCCTCGGCCAATAAAGCGAGATGAGCGCCGCAACCCCAGAGTCAGCCACGACCGGACCTAATGGTCAGGGGTCCCTTTACCTTTTTAACCTCTATTGGAGTAAAACTCATGTCTTGAGCTTTGACTTAAATCTAGGAATGGGGAACTTGTGGTCTTTCAAATGTGGTTGGCCCCCAGCTTCCACAAGCCCCATCCAGCATCACCATTAGTCAGGGGGCTTGCAACATCTGGATGGCCAAAGGCCAGTGCCGAATTATCAAATAGGCAGAGTAGGTACTGGGCTATGGGGCCTTTTAGGGCCCCCACGACAATGGATCAAAATAATATTGATTTGATCTTGAAAGAAAATTACATGGGGGTTTAATCTGGCATTGCCACAGGCTCCCCATTTCTGACTTGGATGTTCCCTTCCAAATCACTCTCATAAATAGGATGCCTTGGGTGAGATGTTCCCCAAATTTCAGCTTTCTTGCCTTTGGTGAAGTACCTTAACTCTCTGACACCTCCCATGAGTGAAGGAGTCACCCCCGAGCATCTTATGGCTGTGTCTTTTTTAAAGCACAGAGCTGTCTGGCACCACATGATTTGATTCCTTTCAAGTGCTTTTTGATAACTGTGATGGCTAGGAACAAGCGGAGGCTTTCACATTTCAGCATCTCAGTTTGAAAAGGAGAAGTGGGCTACAAACCCTAGTATAAAATGCACGTGTTATACGCCAATTCTGTCCTGTCCTGTGCCAGAGATGGGGTCTGGAGACAGTTCCATCTATGCTGTGCAGCACCTGTGCTGTGGAGAGGTTTGGCCATTTGGATTAACAAAAAAGATAGAACATGCATCCCCCCCCAAAAAAAAACAACCCCACACAAATCCAGATGAGACTGCGACGTTATTTCTTCTGTGTTAGAAATTATTAAAAGCTCTTTGGGGGCAAGTGAATTCACAACACCCTATCCTTGTCACAGTTTTGTCATTTTTATGAGAGCCTGACTCTAAACATAAAATCAAATGAAAGCAGTGCATATCTAGTCAAATAATTTTAATGGCACAATTTTTATTTTAGCTTGTTTTTATATTTGGTTATATTCTGCTATTTTTCTAAAATGCAAACGAGGGCTGCTGTGCTTTGCATCCAGAATGAAACACTCTGGCATGTCCAAGGACCTGAAAAATGGCGGGTTTGCCGCATAAAACGGGGCTGGTTATTAGAGGCGGTGCGGTTGCCCTTTGTTGCTTGTGTGTTTACTTGATTGAAGCATCTTGTCTGTGATGATTTTCTTCCCTCCTAGAAGGCTGATTTGAATGGAGCATAGAGCGGGATTGCCCCAGGGCCTTGTAACAATTTATAGTCTGTGGATGGAAAGAGAGAAGTGCATAAAAAGACAGTTGTGAAATGCCTCCAGTGCCCTGTAATAGAAAATCTGTGTATGATGACCTTGGCTGTGAGGGCCGGCGGGATCGTTTTAATGTGATCCAAAGGGTTATAAAGGGAAGGGAAGAATTGCTTCTCTCACCTGGAAAGGGAGCGAGACACAGGGAATAATGCCCTCACAGAGTTTCCTTTTTTCGGAGCCCAATAATAAGAGGGCTAAGATTCTTTATTACGCCAGGATAATGCTTTTGAATGCAAATTTCCCTGGGGGGTGCTGAGGCCCAGCACCAGCCACAAACACCTATGTGTTTTAATGGTCTCCTTCTCCCTGTGAATGAATTGGCTCTGTGTTTCCCCCACAAAGCTGCAGCTTTAAATTAATTCAGGGCTAATTTTCCTCTTGCCAGTTGTGGGACTATGCTTGACCTTTTCCGGTTTTTGGTACAGGGGAAAAATTGCTGATTAATATAGGCAGCAATTATTTCTCCCCATATCTCCCCCTTTCCCCTTTAAGACATTTCCCCCCTTGGATTCATTTCCTTTCCCACTCCCCTCCGTGGAAAAAAAAAAAGAAGAGCACAGTTCCTTGGAGCAGATGTCCTAGGACTGGTATAATAATCACCCTCTGTATCGAGGCTAAGTTGACTATTAAGCCACCAAGCGCACTTCATTAATGCAAGAGGCAGATTGGGTTGAGGCTATGTGTAGCAATGTTAATTTTTTTAAAAAAAGCTGCTTTGCCTGCAAATGAGAATTGACAGCTCGCTTTTAATGTGAGTCGCTGGAAATCTTTTTATTGCAGGGACAAATAGGTTGTGAGAAGGTGGCAGGGATCAGTGGGCAGGGATCTGGGTGCAGGATGACAAAGAATCAGAGGCGACAGTTTTAAGAACAGTGTGGCAGGGGCTTGTGCGGTGATTAAATTCGCCGATGCTGTCATTGAGCTGTAAGGCTGCAGATAACATTTTCTCCCCGCGCTGGAAACAAGAATCAATACCAACTCCTTGACAGGGGCTAAATTATTAAATAGAGCCTTTCTTTACAATGTTTCATTATCTGGGATTTACCTCAGCTGGCGATTTGTCAGTGGGGGCGTGCGGGGAGGAGGAGGGCGAGTGAGATTTGCTGGGCGTTTTGTATTAAAATTATTCCAGCTTGCATTATGAATCCCTTTTGGATAATTCCCCCCCCCCCTTGCCGATCTTTGATCTGCTTCTGCCAAGATGGCATTTAGCCTTTTCATACCGTTATTAAAACAGAGGGGTGGGGAAAAGATTGTGGAGAGAGAAAGGGAGCAACCTTTTATTCCTTATACTGTCGCTGATTTACAGATATGCTTCTCCCATCAGGGCCCCCCTCCCTCTTCCGTTTTGGTTGGGAAACAGACAGATTTGTGCCTCCCCCTCAGCAGATGGGTACGGAAGAGACCTTCTCTGTTCTCCCTTCCCTTCCCATGTCTGTAGGAACACTAAGCACAATCTGGGTTGCTTGTACCAAAGAGATCAGGGGGAAACCAAGGGGCCACACGTTAACTGAGCATTGTAAGTGGCATATGTTTGGGACACTGCCGTGTGTGGGGCTAACCAGTGGCAGGCAAATAGGGCAGAACATCACAGAGGGTTGGGGCTAGAGGGTCCCCATCTATATCCACAGCTGTGCTCCTGTTCTGCAAATGGCAACTTTAAATTACGAATGGCAGGCTGTTAAATAGCGACACAGCTCACCTGGGGTGAGTAACGGTAGCCTGCAAGATGGGGTGGTAGGTACTTCCCTCCAGGCTAGTAGCTTTTGTAGATTTATTTGCAAGGCTTGGGAGAGCTGACAGTTCCCTCTAGCTTTTTTTCTCTCCAACCCACACGGTCAGCTTTTATCTCACTCACCAACCCTCCCTGTTTGCTGTCCATAGATCATTTTATTTTTGTGCCTTTGCAGCTAAGGACAGGTGAGGATGAATGGACTCCTGCTATTTATAACATCCCAAAGTTATGCAGCAAGGAAGCATTGTATATTTTATAACCTGACCCAAGGAGGTGCTAGTGGGAGGCTGCAAAGCAAGATCCTTTCTCCAAACAACTACTAAATATCTTCTTCCTGTATTCTCTGCAGTCCCACACGTGGGATTTTGCACCACCCAGTACAGTGGTACCTCGGGTCCATTCTTAACCTGAAACTGTTCTTAACCTGAAGCACCACTTTAGCTGATGGGGCCTCCTGCTGCTGCTGCTGCGCCGCCGGAGCACAATTTCTGTTCTCATCCTGAAGCAAAGTTCTTAACCCGAGGTACTATTTCTGGGTTAGCAGAGTCTGTAACCTGAAGCGTATGTAACCTGAAGCGTATGTAACCTGAAGCGAGGTACCACTGTATTGGGAATGACTTGTGACTCCTTGCCCTTTGGCTACTTGCTCAGTCCTCTTCTTTGGGGAAGGGTTGTAACTCAGTGATGTAGCACCTGCTTTGCACACAGAAAATCCCAGGTTTGATCCCTGGCATCCTCAGGTAGGACTAGGAATGCCCCTGCCTGAAACCTGAGAGAGCAGCTGCTAGCCCGTGTTGACCATACTGGGCTAGATGGACCCATAGCCCGATTTGATACTTGACAGCTTCCTATGTTCTAACTGCTGTGTTTAGCAGATGCTCAGAGAGTGTATATTATCTTTGCACTGTTGCACATTAGGACAGGGAGGCTCCTTCCCTCCTGCCTCTTTTTAAAATTCTGTTTTTTTACAGAAATATGCTTTTCAGAGCTACATCCTGCGAGAGCAGACTACATGGGCCAACATCAGGCAGCTTGATGCATGCCTTTGGATTTTTTCCCCCCTCTTGAGGGCAAATGCAAACTTCATCAATGTCCAGTAGTTAGTCCACTGTAGTGGTTTACCACAATAGTCTTTTAAACAGATTATGCTCTTAATGGTGGCTGCAGGTTTAATTTAATATATTTCCTGGCTCCAGTAGTAAGTCTGGTGTAGTCAGCCTGGTATGACACTGAGTGACAGTCATTTATTTTAGAGCTCTCCTTCTAAATCCCTTCCTAAGAATTGTGTAGCATTCTGCGTTTCTATAATACAGAAACCAATCCTGTAATAAAAATCATGGTCTCTTTTTAATATATATGCACAAACTAGTAGTCCTCATAGTTCTTGAAAGGGATCGATTGTTCCCAATGCTCAGGAGCCAGATTTCCCCTCTTCTTTGCTCAACACACATTAATTGCTTTTGCTGGCCTTCCACCTATCCGATCCCAAGCCTAAGTCTCAGTTTCTGCAGCGTTGGACAGGTCCTTGTAAGCCTCTTGTTTACCGTAAGACACAGTGGTGCTTGCCTTTAATGCCAGCCATATACCGTATTTTTCGTCCCATAGGACGCTCCGTCCCATAGGACGCACCTAGTTTTTTTGGGGGGGGGAATAAAGGAATTCCCCCCCTTTATTTCCCCCCCCAAAACCAGGTCGGGGAAACCAAACCATTTCAGGGAACAGCGGGATGGCGGCGCTGCGCCTCCCCGCTGTCCCCCGAGCTTGTGGGGCTGGCCGATGTCTGCCCGAAGCACGGGGCGCTCTGTTTCAGGGCGCCCCGCGCTCCGTGCAGCAGGCTGCTATCCGCAGCCTAGGAAGCCTTGCGGGAACTCCCGCGGGCTCCCCAGGCTTGCTGATAGCTTCCTGAAGCCTGGAGAGCGGAAGGGGTCGGTGTGCACCGACCCCTCTCGCTCTCCAAGCTTCAGCGAAAGCCTGTATTCACCCCATAGGATGCACACAGATTTCCCCTTCATTTTTGGAGGGGAAAAAGTGCGTCCTATAGGGCGAAAAATACGGTAGTTGCCTTTGCTTTGCCTTACTATCTTCCCGTCCTATGGCTGCGTTATAACCTGGCTTTAAAGCAATTTAGCTTTAAAAAGCTCCCTACTCTCCCCTACTTCCATTGACAAGATGTTCAGGAGACAAGGCAGGGTGTGTGTGCGCTTATGGTGGTGGATTATAATTCTGCTTGCTTTTGTCCCTGTCCCCATGTGAATGAGGAGATACATAACTATTTTTTTTATTCATTTAAAGGAGAACATTATGGAAGGGACAGGATGCAGTAGTGGTGTGCTGACAGGAGCTGTAAAAATTGGTGTGAATTTATTTGTATCCATCCCTGTGACCTAATTGCCTGGATTCTTAATTATGCAAACCTCTTACCAGTAATGCTCCTGCACCTTGGACCTCTCGCCTGCCGCTTTCCCCCCACAGTCTCATTTCCTGGTGTTCACCCAATGTAAACACAGCCATTTCCTACACCTGGTGTTCAGATAATTGGCTGCTAAATAAAACAGAAGCTGTCTTCTTAGAACGAAGAGAACACACACACACACACACACACACACACACACACACACACACGGCAGGTGATGGGCTTCTTTTTTGCATCTAAAAATAATTCAACCCTTTTTAAAAAAATAACTATTGGGAGCAATTGGAGTTAAAATGAATTTAGCCAACTCCTTTAAGTATGTCAAATAGCAAGAACATCTGTTTTATTTAATATTGCCCCTGACCTTTAGGATTATTGAAGTTGAGATCTTCTCTGTAGTCATCGGGGGGTACTTGGAGCACTGTTCAGGTTTTGTGTGTGTGTGTGAGAGAGAGCGAAGATAAGTCCCCAGAGTCATGTTATTACACTTCATAAGTCACTAAAGAGAATTCATTAGAGAAATTTGTTTTCGCACTTTCAGAATGGGCTTTTATTTCCAAGGGAGGTGGAATGTCATGGTGATCACTAAATTTGAATGTGGTGGTCTCTGTGACTATGCAGTATGGCTAGGAAATGGTTTTTGGACTCCTTGACTTGTTTCCAAGGTAGAAAAAACATTGGTTGGGTCTCATTGGTTGGCTTTGTGAAGGAAGTGCTCAGTGTTGTTTTTCTAGAAAAAAGAGGTGCTGGAACTCACTATGAACACCTCCCTTGTTCTCTTACAATGGCAATGGCGCCCACCTGAGAGGTGCTAGAACTGAGTTCCTGTGAGTTCTGGCTGAAAAAATGCCCTAGAAATACTTATTTCTTTTTGGCTTTGTGCGTTGTTGAATTCTCAGCTCGAATCTGGAGCAACTTGCAATTTTGATGAAAGCGATCGGTTGGGTCTGTATTAGTTTGGGGCCATTTAGATGTATTTTGAGAAGATAATTCTTTAATTAAATTAGCAGTGTATAAGGATTCTCCTCCGCCCATCCCCTTTCTGCTCTCTGTGTAGCAAGTTCGTTAATCCTAAACGTACTTCTCTTTTCCCTCCCTTCAAGTGTGGAAATTGCTTATCTACATAGTTCAGAAAAAAGAAACAAAGTGGAGATTTCAAAACTGCAATAATGCTGTCTAATTTGGAAGGAGCTTGACCCTACTCCTTAAGAGCAGAATTCTTCACACCTGTTGTCTCGCTACTATTTGTCACAATCCTGTAAGGGGGGGGGGTTAATATGACATGCTATTCAGTGACTGAGGCAGAGAGAACAGCTCTGGGTCTGAGGCCACCCAGCAGACTTCTAGCAAAAGTGACGTTTGATAATAGGATCATACATAGAATCTAGTACGCTCTGTTGCTCAATGCACACAATACAAAGCCGCCTCAATGGATAACTGTCCAGTGAGGGAAAGCACATTCCCTTCTTATATTTATGTCCCACCTTTTCATTGCCTTATTATTATTGTTGTTGTTATTATTATTAAACCATATTTATATATTGTCCTTCAACAAGAGACCACAGGTTGGTTTACAACATAAAACAAAATAGAGTAGAAAAACAAGGAGGGGGGAGACCATAACCCAAGGCAGCCTCCCATCTGGTTCCCATGAATTTTACCCATCCAGACACTGATCATCTCCAGACCTTCTTAACCCTATGGTTAGTTAAATTGTTATAGTGTCAGACTGTTGTCACAGTCAATCAGGCTCTCTTAGGGGTGGTCTTCAGCTAAGGTTTACTCAGCGCTGACCCACTGAAATGAACGGACTCCTCTTAGTTATTATGCTTTAATTTCACTGAGCAAAACTGGGCTTAAGTACCACCTTAATGTTCTACCAAAGTGTACCTAAATCTAGACCTTCCTTCTTCGGCAACAGAGAACAAGGTTTGCTCTTTGACTGTCCTTCAGGTATTTGAAGACTGCTCTCAAGTTCCCCTCTCCGTTTCCTCTTCTCCAGATAAACAAACCAAACGCCTCCAACTTTTTCTCATAGGACTTGTCTCCTACACCAGTGAGTATCGTCACTGAATTTGGGTTTTCATTCACTGTCTAGTTTCTCAGCCACTTTGCTTCCGGACACTTGGAACATTATTTTACCTATGTATGGTGAGGGGTGAAAGAGGCAGCTCTGGGACTGTGCAAACCACAGAAATATGGGGACTCCAAATCTTGGAGCTGCAGCCATCACTCTTAGGAAAGAAGGCTATTTAATATCTTGGATAATGGGCCCAAAATGGGCTGCACATTTATTACAGGGTTTCAACTTCCAAATCAATAAATCATTAGATTGTTTGTTTGCTTTTATTTGTTTAAATATTAATTTTATTATAACCACCACCACCACCATTTGGCTAATACCCTCTTAGATAGCCCTCTCGGGATGGAAGAGAAGGCCAAAACTCAGTAGTGGTAGCTGCTGTACATGCAGATGGTTCTAGGTTTGAGGCCCATCATTTCCTTGTAGGGCTAGGATAAGGTCACTTTCTGAAATCCTGGAGGGCTACTGTCACTGCAAGCAGTGCTGAGTTAGATGGACCTTTGATCCGACTCCTCTCTTCAAAGGCTATCTGAAGGACCTTATCTCCTACCTTTCTCTTGGTCCTGCCACCTTCACAGGCATGCTTGGCGAAGGACATGAGACAGGGCCTTCTTGGTGGCCTCTCTGATTGTGGATCTCCTTTCTGGGGGAGGCTAGGCTGGCCTCTGTGTTTTCTTTTTGCCAGCAAGCAAAAGGAACACTTTCCTGTTCCAGCAGACCTTTGGCCACTTATTGGCTGCTGTGGTGGGGTCTTTTTGAGTACAGTGGTACCTCTAGATACAAACGGGATCCGTTCCGGAGCCCCGTTCGCATCTAGAAGCAAACGTAACTAGTGACAGCACGTCTGCGCGCGCATGCGTCGCTTTTCACTGCTTCTGTGCATGCGCGTGATGTCATTTTGAGTGTCTGCGCATGTGCAAGCGGCAAAACCCAGAAGTAACATGCTCCGTTACTTCCGGGTTGTCGCGGAGCGCAACTCGAACGCACTCAACCCGAAGTGCATTCAACCCGAGGTATGACTGTACAAGTCTTTTTAAATGATTATAGGCTTTTCTGTGCTTTTTTTTTAAAAAAAAGGTTACTCAATGGTTTTTTAAATATTTATATTTATTGTGTGCATGTTTTTTAACTGTATCTGTTTTACTTTGTGCTGTGAGCCACCTCGGGTCCTTGACTGACAGCAAGGCAGTGATATAGATAAATACAACAGTACCTGCTATGCTATAATGCACAAGTGCAGCTAAATGTATATTTCCTCCTTCAGAATGATTCCTGCTCTCCAGTATGGGTATTTATTCAGATTTAATCAGTTGATTAAACTCATATTGTTAAAATAAAATAAAAAGCTCTCATACGTTGAGTGAGAGCCACAATTTATTTACTCAATGCACCAGTGATATTTTGGCACACTGAAGTTCAGAAACAATAAAAATGGATTGGCATGCTTAATGGAAGGCATTCCGTGTATCAGCCACCCTTCCTTTGAAGAGCTGAAATGTTTGAGCTAAGTCCTGGGAAGCCCTCCCTCCTCCCTCTTTACCACCACCTCTCTTTCAGCTGAGTCACAGATGGTAGAATTGGAGCTGCTGACCTTCAGCTCCTTCTCCAAATATTTGTTCTTCTGCCTCAGATCTATCTTTCAACTACTGGGTAATCTGTCTGTCAGGCACACAGCCACTTTAACAAAAGAAATCCTTCTTTGACTTTGTATTCTTTATTAGTTCCCCCCAGTTTCCAGCTGTCACGAAGGGTGGGTGGCCCTTTCAGTTTGTTGCGCCAGGCATGTGGACCGTTGCTTGGATTGCCGTGCACCCAGATGTGCTGAGTGGTAATGCCGAAGACGCGCCATCAACATGCTTTTGTTACATTGGTGCCATAACTTGAAAGTGTGGTGTCAGCTGAGTGGCACTTGGGACAAGTTCCCCCTTTGCCCAATAAAAGCTCACTCAGGACCCTTAGATCTGCCAACCTCAGGTGTCCAAAAGTGGAATGCGCATGGCACCATGTATGCATTTCCTTTTTTATTTTGTGAACCTTCAGGGCACTCAGCTGTACAAACTTTGCACCCCTTCCTCCCTTTAATCACATTTACAGTCATTTACTGAACCCTGATTCCAAGCAAGTTACCTTAAATAGAACAGGAAAAGTTTATGAAGCCTCTGTCTTGGAAACTTGTACATTTCTGGCAAACCTAGACCTGTGGAATCCTTCTCTACATAACTGGAAATTGTAAACAACTCTGGAGATGAATCTTTTGAGACTCCAGGGTGGCTCTTGAGGACACTTCTGTACCAAAATATAACAGTTAAACAAAGAGGGAAAACTACCTGGTATTTGGTCTCCTCAGTACCCAGAAGTTGGATGTGAACCTTTATTTTGAAGTTCAGGGAAGATGCCACAAATATTAGCGATGGCTCTTTAAGGGGGATGGGGGACAAAACTTGGACACAGGAAGCTACTTTATACTGAGCCAGACCATTGGTCCATCTAGCTCGTTATTGTTTACACTGACCCACCGTGGTTCTTCATGGTGTCAAGCAGGAGTCTCCACCAACCCAAATAATTGATTCCAGGGATTGAACCTGGGGCCTTAGGCATGCAAAGCAGATGCTCTGCCATCAAGATGCTGCTTCCATAATCATTTTCTTTTATTGAAAGTTTTCAACACAGAATACAATAAAAACGAAACTAATCTAAATAGAAATAAAACAGACAGAAAAGATAGGGGACGAGGAGGAGATATCAAGGTTGTATCTTAACCCTTATTCCACACAAAGGGTGAGCCCTCCCTGCTCTCACCTTGGAGTTTTCCCCTCTTCCCCCATCCTCCTACCCTGGGAGATTCTCTCTACCCCACCTCTCAAACAGGGCCCTTCATCTTCCATCCATCAGCGCTCTCTCTCTCTCTCTCTCTCTCTCTCTCTCTCTCTTCATTAACCCAAAATAGGAAACATCAAAAAACAAAACGTAAATATAGAGATAGTGTTAGGAAAAGAAAGCAAAAATTAGAAGTCATAGAAAAGGAGAGATAAGAAGAAAAAATAAGGGCTCACGATATAATCAGGGCTTTGATTCTTCATCTGCCAATTATGTATATAAAGATTATTCAAAATATGCAAAATATACACTCCAGGATAAGATGCTGCTTCCCACCGTAAAATCAAAACATTTATGACAGATAAAAATGTGAAATGATATCAAACCCTGGGAAAAGGCCCTCAGAGGGAAGTGCAAATCTGATATTTTCTCTTTATTCATCACGGTCATCTTGCTATAAGGTCTGTGGAGCAGACTCCCTGTACATCGCAGTTGAGAGCTAGTTCATTGTATCTTGCTTTTGGTGTTTCATTGGATGATGATTTTTATTTTAACCTAGGCAGACGCTGCCAATCCTCTGTAAGGCCCTCTCTCTTGCTGGGCAGAGTGAGGAGTGGCAACTGGGAGGTATAGTGCCGCATCAGTACTGGATTTCAACATACCCTCTTGATGGTGCTGAAGAAAGCAGGGTGGGTGGGGACTCCATTGCCTTCCGTTTTGGAGTTGGAACCTTATCTAGTATAACCAAGGGAAACTGCTGCGGAATAAGACTTCTTGCTTTACATTGTGGGTTGTTGGGTCCTTTGCCTTCTCTGCCCTCTCTTCGGTTTGGGTTAGAAGGCTGGCTAACAAGGCGTCCACTTACTCAGAAGTTGCTGCCAGCAGCCTTAAAGCTGCTACAGAACTTCTGTGAGCTGGCTTGCTTTGTGCCAGGCAGAAAGAGACTCTTTTGCTCACTATTATAGAAGAGAAGCTGAAGAAAGGGCCCCTGCTCCTGGTACTTAAGAATGTGACTGTGGAGAACCTCAGAGACTAATTTGCTGGAAACCTTCCCTGTCCTAGCAGTCCTTCAGGTTTTCTTGTGGAGGGATCTAGCAGGAGAGATAGAAGCTAAGCAGCCGCTCAGTAGGGCTAGGCAATATATCAGTATATTGTCCAACACTGGTTTGAAGTTCACAGTGTGATACTTGTTTTATAATATTTGAGCTGGCAATATATCGCGAATCACAATGTGTGCAAGGGTTAGGCGATACCTGGTTTTCAACATTATGATAACTCACCAGCTAAACATTGCAGTAATTCACTAGCTAAACGTTGCAATGTTATCACCAGTTAAACATCATAGTTACAGCAGCTAAACATTGCAGTGTTATCACCAGCTAAGCATCACAATCTACCACAATATCTGAAACAAGGATGGAACTATACAGAGGCAAACTGTCCTGGAAACTGCTACTACTTAGGGGTCTAAAATGGACAAATGACAATATTATCAACCATTGAACACTCAGTTTTATCACTAGGCATGCCAAAATGCACCCCAACAGGACTTTTGGTTTTTGGCTTGGCTACCAAATGGTGGGATTCAGGACAATCCAAAGTACGGCGATGAGTCATACTGAATACAAACAATCTGGTACTGCCAGTAGCGGCATCCTGCGAGGCATTGCACTGGCGACGGGAGATGGCAGCAATAGTAGTGGCAGCCTGTGAAGCCTTGTGGCGACACAAGCAATGGGGCTTGCGAGGCCTCGCCGTGGTGGCAAGAAGTGGCAGCAGCCTGCAACTCCTCCTGGCAGTAGTGGGAGGTGGTGACAGAAGCTGTGGCAGCCTGCCTCAGCAAGGCCTTGCAGGCCACCTCTGCTTCTGTCACTGTCTCCTGCTGCCACTGCAAGGCCTCGCAGGCTGCCACTACTGCCACCGCCATAACAAGGCCTTGCAGGCCGTTGCCACTTTTGCCACTGCTGTCCACTGCCGTGGCAGTGCTTTGCAGGCTGCTGATTATTGTGCCCCTGCTGCCAGGCTGCTGCTGCTTCTTCCCCTCCCCTGACATTGTTGATTCTGCCGCCACCAGGCTGCTGCCTCTTCTGTTTCCCAGTAGACCTGCTGCCAGTCCGGCAGTCCCAGATTGTTTGTATTCATGTTGACTCATCACTGTACTTTGGATTGTCCGGAATACCACCATTTGTTAGCCGAGCCCCAAACCAAAAGTTTCATTTGAATGCATTTTGGCTTGTCTGCTGCTGAAAGTGACCATGAGGTGATTGATAATATCATTAATCCGTTTCAGATCCTTAAACAGTAGCAGTTGCCAGGACATTGTCTTGTTCGCCTCTGCATAGTTCCTTATTTCAGATATTGTGATATATCGATATATTGCGATATTTATCTGGTGATATATCACTATATTGAAAACCAGTTATCGCCCAGCCCTACTGTTCAGCTGCTCAGATTTGTTGGTAACTGGGCTCAAATTGAGCCTCTGTGGTGACTAGTGAGTATGGTGGTAGAAACTTAGATTGTCTCCCAGGGAGGACAAAGGGGAAGGGCTGTAGCTCAGTGGCAAATCATCTGTTTTGCATGCCAGAGGTCTTGGGTTCAATCCCCAGTGGCATCCCCAGGTAGGGTTGGGAGAGAGCCCCTGAAATTCCAGAGATCTGTTGGCAGTCCTTGTAGGCAATGCTGAACTGGGTGGACATATGTTTTGTCTCTGTATGTATGAGGCACTCCCTGTGTACTGCAGCATGGCAGAACTCAATTTGTGGTCCTCTTTCAGTGGTGGGAAAAGGTAATTGTCATACTTGTGTTCCCCTTTTGGCAGCTGCTGCTCTTCTGATGTTGTGGCTGGGCTGCATTGCTTGATGGCAGCAAACACAACTGTTCTTGGTTTGCCCTTTGCACACAGGAAAAGTTGCAATGGAACGATGAAAGAATTCAGTTATTGCCCTGGGCTTCACCAACCAGAAGGTTGGAGCTACAACTTCTATCAGTCCCAGCTACCACGGCTCAACTCTGGATGTCCCTTTTCATTTTTGTTATAGCTTACAGCCAAACAATACAGGAGTTTGGTTTTTTTAACGACTTCTGGTACATTCTCAGTGATACTTTGGTTGGTTAGTTAGTAATCCAGAACAAATGCTCTTTAAAAGAGCTTTGGGGAAAGAGTGCAGTGGAACAACTTCTTTGACATGGCTGGTTCTGCCAACCTCTTTCCCAATAAGAGGTTCTGCACATCTTGGCATCTTCTGCCAGTGACCAGCCTGAGCAGGCAGCTGGAGTGGTGCCATGTAGCTTTTCTCTGCCAGGGGAAGGACTAGTGTGGTGCAATGGCAGCCGAACAGCCTTCAGAGCTTTCTTGGGCACCTGCCCTGACTTTATAAAGAGCTGGGGCAGGCAGTGGGCATGACTCAGAGATGTGGTGTGTGTGTGCAAATACGTTGTACAATGGAGGAAGGAGACTGGGAAGAATAGGTAGGTGGACAGTAGCAACACACTAATGGTGAACCAGGTGTGCACAAAATATAATGTCCCAGCACCCTCAAATTTTCCAGGAACAAGTTGCATGCTTGATAACAAAACTGTGGCCTCCCCCCCCCCCATGTCCAGTTACTCTTAGCAGCCAGGTGGTGGATGGTTGACTTCAATGCCCAGAATATCTCCCTTGCAGCTGTTGAGACCACAGTGGCAGTCTCTGCAGCCCAGATGTTCAATTTATAGTGAGATCCCTTTAATTAAGACAATAAAATATACATGCTTTGGCCCTGTCAAGGATAAAGATGTTAATTTATGCTCTCTATCTTATTGTAGTTTTTGGTGAGTCACCCTGGGCTTCTTAACTCTGTCGTGGATTGTCAGACAATCCCTTGTCTTTTCAAGGGAGTTTTTAGTCAGACAATCCCTTGTCTTTTCAAGGGAGTTTTTAGTCAGACAATCCCTTGTCTTTTCAAGGGAGTTTTTAAAAGAGAGGTTACCTTTTTGTGTGCAGATCAATTAGATAATTTCAGCTCCCTGGTGCCTTTTTAGCTTCCAGGCTTATCACAAAAAAACCCCACATCAAAAGTAGGAATGTAATCCATAATACTGTCTTCTGCTCTGGGCATCTCCCTCAGAAATACAGCTACTCTGGTGTCCCCGTCCCCCCACCCCAAATAACCTTTCTGTCAAAAAAATCACATTCCCCAGAAGGTTATGTTTTTTCTCCTTTTGCCAAGTCCTCATATCTCCTGGCCTCCGACTAAGAGCACAGCTTTACATATTTGTATTACACAAGCGCTCATAAGAAATTTCATCTCCTTGTGCTGTGTAACCTGATCAAAAAAATACCACTGCGACCTAGGTAGACCAGAATGGAGTACAGCCCATTGTGTTAACGCCAGGCAATGGGCTGCTGGAAAGCCTTCTGAATCCATTGTGTATGTATGTGTTTGCTGATTTTCAGGTTACCGTCTGTGCATTTAAAATATATATATAAAAATCTCAAAATATTGTTTGTTGCCTTCTAATCTAAGCTTTTTGAGTTCCAGAACAGGCTGGCCCCCTGAGCAAAAAAGATTTTCACACTCTGAAGTGCAAAATTCCATTGGCGTGTGGTAAAATATCATCATAAATCTTTCATCTGGATGCTGCAGCTGTTGATTTCATCCCTCCCCCCCCCCATCCCTGCATTTGCCTGTGTAACCTGCTACTCTGTGTAATTCTGTCTGCTGCATAATCTTCACCTCTGATTAGGCAGGGCGTGACCCCCGGGTGCTCTTTCTTCCTACACAGATGCTTGCTGGCTTTGGTTGGTGAACAAAACAAGACATGGAAACGTGAAGTGTGGTTGTGAGCTTTTCCTTTTTAAAGTGACACACACAAGAAAACTCCAGTAATAAATCACAGCAATAAATAAACAAAGAAATAGGCACTGTGTGATTTTTTTTAAAAGTACAGCCAATTGAAACTGTGACTTTGGAAACCCTGAGATGCCTTAATTCAAATATTAGTAATGAACACAGGGACACAGGTAGCTCTGCCTGATACAAAATCAGATCATTGGTCCATCTATCTCAGTATTGTCAACAGAGACTGGCAAGTGCCTCCCACCTGAGCTCGCTAAAGTGCAATAACAGCAAAGTGTTTTTATGTATGGGTTCTCATGGGTCTACAGTGATGCTCAATAGACCTGCCCTTTACCTCTTATCAATTGGGTATGCACCACAAGACATACTTCGCAATGCTTAGCAATGCATAGAGGTGTTAACTCTCTTCAGGGAGAGATTTCCCTGAAGATAGGGAATTTGTTAGAAAAATTAAAACCGGTTATTGTGCCATCAACTTTCAAATTTGCAGGAATGTCCATTAATCCACATTTCCATCCATCTCTTCTGAATGGTCAACATGACATTGCTTGAGGTATTTCTCTTTTGAGAGCCAAAATGGTGTAGTGATTCATGGATTGGATGTAGACCGGAGTGACCAGGGTTCCAACCCCACCCAGTCAGAAAGCCGTACCTGACTCACTGGGTCGCAATGATAAAAAAAATTGGGGTGATCATGTGTGCCACACTGAGTTCCTTGAAAGGAAAGATCAGATAAAAATTGTACCTAATGCTGTGCTGAACATACAAAGTACTGTGCAGAATATACAAAGCAAACTGAAGATGTAGATAGAGAAACATGCTCATCATCTCAATTAAGGTAATGAAATCTAATTAAAGATAGCCAGAATGTGTGTACACAGAACAATTCTGATAGCTGGAACATTGAACATGCAAATAATTCATAACAGGAATGTTTGCTTGAATAGTCAACAGTTGCTAGGGCAATAGTGCATATGGTATGCAATTGCAGTACATGATCAAATGAGAGCCAGTGACCAGGGTCTAGACAGCTGAGCCACTAATTCTATGTGCCCCAAACGGGTTTTGGGTTTGTGCCTCTCTGCTGCAAGATGCAGTGATAGCAATTGGCTTAGGTGGCTTTGAAAGGGGATCAGGCGCGATTTACCAAAGACAGGTCTATCCACAAGGATGAGCTTTGCTAGTTAAAGAGTCTTCCGCAGTGGCATTCCTCTGAATATTGGTTGGTGCTGGTAGTGGCAGAGCAGTAGTAGGTAATTGTTATCTCCATCACGCCCATCCTGTGGCCTTTCCAGAAGTATCTGATTTGCCACTGTTTGCAAACAGTCTGCGTGAGCCTTTTTGCTTTATCCAGCAGGGCTTGTCTTGGGTTACTCAAGCAGCAGATCCCTTGTATTATGTGGCAAACCACTTTTCACTCTGCAGGGGCCTTTTAGAAGCTGTGTGTGCATGCGAGTGTTTATGTACAGTTACCCACCCACCGACAATCTTTTATTTAAAAATGACAAAAGATCTGCTTTATGTTATGGAGCTTATGAAAAAGTTCCAACAAGAAGGAATTTTGCTGAATGGGAAAACCTGATGATGTGAAAATGTTGACACCCTTTCGCATTCACGCAGTGTTTGGGATGACAATCCCTTGAATGCTGGCAAAGTGCTGTCAGGTCCCTCAAATAACTCAGCAAGAGGGAATGGATTTGTGCAGAATCCCAACCCCATCCCCAAGTTTCCTGCCCTTGGTGTGACGCTCCTGCTTGCCGTTGTGGGATGCCAACGTGGCAAGTCTGACCCCACTCCACCCCGCTTTTCTTTCTGTTTTAGCTGAAAGTACAAGAGAATTGCCGTTGATTCTGTGGGTTGGTTGGTTGTCTCCTGGTGTTGTGGTTTGTCACAACCACATCCTGCTGAACTGTCTCAGTTTCCTCTCGCCCCCATGAACTACTTTAAACCATATTTTTAACCACTTTTTAAAAAAGCAGTTCCGTCCTATGCAGTTCGGTGTTTTTGGTGATTTAGCCTTTTCATCCCCTATCAGTACTCTGTTGTTAAAAGGCCATTTTTCTTGGTGAGCTTCTGGGGGATCTTTGTCCCTCCTCTTGATATTTGCAAAGGTGAGGAATCTATTGGAGCTGCCTGTGCCGACTTCAAAGCTTGTTTTTAATGTTAGCAATAGATGCTGCAGCTGGTGCTGCTCAGCAATTAGATGCGAACTCAGTGCCAGAAATGGCATTTTAGTAGCAAATGCCAGGAGCCCTCTGGAAGGGCGTCTTCACTTGGGCCTCACCTTCCTCAAGGTTTAAAGTCTCAGGAACCGTAATGGAATTTAATTGCCGGGGCACTTATTCGATGCTTAGTTAAACGCATTCACAGTACCCGTTAGTTGTTTAGGTAACTGTTTTGGTTATTGTGCTTGACACTGAGTGTGTTTGATTTACAGCGTCCTCTGTGCCCTGCGCAGCAATAGAAATGCTAATCAGGCAAAGTGCGGAAGGAGGAGGGTTGTGCTATCAATACTCCCTTCAGCAGCCCTGCTGCCAAATTTGCTTTGGTGGGAGAGCCCTAATCTGTAATCAGAGTAGAGTGGAGCAGGAAAGAGGTTGAGTGGGGAGAAGAAAAGCTGGGATCAGAAGTGTTTATGGCCTTCTTTTGAATTGTTCTAATAAGAATTGTCCCTTTCGTATTGTTTCAACACTTCCTTGCCTTACTAAGCAACCAGGAGGTTCCAGGTCAGCTGCTGCTGGGTCAGTTTCATTGCAAATAAAGAAAGGGAGCACTTCAATCCTTGGGTGTATGTTGTGATACCTATTTGTTCATAAATATATAGGTTGAGCTGGGAAGAGAGCAGGCAAGCGACCAGATGCAGTTCTTTGTCTTTTCATGCAGTGTCACAGTTGCCCCCCTCGCCTCCAAGGCAGTCGCATGACCTTGGAGCCTCCTCCTTCAAGTCCCTTTCACCCAACCGAACTGCTAAACTCAGACCTCTTTCTTCCTTGGCTACATAATAATAATAATAATAATAAATTTTATTTATATCCCGCCCTCCCCAGCCAAAGCCGGGCTCAGGGCGGCTAACAACAATAAAATAATCAGTCAAATAATCACACAATCTAAAAATTCCATTATAAAATTAATTAAATCAAATTGATGGCAACCAATTATGCAGAATTATGTGCAGGTTGCCAGAGGAGGGAGTCAGGCTGTGCCCTGACCAAAGGCCTGGCGGAACAACTCTGTCTTGCAGGCCCTGCGGAAAGATGGCAGGTCCCAACTACCAAGCTGTTTCTCTCTGCCCCCAACCAAGTTGTTCAGTAGTGAGTCACCACCAGGCCTCAAAAGTCACCGTGGCTCATTTCAGTGAGTGTATTCTATCCATCAGTGCCTGTTGAGGAAATTCCTGTAGAGATTTGTTAAGAGAGAAGGCAGAATCTGTGCAGTCTTGTGGCCTTTAGATTTTTGCACTTGGAAAGACTACAGGATTTGAGAGGAAGAGAGATGATGGGGGCCATGTTCTCATAACGTCTGTTCCTCTAAGTGGAACAACACTGTAGAACACCCTGGCTTGGTTCAGATGTCAAGCTAAACCATAGTTAAAATTACACTGTGTTTTAACCCACTGCTCAGACTACTCCTGAGCTCCTGCTCCAACCCTACCTTTGTCAGGCCCAGGAGGAAACAGTCTAGAGACTGGCTTCACGTTATGTGATAACTAGAGCTTGTGTTTTGTTTGGACAGAAACATGTAACATGTAGCCAGCCTCTGGTCTGTTTCCTTCCTGGTTGCCTAAAGGAAGGAGCAGAGCATGCTAATGCATGTTGTTTGTTCATGTTAAACCATAGTTTAATTTAAAACTGGTTTAATGTGACATCTGAACTAGGCCCTCCTGTGTACATATGTGTGTGTATGCTTATTATTATTCTGTTATATGGATTCACTTTTACATTCATCTAATGGCAGCTGGATAGCTCAGTTGGTTAGAGCATGATGTTGATAATGCCAAGCCTGCAGGTTCGATCTTCATATGGGACAGCTATTGCAGGGGGCTGAGCTAGATAATCCTCAGGGCTCCAACTCTACAATTCTATGAAAGTATAAAAACACCTGGAAAAGTAGAAAAACAGTTTCATTTTGTATTTTTTTTTTTGTAAAAACGCAGCTTTTCACCCAGTTGTTTCTGGAAAGCAGAGAGAGTGGGTGCCTGTCATATCTGTTCCACAGTACAGAGGCAGATGCTCTCCCACAATACAGTGGTATTACATACGCTTCAGGTTACAGACTCCGCTAACCCAGAAATAGTGCTTCAGGTTAAGAACTTTTCTTCAGGATGAGAACAGAAATCGTGCTCTGGTGGCGCGGCGGCAACAGGAGGCCTCATTAGCTAAAGTGGTGCTTCAGGTTAAGAACAGTTTCAGGTTAAGAACGGACCTCCGGAACGAATTAAGTACTTAACCCGAGGTACCACTGTATAGGGGCAGCTCCACTGAAAGAGTGGGCTTCTGATATTTTAGGGACTTTGAGAAACTGCCGAAGAACACAGTGACCTACTTGGTCTGTAAGGGATAAGGCAGCCTCTCAAGTAACCCAGTGCTGAGGTGTATAGGGCCTTTTAAGTTAGTATCAGAACCTTGAATGTGGCCCAGTAGCAGGTTAGCATCCAGCATAATTCCTCAAACTAGGTGGGCTGTATCCAATGCTACTCCTTCTAAGAACAGACCTATTAAAATTAATGGACCTAAGTTAGGCACGTCCATTAATTTAAAAGAGCCTATCCAGAGTAGGATTAGCCTACAGCCAGATGCCTTGCTTATTGATGAAGGAACACAGGTAATAGCCTTAATCTGGGTCAGTTTGTTAGTCCATGTTGTTCAGTACCGTCTACACTGACTGGCAGCAGCCTTGCCTAGAGTTGCCATTGATTGAACCTTGGACTGTCTGCAAACCTGAGCTCTGCTGCTTAGCTGCAGTCCTTTGCCCTTTAGGCTGTAAGGGGCTTCCTGCCACCCGCAACCGCACCATCTCAATTCTTGATAAACCTTTACTCTGTATGGTTTCTTCCTCTGGAGCACTTGGCTCAGAGCATGGGAAGTGGCAAGCTGCTGGTTGAGTAATGATCTGCCAGGTGGGCTTTTGCTATTGCAAACCCCTTTTCCTCACTGCAGGTGAGTGAGCAGGGTTGGCTTTGCCTTCCAGTTTTGACCCTGTTGGGCTGGATGATCTGGTGCAGGGATTTCTTTCTGTGTATGTGTGTCTACAGTACACAAAGTATGTTTACATAAGCATACGTTTTGCAAGTGCCAGTGCCTGAAATGCCAGGTGGCTGGGAAACCGTTTCTCTGGAGTTTCTCTTTAATTGTGCATGAAGAGTGAATTATGAAGTTTAGCAGTGAAACTTAAAGGAGTTTAAAGCAAATGGAAAGAAGCGTCTGAAGGAGCGTCTCCTCCCCCATCGTTCTGCCTGGATACTGAGGTCCAGTGCCGAGGGCCTTCTGGCAGTTCCCTCGTTGCAAGAAGCCAAGTTACAGGGAACCAGGCAGAGGGCCTTCTCGGTGGTGGCAACCGCCCCGTGGAATGCCCTCCCAGCAGATGTCAAAGAGAGAAACAACTACCAGACTTTTAGAAGACATCTGAAGGCATCCCTGTTTAGGGAAGCTTTTAATGTTAAATGGACTATTGTATTTTAATATTTTGTTGGAAGCCACCCAGAGTGGCTGGGAAAACCTAGCCAGATAGGCAGGGTATAAATTATTATTATTATTATTATTATTATTATTATTATTATTATTATTGTGTGTGTGTGTGTGTGTGTGTGTGTGTATATATATATATATATATATATATATATATATATATATATTGAAAGGGAGAAAGTTTTTCTCTCATCATACTAGAACTGGGGTGGGTGGGTGTCGGGCATCATCCAGTTCAACTGTTGGTCAAAGGATTCCTAACAGGGCAGGGGTCAGCAAACCTTTTCAGCAGGGGGCTGGTCCACTGTCCCTCAGACCTTGTGGGGGGCCAGACTATATTTTTGGGGGGGAAATGAACGAATTCCTATGCCCCACAAATAACCCAGAGATGCATTTTAAATAAAAGCACACATTCTACTCATGTAAAAACACCAGGCAGGCCCCACAAATAACCCAGAGATGCATTTTAAATAAAAGGACACATTCTACTCATGTAAGAACACGCTGATTCCTGGACCGTCCGTGGGCTGGATTCACCACTCTCACCCAAAATTGGTGCGATCTTACCTGAAATCAGTGCCTCCTGGCAGGGCACACAGCAGTGGCAGAGTGGGCGGCAGTGGCAGGTAGTGGTGATGGGAGTGGCGGCGGCACAGCAAAGCAACACTTCCTGTTTCTCCTCAAGCAGCGAAATGGGATGCACCACCCCTGATTAGTTGCCCCTAGTGCATAGATCAAATAGTTATCTATTCTCCAAAGTAAGCTGACTGGAAGGAGACAAGAACAGAGCAGTAAACTGGCCAGAAGTGCAGTGGGCGGCAGCCTCTGTTGTGTGTATTTGAACTCATAAGAAACATCCTTATAGCTGGTCAGACCATCGGTCCATCTAGCTCAGGTTTGTCCGACTGGCCTCAGCTCTCCAGGTTTTCCGATGGGGGAATATTCCCAGCCCTACATGGAGATGCTGTGAATTGAACCTAGGTCCTTCAGCGTGCAAAGCAGATGCTCTTGCCATTGAACTACCCTTTCCAACAGGGATCATTCATTTATGTCAAGGATATATTCTCAGTTCTGTGTCACAGAAATGTGTAAGACTGAAATATGGTTTAAGGAACACAATCTGTGCCCCTTACCCTTGTAGCATGCCACCTATAAGCAAAAAAGAGAGGCTGCTAGCAATGAATGCTTCTGCTTGGCTTATCTGACATCAGGTGTTACAGAGCGAAATTCAAAGAACATAAAGCAAGAAACAGAGCGGAAAGATGCCTCAGTGGGATTAATTGAGAGATAGTAAGCAGTGGCCTGTGACCTTTTGTGAAATGGTTTATGATAGTGTTTATTATTTTTTTCTGTGAGAGCGCGTACACGCACACACACACACGCACACACGCTTTCCCGTGATGAAGGTGAAATACTTTCTTTGCAATATAAAAATAACAGTGCACTTTAGAAAGAAGTATATATCCCCACCCCATTTCTCTGAGCACAGAGGTGTTCTGAATTTTCAGTTCAGCGAAGCCGAAAAGGAACATATAGGGAAATAAATTGCTCTTGTTTTAAGCAAACTGGAAGACTGCTTCTGTTTGCTTTTGGCATCACGCCGTCTGCCTTTGCAGGTCTTAGCTTTGTTGCATGCAACATTGTGTGGCTCTGAATTCATTTCTAAAAACATTTTTGTTTCTGAAAACAGCCTCTGTGTACTCCATCCCCCCAAATCCTTCCATGCACAGTCAAATATCTGGCAGGCTTGGATAATAGTTTAGAGTTGACTATACCCGTTTAGTGTCTTTACTCTCTGTCTTACCAGATTGCCCCAGAGTGAGCCGGGGATAGCTGGTGGTGAGAAGATAACTTTTATCCTTTCCTGTGTGTTGAATAAACATATTATTTCAAAATCGTTTTGAAATAGTGCTCAAAGATGCTTTGTTAGTTTTTCCAAAAAAGCAATCTTCTACAGTCTACCCCACTAGGCCTCCAGAGTTAATTTAGTGGCTGTTTTCCAATATTATCTTAATAGATTTCTAGCTGCAGACATGAAAAGGATTAGTAGGCTCTTAAACAGTAAATTTTTACGGCCATCTATAAACAGATTTGGTAGTGGCTCTGAATTCTTACCTTAGGACGGGGACACTTGTTCAGTGGAGGCTGGTTCATTAGAGCAAATGAGACACTGCCCTACCAGCCTCATTCTGCCCTTAGCTTGCCCCCCCCCCCACCTGCCTGACTTCTTACTTACAATTACTGTAGTCTAATCAATGGGTAGCTCTGGCTATCAGCTTCCTCCTCCTCTTAATTCTTTTGTGTTGCTTCTGAGGAAATAAACAAGGAGTGGGATGGTGTCAAAATGGAATGAGTCGGTTTTGCCAGTCATTGGCTCTGGCGCCACCTGCTGTTGGCCTCCCTGTTTTCCAACCCACCAGTCCCAATAGGTGCCAGCTACCACTATCTTACATTGATGCCTCTTTCTAATGCCGCCTGTGTAAAACATTTTTTTTAAAAAATGCACAAAATGTAAAATAAAACTACTTCTTCCAAAACCAGGTTTTGGGGCATAGGATGTCTTCTTGATGAGCATCTTTCGAAAGGAGCAGCACCTAGAGGTCTCATTTTGATCTGGCTCCTTCTTTACTGTCACAGCATATAGCTTCTTCTCATCTGGGTTCCTTGCGACGGCCAAGGTTATCCTTGACCCATTCCTGAGCAGAAATGTGAAGGCCTGGAGGAAAAACTGGAGATATTCAGGAAGATACAGGTTGCTTCCCCACCCCTATTGTAAAAATAAAAATGGGAGAAAATCTTTCTCCCCCTCTAAGCTGAGCCTTGCCTTTCTGTCTTCTCCAGTGGTGAGTTGCTTGTCCTTCAAATTCTAACAAGTTGAGCGCCTCCCCACCCCCCCACCCCGGGTCTCCAGATTGTTTACTTTGCCAGCATGTCTAAATTGGCAATAGCTTAAAACCTTAAGATTGATTCTGAGATTTCACCTGTTTTATTCCAGCTGTCGACAGGAGAATCACAGTTGCACACAAAAAAAATGGGACACTCCACATACACAGTGCAAAAATACTGGACTTTGGAAGGCAAAGAGAACATTTGAAAGAATTGACAAACGGGGCTGTGAATTAATTTCCAGGTTCACAAGTTGTTCGGAACAACACAAGCCACTACCCAGCTTTGTCATTCAGCTTGCTGAGGATGGGAGGCGTGAAAGATTTTTTTTTCTGCACTGTAAAGAATAACAAATGTGAAAAGCAAGACATTTTTGGCATATGTATGTTGCAGGGGGTGAGGAGGGGGGAATCCTATATTGTTGTGTCAATAAATTATTCTTTCTCCTGCATAGATCACAGAAATGGGACTTTTCTGTACTGGAAGGCACAGTATTGGATACCCCGAGCTACTTATTCCCTGGCTCAGCTCACACTCCGCTGAATACACTGATCGATTATCCGCGGCTTCACCAAGCCTTCTCATTTCCTGCCTTCCATTACTGCGCTCAATCAAGCTGGCGGTTCTTTGAGGGCTGGCTTGTGCACAGAGATAAGCCATCGTGGCCTGTTTCTATTAGAAAAGCTCTTGTAGATGGAACAGTCATTAGATAACACTAACAGGTTTAAAGGTTGCAGTCTTTGTGTTGGTTTAGGTTAAGAGGACAGGAGCCGAAAGAGGTAGCTTGGCTGCCTTTGAGAGTTGTTCTGTTGGAGGTGCTGCACAGAGCATGTCACACTGACATGCGCAGGGAAATTTAGAGTTCTAGGGTACAGTAAGAGTTCATGCTTTCTAGCAGGAATCTGGGGCAGGGATGATTGCTACACCTGCTCCCATGGGGGCACCCCACCCCACCCCTCTGGCTTTAAGATAAGTCATCAAGGCTTTGCTCCAGATGCCATCTTTTTTTAAAAAAAGAAGTGTGATTCAGTCTCCCAACAGGAGCTAAGACCCATTGGTTGTGGCCAGGTCCATATCTCAGTGTCTCGGCCCCTTCCTTTGCATGTAAAAGGTCCTACTTCAACCCATGGCATCTCCAGTTCAAAGGCTCAAGTACCTGACGATCAGAAGCACCCTCAGCCCAAGATCCCTGAGAACCACCAGCCAGCCAGTCCAAGTAGTCCAGAAGTCAAAGCAAGTATTAAGGCAGCTTCCTTTGTTCCTGTGCTGGGGAGCTGTACAATGCAGCAAGTCTGGGGAACCTTTGACTCTCCCATTGTTGCTGAACTACAGTTCCCATCACCACAGACTATTGGCCATGCTTGCTGGGGGTGATGGGATTTCCAGATTAGCAATATCGGGAGGACCAAAGGTTCCTCACACCTTTTGTGTGTGGAAGCTGGTGGCCATCTTCTCTGACTTCCATAGCCCCATGGAAGCCCACTTGCTGGAGTAAGAAAGAGCTACAGATGGCAGTCTGGTTCTACATACAGCAGCATTAATGGGGTGAAATGAAGCCATCGTCCCCCATTTCAGCAACCAGTGGAAATCTTGGTTGATTTCTGTGGTGGGGGGAAGTAGGGGGAGAGTTGCCTTGCAGTGAGATTGGAGTCCATCACCTTCTTACTTATTTATTTGCAGTATTTACAGCCTGCTCTTCATTGAATATTTTCAATCCCTGAGTGGGGGGGGAAAAACAGGGAAAACTATAATATACCAAAAGAAAGAAAGAAAAAAAGACAGAATCCTATAAGCAGGCCCAGTAAGCCACAACATTAACAATTCTCTTATAGTATAAGAGAGAATAGCAATATTGTAAAACATAACATAGTGTAAGATGCCGGTATTTTTAGTAAGATTTGGTTTCTACAAACAGAGAGAGAGAGCGGTACTGTTGCTGTGCTAGAGGAACATTCTCAGCCTGATTTCCATGGTTAAGCCTTTTAAATTAATTGGACACAAAAGAAGCAATCACCAGGACATGATACCTTAAAGGGGCGCTGTGATTTGCAAGAGAAATGCTTCTCTGATATCAGCCGAGAGCAGATTGTGGCAAATTTAGCGCGTCAGCACATTTTTCAGTTGCATCATCTGTCGGGGGATTTAAATGTAACTGGTTATTTTGCGCTTCTGTTGTAAACAGCAAAGGAGGTTTTCATGTGCTGCCTTTCTAAGTGTGGGTGTAAAAAAATAAAATAAAACACAAAAGCACAACCTCCTGCCATGTTGGCGCAGAGGATGATGTAAAGCGCCAAAGGCAGCGAGTCAGCACAGTGGAACAAACGCTGACCCCTCTGTTTTTGGAGGCTTGGGGTCTATAAATTTGAAGCCGCTATAAATGGTAGATTGTTAGGTCAAACGCTTTCCCTCCGTGCTTGTTCTGCAGAGAGGCTGGGTTCGAACATGCTGCAGAATGAAATGTTGGAGGAAACGGAACTACTTTGCTTGGTTTTTTTTGTTGTTGCACAGGTTGTCACAGCCAGGCAAACTCAGTCCAGCACTTCCTAGAACTTTGAGAGGTCCCTCTCTTCCACTTACCCTGTTGGTTTTTCAAGGAGAGGAGCCCTGATGAAGCCACAATGGGCTATATGTCCCCCAAAGTGACCTCTAAATAATGTTTATTTTTTTAAAAAATCACATCAAATTATTCATTTTCTAAAGGTGTCAGAGCAGTGTTTCCCCCTTGATAATACACAGTAAGGAAGAAAAGTTAATAGGGGAGACAAGTCAGTATTTAAGGCAGCGCGAGTGCTGTGATTCAACAGCAGTGCAGAAAAGGCACAGGATATTATTAAGGGATACAGAATGCAGATTCCTGAAAATCCTGGCTTTCATTTTGAAAAGAAAAAGTCCCTTCCTAGGCCTTATGGCTTCAAAAAGATGCTTGAAAGTGTGTGAGTGTGATGCCTTCTGTAATCTCCAGAAAGCAGAGAGGATGCTAAGTAAGACAGTGTTCCTCATTTAAATTGCAGGTGTTTATGGTAATCATTTGTTTTTTCTCTGTATTTGGTACCCTAAAAATGTCCTAGTTCAGCTCACCATGGCTAAAGTGTGTGTCTTCAAATGACAGATGGTGGTAGATTTTGGGGGTTGCAGTTTGTTCGTGTCTTTCCGCAACAGTACATTCTGTCACCCATCTTTCCATCTTGATACGGATGAGCTGAGATAAACGGAAAGCGGAAGCACAAGTTGCAGGCCCACTAAATGCAGAGGCTGGGATGCTACAAATGAACAAAAAGCCCCAGCAGAAGGAGAGCAAGCAGTGAGCCTGTGGGATAAAGCCCTGCAGGTAGATGAGCATCAGTAGGTATTGTCCAGGGCACACAGAGATTCAGCCGGCTCTGCCGCAGGCGCTCAGAGGGAAGCCAAATACATTGGCTTCTGATTTGATAAAAGCACAGCCAAAATGGATATTGTGTGGGTTATACGTGCTTGAAAGAAAAGGGCACCCTCCTTCCCCTTCTCCCCAGGCTGTAGTTCCAATCATATTCCAGATCCCTGAACTCCAGCTGTTCCTGTCTTGATTCAGCTGCCAGCTTCTCTTTTGTTTCAGGTAATGATGTAAGGAAATGAGATGGGCACACTGAGAGGAGGCAGGTGGGCAAGCAGTCAGAACTGGGCCTTACATCAAACAAGGGTTTTGCTTGGAGAGGGGTCACAGCACTTTCCCTTTTTCATCTCCCCCAAAATTGCCAGCAAGGGCCCATGTGTTTTGAAATCTATTGTATTCATGTTCACAGATGTTTGCATGCAACCATTGTAAGTAGAGATTCGCAAATACTGAAACTGCAACCCAGGGATATTGCTAGGGAATAACTTGTGGGTGTGGGGTCCCAGGTATTTCATGCTGGGCCCTGAATCACCTGCCCATCCACCTCTTTTAATGTTTTCCTTTGTTTACAGCTGGTGTAGGGAACCTTTGGTTCTCCAGATGTTGCTGAATTACAGCTCACATGATTCCTGGCCGTGGGCTATGCTTGATAGAACTCATAGGAATTTTTGTTCAGCAACGTCTGGAGGGCCAAAAGTTCCTCATATCTGGTTTACATAACTCCTGGCCATGTTGCAGAACATGTTGTCCCAGGCACCTGCCATCTTCGTTTCTTCAGCAACCTAAATTTGGATCTATACATATAAATGAGCACACACCATTTTTGTGTCATGGGCCTTTGTGGGTCTTGAGTCTGTGTGTGTTGTGGCAGCAACATGAAAGTCTTTTTGACCAGTGTTGTACCTATCTAGCTCAGTGCTGTGTACACTGAATTTCAGATGGGGTCCTCTTCCCCCAGCTGTACTCGGAGATTCTGAGGGCCTTCTGGATACAAAGCCAGGTGCTCAACCATTGTCCTGTGGCTCTTCTTGCTTTAGGCTCTCTTGTAAGATCCAATGTAGTGCAATAGCCTATTCTGGACAGGGTTGCACTCCCCCTGAAGGCACTGTTATGTAGTTTAAAGGCTCTCCTTGAATCATGGTTGTCACTAGAGGCCCAAGTGGTGGCAAGAGTACCCATGAGTTGGCAATTGCCAGGTCATACTATTAAAGTATTGCCGGATGCCCTTGGTTGTAGATTGTGTTCAGGGTGCTTAAGTTTAAAGTGCTTAACAGCTTGAGCACCAAATATCTGCAAATAACTACTTGTCTCCTATACACCTGCCTATGCCTTGAGATCTGCAGATGAGTCTCTGTGCATAGGATCCAGGAAGGGCCTGAGGGTTGCATTCTGGGGACTCATGTTTGCAACTGAATATAGTGGAACCTCAGTTTTCAAACATAATCTGTTCCGGAAGACCGTTCCACTTCCAAAATGTTTGAAAACCGAGGAGCAATGGGCGGTCAGCAAAATCCATTGAGAAAAAAAGAAAACCATGCAGTGGAAGCCATTCGACTTTTGAGTTGCGTTCAAAAATGGAAGCGATTACTACTGGGTTTTCGGCGTTTAGCTTCCGAAACGTTCAGCTTCCGAGACGCTCAAAAACTGAGGTTCCACTATACAGGGTTGCATTCGGTTGGCCATGCCCATTTATTTCAACTCCCAAGTTTGACTAAGATTGGAGGCAACCCTGAATTTGGGAACTTTCAGCATACAGAGCACATTCTCAGCCATTGATTCAGCTGTGGCTGGTCCATGGGGTGAAAATGGCGCTGCCTCACCAGCCTCAGTCTGCTTCCAGCCAGCCCTCATCTGCCTGTCTTCTTACTTACAAGGCTGCCTGTCAGTTTCCTTCTCCGAAGTCTCTGGTGTTTCCCTCCTCCAGCAGGGAGGAGGTGGGAGACAAAAAATAGAACTAGCTGCCCCCACCTGTCCTTGCCTCTGGCTCCACCTATCATTGGGCTCCCTGTCTTGCACCCCGCCCAAGCCACCACTGCACTGATCTATAGTCCCTCCCACTTAATGCAATTATTGGTCCATCCACTCCCAGCCTATTTTCATTGACACTGGCTCTGCAGCCTATCAGGCAAAGGTTTCCCCCAGCAGGGCTAGTTGAGATCCTTTTAAACAGAGGGATTGAAGCCTTCTGCCTGCAGAGCAGGTGTTCTACCACTGAGCTACAGTCCCTCCCAAGCGCTCTGCTTTGACTGCAGTTATCTTCATGTTTGCTTAAACCTTTGAAGTGCTGATTTATTTCTCAAGCTTTTGCAGCAAACGTTTTTTCCTTTTCTTTTTTAGCGGTTTGAACTGCTTTTAAAGGACAGGATACCAGGTACATGTGCTTCAGCCATGCTCTAGGAGTCTTACTTGACACAATGCTGCCACTGGCTGGATGTTTTGTGGTATTGCACATGGAGTTTTATCTAAGTCAGTGGTTCTCAAAATCAGCCCCCCCCCCAAAGGATCACTTGAAAATTGGCTGAGTGTCTTGGCGAACTACTTAATTATCTTTCTACCTGTTATACTAATTGTAACATGCTGTGTTAGAGGCTGTTTGATTCTTATTTCTTATATGCTGCATTTTACTAAATTTAAATTGAAATACAATAAAATACAATAGAAGAAATAGAGGAAGCAATAAAAATACAATCAAAAATCTACACGAATATTTAAAGTGATGGATTTGCCATTACCTCTCTTCAACCACAAATCCAGAGAAATGCAACAGACTACCTGAATGCAAGTTGCAGACCATTGTCCGCGGACAACAGTTTGGGAATCCCGATTAAGGCTTGAGCAACAAAAATGAATGTTACTTTTGTACACTGGGCAGTTTCTACGCGTAGACTCTATTGTCCATCTGGGGAGATTGCACAGGGCAGCAGGAGGTTCTCCATCCCTACTTAACTTCACTACGGTGCTTTATGTTTCCTTTTACATATTCTAGAGCAATAGAAAGGTGTGATTTAATTTGTTAAATCTCAGGACGCCCCAAGACACTCTTGATTTGGTTTGGTTTTGTAGGTGGGGAGTAGTCCAGTGAAGAATCTTAAGTGTAAAACTCTCCAAGATGATAATTGAAGCCAGTGATAGCAACAAGGCACCTCTGCACAGAACTAGAAAATGTCTGAAGTGAAATGGATACTTGGTATTTTGATGCTGGCTTTTAAAACATTCATGCAGAAATATCTGAATTTGGAATGTTTTTCACATTCTTCCTTTGCATGGCAAGGAGGTTATTTCCCAGGGTGAGAGTTCCTGGACCAAGTGAAGGTGCCAGCTGTGTAGGCAAGGTTAAGAAGCTGCTGCTTTTTTGGTACAAGCCCCTAATGTAATGTCAGGTGTGTGTACAAATGTTCCCTGCTTATGAGAATAGTCTTCTGAAGTCTTGATTGTCTGAGAAGCCACTTTCCCCTTAAGTGGGGAGATGCTGTTAAGCGTCAATTCTAGCACCTTTTGACTTCTGATTTTGCTGTACTGATGGGGAAGACAATTTCATTTCCTTGCAACTTGTTTCTGCTCCTTTGTGCATCTGCTTAGGGAGTGTGTTGGCTAGCTAACCCAAAGCCCTTGCCCATAACTTTGTTTTTTGTTGCTCCTTTTCAGAGTAAACGGGACCACCTTCTCATGAACGTCAAATGGTACTACCGCCAGTCTGAAGTTCCAGATTCTGTGTACCAGCATTTAGTTCAGGACCGACATAATGAAAATGGTAAGCTGAGCTCCAGACGTGGTTAGCATCCCTTGCTGCCAGTGATGCTTTTTCCCCCTGTCTGTCTGTTCATTATAGCAGCATTTTGCCATTCCTTTGGAAAGCCCAGACCAGCTTATATTGGGCTTCTCACTGTCTGCCACATGGGCAGTGATCAGGTTGAGGCCTACTTAGTTTTAGCAATCTAGGAGAATCACTGTGCTTTTGGACCATTGTCTGAGACATGAGGCAGGCAGGCAAGAGGAGACTCCTTGGATTGAGACAGATGTTCTTATTGACTCCAAAAACTCTCCCTCTACCCTGGTGCCCTATTCCCTTCATGCTCTTTCTCACCACATGAGGGCTAGAAATATGTACTTTCAGAAGAAAAGGAATTGCCAGTGTGGTGCCCTATGGCGCAATAGCACCCTTGAGGTTGTCTTCTGGTTTCCACAAAATCTCTAAGGTCTCTCTCTCTCTCTCTCTCTCTCTCTCTCTCTCTCTCTCAGACCTTGGTCACCAGGAGGTGAGGGTGGCTATTTTCTTTTTAGTTAAGAAGTCAGTGGAGATGCAGGCGGAAGTTGGAAGAATGGCACTCGTTCCCACTTCCTCTTTCAGCTCTATGTGGTTTTCAAGGCTCAGACTAATTCTGTTGGATCCGATTTCCCCACCAGATTCCTTGGAAGAGTGAAATATGCATGCATGTGGTTCCCCCCACCCCGGTGTCTTGTGGGTGGAGGGGAGTAACCATCAGTGTCCATAGCTCTTGCTCAGAAATCCAGTTGTGCCTATGGGCCTAAAAGGGTGAGCAACCTCTTTATGGGGGGATTCCTTTGCAGGTGGGGGATGGTGGGGAAATTCTCGACTTCTGAGCTATGCCTGCCCCCGCCCCCTCAAAATGTGTGCTTTACATCTCAATATCTTTATGTGTCTCTAAACTTCTGCTTTGGTTGCCTTTGCACCTGGGAGTGAGTGGCTGATGTCGATATTTTTGAGGCATCACAGTTGAACTTGTGTGCTTTTCTTTCCACAGATTCTGGGCGTGAGCTGGTTATTACCGACCCAGTGATCAAGAACAGAGAGCTTTTCATTTCAGACTATGTTGACACCTATCATGCTGCTGCCCTCAGGTAAGCTGTCAAGAGTCCATTGCGGAGAAGACTTTGTAACAAGCTCTAGAAAGGCCAAGAATGTTAACCAGGAGAATGTTCTGAATCTCTTTCCATCTATTTTTTTAAAAAAAATGTTTTCATTGCGGATATTGCTAGTCTCCTGATGAAATCTTCCTCTCCCCACCCCCCTTGCCCATATCTAATAATTTTTGTTATCTACAGTAGTTTAGACAGTGACTTAAAGATTTTGCATTGGAGTCTGACTAACAGTGCAATCCTGTCCAAGCAAGTCCTATTGAATTCAATTGAGCTTACTGCCTGGTAAGTGTGGTTCGGATTGCAGGCAAAGTGAATTGAACCTGGGTTTCACTGAAATGAATGGGTCAAGTTAGTCACGACTTGGTTACTATTGCAGTCAGTGAGATCTGGTTACAGGTAGGCAGCCGTGTTGGTCTGCCGTAGTTGAAACAAAATAAAAAAATTCCATTCAGTAGCACCTTAGAGACCAACTAAGTTTGTTATTAGTATGAATTTTCGTGTGCATGCACACTTCTTCAGATACCTGAAGTACCAGGTATCTGAAGAAGTGTGCATGCACGCGAAAGCTCATACCAATAACAAACTTAGTTGGTCTCTAAGGTGCTACTGAGTGAGATCTGGGTCACTATTAACTCGATCCATTTATTTTAGTGGATTTAGCCCTCTAATTTTTGTTCTCTCTTCCCATCACGTGTTCTTGCTTATGTTCTTTGGTTTTATTTGATTTTTTGTTTGTTTGATGGTTTTGACTATGTACTGCTTGGGTTGCATGGTGCTGAAAAACAAATTGCTATATTTGGATAGGCCCACAGCACTGGTTCCTCTTTGCTTTTCTGCATTCTACTGAGGTGTGAAGGGAAACTAAGAGAAGCTAGCTGTGCATCTGGCATGTGCATTTATGGATATTTGCCAACTTTATGTGTCTGATCCTGCAAACCGTTTTCCCAGATGCGTACATGCATCTTGATCATCTGTGTTGGGAATACTCACGTCTGACATAGTTGTTGAGAGTTACATGGAAAACTACGGCAATATCTTGGCCAATGCCAAAAGTCCACTTCCTTTATTTGCAGTATTTTTATTTGGAATTTGATTGTGTCCCATGCCCCACGATTGATAGATGTGTGGGCCTGATCTGTATTATTGAGTCTTGTGGAGTAAACTTGGAAAGAAGCTAACGTGAAGGAATTGCAGGGCCAGAGTTTTGTTCCTTTTCTATGAGGAATGATCCTGCATAAGAGATTTTAAAACTTGAACAACTCCTGACTTGGAGAAGAAGCTGGAGCCAAATTTATACCTGTCCCTAGCAAAAGTGAAGGTTGCACTTGCTGCCATCTTTCTGAACTTCTGCCGTTTATCTTGCCTCTTCTTTTTCTCTATCAGCCTCCTGCAACCAACCATCCAGCCTGAGTAAGCGCCCCAAAAGTTTGAGACTTTTTTATTTTTTAAAAAGATGGTCTGTCTGGGCAAGTAGTCCTTGGGAGTATACTTGGAAATTCCCAATCAAAGCAAGTATTGTATAAAACTGTGGGTCTAGAAAACTCACTTGTTTGGCGGTGATGATCATATTAAAGCACGATGTAGCAAAAGATTTGTCATTTGCCCCAAGAGCCATGAGGACTTGGAACTCACTATTTTTCAAGAGAGAGATAGATAAAAATGAGAGTTCCTTGGGCTTTTAACAATAGCCAGACAGCCACTCCGATGCTGCTGACCCATGCCTTGTGTGGCCTGTCTTTCCCTTCATCCCTGCCCTGGTCTCTCCTCCTTTCCCCCCTTTGTTGGTTTAACGAGTAAAGACCTAACCATTCATCTTTGGGGAACAAGTCAATGCTTGTGGTGAATTCAAATGAAAATGCTGTTGGCATCATGCATCTCATTTTCAGGCATGCAGGAAGAGCACATGGATATTGTCAAAACGTGAACTGAATGATCTCCCTGCTGATAATGCTCAGATGGTGTTTTAAGTAAAGCCATCTGGAGACATTTTCCCTGTTCAAAGCCACTTTGCTGAAGCTGCTTCCTTCAAGTCAAGTCAGCTGTAACCTCTGCTGTAGGGGAGGGAAACAGACCTTTTGATTTGACTTATTACAGAGCTGTTGTTTTCTAAGATAAACCTGGCAAATTCCGCTCACTCGCTGTAATCTTCTCCAGAATACCAGAGTGCTTTTTATATCTCAAGGAAGCTGACTTTTTAGTCTGAAATTGGCATGCTGAGAGGAGAGCGCAAGCTAATGTGAGCTGAGCTGGATTGATGGTGTCGGGCTTGAAAATTTAATTGTCGGCTCATATGCTCAGGAAGGGGTTTGTATGTGTGTAATTTTCCCTGAGGATCTTTCACAGCAGTCCTCCTGTGTTGTCATTGGCTCTTATTCTTGCAAAGTTACAGGGAAGATTATCAGGAGGGTGATAACAGTGGGAGGAAAATCTTTTTAATTTATTTGCGCTGAGCGTTCTTCAAAGGTGATGATCTTCAGTCAACACCTGTGACCCTCCTCTGGGACATCTAACCACATCATCTGGTTTTAGCCACATGGTGACTAGGGAAAGAGCATTTTGGTTTGTGGTGCCCTCCTCAGTCAGGCTCACCTGGTGCCAACATGGTTGCCATATTGGTGCCAGGCCTTTTTATTTACTCGGGCATTTCAGCGTGTACAGTGGTACCTCAGGTTACAGACACTTCAGGTTACGCAATTTCGGGTTTCGCACTGCGCCAAACCTGGAAGTACCGGAACGGATTACTTCTGGGTTTCGGCACTTGTACATTTACAGAAGCGCGAATCACAATCCATACGTGTGGCGCTGCGGGTTGCGAACTTGCCTCCTGCACAGATCACATTCACAACCCAAGGTTCCACTGTAATATAAGTTGCCTTGATGATGCTTTAATCCATTCTTCTGCATTTAATGGCTGCTGCTTTTGTTTTATGGGTATTTCTGTTGGGGTTTGTATATTTACTGTCGTTTGTTGTTTATGCTGCCTTGTGAATTTTAACTGAAAGGTAGCAGAAACATTTTCTAAATGAATGAATGCTGTAAGTAGAGATTTCACTTGCCTTTCTTTATTGAGAAATTTTGGGAGCCTCATTTTAAAAAAGAAAAGGAAAGTCCTGTTGGATCTGATGAAGGGCCCATGAATTCCAGTATCTTCTTTCCCACAATGGCCAGTGAGGTGCCTCCTGGGAAGCCCTCAAGCAGGGCATCTCCTGCTATTGCTCCCCAGCCTCTGGCATTCAGTGTCACACCACTCCCGAACCTGGAAGTCGCTTTTGCCATCATGGCTCATGGCTCCACTGAAATGAATGGAGACTTAAAGTGGCCTTCCAGAGCAAAGCCCTATTGAAATGAATAGGTATTACGCAGCTGCAGTACTCAGGTGTGGCTGCACTCATTTGCCATAAGTACAGTTGCATGGTCAGTCTTCAAGAAAAAAGAGTCATAATACACAATCTGCATGTGTGGTGCTTTATCAAGAAGAATGTGTCTGCCTTTGCAGCCTCTCTTATTCTGTCCCCCTGGTCCCTGCAGGGCAGCGCAGGGCAGGGCAGGGCAGGGCAGGGCAGGGGGAGCCTCTTAGCCTGCCTGAGGTTTCATTTCAGCCCACAAGGCCTTTTTTCCTAAATCATGCCTACATGTCAATCAGGTGATGTTACTTCAGTGGGCAATCTTGCTTGGTTTGACTGAGCTAGGGGAACTGGCGTGGCCTGCCAAACACTGCAGAGAACAGGACTGCACCCCTGTTCATCACCGTGATGCCAGATGATTGGCAGGTGGGTGGCTATGCTCTTCCTCAGTCTTTTTTGCCTGTTGCTGATGGAAGGAACCCCAGTTGAAGAACTTGGAGGCAGCTGGTTCTATGGGCCAAAAGAATGTAGCTTAGGTTACACCATTACCCACCCATTCATCTTCCTGATATCCTGCTGAGAGGAGCTTATCATCTAAATCTAAATTTAGCCGGGGCAAGAGAGATGAGAGGCATGAATAGTAAGGGATTAATGTGAGCAAATGTGGTTAATGTACGGCGTGTGTGCGTGAGAGAGAGAGCACAAGGGCTTTTAAGCCAACAGCTGAAAGTGAGCTGGGATTTACTGGTGGTGTTCTTGGAGCGAAAAGCACAAGGAAGGAGAATGGACAGAATCTTCTCCCTTCTTCCAAATCCTTGGGGACACTGCTTTCCCAGGCATGAAGCTGAATAAATAACAAACCTGATAAGAACAAATGATGAGCCTGCTGGATCGGCCAGTGGCCCATCTACTCTAGCATCCCATTCTCACAGTGGCCAGCCAGAGGTCTTCAAGCAGGACCTGATCTCTCAGCCGCTGATCTCCACTCTCCCTGTGGTTTTCAGCAGCTATATCCAGAAGCATCTCTGCCTTTGACTGTGGAGGTAGAACATAGTCATCATCACTAGTAGACATTGATAGCTGGAAGTAAGCTCATTGATAATTTGACAGTATCTGATATTGGTACAATAGCCGATGTTCCTGTATAGAGTTTCAGCGGCTTCAGCCACATTTTGTCTTTTTTATTTTTAGAGTTCTGTATTTGGTGTACCTAGGGTCTCCTCATTTAATGTGCAGATTCCAAGTTCTGCTCTTACTTTGTTTGTTTGTTTTTAATGCTTTTCCACATCCTTGGACACAAAGGACCATTAGGAACTGATCTTCAGTTGAACAGGCTTGAATAGCTCCTCTTGAATTTGGAAGGCTCACAGTGACCTATGTTTGAGAACTGATTCTGTAGGGCCGGAAAGGGGAATTTGTGGCCCTCCAGTTCTTGCTGGACTACAAATCCATCCCTGACCATTGACCATGATGACTGGGATTGATGGGAATTATAGTCCGAACAACATCTAGAGAAGGACCACATGTTCCCCACTCCTGTTGTAGAGTCCTACCATGAGGACTAGAAACCTAATAAAATATATCATGATATTCTTTTATTTTAAGCATCTCTGAGAATCAAGGCAAATGGTCTCAGTAACTCCAGACAACCCTCCCCAGTATCATACTTGCTAAGATAAAGTATTTTAAGAAGGAAAATATGTTCAATCCTGGTTTCCCACAATTGTTTTCACTTAATATGGAATTATATTCAGCTTGTTCAATACGTCAGAAGATGCATGTGGTCTTGCATTTCTTTAACTATGTTCAGTGGTAACAGCACCAGAGGAGGAAAAAGCAGGCCAGTTGCATTTATCAATACCAACAAGAGGTCTTGGTTTTTCCTTTAATTATATAAGCCGTCATCCATGTAGAGAACCTGATCTAATGCCCCTTTTTCTCTCTGTCTTGCAGGGGAAAGTGTAATATCTCCCATTTCTCTGACATATTTGCTGCTAGAGAATTTAAAGCCCGGGTGGATTCCTTTTTCTACATTCTGGGCTACAATCCAGAGACAAGGTGAGTTGTTTGCCTTCCATCTACTAAGAATTCGTAGCATATGCTTTTCTGTAGGGCTATACAAGGTCTCTTACTGAGGTGGAGGATACAGGAGAGGCTGTGCTCTCCTGTTTAGTTCTTTGCTACCCTCCCAGAGGCATGGTGAGCGCTCTGCTTTTTACCTTAATAGGTATAATTCTGCATATTTTTAAAATGTTGTGCTTTACTGATACAGTACGTAGCCTGTTCATTCACATGCTCTGGGTTTATTTTTCCCATTATAAAGAGACATTTGTTCACCAAGGGCTTCTAGCTAATATAATACTGGAATCACATTTAGCCTTGGTTTATAAGGCACTTGCCTGGTGTTGACTACTCTGGTAGCAGGTTTTTTGCTATCCTTTTGTCTTCGATCCTTTAATTTGGAGATGCCTTTGGCATGCAAGCCATGTGCTTTCTTACTGACCAGTGGCCACACACCCACATTCAGGTTCCATTATTGATCTTGTGGGTCTCTCTCCCCTACCCCATTCCATTGATTGATGATCCAGCTATGGATCCAAAACTGCAGCGAGTTGTCTGGATTCCAGTTCTGTCTCTTGAGCTGCTTAACTGGGTGAGCATCTGCTAACTGCTGCCTAATAGTAGATTTCTGAATATTTCTAACTGAGCCCTCTCAGTCTTCAAGGCATTGATATGTGTGTGTTTGTGATCCTGTGACGTAAACTCAGAATTGATTCAGGCGTTTGTTTCGACAGTGCTGGTGTTGCCAAGTCCCACCCTGGGTGGCTGCAATAATGGCTAGGATTGGGTCAGCAGGACTGTGTGGTTTATGTATTGGTGCCATCAATCTTTCTAAAGGTGCCACATTGACGATCCAGCCAGTTGAATCTGTATATTCTGTAAAAAAAAAAAAAAAATCCTGTATATTCTTGGGAGGCTCAACTGTTCAGATGGCCTGTGGTGGCAGTCGTGATACAGAGTGAACTTTTATATCAGCCCCTCAGTGGGTGTCCTTTAGTGTACAGCTCTCCTTTGACCTCCATTCCACATTTGTAAAGTGGATAGTTGCACATTGAATTACTGAGCTGATACCAAGTGATTGATTCTTGTGGCTGATACATTGGCTTGCATGCATGCAGAGATTGTCTTCAAGCTCCTCTTCAGGCAGAGCTTCTGAAGCTGGAGCTTCTGTAGTTGTAGAGTCTCATGTGAATGCTCATGTGAGTGCTAAGTTTGTATGTGGGTTTTCTTGGGTGTTTTGCTAGAACCTCATGAGAGATATCTCAGCATGTTGCAAATCTAGCTGTCTCCTCCTCTCCCCAAAGTAGCCAGATTCTTGTTTCTTCTTTATGTTGTACTAAAATTCCTGCCAGGGTGCAGAAAGGAAGCCTGTGCTATAATAATGGACTAGATTTTTTGCTAAAAAGGAAAGTGCCCGCACACACACACACATCTGAAAATCCCTCCTTGCCTGAGTAGAGGTGTTATTGATGAGCTCGCTGCTCTCCCAAGAGACCCCACAACATAAAATGGAAGCAAGTTTGAGTCTTGTATATATCTTTGCTTTAACATAAAACCTGCTGAGCAGAGTTTGTTAAGGGAGGGGGAACGTCAGGGCTGCTGTATTACTCACCGTCTCACTCTCGGTAATTTGTGCCTTTTGGAAGACTTGGTGGTGGTTTTGCCATTTCTGAGACAAAAATCTGTGCAACAGATGATGGCAAATGGCTCCTTTTCATAAAGCAAGAGCGCATGTCTCCTGTTGGAGGAGTCACAGAGTCAACTCTCTCTCTCTCTCTCTCTCTCTCTCTCTGTGTGTGTGTGTGTGTGTGTGTGTGTATCGAGAGAGCACAATTTTAAATCTTAAAACAACTTAAAACAATAGCAACAGTACAAAAACCAACTGGGCTAAAGCATTTAGGAGGTGTGATGAAAGAGGAGTGTCCTTAGCAGACACCGAAAAAACAATAGAGATGACCTCTCTGTCTGATATGCAGTGGAAGGGAGTTTGAAAGGATAGGTGCCACCACACAAAAGGCCCGACTCCAGTGTCGTGCAGGATGGACCTCCTGATAGGATGGTATCTGCAGTGTGATATTAACGAGCTGCCCTTTAAGAGTCTCATGCTCTACCAACTGAGGTGTGTGGTACTAATCTAGTATTGTTCTTATGGTAACAAGCAAGACTTTGGGTGTGGTGCAGAAAGGCGTAACAAGGAGCTCTTCTTTTCTGTGAGAGGCGCTACTTGAAATTTACTGTGCATAATTTAGTCATGCCCATTCCTTTCTATGGGTCTACTCTGATTAACATTGGATATCACCTGGAGCAACAAATAGTATTATATTATTGTTTTCTACTGAATTATTACAGTATTTATTACTTTAATATTGCATGTGTTTTAAAACTTGATCTCACCGGATGCTGCATGCCATCTTGGGGAAATGCAGTACTTTTTAAAGCCAGCTAGCAAATTGATTGATTGATTGATTGATTGATCAACAAATAAATAAATGGGAGGAGGCTGGCCTTTTCTCCCTCCCTCCCACTGTGCCTTCTGCTTCCTCAGATTTTGGCTCTGGCTTTAACCAGCACAGCTCACCTCTGGAATCTGGGCACAACCATCCACACTCCTATCCTGGCCCTGACGTAGCCCAGACTCAGTTTGACTGTGGGGGTGTCAACAGGCTCGTCTTATGATCAGAGCAAATATTTTAGCTGCTAGCAGCTGCACTATGCAGAAACTGAGATGGCTTGGAAGAGGCTGCCTACCTTGGAAGGGAGCAAATCGCTATCACTTTTGAGATCAGCTAACGCATGGAGCTCCAAAGATTGGGATTAGGGCCGGTAGTGTTTGTGTATGGGTGGTGTCATTAATCAGGACCCTAATTTTGAACGAAGCAGAATATTTTCATCAGTCACTTGCTGCTGCAGCCAACATTCTGTCACATTTCAGTGTGACCAAGAAACTTAAATCAAGGCCCTTTGAAAATTGATGGGGATAGTGACTTGAACATAGAAATAATGGCGTGTGTGTGTGTGTGTGTGTGTGTGTGTACGTGTGTACACACACACATAAAAATGCTTTGGAGAAATGCACGTAATTAAATGTCAGCTTCTTCTGAGGGTTCTGCGTATTGTTATTCATGCTGTAGAATATTGCAAATGTGGCTTTGTCTCTAAGGGGTTGCACACGGATGCCACAGTTTTACTTTAAAATGCCCCATTTGTTTTAATTCTACTAGGCGGTCTCTTTTTGAAAAAAATGCTGCTGTAGAAATTGGACCCAAAGCCCCCCTGTTAACCCCCCCATCCCTCTCAGCGTTCATTCCAACTTATAGGCGCAGCAGCATAGAGGCAAATGGAAAAAATGCTGGCATTGGAACTGCCTGGTTTCTCCTGCGTGTTGCTAGTCTCAGATTCCCTCGCGGAGGCCCCTCTTCCCTGCACACTAGCTTGCTAGGGCGAAGCTGAAGCTGCTGTGGCGACGGCAGCCCGCCGTGCCTGTTGGCTGGGCTTTATTTACGGAAACGGCAGGGTCTGAGATTGATTGCGTCATGTGGACGAGGGAGGGGGGGGTCACAGCACATGCTCAGTGCTGTCAGTCTGAGGGCGAAGTTTCTGCGTTCTGCGTGCAGGCTTAGGTCATAGCACAAGCTCAGTGGAAGCTCGCTCAGGTCTATCTGAGACTGCATGGGCCTCCATTTTGAGGAGTTAGAGTAGGGAAAGCCAGGCAGACTTTTCTGTTCTTTTCTCCTTTCCTTTTTTTGGAGTGGCAAGGTCAGGGGAAACAGCTGCACCCACCAGAGCCATGGATGATCCTCTCGGCCCCTTCAGGTAGGCTGACAGCACTCTGGCCTTGCCTCCTCGGGAGTGATGCAGGGTTTTTCCTTTTTGCCTGCTGTCACAGTGCTTTCGGCAATTTCCCCCCCTCTGGCGGAGTCTTTACTTGCCTGAATTATTGCATGATCTCTTGTAGACGCAGCTGTCTCCGTTCATTGAAATGCATGGAAGGAAATCGGTGCTCAGGATTGCATGTTCTTTGGGGGGGGGGGAGAAGATCAAATGTAGAAGCCATGCAAACCTGTCTTCTTTACCCCATCTCTCTCCTCCTCCTCCTTAGGCAGTTGAAAATTGCACTTGTAATCTCTCTCTGTGTCTCTGTCTCTTGGCTAGTTGCGGTATCAGAGCCAGCCTGTGCTGCTTTTGCCTGTGGCGCCTGCAGGGAAATATTTGGGCCTCTCAGAGGCAGTGCTGGGGAAGGGTTCAGGGAGGAGGAGGAGGGGTCATAGATCCGTAGCCATTGGCTGCTTTGGAGGAGGGACGGGACTTGCTTTGACAGCCAGTCTTGCTTGTTTTGGCAGGCAGGTGACGAGAGCAAGAGACCCTCCTCCTTTTCTGCAAAGCCCCATCTGCAAGCAGAGCTGCCCATAAGCAACTCTGCTGCCTAAAAAAAACAACAACCCCAAACATGGTGGCTTTGCTGTTAAGGCAGTGGAAAGGCGGGATGCCTGAGGAGTGTCTGCTCAGGGTGGGCAACTCGGGGAATTAAGGCCACATAACCGTGAACTTGGGCAAGACAGTGGTGGGCCACCACGGCCGTTGTGTTTTCAGTCCTTGGAGATTTGTTTCCATGTTGACTTTTTGGATGACTATTTGACTTGCAGAGGATTCCAAAAGAATACTATGGTGGTGTGTGGGTATAACAGATTTGTGGGGGCTTTGGACATTCCTGCCCCCCCAGCTGAGATGGTGCCCTAGAAAGCCCCCCCCCCCAATGCACACACACACACTGCAGGCAAAGTTGGAAGTGGATGACGCTTGTTTTGTCATTCCTGACTGTATCATTTGGAAGAAGACATGGCAGGCTTTTAAAGAACCCAGGGGGCTCTGCAGGCCACAAACTGAAAAGTGGCCCATTGAAATGAATATTGTAAATAAAGGCATCTGTGCCACGTCCCTGCATTGCCATAGAGGTTGCTGAAGCAAGTCCAGTACATGTGATGTTAAAGGGTTAAAGGGGTCCTGTCTGCTACTGAATAACTACAACTAAGGATTTATGTTCTGGTGGGTCTTTGGCAAGGGCCTTCTCTGATCTCAGTCAAGTATGCAATTTTGTTAATTTATGTGTTGGGAGCAGGCCAGGAGGATTCAATGGGAAGTTGACAGTTGGCTTTGATGGCTGTTCATTTTCCTCCTGCTCTCTAGTCAGGAGCGCCTTCTTTGAAGGGACAGACCTGGCCTGTTATGGGCAGAACTGTATGTTTTCTGGGTGAGTATGGGACCTGGCCACTGAAAAACCATACAAGTTGGTAGGTCTCCCAAGAACTTGCCATGGCAATATATGCATAGGAGCAGCACCCACTGAAAGTTGGTAAGGAAAACTAGTGGACCTTCAGCTTGTCTGGACTTGGGTCTTGGGTTGAGCGGTGTCTTGCTTGACCATCTCCAGTCAACACCTCTCTGTACTGTTGCAACTCTGCATTCCCACCTACTTTGCCTCAATGCTCCTCTGTCATCACTTTATTCCACATACTGCAAATTATTTTAATACAGTTTTGAACCACAGTAGCAGAATAAAGTGTGCAGTGTACTCAAATACCTGCTTAACATTGCCGGGGGTACTGATTTGGCTTTCCTTAGCTCAGAATATTGAATTTTGTTTAGCAGGGCACATGCCGACTATTACAGGAGATCATATTAAGAATTCCCACTTTCCGATGCACCTGTTACCCCCAGTGCATGTTGTGTTTCGATATGGCTCCATGGCAGCATATTAAGACTGTCCTTCCACTGAGTCATTCTATCAGGTCACTCTGCACCTTCCCACTGTCATTTGCGTACTTTCAAACCCATTCCTGTTCTGTGTGGGCAATTTTTGGCATTAGTAAAGCAGAATGTTGGAGTGATTTGGTGCCTGGGCATAATCTGTAGGCACCCTTGTTGAAATTAGGTGGGAGCAGGAGCCTTGTTTGTGCCATTTTGAATTCCACAGAGAATGATGGCATGCCAGTTTTCCAATCTGCACATTAAACCATGGTCAGAGCAAGTGCTCCTGTTGACACTCTGTGATGGTTGGGACCATAATGGTAAAGTGAGCCTGTTGGATAGCTTGGGTGAACCCTTTTTCTTCTTCTTCTTTTGAGCTTCTAAAACCAAACACAGATGTACAGCATGAGTTGATGTGACGGTACGTTATGATCCGGGGGCAGATCACTGTTTCTTTCCAATACATTGATTTTCCAATTGCTGTGTGCCAGCATGTCTGTAAATTTTTCTGTGTGTGCAGCAGCTTTGCTATTTGTTTTTAGGTGATCTCTAAAATCACTTTCAGGGATATTAATGGTGTTTTCTCTTAGCTTTGACTTGGCTTGCTTGTTTTGGAGAATGACACAAGAAACTTTCAAAGAGAAGTCTGCACAGTATCCTGATGAGCTCAAATTAACTTGAGGCTTCTCCCCAACCCTGTTGTTAAAACCTTTAAAAACTTGTTTGCTAATGGCATTTTTGTGGCTGTATATCTGATGGTTTTAGCCTACTGTGGTAATGTGATGTTGGCTGTTCCTTGTGGCAAACCTGTCTTAAGGCAAGGTTAAAATTGCTCAAGCCCAATTAGGGATGACTTTAACATACCATGCATCTTCACAGAGTGATTCTTGGCTTTCTCCCAGGATTGAGATGGATTCAGGGTAGACGTGGGTCCAGAACAGTCGAATATTGCACTGGATCAGTTGCTGTTTCTCTGGGGAGACGGGGCAGTTGGGGAGGCTTGTTCCAAATTCATGAGGACTAGAATTTTTCATAGCTGGTGGGTAGTACCCAGGGTTGATCCATGTGAATGAATGGACGCGACTATGTTATGCCCATTAATTTCATTGGTTCTTCTTTGAGTGGGACTTAGTTTTATACAACACAAATTCTTATGTAATTTAGGCTTTTTGCAGTTGTTATTTGGATTTGCTTCAGAAGTACCGTGAGTGAAAGTATTTCATTTTGGAGCGTTGAATATTCATATTTTTTTCCTGTTAACATGGTTATTGCGTTACTAGACCGAAACAATCTATTCCAGCATGTTTTGGACATCCACATCATGACAGTCACCTCCTCCCTCTTGTTGTGTTGGAGCTCAGTCAGCTCCTGGTATTCAAAGGTAGACTTGTCTCTGTCCATGAGAGTTCCATTCAGCTTATGTGGCTCACAGCCATTTTATTTTCATTCTATTATGTTTGTAAATAATGGGTCTATCCTCTATGCCAGGAGTCGCCAACATGGTGCCCTCCGGCTGCTGTAGCTTCCATCATCCAGTGTGGTGTAGTGGTTAAGAGCGGTAGTCTCGTAATCTGGGGAACCGGGTTCGTGTCTCCGCTCCTCCACATGCAGCTGCTGGGTGACCTTGGGCTAGTCACATTTCTCTGAAGTCTCTCAGCCCCACTCACCTCACAGAGTGTTTGTTGTGGGGGAGGAAGGGAAAGGAGAATGTTAGCCGCTTTGAGACTCTTTAAAGGGAGTGAAAGGCGGGATATCAAATCCAAATTCCTCCTCCTCCTCCTCCTCCTCCTCCTCCTCCTCCTCCTCCTCCTCCTCCTCCTCCTCTTCTTCTTCTTCTTCATCCCTGACCATGGTCACACTGGCTGAGGCTGATGGGAGTTTGAATCCAACAACAGCTGGAGGGCATTGCATTGGCTGACCCTGCTCTGTGCAGTTGTATCATCCATTTCAGAGTCCCATTTCAATTAGTGCCCATCACCTCATCCTCTGGTGTGAACCTCCAGAACTACAACAGGGGTTGTGGGACATAATTAGCCTTTGACATAAAGTCATATTTGCAATTGCTACAGAGTGGGAGGTGAAACCAGTCATGTTTGTGTATGTTGCATCCTTGTGAACCTTTGATATACTTCAGCATTATACCTGGTGTTCCTCAGAATCTCAAGCCTTTTTAACAGAAGCTGATAAATATTTTCCCCGCCTCAACTCAGGGAATATTGTCTCCTGTTCCTTCTAATTCTAAGTCAGGTGTCCCACCCTTTGAGGCATGGCTCCTCTGGATAGGGCCTTTGCAGTGGTGGCAGCATCCAGAATTTCAAATGCCTTCCTGGCATGTTTGCTTGGTGCCTGCTTTGTTAGCTTTTTTGGCACCAGTTTAAAACGTATTGTCCAAGCATTTGGCATTAAAAAAAAAGATAAAACAAATTGTTATCAAAGTTTTCCAAGAATGATAGCACTACCACTAATAGGAGGGTTTGTATACAGCTAAGTTTTATTTAGAGTAGACCCATTAAAATTAATGGACTCATGTTAGATGTGTTTATTAATTTCAGTGGCTCTGCTCCTTCGTAACATTTAACATTGGATACAAGTTGTACAAGTAAAGGAAGACGCGTGTAGAAGAGAGATAGTGTTTCTGGTCCATGGAAGCATGTGGAATGTTTATAACTTTGTAATTATGACATAGGTAGAAAATAATTAAATTTCAGTTTTACAACTAGTATACTTTGTATTTGTCTCCTTTGGGTATAGCACTCTAGTCAATGCATACAAGAAACAAGAGCAAGCTAGGATCCTAAAATGGAGGGGTTCCTTGAGTTATTTTAAAAACTTCTCATGGATTATTTGACATGCTGTTGTTGGATAGTTGTTGCCTTCTTGCTACGTTAACATCTTATTGCTTTGGTTTGTATGGCACGTTAAGCCAACCAATGCTTAGTGCCAAACCATGGCTTAGTGCAGCCACTCCCCTTCTTCCTGATCATTTTGCCTCCGTGCCGAGCTAAACCATGGCCTGGCTTAGTGTAACACCTGAACCCAGGCTTGTGTTTTAGCTCTCTCTTAGTGACATAGAGAGCTGCCTCATACGGAGGCCATTGGTCTGTGCAGCTCAGTACACTGACAGGCAGCGACTCTACATCCTTTCAGGCAGAAGTCTCTCCCATCTCCACCTGGAAATGCTAGGGATTGAACATGGGACCTTCTGCTCTCAAAGCAAGATATTCTGCCAATGAGATACAAGCTTTCCCCAAATAGAAGGTTAACCACAAGCTGTAGCCAAGGCAAGGAGGGCTCACACAGTTATCCTCTTCTGTTTTGTCTTCACCTTGTGAGGCTGAGAGATAGTGACTTGCCCGAAGTAAGCCAGTAAGCTTCATAGCTGATCAGGGATTTGAACTGACTTCTTCCTGGTCCTAGTTTTGACTCTTTAACCTCTATACCACACCAGCATATTCTAAGACAGGATTTGGGTCAGGATCCTTTTAAACTGTTGTGTCTATTTATGCTTCATATCTACTTGGAAGAATCAAATGCTGCATACATCAGTTCCAATTCAGTGCCAGGAAGCAAAAAAGGGATATTTGAAAGGCCCAATGTAATGGAGTCTATAAATGGCAGTAGGCCAGTTATTAGAACAGTTGAGCCGCTGGGCTGAAATGTGGACAGATAGAAAGCATTTTTGGCCCTGATTCCATAGTAATATTTCAAATGCTCAGTTTTGTGCATACAGGCATTCCTCTGGGCATGTTACTCGTTCTCAGCCTCTGTTCTGCCATCTGTGAAATGGGAAGTTATTGGAGGCCATTGCAGGTTAAAAAGAACAAGAAGCTAAGGGAATAGGATTAAGCACCTAATGCTAAAACAAACAAAAACCCAAATGAAAGAAAGTTATGTGAACATAGAAAGGGGTAGAGATAGGAGCATAGAAAGCTGCCTTATATCAAGCCAGATCATTAGTCCAATCTAGCTCAGTACTGTCAACACTGACCGGCAGCAGCCCTGCAGGGTTTCATGCATGAGTACTTCACAACCTTTTCTGGAGACACCAGGGGCTGAACTTGCAGCCCTTTGCCTGCAAAACATGCACTCTACTACTGAGCTCTGGCCCTTTCGCATATGTTGTCCCTGTCCTCAAGGGCTTGTTCACCTTGAAAAGATAAAGCCACCTTTCAGATGCTCAGACCCCACTCCCTCCTCTTGACCTAGCTGGTTGGAAGTACAATCTCCTTGGACCACCAGTAGTTCACTCAAATCACTGCCAGGTGGTGTCTGTTAGCTTTGCTAATGCTCCCCCCCCCAAAAAAAATGGATCGGGCCAAGGATCTCATGTACTGCTCTGCCTCCGTGATTGACCAGCCAGATACTCCAGGGGACGCTCATAAGCAGAGCAAGATGGAGGTGGCAGCTTCCTGTTCTTTGCCCTCAGCATCCCATAATCAGCAGTATATGCGCGGAACAGAGAGGCTTGAGGAGCAATGCTGATGGCTTCACTCATTCCTCTCCATATCAGCCCACACCCTTGAGGCAGTTGCTCGCTGTCTAAATTGTGAAGGAAGGGTGGTGGGTATTTTTGCGTTTAAATAAGAAAATAGTTGTGATGCATCCAAGAGACAGGAAATGCAGGCTTGCATCAGAGAGACATGGGCTTTGGTCCTCGACCAGGATGCCCTTTCGCAAGTGGCCGCCCCCCAGCCATCTCAATCTGTGAAACGGAAGTATGAGTATAACTTATGTTCCTATCCTTCCAAGCCTTCAGCGCCAAGAGCAATATCCAAAGAGCCTACATCCCAAAGTTGCCATGAAGGTGACATTTAGCTTTAAAAACAAAACAAATGCACATACAGAATTTGGTGCTGATCTTTGAAAGTGAAATCCATTTAGCAATATCCACATTAGGAAGTGTGAAAGAATTAAGAGAGGAGGAAGACAATTCAGGCAGGCTTCCACAACTTGATCGCATTCACACCCTACATTCAAAGCACTATGATAACACTTCAAGCAGGCATAGCTTCCCCCAAAGCTGTCTCCTGGGAGCTGTAGTTTGTTAAGGTTGCTGAGAGTTGTCAGGAGACCCCTATTCCTCTTCCAGAGCTATAATTTCCAGAGTTCCCTGGGAAAGGGATTGATGGTTAAACCGCTGCGAGAGGGGAACAGTGGTCTCCGAACAATTCTCAGCACCCTTGACAAACTGCAGATCATTCTTTGTGGGAAACCAAGACTGCTTAAAGTGATATCACAGTGCTTAAAAATGTAGGGTGTGAATGTGTCCTATGTATTTGGTCTACAACTCCTATCAGCTCCAGCCTGCGTGGGTGGTGGTGTACAGAATGTCTGGAAGACATGAGCTTGGGGCAGCTGCCTTGTATTGAGCCCATCTTTTGGTCCATCTGTTCCAGGAACCACAGGCAGGTTGAGGCCTCCATAGCTCTGCTTGAGCAGGAGATGCCATGGCCAGAACCCAGAAACCCTCCATACATAGAGCATGTGCTCTAACATCAACCAGCTGAGCCTAACGGTTTAGTCCCAAGGCTTTTGAGGGAGCCCTTTGGTTATTTCTGTAGCTTCTGTTACACAAAGAGTTTTATCCATTTGCCAGCCTTGTTGAGTAGGCTGGAGGCGATCACTTGCTCATGACCGTGGAGATGAGTCAGTCTCCAGCAGCACACAGGAGCAAGCTGCTCCATGGTCATGAAACCGCATAAAGGTTTTGCCAAAGCTCTACAAACTGGGAAGGGTTTTAGGAACTCTGTACATTATTCAGGTGGTAGTGGTGGGATTTAGTGGATAGGATTGCCAAAGTCAGAGGTGCAGGAGACTCTTTTCTTTCTCCTTTAAAACATACTGTGCTTGAAGTTGGCCCTTTTACTAATGTGTTGGGCGCCTGTCCCAATGTCCCCATACAAGGTGGGGATCTGGAGTACATGCTGTAGCTCAGTGGCAGAGCAACTGCTTTGCATGCAGAAGGTTCAGTCCCCAACATCTCCATTTTAGGCTGGGGAAGAGCTCTGCCTGGAACCCCGGAGAGCTGCTGCCAGCCAGTGTAGACAGTGCTGAGCTAGATGGCACATTGGTCTGACTCAGTATAGGGCAGCTTCCTATGCTCCTATTTGAGCTCCTGCAAGGGAAATATAAGCTAATTGTCCAGCCTTCCTATCAGTCTTACTTTCTTCTCTCTCCCACTTGCCGGGACCCCCACGTTGATTCCCACCTTGCTTTGAAGCCAGAAAGGGCAGTTCTCTTGTCTCGTAGCCAACACCCCCCACCCCCCACTTATCTGCCTGAGGATTAGAGGGCTCCAGTGCACCCTGGGATGGGGTGGGTGTGGGTGGCGGTGGCGGTGGGGGAAAGAGTCCCTTCCTTTTTGATATTCATTTGCAGGCCTCCAGTTCCTTTCTGTCCAGTCCCTGTTTATTCAAGAGACTACAGCGTTTCCATGGCAACAGGTTACTTTTCAAAGGGGGAACATCTTGTCATTATATTTAATCCGCTGCAGCTGAAGAGGGACTGAAATATTAAGTTGTTGTTGCTATGGATACCACTTTTGTTACATTGCTTTCCTTTGGTGTCAGATTTCATACACTGCGCTGGCTCCTTTGCTCCTCTCATCATCCTCACCCCCTCCTTACCCGCTTCCAACCTTATCCCTTCCCCACCCCCACCCCCAATCTCATGGAGTAAACAGCCCAACACTCCCCCCCCATTATTGTTTCATTTACTCATTGACCTTAACCTAATTTTTTTTTAATCAACTGTGTCTTTTTATCCTTGTGTGTGTGTGTGCGCGCGCAAGGGTAAATGCATACTTCTTTCAAAGTTTTGAGTACCCCAGAAGCTTCCCTCCATAAAAAACCCTATGCTTCTTAACTGCATCCTTCCTTTTCTCATATTTAAACAGAGCTAGGAGGGAGGGATGTGCAGAGTAAAAGAGGGCAAAATCCAAAGTGATCCAGGCAATATCTGGAGGCAGCAGTGTTGGAGATTTGTAGGTTGAGACGTGTGGTGTTTTGGGGTTTTTTTTAAAAATGCCTCTGGCAGTTAGCTGATCTTCCTGCTCCTTCTCGATGCTTGTATGTGTGTGCCTATAGATAGTAAAATAAAAACCTCTGCAAAGTGACAATCTGCACTTGTCCAGAGAAGCAGTATATGGAACGAGGACCACTCCACAGTAGCCAAGCAGGGGATGACGCAGCCTTTGAAAACCTTGGGAAAAGCGGGTGGAGATGCTGATCCACTGAAGCTATCCTAATAAGTGTTCCAGCCTTTGCCAACCCTGGTGTCCGCCAGATGTTTAGGTCTGGAACTCCCATCACCCCTTAGCCCAGCACAGGCTGGTGGGAGTTGGAGTCCAGGAAAAGATCCTGAGGGCAGCAGATTCGCATAGAATGATGGCTCTGTGATGATGGAATTTATGCATCTGGCCATGCATGGGCTGCATCAGACCATCTGGTCTAGTCGCTTGCTCCTCGCAGTGGTCTACCCAGATGCCTCTGGCAAACCCTCAGCCCAGGCTATGAAGGCAAGAGCTCTCTTGCACAGTTGCTTCCCAGCAATTTGCATTCAGTAGCATGCAGAACCAGGGCGACTAGGAAGCACTGCTTGACTTGATTTCTGTGAATTTGTCTTCAATCCTATTTAAAGCTGGCCAAGCCTGCAGCCCGTTGCTAGATCTCACAGCATAGAATGCCATCAATTAGCTATGCACTCCGAGAGGAAGTGCAATCTTTTAAGCCTGTCCTGGATCTTAAGTCTTTACCCCAGGAATGTGATGCCTGGGTGCATGCCCTCCCCAAGTGTTTGTTGGATTCCCGCTCCCATTAGCCCTGGACGTCAGGGATGATGGGAGTTGTAGTCCTGTAATATCTTTTTAGGGCCATAGGTTTCCCACCTCTCTCCATTATGTGTCCCCCATCCCCACCTCAGTCTCTCCTCATCCACACTGAAAAGCCCCTGTCTGTCATTTATAACCTTCCCTCTTGGGGAGCCACAAGGATGGGCTGCTCAACACACAGAAATACCCTTTAGGACAGGGTGGTCCAACACGCTGCCCCACGACCGCATGCGGCAACTTTTGACGCCCCCACCCTGCCCCACCCCTTGCACACATGCAACAAGGCAGTGTGCGGCTCACTTAGTATGAGAAGTTGGACTGCCTTGCTATAGAGTCTCCTTGTGCATGTGGAGGGTTTGCTCCAGAAATGTGCAGGAGCCGTCTGTGTGCTGGGATATAGCCTCTTATACCAGGGCAGGGTTTCTCAAACTTCTGAGTTCATTGATACCCCCCTCATAAGTTGTCAAGGCCCCAGCCCAAATTCTTAGGTGTATAAATGAAAACAAGTCAAGGAATATCAAAATATACAGTGGTGCCTCACAAGACGAAATTAATTCGTTCCGCAAGTTTTTTCTTCTTGCGAGTTTTTCGTCTTGCGATGCACGGTTTCCCATAGGAATGCATTGAAAATCAATTAATGCGTTCCTAGGGAAACCGCCTTCAGACCAGGTCCGGGGACAGTCTGTCCCCCGACCTCTTCTGAAGGCTGAGGGCGGGGGAACAAGGGCTTTTCTTCCCACCCCAGCCTTCAGAACAGCTTTCTGAAGAAAAGCCCTTCTTCCCACCTCCCGCCCCGCAAGCTCCGGGGACAGGAGGGCTTTGCTGCCGACCACCAGCATTTTAAAAGCCCCTGCTGTCCCGGGGCGATTTTAAAATGCTGGCGGGCGGGAGCAGAGAAGCAGCCCCCTGCGACCCTCTCCCGTCTGGAGAGGTGACGTGCGCCTATGGCAGGAGCCTCCATAGGCGCGCGTCACCTCTCCAGCTGGGAGAGCGCGCGCGGGGCTAAAGCAGCCCCCTGCGACCCTCCCCCGGCTGGAGAGGTGACACTCGCCTATGGCAGGAGCCTCCATAGGCGCACGTCACCTCTCCAGCTGGGAGAGCGCGCGCGGGGCTAAAGCAGCCCCCTGCGACCCTCCCCCAGCTGGAGAGGTGACGCGCGCCTATAGAGGCTCCTGCCATAGGCGCGCATCACCTCTCCAGCCGGGGGAGGGTCGCAGGGGGCTGCTTTAGCCCCCCCGCGCGCTCTCCCAGCTGGAGAGGTGACCCGCACCTATGGAGGCTCCTGCCATAGGCGCGCGTCACCTCTCCAACCGGGAGAGGGTCGCAGGGGGCTGCTTTAGCCCCGCGTGCCCTCTCCCAGCTGGAGAGGTGACGCGCGCCTATGGAGGCTCCTGCCCCGCTCGGGATGGCAGTCCCGGGATGGCAGACAGCTCTGCGCCGGCATCCAGAGCGGGGCGGGACTTAGCACCCCGCTCGGGATGGTGGCGCAGATGTGCCTGCAGTCCCGGCAGGGCAGACAACTCTGCGCCGCCATCCCGAGCGGGGCGGGACTTAGCGCCCCGCTCGGGATGGTGGCGCAGATCTGCCTGCAGATCTTCGCCCCCGGCTCCCGATGGCCGTGCAGAGCTGCGCTGATCCCGGCACGGCAGACAGCTCTGCGCCGCCATCCCGAGCGGGGCGGGACTTCTCTGCTGTCCCGGGGAGATTTTAAAATGCTGGGGGTCGGCAGCGAACGCTTCGCTCCCGCCCGCCAGCATTTTAAGATCGCCCGGGGCAGCGGAGAAGTCTCCGCTGTCCCGGGAAGGCAGGCGGGGGGGAGCAAAGACTTTTGCCCCCCGCCGGCCTTCAGAAGAGGTCCAGGACCTCTTCTGAAGGCCGGCTGTGGGCGAAAGTCTTTGCTCCCGACCGCCAGCAATTTAAAACAGGTCCCCGGAGATTTCCCTATGGGCTTTCGTCTTGCGAAGCAAGCCCATAGGGAAATTCGTCTTGCGAAGCAAGCCCATAGGGAAATTCGTCTTGCGAAGCGCCTCCGAAACAGAAAACCCTTTCGTCTTGCGGGTTTTCCGTCTTGCGAGGCATTCGTCTTGCGGGGTACCACTGTATGTCAGCATTTAATCATCACCAATCAGTTGGCATTGCTAGGAATTGTAAAGCATAAAAAGTGCAGGAGAGGATATTCTTGTATCATGGAATCATCTTATGAACTACAAAGGCTCCTCATTGGCACCCTGTACATGCCTACACTTTTTATTTCCGAGACTTATTGTTTTGTAATTCCAAAAAAATATTTGCGGCATACCTTGTAAACGTCTTTTCCACCTCAGACTTTCTTTTTAACCCCCTTTCAACCCATAGGTCTTTTTTCACCCCACGTGCAGTCCCATCGACCTGGGGTGCTTGTGTGTCAATATCAACCCTGTGGTAGGGGTTTGGATGCATCTTTTGAAAAGAGTTGAGCAGCAGCAGAGCTTCTGTCTGAATCTGCTGAGCCTGGGGGCCAGAACGCAGCCCCGGCTGCCTGCCTGCCTGCCTCTTTCTGTTCAGAGTGTTCTTATGAAGACCACACAGCGTCTTTTTTGCTATACCTCTTTCTGGGCAGGGAGCCATTGTACAGAAAGGTGTTGGAATAAAGGGATGGGTTTAGCGGCTTGTTTTTCTCACTATAAACCCAACTGTGGGAATAAAAAGAGCTGGGATTGCAGAAAAGATTACACAGAGCCGCCTGTATTTTGCAACTCGGCGAGCATTGATTCCTATTCATGCATTTCCCCTCCCTTTACATAATAAAAGTGCGCTTCATCTTTCCTTGTCTCGCTGTGAACTCCATAGAGGGAGAAGACAATACAGTGGCATATTCCAGCTGCAGGATGTTACTGGTTTGAAATAGATTCTATGTATGCAGTGAGCATCTAGGTATGTTGTAACATGCATACACGTCCTTAAGAGCAAAATTAGGTCAGATAAATTCAGGTTGACCTTCAAAGTGCATATGATTATGTATGGTTGGCTAGGGTTTCTTCAGGCTGGTATTTAACCACTAGCCTTGTGGCCACTGGCAATCGGGAATTGCATGTAGGTGAATAAAGGTGATGTTGCAGGTAGGACAGAGTGCTCCTCCACTGGCAGCCCACAGCAATCTAGAGGATCTTTCTTTTCTTTTGTAGGTTGCTAACTTTTATTCACCTGCCTGAATGTCATCTCCTTCTCCTACATCACCTTCTACATATATGTATTAAGGCAATGTATGCAAAATAATAATAAAAAGCTTTAAAAAGTTAAAAACAGGAGAGAACATAATAGCAAATTAATTAAAAATAAATAAAAGGAGACATCCATGGCAGAGACCTGTTCATTCAGCTGGGGAAGCCTCCTAGAACAAAAATGCCTCCAGTTGTTCTGGAAAATATCTCGATGGAGATGCTGTTCCACAGAACAGGGCAGCCACACTAAAAGCCCTACTCTGAGTTACTGCAGAGCAGGCTTTTGAGACCTTTGGAACTCGCAGGAGAAGCTTGACCACAGTGCCCTACTGGGTGTATAAGGGACAAAGCTAGATTCTCAGGTAACCTGCTCTTGGCCAGGGGTCCACAACCTTTTTCAGCTGTGGGCCAGTCCACCATCCCTCAGACCATGTGGTGGGCTGGACTATATTTTTTTGGGGGGGAATGAACGAATTCCTATGCCCCACAAATAACCCAGAGATCCATTTTAAATAAAAGGACACATTCTACTCACGTAAAAACATACTAATTCCCAGACTGTCTGTGGACTGGATTGAGAAGGTGATTGGGCCACATCCGGCCCACAGGCCTTAGGTTGCCTACCTCTGCTCTTGACTATAAGTTTCCGCACAGCTGATTCCAGGGACCTGTTTTAGGGAATGTTGGTTCATGGCTAATCGATCAGCAAAGCATTGATTGAAAGCGATTATTTTCCTCAGCTGGAGAGGTCCTCAGAGCGACTGACATATCAGCTGAAAGCAACGTGGTTCCTGCTCTCAGGCTTTGCAGTGTAAAAAGACATGATACAAAAGGAAAATAGGATTTGGGGGAGAGTAGAGGAAAACAAGCAAACTTGGGCAGCAGATTCTTAATGTTACAAGATTCTTAAAATAAGCAGATGGAAGCAGGCTGCTCAGAGATCAGTAACAATTATTTGTGGGCCCCTGAGAAATAGCTTTCCACCCCAACCTACCTAGAAGTAGCTGTAATAAACCTGGAAGTTGCTGACCTTTCATATTGGGCCTCAAGTCTTCTGGGGGAAGCAAACCTTCTTGGCATAAGTAGCAATGCATGTAAGCATTGAGGTGTGGAAAATGCTTTCTTTAAAACCTCCTTTGACCCAGAGCTGGTGTTATGGATGATGTGCCAGATGGGTGGCAGGGAGACCTGTGTTCAAATCAGTACTCAGCCACAAAGCTCACTACGTATGGCTTCCATGGTTTTCTGTTGACTTACTGGGTTGTTGCATGCTATTCTGAGCTTTGGAGGAAAAGTGTGGGATAAATTCACGCTAAGTAAATAAAACCTTAAAAGGTAAAGGGGACCGCTGACCATTAGGTCCAGTTGTGGCCGACTCTGGGGTTGCGGCGCTCATCTCGCTTTATTGGCCGAGGGAGCCGGCGTACAGCTTCCGGGTCATGTGGCCAGCATGACTAAGCCGCTTCTGGTGAATCAGAGCAGCGCACGGAAACGCCTTTTACCTTCCCGCCGGAGTGGTACCTATTTATCTACTTGCACTTTGATGTGCTTTTGAACTGCTAGGTTGGCAGGAGCAGGGACCGAGCAACGGGAGCTCACCCCGTCGCGGGGATTTGAACCACCAACCTTCTGATTGACAAGTCCTAGGCTCTGTGGTTTAACCCACAGCACCACCCGCGTCCCAAATAAAACCTTAGCTTTCATTTAATTAAAAAAGAAATGTTATTGTACTTCTTTTGGAAAGGAAAATGTAAAAGAAAACACTTACTGCCAAAGATGCTGCCTCCCAACCATAAGAGTATAAATGTTTGTAGCTGGCACCCACGCTGTTGGCATTTCCCCCAAAATAAAGGTTGACAGCTTAGCACTAAGCTTAGTTAGCAAAGGTCCAACCCTCAGGAAATTTATTTCAGGGCCACAGAGTTAAAAAAGAAAAGAAAAGAAAGAAGCAGCAGGCCTCGCAGTGCCAAAGCTGAGAGCAAAACCCTAAAATACCTAGTCTTGCAAGTTAAGGTGTCCAATAAATTTTTAGCCCAAGGCTTTCCTAGGTGTGCCTCTTAGATGTTAGTGGTGAGTCCCATGCTGAGCAAAGGAGCCAGGAGGGCCCAATGGGCTAAGAACTGCTGCTGGAGGCCAGAATTGGAGTTAAAATAGAGTGGCATTCTCTGCATGCAGCTAGATGGCAGCCTCTTGCTGGAGACGTCCTTTGGATGAAACATTGAACAAACAAAGGTGGGGGCGGAATCAGATCCCTTTTGCCACCACAATTTCCGCCCCCGTGCTTTTTGGGCACTGACATTTCAGATTGGGCACGCACGTTCTCCGGCTTCACCCTAGGGTGTCTTTCTGAAATGAACAACGCAACCAGGATTGGGGTGGGTGTGTGTGTGTGTGTGTGTGGTGCTGGGGAAGGTTCTTGATTCATGCAAGCTGTAAGCAGACGCAGCCTCGGTTTCTTTTTAAAAGGCTTTTCCCATTAGGCGAAGGCTGAACGGGGAGCAGCTGAGGCACCATGTCACCGTGTGTCATTCTTCACATTTTGCAAAGGGTTGCTTCCCATGCTGTTGCTGATCAAATGACTTGGTTTTAACATTGTTTTTGGTTTTGGGGTGCACCAAGTTTCCATCTTAAAATTCCATTCTTAGCAGATGGGGAAAATAGCCCCCAGAGGCCGACTTTACGAACCTGCTGCCCTCCAGATGTCCTGAACTTAAAACTTTTCTCCCCACCCCACCCCACCCATCTGGTCTGGGATGATGGTTGTTATAGTCCAAATAGCAAAGATTGCTCTGGAGTCTTGCTGGAGGCTGGAGGGATTTTTCCCTGCACCGTTTTGAAATGGCATTAAAGACTAACCAGACATTCTGTGGTTTTATTCCCAGTTGTGCTCTCAAAGCAGTGGCTGTACATGCTCACCCAGTACACGGGGTGTGTGCGTTGCACCACTTGGTTCCCCTTACTCACTGGTGGTTCTGTATCTTTCCATTGCAGGCGGTTGAACAGCACACAGGGTGAAATCCGGGTTGGGCCTAGTCATCAGGTAAGACTTCCTTACATAATGGGAACATCAAGTGACTGAACTGTCTCTTTCTGGCCATCTGTGATCTGCAACTCTCAAGGTGTCATCCACGTCCCCCTAAGCGTGCTGCGGTTGAAGAGGGAGGTTGACGCCACGTCAGGATGCTCACAGATCTTTTGTGTTCGAAGTGCATCTTGATCCAGGGCCGCCCAGGCGTTCTGTGACACTGCATCAGTTAAGGGTCTACAACCCTTCTGCCCATACAGAGCAACAGTGACCATTGGCTCACAAACATTTATTTATTTGAAAATATTTCTATATCATCCGCACACACAAACACTCTATCAAGGCAGTGAACACTGTAAGAGCTATTACTCATCCTAGCTGCCTGTGCCTTGAGCCCACTAGAAAGCACAGAGTGGTCTTGGGAGGGGAAGGGTCTTCCCTCACTTCTGTTGAAAGCAGCCGCTCAGTCACTGACAGGCCCGTGTGTGACTAAGAGAATGAGTTCTGGACCCAGAGGCCCCTGGCTCAAATGTCACCTCTGCTATGAATTCACTAGGCTCACATCTGCTCATCAGTCCACCCCACCCAGTGAACCATAGGAACAGTAGCTCTCAGAGAGGTATTATTTCCAGCACCCTTAAAAAAAAATAAAGTTCCCAGGATTCTTTGTGGAAAGCCATGTGCTTTAAATGTGTGGTGCGGATAGCATCTAGTTGTCCATAAGCAAACCACGAAGGTTCAGACGTCCCCTCTGTTGCCATGTGGTGATAATACTACTGACCCACCCTGTAAGGTTGTTGCGTGAACACCCAGACGCATTATATAAGTGCCAAGTGGTATTTATCATGTCACCGTTTCCCCTCTTTTACCACTAGTCTCTTCAAATCCTGTAGCATCCCCTGGAGGCAAGCAGCCTTTTTGTTTCCTTTTCCTTTCTTCAAAAAAAGCAGCCCTGCAGGGCTTAGGTTGTTGCGTGCTCTGCACAGTAAGCCTTCTGGGACTCGCTCCCTTGAGTGCCTTATTTGAAAGCTTCCTTGCCGAGCAGAATAATCCCTTCTCTCAGTGTAAAACGGCTTAATTTTTATTAAATAGCATTTTGAATGAGGGCCTCGAGGGTGCGTGCCAAGGTACCCTTTTCACATCTGTATATGCTGCTGTACTACTTTGGACACCTCTCAGGTTGGAATCTTGACTTTCTCACACTTTGCTTCTCAGTCCCATTAAGGGCAGGATTGGAGAGACCACTTTGGTGCATCTCTCTCTCTTTCTCTCTCTCTTTTTCTCCTGTGGTTTATGTGTGTGGGAGAGTTTTAAATGCTCATAATGCCACAGACTATGCTGCAGAATGATCAAGTATATCCCTGAGGTGTTTTTGTAGGAAAATTTGTAGGAAAATTCCTGCCCAAATAAGGTTGTTTAAAATTGTACAGTGGTGCCCCGCAAGACGAATGCCTCGCAAGACGAAAAACCCGCTAGACGAAAGAGTTTTCCATTTTTTGAGTCGTTCCGCAAGACGAATTTCCCTATGGGCTTGCTTCGCAAGACGAAACGTCTTGCGAGTTTGTTTCCTTTTTCTTAAAGCCGCTAAGCCGTTAATAGCCGCTAAGCCGCTAATAGCCGTGCTTCGCAAGACGAAAAAACCGCAAGACGAAGAGACTCGCGGAACGGATTAATTTCGTCTTGCGAGGCACCACTGTAATCTGTTCCGTTCTGCTCATGGGCAGTAAAGTGTGATGAAGTGTCCTGGGGACTGCCAGAGCTCTCCAGCTGTGGATGTGCAGGTGTGTCCATGCAAAAAGATAATACAGGTTTAACTACCTTTAGCCACCTGTTAGCCAGATGTTAGGAAGCTGCCTTACAAACATTTCAGACAATTCAGCCTTCTAGCTCAGGGATAGCTGACTTCAACGGTTGGTGACTTTCTTGGGCAAGGAGAGGTATTGCCTATCATGCCTGTCACCTGACCCTTTATAACTAGAAATTGAACAAGGTGCCTTCTGCATGCAGACACTCCACCACTCAGCTGTGGTCCCTCCCAAATTCCAGGATAATTGTACATAAAAAGAGACCTGGTATGGTGTAGTAGTTAGAGTGTTGGACTAAGACCTGGGAGCCCAGAGTTCTAGTCCCTGCTCAGCCATAAAGCTCACTGGGTAGTCTTGGGCCAGTCACTGTCTCTTGGCCTAACCTACCTCACAGGGTTGTTATGAGGATAAAATGGAAAAGTGGGAGAACTGTTTACACCTTCTTGAGCTCCTAGAAGGAAAGGTTGGGTATAAATGTAATAAATAGGGCAAAACTGATACATTGGGGCTCTTTGGGTGGTATTCAGCTAACCTATCCCATCAATGCAAGGATTTTTCCCTGCACAATGGCACTCCCTCCCACTTCCCAAATCTGCTCCAGAGAACTGGAAAACTGGGACAGATTTAGGATAATACAGAGGGGAGGAAGGAGACAGGGAAGAATGTTCTGTTGCAGAAGCAGAAATTATTGCGCTGAAAGAAAATTCACTTAGCCCAACATTGGTTTCCACCCTGTATATAACAACCAAACAAACCCAGCAGTCTAGCAGAAATTGCCTTATTTCTGAATATACATACCTCATATAATCTACAAGATGATTTCATCTTGGGAGGTGGCATATCAGACACATTCACATAGGATGGGGTCTGTCAGCATCCATTAGCCATGATAGCTACATGGAGACTCCATATTCAGAAGCAGTATATCTTTTAATCCTAGTTGCTGGGGGGGATGCAAATAAAAGGGCGCAGGAGGGCTGCTGCCTTCATTCCTTGCTTGGGGTCCTCTCGGAGGCATCTGGTTGGCCACTGTTGTAAACAAATGCTGGATTAGACGGACCTTTGGCCTGATCCAGTTGGGCTACTTTTATATTTGTGTGACGAGGACCTTGAACCCAACCCCTAGATTTAAACAGAGTTGGTTGCATTTTTGGACTGTCTCAAGCTGTTGCATTATAAAGCTGGCTTGGAAATAATTCACTCACCTATAGCAAGTTAATTATCGACTTCAGGTGACTAGGCAGGAAAGTTTTTCAAACATTAGCTTCCTGCTTTCAGGAATAATTTTTATAGAAAGGTAGGCTAGTATTTTGTGCTGAGGCAGGGGAGACTAATAACTTTTGGTAGACTGACTTGGAAGACTGCTCTAAAGGGATACTTCCATTGTGAGAGTGTTGCTTTTCCACATTGACCGCTACAGATGAAGGAGGACTGGTTTTCTGTGCTTCACCTCCTCCTTTTCCTGGGTATTCTTGGGGTGCCTTCACAGCTTCTTGTTCTGCTGGCACTATTTCAGGAAGGTAGATAAATGTGTCAGTGTTCAGGTCCATTTTTGGCCTTTGCAGCCATACATTCAAGGGTCTGAGCACGCCCATTTGCTTCCAATCCCTCTTGATGCAAGTTACAGCCACTTTATAACATACCAGTGGTTGAGTTTGATGCATCATTTTCTTCCCTCTGGAGAAAAAGACCAGAGGAAAATACAAGTGGAGTGCTAGAATGTCTTCCGAACCTGTGGCATGTAATTACTGGTTAGATGTATCTATATGTATCTATATCTATATAAAATACAGCCTTTCAGATGTGCTTTGCATTGTAACCATGAGAGGTAATTACAGGCTTGAAAAGCTTTTTACTGTCTTGCAACCGTTGCTGTCAATGATCAAGGCTGCTAATTGAATCCTGCAGCAAGCGCACAGTGTGCCTTCATGCCACAGCACATTCTCACACTCTGGAAATGCCTGTGGGGTCAGTTGGGGGGGGGTGTCCCGATATCTCCAGGTCCAAGATGCAGTGAATGTAGGGATATGAGCAGGGCCAGATTTAGGTTTGATGAGGCCCTAAGCTACTGGAGGTAATGGGGCCCTTTATATGTCCAGCTGTCCTTTGTCAACAACAAATTATCACTGCTTTTTGTGTTGAATATATGCTCTCTATATATCATATATTATGGACCTAATAGGTATCTAAAGCCATTTGCACATAACAAATAGGAGCCTACTCAAAACAAAACACTGTTGTTGTATGTAGGTTTTATTTGTTTTTTATCTTATATTTTGGAAATGTACATCCAGTTTTTTCCCTTTACATTTTTTTGGGGCCCCCAAGAGAGTGGGGCCTTAAGCTATAGCTTGTTTAGCTTATATGTAAATCTAGCACTGGATATGGGATTGCAGGGGTCAAGACAGAGGAAGAGGATATTTTTGGCAAATCACTATAGGTCTCCAAGGAGGCTATGCAATTCAGCTTCACCTTTGCTATAGGAGGTAGCGATCAAGCAAATGACCTGCCTCTTCCTCAGCTGTGAAATGGGCATGGTCGAAAGGGTGGGAAACAAGCACAATGCCCCATTCCAAACACACACACACACACACACACACACACACACACACACACACACAAAAGCCACCTTCATTTGGTCACCTAGAGGCTGTTTTTCACACTAGGGATGAGTACTTTACCTGTCTATTTCTTCTTGCTTTATAAAATGTTTGGTAGAGCTCGGAAATACAATCCAGTGTCTCTGCATGTGTGCTAACAAACATCCTCTTGCTTCTGCCTCTTGAATTTTTTTCCCTCAAGGCCAAACTCCCAGAGCTGCAGCCGTTCCCTTCCGGAGACAGTGACACAGTGACGCAGCACGAGGAGCTTGTGTGGATGCCTGGGGTCAATGACTGCGACCTGCTCATGTACCTGAGGGCGGCACGGTAACGTGAAGCAAACACATCTCCCTCGTCCCTGCAGTGGGGAGTTGCTGCTTCAGGCGGCAGCATCCTGCTCAGAGATTGAGGTCTAAATTCCTGCATGCACAAAGGATTCCACATCTTGCGCTCGGGATAAATCTCCCAATCTTGTGGTGTAGTATAAATTTTAATTTGCTCGGCTGCAACTCCTGCAAAAACTGAGCGCTGTTGTCAGCAGACTTTTAGAAGCATAGGGATGTGCCTTATTCTGAGTCAGGCTGTTGGTCCATCTAGCTCAGAATTATCCACATTCGCTGTCAGGGAGTCTCTCACAGCCCTACCAGGAGATGATGGAGATTGCAGCTGGAACCTTCTCCATGTCAAGGCAGTTGCTTTCCCAATGAGTTACAGCTTTTCTTTTCTTTTTTGAATACTCTTCTTGTGTTTTTTAGGCAAACACAATAACAGTTCTTTTTTTGTCTTTTCAAGGAGCATGGCAGCTTTTGCAGGGATGTGTGACGGAGGATCCACGGAAGACGGGTGTGTCGCAGCCTCCCGCGATGACACTACTCTCAACGCACTCAACACAGTAAGTCTCCTGCTGTCGTGCCATTAACTTTGCACTAATCTTGAAATAGTTTGCTGTCTCTCCTCCCCCCCATCAACTTTGGGTTACTCCATGGGTCTTTGGTCATCTTAAGGCCCACCCCTCTTGCCTTCCAAAACGTGAGAATCATCTTTCTGGTTTGCCTTTCCATCTTTGAATGGTGGGTCATGGGATTGGCTGTATACAGCAGCATATTGTCTACTCTACCCCAATCTTCCCCAATCTGGTGCCCTCCAGCTGCAGCTGATGGGAATTGTAGTGCAAAACAGCTGGAGGTTGGGACTTGAAAAGTGGGACTTGAAGCCAAAGCCACAAGCTAAAGGTACTTCTTATGACTAAACACACTGTGCGCCTGTAGTTTTGGGCTTTTATTGGACTTTATGTTGTTGTTCCTTTTTAGGCACAACACAATGCATTGACCTCAGTTTCCCTGTGATTTTGCACTTACATTTCCTTAGCTCTCACTTGGGATGGGATGCCATCTGCTTCTGTGAGTTTTCCAGCTTTTAGCTTGCTCCATCACTTCTCACATAGAAGCTGTGATTTCTGCAGGAAGACCCGCTAATCACCAAAGAGCTTTGTGATTTTTACCATGGCCTCAGCTACAGCGCCACAGAGACTGGGTGTTCATATCCTAACTTCTCCCTGCTACCAACTCCTTTTCTAATTACATTTCTAATCCCATTGCAATCTGGAAGCTTGATGTTGCTTGTGCAGGAATCGTCTTTATTACTTCCATTGGTGGGCCATTTAGTAGCCACAGCTTTTGGTAGGGAAAATCCAAATACATAAATATGTGGATTCACCTGTGCAATTAACATGGTGCACTAGTGAAAGCCAGTGCAAGGGCTCCCACTAGTGGAACAGGGCTCTCCTCCCCCAGCTCACTTTTAATAGCATTCACTTAATGTGTTTCCTTTCCTACTGACCTCACTGTTGACAATTCTACCACCACACCCTGTATACAACTTGTGTACACCACCACTCTGTGATGACTCAGGATAAGACTAAATTCATTTGATAAAGTGGACTCCAGTCCATAAAAGCTCATTACATTTGTTTGTCTTTAAGATCCTCAATGCTGTTCAATAACATAGCTACCTTCCTGGAAACAGAACAACTGCAGAATTAAACCTGTTTCGTTTTAAAGAAACAATTATAAATATAAAAACACTATAAAAGAACAACAGTGCATGCATAAAAACACTTCAAGTCCAATACCAGTACCAACTGGGTAAAGATTTTAGAAGGCTTATTGAATTTATTTTTATTTAGAGCATTAGAACCTTGCCTTTCAGCCAAAAAGGCTCCCAGGGTGGCTTACATACAATCAGTTAAAACAAAACAGTCTGTACCCACAGGAATACAAACTTGAGGGGGGAAACATGACACACAAGGGTAAATCGCTGTTCTTATAATGACCAGGTGACACAGCTCAGGGGGCAGGAGGTGAGTGATGAAGCTGGGCCTCCAGCAGAGCTGATGAAATGAGCCCTGCTGCCTATCTCAGACTGTAGAGAAGGCGCCAGCTTGATAACGCAACCAAAGGGCGTTCCCCAAAAAAATATTGCCATATTGCAGATGGGGTAGCTGAGACTGAGAATAGCCAGCAAAAGGATCCTGCCATACGGCAGGGTGAAGCAACTTTATTGAAGTGGTACTGTAGCTTGGGAGAGCAGGGAATGCATCAAGACCTGAAGTGTTGAGCAAGGAGGGGTGCAGCTTGGACTCTTCTCCAGGCAGCAAAATGTCTTGTGCCAGTGTTGGTGTGCAGAGAGGAGCATTTTCCCTGAAGCTCATTTTAGTGACTTAGGTAAGAGAGTTGACTTGGAGGTTTTGTGGTTCACAAGCCAGACACGCTACCTCTGTGCTGACGTTTTCAACGACAGGTAGCCACAGTGCATAATTCTCTTCCACATAAATAATATAGAGCACCACTTTCTTGCTTGCTTGCTGGATTCGTCTGCTGTAGATTTGTGAGAAGTGCAGTAGGGGCCGAGCAGTGTCTGTGCATCACAATGGTAGTTACTGAATATCACTAGAGCTGAGCAGGTATTGAAATCTGAGTGGTAATCTAGATGGTGGCCCCTGCAAGGCCCAAATAAGAGCAGGAGATTTGTGGAATACCTTCGTTTGTTTTTTTTTAAAAGAGAAAATAGCAGCACAGCAAGTTTTGGTAACACTGGCAGGATTTTTAGAGCTGGTTTTTTCAGCTGAATTCAGCCTGAATTTTGCTTTTGATAAATTTCTGCAGCAGTATCAAGTTTACCTTTCCCACTGGAGGCTGAACTCCTTTTTTATTATTGTGTGCGTGTACTATAAAAACAAAATAGACAAGTCATCTGTAAAAGGATTATGAAAAATGAAAAGTAGGTGTAGATAGATAGTAATGAAAACAACAACCAGTACTTCAAATAATTTTTTTTGTATCTTTATTATGAATTATGCAAAAATTGTTCAATTCAGTTGTGTACTTTTTGATGTCTTGTTTACTGTTTATGACTAATTTCGCTATGTTTGTAGCAGTGTAAGTTTTTTAATACGTTGTGAGTCTCCTTTGAGCATGGCTTTAACTTTATTTTTTTTATAATCATATTTATTAAAATTTCCAATAATAACAGAATAGAAAAGATAGAAAAGATAGAGAAAAGAAAGAAAAAGAAAGGCCAATTTTAAACCCTTATTTTCATAACCTTCTTTCTGGGACTCCCTCCTTCCCCTCCCGACTGTATTCCCCTTTCCCTACGTTGGTTCCACAAGTTCTCATTCCCAATTTAAACCTAATATGTTGTGCCTATTAGCCAATTTAAATTACAATCTTAATATCACTCCTCATCTTTAACAAAATAGAACAAAGATTTCCCCCCCAAAATCTACCCTGTTTCCTTCCACGAATTCCCCCTTTTTTTCCAAAACATGTTAAATCAAAATACCAAAGTTATATAGAAAGATAGAAGATAGAAGATAGAAGAAGATTCCAAAAGTTGGTTACATAGCCTTTGGATTCTAGAATTCCCCCTCCCTTCCCCGGTTTGGATTCCCCATGTCCATCAGTCTGTATGTTGTCGGCCTGGAGGTCTCAAGTCCACAGCCAAATTTTTCTCAATCCATCTTGCCGGTTTTCTTTAAATTTGCTTGTTTTGATAATGTTTAATTTCAAAAATCCAGTCTAATAGAGGCCTTTAATTTCCCTTGGTCATTGTTGCTCCTCCCATTGTTCTTTCCGTGGCGTAGTTGGTCCTTTACTCTTCTGTTTCTTACTTTCTCAGGTTTCTATCTTGTTCAGCTGCAAAACCATTCTTATTCTGAAATCTAGTATCCCTACAGAGGTTTGTTATTCAGGAACAAAAACTTACATCCAGTTCCTACCTTACTTCAATAGAAAGATTCTATTGTGTTGTCACCTCTGTAGACAAAACAATATTTCAGTTTTGCTACTTTCCCAGGAGCTAAGTCCAGTACACATCCCAGAGTAGTTTTCCACATACGCCACTTGTAATGTCCCAAAGCCCCTCTAGGGGGGTTGCAGTAACTTTGTGTCCTCTAATCCAAAAGTCAAGTTGTTGTTTCTTTTCCCCCCCGACATTTTGTATCCATATTTATATCCAATTGTATCAAAATTAACCAGCAAAATACTTGTAACAAAGTCCTCTTTGTATTCTCAAGATTTGACAGCTACTTTGACAGCTGTCAAACTCTCCATCTCTCTCCGCCAGGTTCTCCGAATCGCCCCGGTTCCCGGGGGGGGGGGGTTGCCTTTTCCCTCTCACCCTCGACTTTTCTCCTCCAGCACAATTCTTGTAATATCCCATCGTGGAATTTGATATTTTTTGTCAGCAATAAACTTCTGAATCGATCTTGGTTTCTCAGTCCTTGTTTTAGCATGTTTACAATCAGGGAGGGGACTGACTTCCTTTTTAGATCCCCCCCGCTCGTGCCGAATCCGAAAAAAAATTCTTTTTTTCTCCTTTTATACCCGGTTACCCAATTACTCACGGGTTGTTGTTAAATGTCCGAATTTCAAATAGAAGAAGCCAGCGCTCTCCGACGAATGGCATGCGGCTGCGCTCGGCAGGGGAAGCGATAGACTCACAGTACCACGCCGCTCCCCGGCACCCGATCCGTAGCCTTTAAAAAGGCTCCTTCACGAGTCGGGAGGGCGCTGACGGTACCAGCCGAGTCCCCATGTCCACGGGCTCCGTGCCCGTGGTTTTTGAGGGTCCCCGCGTCGCCGGCACGGTAGGACCCAGCCCCTGCCGAGCAGACTCCAACCCGGAAGTCTGAGCATGTCTTTAACTTTAGAAAGGCGTCGTAGAAATAGAATGGTTGACGGATGGTTGAAAGCAATATTTGAAATGCCTGGCTACTTAAGTGGCATTTTAGACTGCTCCACGGGCTTTTCAGCATAAATGATTGTTCAAGAGATGCCTGGAAGTCAAAAGTGAGTGTACCTGCCATATCACCACTTGGAAGAGTGTCCCACGGCAAAGGGACAGTGGTACTGTCAGGGGTTTAGGAGCAGAAGCACGGGCAAGGGAGGAAACAGAGAGCGAAGGGGAGGAGGCAGAAGAAAAGATGAGTGACGACGACGACCCGAGATCTCCTAGTCTTTCCAGTGAATCAGAGGATTCACAGAAAGGAGCACCAGTGGCGAGGGCAAGGGGGGAGTCTAGGGGGGCACCCCAGGAAGACAGAGCCAGAGAGGACTCAGGGGGGAGCAGCTGGAAATCGGGACCAGCGTCACCGCCAGGAAGCAGGGAAGAGGAAGGGAGCCAGGGGGGAAGCGCTGGCAGCTCACCACAGGAGGGAGGACATGAGTCAGGAGTGGCCACACCTCCACAGGAGGGAGGACATGAGTCGGGGATGGCCACACCTCCATCGGGGAGCGAAGAAACGGTTGAGAGGAAAGTGGAAGGTTGGGCGCGCGCGCCAAGTTCAAATGCAGAGGAAGGCGGCGCAGTAAGCAGCCCCGAAAGAGAGCCAGGTCCTAAAGCCCGGCGCAAAGAGGCAGGAGGGTCGGGGTCAGCGTCAGAAGAATCCCGGAAGGAAGAAGCCCCGGGGGGTAGAGGGACCCAGAGGAGGACAGTCAGGAGGAAAAGGTGGAGCAAGGCTAGGATATTAAGTTGGTGCACACAGGGCGGAGACTCAGACGGAGCTTCGCCGACCTAGCTACTAGGCGTAGAGTTGCGCGCAGCAGCGTGAGAATGGAAACTGTAATTCAATAAAGACTTTTACTTAATGACCGCTGGCTAGCGTGATCCTCTGTGAGCTAGGATCTTCAAGCAGCTCTGACAGGTACTAAATGCCGGACTTCTGGTGAAGGCCAGTAAGGCCTCTCTGACATTGGGGGGGGGGGGCAACAAACAGTGAATGAGGTGGACTATAAGGGTTCAGTTGGTCCTTGTCCCAGAAGGATATGGGCAGCCAGGGCAGATGTTTTAGCAGGTGTCACATACGATCAGCAGCTATCAGCAGTCTAGCCACAGCATTCTGCACCCGCTTATATGCAGTCTTGGTCCCTTTTCTACTTTATGGAATAGCTGTAAGGGACAGAAGATGACATCACTTGCTAGGAGATGGATGCTCCAGGCCACAGGGCTACAATTAGTACTAACACTAGCCATGATTCAGGAAGATTATGTGTGTTACTTGCCCCTACATTGCTTGGCTTTCCTGGGCTCAGAGCTGAGCAGGTCTGGGGTGGCGCTTGGCAAAGCCGGACAGCAACGAGGCAACCCTTTGCTGGCTTGGCCCGCCTTCCTCCTTCCTTTCCTCTTTGTGGGTTGAGGATCAGTCCTCGTGAGTCACTGGCAAGCGGCTCATGTTGTACCAAGGGGGTGTGCTCCTGCGCCTTCAGAAATGATAATATGCAGCCCCAAAGATTAATGGTAAAAAATTGATATGCTCTATGATTTCTTATTATGGAAATGCAATAAACTTCAGAGCAGCACTTCACATAAATCAGTCCTGACAAGCTTCTTTGCTAGTGTTTTATTTATGTAATAACAGGGTGCTGTAACCCTCAGAATGATTTATTGTTAATTACACCCGATAGAAATGAAGAGCAGGGGAAGTTTTCGCTGTGCAGCGTTTATATTATCTAGTCGAACAACTCCTTCCAGTGATTATTTGCTTAATAGCATGGGTAAATTTTTCCAGCTTTTTTATATTTTATTCCTTCTGTGCCTCAGGCTTTGATGGGCGCCCCCCCCCCAAAAAAAAACTGGTTTCATTTTAATGCTTTTCGCAGCAAATCAAGTGGGACAGAAATTGTTTGTTCTGGTAATTATCAGCCCCCTTTTGTGCTCAGTGCTTCCCATCAAGGTGGAAGGCAGGTTAATGAATGAGGTGTGTGGCTGACTGGGGGCCAAACAAGACACGACACTGCAATTAGCAATTGTATGAATGACTTCTTCTTGTTTTGAGTGTTAATAGTGAACAAGAGGTACCTCAATCAGTACTGTGGTGTTGCGGGGCAGAACAACAGGGATGCTGGATTAAAACCCCCACCCCCAGTCAAGGTCCCAATCTGAATCCCCCACCCCCATTTACTCTGTTATTTACCGTATTTTTTGCACCATAACACTCACTTTTTTCCTCCTAGAAAGCAAGGGGAAATGTCTGTGCGTGTTATGGAGCGAATGCCTGCGGGTGGCTGGGGGGATCTGCTGCAGTCGTGAGCAGAGGATCCATGGTTCCCCTTCCTTCCCTCCTCCGTGGTTACAAAGCATGGATCCACATGGATCCTCAGGATTTTTGCATTGGGCTACTCCAAACTCACTGTCAGATCACATGTCTGTGGCCACAGCATGAACCACAAAAATCATATATCCACTATTTCGTTTAGAATATTTTTTTTCTTGTTTTCCTTCTCTAAAAACTACGTGCGTGTTATGGTCTGGTGCGTGTTATAGAGCGAAAAATACGGTAGTTATTTATTGTATGAAATGGGAGTGGAGAATTTCTGGCCTGTGCACTGATCTTGGCACACCAAGGAGTCAAATTGGCCCAAACCTGCTAATCAGATTCTGCATTGGCTGTGTGCATCAGGTCCCTACAGTGGACTGGTGCACACAGGCAAAGCCGCAGGATTTTACCCTCACATACCAGCTGATGAGCAGCGGAGGGGGGTGTTAAATCCTGCTCAGTATGGCTGCAACTGCTGGGAGATGTATAATTTCCTTTCCCATTCTACAAAGGCAGTTTAACAGTTTAGAAGTAAACCTATAAAGAGTGAGCCCACCATACAAGAACATAAAAGTTCAGCATGATCAATCAATCAGTCAGTCAATCAATCAATCAATCACCACATTAAGCAGAAACGCTTGTTGAAAAAGGACAGGGGAGCCAACTTGGGCCCCAGGTTATGGGTGCCCAGGGTGCGTGATGTAACGACGTCACGTTGTAATGTGATGGCATGACATCATGCATGCCCCCCAGCCTCGGAACCTGGCTTCCGGAGGCACCGGAAGTCTGGTTTGGAGGTCTTGGAAGCCCTTGGACACTATTTCCAAGGCCTCGTAGATGCTTTCTGGGGCCTCTCCAGGTCTTGGAAAGCATCTTCAAGGCCTCAGAGATGCTGTTTGAGGCCTCACAAGACCTTGGAAGTTGCGTGGGGGCCCTGCTTTGTGGGTGCTCAGGCACTTGGAGCCCCCCCCCCATACTTGGCGTTCCTGGCGGAGGATAAAGTAGTCTCTTGGGTCAAGGAGTTCCACCTATGGGGCACCATCTCTCTTCCTCTCCTATAGCCTGATGGGGGTAGGTTGGGGCAGGAAACACACCCTTCAGGTCTGCCCATTCCTTCCTTACTGGGGGTTATACTGGGGGGTTTCCTACTGGGGGTTATAGCAACTGTATACCAGGTTAGACTATGAGTCTGACAGGCATTGGCCTCAGAGCAGTGTTAGAAACTGAGATATGAAAGCTAGGAGCTAAATGGCACCTTAATCCTAGGTTATGGGCACCGCAATGGAGTGTCTAGATGCACTTTTTTAATAACAAGAATACAAAGCTGTGTACAATGCTATTTTTTTTAATAACAAGAACACATAGCTGAGGGTCTCTTCTCCAGTCTTCAGAGAGTAGCTGGAAGTGGGGAGGCAGAAAAAGGTCCTCCTTTCCTTCCAAACTGCAGTTTTAATCTGAAATTTTAGGCTCGGTCCTGCGCCCAGAGTTCAGACACTGCTCACATTAGTGGAATTCCCTGTCGCAAAACGTGCCTAGAACAATGGGAGTTTTGAATGCTGCCCCAGAGTCTGTGACTGAGAAAGATAGGTCCCATCTCATGCCACCCACTCTTTTAAAACTGGAAGTGCCTCATGGATTGAACCTGGTAACCTGCAATGCAGCGGAGGCTGATCCATTAGGGCAAGTGGGGCACTGGCCCACCAACCTCATTCTGCCCACTGCCAGCCCCCCACCTGCCTACCATCTTACTTTCAACCAGTCCAAGGTGGTAGGACAACCTGCCAGCTTCCTCCTCCTCAGTCTCCATGTTGCCCCTTGTAGAACCCAACAGGGAGGAGGAGCATGGCGATCAAGCTATAATAAGTTGGCTCCATCTGCCATTGCCTCTGGCACCCCATGCTGTTGGGCTCCCTTGCCTTCTGCCCCACCAGTCCCAGTGGGCGACAGCCCCCACTGATGCAAAGCACATACTCTACAGCTGAGCTGTGGTCTCCAAAGGGCAGGTGTCTTCGCTGAAGTCTCATCCTCTGTCCTTAAAAAAAGAGAGAGAGAGCCTGTGAGGACTATTGCAGCCAGTTACTTGATTTCCCTCCTCAGCTTTCGTGTGTGTTGCATACATCTTTTAAAAAGTAGTCTGAACAGGCAGAAAGAGAGCATGAAGATTCCCCTCAAAGAGCATCAAAGGCAGAATTGACATTGAGTCTGTCTTTAATAGCTCACAGATCAGCAGACATAAAAGAACAGATTAACAAGAACACCAGAAAACATGCAGACATCTTGGTAAGAGCAGGGTTTCTCTCTCTCTCTCTCTCTCTCTCTCTCTCTCTCTCTCTCTCTCTCATTATCTCTCAGTGCTCGGAGGGTTAATCTCAAATGCACATGGATTCATTTCTCCCACCCCACCCCTCCCGCCCATCTAAATCTTGAAGAAGTCTTTCCTTCTCACCCCTTTCTCCTTAATATATGGGAGCCTTGTACATCACTTCCTTAATTAAAATTCAGAAGCTGAAAGCTCGCATTTTATAGCTGCATCTCTGTGTAATTCTACTTCGTAATTTTAATACATATTGTTGCTTCAGATGTCCTTTCCCGCCCTCTCCCTCCCTCCAGTGTGTGTGCTTCTAAAGTCAATACAACTTTACTCCAAATCATAATACAAGCATTTTGAATGGATTACTCAAAGAGCAGGTGCTGGTGATGCCATCCTAACTCTCCCTTTTTTATATGTACAGTGGTACCTTGGGTTACAAATGCTTTAGGTTACAAACTCCGCTAACCCGGAAGTAATTGCTCTGGGTTGCGAACTGTGCCCCAGGATGAGAACAGAAATCGTACGCCGGAGGCTCCATTAGCAAAAGTGAGCCTTAGGTTAAGAATGGTTTTGGGTTAAGAACAGAACTCTGGAATGAATTAAGTTCATAACCCGAGGTACCACTGTATTGTAACACTGCAACACACAGGGGAGCGGGGCGGGACTGAGCTTCAGCTCATGTTTACCCCTGGAACTGCGGTAGCCGGGCCTATGGCTTCTTGACCTATATAAAATAATAAACATATTCCACACTTCAGTACGTTCATTGAGCTGTGTGTTGCGGGGAGTGGATTCACAATGACAACAGTTTTGATTTTTTAAAACCCCTAAATAAATTCTCAGGCTATTAAGATTTTAAAAAGCGCCAGTGTCATGGCCCTATGAAAATATCCGTCTCAGAACCTATAAATGAAAGTACTTTTCATCATGCAACACATAGTTGAACCGTGGAGCTCGCTCCCATGCATAGCTGTCAACTTTTCCCTTTTCTTGCGAGGAATCCTATTCGGAATAAGAGAATTTCCCTTTAAAAAAAGGGAAACGTTGTCAGCTAATCTCCCATGGGAAGCACTAATGGCCACCAACTCAGATGGCTTTAAAAGAGGATGAAAGAAAATCAAAGAGGAGGTGGCTATCACAGTTAAGCTCTGCCTCAACAGTTGGAGGCGGTAGTGCTTCTGAACACCAATTGATGAAAACTGCAGTGCTCTTGTGACCAGGTCCCGCTTGCAGGTTTCCCCATTGAGGCATCTGGTCAGTCACCGGGAGAACAGGATGCTGGACTTGACGGACCTCCGGTCTGATGCAGTGGGCTCTTCATATGCTCTTAACTTCCACGTTTAGAGCAGTCTGGCTTGGTCCTGTCATAAGAGCATAGAAGAAGCGTGCTGGATCAAGCCAAAGGCCCATCTCACTCACCATCCTGTTCTCAGAGTGGTCAGTCACATGCCTGTTGGAAGCCCAGAAGTCAGATCTGAGTGCAACAGTAACTCTCCCCTCCGGCAGTTTCCAGCAACTGGTATTCTAAAGAATCCTGCTTCTGACAGTGGAGTTTGAGCATTGACATCAGGGTTAGTAGTCTCTGCTTTTCAGAGATACCATAAGATACCATAAGCCTGGGGATTGGTCAGGGCTTCCATCTTAGGGAGCTTCATTTCCTGGGCGCTGTCTCAAAGAAGACCCCTTCCTGGGTACCCACCATTTGTGGTCTTGCCTCTTACAAATACACGAAACTGCTCTGTACTGGCTCAGACCATTGTTCCATGTAGTTTAGTATTGTCTACACAGGCTGGCAGAGGCTTTCCAGGGTTTCAAGGCTGGAGTTTTAGCCTTCTGGCATTTTGGATGGATGGACCACTATTGTTCATAAGTAGCAGGCTCCCAGCTGTGGCCTGAGAGGCGTGATAATAGGCAAAACTGAATTATTATTTTTAAAAGATCCCAGGCAAAGTGGGGGGCACCTCACAAAGTGTTTGTTTATCCCCAAGCAGAGAGCTCGTTAATGCTCTTGCGCTATTTCTTTTGAGTGCTCAAAAGCTCCTGAGCAAGAAATCTTTTAAAACGTTGACTTAGAAATCCTTTCCTGCTGCCTGGTGGCAAACTGGTGTCCCAGATCTGCCAATCTGGCGAGGGAAGGTCTCTGCATGGTGAATTGCAAGCCTGACTGGTTTCTGCCCCATGGAGCCAAAGGAGAACCGACTGGTGGGCTGAATATTTAGGGGAGAAAATGCCAGACTGGCTCCCTCTTCTAGATCAAAAATAAATGCAAATGTGTATTTTAAAAATTGACCACTCCCTGAGTTAAAAATACCTGTCCCAGGCTCAGGCTATTCACCAACAAATTTATAAAGAAAAAAACATTTTTTTAAAAAATGTAAGCATACTGGACTAGGGTTATCTGGGGCCTAGGGTGATTGCCATTTATCCATGAAGCTCACTGGGTGGTATCGGGCCAGCCACCATCTCTCATCCACCCTAACCTACCTCACAGGGTTGTTGTAAGGATAAACTGGGGGAGGGGAGAACCATGTACACCACTTTGAGCTCTGTGGATGAAAGGTGGGGTGTAAGTGTAATAAGAAATAAATTAAGGGATAGAAACCTTTGTTTGTGGGTTTTTTTTTAAATGGAAGTGGAGATTTTCAGGATTCAGAAGGTGAACACTTCTTCTTTGGCAACCACTCATAGCCAAGTAAGATGGTCTTCCATGAACACGGTCTTAACAATGAGTCCGTAAGTGACTCTGGAGGCCAGTTCTGGATCCACACGTCCTTCGACAGTGGGGACATAGGTTTCCAGGCGGGAGTTGATCACGGTGAGGGTTTGCCAAGTGTGCCTTCCTCTTAGCTCGTTTCTCCCTTTTGTCCTGAGTTCCAGTGTCTTCAAAGTCCATGGCACCTTTGGTAAAGGCTGTTCTCCAACTGGAGCGCTCACAGGCCAGTGTTTCCCAGTTGTCGGTGTTTATACTACATTTTTTTAGATTTGCCTTGAGAGAGTCTTTAAATCTTTTGTTGACCACCAGTATTACGCTTTCCATTTTTAAGTTTGGGAAGAGTACAGTGGTACCTCGGGTTCAGAACTTAATTCGTTCTGGAGGTCCATTCTTAACCTGAGGTACCACTTTAGCTAATGGGGCCTCCCACTGCCACCACACCGCCGCCGTGTGATTTCTGTTCTCATTCTGAGGCAAAGTTCTTAACCCGAGGTACCATTTCTGAGTTAGCGGAGTCTGTAACCTGAAGCATCTGTAACCCGAGGTACCACTGTAGTTGCTTTGGAAGACTATCATCAGGCATCTGGACATCACCAGTCCAACGAAGTTGATGTTGAAGAATCCTTGCTTCGGCACTGGTGATCTTTGCTTTTTCCAGTCCACTGGAATTAGGAAGATGAACCCTACCTTTCCACCTGCCCGTGAGGTGATCAGAAAGAAGGAGAATATCCCAAGATAGTGACTTCCTTGGTTTCTCCCAGCGAGAAGCCTCAAGGCTGCTAGGACAATGAGTGGGCAGCTTCAATTCCCTCCTTGCTGAGACAAGTGAGAGCTAGTCCACCTGGCGGCATTTGTAGTGACTTGGAGCTAATGGCCACTACAAATGCAAAGGGGCTTCTTCTTGATTGTGGAATCAGGGAACATGTGTGTGTGACATGCTTTTGTGTGTATGGAACTGGTTTTAAGATTAGAAGTCACCATAGCGATTAAATGGTATATATAATAGTAGTAATATTGGTGCTGGTAGTAGTACTTGCAGCCCGGCACCCTTGCATTTTGCCTCCCTGTTTTTTAAACCTGCTCTTTAACGAACATAACTTTTACTTCATTCCCCTTTGTATGCAGGAGATTCATGTTCATATCGCTGATTGTTCCTCTTTATTAATAACAAGGAGTAGTGGGACGTTTCCATAAACCGCGATATTACATGGCAGCCTGTTTTCCTGAATGACACCCAAGGCAGCTTAATGCCTGTTGAGGGATATTCAGTTACAAGCAAGATGTCACCCAGACAAATAACTTCCTGCTTTGGTTTGCTTAACTTGCCCTCCGACTAGATCTTGTACATTAACTTCACAGACAACCACATTGAAAGCATAGGGAAACCATTTAAAGGTATGTTCGCATAGGTTATAGTAATGATTTCCCTTCCTGTCTTTTGGCCAGTTGTCAGCATTTAATGCTCAAGGAAGCTCTGGTGCTTCAGATCAGGGGCTGGTTCTCCAACGTTGCAGTCAGAAGTCTTGCATAGAACAGTGGAGGGTGGTCTTTTTCTCTCCCTTTGAGCGGCTTGCAGGTTGACAAGCAAATTTTGTCCTCTTATTTGCAAAGAAGGCAGGCCTGGCTTTTTGAAAGGCAGGCTTGGATCCCAGATGGAATCCAATGTGAACCGACTATGGGCATAATGCTTACTTAACCATGGCTTCTTTGCAGGTTAAGATCCCAAACATACAGCAGCAGTGTGATTTAGCTTGCTTTGCTAAGCTCTGACCTCATACAGTGTCGTCAGGGAGATATCAGGTCTTGTCACCTTGTAAGTGGAGAAGTTGAAGAGGCTGGGAAACGGCCTTCAGCGTGGCTTGCCCATTGCAGTTGTAATGCTTGGTAATAGTTAATCCAAGCCATCGCTTGCAATCAATTCCAAACCATGGTTCCACATCCTGGTTGTGGACAATCCTTAGCCATCTTCTAGTCATTCATATATAATGCTTGCAGAGGTTTTTTTAAAAAACAACAGCAACCACCCATGCGTCCATTTAAAATATATTTATGCTGCTTTTCAACAGCAGTTCTTAAAATGGTTTAAGTACACGAGGCCCTTTTACAGTGACTCCAGTTCAACTGGGGAAATGCCACCTGCTTAAAGGATATTTGGTCAGTTCTGCCTTTTTTAATGGAAAGGTTTTATGTTAGCCTGGCAACGCTTTTGCTCCTGTTCAGGTTCCTCCTGCCCCCTCCCTCCTGTGAACGTCAGTCTGAAATTTAGCTGTGTTCTTAATGGACTCCAATTATTTAATATTGTAGCAGGAACTGAGGCCCCGGCGCCTGCGATGGCTTTCAGGCAGGGCTCATAATGACTGTAATTGCAGAAGAGTGCCTTGCTGAAGCCGGAGCTGCCAGATGTGATGCTCTTCTGGTGTAGGGAAAGGTCACGAGGAAAGGGACGTTTAAATTAAGTTATAAATTACAACTGAAGAACAATATTTTGATGTGCAAGACCCGGGGATGTCAGAGCGGCAAGACGTAATTCATGGATTCATTACCGAACAGAGGTGCCTGACAGCTGAGCCATGCCAAGAGGAGAATTTATTTGCGGTATCACGCAGCCAGAAAATGGCAGCTCTGTTGCAAAGCGGGTGTCAAAATGCAACGCCCCACCCCCAGTGCAGAAGAAAGCCACCCCAACCCTTGTACTAATGTGGTGGAGTTTATGCTAATAAGCTCTTGCCTGAGATCCAGAGCTGCTTAATGTCTGTTGTCGTAGCTGAAGGATGTGGGCAGGGCAGCAGGGAAGAAGTGCTGTGATTTAAAAGGCACATATTGGTAGTTCCTCATTTATATTTGTGTGTGTGTGTGTGTGTGTGTGTGTGTGTGTGTGTGAGAGAGAGAGAGAGAGAGAGAGAGAGAGAGAGAGAGAGAGAGAGAGAGAAGATGTATGTTAAATCACAAAGTGGTTCTTCAATGGCTGGTGGTCTGTAAAATCCCAATAAATATATATTCGGCATCAATGAATATTTGGAATTATCCAAATTGCAGGATATAAATTTATCCCTCTCATTCTTTTATCTTACTTTTTACATTTTGTTTCTACATGTGTTGTCTCTATGTAACACCCCTTTGTGTTGGGGGGGGGAACAACTATAAGAATGGCTTGCATCGTGTGTGTATGTATGTCCTACCCACTTCCATTTGGTGGGTGGTACTCAGTGTAGACCCACTGCAATGAATGAGGCTAAGCTAAGTCCATTGATTTTAGTAGGTCTACTCTGAGTAAAAGTTGAATACCACCCTGTCTGAGGATTCCGTTCATAAGCAGTGCATAGATAAAGGACTTCATTTAGTCAGTTGTACTTCGCTTCCATGTAAATTAGTTTTCTATTTAGTGCCTTTGAGAGAGCTCTTTCGTCATAAGAAATGGGATTCTTGATTAATTTACTTTGTAGAACAACGGATGCTGAGCTTATGCTCTTTACCAGCCCTAGGAGAATGGCCAGTGGCCAGTGCAGACAGGAGTTGTAGTTCAGCAACTTCTAGAGGACCACAATTTCCCTACAACTGCTGCAGTGTGTACTAATGTGGCTCCTTAATTAAGGCTTTAAGCACTAGAACCAGAGAGAGACTAGGGTTGGCCGATACCTAGTTTTCAACATCGCGATATATCACCAGCCAAACATCACAGTATACTGATATATCACAATGTCTGAAATAAGGACGGAGCTGGTTTTCAACTTTGGGATATACCACCAGCTAAACATCTCAATACACGGATGGCAGTTTTCAGAGCTGGGAGGAGTTCAGGAATGCTGATCTCTGCAGAGAAGTTGCTAAACATAAAAGCTACAAAGATCTTATTCTGTATTAGAAAAAAAATGTATGAAAACCCTGGAAAGCCGCTGCTCATCAGTATCAGCTACATGGACCCCAATCAGCTGACCTTGGTCAAGGGTGAGCAAGATCAATGCCACTCTCATACATTTGAGCTGTACTTGACATGCTTGAGCGTGTGTAGGTGTGGGATTGCGACAGCACTAAAGATGTGTGTGTTGGCAGGACTATGGCAGGCCTGTGTGTGTACGTGTACACCAGCATGCTGTGGACATGCTCAGGAGCATGAGTTCCAAGTGGGTGGAGCCACACTGCGCACCTATACTGAACAGCTGGAGAGCAACTGAAAACATGTCAAACTGGCTCCAGGCTGACAGTTTGGGGCCTGATCGTATGAGTCCCACAAATGCCTTGGAACCATCCTTTCCCAACCTGGTGCCCTCCATATCTTTTGGGCTGCAATTCCTATCAGCCCCAGCCAGTCTGTGCTGAATTGTGGTCCAAAGTATATGGAGGGCACCAGGTTGCGAAAGCCTGTCCCAAAGCATCCTCCAGCTTCTCCAGCCTGGAGCAGTCGGCCATCCGCCCATTGTTCTTGGCCTCCTTCGGCCCCTGTTCTCCTTCCAGTTTGTTAAGCTTGTTCAGTAAAAGGAAAGGAAGGAAATTAATTTGTTCCGTTCCTCCGGGCAAAAATAGATTCCTTCCATGAGTCATGAATAGGGAGGCAGGGACTGGAGTACCTCGCCAAGCGAAAAATCCTGCTTTCAGACAAGGCTTAGTTTTCTTTCTCCTCCTCCTCCTCCTTCTTCTCAAAATAGACCTGACTGGGATTCATCTCTTCTGCCTCATAGGTTCTTCAGCCTAATCACAGATGTAAGGCGGGACAGTCTGGAGTTGCTTGTGGCTAATGCGCACAGCACCCCCAACCACCCATCTGGAGGCTGACAAAACTCTCACATTAGATGGGTGGTGGCAACTTTTTATGGTGGGGTAGGGTCTTGTGGAACCTGTAAGCTGTTTGTATCATCCAGTGGCCCAAGTGTGTGAAAAGTATCCACATCCGCAGTGGCCAGAAGTGCCTTTCTTTGACTTATACAGTGGTACCTTGGGTTACATATGCTTCAGGTTACATACGATTCAGGTTACAGACTCTGCTAACCCAGAAATAGTGCTTCGGGTTAAGAACTTTGCTTCAGGATGAGAACAGAAATTGTTCTCCGGCAGCGCAGCAGCAGCAGGAGGCCCCATTAGCTAAAGTGGTGCTTCAGGTTAAGAATGGACTTCCGGAACGAATTAAGTACTTAACCCGAGGTACCACTGTACTTGCATGCCACAGAGCTCAGCTGGGCAACCAATCAGCCTTGATTCAGTTTTAAGCTTCCTGGCAGGCAGAGGCTGCAGGCACCCATATGTTTTGTGAGGACTACTCTCTTTTGAAGGCTACTGGGGCACCCACAGCTAAAATTGGGAACAGCTGGGTGGGTGTGGTGTTTGTGGGTTTCATTTAAGGCAGGCGTGGCCCTCCAGCTGTTTCTGGCCTACATCTCCCATTAGCTAGCACCCAGCTAGCACAGCCATTGGTCAAGGACAACAGGAACTGATAAACAGGGCCTCCTTACTTTTCTTCATATAAGTCGGCACATTGGTCATGTTTGATAAGTAGAAATACAAGCAGGAGTCTTTTCTGGCTTTTGGACACGGTAATACTACAGGACGCAGGTGGCGCTGTGGGTTAAACCACAGAGCCTAGGACTTGCCGATCAGAAGGTCGGTGGTTCGAATCCCCGCGACGGGGTGAGCTCCCGTTGCTCGGTCCCTGCTCCTGCCAACCTAGCAGTTCGAAAGCACATCAAAGTGCAAGTAGATAAATAGGTACCGCTCCGGCGGGAAGGTAAATGGCGTTTCTGTGCGCTGCTCTGGTTCGCCAGAAGCGGCTTAGTCATGCTGGCCACATGACCCGGAAGCTGTACGCCGGCTCCCTCGGCCAATAAAGCGAGATTACGGCCGCAACCCCAGAGTTGGTCACGACTGGACCTAATGGTCAGGGGTCCCTTTACCTTTAATACTACAGGTTGGAGAGTGGAAGCCTGAAAAAAGAGAGCACGTCAGGCAGGCGCCCAGGCACATGTACTGAGCATTAAAAGCATTTTGAGACATGCCAGCCTCCTTTGCCTGTCAGAATTCAGGCTCAGCAGGATCTGGTATCTTAGCTGTATATCCCGGCTTGTGGTCTAGGAAAACGGGGAAGAAATCATTGTTCTGCTCTCTTGCCAGTATAGTCATGGGCCTGACATGGATGCTGGTGGTGGTGGCAGCGGCAGCAACAGCAGGTTTACAAACAAAAGCTTCTATTTACTGACAAAACCTGCAGCAATCCTTTTGAGAGGCAGAAGGTTCACCTAAGCAGTTCTCGCTGGGCTCTGTTTCTCCCTGACTCTTAGCAGCGTGATACAGCGTTGATGGGTTTCTGTGGCACCACTGCCTTGTTTAAGCTCAAGGCTTGTTGCTTGCAGGGGTTGCAGTGTTCTTGAAGGGAGTTGCCCACAGTGACCCATTTCCTGCGAGCCCTTTGTGGCACCGGGTGGACTTGCCTGGTGTGGGGCCCCCATTCCTCCCTTCCCACCCCCACTAGGTGGCTCAAAATCTTGCTTTGACAGGGAGGTAAAGGAGCTGTCTGGCAAGGCAGGCAGATGCTCTGGACCAGGGGTCAGTAACCTTTTTCAGCCGTGGGCTGGTCCAACGTCCCTCAGACCATGTGGTGGGCTGGACTATATTTTTTTTTGGGGGGGGGGGAATGAACGAATTCCTATGCCCCACAAATAACCCAGAGATGCATTTTAAATAAAACCACACATTCTACTCATGTAAAAACACCAGGCGGGCCCCACAAATAACCCAGAGATGCATTTTTTTTTAAAAAACACACATTTCACTCATGTAAAAACACGCTGATTCCCGGACCGTCCTGTCCGTGGGCCAGATTTAGAAGGCAACTGGGCCACATCTGGCCCGCTGGCCTTAGGTTGCCTACCTCTGCTCTGGACAGTAGGGGAGCTTTCTAGCAAAAAGTCCCAGGGAGCACAAGAGGCGAAGGTGCTGCTTCGGCAAGGGCCAGGCCTAAAGTGAGCAGCTTTATAGCTGGCTCTGCTGCCCCACATCTTCCTGAACGCACCAGTAGAGCTGAGGGGTAGTCAACCTCACATGCCGTATGGCTCCGGCCTTGGGCTTCCACTTGGACATGCTGTTTCCTCTGCCCTGGGGGTCCTAGGCATGATTTCGGCTGCTTGGGAGCAGTGGGTGAGATCTGCTTGGGAACTGCAAATTTGAACAAGGGATCTCCTGGTGTCGTGGGTTCCAGAGAGTTAATGGTATCAGCTGACTTCTTTTGAATTCAGCGCACACTAGGGTGCTCGTCTTGGTGGCCACCCCTGCCTCCTGTGGGAGCGTGTTCCATAGTTTACGCACTGCGTGGTGAAGTCCTGTCTTTTATCCATCCCGAGTCTTCCAACAAATTTAGGCCCAGTGCGTTGTTTTGCAGGGCCTGCCACATTTTTAAATGAGCACTACAGGCACCAGATGGTGGGCATGATGGGCTTTAATCCTGCCTTGTTTTTCTTCCCAAATTCCTGGTGTCAGTTATGGAAAATCTTCAAGATAGAGCCCTTGCAAATCCTGTGGGAACCTAATACGAAAACTGTAATTGCCATGTGAACATGCTTCTCCCACCCTGCCACACCCCCCCAATATTATGGGTTGTAGCCAATAAAGTCATACTCACACCCACTCAGATTAATGGAGTTGTTAGCCATGTCTGGTAATTCCAGTGGCCCTGCACTGAGTAGGACTAATATCTGATTCAACCCAATGGCACACAGGCTTCCAGACACCTCCCCCCCCCCGCCTCCCCAATATATGGAACAACCAGCACCTGTGGAGGGCTTGGTGTGAATTTCAAACACACAGAGAATTCCTTTCCTCAGTTCCTCAAGCAAATACTAACCTCTGGAACGGTAATTTTTTCCATCCATCTGGCTAAATATGAACCAGGGAGGGCTGTGCAGGAACTGGTTTCTTTTTAAAAGTCTGTTGGTTTTGGCATATTTTTGTTTCCAGTGGAATAAGTGGGTGAGTGGTATGCACACCCACCCACCCTAAATATCTGCTTTGGCTGTGGATCTTGGGGGGGGGGGAAGGTTCCCTAAAATGAAGAAGTGGAGAGCATCTTTTTCTTCTGACTCCAGCTGCCTTTTCTCTTGGGTTATGTAGCTGATCTGATTTACATTTTCTCTTTCTTTCTCTGTACTTTTAGCTACATGAAAGCAATTACGATGCTGGCAAAGCCCTCCAGCGCCTGGTGAAGAAGCCTGTGCCCAAACTCATTGAGAAGTGCTGGACGGAAGACGAAGTGGTGAGGGGACCTGCTGCCGCTCCTGTTCTGCTTAACCTCTTCCAATCTTTTTCTTACGTTCTCATCGGTTTGGGGGGTTGTAGGAAGAGGCAGAGGTTTCCCACACCCCACAGATCAGCAGCCGCTGCATCAGCCAGTGTCCAATTAGCCAAAGCGGGGCGGGGAATATATTCTTTCTTCCTTAATGCCACAGCCGTAGAATAAGCGGAGTTGGGTTCTTTCCTTCCCTGTGTCGGCTTTTCAGCGGCAAAGCCCTCGGGCGCGAGAGAGTTCTGTGGATTTGCCTTGGGCCGCCCCCTGGCCTGTCTCGCCTGGGTTGTCCCAACCCGGCTGCCAGGAAAATGAGCTTCTTAGCTCCTTCAGTGTCAGATGGGCTTCTTGTTGTTTTTTCCCCCCTCGGGTGGCTTCGGCAGAGATTCTGAGGGCTTTGTCAATCAAGATAAAGCAGGCAGGCAGCTTCCTGGTGCTATTCCTCTGTTGTTTGAACTTGGCACCAGCCATGTGCTAGGCCCGTACGTTGCATGGTGGCACTGTAGCCCCTGTCCAGAGTATTTGCAGCTTAAAGGGCAGCCGCAGGGAATGTGGCTTTAAAGGGGCACAAGTTAGGCAGGGGGTGGTGGTAGTAAAGGCAGCAGCCTGAATGTGCTCCCCATTATAGTCCAAAGAGCAGGGTGAAGAGCTGCTGCTGCTTTGAGGTTCCAGGCAGCACATCTAGGGCCTGGAAGCTTTATAGGGCAGCCCCAGAACAAAGGGAGAAACTTGTGCCAGCTAAAGTCTTGGCATTCTGAGGTTGGGAGCTAGGCCAGTAAAAATGGCTACTGTGAGCCCGTTTCCTTCCTCCTTTTCCTTCTCTTCTGGGGTTGCAAAAAGCTCAGGAATAAAAGGGCGCAAGCTCCGAGTGTCAGAATCTCCTATGAAGACAGCTTAACTGTGGCAATGGGCTGCAGCAGTGTAACTAAGGGGCTGTGTCAGCAAATGAGTCTTATCTAAGTCCCGAATGGGTGGCACTTTTTCTTAGCGCGCTTCGGGCAGGGCAGGAATTCTGCATCACCCGGCTGCTTCCAAACCTCCTGCTTATGGAGAATTCTCAATAAGTTAGGCCCATGCATTCTTGCCAAGGAGGTGGGCTGGATTAACATAGACAAACAGTGGGTTGTTTTATGGTGTAAGGGCCACCGAGTATCCAGGAGTATCTGAAAGCAGGGAGCATTCAAGAAAAGATCTGGAAGAGAGGGCGGTGCAGTAACAGTGTTGCTTAAGCAAATTGTAGTGCAGGCCAACTGACTTCCTGGGTTATTGACGCATCTCCTGCTCTTTTTGCTGTCATTACAGAGCTAAGGAAAGGGTAGAGTGGCACTTCCTATTCTCAGTTGGAAGCTGACCTTTGTATAGTGTATCTGAAGAAGTGTGCATGCACACGAAAGCTCATACCAAGAACTAACTTAGTTGGTCTTTAAGGTGCTACTGGAAGGAACTTTTTTATTTTTTTTGTATAGTGTGACCAGGATGTAGATGAGAGAGGGTTGCTCTACCTAACTCTCACATGCCTAGGGGTTAAGCCCTACCTGTTAATTTTTTTCTAAAGCATTTTTGCCACATTCTTCAGCCCCCCCCCAAAGTTTTCCAGGGTAGCTTATAGGCAAGTGACATTCAAGAGGTTGCCCAGAGGGGAATGAGACCCTCATGATGAAAAAAGATGCTTTCCCCACAGAAATCCACGCCGTGCTTAGACTCTGCCATCCTATTTCTGAAGACTCTTTCCCTCCTTCCCTCCCTCCCTCCCTCCTTCCTTCCTCTTCCCTTGCCCCCTGCAAGTTGCTTTTATATGCTGAAAGCGCCGCTGATATTTCAGCTCCCGGCTTTGATCAACAGCCAGCCTTAAAAGACAGAGAATGGAGCCTTACAAATCAGAAAGGAAGGCAAAGCGCTCTTAATGAAGAATGAAGCCTCACTCCCTAAAAAGTGAGCGCTGTGGGCGCGCAGAATGGCGATCATTAGCTCGGCATTGCTGCTGTCAGTCTCCGCTTATCATCTCATCTTTCCCCCTCCCCAGCTTCCCAGCTCCATTTGGCAGGCCTCCACCGTCGGCAAAAGCCAGACCTCAAGCTGTTCTCTTATTTGTAAGGAGTTTTTAAAGCTCCGCCCTCGGAACTTCATGATCTTATTTATTTATTTAGACCCCTGATTGTTCGCTCCAGACCAGACGAACTCTGTAAAGAGAAAGAGGGATGTCACAAAGTTCGCTCACGCCCCCCCCATCCCCAGTGCTGTGTAGGCTGTGGATTTCTTAAGAGACTCAGAGAATAATCCAGGTCCAAACAGCATCTCTATTTGACTCATCCTAGGTTTGAAATAACCTCATGCAGCTTTTAGGATGCTATGGACATACTAGGCCTGGGTGGTCTCTCTGATCAGCTTGACAGCAAGATTGGGACCACCACATAGTGGCTTACAAAAATAATGACAACTGTCACAATGGCAGTTTGTTTAAAACCAGCAGCAGATAAAAACCAAATCCAAAATGGATTTGTGAAAAATTGCTAACCCAGCAAGTGTGTGTGTGTGTGTGAGAGAGAGAGAGAGAGAGGGGGGGGGGGAGGGAGAAATTTCCAAAGGGAAATCTGAAAAGGCCTCATCTCAATTTCCATACTCTCTCTGGGAGGGCAACTGAGGACCAACCATCTGATTCTACTACAAGTGCATTAGCAAGACTCATATACGATCCAAGTTACCCGGTTTCAATTCATCTTGCACTGTTTTGCTTTTGCTGCTTTTGGGAAATGCATAAGAACATAAGGAGAACCCTGCTGGATCAGGCCAGTGGCTCATCCACTCCTGCCTCCTGTTCTCAGATGCCTTGGGGTGGGGGTGGGGAGCCCACATAGAACCATTACCTCCCTTGAACCCCTCCCCTAGCCGCCAGCTGAGCCTGCCTCTGCCTTCCAAGATGACACCAGACACTGCCCGCATATTTCCCACACTGTCTTCCCAGCCACGAGACTAGCAAAAGCATTTTATCTGTTGAAAAATTAACACTGAATGCCAAAATGGAATTCTTATTTTGGCGTTAAATGGCATCTAAGTAAAATAATGATGTTGCTGTTGATGATGATCCAGCTAATACAGGGAAAGGGATCCTGTAACCTCCCAGATGTTCCCATTATCTTTGACTATTGGCCCTGCTGGCTGGGGTTGATGGGAGCCAGGGCTCCCAATGTTGTTCCAAAGGTCACAGGTTCCACGTCCCTGCGATGGCAGCTTCTGAACTTGCAGAGCATCATTGAAGGGACTTTCCTTCTTGCCTCGCCATGGAGGGCCCAGGCTCCTTTTATCTGAAGCATGTGCACCTCTGCACACACGTTGAATCCGTAGAAAGGATAACAAAAGCAGGAGAAATATAGATAATAATAATAATAATAATAATAAATTTTATTTATATCCCGCCCTCCCCAGCCGAAGCCGGGCTCAGGGCGGCTAACAACAATAAAACAGTATAAAAGTATAACATAAACAACACTCTAAAATCATTCATTGTAAAATTAATTAATTCAGGCCACTGGCAACCATTGGGCCAGAGCTCCGCGAAGATTGCCGAGGGAGGGAGTCAGGCTGTGCCCTGGCCAAAGGCCTGGCGGAACAACTCTGTCTTGCAGGCCCTGCGGAAAGATGTCAAGTCCCGCAGGGCCCTGGTCTCTTGTGACAGAGTGTTCCACCAGATCGGAGCCACAGCCGAAAAAGCCCTGGCTCTAGTTGAGGCCAGCCTAACTTCTCTGTGGCCTGGGACCTTCAAGATGTTTTTATTTGAAGACCGTAAGTTTCTCTGTGGGGCATACCAGGAGAGGCGGTCCCGTAGGTACGAGGGTCCTAGGCCGTATAGGGCTTTAAAGGTTAAAACCAGCACCTTAAATCTGATCCTGTACTCCACCGGGAGCCAGTGCAGCTGGTGTAGCACCGGATGAATGTGATCTCGCAGCGAAGACCCCATAAGGAGTCTCGCCGCGGCATTCTGCACCCGCTGGAGTTTCTGGGTCAGTCTCAAGGGCAGCCCCACGTAGAGCGAGTTACAATAATCCAATCTGGAGGTGACCGTCGCGTGGATCACAGTGGCCAGGTCAGGGCGAGAGAGGTAAGGAGCCAACTGCTTAGCTTGGCGGAGATGGAAAAATGCCGCCTTTGTTATAGCTGCAATCTGCGCCTCCATGGAAAGGGAGGCGTCGAAGATTACACCCAAACTCTTAACAAACGGTGCTGGCACTAATTGCGCCCCCGCAAGAGATGGGAGTTGCCCCCCCAATCCCATATCGCCCCGCCCTAGCCACAGGACCTCTGTCTTCGAAGGATTTAGCTTCAACCGGCTCCCACGTAACCATCCAGCCACAGCTTCCAAACATCTGGTCAGTGTGTCTGGGGCCGAGTCAGGATGGCCATCCATCAACAGATAGAGTTGGGTGTCATCGGCATACTGATGGCAACCCAGCCCAAAACTCCGGACAAGCTGGGCGAGGGGGCGCATAAAGATGTTGAAAAGCATCGGGGAGAGTATCGCACCCTGAGGTACTCCACACACCAAGGAGTGGCGCGATGACAATTCCCCCCCAAGCGCCACCCTCTGTCCCCGACCAGAGAGAAACGAGCGCAGCCATTGAAGGACTGTGCCCTGGATCCCCACGTCGGCAAGGCGGTGGTCCAGAAGTTCGTGATCGACCATGTCGAAAGCTGCTGATAGATCTAGAAGAATCAGCAGCCCCGACCCGCCTCGATCCAGCTGTCTACGAAGATCATCTGTTAGGGCGACCAGAGCCGTCTCGGTCCCATGACCAGTGCGGAAGCCGGACTGGAATGGATCCAAAGCCGATGTTTCATCCAGAAACCCACCAAGCTGTTCGGCAACCGCTCTCTCAATCACCTTACCCAGGAACGGAAGATTCGAAACCGGGCGGTAATTGGATAGATCTAAAGGATCTAATGATGTTTTCTTTAAGAGCGGGCGCACCACTGCCTCCTTCAGTTCCCCTGGGAATGTCCCCGTGCCAAGGGACAAATTGATGATATCCCCCAGGAGGGCCCGCACCTCGTCTGGACACGCTCTAATCAGCCAAGACGGGCACGGGTCGAGAGGACAGGTGGTGGGCTTTCCAGCTCGGAGGAGTCTGTCCACATCGGCTGGGGATATCCGGTCGAAGTGGTCCAATACTGGACCCGAGGACAGTCGAGGGGCCTCCAGTTCCTTTATTGTATCCAAATTGGCAGGGAGGTCATGGCGGAGCAACAAGACCTTCTCCGCAAAGAAGCTCGCAAATGCCTCACAGCTCGTCTTTGTTAGGCTTTTTAATTAAACACTGTGAATATATTTAAATAATAGAGGCTCCAGGCTGAGCTGCATCTAATCGAAACCGATTAAGTCACCCGTCCACACTCGGATAGTTATTAATTCTGTTTGTTTATGCATGCTAGCTGAAGGCAGAGTTCCCGGCTGCCGTGGAGCCCTGTAATGCGCGGGGATGTTTGTGCAGCATGACGCTGGGGCCTTAATTAGCATCCTGATGTTGATTATGAAGAACAGCAGGCTTGCTAATTGAATTCACTTTACGACCCAGGACCCGGGTCGCCTTTGCAAAAATCGAGGGGAACTGGCTTGCGCTGGAGTTTGGGTTTGTGTGGGTGATACCGACAACCAGCTGAGAAGAGGGGAGAAAGCATTATCCCTCACTCCCAAATCACCCTGAAATACACTTTTAAAGGGTTTGGTCTTTATCATTACATCATGAATAGGAATCAGTATATTAATGCTTGTATTCTTCAGCCACGTCAGTATATAGATAGAAATAAAAGCCATCAAGTACATGTGTCCATGCTGTTAGCTTCAGATTCTGGAATAATTGATAGAAGGGGCAGCTCATAAATGTACACATTTACTAATACTCAGTACTCTAAAAAGTGGAAGGCAGGGGGATATTCTCTTACTGTAGGGGTAGTCAGCCAGACACCCTGCAGATTATTTTTTAACCAAAGGCAAAGCAAATTTGGAATAAGAGTTCTGGATGCATAGGAAGCTGCCATATAGAGTCAGAATCCTGGTCAATCAAGCTTAGTATTGCCTTCACTGACTGGCAGCAGCTGTCCATGGTTTCAGACAAGCTCTTTCAAGTGCAGACATATTCTACATATCCTAGCATTCAAATTCTCTGCTACCTGGTGTCCATTGTAGCTGAATTTTAAAGTGTCCCAATGTTAGATAGCTTATAGGGGAAAATAGGATACTGAGTGATGCGCAATCCTAGATTTGTCTCTCTGGAAATCTCACACTGTAACCGCAACTGTAACTTTCATCTTGAAGTATACCACCTTTTAAATATTTTAGGTAGCTTTGTTTGGGGGTGGGGGGATGTTGCATGCTTGGAAGTAAACAACCCCGATTAAAATAACCTCTTAACTTTATATCCAAGGGTGGTTAATCCTTGATGGCGATAAACCTTAATTGGCCATGTTCGTGGATTTACAAGTTCATAAATTTTAAAGCACCATTCAACACCTGGCTTCACGTTTAAAGCTCCATTTGTTACAAATACGAATTAAAATCCCCCTTCTTGCCCGCCCCTCCCCAAAATAGCAAGGTACGGCAAGCTAAATTTCCCCCAATGCACTTGTAGATGTTTGTAATGCAATGAACTGAGATTGCCCGGACAAGACATTAGTTGCGTGGCTTTCATCATCTCAAAATGCTTCCTGGTATATCTGTTCTCGAGGAGAGGAACAAAACATCTTTTCATCCTTGGTTCATTTGAAACCAGACATCGTAGAGTGCCTAAAAGGGCAGAGCTGCTTACTGGGGCAAAAAGACCATGAATTTAAGGTACAATTAACAGAACATAAGACGGGCCTGGCTGCTGGATCAGGTCAATGACCCTTATAGGCCAGCAGCCCGTTCTCACAGCGGCTCAACCAGACGCCTGTGGGAAGTCCAGTAGCCAGGCTTGAGCCCAGTAGCACTTCCTACCTGTGACTGCCAGCAACTGGTTCCCAGAGGCATAATGCATAATGGAAAAACATCCCCTTTTAGCCGCATGACAATGGGCTGGGGGCTTGGGGTGGGAGGATGAACCAGTTCAACAGAGCATGGTGGTGCCAGAGTGTGCAATTATAAAGTGGGCATAGTAAGAAGAATTCAACATTAGGTGAACACATGATTTGTATGCACAAAATTCTGAGCCTACAGTGAAAGGATCTCTGGTATAGCAGGATTATTATTACAGTAACGGGTTTTGTCCAACTTAAGTTTATTAAGAGCCGATGCACAAATAAATCGGGAGTTTTATAATTTGTGAGGCCACTACCAAGAAGGCACTTTTCCTTGCACATGGCAGCCTAATTGATCTTAACTGCAGGCATGCAAAAAGGACCTTAGTGCCTAGGTAGGGCTATGTGAATGAAGTTGCTCCTTCAGATCACCTGTTCCCAACCAGCTTAGAGTGGTAACCAAAGTAGCAGGTGCAAAAAAATGGGTGCTTATGTGTTCAGGCTTCCTATACCTCTAAAGGTTGTCGCAAAGATGAAATAGGAGAAGGGAGAAGAGGGAATGTTCCTTTGATCAACTTGGAGGAAAGGCAGGAGATAAATTTAATTAATAACACCCCCAAGCTTCAGATTGTTAATTCTAAAACCCACCTGTTGGGGATATCGGAGTTGTCCCAACTTTGATAGTGGGGTGCTTGGATGTGCAAGGTGGAATCAGTTTTGGACTGCCCAAGCAAGTTTTCTCACCGCTGCAGCTTCATTCACAATTAGATCTGTTGGAGAAGGGCTGTAGCTTAGTGGAATAGCATCTGCTTTGCATGCAGAAGGTCCCAGGTTCCATCACCAGCCTTTCCTGTTGAGCCTGAGAACATTCCCTCTTTATTTTATTTTATCTGTTTTTCAAACAAAATTTATATCCTGCTTGAATAGAACAAAGAAGAAGAAAACCTCTAAGTGGTTTGCAAAGATATGAAACATAACATTAACATTACTGATAAACAGTTAAAAATAGGTATTAAAAATACTAACACGATGAGTGCAACAAACAGGAGCTAAAAATAAATAATACACACTTCTGATGTATCTGGAGAGGCTTGCCTGAACGAAAGCGTTTTAAGTCTGTGTCAGAATGACTACAGTGAAGGGTTCATTGCCACATGTAAATAGGCAGGAAGTTCCAAAGTGTAGGATCTGCCAGCTAATTGATTGATTCCTTACAAAAGGCTGAAAACCTAGGAGAGCTGCTGCCAGTGAGTGTGTAGACAATGCTGAGCTAGATGGACCCATGGGTCTGACACAGTATAAGGCAGCTTCCGATGTTCCTGTTGAATCCACCCAGGGCCTTGACTTTCAAACAGGGCGACTCTGGTGCCTTCTGCTCATTCGTGTTGGTTCCTGAACTGCTGCCAATAATTGTTAGCTTTCTCCTAGCTTCTTTTATATCTTTGCTTGCTTTAACCTGCCATATGCTTGATCCGATGTTTCTCTGCCTCGTGGAATATTTTTAGATATTACGCCCTTGCCATATTGACAATCTTCACCCCTTCCCACCCGCATCTCACAAATATTTACACTGGTGAGTTGCCCTTGTTAAAAGGTCTTGCTTTTATATATATATTGGAGACCAGAAGCTAAATATCCAACAAATTTGTAATGGCAACAGTATTTTTTTTAATTTGGCACAGACATCCTTAATCAAGGAGGATTTTCAGAAAATATTCTAGTCTCATATGTCCTTTGCTTCATGCAGGAAAAAAAGGTGGGGGGCATTTTTCATTCTTGCTGGGGGCGGTGAGGGAGGGTAGGAAGGAAGAAATCTACTGCTCAAAAGATTAATAAATGCTATAGACTTTGGCTGTTGAAACTGCATATTTCATCTCATTTTCAAGGGTGCCTTTTCTTCCTTTAAGAAAAAATGGTGATTGCTTACGCTCTCAGCTGTTCGCAGTCATTTTCCAGTGTTCATTTAAAAAAGGAGAACAAGACACAAGGTGGCTCAAAGGGCCGCGTTTGTTCTCTCCCAAAGCAATTTATTTCATAAACAAAAGAGGGCCAATACCATTATCCTTTGTAGTTCCTTAGCAACAGAACTCGAGTCATTTTAGCTGGTGCGCTCTCTCGCTCTGTGTGTGTGTTTGTAAAATGCACATCTTGTTCCTTCTGTGTATAGAAACATTTAACGGCACAGCTTTGTAACTTAAACAAAGACCCATTGCTTGGAAGATGCTGTAAAACCTGAAATCTCCCTGTGTCTGTCTCCCTCTCATCCACTGGCAGGATTCGGTCTCTACCCTTTCTTTTGCCTTCCTCTTCACAAATGATATGCGGCCAAGAGATCCAAAGAAAGGGACTCAAGAAAATATGTGGCTGGGGTTTGTGATATACTGCCATCCGCCTAGAAAAATGCCACAGGATAGGCATGTGAGTCGCCTTGAGTAGCAATAGTGGGGGGGGGGGGCGCATCCCTTACCTTACCTCTGTGTTTCAGCTTGGTGTAGCAAACAGTGGGGCAGAACTGGGCTCACCACTCAAGTGACATAAGCATGTTGGGGTGGGAAGGATTCCTCTGCAGAGGCTCAAGGATAGTTTGCATTCAGCTGAAAGCACATTGGGTCTCATTGCATATTCATCACTACCTCTCTGCACATAGGTGAGGGTGTAGGCTTAAGGCTTGCTCCCAAACACTCCCACCCTGTTGGATTAGACCAGGCATAGGCAAACTCGGCCCTCCAGATGATTTGGGACTACAACTCCCATCATCCCTAGCTAACAGGACCAGTGGTCCAGGATGATGGGAGTTGTAGTCCCAAATCATCTGGAGAGCCAAGTTTGCCTATGCCTGGATTAGACAAATTCAGGACGGCTATCCATGGCTACTGGCTGTGATGCCTCCAAGAATGCTTCTGAATACCAGTTCTTGGAAACTGCAAGAGGGGAGAGTGCTCTTGTGCTTGGATCCTGTTTGAGGGTTCCCCTCTGGTATCTGGTTAGCCACTGCGAGGACGGGATACTGGACTTGATGGGTCATTAGCCTGATCCAGCAGGCACTTCTTGTGTTCTTAAACCTGGTGCCTCACTCTTCTCCAAGTGGAGAAAAGACGAGGATTTTCTGGCGTGGCGCTATGCTGGGATTTCCTTTCTTTTGTTTCTTTTCACAAGAGAATACTGGAAACTTGGGACACTTGTTAGTTTTTGTTTGATGTACCAATATTCCAGCTAAGCCTAAATAGAAGCAAAAAGCAGGCACTCCCTTGAAAGCAGCAGATCCCACTACCCTGCATTGGATTCCCGGGGTGCACTCTATGGCCCAGTTTGCGTGTAACACTAAACTATAGTTTAGCGCTGCATAGAAGAACCTACCCCAGCATAAGCAAAGCCCTAGACGTGGGTATTCCCCACCACTGGCCCCACACATGTAAGGAGGGCTTGGTCGCACTTTTATGGAACCTTGCCTTAACGTCACAGTTCAGACCAGGGATCTCAGTCTCTGGTTTAACGTTAGCCTATTAAGAATCCAGGTTGGTTTTAAACCAAGGTTTCAAACAGAATATCAAACCGAGGTTCCTTAAAGGCGGCAGTAGGCTCTAGCTGAAGCCGTGGACATAGGGAAGGTGTAGACGAGTCCAGTGCTGTGCTTGGGCTTGTTCAGACTCCTCTGTGGTTTACCGTGATGTGCAAACACAGCCTGTGTGCCTCCAGTCAAATGGCAGCATATGCACACTGTGTGTATAAGAGACCCAGTGTGAGCAGTCCTGCTCACCTGTTCTTGTTGCTTGTTCTCTCTCTTTCTCTTTCTCTCTCTCTCTCTCTCTCTCTCTCTCTCTCTCTCTAACACACACACACACACACACACACACACACACAGAGAGAGAGAGAGAGAGAGAGAGACTGCTATACAATGTGGGGTTCCCCATGTGTCAGAGGTCACGCCTTAGGTAAGGATAATGTTCAGCGAGGGTTTAAGAGAAAATCCGCGAAGGGGTTTTTAAACTAAAGAAATTGTTCATGTGAACGTGGCCTTTGAATCCACACAGCGGGAGTGCCATTAAATCAGTTTGATCTATACGAGGATGAGATTTCCCTGTTTATAAACGAGGTCCACTGGAGCACTGCTGGTGAGGGGTATAGAGACTGACAGCTCGGATTATATAAGGAGAAGTCCTTGAGGGTGAATCTCTAGTTTTGAGGGAGCTAATGTCAGCCAGCTTCACAATGCTCAAAGCCAATGACCGGCGACTGGCTGCCAGTGGTTGTGCCAAAAGTGGAAAGCCGAATTAGAATAATCTGTCATGAGGCGCTGTATTGAGAAGACGGGGAGACGGGGATAGAAATGGATTGGTTGATGTCTGAGTTTTCTTTCCTGCATTTTTCCCTTCCTCGTTTTGCTTTTCTTTTCTCCTCTTTTTAATTGAGAGAAGGTTTGCAAATAATGGCGTGTGGGCTCTTCTCTAAAGCTAGCCACCTAGTGGCAGGAGCTGGGCTCCGCAGGAGAGCTGATCATCCCACCATCACCGTTCTTAGGAAATTCTTCCTAAGTATTGTTAGTATTTCTAATGCTTTCGTTCCCTTTCTAGAAATAACTCCGTAGGGCTTCCTACAAAGCAAAATACAAAATGCAGCAACCAGATAATCTAAAACAGAACTCACAAGCGTTCACAAGCAGCAAAAGTTGCATCTTGATTTAAAAAAGAAAAATAAATCCAGGAAAGCCTGCTGTATCAAAACTACCCCAAAATGAAGTTTGACTGCAGCAGGCGCACCTCCCTGAAGATTCCCTTTCTAATTTTGCTACCCAAAGAAAATCCAAAACACACCACAACTTTATCTGCGTTTGAATCTAGAACAACCTGGTGCCTCCCTGATGGTTTGACCCACCAGCACTGGGGCTGATGGGAGTGGGAGTCCAACACATCTGGAGGGCACCAGAAGACTGGTCTGGAATATATCCCAAGAATAACCTTTAGAACCTTTGCCATGCATCTCCCTCCCCCTTTCCGGATCCTAAAATGGTAGCACTGAGCCTCACAGCACATGTGATAGCCAGAAAATGGCCATACGGGCCTGCTTTGGGGCAGCTCAACTGCGGCTCCTTTCATGGCTGTCAAATCTTCTGGGGCAATCTGGCTTGTGGGGAAATGATTCTGCCGAAGAACTGTAACTCCCCCAAATGTGGGTGTGGAAGGAGAGTCTAGTTGGTGCTGTGTTAGTCTATTAAGAGTAGATGGATGGTTCAGATGTTACCTGAGTGCAGCACGCCAGCTGTGCTTTGTAGAGGAGGATGAGTGGATGGATACACACTCACTCGCATTCCCAGAGCTGGAATTGGCATAGAGAAAGAGAGAGAGAGGGGGGGGAGTCCAGTGCTTAATTCTGCAAAAACAGAGGATGCTTTATCTCTGTAGAAGTAGCCTCTTGCGGGGCAGGGGATAATACACAGTATTGCTTTTGGTCCCTGTTAGAAATGTTGTGGGGAGCAAAGGATTATCTATTCTATGCAAGCCCACAACACAAATTCTTTGAGAAGTGGGTGGGTGTGCTTTTTGTAATAGGCTATTCTGAGTGCGTGATAAACAGGGAGTTAGACATTGTAGAGGAAGAAAGAACTGGCTCCTTAACTGGCTTTGAAAGGATGAGAGTCCATTATAATTATCTCTCTCTTGAAATAGAAGGCTTTTCTCTGGCTAAGAACTTGCGATTTTTAATGTCTGAGAGGCTTGGTTTTTAACTAGTCCTAAAATCCTTGGATCATTATGTAAAGCGAAAGTGGCTTTCCTTGCTGAGGAATTTCAGGACCTCCTCTACAGCTTCACAGCGTGCCCTTCTCCAGAGGTGAAGGCTTCTGTTTCCGAAACAAGCGTGGTATCCTCGCATCTATTTTTGAAATCTCCAATTGCCTCTTCCACCCAATCCCCTAGTATTTTTTAAAAAGGACAACACTTGGGCTTGTAGCCTCTGCCTCATTTCCAGGTCCTGTTCTTGTTATAGACATCGGTCTTTGATCTTTCCCCCCATCAGCAGCAAACAGATTTCTTCCAAAAGCAAGTTCTCTGTGATTGAGTTTTTATTTTTTATTTTTTTAAAAAAAAACACACTTTAATGAATCAAATCTCCTTACTTCTGCCTCTCCCTGCTTTTCCTCCATGCAAGCAATGGAACCACATTCAATTAGTCTGAAAAACGAGCGGGCTTTCCATTACGGACCATAACGGAGCGGGTGAAGGAGAGCCCGCGATCCGTCACTGCCCTGCCTTTCAGTTCACGTTATTTAAATGACTTGCCATTCCATGGGTGGCTCTGAAGCTGCATTGGGGGAGCTATTATTTAATTTAAGTTTGTGAAGGTGTCACTTTTCTGGTTAATAGGCTTCTCTTCCTGTAGTAGGCACATCTGATCTAAATATTAATCATTTTCCTTATCCATCCAAAGGCTCTTAATTAGTTAGAAGGGTAACAGAGTGCTAGTAAAGCTAATGATTATCCTGTCGGATAGAAGGTTTCAAAGAAGCTGGAGAAGCACTCCAAGAATTAGGTTGCAATCCTGTGCATGCTTCTAGCCTGGGAGTGAACAAAGTGCAGCTTTCTTACAAGTACTAGCGATGACTGCTTTGTTCAACCTTCACTGTTGGAGGCAGTCCGCCTCTGAATACCAGTTACTGGTAATCGCAGGTGGGGGGGGGGGGAGAGTTGCTGTTGGGTTCAGGTCCTTCTATCAGACTTCTCATTAGGGCATCTGGTTGGCCACTGTGAGAACTGGATCCTGGGCTAGGTGGGCCACTGGCCTGATTCATCACGGCTCTTCTTATTTTCTTATGCTGGTAAGTATGGATAGGATTGTTCCATTAAGCGTTGACGCTTGCTGGAGACGTTAGCAAAATCTCTAAAGGTGAAGATTACAGCCATATTAAGGCTGTAATCATGTTCACACTTAATTTGGGAGTAAGACCCATTGACCTCGATGGGGCTTGCTTCTGAGCAGACTTGACTAGGAATGTGCTGTAATTTTTATTTATAATACAGTGGTACCTCGGGTTACATACGCTTCAGGTTACAGACTCCGCTAACCCAGAAATAGTGCTTCAGGTTAAGAACTTTGCTTCAGGATGAGAACAGAAATCGTGCTCCAGTGGCGCGGCGGCAGCAGGAGGCCCCATTAGCTAAAGTGGTGCTTCAGGTTAAGAACAGTTTAGGTTAAGAACGGACCTCCGGAACAAATTAAGTACTTAATCCGAGGTACCACTGTATGTGGCTCACCTTCCTTTTGCCCCAAAAAAGGGTGCCGTGAAAGTGGAGTTTTATTTGTTTCACCCTGTCTTTTAGGATAACTATTGAAGAGGGAGCTTACACAATTAAAATTTGCCACTTTTCCTGTAGTGCCTTTTTAAAAAAATGTGCCCAAGGTGAGATACATATAGTAAAACAAGTTAAAATATAATGCGTACAATTTAATAAAATAATTCAGAAGTCAGAGACAGCAGCAAGAGCACTGTCAGATGTATATATGCATGTTTGTTTGTTCATTAAAGGCATTTATATCCAGCTTCTTCAGGCATTTACACAATCCAGACAACAAAGTCCTGCTCCTCAAGCTTGCAATCTAAAAAGGGAGAGCACAAAAGGAAAAAGGAATGGGGAGGGAAGAGGGAAACAAGCACTAGTTAACCAAAGAAAAAGTTGGAATGGACAGTAGCAGCCCTAATACCCTTAGTTCTTGAATGAGTCCAGTGTTTTGTGTTTCTGCCAGATTACATGCTGAACACTTAGCTTGACTTCAAGGCTTCTTGGACTGTTTATTATTTCCTGATTTGAGGTATTCATGCCCCACCCTTTAGCCGCAAAGGCTTTGGGGGCAGCTTACAAAAATCAGTCCTAAGACAATTCCTGCTAAAAAGACACAACGTACGAGTGGAAAGGAACAGGAAGTGGAACAGCAGGCTGAAGCACAAATTCTGATAATGCTGTTATACAGGCTCTGACTTTCTTTCCCTTGACAAAGATCAGCTCCTCCCTGGAAGCAGTCTCCCCCCCCCCCCGCACCATCAGATCAGATCAAATCTGTGAGGGCAACGCGTCCCAGTGTCCATCCCACGAGGACGAGGCAGCTCCTGCCACCCAGGCCATCCCTCAGCCTTGGATGGTTTCTGAATCTCTGTTTTGATTCACCACCCAGTTCTTCCTTGTCTCCCTCCCTTTCCCCTGTCATATATTCAAAATTTCCTGTTAAGATTTATATAGCTTTTAGGCTGTGCTGTGTGAGATTGGTCACGCGGGAGCTCATGCATTTAGAAGAGCCAGTAAACACCACACCATATTTACCCTCCACTGGCTTGGAATAATTTCAAGCACTCAAATCAAACATTCCAGCTACGAATTGGAATTGGGGTGGTGGAGCTGGTTCAGGGGGAAAGTGGGGGGGGGGGGGAGAGAAGAATGGAGGTAGTCTTTTTTTTTTTTTTGACATCTTCATTTTCAAAACCTATTTTAGAAATGCATTTTTCACTGGTGCAGAACTGAGTGGCACAGGCTTTGTTTGGGCAGGTAATTTCCAGGGTGCCGAAAACTCGTGAGCCAGCCTTGTTCTCAGGCTCCCGTCCTGCTGAGCTGGTGTTGCCCTTGCAGGTTCTCTCCTGCCTGCTATGTCCCTCCTTCCATTCCTAAACCTCCTTCGTTGGTAACGTTCTAAAAAGAAATTGGCACACTTTCCCTTAAACTAGATGTTTTTATACGGAGGCCCCTGTGCAAAAAGAAAGGGAACTTATGAATCATCTGCTTGCGGGGAGGAGGGGGAAAGAGCTCCTTTTTATCCATTGCTGCCAAGCTCGCCGTGTGAGCCCAGCCTCTTCTCCCGGTAATTGGATAGCCACGTTGTAGAAACGGATCAGTCGCTTCTACGGAGATCTTAAACGCTTCTGACAAAAGCCTAATGGAGGTTTGAACAAACTGGGCCCTGCCGCGGCCTTTCAGCGCTTGTTGCGCAACGCTTGACGCTGCAGCCAAAGGCATGAGCGGCGAGGGACCATGCGGGGAGGAAGGGGGGGGGGAGTCGCTGGGTTGGTAGCTGCTGCCTGATGGGTGTCCACAGCGATGGCTGCTTCAGCGTCTTCAGCACAGAAATCTTCTTAACTTTCTGGGTTCCGGCCAAGCTCTTTCCTGCTCTCTCCAATCAGGGCTAGGCCTGGCTTGCCTTCTCCAAGCGATCGCTTACAGTGTCTTGCATATTTGGGCCAGAATCCAAGGAGCTACTTCAGGCACACCCAAGGTCTCGTCTGCCCCCAGTGTTGAATTTTTAAAAAATGTTTTTACTGCTTTTCTTTGCACAGCAGACTCCCCACCCTCCTGAATCCCCGTGCTTATTTCTGAACTCCCTTCGTTTTCAGAGGGGCTCTGCTATGTAGGGAACAGAATTCCTAGGCCAGCCCCTGTAAGGCCTTCTCTCCCCTCCACTGTCATCTGGGGGGCAGCCATTCCACCAGGCTGCCTCAGTGGGAGAGATAGTAAACAGAAGGCTTGTTTCATCCACTTTGCTGAAGGCCCAGCTCCAGGCACCTCCTTTGCCCTCCTGCCCCAATTGTGCCAGCTGGACATTATAGGAGCAACTGCTTAGAAACTGGTGTCGGTGTTTTTGTTTTCCTCTTCCCTCCCTGTCCTCTTTCCCTTGTGTGTCAGGTTTTGTTTTGTTTTTAATTTTTATTGTCTTGTTTTGATGAACGGTAGAAGAGTTTTGCTATATTTGTATTGTTCAGTTTATTAATTACACTTGTATCCTACCTTTCATCCAGTGAGCGCAAGGTGGCATACATGGTCCCGTCCCCGTCCCCCGTTTTAATTTTATTTTTGGGTTTTCAATTTTGCAAACAAACAATAGCAACAACAAAGGAAACAAAACATAGACATCATATCCCCTTTGACTTCCCTCCCCCCCCCTTTTGTGGATCCTTATGTTTTATTTTTTGTTCTGCATCTCACCACTAACTCCTATTATTGTCCAATTATTATCACTAGCTCCAATTTTTGTCTGATTATTAAGAACTTGTCCTTAATCCATAATTCAAAAATTTACCACAAGGTATCATGATGCTTCCCTTTTTATCTCCACAGCAACCCTGTGAGGTAGGTTAGGCCAAGGGCCTGTGCCTGGGCTTAAGGTCACTCAGTAAGCTTCATGGCCAAGCATGGATTTGAACCCTGGCCTTCTGGGGCCTGGTCCCACATTCTAGCCATTACACCACCCTGACTCTCATTTAGTTACGGTTTTTTTGCCTTCACTTGCCTATTGACGGCTTGCATCTTGACGCCTGGATTAGGTTCAGAGACATGACACTTTCACTTTCCTCTTCTGTTTGAGGAGATTTATTTCTTCCCTCTTCGGAACAGCTGCAGCTTCCAAATGCACGCTTCCAGTTCATTAAAGTAGCTTTATGAAAAGAGCCTATATGCTCCTCTCTTCTTCCTTCTTGCTTTTGTTGTCATTAAAGAGAGAGTGAGAGAGCAAGCTATAACAAAACACAAAATATTTTTGCTCAGATGGCTGAGAAAAAAGGTATCTGCATTCACCTCAGAACCAAAACAGTTCCTTGCGGAAGGCCCAGATCTTCTGATGTCTACAGAAATATTGTCAGCTGCTATTGAGACTGGTTTAGTGTCGGTAATGAAAGCAGTCTTGCTTTTCCTCTGCCAGATAGAATAAAAATCTTGCCACGTTGTTTGAAATCCTTTCCCAATTTTCCAATGGCCGTTGGATTCAGGACCAGCAGATAGGCCTTGTAGATGGATTATTGGCAGCAGCTGGCCATTGCAGGCCCTTTCCCCAAATAGCAATAAAAAAGCACCTCAAGAATCATTAGGAGCAGCAGCCACCAGGATGATCCCAAAGGATGATGTTCAGGTTTGTGTTGCAGAGTTAGGTAAATTGTTGTGTTTGGATTTGTGTGGGAAGAAGGGAAGTTGTGAGGAGATTGCCGAGTCTAGGAGCTCCAAGTTTGGGTCCAAAGAGAGGATTTAATTTCAATATTCAATGCTAGGTCATTGGCAAATGATTTAAAAATACCCCGCGGGCCCTGCGAACATTGGTGTTGAGACTCTAATCCAGGGGTGGCCAATGTAGCATCCTCCAGATGTTTTGGGCTCCAACTTTGGTCATGCCTGATCATTGGCCATGCTGGCTGGGGCTGATGGGAGTTGGAGTCCACAAGACCTGGGAGAGCTCCACATTGGCCACCCCTGTTCCCTAATCTCTGTGTTTGGAGTTCTCCAAAGAGTGGGTGCTGTGTTGGCTCTGCCATTGGGGTTGGGTGGGGGAAGCTAGAAGAAGGAAACGGAGCAAGCCAGTGCTTTTCGGAGGGAGGTTGGAGATACTGGTGTTCTGAGCTAACTGTGCTACACATGTTTCTCATTACTCCCTTGCTCCTATATTTAGAATTTTCCTTTTGACTTGTTCCTTCCTCTGCAGAGTTAAGCGGGCTGTTTGGAAGTTTCCAGTTCTAAGGATCAAAAACATTTCTGCATATGCGAGCGCTAATCTGGTTTATGGGAACATAAAACCACGAAGCAAGAAGTAGCTAATACATCATGGGTTTTTTAGGATTTCTCTTCTGTCAGCTCACGGTGGGAGACTTTGGCATACATTATCCTAGACTGTTAAGTGTATTGGAGAGACAAGTCTTTGCCAGAGCCAGGCTTCCTAGATCTGAAAGCTTGTGACTCCAGAACAGTAGTGTGTGAAACACACACACACACACACACACACACACGTGTTTTTGGCTATAACCTGTGTTTGGTTGCCTGTTAAACTTGACGTGGCTGTGTGTATATCATGTTCTTTTTTGTTTGGCTTTTTAAATTATCACTTAGAAGTGCCTCCCGGAAAGATTAAATCTTAAGCAGTGCTGTAAATCTGGCCGTGGTTGGGTGTGGATTTGTTTCCTGTATAAAGCAACTTTAATCAGAACTCAGATTAGTTGTGTTAGGGCGCTTCTCGGAGGTATATAAAAGCCATGATGTGGACAAAGTAAATGCAGGATCTTTCCCCCTCCCTCTCTCATGGTAGAGCCTGTGCGTATCCAATAAAGTTGAATATTAGGAGATTTGGGGTAGACAGAAGAACACCTTCCTTCACACAGCGCCTAGTTGAACTCTGAAATTCGCTCCCATGAGAAGAAAAGATAGCTACCAACTTGGATGGCTTTCAGAGAGGTTTAGACAAATTAATGGAGGATACAGAGGATACTAGCTAGGATGACTGTAGTCTACCTCCAACATCAGAAGCAGCATGCTTGGCCACTAGGAGAACAGGATGCTGGACTGAGCCAGCAGTGTTCTTACATTAATGGGAAAATCCTTGGTTTGTTTTTTCTGGGTCAAGGATGTGTTTCACTTTTGGCTCTTGGTTCTTAATGGGGAGCCCTAATCTGCCCTTTGGTATTTTCCCCAGATCCCCCTTGAATGGCAGTGCAAAACTTGTTCAGTGTGGTAGACCCAGCCTTGAAGGTAACTGGTGTTCCAACTCCATGCCCTCTTTAAAGTAAATGGATTGACAAGTTCACCTCAAACAAACCTCAGCCATAACCTTTCTTTGAGTTGAGGCTCTAATAGGCTGTGGAGTAACCCAGGCTTGTCAGTGGCCACTCTCTGGGTCACTTGTGGTGAGTAAGCACTTGTGTCCAGGCAACCAAGCTGGAGAGCCTTCCAAAAGTTGGACTTTCTCCCAACAGTGAGGGTGGGAAGACATTCTAGTAGCATCCTCCTTGTATAATAATATTATTTCTAGCAGTTTAATGTTCAGAGACCTCCATGTTCATTATCTTGTCATAATCCTTAGAGTATCCGTGTAAAGTGGTTGAGTATATTGTTCTCCTTATTGCGCATGCAGAGCTGAGCCACCCACAGCCTAGTTTTTCTGCCTTTTTACATAAATTGCAAATCCCTCTGCCTTCAATGGGGTTTATTCTTGGGTGAGCATGCTTAGGATCGCAGCCCTAGTGAATTAGCTGAAGCAAAGTTCAAATTGGGGAGGTGGGAGCTTTCTTTCAGCCTCTTAGATGCCATTAGGCTACAACAGCTCCTTCCCTGGCTTTTATTCACAAGGCTATACCTATTGCACCATGAGGAGTTCATTGTCATTGTTTATAAAGATCTCTCCTTTGTGCATTTCACAAATCACTTTTCTAAACTGTCATGGTTGCTGTCATATCATTTGTTTGTGTTCTCTCTCTGCGCGCGCGCGCGCGCGCACACACACACACACGTATATCCTGCTTGCTTGTGTAACCCCCCTCCTTCCAAAAAAAACCACACACCTCCAAGTGGCTTATAGGAAGAATAAAACAATGACATTATCAGTAAAAATACAATTAAAAACAAATACTTAAAACCTTACAAAATTTAAAATCAACAATAGGCAAAATTAAATTAAATTAAATTAAAACATATGTCAATATTCTGCATGCCTAGGTAGGGTGGCCTACATAAAAAAAATGTTTTTAGCAGGTACTGCAAAGAGTATAGTGAAGGCATCTGCCTGATGTCATTTGGCAGGGAGTTTCAAAGTGTGGGTGCTGCCGCACTGAAATACCGATTTGTTACAAATGTGGAATAAATATTATTTGGCACCTGTAACAGTGTCAGTTCTGCAAATCAAAGCAGTTGAGCGGGCATACAGATGGCGTTAGACGATCTCACATATACACACGTGCATGTATGTTTATTTATTTACTTAATGCATTTATATACTTCTTTCTCCAATGAGTTCGAGGCGGCCTACGTGGCTGTCCCCACCCCTCCTCATTTACAACCCTGTGAGGTAGGTTAAGCTGAGAGGCAGTGTCTGGCCCAAGGTCACACAAAGTGAGCTCCATGGCCAAGTCGGGATTTGAACCCTGGTCTCCCAGGCCCTAGTTCAACACACCAACCCAGTGTTGGATCCAACTTGGAGCCCCAGCTGCTGTCGGACTACAATTCCCATCATCCCTGACCACTGTTCCTGCTAGCCAGGGATGATGGGAGTTGTAGTCCAACAACAGTGCACGTTGGAGAAACACTGCTCTAACCACTATAACACTAGCGCCGTGTGTGTGTGTGTGTGTGTGTGTGCATTTTCATGTGCGCACGCTGATTTTTTGTTCTGCCTTTAGAAGCCAGAGGCGCCCGGTCTCTTGTTCCACCTGCTGCCCCCTTTCAATACCCAAACCCTCTTTGATCCGTGCACCAGCTTCTGCATGTGCCGCTGAAGGGCTGCTCCCCTCCTCTCTCTCAGATTATAGTGTTCCCGGTTGCGTGCTTCTGACTTCATCTCACGCGCCGGATTGCCTCGCTTGTTGCCATACAGCCCGTGTGATCGCAGCCTCCCCGCAGCTCTCGAACAATTAGTAATTGAGCAGGAAGTGTCTGCGTCTCCCCCTCTGTGTGCATTTGCGTTCGTGTTCGTTACAATAAGTCCTTTTGATTTTGATTCTTTACAGTCGCGCAGTGTTTAGCGAGGAGCGAAAAGGAGGCTGTGTGTGTGTGTGTGTGTGTGTGTGTGTGTGTGTGTGTGTGTGTTTGCTGCTTCTCCCGAAACAAATTTTTTGACAGAGAGACGTCTGTTGTTTTCAGCCCCCTTGGCTGTTTGTCAGCAGGCCTCAGACTTGCCTCTTGTGCTGGTTGCCTGGCAACCTGGGGCTGGAGCGATGGAGCCGCGGTTGGCGGATGATTTATCGAGGAGGCCGCGAGCACGCTGAGCCCAGGAGGCAAGGAACGGACCTTTAGCAGGAGCTGACATGAAATGTTGAGAGCAGGGGAGCTTAGCGAGGGCAGCCTTCGACGCATTGTCTCGGGGAGGTGTAATGGAAATACACAGAGTCAATAATCAAGGGGCAGCTATTAAGAGTGGGGGTGGAATAAATACTCTTCATTTGCGGGTAATTGATTTACTGCTGGCAGCCTGTTGGGGTAATGTCCTCCTCAGTACAGGATTCCACGGGGTTGGAAACGATCTAATTCTTCCTTTTCTCCAGGTGGCACAGGGAAATCTTTATCTATCCATCGGTATGTAAAGACAGGTCTCTCTGGATGTACCAAGGGTAAAATCTTTAAAGTTGGACTATGAGGTCAGGGCGGTCCAGTCAGTTCTGAGCTCAGAGGGGGCAGTGTAGCAATAAAACTGCCAGCACATTTGCAAAGCTAAACAGGATCCGGTATGGTTTCAAATTGGATGGAGCACTATGTGTTGAGATAACCCCCAACTCTACAATTCTACAATTCTATGATAATGGTACATCCCCCCCCCCCTCATCACCCTGAGTGAGAGAAACCCCTTTTAGATGTTTTGTCACCTTTAATAGCATGCTTTCTTCCATGCCAATTTTTCTTTTCTTTCCGGTTTGATCTTTCTCTTAACTTCTGTGTTGGAGGAAAGAATAGGGGACTGAGGTTTGTTTGCTTTTAGCAACTTGCCTTAGAATAGAGGGATGTTCTGTGGCAGGAATCACATGTCTCCGTAAGCCACAGTTGATGGCCTGCCACAAGCGAGCTGCTTGCTCCCACTTCGCCCCTCCTATAGCAGGGGCAACAAGCCCATCGTAATGTCCAGACCACAGACTTAAGTTTTGTTCTGCTCAAGCACACCGTGGTTGGGAAGGCAAGAACAAAGCTTGGTTCCAGAGTGCAATTTGTTCGAAGCAAAGTGGGAGGCATTCTTTCCCCAACCTGGTGCCCTCCAAGTGTTTTATTCTACTGGCTGTAATATTCTGAAACATCTGGAGGGTGGTTGGTTGGGGAAGGCTGCCGTAATCCATATTATTTCATTTTGTTTATGAATCCATTCCCACGAGGCATCCCGAAACAAACCACAACACAATAAAGATATATTGGACATTTGCATATAAAGGATTTTACCACCGAAGGTATTAGGCACGGCTAACTTAGGCCTGCTTTGAGTAGGACATAGACTGCATCCACATCATACATTCAAAGCACATGGCTTCCCCTCAAAGTATCCTGGGACCTGTAGCGTATCCCTCACAGAGCTACAATTCCCAGCATTCTTTTGGGGGGTGGGGTGGGGGAGGAAATATGCTTTAAATGTTTAATGTGTCTTTGGGTTTAGTTGGAAGCAACGCATAAAAACAGCTAAGCAGCATGTATTTATATAAAAACCAATGTAAAACAACAGCCACAACAATCCATACATAAAATCAATTCAGACAGAATACAGATACCAACCATGACTTATCATGACATGAAGAAGACCAGTTCTCAAACCGCCTTTTATATTTTGATAAATGAAATCCAGCTTGAGCAACCTTATTTTTTTTAAAGAAAATCTACCCCCACCCTCTGCTTTTACATCAACTCCCAGCAGTTAAAGTCTGAATTAAAGATGGACTAAACCAGAGGAATAGGATGGGGGTAGACTGCAGTCTAGAGCTAATTGCCCCTGAGCTTTGTTGACTTTAAGTCTGATAACGCTTGAGGAAAGCATTTTAGCGGGGAGGGAGAATTAGTCAAATTCCTTGCTGAGGAAGTGGAGGATATATAAAGATGTGTATACATATACACCTGTGTACCTGTTTCTTACATTCAAATCTCACTCTTTCCCCAGGATCTCAAGAATGGCTACTCAGGAATCTTTTCTCCCCACCTTCATTTTATCTGCACAACCATGTGTAGTAGGTTAGGCAGAGAGAGAGAGAGAGATGAATAGGGATTTGAACCTAGTTAGGTCTTTCCGGTTCTTATCCTACTCTCTAAAAGCTAAACCACATACTGGCTGCCTGTTCTGTCTTGAAGGTTCAAGGCAGGTTATGAAAGCAGTTTTGTACTGCCCCAGCAGAAAATAATAACAGTGGATTTTAATCCCATGGGCATTTCCTGTCCTTCTGTGAACTTACTCTATGATCTCCTAAGGCCAACTCCCAACAGTCCTGAAAGGAGCTTGTCTTCGAACAAGTCAGCCTTAGGAGGGAGGTCTATAATACAGGGGTGGCAGGTTGGAATTGACAACTAGTTCAGTGCAAGTTGGATGAAGAACATGCACAAATACCTGCAACTGTGTACATGAAAGCACACATTTAACACACACAACCTCCAGAGAACCCAGGGAATTCTATTCATTGCCTCTTTCTGAGTACGTATTGATGTCAAATTTCAAGCGAGTCTGAAACATTTTGTTCCCTGCTTATCTCCGGTCACAAAGTTATGATTGAGACTCTGACATCAACAGAGTGTTTTAGGAACATGAGACATGGAAAGTTGCCTGATACCAAGTCAGACCATTGGTCCATCTAGCTCAGTATTGCCTACACGAGCTTCCATCAACTTGGGATCTTCTAGGTGTTTTGTCCAACAACTCCCATCAGCCCCACCCAGCCGCTGATCAGTGATGATGGGAGATGTGACTCAAAACATCTGGAGGGCTCCAGGTTGACAAACGTTGGTCAGCAGGGCTTCAGACTGGAGCGTGTGTGTATGTCTCTCTCCTGGCCCTACCTTGATATGCCAATGATTGAACCCAGGACCTTCTAGATCAGGGGTGTCAAACTCAAATTCATCGGGGGCCGCATCAGCAGTTTGGTCACCCTCAAAGGGCCGGTTGTATCTGTAGGACTTACAGTACAGGAGAGAAGGGTTCAGGCAGCCGTTGGATCTGTCACATCACAGGATGGCATGCGCTCAATATAAAAACAAGTGGAGGTTTCCTGAATGCATGTAAAGTGGAGGTTTGCTGTGTAGAACGGCCGCCACCGCTAGAGGGCAGATGTTCTCTGGCTTGTAGGCCCCCGCGCATGCGCTGAAGAGCCGGCTTTCTTGTGTCAAAAAAAAAAAAAACGAGAATAAAAGGTGAAGGCTGGCGGCGGCTACACGGGCCACATGACGAGGTCTGGCAGGCCGGATTCGGCCCGCGGGCCTTGTGTTTGACACCCGTGTTCTAGATTCAAAGCAGGTGCTCTTCTACTGAGCTGTGGATGTTCCCTAAACGTTTTATACATTTGCCTGGTCAGGGTGCATTGTTTGCGTTTTGAATTGGCAGATCTGCAAAAGATCTCTGGGAAATTCACCACCTTCCACCTGACTCCCCCCCCCCCCCGCCCCGCTTGGGCAGCGTACAGGCTTCCCCTATCTGTGCCATCAGTCTGTGCACGTTCTCCATGCCTGCCAGGGGCACAGTTGCCGCTCTTCATGCCTCTTCCTCCTCTTGCGTTCAGGTCACATTAACCCAGGCACGCACTCTCCCACATGCACATGCACGCATGTTTATATTTCCACAATAATCCAAAACGAATATGCCTGGGCAAGAAAGGTTACCCGCCTGCCATCTGATTTTAGCCAAGTGTGTATGCAAATGCGCTTATTAATGTGTTTGTGTGCGGCGTAAATATTGCAAATCTAATCTGTTTATATATGTAATTCACACACAGCTGTGCTCACGCCTGCCTATTGCCAATATTTCCAGGCGGGCGGAGGGGGCGGTTCGGCGGGAGGCCTATTGTTGGGAACAAAAGGCTCAACAGCTTAGCGCCATGGAGGTGGAGCCGATTACCATCCTGGGCTCCTTTGGTATTCCCCCGAGGGAGGCCATTTTAATGACAGCCTGGCTGTGCATGTGAGTAGACGGAACGTACCAACTCCAAAGAGAGGTGGCGGCATTGCTGTTTGCTCCCATTGCTTGAGGAAGGCACCCCTTAGACGCCATTAGCTGGACTACACCCAGACAATGTACCCCAAAACAACAATAAAAGAAAGTTAAAATTATTTACAGCATCAAGATCGCTTCAACAAGAAGTACAACATGTGTATATTGATATGAATGTACACAATATACCTTGGTACATGAGGTGTATCTGAGAGTCTCTTCCAGCCCCTGGCACTTGGGGTTACTGCAGGGTACTACATACTTAAATGATTCAGACCGTGAGCCTATCAGCACAAAGTTGCCTATGTTAAGGTACATAGAGAAATTCAAATTTAGACTTTTAATGTCGTAGAAGACAAACCAACAAATTTCCCCACCATTTCCTCCAAATCACATCAGTTTCCCTATTCAGTACAAGCACAATCGCTAGATAAAGTCATCTTAAACTAAATTAATTTCCCCAAATTTAGACCTCACGCCGTAACCCAGATCACACAATCTCAGTTTCCTAATAATAGTAATTACTATTATTTAAATTTGTACACCACTCTTCATCCGTAGATCTCAGGGTGGTTCACAACAACACAAACACAAAATACACAATAAAAATAAGAACAAAAACAAACCAATAATCTTCCCTGTCACAACACATTTGAAAGGGCACCTGATGCCAAATTCATTGCCTGCCTGTAATAACATAAGACAATCCTGCAGGATCAGAATAAAGGCCCATGTAGGGAACATCCTGTTCTCAAAGTGGTCAACCAAATGCCTATGGAAAACTATAATAAAGGTGATCACCCATAGAAACTGCCCTAACAGAAATCCGCCAAAGTAGCCATGTTCATCATTGGAGAGAGGGCGAGAGAGAGAGGAAGGAAGGAAGGAAGGAAGGAATTAACCTATGTGCATCGTAGAAAAATCCCTGACCCCTTGCCTGGTCATCCCAGCAAGGAATTTTTGTGCACAGCTCTCTCTTTTTAAAGGTTTACTAGATTTTTCTGTATGGCAAGAAAATACAGTGACACATTTACCAAAATATGAGTAATATGCTACAATTCTCCAAGCCTGGACAAGTGATGCCAATGGTGTAGTCTGTGGGGAAACTGCCAGGGCACATATACTTCTTTGGCATGCAAAGCGAAAAATATGAGTTTCGACTCACCAGAAAAACCTATTGTGTACACTCTTTATTTTGTACCAATACGAATGCTATCATTTTTATTCCAAGCTAATCCATTGCAGCTGGTACACACCTTTTTTTTTTAAGGCTTATAACACTTTTGTTTCAAAGCTGAAGGTGTGTTTGTGAGTGTGTTTATGTGCTACTAACAAGTACATTGACGTTTGCTCTCTCTCTCTTTTTTAAATACATCATTTTTGCAAACGCCCTGGAGGGGCATATTTAGTAAGGAAAAGAAGAAGTGATTCAGTTGACATTTATGAGACCTTATTCAAAACCAAAACCCAAGAACAAAGGCTCATCTACTCCAGCATCCTGCTGTCAAAGTGGCCAATCAGATGCCTCAGGGAAGCTCACAAGCTTAACCTGAGTGCAATAACGTCTCTCCCCGCTTTTGTTTCCCTAGCACAAATGGCGTTCAGGGGCATATTTCCTCCAACAGTCAAGGTAGACTAGGGCCATCATCATGGCCAGTAGCCACCATTAGCTTTGTCCCTCATGTTTCTTGGTCCTACCCCCTTATGGGTTTATTAGAGGCTGCTAGAATTACCTGACACCTTTCCAATGCCCAGGGTAGAGACCTCTCTGTTTTGTCTTCTTGGGTGCCGCCATCCGGAGTTCTGCAAAGTTTTCCTTGCAAGGTTAGTTTTCCTTCATCGCATTTGTATAGCTGGAGTTCCTTGGATGGAGCTCAGTAGCAAATCAGAATTTTTAAGCACGCTGAAAAAACTTGCAGGTCTGGGATGGCTTGCACTAGCAACGAAATAATTCCATTAACAATCCACCCCCCAAAAAAAAACATGAACACCAAGCAGATACCTGGGTGCTGGATTTTAATACTTGGTTGCAGCCTTCCTTGGCAAATTCTAATCCCTCGATAATGGAAATCCTGGTGCATAACCTTAGCTGCAGCCTCCGGAATGGCATTATCGCCACATTGATAAACATGCCATCTGAGCTCCGTTAGTCAGAACATAATGGCTTTGTGTATCTTGTCATGCCATTTGTTTCGGCAGATAAAATATGGGGCCTACAAGTAACACATATGCAAACATTAGCATGCTTGTTTCTAGTCGCTTCTTGGTTATTTATAGCCCCCCTGTTTACACATCGTGGCAGGGACACCAGAGAACCTAATAAATTATGTCGCGGAGGGAACGCGGGGGAGCGTCAGCTTGCAAAATGGCTTTAGGAGGCCTTGTGTTCTAGCCCTTCAATAGCCATGGCAACCATTTTTGCAAAGCACATATCTGCATTGTCTACCGACAATGGCCGCTGATCCATCAAGCCACAGAATTTCTTAATGCTTCTTTTTTAAAATAAAAAAAGTGCTACCCAGATACACGCTGCGTTTGCGTTTTTAACTCCCGATGACCAGTTCTTTTTATGGGGCCTTCAGCAAGCATTAATGTCTGTGAGGCCACAGAAATCTTGCTCATATTTATCACTACCTGCCACCGCCCTCGCCTGAAAAGAAAAGCAGGCGGAGCATTTATAAAGGAAAATTGTTGTAAATGGACAAATATTTTAAGACACAGGTGGGATGGATTAGTCCTCTCAACCCCACTCGCATTTTGAGAATTGTCAGCTGCCAACCTGTTTTCCTTTGTTTTGGATGTTTGGATGTGATGCCAATAAAAGGTTTGATGATGATGAACCTGTTTTCCACAGTAAATTGCTCATTCTTCAGCGGTCATTTTGATGTACTAAAGACAGCTTAGTGTTGCTACTGTCAGGGGCAGTGTGCTTCTGGATACTGGCTACTGGGAATCTCCAATGGGGAGAGTGCTGTTGTTCTCCCATCCTTCTTGCGGTCTTTCCTTTTGGGCATCTGGTTGGCCACTGTGAGTTAAGGGTGCTGGACTAGATGGGCCACTGGCCTGATCCAGCACTAGGTAGAGGAGAGAGGGCCCCTGGAAGAGCTTCGTTTGGCCCCTAGGCCAGAGGTTCCCCACTCCTGAAATAGCCATCTTTTTTGAAGAGTAGTAGCAGAAGAGTTTGTGAAGAGCAGCGGCCTTTCTTCACAAAAGATTTTCCCCCCCACTTTATACTTTTGTCTTTAGTAACGGGTGCTTGTGACGAGGTGAGGGGCTTATTCTTTGTCTGACCACCCCTGCACATTTTAGAGGGGTGATTGCCTTGACCTGAGATGCAACAGAAGGCCTTTCCTCCCTCTGGCCAGGGCATACCTTAGGAATTGCTGCTGCCAGAGTTCAGACGCCTATAAATACATCCCTGGTGTTTATGTTGTTTTCTTCTTTCCTAAGCTGTCTTCAGGGCTCGGCCCTGGACCACTTGCCTGTTGCAAATATCCGTATCCCAAGGAGGTCCATGGGAACTGATTACTAGGGGAATTGGTTTTAGCTTCTAGTACCGATCTGTATTAGAGACATGGGTGGCACTGTGGTCTAAACCACAAAGCCAAGGGCTTGCCGATCAGAAGGTCAGCGGTTTGAATCCCCGCGACGGGGTAAGCTCCTGTTGTTCGGTCCCAGCTCCTTCCAACCTAGCAGTTCGAAAGCACGCCAAAGTGCAAGTAGATAAATAGGTACCACTCTGGTGGGAAGGTAAACGGTGTTTCTGTGTGCTGCTCTGGTTTTTTCCAGAAGCGGCTTTGTCATGCTGGCCACATGACCCGGAAGCTGTCTGCAGACAAACGCCGCCTCCCTTGGCCAGTAAAGCAAGATGAGCGCCGCAACCCCAGAGTTGTGTGCGCCTGGAGTTAACGGTCAGGGGTCCCTTTACCAATCTGTATTGCCTTGAGTTGTCAGTGAAGATTCAGAGGTGGCTATCCCACATTTGTTTCTAGACTGGAGGCTTGTTCCCATGTTGCACTGGACTCAGGGACCAGCTGTCTCTTTGTAGAAAAAGGGCATACACTTGTTTGTACAGCTCAGCTGTTGTGTACCCGTGTACGCAGTGCACAGTTAAATATGAACAGGAATTAGTGTAGATATTGTGTAAATGGATTGTGTGCCTGTTCAGTGTAACACATGAACAACCCTACGTGTGTATACACATCTGTTTCTTGTAAGATGAGCTGAATAAATGAATGAATATTTATTATTATGGCTAAACAGCCAGCATACTAAATTTAAGATGAAGGAAAATTATTGATGGAAGGAAAAGCACCTGTTGATTTCAGCAAAAACGCGCAGCGACCCTGGTCTAGAAACTGACTTTGTGCTTCATTACCTTCTGGAACAAATGAATAGTTTTCCTCCTGCCTTTGTGGTTTTACTCACCTTAAGACTTGAATTAAACTCCAGCATGTGTACCTGATACAATTCTTTGGAGTGTGTGTGGTGGGGCCGGGGCGGGGGGGAGTATGTGTGCTCTATTTTGCCCACTCCTGATTTAGCATATCATTGCTGTGGGAAATAGATTCCTGCATTTATTTATTTATTTTGTTCCTCTGGAGCGATTTCAGTTTTCCCTGGAGTAGAATATGAAAATAATTCAAAGATTGCTTTTACTGCAAACGTTTAAACAGAGGAGGCTGAAAACGTAAAGAGGAAAAAGCTTTCGGGAGCTGAGATGGGATATTATAAAGTAGATATTTTATATATTGGCTTATAACTTGTGTAACTCATTCCTAGAAGGCAGCCATGTCCTTTAAAAGCCACCATCCAGTGAATTATTATTTTGAATATCAAAATTAAGTGCCATATGAGTGGAGAACATTTATGAAATTTCTAGTTCTAGGCTGGCAACCTGCCTTGTGTGACTGTCCTTGAGTACACACCATACATTTAATGTGCATATATAGCACAGCACCCCCTCCCGTCCTATAAACACTTCACAGAGCTGCAGTTCCCAGCAGCCTTAAAAACTACAGTTCCCAGGATTCTTTGGGGGAAGCCGTTGCATGTGTTCAGTGGCATTACTTCTGTATGCCAAGAGGCACCTTCCACAACAAAAGAGGTATCAGAAGACATGGGAGAGACCCCAGGTTTGCAGAAGTACAAAAGGCTTTAGGGATAGAGTCTTTGTGGGATGGAGAAAAAGGCTCCCCAAACAGCACACTGAGGATTAAACCTGCTCAGGGGCCATGAAGCACTTCATTGCAGTTTCCACTTGTGTGTAATAAAATACGAGCACACTTTTGTGTCCACTGTTAGTCCTACTCAGTGTAGACCCATTGAAATTAATGGGCTTGACTCACTTAGATCCATTGGTGGGTCTGCTCTGAGTAGGACTTGGTTGGATGCAAACCGTAATTGTCGCAAGCTGTGATTAAACGCAACAATTAACATTCCATCAAGGTTTTTGGATAACCTGTTAAATCTGCATTCCAGATCTGTCAGTTGACTGTTGCCACTTTGTTAAACTAGTGTTTGTTTGTTTTTTAAAAAAAGATGGATTCATCTTTAAATGGCTCACATTCATCCAGCCCTGCGGTGTGCAACAGAAGCAATTCAGAGCTTTAAATTATTGAACCAGGGATGCTCCTGAGGTAAATCCACAGTTGGGCATGTTAATCAGTTATCAAAAACAGAGATCAACAGCTAGCGTGTCCTTTTCGTTCTCTGCCCTCTGCTTTTCCAGGGACACAATAAATTTCCAAAAGTTCAACATACATGTGATGGAAAGCCGGGGGGAAACCCTATTATCTTTTGTAAGATGCTCTGAGTATTGATTTGAATAGAAGAGCAGAGTTGAAATATGCATTGATAATAATTATGATGGTGATGGCTAATCCGCAAAAACTTAAGCCAGGTTTCTAATAAGTGCACAACTGTCTGTGTGCACCTGAAAAGGCTCTGGGCTTGGGTCTCTGGATAATCTGTGCACATTATGATACATGGCAAACTAGCTTCCGAAATCGACAAGGGCTTTTAAAAGCAAAGTGTGGTATGAGATGATAGTGATTTATTGCATTTATATCAGATACACATTTTAAAAACAAATACAAAGCAGTTGCAAACATTCCCAAAACAATTACAATTTGAAACATTTAAAAGCAGTTGCGAAATTTTTAAAAACAGCTAAAAACATTTTTCTATCCAGTAATCTTAGGGTTGCCAGGAACAGTATTTTCCAGTAGCCTTGCTGAATGCTGAAGTTCCTTGCAGAATGTTACGAGGGGTTCATTAATAAGATTAGTGATGGCCGACAAACACCCCTAGTAGACAGTTTTCCCATGACCACTGATTCGCAAGGGAATATTGCATGTTTTCTAGGGAACAGCATAATGGTGAGGACTAACAGGTCCAGCCAATTCCCATGCAAACTGAGTATGCACCCATTGAAATGGTAGAAGTAGGACAGGCAAAAGGAAAGTGTGACCAAAATCTAGAGGAAGATCTAGCACAGTGGTAAAGAACCTGTGCGCTCCCCAGATTTTATCGGGACTCCCAACACATCTCAGCCCCAGCCAGCACGGTCAATCGTCGGGTGAGAGGAGTTGTGCGGTCCACTAACACTTGGAGGGCCACAGATTCCTGAACTAGTTCCTGCAAGTTGTTGTAACTTTTGAGAAGAGGGAGAGCCAGTGTCAGACTAGGACTTGGGAGGCCAGGGTTTGAATCCCTGCTCAGCCTTGGAACTCATTGGACTACCTTGGGCCAGTCACAGTTACTTAGCCTAACCCATCTTGTAGGATTTCCATGGGGAGGAAGAGAGCCATGTATGTCACCTAGAGTTCCTTGGAGGGAAGGTGAGATACATAAAAAAATATATGCTGGAATAGGTGGACTTGTGGTCTGGATAACCACATTTTCAAGCAAGTGTTGCAGGCTCTGGACCAGAGGCAGGCCTGATTGGTTGTGTAGTCCAAGACATCAGGAGACTGGAAAAGGCTGGACAAGTTTATGCTTTTTACTGAGAAGCGGTCCAGAGTTGTGTTGTAAATGTAAAGCAATTGGGGGATTCTAGCATCTATACAATTTAGACGATGCAAGACTGTTAAGGGTCTTCCCCCTTCCTAAATGTGCCCCAGAATCCACTTAAACACCCAGCAAATTGGGGAGGTGTTTTTCTGAAGGTGTGAAGCAGCTTATAGCAGGGATAGCCAATGTGGTCCGGTCCGTCCGGTCCCGTCTCCCCCCCGCCCCCCGGAATGTTGTGGACTACAACTCTCATCAGCCCCAGCCAGCATGTCTAATAGAGCTGTTGATGGAGATTGTAGTACAAAACTTTGGGGGGGGGCTCATTGGATCCCCCTTGCATATAGGGTCTAATAAATGGAGGCCCATTTCTTTAAAAAAGAAGAAGAAGAAGATTTATTTGAACTGTGAAACTCCCCCCCCCCCTTACTGGTACAATTGTTAAATTCTTTTGCGGGGAGGGGAAGCAACCGCAATTCCCCACTCTGTGGGCCAAAGTAAATAACCTGTCATAATGCATTTAACAAATGAGGATGCAAACCACAAGAGTAATGCACAGGAGAAGAAGGATCTCGTTCCTTGGCGCAGAGATTACTGAGGTTTGGGAACCTCGGAAATTGCTGGATTAAACTGGGGTCAGAGTAGAGCAAGCCGCAAAATGGTCCCCAAGCTACAGGAAGCAGTAGCCAAGGGTAATAGAGCTTCACCAGTAGGACAGGAAGGTGGAAGCTGATGGTTATTTAAGGAAGAGGCCTGGTGTTTTATGTCTCTGCGAGAGGGACATTTCTTTGGGTTGCTTTTGCTCCTCTGTTTAAAAATAAACCTCTGGCCTTCTGTCACAGCAGCAGGTAGAGTTGCTAGACATATCTGATTTCAGAACATTTCTTGCTGGAGCCAGGTGGACCAGCCAACTGAGTCGCACAAGCCCACGAAAGAACAGAAGCTACCACCTACCACCATCCCAATGGTGCAAATTCCATGGTGCTTAGAGATCCATGGCTTGTACCCAGTCTTAATCCTATCTATCAAAGTAAATGGACATGACTAACTTAGGCTCATTAATTTAAGCAGGTCTGCTCTAGTAGGACATAAATTGGATGCAACCCAGTGGTTTGTTCTGGCAGCCCCACTTACTTAGACTTAAGGTCTTTCTTTCTTTTTTACCACCTCCCCACCCACTCCCATTAAAACGAGAATCTTTCTCAGCCAACACAATCTACTCGTATTCTGTAGCAAAATCCGAACTGATCCTTGTTTGTGTTTATGGCTACATGGCCCCCTCCACCCCCTGCATAAAATTTAGAAGGACTTTCTGAGTGAGATCTCTAGATGGATTAAAAATAGACTTTATTTGGGGAGACTTTTTGTATCTGGGGATTAGGTTATATTTAGCGAGCATCTCAATATGTTTCAATCCGAGGTTCAGTATCTGCTCAGGACCCATAAAAATTAGAGCACAAATGTGTTGATAGCTTTTAGTGGATTATATGCAGACAAGTCCGTAATAAAGACAGCTGATGAGCCTTTTCATTCACACTCTTGGGTGCTAAGAGCTACATTCAAAAAATGAAAATGGCTGTTAGGTGGCTGGCTACCTAGCAGTCTGTTGCTCTTTTAGAACAAAGAAACAATAAGCAGAAGGAAACACCTGGGTGTGTCAATGCTACATGAGTTGCTAGCATGGGCACCCACAGGGGTTCCCTTGTTGCCTGGAGGGTCCCCGTCTCCCAGTGAAAGTAGGCCTTAAAGAAACATCTTTGTAGACAGTAGACATGTGTGTTGGGTTGTGGTGTGTGCAGGGCCCATGAGAATTTCTCCTGTTTGTAAATGTACCCGTGGGCCCAAAAAGGTTGGCAACCCCTGCTGGCTTCCCCCCAAAGAGTGCTGGGAATTTGTATAATGAAAGTGTTGGCAATTCTCCTTTAAAGATCCCAAGCCCTCTTGCAGAACAAAAACCCCAGAGTTCTCCCTCGGAAGACCTGCTCAGATATGTGTGCCATGGGTATGCTCAATGTGTTAATTAGTGTCTAAGCTTTGATGGATAGGTGTCTTACTAACTCGGAGCATGAATGCATGTTCAGGCGACAGCTTCCCACAATATATGTTGTAGAATTTACTGCTAGACCAGAAGACTAGGCAATGGGACCATGACAGAGGGGTAGAAAGTTGCAATGGCCAGAATCCAGCCAAACCCTTCCTAAAATACAGAGACTGGATCAAATGTAAATCATTGCAGTGCTGATATTTCCAATGACCTAGAACCCTTCCCCTGGGGGGGAAAGCACAAATAACCTTTTTGATTTCTGAACATACTTGGACAAGTTTATTAAATATATTTTACTATTTTAATTAAGCACTTGGCTGTTTTTTTTGAGGTGTCAGGGAGATTGTTATCTTGTAGTCAACTCAGAATAAAACATTTCTTCCTCTCTGTATGCTGCTGTTGGATTTGTATAAATCTTTGTTTACAGCATCCTGGGTTTGATCCCCCCACCCCACCCCGGCCATAAACTCACTAAGACTGACTTGTGATTGGGTTTGTGGTGGTATTATTTTTTCATGCTTCATGTTTGTGTTGTTAAACCGCCTTGCAGATAGAAAGGCAGGATACATGTATTTTAAATAAGTACAGTGGTGCCTCGCAAGACGAAAAGAATCCATTCTGTGATTCTCTTCGTCTAGCGGTTTTTTCGTCTTGCGAAGCAAGCCCATTGACGGATTAGCGGATTAGCGCCATTAGCGGCTTTTACGGCTTATCTGCTGATCGGATCAGCTGATAAGCGGCTTAGCGGCTTAGAAAAGGGGGGGGGGAACCCCACAGGAACTCGCAAGGCATTGTCGTCTTGCGAAGCAAGCCCATAGGAAATTCGTTTTGCGAAGCACCTCCAAAACGGAAAACTCTTTCGTCTAGCGAGTTTTCCGTCTTGCGAGGCATTCGTCTTGCGGGGCACCACTGTATGGGATTTGGGCCAAGTCTCCTTCCTTTCCTCTGTAGAGAACCTTTGGCCTTGCTAAACTACAGTTCCCACCATCCCCGGCCATTGCTTATGCTTGCTGGGGCTGATGGGAGTTGCAGTCCAACAACATCTGGAAGGCCAGAGGTTCCCCACACCTGGTCTAAGCCCACCCTTCTGTAATGCTGGGTGTTGGAATCAGCACAGGATGGATATCCAGCATGTTGTTTGCTGGACAACAACTCCCACCATCCTGATTATTGGCCATGCTGGCTGCTAGGGAGTTGGAGTCCAACAGCATCTTGAGGACTTCAGTTGGCCACCCCTGCATTACAGTATTAATGCATGTGAGCCACTTTGCCATGATCATCCTAACAAGCAGCAGCATTTATATTGCACTTAGATTTGGCACTCATTTGCCTGGTGGTTCTGGGACGCGGGTGGCGCTGTGGGTTAAACCACAGAGCCTAGGACTTGCCGATCAGAAGGTTGGCGGTTTGAATCCGCGCGACGGGTTAAGCTCCTGTTGCTCGGTCCCTGCTCCTGCCAACCTAGCAGTTCGAAAGCATGTCAAAGTGCAAATAGATAAATAGGTATCGCTCTGGCGGGAAGGTAAATGGCGTTTCCGTTCGCTGCTCTGGTTCGCCAGATGCGGCTTAGTCATGCTGGCCACATGACCCGGAAGCTGTACACCGATGAGCGCCGCAACCCCAGAGTCGGTCACGACTGGACCTAATGGTCAGGGGTCCCTTTACCTTTACTGCCTGGTAGTATTAGCAGGGAATAATGAGAGTTGCACCCCAGGAACCTCTGCGGGGCCCTTGGGTCGGCTGCCCCTCTTGCTAACGGTCCTCCTACAGCCTTTGCTGCGGGGAGTCTGCCTAGGTGATCCAGGCCGCCTTTTGCAGCTCGCCCGGTGCCTCTTGTTTCTCTCTTTCTCCCTTCTGCCGCTCAGCCCAGCTCAGATCACATGTTAAGCTGCTGCCTCCGCCGCCGCTGCCTCTTCCCTCCCCTTTTGTAGTGTCAGAGCCTCCCCGGGTAACAAGCGATCCCCGGCTCCTCCGGCTGCTGCCTCCTCCGCTGCCACCTCCATGCAGGACGCCCCTACTTGGAGATCCGGATTTTGACTCTTCCACTCTCAGCAGCGGCTGAAACAGGCAAAGGAGAAACGCTGCTCTCTGCTTTGGCGGCGGCTGGTTTGTTGCTTCGGAGTTCTTCTTCCTCCTCCTCTTCCCCCTCCCAGAAGGGAAATCACCCCTCCGCAGGGTGTGTGTTTGTTTGTTTGTGTGTGTGTGTGTGTGTGTGTGTGTGTCAGTTTGTACGTCAGTCATTTTTGTGCAATCGGTGTGCGCGCGTGCTTGTGTTTTGTGGTAGGGGAGAGCTTTGAAAAACCCTTTGCTCCTTCTCCGGCTCTCTTTTCGATCCGGATTTAAACATCACTTTGAAACTCTTCTTTTCTCCCCTCCACCCACACCCTCCCACTCTCTGTGTATTTAGGGGAGGAGTGTTGGAACCGAGAAATCTGCAAACACAGAAGTGTTGAGTTTTCTGGGGAGGTGGGGTGGGCTGTATTTTGTGTGTTGCGGTTTGTTTTTGTTTTGTTTTTAATCATTGCCAAACTGGATTATTTGGGAAGCCCAAACGGAAGTCTTTGGCAGCCCTGGATTTTGGAACTGAATATGGACTGATTCTCTCCCCAAAAAGGTGGGGAATAGTAAAGCAGTCTGTTTCTTTTCCTGGAAGAGATTTATTTGGAAATCTTCTCCATATATGTCTCTCTGTATAAATATATATAAACTTTCGAAAGAAACCTGGATGCTTTGAGCTCGGAATGAGTTTTTCATCTTTTCACAGCTCAGACAGCAACCCCCTTCTCTGTCCAGAATTGTAGAGAAGGAAAAGCACTATTCTCTCGCTCCTCCACCCCTAGCTTAAGATGGAATTAGATCTTGCTTCAGGTTTTCAACATTTATTTTCACGGAAACCAGCAGCTTGCCTTCTCAAAGCCCTCCAAACAAAGCACACAGCCTATGTCATTTTGAGCTAAAAGGTTGTTTTTTCTCGTGTGTTTCTTAAAAAAATAATAATAATTGAATCCTGGATGAGACTTGAGACTGAAATCTGAAAATTTGCAATTTCTGTGGGACTTAACCTGCATATTTGTGCAACCCCTAATCCGGTAACTTTTTAAACTACCGTGCTGGTTAAAGAGATTTTCTCTTTGCCTCTGCTGACATTCTATTTTTGTTTTAAACACAGAAACGCTTCATTAAAGGGCTCAGACAGTATGGGAAGAACTTCTTCAGGATCCGAAAAGAGCTGCTTCCCAATAAGGAAACAGTAAGTATCCATGGACTTTATGTAACTTGTTTGTGTGTGCTTGTTTTATGGCACTCTGCATTCCTCCATTTGATCGTACAAAGCTGTTGCCTTTTAACCCTGTGCTGGGCTTTTAACTCAGCTGCTTCTGGGACAGTTTTCAGAGCTGTTGTGTGCGGGTGTGTTTGCCCCCCCCCTCAAAGCAATAGACTTGAGAAAGTAAACCAGTTTACTTTACCAACGCGTGTTTGATCAGATGGTGCTGGCAGTTTAGGGACGCAGCTCAGACCTAATTTTAAATGGATGATGTGATGATAGTAGTTCCAAGGATAGTCGTTGCATTGCTAAACTTGAAGGCCATATTGAAGCCGATTCTAATTGCATTTCGAGGAACAGAAGTCTGTAGGGTGGGTCGGGGTGTCTGCCCTGGCTGTGTCAGGAGGTTGTTGTGTGTGTGTGTCACTTAACGCTTCGGCCGTTAGCAGATGACAGTTTTTGTTTCGCAGCCGATAGGATCGTTCCTGCCACTACAAAACCAACCAGCTGACAGATTTATTTATTTTTTGCTGAAAATCTTGCAGGTGCCTGCATTAGAGAAAATAAGAAATAAATGCCTTTCCTTTTAGAAAGCAGGGGAGATTAGGACCGGTTGAGGTCTAGTAGTTCCTATCTCTAGAAGCTTCTGTTTTCAGAGCTGCTGGTAGTTTCTGTTTGCCGCTGTTTGTCTTTGGGTTAGGAAAAGAGCAATGAAAAACGGCAGGCAGAGGTAGTATTTGTCCCTGGGTGTTTGTTCCATGGGATACTTGCATATTTTTAAAGCAACATCAAGGTGATTGTTCAGCAAATGCTTAAAGAATGGTTTCTCATGGTGGAACCTCTTTGCCACGAAAATGTCGCCGTCTTCATTTCTCTGAACAGAGGCAGGCAGGGAGAGAGTCACTGTGATTGTGAGTCATGGTTTTAATTTAATTGAGTAACTTGGACTCTGAGGTTTTCCTCCATGGTGCGAAATACGACTGTTGAGCTACTGTGTTGTGACACGAGGACCTGTCATCGTGAAGGATTAATTGTAACATCACATACACCAGGCAGGCAGGCTTCCTGCAGAGTTTTTCTTGCTTTTTGTCCCCGCTATGGGCAAACGGTTATAAAGGAAAAGTAAACTTCTGCATTTTAATAACTTTCTCATTGGACAAAGGCTCTGGGAAGAAAGTTATATCCTTTTCTTAATTAAAAAAAAACCAAAATAAATGGGCACACACCCTAACAAACATTGGCTTTTCTAAAAATATATAAAGAAATAGGTTGTGAGCAGATTTTTTTTGTTTTACGTATCTAACAAAGTCCTTTTAAATTATTCACTCTCTGCAATGATACGGGGTGTGGGTGGGTGTATTATTTATTTGCAAAGTCAAGTGGGAAAAAGGAGGTTCGCCCAGTCACCCTCGTTGGACTTTGAACTTGCCAAGTCACATAACTTGTGCCCTCCCCTTTAGAAGAAGGGTAAAAGCGGGGCAGGGAAGAGTTATAGGCTGTGTGGAAAAAAAGAACTCAGGGTGCTGACGCCACTCAAGCATCACATTTTTATTGTGGGAGGCCTAAACATTTTGTGTTAGAGGAGATGGGGCATTGAAGCCCGAGCTGTTTGATGTCCTGCCTCTAGTGGTAACTGATCTGCGAGTAACCTTTGACCTACAATGGGTTGTTTAATCTCTGCTTCCTGTTCTTGCCCACAGCTTTCCTCTTGCTTGATCTTGCCTCAATCAGGCAGAGCTCAAGAATAGGGGTGGGGGCAGGGGGGGACAGAGGGCAGGGCCGGACACAGACTTGCTCTTGTGTGCTTTAAAAAAGACAAAAAATAATGCTTTTGATTTTACAAGCTTTCTTGATTTGTTTTCTCCTCCTAAAACGACCCCACCCCACCCCCTTTTTTTGCTTGAAATTGTTAAGAATGGGATAACACAGAAGGAAGGAAGGAAGGAAGGAAGGAAGGAAGGAAGGAAGGAAGGAAGGAAAAGGGCAACCCCATAGTGAAAGTGAATCTAGAGCAACGCGAGCCTTGAAGTGGAAGAGTGGCTCTTGTTTGTTGGGATCATGACACAGCTAAGACCAGCTTGTTATACCCTTGGGTGCAAGTTTCAAGGCATATTTACCTGGCCTTGGTTAATTTAGCTGGTGGTGATTGCCTTGAATTTGACCTTGGGAATGCCAGATAGAATGCATTACAACTGAGGATCTCTCTTTTGTTTTGGATGATACTGTTTGGAGTTTACCTGCGCTTGTTATTTTTATTATTTAAATACTAAGCATCTGGACCCCAGAATTTTTTTACCTACCAATAGCATCCTTTGACCCAGACCCCAGTCCAAGGGCAGTGAAGAGGAGTTAGTTTTGGTGAGTTGTAGCCAAAGCTAGTCCTGCTCAAGAGTAGACCAGCTGAAATTAATGGATATGGCTAACTTAGGCCCATTAAATTAACTGGGTCTTCTTGAGTGGATGTGCCTTCTGCATATTATATTAGAATCATAGCCTTAGGCTGGTATTCTCTGAATTGAGTTTGTGCATGTGTATTAAATGGCAGTGTGAGTTTAAATTCCTTCTGGTTTGAAATTTCATCATCTTGCAAACAAGTCCACAAAAAAATTGCTAGCCTACTATGGTTTTTATTAGCCTGCTTTCACATATGGATGGGATATAAGTGCATTTAAATCATTAATAAAATGAACATGTTAGTCACCCATGGCATAAAGGAGCAGAAGTGCCAACTTTCCTAATTCTTTCCTTCCAGAAGTCTCCTAGTGGAGATTTCCTTGCCACCGGCAACCAAGCACAATGCTGCAGGAAAGTGCCCTAATTAAGGGGCAGAGAACCTGCTTTGCATGCAGACGGTGCCAGCTTCAATTTCCAATGGCCTCTCCAGGTGGAGATGAGTCTGAAACCCTGGAGAGCCATTGCCAGTCGGTGTAGACAGTTGTGCACTAGGTGGACCAATGGTCTGACTCATCGTAAGGCAGCTTCCTAACAAAATGAATTTCAATAGGGACAAATATAAGGTTCCACATTTAAGCAGGAAGAGGCTGCACAAATATATCATGGGGGACACCTGGCTTGCATGTGAAAAGAATCTCGGGGTCTTAGTAGACCACAAACTTAACATGAGTCAACTGTGTGATACTGCAACAAAAAATGCCATTCTAGGCTGCATAGTGTCCAGATCAAGGGAAGTCATAGTCCTCCTCTATTCTACCTTGGTCAGGCCACACCTGGAGTACTTTGTCCACTTCTGGGCACCACAATTTACAAAGGATATTGGCAAGTTGGAAGGTGTGCAGAGGAAGGTAACCAAGATGATCAAAAGTCTGGAAGCCAAGCCTTATGAGGAATGGTTGAGGGAGTTGGGTATGCTTAGCCTGGAAAAGAGACAACTGAGAGGTGGTGTGATAGCCACCTTCAAATATCTAAATGGATGGAGCCAGATCATTTTCTTCTGCTCTGGAGGCTAGGACCTGAACCAATGGCTTCAAGTTACAAGAAAGGAGATTCCAATTAAACATGAGGAAGAGCTTTCTGAGACTAAGAGCTGTTTGACAGTCTCCCACCAGAGGTGGTGGACTCCCCTGAAGGTTTTTAAGCATAAGTTGGATGGCCATCTGTCATGGTTGCTTTTGTTGAGGTTCCTGCATTGCAGGGCATCAGACTAGATGTTCCTCAGGGTCCCTCCCAACTCTTACAATTCTATAATTCAATAGAGTGGGGGGGGGAGGACTCCTACATCCTATGTATCTGCTATATTTGCTTTTCAATTGTGGCAAGGGCACCTCTCGCTAATGAGTGTGGGCCCCTGGTGGGTATGTTTTTATAAACAGATTCTGCATTCTACTCCACATTTTGTGAGCTGGTTGTTCAGGAACCAAGGTTCCTAAGAATATTAGAAGAGCCCTGCTGGATCAGAACAAAGACCCATCTAGTCAAGCATCCACAATCCCACAATGACCAACCAGATGTCTCTGGGAAGCCCAGGAGGAGGACGTGAGATTGCAGTAGCCTCGCTTCCCCAGAGTTTGGCATTCAGAGATGTGCTGCCCCTGATCCTGGGGGGAAGTGGAGCTAGGGTATCAACATTATGGCTCATAGCCTAATCCTCCATTAATTTGTCTGATCCCCTTTTAAAGTCATCTAGGTTGATGGCCATCACCACATCCTATTCTGAGTTTGGTCTCCTCCTTACAGAAACCAGTGTGCTGAGTCTGACGTAGGAAAACCTGACAATTTTAGAGGATTGGGATAGTTCAGGGCATGTGAACCTTGGAGAGGAAGAAGGGTGTGCATTTTAATTTTCAGTTACTGACATATAAATTAATGCTACACATTTCCTTTGCAAATCAGACTATAAGAAGTTGCCTGCCTGCCTGCCTGCCTGCCTGCCTGCCTTCACATACCAACCTGTCTTAAGTTATTTGCTGCTATTCAATAGCCTGAATGGAAAGAACTGTCTCTTTTTACAAAGGGGTTGGTTTCTGTTCGCCTGGAGGTGATAGTTACTTGCTGTGCTGTTGCAGGTAACTGACTTTTCACCTGCTGTTGGTTGATTTTCATGTTTCATTGTCATAATTTGTACACTCCCCTCCCCCCATTTTTAAAAATTAAATGGTAGTTAAATTTCTTGTTGTCGTCTTACTTTTAATCTAGGGTTTAAGGAGATCATATTCCTACAGATACACTCCCTTCATCCTTTCTTCTCAATAAACCAATGTTTTAATTTTATCGTGCAGTTATTGATTTTTATTTTCTAGCCTGCTCTGTTGCTAGTTCTCTGGGCATGTTACAGTTAAAATAATTTGTGTTCTAATAAATACTGGACTGAAACATCTGTCGGATCTCACACCTGGGCCCTGAAAGGCCATAACTGAGGGTCAGTGACTAAAAATGTATCTGTTTATTCCATTGCTATTATAAAGGTGTGTTGAAAGTAATCCATAATGTTCCCGAAAAGGCAGTGGTACAGTCTCCCTTGGGATTGTACTGCACAAAAATGCCAGAGGAAGATTACATGTTTTGTAAGTGACCGCAAAGTAGGAGGTTAGCATGTCAGGGAGGCTGGGACATCTTAATGTGACCTTTCCACGTGCAGAGGGAGAGAGAGAGAGAGGTGGGGGTGTTAGGAGAGCATCTAAATGTGCAGTTGCAGAGGTGAATTTTCAACTGGTACAATTCCAAGGGGACTGTACCACATGCTTCCTCATCCTACCCTTGCATCTGAATTTGTTTTGAGGGATTGGCCAAATGAGCTTTCAGCTTACAGGCTGGGATGAGGTATGATGTGTGGAACCCTGAAGTTGCTGGACTGCACCCAAAGGTGTATTTATTTATTTTTTAAGGCATTATTTCTGTCTCCTGTTTTCCTCCTGTCAAGGGCAGCGTTGTTGGGACAGGTTGCCCGGGCTAAACAAATGGCACTTTTAGTACCTTAGGAGGTAAGAATTACCACAGTGTTGCCCTTTCCAACTGTCCAGAGTTACTTAATTTTAGATTCAGGGTCCTAGACAAACAGTGGCATTCTTGGCTCATTAACACTTAATCTAGTGTTACATAATCCCACAATTTGGCTTTCTTAAACAGTTTCTGCTGAAAAGACACACACACACACACACACACACACACACACACACACACTGTATTGCAATGCTGCACATGTGGTTTGGAAAAGGTCAAGGTACCGTATATACTCAAGTATAAGCCGACCCAAATATAAGCCGAGGCACCTAATTTAACCACAAAAAACCGGGAAAACTTATTGACTGGAGTATAAGCTGGTTCACCACACCACAAACCTCCTGGTGGGCCTGTGTGTGTGTGTGTGTGTGTGTGTGTGTGTGCGTGCGCGTGCACACGGCAGAGGGGGCTTCTTTCTCTCCCCCCAGCCCCTCCCGTCCCCTTGTCTATCTAGGGTGCTGCCGAGAGGCAGAGGCTGGTGGTGGCAGTGGCAGAGGAAGAACAAGCAGCCCAAGAGGGCTGCTTTCGGGCTGCTCGTTCCTCCTCCGCTGCCGCCGACAGCGGCAAAGGCGGCGGAGGAGGAAGGAGCAGCTCGAAAGGACCCTCACTGAAAAAGTCGGCTTATACTCAAGCATATACGGTACAGTGGTACCTCGGGTTAAGTACTTAATTTGTTCGGAGGTCCGTTCTTAACCTGAAACTGTTCTTAACCTGAAGCTCCACTTTAGCTAATGGTGCCTCCTGCTGCTGCCGCGCTGCCAGAGCACAATTTCTGTTCTCATCCTGAAGCAAAGTTCTTAACCTGAAGCACTATTTCTGGGTTAGTGGAGTCTGCAACCTGAAGCGTATATAACCTGAGGTACCACTGTACTTTTTTCTTAAGCCCACAGAAGTTTGGTAGGAAGTTTTGTTGGGGTCCTCAGCTCCACCTGTGCAATCTACGCAGGCTGACTGTGAACAGATGCAGCAGTGCATTTGCAGGCTGGCTGGAGTTAATGATTCTCCCTCGTCCCTCCCACCTGCCCCCACTTAAACTGCAAATTTCCTTTAATGAAGGGAATGGGATAATTGCTTAGGCAAGGGCTTTTCACCCCCTCAGTGCAAAGCCCTGACTTCTCTGAACCTCAGACATTCCCACCCCTTTTAACTGTGGATCTCATAACACTTCTTTTTTTTTTTAATGCCGGGAGCAGAGCCTTAATTGTGCATAGACAGTATGGACACAACCCTCTTGCCCTGCTTTCCCACAGGAAGTCTTTATTTTTGTGTAGAAGGTTTGTTTCCCTAATGATGAGGCATATTAATATAGCGTCGGGGCCTTGGCTCTTAATTTTCTCACTTGCCATGTAAGCATTTTTGTTGTTGCCACTGCTCTTCAAATACCATACCTTCTCTCCCCCACCTTAATAACTTGCTCTCTCCCTCCCTCCCTCATCTCTCTTCCTGATGCAACCAAAGCTGAAATTTCCCATTAGGGCTGGAATCGGCTGCCAACATAAACAACCCCTGCTTCTGCTCCTCTTCCTTCTGGCCTGCCTCGTTCTGGAGGGATTTTTCGTTTCTGTGAAATCGCAGGCTGGTCTTCTGTTTATTAAGTCAGATAATGGCCTGATTCTGCCCCCAACCCATCTCTTTTTGTATTTAGCCACAGCAGAAATGCTGCATTAAAGTCCACCCTGGTGGTCAATAGGTTGTAGGAGTGGTCCTTGGCTTGGCAGGGGCATAATTTATGGAGGGGGGAGGTCTGTCCTCCCTACCCCATCCTATGTTTCAAGCCTCGTGGATCTATTCCTCTAGAATGCTTAGTTCTTGTGCAGTGCTACAAAATAGCTGCCACAAAACTTCCAATGCACACTGGATTGCGCGTGTGTGTGTTTTTTACATCCATTTTTCTTCATTTGGTTCCCTTCAATGTAAATATGTACAAATGCAGGCCTCCGAGTCGCGCAATCAATCTTGTCTCCTGAAATCTTTGCCCACTCTCACCCACACAACAGACTGCAACAGTGGGCCTGCTGGTTTGCTCAGAGTTGGCAAGCCATTCGCATATGCTGCAAAGCCATCTCTCCCCCTTCCGCAGCTCCCCCAGTAAGGGATGTTTCCCCGCTGAATGTCTAGTCTACCCCACTCATTTAAACCATTAATCTCAAACACGCTTCGCAAAGACCAGCCTCTGCCGTGATCCAGCAGGTATCTTCTTGTGTTCTTGTGCCACCTTAGCAAGGATCCACACACCACACGCAGACTGTTTGTTCTAGGAACAAACATAGGGATATGAGAAACAGAGATTTCCAGAACATCCCAAAATTATAAGTTCTTGGTGTGGGGAGGCCTTGTGTTCTTTGAGAGAGAGAGAGACTGACAGTACATGTAAAATAAACACCCAGATGTGGGTGGGGAGAGGGAAATTCTCATGTTTGAGTCCTCCTCACCATCAAAGGCTTTCTGCACATGGAAAGATAGCACGTCAGTGAGAATGGTTCTTTCCTGAGCTAGCCTCACCTGCCCAAAGCAATACCTTTAGCTCTCCACGTGAACTCAGTTTCTGATGGAAAGGAGCAGTTGAAGCACATGGCGCTGCTGTTGCTCCATTATCAACCATTATCCTAGAATCGATAGAATTGTAGAGATGGAAGGGCGCCCAAGGATTATCTGGTCCAACCCCCCTGCAATTCAGGAATCTTGGCACACAGTACCATGTACTTGTCCTAAAAATTTGACCAAGCTCAAATTTAGTAGTAATGACTTTTGAAAATTTTGTTCGTACCAAAGAAAGATGATGAAAGGTGAACCAGCAGGCATGATCTCTGAAGTTAGCGGAGATTTATTGAAAGCAGTTAAGCTGAAGGTATTTTCTCCAGATTTTTCTGGGTTCGAAATGGGTTGAGGATCTGATTGTTAAAGCTGATGATCTACCTACTTGCTGATAGCAAGAAGGGCTTTGCTTGAAGACCCGCATTCTGACAACTTGTGTAATCCTGCCGTGCGCATAGACTCTGCTTGCTTGTGCTGAGTATGACTTCATAGCTTAAAACTTCAGCAGAGTATGCAATTCCAGTGCTATTTTTGGCCAGCAAGTCTTTGGTTTTCAAGTTTTGCCTTGCACAGGTGTTCTGAATGTGCCTGGCAGGTATGCATCTTCCCACCTTGAGTCTACGCATATCCAAAAGGCTTACAGCCTTGTTTCCACCACATCTACCTCAATGCACTGCTGGATACAGATGGGAAAAAAGCAAATTTGTGCCAGTGGAGGCGGAAAAGCGACATTCCACCACAGAGAGATTGAACCAATCCCTCTGGAGAGATTTCAGTGAGGGATTAAGCAACCAAGACAAGGAAATACACTTTAATAACATGGAAGTATTAAAAAGAGACAGAAAAGAATTAAACATGCACATACTTTACTGCATGGGTAGCCAACGTGGTTCCTTCCAGATTTTTTCAGACTGCATCTCCCACCATCCCTGGCTATTTGCCATGCTAGCTGGGGATGATGGGAGTTGGAGTCCACAACATCTAGAACGGGAACCATTGGTTATCCATGCACATAGGGAAAAAAAGGATCTGCAGAGAATTAAAAATACCCAGGTTGTCTGGTGTGGAACCATGTCAGCTTAAATTGTTTGCAATTTTCACTGTGACAAAAGTTTACCATTAGCCAAGCTGCTTATTGGAACAGGGTGGTAAAGATATTTCTGAGATGTTGCCTGCTGGCTACACTTGTTTATGGACTTTCAAAGACTATGATGGTGAGCTCAGTTGAGTTGGAGGCAGCCATTTGATGTGAGAGAAAGCAAGCGCCTGTCCCCTGCAGCCTCCGGGAGCAGAGCCAAGTTCTTTAACCTCTTGGCTGCTGCCCTGCTTAAGTAGCCCCTCCCGTGCCCCGAAATATATTTCCAGATGCAGTTGTCCCCGAAATCATAAAACAGGAGCTGGCCTTCTGGTGCCAACATTGGATTCTGTTAGCTCTTGTTTACCACGGGCAGTAAATCAAGCCAGCTATTTATGCAGCCGCTCTGTTTTCTAGTTTACTTAGGAGATTGAAACCATGGTGTTTGCTTTTGTTCGTCAGGTTTACTGTGTGCTAGAAGTAAAATATTATTGCAAGCAAGAGGGGAGCCATTAGCAGATTGCATCTTGCCTGTGCTGTGAGCCAATGACTCTGCTGCTGGTTTCTGGGAGAGGAAGGTACTTACTTGGGAGAGCAGAGCCAAATTCTGTAGGGGAAATCAATGCCCTGCTGCCTGGTTTTTCTACTCTCTCTCTCTCTCTCTCTCTCTCTCTCTCTCTCTCTCTCTCTCACACACACACACACACACACTTTTAAAATTTTGGAATGCTCTTGTTTCCCCCCAGTAATTCCTACGTGGTTCCTCATATTGTTACATCATCTACTATATATTTTGGAAACATGTGCGTCTGCCTTCTATGCTGGGGGTTCCCAGACTGTGATCCCCAGTGGTCTGCGACATGTCTGTGAATTTGTGGTCAAAGATGGGAGACAGCTTATCCAACACATTAACTATTCATGCTGATTTTTAGTTGTATTTTTATTGATTCTTTTATTTCTTGCATTGTATTTTATTGTCATACAATGTGAATTTTGTCGGCTGTACAACTGTGTTTGGGTCCCTTTTATCTGGAGATCCCTGAGGACTGAAACAGCAGTCTTAAGGCATATGCTTTGTTCCTGTGACTCTTGTGGCCATTAGGGAAGGGCCTTAGGTCAGTGATATTGCACATGCTTGTCATGCAGAAAGTCCCAGGTTCAGTCCCCAGCAACCACTGGTACAGCTGCTGCTGCCAGTCTTTGTAGACAATACTGAACTGACTCATTCTGAGGATCTTTCTTTGGCATGGCCAGCAGGCTGTATAAACTTGGAATCTTCTGCCATCTCCAGGGATATCCCAGTAGGCACATAAGTGGACTCTTCAGCAGACAAGTCAATATGGAAACATTGTCCTGAGAATAGGAAGTTTGACAAGCAATTGCCCTCTGAACCATCTTCAAACTGTGCTCCCTCATCACTTGCTGAAGAGGTGCTCCCTCTGTTCCTGGGGAGCTACAGTTGGCCCTCTGCAAATCTCTCTTTTTATATTTCAAGCTGATCCAGTATCTTTTGCCTGCTGAGACGAGAGAGATCTCTCCACTTTCAGCTAAGATAAGGAAGACCTAAGCGGCCCTTTTCTCTTTCACCTGCCCCAAAATGTGTGCCCATCTCCTGCACAGTTTGAGGAAATAAGATGTACGGTCTTAGAAGTATAATGCAGTTTCAGCTTTTTAGGCAAGTCTCCTTCCTTCCTGTTTCAAACATCTCAGCTTGACCCTTGAAGCATAGTTTGCATTCCTGGCTGGTAGGGAGGATCCTTCAGCTGTTTGGCTACACACCAGCGGAGGCCTCTGCAGTTAGTGAGTGGCCTTGTTAAGGCTCATTGTAGGGGTTGTGCTTGGGCAGAAACTGTGCCTTTATAAAAAAGCTTCCTTAGATCAGCTTTTGACAACCTGATTTACTTCAGATGTTTGGGCCTACATCTCTCATCAGCCCCAGCCACCACGGCCGTTGGGAGCTGTAGCCCAGAGCATCTGGAGGGGGCTAGGTTAGGATAGGTGGCCTTAGATGTTCATGTATTACAGTGATGGCTAAACTTGGCCCTTCAACTGTTTTGGGACTACAATTCCCATCATCCCTGACCACTTGTTCTGTTAGCTAAGGATGATGGGAGTTGTAGTCCCAAAACAGCTGGAGGGCCAAGTTTGGCCATCACTGATGTACTATATTACATAGCCAATTGAAATAGCACAACATTGGAGAAGAAGCTGTGTCTTTTGGGTGTGGCCAGCCTCAACATAAGGGGTAAGGCACCTTTCAGAATAGGCTGGCACCATCTTGATTGGTGCCAACCTATTTTGAACACCTGGTGACATGAAGGCTAAAATAAAGTCCTCTATCGGCTTTTTTTGAAAACATTTCCTCCCTTCCCACCCTCTCATTTTCTTAGGGGAATAAGGAGAAGAAGGGAGGTAAGAGTGTGTAGAGAGTTTGGCAAATACGCATCTCCAGCATGGCTGATGAGCCAGCCCACAGCTTGCCCAGGAGACTTGCCCCGGACTCTGCTCTTTTGAGGATGACTCTCATTGCCAGTAGTGGCTGTTGGCCATTGGGACTGTTAGGACTGAAGGCAAGGAGGCTAACAGTAGGTGGAGCCAGAGTGAATGACAGGCAGAGCTAACTCTGGCTTTTTGCCTCCAACCACCTCCTTCCTGAGACAACCCCACAACGAAGGAAGAAGAGAGAAGTGACAGTCAGTGCTGGGCATGGTTGAAAGTAAGTCAGGCAGGTGGGAGCTGAATTAGTGGGCACACGGAGGTTGGTGGGGCAGTGCCCCATTTGCTATAAGGCAACAGCCTCCACTTCTCCTTGCGCCAGCCTGGGACACCCCATCCTCTTTGTTGCACAGAACATCCTTTCAGTTGTTTTGGAATACTTCAAGAAATGCTTCCATTCTTGCCTCTTTCGAAGTGGCTTTGCATGCATGGGAGAACTTCCTGGTGGGTAGTGCCCTAGGTTAATTGGAGCAAAGAGGAATGCCAGTTTGATTCCTCCTCCTCTTCCACTTCCCATACTAGCTTTGATGGGGCAGCCCTGCCCTCTCCTGCCGTGGCTCAGGGACTTATTTCACGCTCTGTGAAGCTGGGTAGCCAGAGATCCGCCTTCCTCCTGCAGTACCATTTTCTCCCTTTCTGAACGCAGGGCTTTCTGACCTAAAAGGTAGGCCTTTCTTCAAGCCCTTCCTTGCAGCCAGGGTTGCTCGGGGGTGGGGCCTTTGCTAATGCTGTTGCGAAACATATTAGGTGGCTTTCGTCTTTGTTCAAAAGTTGCACTGAAAGCCCTGGGCGCGGGGCCAGAGGGGAGGATGTGATACACGGGAAATGTTTTCTTTTTCCCTTTGTGCCTGTTGGAGTTTTGATTAGCTTTGTTGCCAGTAAGCTTAATTATGTTCCCTTGCCTTTAAAAAAAGGGGGGGGGGAAAGAAAAAGAAAAAGAGATGACTTGCCAGGGCTCCCAAACTTTCATTACTTAAACTAGAAGATAAATTAATCAAATCTCTCTTTACCACTACCTGCTTGTTTTCTTCTTCTTCTGAAAGTAGCAAAATGATTCCAAGGTGGTGGTAAAGATGATGATGATGATGATGATTAGCCACCCATCTGACTGGGTAGCCCCAGCCACTGTAAGCAGCTTCCAGCAAAATATAAAAAGAGCAATACAGCTTGTTAACTGTGTGGTGGCCAGGGGCATGGCAATAGCCATACATGTCCACTTGATCACTCTGATCTGCAGAACTGGCACTGCCAGAGGTGCCACATAATACTTGCAACAAATTGGTCTTTTATTGTGGCAGCACATACCCTTTGGAACTCCCTGCCTATTGATGTAAGGCAGCTGCCTTCACTGTGCTCTTTTTGCCACCTGCTAAACATACTTTTGTTTAGATAAGCCTATACAGACATGTAAAATGTTGGCATGCACTTTCATCCCTTTTTGCCTACTGTTGATTTTTTAGATACATTTTTAAACTGGCTTTTTACAGTGCTTTCAAATACCTCTTGTGTTTCAGCAATCTTGGGCCATGCAGCACAGATGGACAGTGCTGTGTAGAATAATTGCACCAATTTAGCGAAAAGATGTGGGGGTTTTTTGTTTTCTGTTTATTGTAAATTGATTAGAGATTTTATTGTAATCTAGTGGCGTGTAAATTTTGTTAAGTAAACAAATTCAAAGCTTAAACATACATATTAACAAGTACAAGCCCTATGGACACCCAAATCCATTTTATTTTATTCCAGAAGGAAGGGAGGCAGACAGATGGACCAACAAATGTAGGGGACTTCCTCACGAGCTGGAAACAGTAGTCTATGCTTGCTCTAGTTGCTTCCTGTTCTGGCTTGACTTCACTTTTGTTCTTCCATCGTCTGTGGCTTACAGGTGCAGTTTGGTGCCTGTTAACAGCACAACACTATCCCCTAAAGTTTCTCACACACTGGTGTTGCTAACTTCAAGAATTTACCACCTTACTCTGGGACAGAACCTATCCAAATTTAAGGTGCTTTTAAATCCATCAGATTTGATGGAAGACACTTAAGCAAGTACTTAAGTTTCCCCTTGAAACCAGTGGGATAGGAAAGTGCCCACATTTTGGCTGCTTTAAGATTCAGGACAGACAAAGGAAAGTCATCCTCCACCTAGTGCAGGGGTAGGCAACCTAAGGCCCAGGGGCTGGATGTGGCCCAGTCGCCTTCTCAATCCAGCCCACGGACAGTCCAGGAATCAGCGTGGTTTTCCATGAGTAGAATGTGTCCTTTTATTTAAAATGCATCTCTGGGTTATTTGTGGGGCCTGGCTGGTGTTTTTACATGAGTAGAATGTGTGCTTTTATTTAAAATGCTTCTCTGGGTTATTTGTGGGGCATTTAATTTGTTTATATATTTTTTTCAAAATATAGTCCAGCCTACCACATGGTCTGAGGGGACCCGGTGGACCAGCCCACAGCTGAAAAAGGTTGCTGACCCCAACCTAGTGCATAGTTAAAACTATGGTGTTCACTCCCACAAGGAGCAGTGATGGCCACCAACTTGGTTGTCTTGAAAAGAGGATGAGACAGATTGATGGGAGAGAAAGTTATCTATGTTCTCCTAGCCTAAGATGGCTGTGCTGTGCTTCCAGAGGCAGTAATGCTTCAGAAAACCAGCTGCTGGAAACCACAGTGTGGGTTGCGCTCAGATCCTCCTTGCTAGCCTCCCTAATCCAGCAGGTGGTTCTTAATGCTGTTATTGTTAATAGTGTCTTGGCTCAACAGAGGTAAATGTTGCATTTTTCAGTGTAGAGTTTTGTTTTCCATTGTGTGGGATGGTGGGAGAATATTCCATGCTCCCTGTATTCTCCAAACATGACCTCCCCACCCACCCCACCCAATTACAGTGCTCTCAAATACCTCTCTGTTTCAGCAATCTTAGGCCATCCAGCACAGATGGACAGCGCTGTTCAGAATAATTGCACTAAATTGCTGAAAAGAAAGAAACCCCCTGAGAATGTGGGGGGTACTGGGAGAGAAAAAGACTTGGAGGAAGATTCAGCAAATGAAAAAACAGACCACAGAAACATAAACCACCCATGATTGTTAGCTGGCAACCGAAGGTTTTGAAAACTTTCTTATCTCCGTCTCCCAAACTCTGTGAACCTGCCCCCCACGTTTCAGCTTGTCCACTTTGCATTCCTGGCTCATTCTTAAAGAGTCCAGTGGCAACATTTTCAAACACTGCTTCTTGCTTATCAAAAGAGATGGCATTTTCCTCAAGGACAGGAACAATGGCGAGTGGTACAGAGTTGACTGTTGACTGCAGTGGTGGGTGCATGCCCAAATTGTTTAAATTACCTTGGCATCGAGGTCCAGCCGCAGGATTGGATTGAGGGACATGCTGACTGCACACCATCATAGTACAGTCGTACCTTGGATCCTGAATGCCTTGCAAGTCGAACTTTGGCTCCCAAACGCAACCCAGAAGTGAGTATTTCGGTTTGCGAACATTCTTTGCAACCCGAACGTCCGGCACAGCTTCCGATTGGCTGCAGGAGCTTCCTGCAGCCTATCGGAAGCCACACCTTGGTTTCCGAATATTTTGGAAGTCGAACGGACTTTGGAAGTCGAATGGATTCCATTTGACTTCCAAGGTACGACTGTATTGTGAGATGCAGTCCCCTCTGGGAAAAGCATCTTGCAGCTTCTGCACAGCAAGGTGCATTGGGGGCTGTACTGTTAATAGAAACAGGTGTTTGGTGATGTTGGAGGCATCCCAACAAAAAGCAGCCAGTGTGGTCTTTTTGCAGCAGATCCATCCAGAATCTCTCCCATGATGCAAGCAACACAGACGTTGTTTCTCCCTAAAGCAAGTGTCCCAGTTTAGACCATTGGCCCATCTTGCTCAGCATTGTCTACTCTGACTGGCGGCGGCCCCCCAGGGTTTCAGACAGAAAACATTCCTAGCCCTACCTGGAGATGCCATGGGAATTGAACATGGGACCTCCTGCGCACACAGCTGATGCACTGCCACTCAGCTACAGCCCTTCCCTGTAGTTGGGCGTTACATCCTCATCGCTTTTAAACTCCTTTGAATATGGTACATGGCTCTTTTTTCCTTTCCTTTCCCTCTCCCCCTAGTTGACCAGAAAAGGGTGTTTTTGGAGCTTTGACAGCTGCATTTCTCTGGATTCATGCTTGATTTCCCTCCAATTCAGTTGACACAAAGGCCACACGTCCTGCCTGGCTTTTTCATTTGTCACAGTAAACTAGCAGAGCTTGGGTGTCGTGATGGCTTTCATTTGGAAAGCCAATAGCTTCACAGAAAATGCATACTTTGTTGTCGTTGTTTCTGCTTTGGGATCTGAAATGCTGTCCTGGTGGGCTTTTGCCATTTTCCAGGCCCTCTGATAAAATGCACAAGGGGCTGCTTCGCTCACACAGGGCTGCTCAAACAGCACGTGTTCCTCCTTTCCTGCATTGCTCTGTCCTCTGCAAAGCCCATAATAACTCTGTGGGTTGTTCATCTGGACCTTTCACTTTCCTGCGATGTCAGAATCGGGACACGCGAGGCCTTCCGTGTTGTGTCCCAGCACTCCAGGCGCCTGCTATTATGCTGTGCCATTTGATGATCTGGGTATTTGCTGCCCAGTTTCAGAAGCAAATCCTTCTGTCGCAAAGCTTTCAAGTCTATGAAAAAGAAACAACACGGTGATCAGAAAGGGGTAGAAAATATTAACCCTCTCACCTGCATCTCTGAATTTCCACACTGTTTATATTGGAGCACTGTTTCAGCCTCAAAGGAGAAATCTAGTAGGCTTGTCTTTTATCTGTGAAGGTTTTTTAGGTACAATTTTTTCTTTTTACAGGCTTACATTTTTAGTGCAGGAAAAGGGGCTTAAGACAAGAGCAGCTGGAGGGTTTAGAAATGTGGTTGCGGCTATTGTTGGTGATTGTGTTTGCCAAATTTGGTGGCTTTGTTGGTATCCTGAAAAATCTCAGTTCAAATGAGAACTAATTGTCAGGTTTTGGTTGCATAATTCTGAGAGCGGAATGTCATCTTTCCGGTACAGTTTACAGTTTTAAAATGTATGTGCACAAGAGTATCCATGTCAGCAATTCCACATTGTAAATGGGTTTAGCTTCTAGATGGATTCCTTGGCTGGTCTTTGGCTCAGTTTGCCACACAGGAATTTGTCTTTCTCTGGCAGAAGAACATGAATTCTGTCCAAATAAGACCTATTCAGAATAAACTCATTGAAATTAATAGACCTAAGTTAACAATGTCCATCAATAGGACAGACCTACTCTGAGTAGGACTAGCATTTGAATGGTTCTGCTGCTGCATAGTTTAGTAGTAGTTATTATTATTATTTTATTATTTATACCCCACCCATCTGACTGGGTTGTCCCAGTATAGATGGCTGTTGCTCTGTTGGTCTCAAACAGCAAAATGCACTGGTTATATATCAAGAGATGTCTTTCATTGGAAAAAATATAAAGTCTGTAGATTTGTATTTGTTGAAAGCTGGTCAGGTGAAAACTAGCACCCAGGGAGCTTTAGTCATCTGCATCACAAGCCAACAATCCACTGCCCTGGAAAAGCCGGATTCTGGCTGTTCAGTGTAAGGAAAATAGACAATGCAGTGTTGCTGGATAATTTGATCCAAGGAATCAATCAGTTTGACTTACTGAACACAAACATTCAACATCAACAGACTCAAGTGACTGTTCAGGCAGCACAACACCAGGGTAGAGTTTGCTGGTGTTGGGCTCCAGCATTCTTTGGCCACACTGACTAGGGCTGATGAGTGTTGTAGTCCAAAACGTCAGGAAGGAAGACAGCCCCAGGCTAGCAAAAACAATTGGTTATTTTTGCCAGAAATAACCTCAGGTCTTTGAGCCTTAAGCTGTCTCACTTTGACCAAGTCACAACCATGGATTTTGTGGTCCATGTGGCTCTATATCCCCTGGGAGACATCATGCTGAATTAGCAAACCCCAAAACTGGTTTTCTATTTCACATCCTCCATGTGGATGTGCCTGTTGTCCCTCTACATAGCGCTTGCTAGTCATGCATTTTTGCACTGGCGATCAAACAAAACATTGCCTTAGAAACCCTCTGACCTGGGATCTCTGAATTGCTTCCTCTCCATACAACTCCTCTTCAGTAAGGAGGGAAAAGGAGGAGCCCAAAAGTTTCACTTGTCCCAGAAGCTTTCCTTTCTTTTGGCATTTCTCCCCTCCAGCCTTGGCACAGAACACGAAGCCAAGGGAAACCTCCGTGCACATGATGCCCACTGCGAAGGCTTCCATTTTGTTCCTTCAGCCTCTGCTCCTTCAAGGGCAGTGGGGAAACAGCTGTTCTGCCTTGCCATCGCCTTGTGCAGGCTGAATTGCCAAGCTCCATCCCGTTAATAATTATTTCCAGCATTGCCCTATGGAAGTCTTGCTCTTGGCAGCTTTGTTCTGCTTTGCCCACAGCACACCGTGGCCCAGGGAAGACTCCCACAAATAATTGGTTGTAGACACCTGCAATCTTCTTCAGAGGGATATTGTGTACCCATCAATTAAAACCCTTTAATTAGGTAACAGCCCTTCAAGAGAAGTGCATATGTCTCCTCCTCCTGTCCTTTGATGCCTTCCCTCAGGGCTTCTTTGACCCAGCCGAGTCCCCTTCCTGACAATGCAGTCTCAATTTTTTTATCAAATGGCTGACTGCGTTTCCTTGGGCGGCCAGGTTCAGCTCACTTCACCCTGGGACGCCTTTCGCCTCTGCCTCCGAAGAAGGCTTGTCGAAAGACACTCTGTGTTCCAAATTTAGGAAGCGAGTGAAACCGCAAAAAGCAGCTATTGAACCGCACGGCAGGGTTTAATAATGACATCACCTTCTGAGGTTCAGAGTCGGCACTCGTAAAATGCAGAAATGTTTAGTAATGCAAACCTTTGAAGTGAGGCCTCTGCGGTTCATAGGATGAGGAAGCAGGCGTTGTAGGGGCTCTAATTTACAGATTGCTGAATGGTTTAAGAGTGATGTCAATTGTTTACAGGGAAAACCAATAAGACATGCTAAAGAGCATCCTTAATTGGAATGTTGCGGCCATGTTGGCTCAGCCCAGAGGTTGAAATTCAATAAATGAGTTGATGAGCTGATTGCTGATTGTGGCTGTTGTTGTGTGGCATCTCTCCCCCCCCTTCCCTCTCTCCCTCTTATTAATTTTAATCCCCAAAATGTTAACGATCTAGAACTTTCCACCCACCCAACACATCGCTTCATCATCAAAGCACTGCTGAACAACTTTGGATGATTGGAATGAGATAAGAGAAACAATTTATGCCACTTAAAGCAGGGGTGGTTAATCATATTTTGCCTCCAGGAGCCACCCCGGTGTTTGTACCCTAGACTCTCACGATAAGGAGTGGTTATCATCCATCCTCACTGTCAAAAGTTCAATCAAGTCTGAGGAGGGGGCAGGTTGTATCCTCATCAGGGTGCCCATGTCAGCACCGTGTTTTCTTTGCAATCCTTCCCCGACCCCAAATCAGTTAGGGGCTTGTGGGGCTGGGGAAAAAATGGGTTGGGAGGCCTTACCAGGCTCCTCAGTCCTAGGACTTTGCCGTCCCTCTTTTAAATATATGATTTAGAGGCAGAATTGTTGATTTCAGAGACCTAAATTGCTTCAAAGCCATGAGTTGGTGATGGTGTTGTTGTTACTGCCAAGTGGCTCAGCCAAGCTCCATCCCCACCACTTCTTACCCCAGGGTCTGTCTGGCACAACTGTGTGTGTGTTCTGATAATCCTTCTGTAATTTATGCATCTGTACTACTTGTGGTCCCCTTCATGGATCACTGCCTTGCCGTGGTGAAGGGGCTTGAATAACTCAGAGAAGCTATGAGCTATGCGGTGCAGGGCCACCCAAGATGGACAGGTCATCGTGGAGAGTTTTGACCAAACGTGATCCACCTGGAGCAGGAACCGGCAAGCCACTCCAGTATCCCTGCCAAGAAAACTCCATGGGCAAAGGACAGATCGTGAAGCTGAGGTTCCAATACTTTGGCCACCTCACGAGAAGAGAAGACTCCATGGAAAAGACCCTGATGTTGGGAAAGATTGAGGGCACAAGGAGAAGGGGATGACAGAGGATGAGATGGTTGGACAGTGTTCTCGAAGCAACGAACATGAGTTTGACCAAGCTGCGGGAGGCAGTGGAAGACAGGAGTGCCTGGCGTGCTCTGGTCCATGGGGTCACAAAGAGTTGGACATGACTAAATGACTAAACAACAACTACTACTTGTGGTGTGCTTAAAAAGAACAAAAAGAATTTTCTGATCTGCCTTTCAGGAAAATGTGGGTTCTAGCCAATGCTAGTCCCACTCGAGTAGATCCATTCAAGATAATGGACATCAGTAGGTAGCTGAGGTTCATTGATTTCAAAGGGTTTACTCTGAGCAGGACTTCATTGGATACAGCCTGCTGTCCTCACAAGTTGGTTTTTACTCCATTTGTTTTTAAGTCCTGAGAATTCTTAATTTTGGGTTGGGCATGCTTTTTTGACACTTGGTGAAAACCAGCAAGACCCTCTGCTTCCTTCTTGGAGGCCAGGAAGCAAACAGTCTCTTCTTTTACATAATTTAAGTGGGTTTTCTCTTTTTTAGCGTGTTAAATAGCCACTAATGCCCTGTGCCTTTTAAAGAGCTTTTTCCAGCACAGGATTCTAAAACTGTTGCTTGTCTGCACATATCACCATGTATGATCTGGCCTGTCTTTCCATAGATGAGCGCTCGTTAGCCAATTCTCCTTTCTCCACATCAGTGCTGCAGAGGGGCTCTCTTTTGTATTATTATTAGAAAGTCACAATGTTGCCCTCAGGTTTGATAGAGGCTTGCTTTTTTGTTTCTCTCTCTCGCACACAAGGTGACAGAGAGCAAATATGCTGTCCAACCCCGGTCCGTTGGTCTCCCTTCCTTGTTGCAATACAAAAATTCATTTTTTTGTTTCCAGTTGACTGTCTTCTCATCTCTCCCCTATTATGGCAAATTGTTACAAAATTGGAATGTGCGTGGCCTTCCGCCTTCTGGCTGAGCGCATCACGTGAGCTCATATGTGGCTTTTCGCAGAGGAGGCTGGCACGGATGGTAGCCATGGCAACTGCACCACAATTTAGTTACCGGTATTAAAAAGAAAATAACCCCAGAATGGGATCTAATCTCGAGTTTTATTTACTTCTCCTTTCCCGGACCCCCTCCTCTCTCCATGCTCTTGGAAGTCATTGGATTGAAGGGCTCCGGAGCGGGAGGGAGACAGAACTAATGGTAACGGGAGATAGTCTCTTAAAGTCTCCTGTCATTTGCATCTTTTATATTCTGCTTCTCTCTCTCCCCACCCCCGCTTTCTCCAAGCTGCTTGCGGGGATAAAAAGGACAGTTGAATCTCCATTTCTAAATTGGCCCTTGTATCTGGAGATGCATGCTGAGGAAATGCTCCGAGAGACCTTAGGTAGGCGTGATCAGCAGTTAAGATGTGCACCGTCTTCCAGGCAGTTGAAAAGAGAAGAACGATCAGCCTGTCAAGAAAACAGTGTGCGTTGTATTATAACCTACATGGGCTGCATGTGGCTCATGAGCTACAGGGACTGCCCAGTCTATTTTGCTGAGTTTTAAGTTCTAAGAGGCATGCCAGGTTTCTAGTCCACATGGGTACGGCAGTATAACTCAAAACGGGTGAAATGAAAAGTGTTACGATTTCTGAAATGAGAAACTTTTATTAAATGCAGCTGTTCACACATAGATGTTCGCATGTTCTCTGGCTTTGCTCTCTGTTCATGTTGATTTCCTTCTTGCTCTTGATCGTGTCTACCTGATCGTGGGTTGTTACGCTGGGTGCGTGCAGAATAAGAAATCCTTGAGAGTGGCACTTTAAAAAATGGCATTATACTCATAGCAGCAGCAACATGACACTTGCATCAGAGAGTGGGGGGGGGGGAGGCTTCTCTACAAAAGGCTGAAACTTTAATAGCATACTCCCCTCCAGGCTTTGTAATTTTCCAGACAAGATGGCAGAGCTGATAGAAATGTTTGCACCGCAACCTTGAAGCAGATGTTTGCCCCGTGCTGGCTTAACAAATGTTGAGCATAATTCATTATTGCCTCCTTGTCCTTTATTCAGAGGACTTCTCAGGTTCATAAATATTTTGTTTGGGGCTGTAATTAGCACTACCCAAAGGAGAGGTGCAGGGAGGGCCTTGGAGGCATTGATGGACGTTGTATCTGGGATCAGCAGCAGCCATTGCTGGCTTTTTTTGCAGTTCCCCCAAAGGGGAAGTGGTATACGTTGAAGAGCTTAGTAGGCTACTGCTTTATTGTCTAATAGCTATTGGTGATGCCCAGTTGCACAACAGTGCCACAGTATAACTGCAGGCATTATAACAGCGGAGGCTGGTCCACTATGCCAAATGGCGCACAGCCCCACCAACCTCAGCCAGTGCCCGCCTCCCTGCCCTTCTTATTGACCCTCCCCCATCCAGGGGGTGGCAATGACTGCCAACTTTCTCCTCCTCTTCGTCTCAGTGTTGTCCTTGTAGAACTCAGCAGGGATTAACATAGAGAGAAAGCTAAATTTAGTTGCCTCTGTCCGCCATTGCCTCTGCCTCCCCCCTGCTGTTCTGCTCCTTTCCCTTATGCCCCACCCGTCCCAATGGGCACCAGCTACCACTGCACTTAAACTGGTATCAGTCTTATCAGACTAAATTAAGTTGTGTCTTAATAATGTGGGCTTTTCCTTGGTTTATTTCTTGGAGCTGGGGAACCTTTGGCCTTCTGGTTGTTGAACTGCGGCTTCCATCAGCCCCAGCCCTGCCAGCCCAGTGCTCATCAGGGATGATGGGAATTGTAGTCTAACAACAATTTGAGAGCCACAGGTTCCCCATCCCGAACGTTAAGCATCTGATGAAGTGGGCTATAGTCTGTACTAGCTTATGCCGTAATGAATTAGTCTTGAAGGTGCCAAAAGACATTTGGTTATTTTGCAGCATATTCTCTGGGTGGTAAATTATGTTTCACTTTTAATCTGTGATTCATTTTTGTGACTTCTGACAGTTTTGTCCTTTTCAAATCTTTGGAATGATGTCTTTTCACAGCAAATGCATGCATCATTGTACTTAACATTTACATGTTCTGTTACAAACCCTGAAGTGTGTGTAAGGTGGGGTTCGGGGGGGGGGAGAAATGGATTTTGGTCAGTAAAATGCCCGTTTGAATTCCTTATTTAAAAAACGTTATTACAAACGTGAAGTGGGGATGTCGAAGTTTTTCAAGAACTAGCAATTCTTTGGCAACTTAGAAGACTTAATGCTTTGGAACATGACTTTTCATAAGTGTCTGATGGCACCTTAAATACTAACTACTTTATTATGGTGTAATCTTTCATGGACTACAGTCCGCTTCACCATGGGGGGAGTAGCAGTAAATAGTTTGGTCAGGAGGTTAGGAAATGCAGAAAAGTACAGATTGTGATAATTACATTGCTAATCATGCCCATTCACAAAAGCAACAGTTGTTGATAACACAAATAGCCTGGCATTGGTAAGCCAACTAACACGCGTAATACACATTGAGTGTTTTCATTTAACCAAGGCCCTTAAGCCAGCTCTGTTGGGAACATTACATTTCTAATAGAAAACTAAACAATCTCTATGAAGAACAAGCTGCACAACCCATTGATACTTGGAAAAACTTTCCAGGAGATGTTTTCAGTAATACCTCTTATCTCTCCCTCCCTCCCCCTCTCACACACACACGCAGAGAGAGAGAGAGAATTACCCAGTCATATTCATTGCATCAGATAAAGAAAATCTAGAACAATAAAGCAAATGAGTTTAAAGACTATGGGTTGTGTCCAGTGCTTGTCTGACTCAGAATAGACCATTAGAATTAAGGAACCTTCATTAGGATTGTACCTATTAACTTCAGTGGATCTCCTCTGCATAGGCCTAGCATTGCTACAACTTTAATTTATTACTGTATCTGTATAGTAACAGAAAGCTCTAGAACAAGCTATTTGCATTTACATGGGGAAATGCTGCAATTCATTTTTCCCCCATTTAGTGATCTACTCTGTTCCTTCTGCTGTGTTCACTTGATTTTAATTTTTATTACGAAGATAATTTGCATGAAAACAACATCTGTGTTTGTGCTATGCTGCTGCTGCTGCTGTTGCTGTGGCTGCCTCCCTGTTGGAAACCACCATCCGCAGTATTGGGACAACCTATTGGGCCTTCTCTCCAGTCATTCGCATGAGCTTGTTTAATGCCAGTGTCCTTCTCCCTTTTCAGCCTTCTGTTTTTATCCTGTCTTTTCATTTCTTTCTCTCCATAAGAAGCTGCCTTACACAATGTCAGGAGGTCTTTCCCATCTCCTTTTAAGCCAAGGGTTGCCAATCTTTTGGAACCAGTGAGCACATTGCAATTTTTGAGAGAGTCCTGGGAGCGCCAGAAAATGGCTGCCACAAGGGGCGTGGCATAGTCCAAAATGGCTGCTGTGGAGCGTGGTGTAACATAGCATTAGAGAAAACTACCCCAATTATTTTATACTTGCCATAGAAAATCAGCTATGTACTATACAATACTGATGACAACACACACACACACACACACACACACACACAGAGAGAGAGAGAGAGAGAGTCCAGTAACAACAGTGAGCAATCCTCAGGACCAGGAAAAACACACAGGGTGGCTATATAACACTTGGCTCTCATTTCACATAAATAACTTAGAAGGTAGCTGCATAATTTGCCCCATGGCCTTCTTTCTATGAGGGATAAGTCTTGCTACTTTTCTTAAATGAAAGCTCAGAGGAACCTTCCCAGGGTACCAATGAAAGCCTTTGCAGGTGCTGTCTAAAGGAACATATCTCCCCATATGACCCTACCCGAGTTATGAGGGAAGGCCTTTCTTTTGGTCCCACAACCTTCACAGGCACATTTGGAGAAGACATGAGAGGTCCTTCTTAGTGTCTGCTCCCAGACTGTGGAACTCCCTTCCACAGGAGGCTAGCCTGACCCTCTCTCTGCTTGGCAGGCAAATAAATGCTTTGTTGTTTGGTCAGACCCATGGCATGACTGTCGCTGCAGGATCTTTTAATAGTGGGTGTTGTGTGTTTTCTTCTCTTGTTGTCCTTTTAAATCATTTAAAGCTATTTTGATTCATTGCGGTTTTTAATATGGGAACTTATTTTAAATTTTAAAAAAACACATTTGTAACTGATCGAGGTATTAGATGTATATGTTTTGAATTTACATTGTGAGCTGCCTTGGGTCCTGCATTGGAAGAAAGGCAATTAAATTAAATTAAACAAAGAAGCAAACTAGTATATAATTGATATAAATGCACAGTGTGAAAGTAATCTTTGTCATCATAAGCCATTATGGTACACTGATGATGATTTAAAGTATTTATACCCTGCTTTTTAGCCAGAAAGGCTCCCAGGGAGGTTTACTGATTAATGAAAGCAACACAGTCCATGTTCTCTGACGCCTAAAATCTAAAAAGACACAACACAAAAGGAAAGGAGGGTGGGGAGAGAAGAAGAAACAAACTCTGCTATCAAATTCTTAAGGTGATAAGATTGTTAGAATAACCTGCTTGGATGGGAGCTGACAGCTCAAGTTTGAAAACAGGCCTTGGATGTAATCTGGAGACCAGGTGTTTCTGGAAGTGGCTGTAATATAGCTAGAATTTGATGACCTTATCGGGTGGGGCCTCAACCTTGGGGGGGGGCCTACCTGGAATCTGCCGGTGTCTTATGTGAGCCTTGGACAGGCAGATATCTAGGTTCAAATCCCCACTCAGCTATGAATTTCACTTGATGGGGCTTTGGGCAAGTTTGTTGTCCCCATTTCACAGAGTTGTTGGGGATAATATATACCAGCCCTCTGCCTAGAACAGCCCTTAGCTCCTTGCCAGAAGGATAAGATAAAAAAATGTAATAAAATGGCACCCTTCTAGTCACCAGCCTTTGTAAAAAAACAATTGATGAACTTAAGTTGTGTAACTTTGGCACACTGAGCCGTGTACAGTGGCTGCTTCCACCACCACCAACCCCTCCAGGTTTTTATTATTATTCAGCTGTCATGAAATGCCGGATATTGCAAAATGGCCTCTTATTAAAACACAGATGTGTCAGCTGGCTGGGCTATTCAGCGTGTTTCATACAGGGGAAAGTTGCTTTTTTGCTATCTCCCCCCCTTTTTTTTTTTTACACGCAAGTGATGGGCTGTTGGCAGACCCGCCAGCTATCAGCTCTGCACCTGGACAAACATACAAATGGAAAGGTTAAACAGAAGCCGGAAGTTAGTTGGGAGGGAAAGAATAAAAGGGGAAAGAAAAGCTGCTATTGAGAAAGGGGACATGATGAATGGTTTAAGTAGCAGGCACAGTGAAGAGCTGAGGCCCGTTCCTAATTAATGGAGGAGGGCCTGGCCGCCAAGCTGAGCCTTTGCTCTAGTGCCTTGGAACATTTTCCTACAGAATTCGGAGGGCAGTGGTTGTGCTTGTGTCAGCCAGGAAGAAGTTCTCTCGCTCTCTGGCACGTGGCTTTGAAAACGTGCCTCTCCTCGGATGCACTCTTGACTTGAGTGCTCTTTCTGGATGCCTGCACTTGGTTCAAATTCCACCTCTCTACTTCTGTCTACTTCATTCCCCTAAATCATGGGGTGGAAGGTGCTGCATGATGTAACTAGGCAGCGGGGGTGCGGTTTATAATCTCACGGGAGAAAGGGAGGCAGCTTCAACTCTCCCCTTCATGGCACAAAACCTCTCTACAGGTAGCCCAAACTTGTGTAAGACGAGGGCAAAGGCCCAGGCCAAACCATATAGCTCATCACATGGGAACACCCTTCTCTGCAGTGTGCTAGTTCAGACTGCGGTCAGTTTGTCGCATGACTGATTGCATACGTTTGCCTAGAAGGCCTGTTCCAGTTGCCATTGGGCCACAAATGTCTGGTGCAGGGTGGATATTACCGGTTTCGAAGGGGCTGGCAGTTTGTGTCGTCTGCATTTGTCCCACATCAGCCCTGGTAAACTCTCTTTGCAGGTTTTCAAAGCTGTTCAACTTGTAGTGACAAGTGAGGCAAAAGAAATGTACCTACAGAATCACAGAAAGCACATCCTCTCTCATACTGCTCCCACCTCTTAAAAAAAAAAAATTGGCCACGAGTTGTATTCAGCGTTAGTCCTGCTCAAAGTCAACCCCGTGAGTTGTATCCAGCCTAATTATACTCCAAGTAGACCCACTGAAATGATTAAACCTAAGATGGAAATGCCCATTAATTTGAGTGTATCTACTTGTGAGTGGGAGTCACTCTGGATATATGCCGTTGAAATTAATGGACATCATTAACTTAGATTCATTGATTTCAATGAATTTCTGCTCTGTCTTTGACTTAGTTAAATGCAACACCACTTAGGTCAGCCTAAGTTATGTCTGAGCGTTGCAAACATTTTTTGTGGGCAAGTAACTTTTCATGGGCTGAATTTGCAAGGTTGTCATTCTCAGAGTAATGGACTCTTTCACTCCTCAGATAGCTTTGGCTGGGGAGGGAAGCACTAAGATCCCAATTTCATAGCCACACTGACTTCATACTTCTAGACCAAGCAATTAAGTTGTAGAAATAGCTGCTTTCTTTACTGAGTTGTGCAGCTTTGGTGCCCCCCCCCCCGTTTTTTCCTCCTGAGTTGCATTTATGAGGGAAAGTTCAATGAGACCTTTCAAGGGGGTCCGTAGCAGCTTGTTTGCAGTTTAACAGCAGAAACATTACGGCGACGTTTTAATGTCACTTCTTGTGCAACGCCACTGCAATCAGAAGACACACAGGTTGAGAGTTGCCTTGTTGAGAAGGCGCTTTGGAAGCGGCAAGAAGAGCAGCTGGCTCTTCCAAAAAAGAGAAATGACGGGTAATTTGGAGAAAGAGGCAGACAGAAGTTGCCTCTGGAACTTGTTCGCCTGCCAGTGCAATGTAGCTGTGGGTTGCACTGTAATTCTAGGGCTGGACTGTTTCCTGAAGGCCTGCAACAGGAACCTTTATTTGATCAAAAGTTTCTTGGCTGTTTCCTAGATCATTAGGAGAAGGGCCATGGCACAGTGGTAGAGCATCTGCCTTGCATGCAAAAGGTCTCCAGGTCCAGTCCCTGGCATCCCCAGGTAGAGCTGGGCAAAGACCCCTGTCTGAGGCCCTAGAGAGTGGCAGCCATCCATCCTCGTTTATTTTTGTGCCACCTTTCCATAGGAAATTTTGCTGGAGGCATCTCAGAACATTGGGGGGAGGGGAATGACATAATTCACTAAGTTACAAAAAGGGCAGCAAAGTAGGGAGCAGCCTTTCAAAATTTGAAGGTGAGATCTGATAATAGTCAGATCAGACAACACTGAACAAGATAGATCGGTGGTCCTGTGTTTCTTGGAGTGGCACGTTCACAGCATGATAGATATATGGGGAGGCTTTTCTGGGCCACCCCAGAATCTGGGCCACCCCAAGGTCTGAATGAATCAGGCCTGGGGAATCCATGGCCCTCTAGAAGTTGCTGGACTCCCATCAACCCCAACCAGCATGACCAGTAGTGAAGAGTGATGGGAGTCCAGCAACAACTAGAGGACACCAGGGTCCCTACTCATGCTTTAAATTGACCCAGCAGCTCTTAAAATTATTCTTGTTCCCATGTAGCTTGTAAATTCTATCTAAGGGGTTATTGCTGTTTTTTCAACCTAGAGGGGAGCAGCTTGAACAGGTTGTGGTTAAGAGCATGTGCTGGGAAGAGATTTGGTGGAGCATAGTGGGCCAGAGACTTAATAGAAGGTTCCTGGAGTCTCTTATTTTGTAGTGCAAAAGTGGGACTAATAATACTGGCCTACTGTACAGGTTTGTTGTAAAGGCTACTACAACATAATTTACATGAGGCAGTTTATAAGTTGCCCTGAGACTTGTTTTTTCTTTTGAAATGGATGGTTCTGTTTTCAAATGTTCACAGTGGTACCTCGGGTTACAGACGCTTCAGGTTACAGACTCCGCTAACCCAGAAATATTACCTCAGGTTAAGAACTTTGCTTCAGGATGAGAACAGAAATCGTGCAATGGCGGCGCAGCAGCAGCAGGAGGAGGCCCCATTAGCTAAAGTGGTGCTTCAGGTTAAGAACAGTTTCAGGTTAAGAACGGACCTCCAGAACGAATTAAGTTCTTAACCCAAGGTACCACTGTATATGTTTTGTGTGTGTTAGTTGTTGTTAGCCTTGCATTGCCTTTGTGTTGGAAAAGTGAGGGTTGGGGAGAATAAGGAAAAGGCTTGAGTGAAGAAAGTGAGGCGAGGACCTCTTGGTAGTTGGGCCTTGCAGTCCTTCACAGATCGAGGCTTTGCACTTCTGTGCTGTTGCACAAGGCCAGCTAATCCCAGTGACCCTTGGGAGGAGAAGTTATCTGTGAAATGCTCCATCAGACACGCTGTTTTCCAAGCAAGCTAAAAAAGGGCATTTCTGTGCAAGTTTGTAGTTAGCGCAAGCCTCCAGAGCTCTCTGGGTACACTTGTTCAGAACACAGGCAGAGGGCTGTAGCTGCCGTGAAGCTGCCTCTCTTGAGTTTTCTGACTTCACATCCTCCTCCTCTGAGGCGTTGCCCTTACACGCTTAGGCCAAGCCCCTGGCTTGTTCTCAAGCCAACCCTTGTGCAGCTGCGTCATGGATCTGTACGGAAAACAATAAACATCTGTTCTGTCTGAAATGTGTTGTGCAGGTCAGTGAACAAACATAAGCAGCCTAGGAAAGAGCTGCTCCTTATTTTTGCTAAACATATCCTACAAGAACTCACAGTGGGACTTAGCTCTCGACAGTTTCTCCTCCCTACTGCAAGTCATGTTCCTTTATATTCTGGCTGGATTTCCTCACCGCAGGACATAGAAAAGAAAAGGTTCTGCAAATTCTTTGACATAATACCTTGTGTCCAAACACAGTACAATGGTACCTCAGGTTAAGTACTTAATTCGTTCCGGAGGTCTGTTCTTAACCTGAAACTGTTCTTAACCTGAAGCACCACTTTAGCTAATGGGGCCTCCTGCTGCCGCCACGCCGTCGGAGCACGATTTCTGTTCTCATCCTGAAGCAAAGTTCTTAACCTGAAGCACTATTTCTGGGTTAGCAGAGTCTGTAACCTGAAGCGTATGTAACCTGAAGTGTATGTAACCCGAGGTACCACTGTACAGGAATAAGGCAATACCAGACCTTGAGGAGTTGTCAAGAGTCTCTGATGAAGTATATGCAAATGGTTACCAGGTGAGGTTGGGTGAGGGAGCAGGTTCCCCTTAAATTCAGCAGCATCCTGTCCCATCCAACTGAATTGTTAAAGAATTTCGGGCTAGCAAAACACTCTCAACCATTGTCCACTCTTTAACTGAGGACAGAAAGTATTTTTGTTTAGGCATAGCTCAGTTGGAGTGTGGTGCCAATAATGACAAGGTTGCAGGTTCAATCACTAGGTGATCCTCAGGGTCCTTTCCAACTCTGTGATTCTGTGTGTTTTAATCTGTTGTTAGCTTATTGTGGGTTGCTGTATTTTAGTGTTCTAAATAGTTGCTTTTAACTGTTTTTGCTCATAACATTATTGTATTATTCTTTTAGTAAACTGCTTTGAGGTGTTTTACAGTCAAGCGGTATATAAATCTTGTGAAATAAATAAGATACGTGGGTCTGGGTGAGAGGCAACTGCTTCCTGATTTCTTGAATCCAGGCAATTTTTGCTAATGTTGCCCTGAAGGAGCAAGGTGAGAGAGGTGGTGTGAGTCTGGATGCTAATGCAATCTGGACACCAATGTACCAGCACCTCAGGACTGTGGGTGTGTCTTTTGCAAAGCACATATCCCAGTTTCTTCTCCAGCCAATCTGGGCACCAACATTCCTGTGAAATGAAATAAGTTCTGCCTCAGGATTCAGGTATGACTTCCCAAGTTTGTTCAGTTTTGTGGGTTTTAAGGAATAAGGCTTCAATCCTTAGCATGCTTACTTTTGAAAGCTGACTCCACCAACATCAGCATCACCGACTTGAGAGAAAATAGGTTGAAGCAGTGATAGCAACTGAGATATGAAAGTTAGGAACTAAATGGCGCCTTAAACCAAGGTTATGGGTGCAACAACGGAGTGTCTAGGCGCGCTTTTTAAATAACAAGACTACAGAATTGAAAATGAATGAGCTGCAGCTAAAATATTGTGTTCATTTTACACATGGTCTAGTCTTTCCCTGCCCACCCCCCTAATATTCTTAAGAGGGTCTCTTCTCCAGTTTTCAGAGAATAGCTGGAAGTGGGGCGGCAGAAAACGGTCCTCCTTTCCTTCCACTTTGCAGTTTTAATCTGAAATCTTAGGCGCAGTACTGCACTCAGAGCTCAGAAACTGCTTGCACTAATGAAATTCCCTGTCGCAAAATGCGCCTAGAGCAATGTGAGTTTTGAACACAGGGTTGAAGGTAGAATAGTGAAATACATTGCCCCCCAAACCTCAAGTAACACCCCCCCATCGAGTACCTGTCCATCCTTAGACACAAACTGCAGCAGAATTGAGCAAGGATAGTGGCACCCGGGCTCCCTGTGGTTTGCATGAATGACTTGGAGAAGCATTTTGAATGAACAAATGGAATGGAAACAGCACTGATTTGCTACTTGGAATAAGTGTTTGTTATGACAAGTGTAATCTAGTTTTAATTAGCAAGATGCTTCATGGTGTGCTCCTCAGTGTTCTGTAGTCATTCCCCACCCCCACCCCCCAAACTAATGAAGTTTTTAGTAACTCGCAGCTTTGTTCAAGCACTGCTGAATTTATAAAGAATAGAGATTAATGAGACTCTCTTGCCTTAATGCTAAAGCAAACTTGAGCCCTGCTTAAGACGCAATTAGGATAGTGTTTAACTTCGTATTTTAAAACCAGATGGCGGAGATGGAAGAAGCCAGCCCCTGTGTTTTACATCTCCTTTGCAGAGCTAAGGGAGGGGAAAGGGATCCCTCATTTAAATTAATTGGATTTGACACAACAGAAAATACTTCATGCTGTGGAGGAGGCAGTGCCTGAAGTCCCAGCTCCTTTTTTAAAAATAAACATCTCAATTTCAAAAGCTCGATTGTGCTTGATAATTCCCATCCTCCAAATAAAACCTATGAAATATAAGGGTGGTGGAGGCTTTTTCTCCCCTATTTGGCAGCCATTACATGCCTCCCATGCAAAAAACAAAAACCAAAAAACCCTCACAAAAGCATTTTTCTCTTTAACAGCCCTTTCCCTGAGCTCAGAAATGGATTTCCCTCCAGCCTCTGTCATTCAATTATCACCTCGGGAAATGCACAGATATAACTGATGATCCCTTTAAAACAGCCTGCAGTGTTCCACACACCCCTCCCAATCCTTCTCGTCTTGTCTCGCTCCCATCATTAAATGTAACACTGCCGCCGTACATTATATAGGGTGACCCTGACGGCTGTCACTTTGATGCTGTGCAGAGATAATAAGATTGCACATGTAATGAAGGGCAGATAAATAGGAAAATGTTTACGGGATGGAGCATGGTGGGGTTTGAACAGCTTTATGGTTTTCTTGTTCCCCCTTCGCTCTGGCTCCCTCCCTTTGCAAGCCCAGAATTGTGGTTGTGGTGGGTGGGGCAGAGAGAGAGAGTGAATGAAGAAGATAGCAGGCTTGGGAGGCCAAATGACAGTGCTATCCTAATCCCCCCCCCCAAAAAAAATAATCCTGACATAAAGCATCCAGCTTCCTCTAAATTGAGAAGCCAACAGTGGGGTCATAGCAAATACATTGTCAATAGCCTAGCACTGTAGTGTTGGTTTTTTGGAAGAGGAAAAAAGTGTGGCATACCAGTACCAACTTACAATGGACAGTTATTCAAGGCTGCTAACCTGATTCAAAATCATCTAAAGCTTGTGATCCTTAGGTTGCATACCAAGCAGCCAAATCACTTTTAGACTGGGATTCTGAGTAGCCTTCTTTAGTGTTGGGCCTCCAAGAGTGAGTTTGCATAATCCGAAGACTCAACTGGGCTTGCTTCCCTCATCTGTATTTTGTGTCTCTCTTTGAAATGGGCATTGTAAAGCAGGTTTTAAAAAACAGAAATCCCTGCTTATAGCTTGGATCAGGCTTCTTTCTTTCTTTCTCTCTGCTATGTGTGTGTTTTAAATATCTTGTCATATGGTTGCTCGTTTTCTTTTATTTTTGGCTTGCTTCTTTGTGCTTGTTTGTGTGTAAATATATATTTAGCACCCATGGAACTGGAGGGGAGTGTTGCCTGCCTCCCCTCTAGATAATTTTGGCAAGCATCAATGTGATGGTTTTATGAACTTTCATTTGCTCTTTTCCTTCTCCCTTTCCCCTACTCTCATTATAAGCAAATTAGTACTGTGAAATCTGTGTTTTTCCAGTAAGTACCACATTCTTTGCCCCAGAAAGACTAGAGTTGAGCTCTGACCCACCCCTGAATAAAATAAGGCCCCAAACTCTCCTCATGGCCCTACCTGTGATTTCCCAATAATCCAGCTTGTCATCCTGTTCCTTGAGGAGAATCCAAATTTATAGGCTACAGAAGAACAGTCCCTCTGTTTCCCATTCAGAGGATGATGATGGATGGTTCAGATCCAAAGCTACAGATTTTGCTGCCAAACCACATGAATCAGAGAGTCACCAGTGCGGTAAGCATGGGTGCCGTGGTGCTCTTTGGGTATTCCACTGGTGCCTGCAAAGCCACTGAGATCACCTTCCTCACCTGCCCCTTTAGTGTTGTGAGGCAGTGAGAGGGTAGTTACCTCCCCCCCCCCTGAAAAGTACATAGAAATGAAAGAGGAAGTTGGAAGAGTGACACTCTCTCCCACTTCCTCTTCCAACTCTTTGTGCTCTTCAAGGCTAATATTAATTCTATTGGATCTGGTCTTTACACAGATCCCTTGGAAAAGCAAAGTGTGCACACATGGATTCTCTCCCTCTGTGTCTCATCCAGGAGAAGGAAATAACCATAGAGGATGGCATCTATAGGACTCATTCAGAAATCCAAATGAGACCACAGATGCCATAACTAGTCTGAGAACGAGTTGCATGTGTTGACTGTGTTCACACATCAAAGTAAGCCAGAAATCCTGGTTTAATCACATGCTGTATGGGAGTGAGCAAGGCCCCCTTCTCAGCCCCTTGGCTTCCCCCTTCCTGTGAGCAACTGAAGAAGCCAGGATTAAGCACTTAACCATAACTCCCCATTACATGCGAACCCAGAAACTACGCTTAACAGTTTCAAAAAAGGAAAAGCCAGAATATGGAGCCATGGTTTAAATATCCTGGCTTGTTTGGTGGAAGCTGCAAACCATGGTTTCAAGGTTCACACATAAGATTAAGCTAAAACTTGAGTGCTGAATCTTGGCTTGTTTGTCCACTTGCTCAAAAGGTGAAGGAAAGCAGCTAGGAAGGGGCTGCACAAACACATGTGCATATCGTGGTTTTTTTAAAGCCAGGATTTTTGCCTTTCTGTGATGGCTGTTCACAAAACACAAGTTTTCAGTATACAAGTCCCTGCTCAAAACTTTCCATTTCCATAGGAGAGAAATGGGCTGGTTTTTCTTTTGTTTATTTGGATACCACCTTCTTGAGTGCAGGCAGGCAAGTGATGATGAATGCTGGTTTAAGAACATGACACCCTCATCTCCAGATAGGACTGGGAAAGACACCTTCATGAAATGCTGGAAAGCCATGGCCAGTCAATGTTATATCTATATGGTACAGAGCTAGGTGGAGAACTTCATTGAGACAGCTTCACACGTTCATAGATCAACACATGTGAACCATACCAGTTCATAAAGGACAAGGCAAGATTGGACACTGAAACATCATTGATTGCAGGTTCTGCTAGAACCTAGGAGGGGAATAGAAGAGGAGCTTCAAAACTGCAGATAGTTTGTTGGCCTGTTTTTACAAATCTTCACTATGTCCCCTTCTGAAAGCCAAACTATAAATCCTTTGGACATGCACACAATCCCATCTCCTAGTCCACAAACTGACTGTGTGAAATGGCTTTGGGTGGAAGGACTTGCTTCTGCACAGGCAAAGGAAAAAACTGTGACCCTGTTGCTTCACCCTGTGGAATCCTTTAATGATGGATGGAATTCCAAGTGAGATGGTTGATTCTTTGACCACGCACCCCTTTGGTCACTACTATCAGCACCCTTTATGTGTCTCCCGCTGAATACTGAATTGACAAATATGATAGGATTAAAGGGGTGGAGTTCCTTCCCTCTTCTAGGTGGAATTTGGCACACACAAAATGAAACAACTTGAGATCATAGTGGTGTTCACACAAGGTGTGTGTGTGCGTGCGCATGCGTGCATATGTGGGTTGCCACTCACTTGGCATCCGGGTTGCTGACAACCACACGTAAGAGCGAGTGCCCAAATAGGTGCCAGAGAATTGAGTTAAACATGACATCAAGGACACAAAACGCACATGGGTAACACTTTACAGCAAGCTACAGTGTTGGGTTGGAATAACGACAGACGAGTAGCAGGTGTCATGTGAGAGAGGCGTCTGCCGGGGCGAGCCCCAGGAACTCTCTTTTATTGAATATTACAAACATTGCCACAGGTGTGCTTGTGGCTGATTGGTTGATACAAACACAAAGCAACTTGTTGCTGATTGGTTAACATAAGTACAAGGCGGGAATTACATGTGATCATTAATCATGAGCAGCTGTGACAAATCCCGGCAAGTGAGTCAAGCCACATATTGTAGGGGGCAGGAGAAAGTGTTAAATTAGGGTTACTAGCAAGTCTGACCATGAGAAGTTGATGACTCCAGATGTAGCAGTCAGATCCTGAGTATTGAAGGAAAAGCTTCATCTCGTTAATTATCCCACTTATTTATTTTTAAACAAGGGGTAGTAAGTTGAGCCTTATCAGGCATTTGGGTTTGAATGAGAAATGAAGTATAATAATCTTGAGCTGTCTTCTAAGAATAGCGGAAAGAGAATCCTTTGAGAAAGCTGTAATTTTAACATTTCCCACGTATACGTTTTATAGCGTGTTCTAAGATTGTGACATTTAGGAGGAATGCCCTAGGAAGTCATTTTGCCTCGGGTGGGGGAGGGGATTTTTTAATCATGTGTTCTTATAATGCTGCAGGAAATCTTAATTGTTTCTTTAAATGCCTCTTTTTATACTCCTAGTAAGATATTTCTGGGGATGTGCGGAGTCCCCACAGACCCAGGGTGGACATTAATCAGCCCTGCTGTGCAATCTGCTGAGACTTGCTGCTTAATTAGAACAGGCACAAAACTATTTGTCACCACTGACAGGCGCTCGTGGGTGAAGGAAAAAGTGGGGATAACGCTCAGGACCATCACCCCTTAATGAAACGAGGCTGAAGCTGCCACTGAAAGAGCACAAATTGGTTTATAAAGTTGGTTGCCCTTTGACTTCCTCCATTCTTCTTCCTTGGGCCTGCAAGGCAGTTTGCTAAATCCAGAGGAGGCCTGGCCAACTTGTTGACCTGCCAAGCCAAGCACGGCCATCACCTATGCATCACAACCCACCAGGAACTGGATAAATCTCCTGTTCTGGCCATGATACCTGATGGCTATGTTCTGTCCCCATTGCATCTGAATATCAAGTGGCAGGGAAGAGTGTCATTCTGCTCAGGTCTTGTGGTCTTCCCACGGGTATCTCTTTGGCCACTGTGAGGTCTACAGGGGTGCTTGGCCTGAAGGCCCCATTAACCTGAAAGTTAGCTTTCAAGGTTTTGTTTTGGGTGAGGCAGCAGCTGTCCCCACGGCAATGTGGTTTGATCTGAAGTTCTTTAAGAAGACCTCATATCTGCAGAACTGTAACTGAAAGACAGAATAGGCTTCCTTAATATCCATTACTAGATTCAGTTTTTCCCCAGGAAATTGCCAACCTTGCTCGCTGCAGTCACACAGCTCTCAAACTTCAATCTTCAGAGTTTATTAACCAAGGTAGTCTTTATTTACTATGAATGTTGATGGGTTTCTCTCCCGGTTTGGAGAGAAAGAAAGAGAATGCTCAATAAATGCAGAGGATATCTGCAGAACAATTTAAACGGGTGGGGAAAGAGCTGCTTCCTTGGTCGATTTTTCCTGCCTTGGAGAGCCCTCCTCATCCCAAGCCAGACCCAGATTCTTCCCGCCAGACGTATGATTTTTACTGATAGGAGCAAATAAATGCAGAAGCTTTTATTCCAGTTCATTCCAGAAAGTCAGTGGTCTCCTCTTCCCTCTTTTAACTTGAACCATGATGCTTCTGGTATCATCCAGCAGCAATCACTATATCCATTGACTGGTTGCTGAGTCTTATTACGGCTGCGCATTGCATCTCAACCTCTCTCTGCTTTTCTTCCCCTCCTCCTCTTGGTAGAGTTATGCCCTCGGGAAATTAAAGAGCAATTATTAGGGACTTGTTTGCTCTGTGATGCCATAAGAGGTACTTGAAAGGTAAGCTGATGCATTCACGTGGCGGGCTGTGTGTGTGTGTGTGTGTGTGTGTGTGATTCTTCCGTTCCAGCCCCTTAGATTCCGTAGCACACACTGTTAATCCTGTGTTTACCTAAGGCAAGACTTGAAACATAAACGCACCAGCACAGCTTGTACTGTGTATTTTCCATTTGAGAAACCACCGATAAGGATAAGGAGGTGCAAGAAAGCAAGGCAGGCAACACTTAAAGCCGAGAATTGCTCAAGGTGGAGTAGTTTTATTAATAACCCCCCCCCCAAAAAAAAAACAACCCCCGCTTGGCCCTGCATTTCATTGTTCCAGGCAAATTACAAGATGCACTTAAAAACAGAAAATGGAGGTGGACAAAAACCAGAAGCCTTTTAGCACCTTAAAGACCCACAAACATTGCACCTGTTTGGAGGATTATAATGTTCTGTTTACGCTTTTGTAGGCCGCCTCAAGCAGAGGGGTGGCATTAAAATGTTTCATATCTAATTTAGTCACAGAGAACCGAAGAAGTGAATCCTACACCCTTATCATGAAAAATAGGGGCTGAATTAAGCAAATGTTGCATCTGCTGTAGAACAGCACCCCCTTGGGGAAGGTCTACAGCTAGCTGAATAGATTTGATCCCTGGCACCTCCAGATGGGCTGGAAAATGCATCTGCCTGGAGCAGTGCCTGGGATGTGGGGACGAGTTACGATATAGTGTTGTGTTTGTACATGTTTTGACATCTTTAGTGCTGAGCCTTTCCTTGTTGTTGTAGGTCTCAGTCCAAGGTGTTTTATTTTCTTTCTTGATGTGATGCCATTGAGACCAGCAAGGGGTTGTTTGCAAAAGGGCCTTCAAACAGCCCTGCATTGGACTTTTGCTGTGCTTGTGTTCCCATCTGGAGAATTAACCTGCACAGCCAAAACACATTCAAACCTGATGTCATCTACCTGTTGAAGTGGCACCACTTGATTGGCAGGTAGACATTGTTTCTTTAAAAAAAGAAAATGGCCTCACTGGCTTCATCCTCTAGCAGGCCGCATCCTCTATAATCGAGCACGCATCATCATCCTAGATACTGCCTTACCATACAGAAGCATAATCTCTCACCACATGAAATACTTGCTCTTTCTACTTATGAAATGGGATATTGACCAGCTGTGATGATCAGCTGGGTTGTTTTTTTGTGGCCCTGTCTCTTATTTTAGAGCTCAGAAAATGAGGTTCATTTTTGTCGACATTGCCACCCTGTGTCACAAGGCCATCACTGCATAGTGTGCGACAAGGGCGGCCTATGCTCACTTTTCATGTCACAGGGACCTCATGGGATGTGGTGGATGGCACCAAACAGCAAGTCCCGCTCACCTGTAGCAGGGTTCTAAGATTGGGCAATGGCCAAGGTCTCATGGCAGAAATCGCCAGGGCATGTGGGGGATCATTTAGTGCAGGAGAGGGGAACTCCTAACTCCAGTAGACGTTGTTGGACTCCCAACTCCCATCTGCTCCAACAGCATTTGGAGGATCACAAGTTCTCCAGCCCAGATTTAGTGGCATCTGTGAAGCGCTGGGGCTGCATGCTCCATTGCTGACTCCTTGGTCCACCATCCCTACCCATTTTCCCCAAAGCTGCAGAGAGCTCCCAAGTTGGCCCATTAATCACAGCATAAAGGGGAGGGCATTGGGACAGAATCTGAACAAAAGGTGGAACAGAGTCATGATTGGGAGAAACTTTTGCGGTTGGTAGGCCTTTCCCATCACAATGGAAGAGGGCTGGAGAGCATATTCCAATCTGAGTATCAGCCCTTCTGCTCCATGGCAAGATGGCTAGGATGAAATCGGAACAAAATCACACTTGATGCTGAGGCTTATTCACAAGTGACTTTGATGTATTTCTTGCCTGGGAACACTCAGTCACTGCCATGAAAATGTTTAAAAAAGAAAAGAAAAAAAGACGAAAGGTAAGCTGGCTTGACTGGGAGCATATTTTGGAGCTAGAAAAACTGTGCTGAACACAAAGGTTCATTGTGCAATTTTGGTCTCTCTTCAGTCCTGGAACCGGGTGTCAAATCATCCTGTCTTGTCTTGCTAGCCACAGTTGCAGCACAGAGATAGCAAGAAATAGGCAACGAAGGCTCCTTCTATGTGAGATCAGCACAGAACAAAAATGGCCTTTGCAAGGCTTGTCCATGCCTGTTCCTGTGTTGGCTTGTGGGCAGGAAAAAAAAACAACCCATACACTGACACTGGCTAATTTGCAAAGCAGCCCTTTTTATAAAGGGCCCTTTTGATCAATGATTGCCGGTGTTAATGTTTCAGTAGGCTATTGATTTCTGCAGCTGCTTTTTGTTCCCTGAATTTATGCACGATGGATGGGCTTTCAGTGGCGTGCACACACTATGCATGTTTGATTAAAGTTCAATTGACTTAGACTCTCCCTCGCAGTGAAGCCGGGAGCTGTTTTGCCTCCCCTGTTTGGAGAGCCAAAGCTTTCTCAGCTTGTCCTTTTGTTTGTGCTCAAGCTCCTGCCACCCAGGCAGTCACCAATATGCTGCTGCTAATCTTCTCCGATTCACTTCACTCCTGCATTTAATTCCTTTGCTAGACATGATAGCCTTTGATAGGAGAGGCCACTAGGAAAGCCTGGGGTGGGATTTGTGTGCCTCTGAGCCTGCTGGCAGAGGTTTCTAATGTGCGCATAATGCGTTTGTGTGTATTTAGGGTTTCGGAGATGGATCGAGGGTTGTTCTCACAATTCACAAACTTGGGTTTTCAGAGAGGTAATCCTAATAATCATTCATTAAGTGTTTTTATTCTAGATTTTCATGCTGACCTTGCAGGGTGACTTGTTCAGAAATGTGTGTAATACATGCATTTATTACCTTATAACTGTCTCAAGGCAATTTACATATCAGATAATTTAAAAAAGGTAAAGGACCCCTGACAGTTAAGTCCAGTTGTGAACGACTCACTTTACAGGCCGAGGGAGCCAATGTTTGTCTGCAGGCAGTTTTTCCGGGTCATGTGGCCAGCATGACTAAGCCACTTCTGGCAAAACCAGAGCAGCGCACGGAAGCGCCATTTACCTTCCCACAGGAGCAGTAGCTATTTATCTACTTGCACGTTGACGTGCTTTTGAACTGCTAGGTTGGCAGAGCTGGGACTGAGCAACGGAAGCTCACCCCCATCGCAGGGATTCGAACTGTCGACCTTCCAATCGGCAAGCCCTAGGCTCAGTGGTTTAGACCACAGCGCCACCCGCGTCCCATCAGATAGTTAGGCACTGTTAAAAACGCAAAAACAACAATACATTTAAAATAAGCCTTGGAAGTTTCAAGTATGTGTTCGTGACCCTATGTAGCGTGTTCACAAGAACTCTATGGGTTTCAAAGAGTATCACTCTCACAGTTCCCCAAATTTACATTATCGCCTTGGAAGGTGGTAGACTTTCTTCCACTGGAGATTTTTAACAGAGGTTGGATGGCCATCTGCCAAGGATTCTTTAACTGTGATTGCTGCTTTGCAGGGGGCTGGACTAGATAACCTGTGGAGTCCTTTCCAACACTACAGTTCTGTAATTGTAGGTCAGCCTAATCTTCATTAAGGGCTTTTATCATTCCAGCTTTTGCTTGATAATTGGGGGGGGGGCTTATCCACACATGCATGTAACACATCACTCAATGACATAACACCTGCTGGCAGGCACTCAAAGAATGTGTGAAGGTTGGCATCCTCAGCCCCACTTGTTCCACCTCAGCTTTCCCAGATGTCACATATGCAGTCATGGGGCACCAACTGGCAGTGGCGGACTAGGAAAAAGATCTTCGGATTGTTCTTGGTAGCAGATGAAAATGTCAACCCAACATGCAGCAGGTGTCAAAGAGTCTGTTAGGAAAGGGATTAAAAGTAAAACCTACTGATACCTTGGAATCTGTGGTGCAGGGTATGGAGAAAATAGAGAGAACTTTTCCTCCCACCCTCCTAATTCCAATGCTCATTGGGACTGTCCAATGAAGGCGGACTGCAGGGAGATTCAGGACAGGCAACAGAAAGTTTTTCACACAGTGCATAGTTAAACTATGGAATTTGCTACCGCAGAATGTAGTAATAGTACATACAACGTAGACAGATTTAAATGGAGCCACTAATCATGATAGCTGTATCCTGTCTCCACTGTTTGAGACATTATGCCTCTGAATACTGGTTCCATGGGTATCACCGGTGCAGAGAGTCCTGCTATCTCACTCAGGGCCTGCTTGTGGGCTTCCCAGGGGCATCTAGTTAGCCATTTTGAGAAAAGTCCCGTTCAGGTGCTCAATGAACATGCGAGGGCATAAAATGTGTTGTGGGCACAGAGTTACGCACACTGTTCCCGCCACCAGTATCTCCATCCTCTCTACTTTCCCACGTTGAGCAGGAACATAACATAAGCATTTAAGAGCCTGGCTGCTGTTTTTAAAATATTGTGAGAATACAGGGTGATAAAAGTTGCAGGCTTGTAAGGAATCATGGAGGTGGGGGGTAAACAATAGCGAAATCCACCCCAGTCTCTCTCCTCCTCCCCAAAATAGCACAGTAACATGATCTAGGCCAAACAGATCAAGATTCATACTCATCGGGGCCATATATAGGACCATTGTCTCAGGGCACCCATCTCCAGACCATCCCAGATACAGTTAAGTTGTTGGGGGCTTCATCAGGCCGATCTTCCCTGCCCCAGCCAGCCACCCTGCTTTTGCTGCTTTTCTGCAAATGACGCCCTGAAAATTCCATGATTCAGCTCCTTCAAGAGCTCAGTTGTATGCGGATTTGTTTTACCTTGTGTTCAAGGGCTGCTTGTCAGTAATATCCATACTTTATGTATATAAACATTAAGCATTGTGCTTTTAGATATGAGTGGTATGCCAAGACTGACAGCTTTAAAGGTGGTTGTTTTTTGTGTGTGTGGTTTTTTGCACATTGGTTGGTTACAGTGGACAGTCATCAGCAGGTTTCAAGGAAACTGAATTATCTGGATGCCCTTCTTACATTTTCTAGTTACTGTATTAACAGCCATAGTGTCTGCTTCAATTTCACACATTGCCCTGGGGAACATATGTACACAGTGATGCACAGCACAGTAGCTTAGAGACTGACTCTGGAGGTCTCTGGTTTCGATCTCACCGATGCAACAAACTCACTCTTTAAATCTCAGCCTCAGCATCCCTACCAGCTTACCTTACAGGGTTGTTGTCAGGATCCCAAGTAGATAATGAAGACCTTTGAAAACTTTAAAATGCTTTGCAAATGTATAGCTGCAATATAGGGTTGCATCTAAGTTCAGCTCAGAGTAGACCCATTGAAATTAATATTTCTTAAGTTAGTAATGGAGATTAATTTCAGTGGGTTTACTCTGAGTAGGACTGACATTGGCTACCACTGACAGTTAGTGTTTGCCTTGTAAAAATGCACAATCTCCAATCTGTAGAATCCCTTGTTCGTAATGCTGTGCCGTACACAGTCTCCATACCTACCTATAAATGTTCATGCCTATTTTCCATTCTGCTTGCTTACGTAGTCACAGCTAGCGCGCACACACACACTCATAGGAAACGGAGTCAGACCTCTGATCTATCTAGCTCAGCATTGCCTGCACTGACTGGCAGCGGCTCTCCAAGGTTTCAGGCCAGGGTCTCTCCCAGCCCTACTGTTGCCGTTGGGGACAGAACCTGGGACCTTCTACATGCAAAGCAGTTGCTCTGCCACTGAGCTGTGGCCCTTCCCCTACACACACGCGTGGACACACAGGCTCCTTTGGGTCAGTAGGCGCCAAGAGTTTATGTAAGACACAGAACAAGGCTGAATTCTTTCCAAAATCAAATGCTTCCCTGTTGTTTATCCACGGCTCCTGGTGTCACATTTCTCGTCTTCCAAAAGCCTGAAGCCATGTTGCCAACCCCTCGCAGGAGCTTTCCAGGTTCACATTTCCACTTAGCGGTACCGCTGCTGGCCTTCCGCCTGTGGCTGGGAGTTTCACTCGTGCAAAGACCCGCAAGACGTGACCCAGGGAGCATAACGGGTGGAGGTTTATAGGAATTTTTAGATCGCATATAGGTTCAAAGAGGGACCTCCCCCCGCCGCCGCTGCTGCCGCCTTCTCTTGTGGGCAATTGAGGTGCATTTGTTCTGAGGCTGACTTTCAAGAGGCTTCCTTAGAACACCTCCCGTTCCCTTTGCAACTTGAAAGAGGCAGCGCCTTTTACCCTTGAGGCAGACAAGCCGCTCGGAAATGATGGGGTTTCAAAGCAAAGCGAAAGGAGATTAAAACCACACACTGCGCTTTAACTTGACATTACATCTGCTAGTTTGAATATCATCTACTCCAGTTTTTGAACGTAAGCCAGCTTCATTACGCTGCGGAATTATCACAGACTTCTCTTGGCATGCGCTTTTACTGCCTAATTATCTTAACGTGGCTGTATATATTCAGATTAGAAAAGAATAGATTGCTTTAATACAGTTTCGGGTGCTGTGGCTGTAGCCTTGTCTTTAATATGTTTTAATCTCAGGTGTGTTCCCCCTGCCCGCCCGCCCCAGCCACGAGTCTTAGGGTGGCTTATTTTTTAATATCCATATATAGCATAAAGCTGTGTGTTCCTCCCTTTTGTGATGGTAATGCCCTCCAATACCAAACAGTAAAATCTAAGTAGCAGCTTGAAAAAGGAAAAGAAGCATGACTACCTTGTATAATATCATTTGGGGCAGGGGCCTATGCCAAGTCTTCTAATTTGCCATCCCAGCCCCAGAAACTAGGCACTGTTCTTCAGAGACTTCCTTGGACGATCAATTTTTTTAAAATAAAAAAATCTTTATTGTCTTTCTTTCACTTCAGATGGCTCTCCAAAGTGGCTTACATAAAACAATGAAATATAATTGCATTAGGGCTGCTTCTTCCACCTCTTACACACCAGTGGCATCTAGCTCACAGCTGGTTTTAACTTTGCAGACCCCTCTTAGGTTGACTCTTGTGGTTTTCGGCAGGCTGTAACAACCTTGTGCTCCTTTTACAATATCCTTTGGCAGCATGGTTCTTCCCCATGCAACCTGCCCTCTCCACCGTGCTGGGTTGCTGCCACGGTTGGTCTTGTGTAGAAGCATCTTGATGTGGCGAGAGCAACCGGAGTGTGCAGATTCCCCTTGCAGAGACGGTGATGCTATTTGCCTCATTTATCTGTTACCTTAGCAAGAAAGCAGTGATATCATTAGCGCCCACTGGGGACAGGAGTGCTCCGTGGCCACCTGCCCCTTGAAAGCAGCTGTGCTTCAGTTCTCCAACACACTCCAGCCACCCCTTTGGGGGAAGCAGCATAGCTCGGAGGTGAAGCACCTGCTTCTGCTTGCAGACAGGTACCAGGTTCATTCCCCAACATCTCTAGCCGTGAGGATCAGATATGTGGTCGTGGGAATGGCCTCTCCCTGAAGGAGCTGGTGTCAGCTCCCCTCAGCCCCAGCCCAAAACCAGGCTGGCAAAGGCATTGCAAGATTAAGTGGGGAAATAGTCTGGCCTGGTATTAAGTCAGCTTCTTGGATCATCTGTTTCCCATTTCAGGGTTGTGTCCGGCTAAGTTCTGCTCCACATTCATTGAAGTTAATGAACCTAAGTTAGTCGTGGCCTTTCATTTCGGTGGGTGTGCTCTAGAGTAGGGCTAGCATCAGATGCAACCCACCGATAAATGAACCCCAAACCCCTGCACTTTTTCTCTCTTCCTGGGTCATTTAAACATATGAACTGCTTTGCCAGGTAAGATTAAATCTGCTTGCCCATCTCTCTGTTCCCAGAATTGGTGGTCCAGATGTCTCTGGGAAGCCCGCATGCTGCTCTGACAAACCTTGTGATTCTTTCTCCTTTTCCAGGGAGAATTGATCACCTTCTATTACTACTGGAAGAAAACCCCCGAAGCGGCCAGTTCCCGGGCTCACCGCAGGCATCGGAGGCAAGCCGTGTTCCGGAGAATTAAAACCCGAACGGCTTCCACTCCAGTGAATGCTCCCTCCAGGCCCCCCTCCAGCGAATTCTGTAAGTAGCAGGCTTAAAAGCAACACATTTGTCTCTTGTTTAGATGCATGGGGCTAAAACAGAAGGTAATGGCTCTTTGCCTATGACCGAACGCAGCCGGGGAAATGGAGTTCAAGCCCTCGGCTGCGCTCGCCCTCTCAGTTCATTATCCCTGCGGATGGCAGGTGCCTGGGATCAGCAAGCGATTGGTTTTGTGCTGCGCGGGAGCAAGCTCAGGCAATAAGCTGCTGGGGAAATAATAGGCGAAGCTTCACCTTGGCTATCGAGGCGATTATGTTTGCCCCGATTTGCATGGGACCGTTGCACTTAACTCCAGTTCTATCATTTGCAACATAGAACAAAGGCCCCACGTTCAGAACCCCAGAGAACCAGCCACAGTCTGTGTGGCATGGACATGCAAATGCATTGCTCCTGCAGAACAGCCACTGCTACAGGTGCCACGTAATTCCCGTTTCCCCTCACACACACCCCAGCCAGTATAGTCAATGGTCAGGGATGATGGGAGTTGTGGTTCAGCGACATTTGGAGGGCCACGGGTTCCTCACTCCTGTGTTTTGGTTGAAAATGGGGAAACACTTTGTGCATCTGATCAAATGGGCCACAGCCCACAAAAGCTTCTTTTGTGGCATAAAAAATCCCTTAGCTCTTTCTTTCTTTTAATAAAAATTATACACCTCTTGACTGTAAAAAAAACCCCTCAAAGTGGAATAAAGCAAAAAAATTATAGGCAAAACCAATATTTGAAACATTCAAAAGATTAAAATTGGTGGCAAATTAAAACATTCATCGATATTCTACATAGCTGGGTAGCCTTGTCTAACAAAAATGCATTTAGGAGGCACCGAGGAGAGTGCAGCGAAGGGGCCTGTCTGCTGTCAATAGGCAGGGAGTTCCAAAGTGTAGGTGCTGCCACGTAAAAATACCTATTCGTTATAATTGCAGAACAGGTATTCCAACAGCCTATTGTGGGGAAACGCAGGTTCTCCAACTGTGGTTTAGGGATAAAATGTCTGAGCAGGGATGAGGAACCTGTGGCCCTCCAGTTGTCCCTAGATTACAGCTCCCCTATTCTCTGACCAGGGACGCAGGTGGCGCTGTGGGTAAAAGCCTCAGCGCCTAGGGCTTGCCGATCGAAAGGTCGGCGGTTCGAATCCCTGCGGCGGGGTGCGCTCCCGTCGTTCGGTCCCAGCGCCTGCCAACCTAGCAGTTCGAAAGCACCTCCGGGTGCAAGTAGATAAATAGGGACCGCTTACCAGCAGGAAGGTAAACGGCGTTTCCGTGTGCGGCTCTGCTTCGCCAGAGCAGCGATGTCACGCTGGCCACGTGACCCGGAAGTGTCTTCGGACAGCGCTGGCCCACGGCCTCTTGAGTGAGATGGGCGCACAACCCTAGAGTCTGGCAAGACTGGCCCGTACGGGCAGGGGTACCTTTACCTTTACCTATTCTCTGACCACTGATCCTGCTGGTGGGGAGGGTGGGAGTTGGGAGTCAAGCATCATTGCTTGATTCAACTTTGCATCAGCTTATTTATCTGGTTCCATCTGTGCAGGGTGCGGGTAGGGCCGCTCCCTGCCTCAACGGGATTTTACAGTCTTGAATAGACACACGGTCTGTTTTGCAGCCTAAAATGGTCATCCTCCTTGGCTATGAGCCGTGCTGGCTGGGGCCGATGGGAGTTGTAATCCAAAAACATCTGGGAGGGCGGCCGGTTCAACCATCCCTGCATTAGGTTGGGCCAGAAAAGTTCACCGCTCATCTGTGCCCTCCCTTAAATATCTGCCTGCCAACTTGGGCTAACGCTGTACACATGAAGCAGGCTGCAGCCTATTAAAAGCGCTACCACAACAAATCTGTTAGTCGTGAAGCTGCCCTCACGTCTCTTTCCTTCCAGTTTTTTATTTTTTATTTTTAATGGATGGTTCTGCTGCTGCTGCACCAAGATGCCACAGGAGGAGCAACGCCACAGGAGGGGGAACTTCCTGACTCCTACGTTATTTGCTCTACCCTTCTCTTCTCTCTTCCCTCCCTCCTTTCTGTGCACTTAGTGGATCTGAGTTCAGCCAGTGAAGATGACTTTGACAGCGAGGACAGCGAGCAAGAGTTGAAAGGCTACGCCTGCCGCCACTGCTTCACCACCAGTACGCACCTTTGCATGGGGCTAGGGGCGGGGACTCTTTTTCCAGCCTGAGGGCCACATTCCGGTGGTGGGTGAGCCAGAGGCAAAGCAGGGAAGAGCGACAGAGGTGGCTCTTGTATCATTGCACAGTAGAAGCCAGAGATTCCTACGTGCACATCTCTCCATGCAGGCATGCGAGAGGCATGAGAATTCTGAGAACCCAGGCAGAATCGCTCAAAGAGGGTGTGGCATAGGGCTGTTGAGGAATGAAGCCTGGGAGCAGAGAGTGTGGCCTGTGCAGAAAGTCCTGAGGGCCAAACAGAGAGGTTTGGAGGGCCGCATTTGGGCCCTGGGCCCGAGGTTTCCGACCATTGATATATTGTTCTCTCCTCTCTGCCAGAGTGTCTGCCTTAACTCAAGGGCTTATCGGAGTCAGGGATGTTTTCTTAGGCCCCTTGTACCATTGTTGCAAGTGTAGCAGAAGCCCTTGTCATCCTTAGGTGAGCTTGTCTAAGAAACTGTACCTTGAGCCGCCAGGACTAGAAAGGAGGGCTGCAACCTCCCCTTTCGGATTGTCTACCTTACCCCCCGCAACCCGGGGAGGTTTTGCCTTTGTGAAAGACTAGGAAACTGTCTGCAAGTGAACTAGGAAGGGGAAACTGCCACCTGCTTTGTGAAGATTCTTCATCATCCTTTCATCACCCGTATAAGTCAAGCCAGAAGTAAAATCCCTGTAGCGTAGTTTGAAGGAGCATATAAGTATACGTTAGTTACCTGCTTTGCACAGCTTGTGTCTCATAATGCTAACGTTCTCTGTCCCCTCCCCAAAAACAGCCTCCAAGGACTGGCACCACGGCGGGCGGGAGAACATCTTGCTGTGCACTGACTGCCGCATCCACTTCAAGAAGTACGGGGAGCTTCCCCCCATCGAGAAGCCGGTGGACCCGCCACCCTTTATGTTTAAGCCTGTCAAAGAGGAAGATGATGGGCTCAGCGGGAAGCATAGCATGAGGACAAGGCGGAGTCGAGGCTCGGTAAGCTGCCTGAGACCTGCCCTGCAACCTCGCTGCCAAGCTGTAGGCAAAGTAACAGCTTCTGGGCCTGAGCACTGTCCTGAATCAACGTACCAGATATTCTCTACACACACCCCTCTCTCTCTCTCTTGCTCTTTCTGATGGCTAATCTTAGAGGTAGGTCTTAATGGAGCACAGTAAAGAGGCTGTGTCTTGCCAAGAGGCTGTCTTCCCAGTGCTGACCGTCAGTGATTTGTTGAGGCAGCCTGCCCACCTAAGGGGAAAGGGATGTAGAGAGATGAATCATACACATAAACCTGCCTTTACCAAGTCAGGCCATTGTTCTATCTAGCACAACGTTGTTCTTGTGGGCAGCAACTCTCCAGAAGAGATGCTGAAGTTGGACCTTTTGAACACAAAGCTGATGATCTACCACTAAACTGTGGCCCTTTCCTTAAGGCCTAGGAACACAGGAAGCTGTGTTATACTGAGTCCGGCCCATTGGTGCATCCAGCTCAGAATGTCTGGCTCTGGTTCTTCAGGGTTTCAGTTCAGAGTCTCTCTCAGCCCTCCCTATGAGATGCTGAAGATTCAACCTGGGATGTCCAGAATGTGGAGCAGAGGCTCTAACCACTGAGCTGCCAGGATTCCTCTTTGTGTAGTTTCAGTTTCAGAGAAGCTGCCAAATTTTACTGCTTGTTGTGTTTGTGGGCTTGGAGGATCTGTATATCAACCAACTTGCCCCTCCAAGCAAAACAGGAAGGCTCCCCTTCCCAACGCCATCAGAGGCAGAGGAAGGTGGAAGAATGTTTTAGGTGCAGCTTCTCATTAGCACTGACTGGTTGGGGTTGTTGGCCGCTGAGCTTCCTCTTTGCTTACGTCTAAGCAACCCCCTTTTTTGTCGCATCAAGATACCTGCCAAACACCTTGTCAGGTTCCACTGTCGGCTCCTTGATTTGGCTTCATCTTCTTTCTTTCTTTTTTCTTCCTTTTAATGATCTCTCGTTATCCAGACAGATGCTAAATTAGGAAGGGAGCAGATGAAACACTGCTAATTGTTGCTGCATAATCTTCCCGCCACAGCAGAAATCTGCAGAAGCCATTCACAGTTGTTTCAGGAAAACCATGGGCTGCCCCCAAGCCCTTCTCCCCACCCTCTGAGACCAGCTCTCTTGTATTGTGTCTCTGTATTTTTAAAAACCTTTATTATACCAATTATTTATATAAGATGGAAAAATAATAATAATTTTTATTTTTACAATACTTTTAAAGGCTGTGATATTATTATTATTATTATTTCAGTGTATTTTTAAAACTTAGATTACATGAATTCTTTTTTCATAAGAAGATGAAGATGATGTTTCCAATTAATTAGTCACTTGCCGTATTAGGAGACTTCAGGTGACTGAGATTTTTTTTAAGAGCACAAAGTTCAACATAAAATCATGGGGTGTGGGAGATACTGCATTACATTAAAATCCATACAATAAACTTGTAAAGCACACTCAATAAAACAGCAGCCAAAGCATATCATCCATATGCAGGAAAATAAATCTTTAACGTGCACGATGGAATGAATGGGTCACAGCTCAGAGAAAGGCTGAAAAAACATGGGCAAGCGATTAAAATCTGAGAAGCAAGGCGGGTGCCCATCCTCTGGCTGCATCCAAATATCACAAGAAATGCAGAGCAAGGCGGCCTTGTGTTACTGGTCCAGGTTTTTGTTGAGCTGCCCAGTTTCCATCAGGCTGCAGTAATTCAGTGCAAAAGGTTTTACTCTGTGCAGAGTTTGCTGCTCTCAGGGAAGAAAAGGAGAGTCAGAACAGATCAGCTTAATTAGCTTATAAATACATAACATGCCAGTGGTTACCCCGTGAGTAAACATACTAGGTGTACATGATTAGCTTGATCATTGTGCTTCCTCTCTTCCCTTGCGGCCTGGACCATCAGCAACAATGGGGCATCCCTCTGAGGGGGGAACACCAGTGGCCTTGTGCTTTCAGCCCTCCAAAGCTGAAATCAAAAGAGAAGAATTGAGGGTGGCTGTAGAGCAGTGCCCTGTTTGCCTGCCGGTGATACTTAGGATAATAAGGGAGCCTTTGCCAACAGAGGCCCTCTAGATGAGTCCCATCCCCAGCTAGCTGGGGTGATGAGAATCGTAATCCAAAGCATCTGCAGGGCCCACAGCTGGGATGGGGTCTGGGGGAGCACAAAGGAGTTGACTCTGTGTTCTGAGAATTGGATCCAGACCCAGCTGGTCATACTTTGGCCCCAGAGAAATCCATGGCACTTAAGCTGTTGGTGACTAACTTGCCCGCTAACTTAGCTTGGACCCATCTGTGAGAGTTCCTTGGTGTGAAAACCAGACAGTACCACTAAAAGGAAGGGTGATTGACCAAAGATGATGGCATGCATGAGGAAATTCCATTGAGGGGGGAGGCTTAAGTTCTGTAGGGATACGCAAAGGCAGCCTTTGTCACGCTTCCTGTCCTTCTCTTTAAACCAGCAGATGTCGACACTACGCAGCGGTCGCAAAAAGCAGCCAACCAGCCCTGATGGTAGAGCCTCCCCCATCAACGAAGACATCCGGTCCAGCGGCCGCAACTCCCCCAGCGCTGCCAGCACTTCAAGCAGTGACAGCAAGGCGGATTCGGTGAAGAAGTCCACCAAGGTGAGTTTTAGCTCTTCCCAGCCCATTTCCTGGTAACTCGCCGGAGAAGAGTTCAGGCCAAGACTTGGCAGGTGGGCGGCATCAACACCCAAGCTAGAACTTTCCCCGCAGCATCTAATGCTGTATCCCAGGTGTGGAGAACCAGGGGCTTCTCCAGATGTTGGTGAACTTCAACTCCTGTCAGCCCAAGCAAGCATGGTCAATGGCCAGAGGGACAATGAGAACTGAAGCTCCGCAGTAACTGGAAGGCTAAAGCCCCCCCCCCCCCCACTTGCTAACATCCCCTACAGTGGTTGGTGTTTTTTGTTTTTTTTTTAAACTTTTTAAGGAAAGCTTTCCCACATTCTGCTGAGGAACCCCTGCTGTTCTGATACATAATTCCTAAATGTGGCTGGTCACTCCTGTGTGTTTTTAAGGTAAAGGGACCCCTGACCATTAGGTCCAGTCGTGACCGACTCTGAGGTTTCGGCACTCATCTCTCTTTATTGGCCAAGGGAGCTGGCGTACAGCTTCCGGGTCATGTGGCCAGCATGACTAAGCCACTTCTGGTGAACCAGAGCAGCACACGGATACGCCGTTTACCTTCCCTCCAGAGCGGCACCTATTTACCTGCTTGCGCTCTGATGTGCTTTTGAACTGCTAGGTTGGCAGGATCAGGGACCGAGCAATGGGAGCTCACCCCGTCGCAGGGATTCGAACTGCCGACCCTCCGATCGGCAAGTCCTAGGCTCTGTGGTTTAACCCACAGCGCCACCCGTGTGTGTTTAAGACCCTTCCTCAAATCACATGGTCCTCATGGGCACACCCTAGGACTATCCCCTGAGGCTGCATTCAGTCTCCTTGTGGAATCCCCAAACAGGCTTCCCAAGAGCCCCGAAATTCACACGGATCTGCTTTGAAAAGCGACAGCATGGGCGCTTGACTCCTACACCGTTAATTTCCCCCATCCTGCTGTGCAAGAAACATAACCTGTTCCGTTGTCATCCGTATTTGCAGGCAGGCTACAAGAACTCCCATTTGTTCTCCTGTCGCTTTCCCCTAATAATGCCACTCCTTTCCCGTCAGCAGCAGAAGATAAAAGAGGAGGCATCGTCTCCTCTCAAGAGTTCCAAGAGGCAGAGAGAAAAGGCAGCATCTGACACCGAGGAGCCCGACCGAATCAACGCCAAGAAAACCAAAACACAGGTAGGTTTCAGTTAGAGCAGCCTGTGCCAATCTACCTCCCCCCAGATGTTTTGCTGCAACTTCCATCAGCCCCCAGCCATCACATGGCAAAAGATTTGTTTGAGAGACCCTGACATACCTGTGCCTTTCTTTTTGTGGGCCCAGCTGGCTCTGGATGACATAGACCAGGCTTCCTCAACCTCTGCCCTCCAGATGTTTTGAGACTACAATTCCCATAATCCCTGACCACTGGTCCTGCTAGCTAGGGATCACGGGAGTTGTAGGCCAGAAACATCTGGAGGGCCAAGGTTGAGGAAGCCTGACATAGACCTTTGGGGCAAGGCCTTTGATAAGGTAGATTTTAAACCATCATTGTGTCCAGCCAGCAATCTTTCTCTGCTAGGGAGCAGTGTCAGTAAAAGGACTGTTGTCTTAATGTCCCACTTGTGGGCTTCCCAGAGGCATCCTTGTTGGCAGCTGGTGGACTAGATTGGGCTTTTGCTCCAGCAGGGCCCTTATTTACTTGGAAGGATAAAAAAATAATATCGGGGCCCAAGGGTCCCAACATTGGGTCATTCGTTTGAGCCCCATTTTGGGCAAAGGTTTCCTCCATGGCCGGGGGTTGGATTAGATGCCCCTCATGGTCCCTTCCAGTTCAAAGATTGCTGTGATTAAGGGTGGCAGAGTGGGAAGCAGGCAAATATGATCCACAGGTCACTCACAAGTTATTGTGTGGGGGCCACCTTGGGGAACACATGTTGCTGTGCAGCTCCTTACTTTTCAGTGGGGCTTGCCGCACAGGAAGACTACCCAGTGAGATCACACCATATACCAAGTAAGATTTAGAATTTCTACAGTAGGAACAAGTGTCTTGGGCTTGGCCTGAGTGCCCCCCATTGTCTACTCCCAAACCTGGCTGGTGATATAGGAAACTGGAATACTAAGTCAGACGACTGGCCCATATAGCTGAGTGTTGTCTACGCTCTGCTTCTGTGACTCTGCTACAGCCCTTCCCACACAATCTCTATTTGGGAAGCCACTCAGTGTCCATAAACCACACCCTTTTTAACACAGAGCTTTCCTCCATGCTTTTTGTCCACAGGAGATCAGCCGGCCCAACTCCCCGTCCGAAGGTGAGGGGGAGAGCTCTGACAGCCGCAGCGTGAATGACGAGGGCAGCAGCGACCCGAAGGACATCGACCAGGACAACCGGAGCACCTCGCCCAGCATCCCCAGCCCCCAGGACAATGAGAGCGACTCGGATTCGTCTGCCCAGCAGCAAGTCTTGCAGGCGTCCAATGGCCTGGCCCAGCCCACACCCGCCTCCATCCCTGTCTCAGCGCAGCTGCCACTGCCAGCCACCTCTGGCCTCCCCTCTTCGGTGCCTCCCCACATCTCCCCGTCCGTCTCCCAGTCAGGTAGCAGCCAGCCTCAGGCCCCGGTGCCCCCCCACTCTCACATCCAGCAGGCCCCTTCGCTGCACCCACAGAGGCTGCCGTCTCCTCACCCGCCGCTGCAGCCCCTGACTGTGCCCTCCAGCCAGCCCCAGCCTCCCGCCGTCCCCCAGCCTCCGCTCCACAGCCAGATCCAGCCCCTCCCTCACAACCTCCAGGCGCAGCCGCTCCTGCCTCACCCGGTCCCCGCCCAACCGTTCCCCCTCGCGCCGCAGCCTCCCCCGCTGCCTTCGTCCTCGTCTCAGTCTCAGGTCTCCCTGCAGCCCCAGGCTGTGCCCCACCCCCACGCAGCACTCCAAGTCCCGTCGGTGCAGCCCCCCTTGCAGGCGCCGTCTCCGCTGCAGCAGCAGCCCCCGCCGCCACGAGAGCAGCCCCTCCTCCCGGCCCCTCTGACCATGCCCCACATCAAGCCGCCTCCCACCACCCCCATCCCTCAGCTCCCCATGCCGCCGTCCCACAAGCATCTTGCGGGGCCCTCGCCGTTCTCCATGAACTCCAACCTCCCGCCGCCGCCAGCCTTGAAGCCGCTCAGCTCCCTCTCCACGCACCACCCGCCCTCGGCCCACCCTCCTCCCTTGCAGCTGATGCCCCAGAGCCAGCCGCTGCAGCCTTCCCCGGCGCAGCCCCCTGTCCTGACGCAAAGCCAGGGCCTCCCTCCCTCCGCCAGCCACTCCTCCTCCAGCCTCCACCAGGTACCTCCCCAGCCCCCTTTCCCCCAGCACCCGTTTGTCCCCGGGGGGCCGCCACCCATCACGCCTCCCTCCTGCCCGTCGACCTCCACGCCGCCTTCCGTGCCCAGCGCCCCTCCTCAGGCAACGGGCTCCACGTCGGCAGCCTGCGCTGGGAACGTCCCTGTGGTGACGCCCTGCACGATGCCACCCATCCAGATCAAAGAAGAGGCTCCGGATGAGGCGGAGGAGCCGGAAAGCCCACCTCCCCCGCCCCGGAGCCCATCGCCAGCGCCGACAGTGGTGGACACGCCAAGCCACGCCAGCGAGTCAGCTAGGTAAGGGAGGGCATGGGCAGCTTTGGGGAAACTGCCACCTGTACTGTATAAAAGTTCGCGGGACTTTTTCCCACCTCTGCCCATCCATAACTCCCTCACTACCACCACATTGGATGATGTTTTGGTGATTTGAACATCCGCAGCTGTGGATCAGGCTGCCTTCTTAGGAGAGCTTGGGATCCCCTTAAAACTGGTGCACCCAATAATGCTGCCCTGCGGGTGCCATTGGCCTCGCAGCTTCCAGCATTCCTAACGGTTGTCCATTCTTGGGCTGATAGGAATTGGAGCTGCAGGGCACCACATTGGCTCCCCCTGACTTAAAGGGGCTCTCTGAGGGCCAGGATCACAGGAGAATTGCTAAAATGGCCACATCATAACACAGAGTCTCTTCTCTCCTCCCCATCCTAGCAACAAGGGTCTTCTAAAAGCTCCCCAGGTTGCTACAACATGAAAACTATAAAAAGGTGCACGGAAAATTTGTGAGATACGTGCCAGGGATGTACAGCATTTTGAGGCTGTAGAACACCGCTTTAGATCCTGTTTTACTTCTACATAAGGAAAACACTCAAGAGCATTAAAAAGAATGTTCTCTTGAAAGATTGCACAGCACAAAGCATATTGTGATATTGATTTGTCCTCTTGGATTAATCATTTTTGTGTGTGTGCATACAGTATACATGTATATAAAAAACTTACTTTGATTCTCTGGGTTGGGTAGTATTCTACATGGTTTTGCAATCATTTATTTTCCCAACATCTGTTGATTTACCAGTTTTACCAGAGCCGCCCCCCCCCCACACAATATGTTGCACAAGGTAACTTCTTCCTGGCTGTGTGGGCAGGGGGTGGATCTCATTCCGCCTCCTGCTTCTCAAAATGCTTAGGCTTGCTTTGTGTCCCCTGTTCCCTGCACCCCACCTCACCCGGTTTCTTTGCTGCCAGGTTTTACAAGCACCTGGACCGCGGCTACAACTCCTGCGCGAGGACAGACCTGTACTTCACGCCGCTGGCAGGTTCCAAGCTGGCCAAGAAGCGCGAGGAGGCCATTGAGAAGGCCAAGAGGGAGGCGGAGCAGAAGGCAAGAGAAGAGAGGGAGCGGGAGAAAGAGAAGGAAAAGGAGAGGGAGAGAGAGCGTGAGCGTGAGAGAGAAGCTGAAAGAGCGGCGGTAGGTTTGTCTGTCTGTCAAGCCGTGAGGGGGTGATCCCGGCGGGTCTCGAGCCCAACGGAGGCTGCGGTTGCATGATGTCCGGTTGCATTTCCACGGGCCTGGCGTGTGAGGGCTTTCGCTGCTCCCCTGTGGCCTTGAGAGGGAGCAGGTCCTTCCTCCTCCCTTGCTCTGAATTAAGGATTTCCTCTTTGCCCCTTCGCCTCCACTTCAGATCGCATGATTCAGACGGTTATTTGGCATGCAAAAAGAGGCTGGCAGAGGGCAGGTGCCCTGAATTAGCATGGTGTGGACGTGGTTGGGGACCACCTTTGATCCTGCAATGGAAGCTTGGGTGCTCACCCCTCCTTCATTGTCAGAGGAAGTATACACCTCTGAATTCCATATACTGGGGATCCCAGTTGGTGCTGCTGCTGCACTCAAGTTCTGCCTTGGGGGCTTCCCATTAGGTCATTGGGGTGGCCAGTTGTCAGAAGAGGATGCTGTGCTAGATTATCCGTTCGCCCAATCCAGGAGCCACTCTTCTTGTGCTCTTAATTCCACAGTCAAAGAGGAGCTTTGGCTATAAAATTCCTGGAACTGCAGCAGCTGGAGAAATTTTGTTCCAGGGGTTGGGGTGGGGGGCAAGCTGTGGACTATTCAGACAGTGCAGAATGACAACTCACAGTCAAGAATGTCAGGATTTGTCATCCAATTACACCTGGAGGGTTGCAGCCTCCCCAACACTTGCAAATGATCAAAACTTCTTTTCTGAGTTCCTCTGAAAATCCTCACCTTCCTCCCATAAATGCTCCAGGTGCGTAGACCTAGACTACCAGTGATGTGGCACGGAGACCTTTTACTTGCTGCAGGGGAGAGAGCGACCCTGTGAAGGAAGGATTGTGTGAGAGCTATTGGAAAGGTCTTGAGCTGGTTTTCAGTTCCCCTACTAAACTCTTCTCCCCTCTTCGGTACAGCAGAAATCATCCAGCTCGTCGCACGAAGGACGTCTTGGAGAATCCCAGCTGAGTGGCCCAACTCACATGAGGCCGTCGTTTGAACCTCCTCCCACCACCATCGCCGCCGTCCCCCCGTACATTGGACCCGACACGCCGGCGCTACGGACCCTCAGCGAGTACGCGCGGCCTCACGTCATGTCCCCCACCAACCGCAACCACCCCTTCTTCGTGCCCCTCAACCCCACCGACCCTCTGCTGGCCTACCACATGCCCGGCCTCTACAACGTGGACCCCACCATGCGGGAGAGGGAGCTTCGGGAGAGGGAGCTCCGGGAGAGGGAGCTGCGGGAGAGGGAGCTGCGGGAGCGGATGAAGCCGGGCTTCGAGGTGAAGCCGCCGGAACTCGATGCGCTTCACCCCGCCACCAACCCCATGGAGCACTTTGCCCGCCACGGCGCCCTCACTATCCCCCCCACGGCGGGCCCACACCCGTTTGCATCCTTCCACCCGGGCTTGAACCCCCTGGAGCGGGAGAGACTCGCTCTGGCAGGCCCCCAGCTGCGGCCTGAAATGAGCTACCCGGACAGACTGGCCGCCGAAAGGATACATGCGGAGCGGATGGCATCACTCACCAACGACCCCTTGGCCCGGCTGCAGATGTTCAACGTCACCCCGCATCATCACCAACATTCGCACATACACTCGCATCTACACCTCCATCAACAGGACCCGCTGCATCAAGGTGAGTCTGTAACAGCGGTTTGCTCCATGCTGTGTGTGCAGCCCCTGATGCCGTCCATTTCTTTTTGAGCTGGGTGGGGAGGGGCCGCCTGTTTCTTTGGGGGGAGTGTTTTTCCCAGCAAATGAAAAAAAAAAGTAGTGTACCTGGGAGAGCTAAACTGGAATTTCTGTCCCAGTGTGTTAGTTTTCAAGTTGCTGAAAGTCTTTTGTTGTTTTTTACACAGAGTAAAAAAAACAAACGCTAGCATTTTTACAGGAGCATTCTGAAGTGAGGCACTCAGCGCTAGTGTGATGCAAAGAGGACCATATTGAATTTGAACTACCACCAGCCTGTGGAGGGAAGTCCCTTTATTTACTTAGCCTTGATCCTCATCACCCAAACGAGAAAAAATGTACACGATGGAACGTTTTAAGGGCAAACCTAAGAGAAACTGCGAAGCACATTTCTGATGTGAAATGCCTTTGATACAACCACTCGGGGCATTGGCGAGGCCAGCAGGTCCCCTGCACTAAAAAATAGGTCTCCTTTCCTGTCATGGATTCAGCGCAGCTCCTCCTCCTGTCAGGGGTCACTTAGCAAGAGCTGCGTTGCCAAGCTTCCAGCTTAGGAGAAGTTATGCAAGGGAGCCTTGGAGCAGACCAGAGAGGCATTCAGGATCTCAAATACAAGCCCACTTGTCCTTAACATGTGTCTTAAGCTGGGGTCTGTGTAATCCCTACCCCCCTCTGACGGCAGTGAGGTCTCCCGAGTTCACTGTCCTCTGTCACTCTCTACTCCTTCTACTGCTATAATCCGTCCTTGAGCTCAGTAGGCTCTCCATTCTAGTAGAATGTTTTGGAAGAGGGCTGGCATTCAGGGAGGACAAAGAATCGTGCAAAGTGGGGTGTTTTCACCCTCCAGTTTAGATTACTTTTTGTACTTCTGTTGTCACCCTGACCCATTTCAAGGAAGGTGCCTCTTCTGTGTGACACCTGGTGATACACACCAGTCTTTAGTGCAGCTGTGGGTAGTGGTTAAAACTGGTTCGTGTTTATTGTAGGAACAGGCTCCAGTGGGTAGGAAGCTCTGTGGTGGTTTGATCGTTCTTGAAAAGTGTTCTAGCAGAACGTCCAGCATCATCTTTTCAGTTTCTTGCCCCCCACCCTTACCCATAAGTTCCCAGGGTTGGTTGCAGCAATTTAAAAAAATAGCTTGAAACAAATGAGTAGGTCGTATCCCAACTAAGTTCTCATCAGCCACTGAAATTGATGGACATGGCTAACATAAGTAGGCCTAACTTGGTCATGTCCATCAGTTTCAGTGGCTCTGCTCTGAGGAGGACTTAGTTGGAGAAAACCCACCGTCCCGCCAGTGATGACAGGAAGGGAGACAAGACTTTAATATTTCAAGGATCCTGAACACAGAGCCCATGATGCGTCCCTCCAGCAGGATCCACGTTGCCCAAGACACCCAGCCTCACAGGAGGAGGGTGACACCCCCCCCCCGGGTAACATAACCTCCAAGTGTAGCAGTTTGCTTTCCCCATTGGGGTAGAACTGAAATCACCACTCCCCTCCCTCCTCTCCCATTAAAGAACTGAGGCTGTTTACAGTATCTGGGGTTCTATTTCCTGGACATGCTGGGTGGGGGCAGAACACTGGGGAGCGGAGAGTTGCGTGTATTTTCGTAGAGTGCTGACCACGAGCAATAGTTGCTCTTTTTAGAAGGTGATCCTTCCTGCTTTGGACGCATGTTTAATATATTTCCCATGGTTTGTCTCCCCTAGAGAAAATTGTAGCCAGTATTAACTGTTGAGAGAGAGATGGGGAGGCTCCAGAGCATGCACACGGAGTTGTGTTTGTGTGTGTGTCTGTGCATGCGCACGCACGTAAGCACAGGCAAGGAGCTGCCTTTACTGCTTGCCTTTCCATTGCTAGATCCCTGTACTTGCTTAAAGGGCACTTTCAACCTGCCTCCTCCCAACTAGGGTTGCACGATGTTGGATTTTCAACATTGCAGTGTATTGCCAGCCAAACGTTGCAATAAACCGCAGTGTTGTAAAAAAGCTTCATTGGCCCCAGGCAGCGAAGTGCCGGGTGAAACTGCCACAGCTCTCACCATGGCAGCTGAGGCGCTTTCACGTCAGCACCTTGCGGGCTGTGGCAAATGCAGCTGGCCCCAGCCTGCTGCTCAGCTGGGGGACCGAAAGTCTCCTGCCCCCAGCAGAGGCAGCCCTGAGTCCCCTGTGCGAAACCAGCAGGGGACTCAGGGCTCCTTGATCAGGCTCAGCTGGGGGCAGGAGGCCGCCTGCCCCCCACAGAGCCAGTCCCGGTGTCCCTTCCACTCGTGCTCGAGCCGCAAGGATCTTGGGGCTCCTTGGCCAGGCTGCCTCCACCTTCGCTGGCATGGGGGCAGGCGAGCTACCTTGCCCATTTGCCCCCCACTCCCCAAAGACAGACCAGGCAACAGTAGCCAAGCACACTGAGCCTGTCAGGCTCCGTGCATTTGACTGCCTTAGCCTTCACCTGTGTGGGTGTGCTGTTCGCTAGCAGCATCAAAGAGCCCCTACACCGCCTGGCTGCCTTCCACCCAGAGGGTGGGCTGTGTCTTTCTGGGAGGAAAGGCGCAGCACCCCCTCCCAGACGAAGGCAGCCAAGCAAAGCTGCAGCCCCAATCCCACTCCTACCCAAGTGCAAGCAGGAGCGGGGTTAGGGCTCTCTCAGCTGGGGGGGGGGCACCTAACGGAACTCCCATCCCACCGCTGTCTCCATAAAACTACTTTGCTGCATGCTCCTCAGTCAAGCAGTTTAAAGAAGCGGAGGGAGGAAGAAGCTGTATCGGTAACTCGCTGATGCAGTTTATTTCTCCCTCTGCCGGGGCAGAGTGTGATGATGGTTTCACCAGTGGTATGTCCCCCCCGCCCAGTACCAGTCCTGATATATTGCTATATCGCCCAATGCTACTCCCAGCACCAACGCCTTCCATGCCCACCCCCCAAAAAAAAAAATATTGAGGAAGGGCTGTAGCTCTGTGGTGGAGCACCTGCTTTGAATCCTCAGTGTCTCCCCCCCCCCCCACCCACCCACAGGATCTCCAGGGAAGAAAAACCCTCATATGAAACCCTGGCTAGCTGCTGCCAGTCCTGGACAGTGCTGAGCTGGAGAGACCAGTGTCCTGACTCAGGGCACAGCAGCTTCCTACATCTAAAGGGGAAGGCTGTAGCTCAGTGGCAGAACGTTTGCTTTGTGTTCAGAAGTTCCCAGGCTCAGTCCCTCGCTGGCATCTCCAGGTAGGCAAGATCCCTGCCAAAAAGCCTGGAGATCTGCTGCCAGTCACTGTAGACCACTGATCTTCAGCTGGTGGGTCAGGACCCACTCGCGGGTCACGGCCTGATCCAACATGAGCTCTATTACCATGCAAATGTATGGTAAAGGGTTTCAGAAATGGGTCCTCAAATGCATGTTTGGGTTAAAAGTGGGTCCTGGGATCTGGAAAGGTAGAAGATCCCTGGTGCACACAATGCTGAGTCAGATGGACCAGTGGCCAGGCTCAGGATAGAGTAGCTGCTTTGCATGCAGAAGGATCCAGGTTCATTCCCCAGTGGCATCTCCAGCCAGGAAAGACCCCAGCCTAAAACCCTGGAGAGCCATTGGTGTGGCTTGCTGGTCTCATTGGTGTCCCCCCCCCAATTTTCTTTTCTTTTTTTGCCTACTGAGGTGGGTGATTTGGAATTGTTTTTCCCCCTCGGGATGATAACAGTGGAGTTAAATGAGACACTGGGAGGGGAGGGAGCGTGTGTGCATCCTCGCAGCCAAGGTCAGTAACAAAAGCCTCCCCACCCGCAGTACAGAATGTACTGATCTCCATAAATGTATCAGACTGCAGATGTACTTTTTGTGCAGGCAGACAGAACAAAGTGAATCTTGCATTTAAAAATAGATGGAGAGAATCTGCCCCTGCTTTCTGGGTTAAGGCAAGGCGTTATTACAAGGGAGCTTTCTCAGGAAGAAAGCTCTCTCTGTGTTTCAGGGAAACTCAGTGATAAAGCTGGTTTCAAAAGAAATAGTAGAATCATAGAGTTGTAGAGTTGGAAGGGACTCTGGGGGCCCGCTAGTCCAACCCCCTGCAATGCAGGAATCTCAGCTAGATCATACATGACAGATCCAAGGGCATGCGGGGATAGCTTAGTATACAAAAAGGCAGGCCTTGTGCCTTGCTCAGTGTTTTGCAAGCTGCATTTGCTCCTCTATGCTGGAAGGGGAATAGCCATAGCTTAGCGGTAGAGCAACTGCTGTTCGTATGAAAAGTCCCAGGTTCAATCCCCCACTTCTCCAGGTAAGGCTGGGAAAGGCTCCCTATCTGAAACCCTGGAGAACTGCTGCCAGTCAGTGTAGGTAGTATTACGCTGGTTGGACTACTAAGCTGGTTGAACAGTGTCTTCTGTTCCTATGTCTGAAAGCAGGGATAGCCCATGTGGTGCCCTTCAGATGTTGCTGGATTACAACTCGCATCACCTCTGATCATTTTCCATGCTAGCTGGGATGATGGGAATTGGGAGCCCAGCAGACATCTGGAGGGCACCATGTTGGCTATCCCTGGAGGGCCCAGAGTACATGCTTTGCAAGCAGATAGTTTCCAAGTTCAGTCCCCAGCATCATCTGGGGAAAGTGATGTAGGAACATAGGAAGCTGCCTTATACCAAGTCAGGCCATGTGTCCATCTAGCTCCGCATTGTCTGCTCCAACCAGCACCCTGGTTCTCCATGGTTTTCCCTACTTGGACATGCCAAGGGTTGAATTTGGAACCTTCTGCATGCAGGGCAGATGCTCTGTCACTGAGTGCTCTGGTGCTTCCCCAATCAAATAAGCAGATGATGAGGATCTCCAGAAACGGCTGAGAAAAACTCCCTGCCCTGAAGCCCTGGAGAGCCACTGCCGGTCAGTGTAGACAGTACTGAATTTAATGGGCTGACTCTGTATAAGACACTCTTGCATTTCCTGAGTTGTGCTTGTGCTAATTGCACCAAGCATCTCCATGCTGTTGTTGAGACGGAGGGCGATTGTGTTCAGAACAGATCCAGAGTCCAGAGTCCTTCCCAAGACAGGTTCATCAGCCACCACCTTCCAGTGACCTACTTGTTCAGTCCAGATTTTGGGGTGTTTTGTAGTGCTCATTGGAGAGCCGTTTTAACCAAACACCTCCAGGAGTCTTGAGCAAGGAAGTCAAGGAGGCACAGACCTCACATTCCTGTGTGCAAAGTTTTTTCATACAGTTGAAGAGCTGCTGCAAGTCAGTGCAGACCCAATGAGTCTGACTCAATATGACACTTTTCTCCTATCTTTCTCTCCCCCGATCTCAAATTCTGCAGGGATTAAAATGTTCGTTCTTTAGATATAGGTTCAGATTGTGTCCCTGAAGCTGTCTTTGCTGACAGCCCCTCCCTGAGGGATCCCCCTAGCTCTGTGGACTCTCTGCTAACTCACAGGCCAAGGTGCGATACAAACCCCAGGCTGTAATTCAGGATCCGAGTGTTCCTGCGTTTCTCTTGCCTGGTGGGTTAGTATTGTAAGCCTTGCGTGTAGCACATCACGCATGCCGTTTGCAGCGGATCTTCTGAGTGTCGTTAATTGGATTGATTCATGCTGGGCTGGAACATGACCTCTCTCGACATATGATAGAGGGGCCCTGGAGGCAGTGACCTAGGACAGGAATCCCTTAGAATTAGGCGGCTGGGATCAGGAATCTTAACAAAACCCAAGGCTCACCAGGAAGGTCTTGTATGAGAATATGTATATATGCAACTGCAGGACGAGAGGAAATCTGCTGAGACAGGCTGCTCTGACATGCAGCGACTCAGGTTGCAGACGCCCTAATTAAAGCAGCCAGGGGCTCATATGCTCCCTTGGGTGAGAATCAGGGTCAAAATGACCTGACCAGATTCTCTTCTCCGTTTTCTGGGAACCTTGACGAAGCACCTGTCCAATTAGCCCCCTTCTCTCTCCCCTGCCCCACATGAAGCTCTTCCATCTTGCAAGCAGGGCAGAAGATTTGCTGTTGTCCACGGTTTTATTTTAAGGTTTCTCCTTCTTATAAGTAAAGTTCTGAAGGGGCTTCAGAGATTTCACAGGAGCTGAGTTCGATCTCCACCTTGCCCGGGGCCTAGCCCCAGAACCTGTTTTCAGATGTTCTGCCCAGCTTCTGAGCATGTGAAGTAGTAATGACTAGGAAGATAATTTCCCTGAGTTAGCAAAGAGAGCATTTTTCTCACTATTGAGCAGTCATTAGACAAACAATATCTCACTCCCCACCATGATTCTGTCTGTCTGTCTTTGTCTCTCTCTGAGACAAAAAGCAAGCTTGGGACTCTGCAACTCTGAAACCATGCATCAGATTTCACCAGGCTCTGCCCTTGCACTTTCAAGCTTTTCCCAGCAGCCACAAGAGCTAGGAGCTGGTTGTTTAAAAATAGAGGATTCTCCAGATGTGAAGCTCTGTGCTAGGTAGTACATGAACAGCTTGTTCTGCATCTGTCGGCAAATGTGCAAATAGCCCCCTGTGGTTGTTTGTTTTCTCCTTCCTCAAATAGCAACCCTATGATGGTGTCCCTTTCTGTTCTAGGACCTTGAACTTGGTTTTTTCTGGGGTGAGATGAAACTCCTGGGGGGGGGGTTTAGCAGACAGATGTGCAGATTAACCACCCTCAGTAGGAAAGGCAACACTTCTAAGAGGCTTATATTGCACGTGTTTCCCTTACATTGTTGACAGTGTCATTATTATCTGAATGACAATAAAGATGACAATAAAGATATTATTATTATTATTATTATTATTATTATTATTATTATTATTATGTCTTCTGGCAGCAATGAGGTCTAGAGCCTTCTCAGCAGAGGCATCTACCTTGAGGAGCCCATCCGGCTGCTTCACTGCCCTCTTTTTAGGAAAAAAAAACCCCTTCTTAGGAGAGCTTTGTCTCTCATAGCAGGAAAAAGGATCTCTGCCATTCTGTGGCATTATTGGGGCTTATTTTTAAAATGTTTTGATGATTAATTTTATGATACACTTTGTGTCTTGTGTGCGGTGCCTCAGATGCCACCTCCAGGGCATTTATGGGACGTGTCTAAAAAAGGAATAGTAAATGAATGGTGAATTGATTTTCTGTTGTTCTTGTACGCAGTTCCCTTTTTCCTTCTTAATAAGAAAGCTCATTCCTGTTCCCCCCCTCCCCTTTTCTCCCCTTTTGTTTTAACTCTCAAAGACTGTTTGGCCACCCGATGTCACTGCGAACACTCCAGACAGAGAAGTAGGCTCCACAGTTGGAGGGGGGACTAGGCTTCTGATAATTACCGGTTATGCTCAGCTATTTGCGCAAGTATTAATGTTGCTTTTGACCCCTGAACAAAATGAGGGTTTCTGAGCCTGGTGGTAAGTTGTCGTTGCTTTTCCCCCCCTCTTTCCTACCACCCCCAACCTTTCCCTTTTGCAGGCTCGGCAGGACCTGTCCATCCCCTTGTGGACCCCTTGGCAGCCGGGCCCCATTTGGCGCGCTTCCCTTATCCTCCCGGCACTATCCCAAACCCGTTGCTAGGGCAACCGCCCCACGAACACGAAATGCTCCGGCACCCGGTCTTTGGTAAGTGTTTAGTAGCAGCCCTTGGGGAGCCAGTGTTGCCCAACCTATGCCCTCCAGAGGTTATTGGACTACGACCCCCATCATCCCTGGCCATTGGCCATGCCGCTTGAGGCCGGTGGGGCTTGGGGTCTGACAGCAAGATCTGGAGGGCGGCAAGTTGGGGAAAATTGATGCAGATGAAAAATACAAGACTTAAGGGCTATCTGGTTTTGAACAGCAGCCAATCAGATTCCTCCAACCAGAGCATTTGCCCCCCCCCCCTTTGCAGGGATGCTGTTCAGCACCTGGTGTCTAGAGGTATCCTGCTTCTGTACACCGTGTGGATATTATTGCCAATTGTCTTTAATGGACAAATGCACCTAGTTTAGGTTTTTATTGGGTACCAGTGATTTAATGCATTTATCCTGTTATCCCAGCTGTCTCTGGACTGACTTACTTATGAAATTAAGGCTGTGAACTGGGGGAGTCTCATTCAAAGACTCTTCGTACCAGGGATCAGGCCCCTTCCTATGTGGATGGCATTCCACAGTTGAGTTGCATCCAAGTAAATCCTACTCAGGGTAGACCCACACAAGTCATTTCCAGTGATTTCAGCATAGAGTAGGACTAGCATTGGGTGCAACCCATCTGCTCAGTCACTGTTATCCCAGCTTGCAGTTACCAGGCATGCCTTGGCCAGTCCAAACTTGTGTGCGACAACCTTTTCTCTTTTTCTCTCCCCCCAGGTACCCCCTACCCACGTGACCTCCCTGGCGGCATCCCTCCTCCCATGTCAGCAGCCCACCAGCTACAGGCCATGCATGCTCAGTCAGCAGAGCTTCAGAGACTAGCCATGGAGCAGCAGTGGCTGCATGGGCACCCCCACATGCACGGGGGCCACCTCCCCAGCCAAGAAGACTATTACAGGTAAGGCTGGGCCCATGCTGTCAGCGGAGGAAGAAGCTCTCTGGGGCAAGCTCCCCTTAGCGTGCATGCTGCCCCTTGGCCAATTCCTCCTCTATTTATTTGTTATTAAGATTATTTATTGAATTTGTATACCGCCCAAGTGGGCAACCACCTTGCCCTGAGGGACTAGGGGAGGAGAAAGGAGTGGTCTGGCGAGCTGCCACCACTCACCTCGCAGTGGTAGTCCCCTTATATCACATTTTCTTCTTAATTGATGCTTAATTGTGCAACTGTCTTTGGTGAACTGCTTTGCGAGGTACACCTGGCAGCATACCATAAAATAGGCACAGGGGACGTGTAGCCCTCCTAGACGTTGCTGGACTACAACTCCCATCATCCCTGACTAATGGCGATGCTGGCTGGGGCTGAAGGGAGCTGGAGTCGAGCAACATCTAGAGGGCTGCCTGTCATCAGTGAGTGAGTGAGTGAGTGAGTGAGTGAGTGAGTGAATGAATGAACCAACCAACCAACCAACCAACCAACCAACCAACCAACTAGGAGAGGCATGTTCTGAATGAATGAATGAATGAATGAATGAATGAATGAATGATGACTGAATGAATGATGACTGAATGAATGAATGAACCAGGAGAGGCATGTTCTGGCAGCAGCATAAAGTGGAGATCCAAACTGGCCGCATTTGCACAACTGCTTTCTTGCTTTAGGCTCCTATCACTTTACAGGTTAGTTACACCAGAGGTGTCAAACTTGAAGTGTGTCACGTGCCCTCAGAGTTGGGTTTGTTTTTCTGAGGGAGGAGAGGGTCTTCCTGCTCTTATACCTGCTATTGTTATAAAATACCATGACCAACTGCAGGTTTTGGAGGGTCCTCAGGCAAGATGCCCATTGGAGGATGCCCTCCCTGGGTGGTCCCATCTCCTCCTCTCCCTGCTGCGCTGTACTCTGTTTGTACAGCTGCCTAGAACATACATGGCAAGCAGAGGGAGGTGCTTCATCTTCTCCCTCTGCTCACTGCTTGGATGCTCACAGAAGGCATTTGAACAGACAGCAGCCACAGCACCAGGAGGCTTCAAGGGTTGCCTGGGTGGGGGCTCTATTAAGGGTGGGGGCCTCAATAGGTGCTCAGTGATGTCAGCTCCAGGATGAGAAACCACAGAAAGAGGTTGTCAGGGCCACTACTGGTCAGATTTGGAAGGTCAACGCAGCAACCTTCTTCATGAGGTTGGTTTCTTCAGGGTTTTGAAGGCTTGGGTCCTTGAAGTGGAGCATGAAGGTATTGCTTGGGGAACTGGCCATTGCAGAAGGCCAGGCTCCTGGGTTGTTGTTTTTTATTCCAGGCCCAGCCAGTCCAGAGGCTCCCTGCCTGCCTGCTGGCCACAGAGCCTCATGTCACATGCTGCTATTTTCGAGCACATGAATGCAAGAACACATAACTCACAGGGCTGGATGTTCACTTAAGACATGAAGTCCTAGTTGAAAATCCCTGAGTCCCTGGGAGAACATGTGGATGGATGCATAACTCCTCCCTGCTCAGTCTTTGGTAGGAAGAGGGATTTCCCCAAGGCCTGTCACACCCCCTTTTCTTCTTATGGGGCAGGGTGTGTGTGTGTGTGTGTGTGTGTGTGTGTGTGAGAGAGAGAGAGAGAGAGAGGGGGGGGGTCTGTGGTACACAGAGGTCTACTTCACTACCACATTTGTCTGTTCTTGGCAGAGAGCTCTTCTGCATTGTGTGAGAGGGGAGAGACTGCAGAGGCTGGAGGGAAAAGTTCCCAACCCAAAAAAGCAACTGAATTCTTTTTCTTTTTCTTCTTCTCTTCTAGCCGACTGAAGAAAGAAAGTGACAAGCAGTTGTAATAAATTATTTATTTGTAATTCTGGCTGCAGAAGATCCCAGTCCTTGGGAAGAAATGGAATGTGTTTATACACACACACACACACACACACACACACACTGCGAAAAACAAGAGAATTTTATCTTTTCAAGATACCTTTCTCTATTTAAAATGAAAAAAGGAGAAAAAACAAATAAGGAAGCCCAACATATAGAGACTTTTAAAATCAGCACATATATTATAGAATTCATTTGTAGAGAAGATTTTTCCAAGACCAGTTTCAGGAGTCTCTTTGCATGATAAAACCTGTTAAGAAGCCTATTGAGAGAGAGAAACAACCCCCTCAGAACTGGATGGAAGTATTCAGAGGAAATTCCTTGGGCATTCTTGGGGGGGTTGTTTGGGTTGGGTTCGTTTTTTCATTTTTTTCATTTTGAGTAGGTGCTAGAATCAGGTTCACAAATTAATGCAAGCCACTGTGCATACAAAGAAATACACTCAATTTATATATAAATATATAAATATATATATATACACTTTAAAAACAAAAACAAAAAAAACCAAGAATGGCAAATAGGTGGCATAACACCCTCTGAAAATCCAAGTGCTATAACAAGAATTTTAAAAGAAAAAAAATCTACTTTTATTTTAATACATTGTAGGAAAACTTCATAATTTTAAAGAGAGCTTTGCAGCATGGCTTTTTAAGTCTGTAAATAATTTTTTTGGGTTAGGGTTTAAAAAAAATTATTATAATCTCCACAAACTCCTGGTATCTATCTTTCTTTCTTTCTTTCTTTCTTTCTTTCTTTCTTTCTTTCTTTCTTTCTCTCTCTCTCTCCTTCCATCTCCTCCTCTCTCTTCCTCTTGTTCTCTCTCTTCAGTAACATCACAAAACCGTTACTTCTTACCTGATGTTGACAAGAATACAGAGTTGATTTTTTAATATAAGAGGAATATATATAATTATCCCTTTAATTAAAGGGAAGATGACATGGGGGGAGGGGTCAGTAATTTCAAAATGGTCGAGAGCTTGACTTGACGGTTTGGTAGCAACATGAGCATTAAAGGGAGTTGCAGGGATAATATGTTTTTTTTTTCTAAAAAAAACCAACCAAGAACACACAAATCTTTTTCTTTTTGTGTGTGTGTGTGTGTGCGTGTGCGCTGTTCATTTTAATTTAATTCATTCGTTCCATGAACATTCTAAATCGCTTTTCATTCTCATAGGTTTGTTTTTGACATAACTCAGTTCCTCAGCCGGTGAACAAGACCGCATATTCCTGCACTGGTTCTGTCGAAAAGCCGTCACGTTTTCCACCAGCGCAAGAGCTTTTTTGAAGCAGAAGTGGGAAAGGTAGCATTTTTCAAGAAATGGGCTCTTGAATTGTCAGGCTACCCCCGGGTCTCTCCTTTCCTCCACAAACATAGCATTAAACTGAAACTGTGTCCTAAAAATGCAGGCACACACACACAGAGTCTACCAATTAAGACAAAAATAATGCGGTGGCGTTTCTTTGGCCACAAGCCCCACAAGGCGTTCAATTCAAGGAGGAAATTCTCCTTCTCCATCTCAGGATGCGCACCATGCATACCCACTGTGTGCCTGGGAACCCTTCCAGCATCAAAGCCCCACACCAGTCATGAGAGCTGCTGATATGGGGCAGACTGTCCTTTAGATAGCATGAAGTTTACATGCAAACCATTTCCCTTCAAGTAATATCTATAGATCTGTTTTAAAACTTATTTGAATAGTGTCGAATCGAAACTTTCCCATCCCTGACAAGTTACACACTTTGAAAGAAAAGGGACAGGCAGAGGGGCTGCTTCAGAGCTGTGCATTTTCGAAATTCCCCCCACGAACGCAAAGCTTAAATTTCACTCTTAAAAACGGGAAGCAGCCTCTGCGCTCCTGGGCTTGGCTTTTAATCGGTCCAATATTAGCAGGTTTGTGTTGTTTTTGTGTGTGTGCTTTGCTGACGCTAGGCACAGAAGGGGATTTGCACCTGGTCTTACCTCAAGGGCACAATTGACCAGGGCGGTCTCACTCTTCCCCCCCTCACCCCCAGTACATGGCAGCAGAGTAATTCCCCCCCACAAAAAAATCCCCATCTTGAATGCTCTTTTGGGATACAGTGGAGTGAGAATAAGACTCAATAAATGTGCCTCGGGCAGCCTTTTTCCTGCCTGCTGTTAAAACAAGTTATCCTTGTTTTGTAAAAAAATGTTCACACTCTCCAGTGCACGAGGCAGGGAAACTCTGAAGGCTTAGAGTGGGGTTGACCATCTTCTGTCAGAAGCTATCAGTGTCGCAAGCACATGACAACTGTATGAATCCTATTTTTTATTCCCTTCCAATTGCTACTTTAGTTACACTTCAAAAAAAAATGAGTTGGATTAGTGCAGGAATCTGCAGGGCTGTGCGATAACACATTTTCCTGTTAGTTGCATTCATAATAACATTTCCTGGTTCTTGTTCCTTTTGGAAGGCTGCTTCATTTGCTGTGAAGACTGTTACTTGTGGTGGTAGGAGTCCATTGGGCCTGATCAGATAACCCCGTAGCTAATCGTTCAGCGGTCTCTTAAACAGCGAATATGGCAGGTGGAATTTTAATCCAGCCTAACAGAAATTTGGGTTCCTCCTACCTTGGTCCAGAGAGCGGACCTTTCCCCCTTCTCCCTGACTCCTGCTCCTTCATCCCAAACCATCCTCCTTTCCCATTCGTTTCCTTATTGGCAGCCCACGCCTCTTCTCTCTGTGCAGTGGCAAGTAGCTGGTGGTTACTAAGCCATCCACCTGCCTTACAGTCCCTCCAGGTGGTTCTGAAGTTAGCCCTTTCCTAACTGCGGACCATATTTTGGTCACACAAGCCACACGGGGTGTCCTCAGAATTGTCACGGTCACCTCTTCTCAGGTCAGTTTCTGAATTGCCGAGAGCTGAAGCACTGAACTGAGCATCAGGAAACTCTAAATTCATGGTGCTAAATGTCCAGCAAGATGCAAGCTAACAAGACAGAGTCATTGCCTAAAAGCCTAGCTGGCGTCTCATGTTTTAGCACTGTCATCTGGAATGGAATAAACTTCGCATAATGATCTGCCTTAACAGGCAGGACATCCCCAGCTGCTTATTATCAGCCCTCCTCTGTCTTGCCTTGTCTTTTTGAAGACGCCTCCTTGCAGCAAGCATAATCTAGTTTTTAACTGTCCTCGACTCTCACTGAAAACAGAACCAGCCATATTGGTGAGGGTGGCGATAATCCCCTCTCCCTGGTCCCCTGGCAGAACTGAAATTTCAGTACCTTCAGGAGACACTTAGCATGGATGTTGCAGACCGTCCTCCTCTGACTTGGTGCTCTCCTGGTGTTTTGGACTACAACTCCCATCAGCCACACCCAGTGGGCTGATGGGAGTTGTAGTCCGAAAAATCTGCAACTCGCCAGTCTAGGAAAGACAGACAAATGGTACCAGTTTATTACGCCTTTCCCTCTGCAGTTTACATGCAATTCATTGTGCTTCCTCATAAGCTCTTAACCTTTGGGTTTCTTTTTTATGCTTACGTTAACAGTATGAATCATTCCACAATGGTGGGGGAGCCCAGAGGTTCTTTGTCCTCGGATCTAAATGATTAGCTACAGTGTTATTTGCCCTGACTCTCCCAAGACCACCATGCTCTGTTAGAATCTCCCAACTTTTTACAGTTACCTTTTCAGAAAAAAAACTTTTTTAAAGCAAGATTTTATTTTTTGCTTTGAACTTCAAAAATCCATTTTATTTTATTTTGCTTTTTGTGTGTGCGTGCGTGTGTGATTTTACTTTATTTTTTTTTCAAAATCAAACCGTCTCTTGTTCTGTGTCGTCCTGGTTTGAGCTAGTTTCACTGCACCGTTTAAAAGCAGAATATACATTCTGACAGCTACATTTATATATATATATCTTGAGGCTTAGTGTATATATGAGTAGGTTTACCATGGGATAACACAGTGTAAAACAGAGTAGAAAACCCAGAAATCGTGACTTCTGTGTTCTCTCCATTTGAGTATTTTGTAATTTTTTTGAAATATTTGTGGACATAAATAAAAACCAAGCTACACTACGGCAGTTTTGATTTTGTTTGAAAAGTGTGGCATGCATGTTTTAAGGGGCATGAGGTTAGGGTGGGTTCAGTAACCATGAACCTCATCGGAAGCAACAACCAGAGTGGCTTGGCTTCATCCTAAGCATCTTCTCATCTGTTTCCTCTTAACTGCACAAAGACCATCCTACAACAAGGTAACAAAACAAGGTGGGTCCTGTTTCAGACAGCACAGTCCCTTTGGACATTTGCCCATGTAAGGTGTACTATTGCCATATGCCATGGTTGGGACAGGCTTTTCAGTTACATATTTTCTTAAGTAACACATTTGCAGCTTGTCCTGCCTTTAAGGTGTCAAGATGGTTGGGTGTGCATGGAGTTAATCCTGTGTTTTCCTTCACAGCCACCCTTCAAGGTAGGTTAGTCTGAGAGTTAATGGCTGTCCCAAGCTCTCTCTGGGTTTTGGATGATGCCTGTGCATCTTGTAGCAGGCGTCATGATAGATTAGGCATTCCCTCTGCTGTGCGTGTGATTGTGTGAGACAGAGAGGGAGGGAGAAAGGGGAAAACTTCGGTTTAGACCAGGGGCCAGCAACCTTTTTCAGCCATGGGCCGTTCCACCGTCCCTCAGACCATCTGGTGAGCCAGACTATTTGGGGGGGGGGGGTGAACAAATTCCTAGGCCCAAAGAATAACCCAGAGATGCATTTTAAATAAAACACGCATTCTACTCATGTAAAAACACCAGGCAGGCCCCACAAATAACCCAGAGATGCATTTTAAATAAAAGAACACATTCTACTCATGTAAAAACATGCTGATTCCCAGACCGTCTGCAGGCCGGATTGAGAAGGCGATAGGGCTGCATCCGGCCCACGGGCCTTAGGTTGCCTACCCCTGGTTTTGACAGTGCTTGCAGTCTGCCATTTTATGCCATCTACTGTACTCAGTTTAGTCCACTTTTTAGTAAATTAAATATTTAACAATTGGTTAAGCTAGGCTTGGCTGCATCAGGATTTGGGGGGAGGGGAGGTTTCCTCCCAAAAGCTCAACAATTTTGGTGGTTTCCTTGAAAAAGCTCATTGCGAGTGTCAGGAATTTTACTTTTTGAAATATGGCAGCCTTAGTTAAGCACCAGAGCCCTAAAACCCTTCATTCCATTGCTTTTGCTCTTCATTGGTTTGTTTTAAATTAGATTTTTGCTGCTGATCCAGGAAATGTAAATATTTATTTATAATCCTGTTCTTTGGCAGAGAGAGAGAGAGAGAGATCTCAGAGGAGCTTACAAATCATCATGAAAAAGACACTCCCTGCACTCATGTTTACAATCTAAAAAGACAAGACACAAAAGGAAAATGGATTGGGATAGAGGAAGAAACTAGCAAACCCCTACCAAAGCAGCTCTGACCTTGAGAATCCCATGAATGCCACTTCAGGATCCGTCATGGCAGGAGGGCAGGGTATATACTGTAGTGTTATAATAAAGAGATGGTGTTGCCACCTTAATTAACCTGGAGGTGATTCAGGTTTTCGGCCCCGGGTACCCAAATGTTGCACAATGGACTCGCCAGGACCCTGTGTGGACTTGTGTCTGATCCTGTCTCCTGTTCTCTTCCCTCTTCTGGGTAATTTGCTCTGCCACACACACCCCAGTCCTTGTCCTCCCTTTGCTCTGCTGAACACGATGCCAAGTGACTAGAATTCATCCATTGCAGAAAACACCTTCATCTAAATGTAAATGCCATTTCCGTGCCTCGGGCTGCTGCTTCATTCTTTTCTCTCCACTTCGGGGAAACCGATACAAGATAATGCCACTGTCACCACCCCAATCAGTTTTTGTCCATGTCAAGCAAAAGCTTTTGTCCTAATACGTCTTTGAAATGTATTGTTCTGGGATGACAGAAGATGCATTCATTGGGGGCTGAGAGAAGAAGGGCATACTCTGAGAAATAGTCTCATTCAAGGAGAAACCCCAAAGGATTGGAGCCGTGTGCTTGAAGGAAGTGGCTCGGGGAAGGAGTAAAAAAACTCTTCAAACCCACCCAAATTTCCCTTTTCTCACTAAGATGCAGTAGCCAGTGCCCATTGGGACTGCTTGGTCAGAAACGGGGAGACCAGCAGAGTCAGTGGCAGCCAGAGCCGCCCTCCATTGGTTGTAAGTAAGAAGGTGGGCAGGGGGTTGGTGTGGCTGTGCCCCATTTGCTCATAGCAAATGGTCTCTGCACATTAAATGTGAATTAAGCATCACTGTGTATTGGATTATCTAGCTAGCCGGACAGATGTTAGTCTGCAGCTCTGGTCAGGCCAGGCAGCATAGCCAGGGCTTAAAAGCGACCCAGCCATTTTATGGAATAACAACCATATAATAGTACTCTAGAACTGGTTTTACTGTTAGTTTATTGAGTTGGCAATCCTTTGCATTTTGCATTTTACTTTATTGCTCCAGTAGCATTTTGTTGCAAAGCTCTCAATAAACATCCAAATTACCAGTAAATATTGATGAGAGAGTTGTAGTCCAACCATATCTGGAGGGCCACAGGTTTTCTGTGTTTGTTTTAAATACAGCAAGGTGGCTATTGGAGTGTTTTTCAAATAGTTATGTCCTGGAGGCAGCAGACCTGGAGAAGAGGACCTGGTATCCTCAGTCTGCTGGTGAGATGCCATCGCCACAGCAGGACCATTTGTTGTGGAGTCTTCCTTGGATTACGTCACTATGCGGCCATTTTAAACTCCCCACAGTGTCCTGGACGAATGCCTATGCCAAGATTGCAGGAAATTTTCTATGGTGGCTTGTGGTTGCCCACCATGACCAGGTTCAGGAGAGACAAAATGAGAGATGTCTTCACATAGCACATAGCTAAAACTAAGGAATCTATTGCCATGAGTAATATGACCAGTTAAAGGGACCCCTGACCATTAGGTCCAGTCGTGACCAACTCTGGGGTTGCAGCGCTCATCTCGTTTTATTGGCTGAGGGAGCCGGCGTACAGCTTCCGGGTCATGTGGCCAGCATGACTAAGCCGCTTCTGGCAAACCAGAGCAGCGCACGGAAATGCCATTTACCTTCCCGCCAGAGCGGTACCTATTTATCTACTTGCACTTTGGCGTGCTTTCGAACTGCTAGGTTGGCAGGAGCAGGGACCGAGCAACAGGAGCTCACCCCATCGCAAGGATTCAAACCGCCGACCTTCCGATCAGCAAGCTCTAGGCTCTGTGGTTTAACCCACAGCGCCACCCGCATCCCTTTAATATGACCAGTTAGGGTGGCTTTAAAAGAGGTTTAGACAAATTCATAGAGCCAGGATGGCTATGTTCTGCCTCCGCTGTCAGAGGAAGTGTGCCTCTGAATATTAGTTGCTGGGAATCACAAGTGAGGAGAGTAGCTGTTTTGTTTGGGTCATGCTTGTGGGTGTCCCATAGGCATCTGGTCGGCCACAGTGAGAACAGGATGCTGTACTAGATGGACCTTTGACTTGACCATGCTCTTATTATGTTCTTAAGCGACGGGTGCTTGAACGAATGGTCACGATTAGCATTTTTTGTTCCAAATAACAGTTGCATGTCCCTGCCCAGCCAGACGCCCGTAACGTTCTTGAATTTGGCCAGCAGGTGGCAGCATTCACTAAAGTAACTTCCTACTGAGATACATGTTATGCTGTACACAGACTGGTATCGTCAGAGGGATATTTATAAAGTTTTGCTTTAAACAAAGCTGTGTTTAAAAATGCACCCTAGAGGCTTTTACTACACATGGGCTACTGAGGCATTCCGTAGTGTTGGAGGGTGTGCACGTAGCTTTAAGTTTAGAAGCAACTGTTATTCAGAATCACTTCTGCCTTCACGTGTGCACCCTTCCCCCCCAAATCAAGCTGTTCTGGAGCCATTTATTTTTGTAAATTGCTTTGAGGTGCTTTTGTAACATAAAGTGATTAATAAGTTTAATAGATGAGAGTAGTCGTAATAGTAATTGGTAGGTATTTATTTATTTCCCACCCTTCTGACTGGGTTTCCTTAGCCACTCTGGGCAGCTTCCAACAAAATATTAAAGATACAATAAAAAAAATGCATGCCCATTCGAAGCAATCTTATACCACTTTAAATGATGGTGGCTTCTGCTAAATAACCTTAGGAACTAGTTTGTTAAGGGTGCTGTGCGGTATTTGGAGATCTCTCACAGAGCTCCAGTTCCCAGCACTCTTAACAAACCAGTTTCCAGGATTATTTTTTGGGGGAACCCTGTTTAAAGAGGTATAATACTGCATTAAATTTATAGCGCAGGTGAGGCCACCCGAGATTCCTCTTTATATCCATATTGCCTCTGTTGCACCTGCACAACTTGCAATAAAATCAGCTGGAATCTCGCATGCCCGCAGGCTTCCAGTCAACCACTGGAGGTTTGTTCACACGCTATGCAAAGCACGGGGGCAAGCTGCCTCTAGCACAGGTGCAAAGTGTGCATGTGTGAAAGAGGGCACACACTTGTTGCACATGGACTGTACCCACCTTGAACAACACGTGAATAACTGTGCTGGTGTGCGGGTCAGTGGAATGTGATGTTCACATGTTCTCTTGTCCCCATGTTTGAGCTGCCTCTGTTTGGGGATTTGTGAGGGAAGAGTCATATGGTTGTTCAGGGAAGCTTTTAATGTTTAATAGGTTATTGTATTTTAGTGTTTTATTGGAAGCCGCCCAGAGTGGCTGGGGAAACCCAGCCAGATGGACGGGGTATAAATAATAAATCACTATTATTATTATTAGTCCGTAATTCGGCCTTCAGAAACAGTTTCCGGGCAGAAATCACTGTAATGTCTGGGAACAACATTGGGCAAAACTAAGAAAAAGCTTGACAACTTTGGCCAAAAGCTTGAATTTATTTTTCCCTTCAGCTTTTGCGTCTGGATTTTTACTTTTCGAAATATGGCAACCCTACTTCAGGGCTGAGCCTGACATTTGGAGCAAACATTCATTTTAAGCACTTTTACCTCCCTCAGACGCTCATTTTAGACACATTTCTCCCCCTTAAGCATTCATTTTAAACATCTTTCCCCTCACTTGTTTGAAACATTAACAAACAAAATTCCCCTCGTGAGGTTTTTGGGGGGGTTTTTTGGTTAAAAACCACTCAAGAAAGGTGGTCTCCAGCATAGAAACCAGGCAGGCCTCAGCCTTGCCTTCCTCTGGCCAATCCCGTGGCGGCATTTTGCAGCAGGGCCTGCCTACCCAGCCCCTCTGCCAATCATGTGGCTGCATTTCCCTCGCTCTCGGTCACTGTTCAGAGATGGAGAGCGAGGAAGGAGAATGGCTGCGAGGCATGAAAACTAATTTCCTACGCTTAGTAAGTTTCTCTTTCCTTACTGACCTTGCTGGAAGAACCAGCTGTTTGTACATGCGAGAGAGTAATGGGGTTGGAGTGGACTGGAGTAAAATATCAAGACAGTGGGAAAACATCTGAAGTGTGTCTCTATTTTGAAAAAAAATTGCTGTATTTTAATAACTAGAGCCAAAACAACAACCCTTTTGCCAACTTCCTCCAGGTTTAGGGTCTGAGTTACCTCTCCTCACAGGGAAGCACCTACAATTTTCATTTTTATTTTATTTTTTAAAATTATTTGCCAAGTCCTTCAGTTGTACAGTAATTCTTCTCCGGCAGTGATTTTATTTTATTTTCTAAAAGAAAAGGCTCCATTTCTCAAAATAAGGCTTTCAGTTCTGTCCATGTTTATTTGGGAGTCATGGGTGCCAGGAGGGGGGAGTTGTCTTTCTCTTTCCCTTGAATGAATTATAATCTCGAGTCCCAGCTTTCTGGGTTTTTTCTTTTTTAAAAGAACAAGTTTCTAGCATTTGTAAGATCTGACACAAAATGTAGAAAAAGTGCAAATTTCCACACTTTTTTTGTGAGCCTGTGCACGAACCATACATCTAAAGCGCATCCTAACCTCCTCCCAAATGAAAATAATCCTGGGAATTGTCATTTGTTGAGGGTGCTGGGAATTGTAGCTCTGTGAAGGTAGACTACAGTTCCCAGGATTTGGGGGCGGAAGCTTGTGAGCTTTAAATTTATGAAACTAGTCTCCCATCTTTCAGTGTTTTAGCCAAAGAATGAAGTTGTAGGAGCGACTGATTTCAGGGGAGCCAATCTAGCTAATCAGAGAAAGAGAAGGCTGGTTTGAAACACCTGTTACCTATTCTAGACTTCAGATTGGTTTTTAAGCCTTTTGTGCTGGTCTCATCTGGTGGAGAAAGGATTCATTGTTGTTTCGTTGAAGACCAGAGTGTTTGGGTGTGTGTGTGTGTGTGATATTTCATTCAGCTTGGAACAACAATTCATGTAACTGATAGGGTGGACTGTACATAAAAACTTCTGCCATAATACATTTTTTTGTCTACAATCCGAGTGTGTCAATGACACTTTGGGATCTTGACTTTGATGGTGTTTACCAAAACAAGTCCGTATGTGCTTTAGAGACAGAGAGTGAAAATACCATTTTTTTCTCTCCATAGCACAGCCTCTCAAGGTCTCACCTCTCATTCTCCTTTCACCTTTTGTTATCCCTCCTGCAACACAGAGATTAATTTACCGCCTTTGCATGCCTACTCAGAAGTAATCCCACCGAGTTCAATTAGGCCTGTTACTCCAAGCTCAGTGGGGAGAGGATTGCCATATTAGCTGATTTTAATAAGGGTTATATGTGTGAAATTGTGCAAACAATTGCTGCATAGTTCTAAAGAAAGATATTGCCATCTGTTGGGCAAAATCTCCACACGCTCAGAGTTTGCCGCAATTGGAATCGTGGAATTTGGCCCCACGTATTAATTTAATTTTATCAAATTAATGAAACCCAGTGAGCATAATATAACAAGCATCCAGCCTGCAAATATTAAAATCCACAGCAAAAATAACTACAAAGCCATCTAATAAGTAATAGTGCCACTGTATTCTGCTCTGGTCAGACCACACCTGGAGTACTGTGTCCAGTTCTGGGCACCACAATTCAAGAAGGACACTGACAAACTGGAACGTGTCCAGAGGAGGGCAACCAAAATGGTCAAAGGTCTGGAAACGATGCCTTATGAGGAACGGCTAAGGGAGCTGGGCATGTTTAGCCTGGAGAAGAGGAGGTTAAGGGGTGATATGATAGCCATGTTCAAATATATAAAAGGATGTCACATAGAGGAGGGAGAAATGTTGTTTTCTGCTGCTCCAGAGAAGCGGACACGGAGCAATGGATCCAAACTACAAGAAAGAAGATTCCACCTAAACATTAGGAAGAACTTCCTGACAGTAAGAGCTGTTTGACAGTGGAATTTGCTGCCAAGGAGTGTGGTGGAGTCTCCTACTTTGGAGGTCTTTAAGTAGAGGCTTGACAACCATATGTCAGGAGTGCTCTGATGGTGTTTCCTGCTTGGCAGGGGGTTGGACTCGATGGCCCTTGGGGTCTCTTCCAACTCTATGATTCTATGATTCTATGATCTACAATCTGATAACAAGTATGAAACCATCCTGGGAAGAGTAATTTTGTGCCTTTCACCACTAGATGGCACTGCTGTCTATATTTTGGTTTGATGGCAGCTTCTTTCAGGGGTCACCAACCTGGCAGGCACCTGGGCACCCATGAAAGCTCCCAGTGGTGCCCTGGGCAGGTGCCCCAGACTTTTTATTTAACAATAAAAAGAAGTCACTAACCCTCCTAGAAAGAATAGTATGGGGCAAAATGTACAGATACCTTCTAAGCAATTTCTGTAAAATGAGAGTGGAGTCGCCACCTTGTATATTTTTTCCTGGTACTTAGGAAAGATTCCTGTTATTATTAGATTGTAACTGTGTGTTTTGTGTGTGAGAGAGTGATCTCCATAATCAGGACCATCACAGCATAGCGTGACTTCCTATGATAAGCATAATATTTTTTGGGATGGTTGTCTCTTCATTTTGTGTTATGCCATGCTCCCTGTGGCAGCCATTTTGTGGTTGTTCATTTTCAGCTCTACCTTGAGATGCTGGGAATTGAACCCATTGCCCTCTGCAAGCTAGGCATATGTCCTACAACTGAGCTACACCCCTTCTCTTAAGGGAACATAGGAAAAATGCCTTGTGTCAACTCTGACCAAGGCCTGTCCAGCTCAGCATTGTGTCTGCACTGACTGGCAGTGGCTCTCCAGGGTTTCAGGCTGGTGGGGGTGGGCATTCCCAGCCCCACCTAAAGATGCCAGGGATTGAACCTGGGATCTTCTGCATAACAAAACAAATTACTCAAAGGAAGCTGGCAGTATGCTGTGCTACAACACATCTTAGTTTCCCTTCAGACATATCTTGAGCATTTTCGCTACATGGTTTTACTGGTGCCTTCTGTTGCTGTGATACAGAATGAGAAATATACTGGGCTGACACCCACTTTAATTAATCTCAACTGATTTGGTTAATCTCAACTGATTAACCAATTAATGAATAACTCTTTTAAAAATTGCACATGATGAAATCCAGTCATTCAAAAGGGGTGCAGAGAAACAAACCGCGTGAACTCAGACGTGTTGCAGTAACAGTTCTCTTGGAACAGAGAAGGGGAACTGGATCTGGTTGGTGGTCTAGAACATGATTTGTCCCATGGACTAGATTTGTCTTGCCCGGGTCACCTGACATCACAGGTGACCTATTTTTTTTGCATAGCGCTAAGCATGATCAGCTGATCAGTTGGCACTTGTAAAGTGATGTCCATGGGGGTGTGTGCAGATGCTGCTGATCTGCAGTGTCTGCAACCTCCCCTTTCAGTTAAGCCATGTCTTTATTTGCCCTACAACTGCCACCATATATGTCGTCTGGTGTAGGGCAGGTGGGCATGCCTTTGCCAAAGTGGCCTTACAGGCCAAATAGGGAGGCTGGGTGGGCCCAATTAGGCCCCACTTTGGTCTTTCCCTGCTCAACCCACATTCTGTGTGGTTTTTGTGTGTGTGTGTGTGTGTGTGTGAGAGAGAGAGAGAGCGCATGGAAGAAATGTGTCTTTTAATATGGTGCTTGCCATCTGTACTTTTTGCAAGAACTTTTATTAAAAACCTAATTAAGAATCTGCCGCCTGGTTTAATGGGGGGGGGCACCATTTCATTCTATCCAAAATGTTTTTATCTACTTAATTTAACTATTTGACTGAACGTGACAGCCCTTAAAAAATGAACTGATTGGGAACACAGGAAGCTGCCTTATACTGAGTCATACCACTGGCTCATCTAAATCAGTTCTGTTTAAACTGGCTGGCAGCAGCTCTCCAGGGCTTCAGACAAGGTCCCAGGTTCACTCCCTGGCATCTCCAGTTAGAGCTGAGAGAGACTCCTTTCTGAAACCCTGGAGAGCCACTGCCAGTCAGTGTATACATGACAAGCTAGATGGACCAATGATCTGACTCTGAATAAGGGAGCTTCTTATGTCCTGAAAATAATAATAATTTCCCTTCCTCCCAGATGTAATTTCCACTTATCCTGCATTAACATCCTCTTTGGTTGTTCCACCCTGGTTCTCTCACTCTCCCTGCTGGAAACTTTTGCAGCTATTAAAGGGAATTGTTCCCGTGCAGCCCAGTCTCTCCAAATACCACCCATCAAATTGATGGGCCCTTAGCTAGTTTGTAGTAGTGCATTAAATAAAGCTCAGTTCTTTCATATAGACACTAGGGGGCACTCACGGTACACCACAGTTCTCAAAGGGACTAAGCAATAAACAAACTGAACTTTTAGAAGGCTGCAGCTTGAAAAGCAAAAGCCACCAGAAGATGAAACATTGGAGCTCCTCTTAATGCCTTGCCTGCTGTGGAGCTTCCTTTTCTTCCTTTCTAAAAGATGGTTTTCTGGGGGGTGGGAGTGATGCTGCTGCTTTATACTGAATCAGACTGCAACTCGCACCCTGCTCAGTCCCCTTATGCTGTTTCTGCCCCAAGCAGCCAGTATTTAGAGGTGCACTGCCTCTGGAAATTGAGGTTCTCTTCAGCGATCATAACTAATTTATATTGGTAGACCTGTCCTCATTCATGGATTTGTCTATTCCCACTTTCTAAAGCAATCTAAGACCGCCTTTATTGTCACATCTGGTAGCAGTGAATTCTATAAGCTAATTACGCATTGTGTGAAAATGCCCTTTCTTCTGTCCCAAATTGTATTCCCATTACCAAAATAATTGGGGGATCATGAGCTTTCATAATACGGGAATGGAGAAAGATAATTCTGAGTGGCGTTTCAATAATGTTTTATTTTATTTTTGTATAAAATATAAAAGTTGCTTTTCAACTACTAGGAATTATTGACCTCCTTCCTATGTTAGGAACATAGGAAGCTGCCCTGTACTGAGCAAGACCACTGGTCCATGTATCTCAGTGTTGTCTACACTGACTGGCAGCATCTCCCTAGGATTTCAAGCGGTGAATCTTTCTGAGCCCTCCCTGCATATGCCCTTGGGGGTTGAACCCAGGGCTTTATCTGCCACAGGTAAAGGTAAAGGGACCCCAGACCATTAGGTCCAGTCGTGGACGACTCTGGGGTTGTGGTGCTCATCTCGCTTTACTGGCTGAGGGAGCCGGTGTACAACTTCCAGGTCACGTGGCCAGCATGACTAAGCCGTTTCTGGTGAACCAGAGCAACGCACGGAAACGCCGTTTACCTTCCCGCCGGAGCGAACCTGTTTATCTACTTGCACTTTGATATGCTTTCAAACTGCTAGGTTGGCAGCTGCCACAAAGAAGCACTTAATCAGCCACCTTTCTGGCTTAGTTCTGAGATTCCACCCGATACTCTTTCAAGCATCCATGAGGACTGGAAACTTTTTGCACCCAGTACCACAACCTGAGGTCTTTCCCCCTCTTCTGCAGAACTGCATTACTGCCTTGCTTTGCCGCCGCAACTGCATACGATCAATCACCTTGTAACCTCTGCATTGTTCCTTATACTATAATGATCCTGTTCTTCAGAAATACCTTTACCTCACCATGAACTCCTCAGTGCCTTGCCCTCTGCTAAAGGCACCCAGCTGGCAGCTGGAGCTGTCTAGCCAATCCCCCACCCCCTTAGTTTCTTCTATTTGTAAAGTAGCTGAAAAACCAAAAGCTGTGTTTTGTTTGGTTCTGACATTGGCTTGCAAGAGTCTAGGAGATGGGAGTTCAAGGCCAGCTGTGTTTGCTTCACAGTTTCCAGGCACGGCTGGGGAACGGCAGCCAAGGAAAGAGCCAAGTCACAGGAGATGGGGAAATTCCAAGCTGGGTGTTGATCAGAACAGGATTCTCGCTCGCCTGCAATGTGCGTTCTTCTCCCCTGCCCCCCGTAGCAATGAGCTAAAGTTGTCCAATCCGTTCTGGCTGTCAGCAGCGGGGGAGCTGGATTTCACGCTTCCAAGTGTGTCTGCGTGCGGCTGTGTCTCTGACGTCTGCACACTGCCTCCCTTGCCCCCCTGCCAAGGAGGTTGGTGCCAACAGGCGGACAGACCGATGATCCATTTGTGACGCCAAGACCGTGGAAGCAACGCGTCTCCCGTTGGCACAGCCTCACTTTCCCTATTACCACCTGTAGGGGATGCAGCAGTCTCTGTGCTCCCATCGAAACCCAGTACCAACAGTTCCAGATTCTGCACCCGAAAAAATGGGACTTCCGCGACTGGGAATCTGTTGCACACAGCTACGTTTTTGCAAAGGACAACAGCAGTAAATGCTGAGGAACATACTGTGCAAACTAAGGCTGTCTTCTTTTACACAACTTAACTGTATTTTGTGTAATTTATCCTGGTTTTGGGGAGTTGCGAGGAAGGTTAAGAAGCTATATGTGAGGTACCAGCAATCCGTATGCGGAACAGTTGCCCAAATGATATGTTCTTGACACATTTTGAGAGTCATCTCTTTATCAAGGGGATCTAAAGGTGGGGGGAACCCTTCAACACTGTAAAAACAAAACAAAAAACTACCCCATAAACACAGAATTACAAGCTGTAAAGACACACAGAGCTGAGCGATACCTTTATTTGGGAAGCAACCTTTTTGACTGGGCTGGGGAAACATTTTCAGCCCAAGGGCCACATAAGCAACTTTCTGGGGGCCATGTGGCTGGTTGTGAGTGTGGCCAGTGGCAAATGTGGGTAGAGCAACAGATGTGACTTACCTTTAGACCTCTTACCTTTGGCCCTCCAGATGTTGCTGAACTACAGTTGTGCCCTGCAAGACGAATGCCTCGCAAGACGAAAAACTCTGTAGACGAAAGGGTTTTGCGGTTTTTGAGCTGCTTCGCAAGACGAATTTCCCTATGGGCTTGCTTCGCAAGACGAAAACGTCTTGCGTTTTTTGCAAGTTTGTTTCCTTTTTCTTAACACCGTTAATACAGTTGCGACTTGACTTTGAGGAGCAACTCATAGAACGCGGTGTGGTAGCCTTTTTTGAGGTTTTTGGTGATTTTTGAAGCTTTTCCAAAACTTTTCCGACACCGTGCTTCGCAAGACGAAAAATCCGCTAGGCGAAAAAACTCGCGGAACGAATTAATTTCGTCTTGCGAGGCACCACTGTACAACCGCCGTCAGCCCCAGCAAGCATGGGCAAGGACTAGGGATAATAGGACTTGTTCAGCAACATCTGGAAAAACCAAAAGTTCCCCACAACTGCTTTAAATATCAGGCCAAGTTCCTGCTGTGCAATAATCAGATAGATCTCAACACACAAGCTAACACATGCAGCCCGCCTCGTCATCTAGGTTTAGCAAGAGGCAGCTCAAGGGCACATCCCAGTCAGGTGAAAGTGAATAGGGGTCATGGCTTGCGGTGACCTGGGAAGAGCCTTGAGGGCCAAAGACAGAGGCCTGGGGAGCTGTATTTAGCCCTTGGTCCCTAGGTCCCTCCTGCTTTCCTGGGATCAGCTGCAGTTGATGGGAGTTATAGTCCAAAAATGTCTGGAAGGCAGCAGGTTGTGGGGGAAGGCTGCCAGGTGTGCTCTGAAGCACATCATTGTAATCCCAAGGAAGACTGTGGTTTTCACCCCTAACAATTTATAGGAACAAAGAAAGCTGCCTTATACCAACTTCTGCCTTGTACCACCTGGAGCAAAGATGCTCGCAGGAGTCCCCCCTCCTAACTGCCGCTGTGCAAGCTTCAGAGGCCTTTTCCTACCTTGGTTGTGAAAGCCTCTCAGTGGTGAGCAGGGCCTTCTCTGTGGTGGCTCCTCTTTTATGGCATCACCACCCATCCGAGCCCTGACAAGCGATGCCACTGGTGGTATTTTAGGATTTGTTAAAAACAAAACTGTTTGCTCAGATAATAATGCTTGTTGGATTATCAGCTGCATCTTATTCACTGTGTAGTAGTAGTAATAGTAATAGTAATAGTAATAGTAGTAGTAGTTTGTTTGTTTGTTTGTTTATACATACATACATACATACATACATACATACATATCCTGCTCATTTGGCTGATTTTGTGGTTTTAATGAGTTTTTATATTTATAGACTCAGCCATGAGATGGAGTATAATAGGTGGGAGTCTTGTTTCTTGGTCACCACCTTCAAATACAAATATTTGTTTGATAGATAGATAGATAGATAGATAGATAGATAGATGATAGATAGATAGATAGATAGATAGATAGATAGATAGATAGATGATAGATGAAGTCAGATCCTTGGTCCTTTTAGCTCTGCATAACCTACACCAGCTAGCAGTGAGGGGTTGAGGTGGGTCCCCTGCCCCATACCTGGAGACGCCAGGGATCAAACCTGGGACTTTTGCCATACAAAGCATGTGCTGTACCTCTGAATCACAGCCCATTCCCCTATAGGAACATAGGTAGCTGCCTTCCATTGAGTCAGACCCTTAGTCTATATAGGTTAGCATTGTCTACACTGACTGGCAGCAGCTCTCCAGGGCTTCGGCAGGGGCATTCCCAGCCCTATCTGGAGATGCTGGGGACTGAACCTGAGGCCTTCCGCATACAAAGCACATGTTCTGCAGCTAACTTGCCTCCCCTCCTTCCTTTCCACAGGGTGCTATTATACAGATTAGCCATCTTGTGTGCCCTGCTGGGGCAGAAGCAGGGAGCTATAAATAAAACAAGTACAAAAATAAAATTTCATAGATGCAAACCCCGCTGTGCCACAGAATGTAACTAGCAGAAAGCTGCAGCTAATTTTGACTTCCCTTCAAGTAGAATCAGCTAAAGCAATGCTCCTATTAAGAGGCAGAAGGTTTTAAATTATTATAATTTCATAATATAGGTATTCGGGAAGCAGGGCAAGGATGACTGCTCACTGAAAAAGCATTTCCTCTGCACTCAGACGGGTGCAGGTTCAGTCCCCAGCGTCTGCAGTTTGTGTGGTCAAATACAGTCAAACCTCGGATCCCAAACGCCTCTGTTTTGGAACATTTTGGCTCCTGAACGCTGAAAACCTGGAAGTAAGTTTTCTGGTTTTCAGATGTTTTTTGGAAGCCGGACATCTGACGTGGCTTCTGCTTGAGTGCAGGAACTTCCTGCAGCCAATCGGAAGCCACGCCTCGGTTGTTGAACAGCTTCTGGATTATGTTTGACAACCGAGGTTTGGCTGTAGGTACAAGAGACCTTTGAAGAGCCCCTCCTGCTGGTTGAGATAGGTAAAATTGGACTTGTATGGAACAATGGTTTCAGTATCCACATTCCTAGAAGCTAGGCACCTTGGATTAATAAATGCACCCCTCTCACATACACACACACTTCCCCCTTTGCATGTGAGCGGGTCCGCAATCCCTGGAAGCCAACAGCTTGGCATTATGTCTGAACCCAGATTCATGGCTTGTCTCTCCCTAACAAGCCAGAATCGCTAGCCAGTTTTGAACCCAGCGTCGGTACATGTCATTGGACCAACCTGAGGCAGGTGGTTTCACTGCCATCTGCCACCACTCACCCACCCGCCACACTCATGCCCACCTTATTTTGCCATGCTAACATGGTGCTCTTGCTCTGAGAAAGGATTTCCTTCTTCAGAGGAAGGCATTTTCTGGGTGCGGTGGCCCAGGAGAGTGACCTGCACTGCTGTGGCTTCGTCAGGTGGAACAGACAGAACAGTAACTTTTAAGATGATTTTTTAAAAAGGATTTTCTAGCTGCATTGGCAAATTGGCAGTGGTACAGGCACTTTTCATGGGCCACCTTGCTCTGAGGGACGACCCCTTTTCTCTGAGCAAGGGCACAGAACAGACCCTCTAAAGGGCCCCACAGTGAGCAGGCATTTTGCACAGTGGGCAGAAGGAGCATCATTGACTGGACTGGCAGCCAGACAAAGAACCGCAGGCCAGAGGGGGCACCAATTTTCTGCTTCTCAGCCCTGGCTGCTTGAGGGAAATTGCCTTGCTTGACCTCGTGGAAGGGCCAGCCCTGCTTCACCCCAAAGTTTGTTCTTGAATCCTGGCTTGTTGGGGAGAAGCAAACAATAATATTGGAACTAACTCTGAGCTGTGCCCTTTCTCCTTGGTTCAACTTGTTTGTGTGAAAGGGGGAGCCAAGTGAGAGTTTTGGGGCTGCATGCGCAGTGGGTTCTTCCAGACAACCTGTTGACTGAACGTCTGTCCTGATTTGCTTGCACAAAGGTTAAACAGAAGTCATGCTATGTTCATTCTGCTTTGCTTGCAGGGTGGCAGGGCTGTCAGAAGGCAGCAGTGTCCATTCTGACCTGTCTTTGTCACAGTCAGCTCTGTTTCTGTTCTGCAGTTCAGGTAAAGGTAAAGGGACTCCTGACCATTAGGTCCAGTCGTGGCCGACTCTGGGGTTGCGGCGCTCATCTCACTTTATAGACCGAGGGAGCCGGCGTACAGCTTCCGGGTCATGTGGCCAGCATGACTAAGCCGCTTCTGGCGAACCAGAGCAGTGCATGGAAACGCCATTTACCTTCCCGCAGGAGTGGTACCTATTTATCTACTTGCACTTTGATGTGGTTTTAAACTGCTAGGTTGGCAGGAGCAGGGACCAAGCAACAGGAGCTCACCCTGTTGCGGGGATTCGAACCGCCGTACATCTTTCTGCCGTATAAGATAGTGACATAATTATTTCCACACAAGTCATTTCAATGCAAACACAATTTAAATGGGCAGGGGGGAGGAGACACACTATTGATTTCCATTCCGACACGGGATGAATCAGCGAGCATCAACCGTTTCTGCTTCTGTCACCTGTTCCCGCCAGAATTCTCTGACTTCCCTACACGGCAGTTATGTGACAATGAGCGTTCGTCCTCATTTGCTTGCAATGTGTTTATACATCTTCCCATTCATCCCTCGCTCATCTTGCAATTTTCAAGGTATTTCCTCCCCAACTCTTTCCTAACTGCAAAAAGTTTGTTTCTTTTTCTAAAGTGAGTTTGTGGCACTAGGGTAACAGTGCATTTTAATCCACTTTAATTGCGGAAACCTGGATTTCCTGGTATGCACTTGTAAAATGCTGACCTTCTCGAAAGAGCCATTATTCGCCAGAGTTCTTAGCTTATTATTACATGTAAATGCAGCCGGAGTAAGGCTGCCAGACACCCTCCTTTTCTCAAACACACCCAAGAGGACAGAATGCCCCTCCCAATGTGATTATTGCTCTAAATCATGGGTGCACCACCTTTTCTGTTGTGCCATACTCTCCCTGTTGAGCTCAAACAAGCACCAACTGTGGCGTATTCTTGCTGGAGTGGACCACATACCTGTGGCTTCTCACGGCTTTTGCTATTATCAACAATAGTTCCTGATGCTCTTGGACACTGTGATTGATTTTGCTGATTTTTATTGATGAGTATTGATTTTTCTAATACAGCGTTTTATTGCAGCATGAATTTTTGTTTTTGTAATAGAAATATTTCAATAAATACATTTTCTGTATTCACAGGCTTGCTTTCTTAATAAAGCGCTCAAAAATTGTAAGCAAGCATAGGAAGATGGGTAGCTGCCTTCCTTGCCCAGAGATAGGCCATTGGCCTATCAGGGCAGTATTGTCTACACTGACTGGCAGCACCTCTGCAGTTTTTCAGGCGGGGCATCTTCCCCAACCAACTTGGAGATGCCAGGGATTGAGCACAGGGCATTCTGCGTGTAGAACAGATGTTCTACTGCTAAGCTATGGCCTCCTCCGCATAGAGTGCTGCCTTACAATGAGACTGACAGTGGCTTTCCAGGGCTTTTAGATGAGATGTTCTCGGACATAACTGGGGTGCCAAGCAGCTGCTCTACAACTAGCATGGCTCGGTAGAGCATGAGACTCTTAATCTCAGGGTTGTGGGTTTGAGCCCCATATTGCATTGCAGGGGGTTGGACTAGATGACCCTGGGGGTCCCTTCCAACTCTACAATTCAATGAACTAAGCTACAGCCCTTCCCTGAAAGTTCACAAAGTTTCAATTTTTCACTGTCCTCAATAATTTATCTTTGTCACATTTAATAATAACAATATTTATTAAATTTATATCCCGCCCATCTTGCTGGGTTTCCCTAGTCACTCTGGGCGGCTTACAAGATATATAAAAACACAACAAAGCATCAAACATTATAAAACAAAATATCCTATACGAGCAACAAACAAACCAATAAATCAATAGAAACCAATAACAACAGCAGCAATAATAACAACAATAATAAATAGTTTACAGTTATACCCAAATTAAAATAACCGCCAACCCCAACTAAACATTTCTAAGAATCATTTCCAGTTTTTTCCTTTAAAAACGTGTTGATCACAGCTCTTTGGATTTCTTTGATTTATCTTTTTTTATAGTCCAGTTTTCCAAAAATTGAAGCAGCGTAGAATGGAAATCATTTAAGAGAACACAGGATATAGAAACAGAATATTAATGTGCATTCTCTCATTTAAAACATTAGAAATCTCTGCAGCGATTATGTTTTTTTTTTATTAAAAAAACAAACATGATCTTAAAAAAGAATTAAGAAGTAAGTCTTCACTTAGATGCCATCGAAAACATAGCATTAGCTACAGCTGTCTGAAGGACTTCTCCCAGAAGCCAAAGGGGGCGAAAAGTGCATCCACTCCCAGGTGGTTTTGGTACTCTGGTGTGATGGTTGTCCACTTGCCCCCACGGTGCTCTGAGTCTCCCAACTCGGCTTACACAGGTGCAAATCTGCACATGTCAGCAAAGGCTCCCTGCCTGACGGGCCTTGGGTGGCGTACTCATCACATTCTGGGCTTGAACAGGAGCCAGGACTGCTGCGTTTCCGCCAACCCAGCTCAGCAGTATCTGAGACGCTCTGGGAGAGTTGGCGCTGCCACTTTCCCGCCAGTCGTGACTGTGTTGGTAAGATGAGAAGGGATGGGGTCGCTGGTCCCAGTCCCAGAATGTGTGCCTCTTCTGGCCGACGATTCCCGGTCGTCTATTTATAATTGCATCCCGTGTGGGGATTAGGAGTAGGAAAGTACCTCTCTGCGAGCGGGTGGGTGCGGGGAGCAGCAGGCAGAGAGCCTCCCACTTGCAAAGTTGAAGAGGCATGAGGACGCTGAGGCAACCTCCATCTGCAACAGGGAAGTGGGAGGGCTTGTGGCTTCCCAGAGAATTCCCCATCAGCCTCCAGCTAGCATAGTCCATGGTCAATGGACTATGATTATGGGAGCTAAAGTCTAGCATCATGTGGGCAGCCACCAACTTCCCCATCTCTGATCTGTAAGGAGGAGGAGGAGCAAAAGCACCCCCTTCTGGCTCAAACCAGCGAGCAGCAGTGACCTGGAAGCCTTTAAAGGGCAAGTCAAGCAGGAATGGGCAGATCTGTCCGTTTTGGTTGGCTTCATTTCTCATTTTTCCAATCAGAATTCAGTTCTCCACATTTTTGCAGCAATTTTTAAATCTTCATTAAAATTTGTCAGCATTTTAGTGCAAAATTCTCCAGATAAGCAAATTTTTTTTTTGCAGTTTTGACAACAATATTCACACTTTTGCAGTGAAAAGTTCCATAATGTAATTCATTTTTGTATGCTAATTTCACTAATTTTGTGCACGCTTTCTCTGAAAATACGTGTTTTTGTAAGTCTTGTTTGATTGGAGACCTGCATCGTAAAATTTGGAAAAGCCTGCATATCAAAAGATGGCTTTGCTTTGGTTCTCCTATTGTTTTGGAAAGTCCAAATTAGATAGGTTCACTTTTAAATGTGAAGTGAATCGAATTAGTTCCCCAGTCTCTAGTATCACGTGACCCCTTCTGCCTTAATACTGTACAGTGGTACCTCGGGTTATATACGCTTCAGGTTACACACTCCGCTAACCCAGAAATAGCACTTCAGGTTAAGAACTTTGCTTCAGGTCAAGAAAAGAAATTGGGCTCCAGCGACGCGGCGGCAGCAGGAGGCCCCATTAGCTCAAGTGGTGCTTCAGGTTAAGAACAGTTTCAGGTTAATAACAGACCTCCGGAACGAATTAAGTACTTAACCAGAGGTACTACTCTATTAAGAAGCTTCCTTGAGTCTCTCCCTGCAGTTCCCTCATTTAGCCAGAGCTAATTGGGGGCGCCATGGGCTCAGAATCCATGATGGTTGCAGCAAATCTTGATACTACCCGCACCCTGCAAATTTGGCTATCTACACTTTCCCCCCCTCAATAAAAAGCTCTCTTCCGTTCTCTGCAGGAGCTTCTATTGGCCTGTTCCAGCAAATGAGAGCTGTTTTGCAGGAAAGTCCCGCAGAGCCATTAACACAGCTTGACCCATCCAGTGCTGGCATGGGAGAAGTGACCCTGAGGGTGCCCTCTCAGGGTGCAAGTGGTTTAATTTTGATTTAGGGGTTCTGTCTCTTGCAGGGATGCAAGGTCACAAGTTTAACTCCCGCTCTCTACAAGTTCCTGGAGCCTTGCAGAAGAAGCCTGTGCTGGTCTCATTTCATTTGCAAGTGGGGACATTATTCCAGAACCTCCGGTGGCCTTGCCTTGGCTCTCTCAGCTAAGTGTCAGCCAGCAGTTCTCTTCCTTTGACAAACAAAGCGATGCATCTTACAACAAAACTGAATGCAACTGGTGAACTTATTTAATGCACTTGGAACAGTCTCTATCATGGTTAGTCAGCTGAACAGCCCCTGACTCACACTTTGCCCATTTCAGTTGTATCATATTCTGGTTTGTGGTGAAGCTGCCTTACATCAAGTCAGACCACTGGTCAGTCTCTGCTCTCTGGGCATTTGGGCAAGGGACATTCCTAGCCCTATCTGGAGATGTCCGGGATTGAACCTGGGACCTTCTGCATGCCAGATAGATGCTCTAACTGCTGAGTTAGAGCACTGAGCTTTCCTTTATATATAGGAAGCTGATTTATAGTGAGAATGAGACCACTGATCTGTCAAATTCAATGTTGTAGGGAACCTTTTTGGCTCCATGGGCCAGTTTCTCATATCAGGATCAGCCTCACAGGTTAAATTCGGCATCACATGATTGACAGGTGGGTGTTATTGCTGCATGTTACCTGCTAATTTTATTTGCTGCTTTCTGCTTTTATAAAGAACCACAACATAATACATGCCAGGTCCAGTCTGTTAAACTGCTCTCTGAAAAGCTGGCACCTGAGTCCTCTTTATGACATCTTAATGGACTTTAGCTACCCCAGTCAAGAAGCATTATAGAAAACCCAACAAACCTTCGGGCATCTCTTTGCAGCCCATAAGAACCAGAAACTTTTTCTTTTTTAAATAAATATGAATTCAAAATACTTAAGAAGTTGGATTCTGCACTTGACCCCTAATTTTATTGGCTTATTTCTGTTTTCTTGAAGAGCAACAACATCTTACAAGCCAAGTCTGATGTGTTATGCTCCTCTCCGAAAAGATGGCACCTGGGTAAGGAAAAGCTTAGCAGGATTTCCCTGAAAGCTGCCGTTTTTCCTCCCAAAGTGATTTTAATCAGAATTTCACGGAAAAAAACCAACAAACCACAAGCACACAAGAGAGACAGAGAATGTGCTCCCATTTATTTCCATGGAAACAGCCACGAGGCCAAGGAGGGTAACACAGCAAAAGCCACTTTGCAGTTAAATTCTCCCATAAAATCATTTGTAACATACGGTCAGCAATTAGGCTATTTTTCCTTGCCCTACGCAGACATTGCCTGTCTTCTCTTGATATATCTATTTAATGCCACAAAGTTTTTCTGGTGCCCTCCCCCGCCTCCCCAGCTACAGCCACAGTTGCAGCAACATAGGTTTCCAAACCTGGAAGACGCCTTTTCTAACAACCCAGTCTGACCTGTGCAATAACAGGCCACAGAGATTGTCCCAGCCTGCCTTTCCTTCCATGGAGTGTGACTGTTGAACGAGAGTTCAGTGCCTATCTCTTAGGAACATGCTCTGGTTCTGTTTGGAAAAGGAAGTTTATTGAGGAGGATGGCTCAGGGGAATTAGGAGGAGGAGGATGCCCTCAGGCCAACACGGCCAGACGGCCAAGGCAGGGATCTATCCTGTCTTCTCTCTGATTTGTTTTGTTTTTTAATTAACATAAAATCAAGTATACAAACAAACAAAAAAACACAATCAAGGTTACAAAACATTCATGCGGTACAGAGGTTGTGTTTTCCAAATCAAGAGCAGATAATGTAGAAAAACAAAAGCAGCAAAACACATATTGAAAGCCAAATTTCGCGATTTCATGGGAGAAGAGAGTTTTATATGAGAATACTAGAGAACTGCATTTCAGAAACTGGAAAAAAAGTGTGGGTTTTGATGGATGGCTGTGCTTAGGTCTTCGTGTTGTTTCAAACTAGGTAGACTCACTTTTAAGTGCAGTTTGAATTTTATTTCTCCCCATCCCTAGCTCAGAGAAACTACCATTAATACTATTATTAATTAATTATTATATCACTTAATGCCCAGGTGGCATTTAAACAGTTTACAAAGCATAAAATCCAGCATTGCACCTCATTGTTAAAATACAGAATAATTTAAAAATATGGCATAATGGGGGAAAACCACAATAAAACAATCCCTTTAAAACAACACAACAGTGTAAAACAGGAGATTTGAGTCAAGATATCAAGGGGATGTCCATGTAAATGGTTGTATTTTTAAAAGCCAGCAGAATGCCAATACAGATGGAACCTCTCGTTTTTTCGTAGGGACTGTATTCCACAACACCAGTGCCAACAGTGAAAATGTCCATGTTGAAATGAATGAGTTGCATGCATAAAATTCTTGTGAGCCCAAACCATGTGTCTCTGTGTGAGTCACCGATTTGGTCTCTCCAACAAGCCTCCACTGGGGGAGATGGGCAGCAAGTACCGTATTTTTTGCACCATAACACTCACTTTTTTCCTCCTAGAAAGTAAGGGGAAATGTCTGTGCGTGTTATGGAGCGAATGCCTGCGGGTGGCGGGGGGGATCTGCTGCAGTCGTGAGCGGAGGATCCATGGTTCCCCTTCCTTCCCTCCTCCGTGGTTACAAAGCATGGATCAACATGGATCCTCAGGATTTTTGCATTGGGCTACTCCAAACTGTCAGATCACAGCATGAACCACAAAAATCATATATCCACTATTTCGTTTAGAATATTTTTTTTCTTGTTTTCCTTCTCTAAAAACTACGTGCGTGTTATGGTCTGGTGCGTGTTATAGAGCGAAAAATACGGTAATTTCATCAGTTCCGTGTATCAGGTGTTCTTGGATCAGACAGACTCTCCAGGCATTGCATACCTGCCACATTTTTGCATAACTTGTTGCTCTAAGCTTGCCTTCCTCTAACCCAGGAGGCACATGCAGATCACTGACTCATTCACCAGGGCAGTACAAAAGTGCCCCTCTGATTTTAATTGGGAGCTGGGGAGGCAAGCCCAGCTGTCAGGAGTTTGGGTGCGACTGTTTGTCACATTTTTTCATTTTCTAATCATTTTCATTTACTGCTGGATCAGACTTGCCTGTTCTTAAGTTTAAGGGAAATGGTCATAGATCAATGGGCAGGGCTTGTTCTGCATGCGGAAGGTCCCATCTTCAATCTCCAGCATCTCCAGGTAGGGCTGGAGATGGCCTACACCTGGAGCTTCCTATATTCCAATGTCTTAAGGGAAAGGGCATAGCTAAGTGACAGAGCAGTCGGTTTGCATGCAGAAGGCTCCTGGTTCCACCCCCCAGCATGTCCAGGTAAGGCTAGGAGAGACCTGTGTCTGAAATCCCAGAGAGCTGCTGCCAGTCAGTGTAGACAACACTGAGCAAGAAGGGATAAAAGTCTGACTCAGTATAAGGCAGATTCCCATGTTTCTAACTTTGCTGTGTAGATGTTACTTTTCCAGAACAAAAGCTGCCTAGCTGTCCATGCCAGGTTTGTTCTGTTGGATTCTGATACTGACTGTAAGCTTGAGTGTTCTGCAAAAAAGTCGACACATGCCAGGCAAAATGAACATCGTTGTGACTGGGGGATGGGAAGAGTGGAAAGACTAAGGACCCTCCTTGCTGCAGTAACCCCCAACAGCAGCAGTCATAGAGATAGGGGGAAGGTTTTGCCCCCCCTCCATTTCACATCTGTGCCCCACCCCCTACAGTTAAATGGGAGCCATCAAGGACCAAAAAAATGCAACCTGGTAACTTTAAACCTTGCTGGTTTACAAAATTGCTATTGTCACCATGGGAGGCAGCCCATGCTTCTGCATCCCTTCTGTCCTGGTACCCAGTCTGTAGAAGTCCTTGTGAAAGTCGTTTCTTTCCAGCAGGACTTTAATTTAGCTATTTAGCAGCATCTGGCAATCTGTTGTCCTCCAGATGTTTTGGACTACAACTCCCATCATCCCTGGCCATTGGTTTTGCTGGCTGGGACTGATGGGAGGTGTAGCCTAAAACATCTAGAAGGTACCTGGTTAGCAAAGACTGAGTTACTACATAAATCTGTTTTAGTTTTTATAGTTACCTTACTCTGTCTCAGCAAGCTCAGTAGAAACCATTTAGAATGGAGCCTGAGTGAATCTACATGGTTCAATAGGTTCCTTTTCACGCTCAGGAAAAAGTGCGAATGAATTCTGTAATGTGTATGCATGTTCGTATACTATAAATGTTATATGGCGCATTATGCAAGTTGACTGGTGGAACCTAAATGGTTCTGCCTCACACAGGGCCGCAACAGGCAGCCTCTTCTGGAAAAGCCTGTAAAGTCTTGTAGCATTTCTGCGTTGAATGTGGGGTGCAATCAGGTCATCATTCACATCACACCCAATGTAGTACCAGCGTGGGCAGCCTTGTCGGAAAGAGGCAAAGCCAAACCAGTATATCATGCACACAGAGAGCGGGCAGCCTCCTCTGTCTGTTGTTAGTGGGCGCACAACAGAAATGGCCTTACTGGTATATGCTTCTGTCATACTAGGCAAGGAACCAGGTTTACAGCAGGTACCTTCGTACAATGCTCACTTGCCTTTTGGGATATTTCATGCTCTTGCATCCCATTGCTCCTTGATGTATCCCTTCAAAGCACCTGCCTCTCCATCCTCTCCCAGTTCTCAGTTCTCCCCCACTCCATTATGATGCTCATGCCTTCGGCGCGTCTTCTCTGTGTTGGAGGCCGTTGGTGGATTCACCCTGGGGGGGAGGGGGGAAATTCAAAGGCCATCTTTCTGGCTTGGAAAACATCTTGACAATATCAAAGGCTGAGACGTGACTTTGAAATCAACAAGGTGCAACCTGAAGCCCGTAGCCGGCGCTTTGAGCCTGTCAAGGAGGTGGGGAAAGAGAGGGATATCTATAAAACCAAGGAGAGCTGCTATCTTTAAGGTGCTTCTGTAATATCAACGCAGCATTGAGGCCACAGTGACGTTGTCTGCCGCCTCTGCGGAATGCAATATTAATCCCACTTGGCGATGGTTTGGGCTTACGAGCTTAAACCATGTCTGCATGAGCGATGTGACCTTTGGGCGACGCAGCCATCGATTTCCTGAAGGGCCTTGGTGGAAGTGTGTGCTGCCGCGTTTGCATGTCTCTGCTCATGAAGGGACACGCGATCTAATTAGCGATGATTGGGGAAGGAGCTGGCTCGTTAAGAATCAGGAAGTAATAAATAAAATATGACTGAGAGGAGGCGGGGGGGGGCAAGGGGAAAAGGCAGGAGCAGGGCTCTCTGAAAGCATCCAAAAAAAGGAGAGAGAAATAAATGGAAAAGGAGCACTAGGAGAAGACACAACTGAACGGAACAGACTTGCAAAGAGAAACAGCTTTTCTCAGCTCTTGTCAGCTCCATAGAAATCCAGGAGTAGCGAGACTTTGGCTTGTAAGGCAAGCCAGGCTGAATCTGATCATGGAGAAATCTTACAATTTGTTTCTCTCATTTTCCAACTATTCATTTATCCACAGCTCCACATCTGTCCATCAATATATTGTTGTTATTATTATTTTAAAAAGAGCTCTCATGAAAATCCTTCAGTATTTTAACGCACATTTCTCCAAAACACGCTTTTTTTGCAAGCAATTTCCCTTAATCTATAATGCACCACCATACGTTACTTTAGCTAATGTAAGCATTTCTTTGCATACTTTCTCCCAATGCGCGCTTTTTGTAGTGGTTCTGAAAGGATGGTTGTGTTTCAGTTGTTTTGGAAAGTGCAAATCTGGTAGGCTTTAATTGCGAACAGAATTTAATTTTTCTCCTATCTCTTGAATTGCTTGACCAGCTGGCCTATTGTTAAGAGGCTTCCTTGATGCTCTCCGTGCAGTGAAAATTTTGAAGGGTAGCTGCATTTCACGTTGCATGTTGTTTCATGGATTTGCAAATCAAAATGTCAATTGAACCAAATTCCCCCCCTTTCCCTACCTCAGCTAAGGCTTATGGCTCGGGAGCACCTGAAAGGGTACGTTTTAATTCCTACCCAACTGAGGTAGCAGTAGCCATTGGAGCAGAGGAGGCATGGAGGATGCTGTTATTAGTGGGGAACATCGGGAAAGGAAGAGCCCTAAGCGCCTTTGCTGTTAGAGGTTAGGGTGGGAAGACCTGCTAACCCATGGGTAGGCAAACTAAGGCCCAGGGGCCGGATCCAGCCCAATCACCTCAATACAGCCCACGGATGGTCCGGGAATCAGCGTGTTTTTACATGAGTAGAATGTGTCCTTTTATTTAAAAGGCATCTCTGGGTTATTTGTGGGGCCTGCCTGGTATTTTTACAAGAGTAGAATGTGTGCTTTTATTTAAAATGCATCTCTGCATTATTTGTGGGGCATAGGAGTTTGTTCATTTTTTTTTCTTTTCAAAATATAGTCCGCCCCCCCCCCCACAAGGTCTGAAGGACAGCGGACCGGCCCCCTGCTGAAAACGTTTGTTGACCCCTGTGCTAACCTCTTGTCCTGCCCCACCCAGAGCAGAGAGATTCCCTAGCTATGGCGGGGGGGGGGCATTGACTAATCAGGAGGCTGGACAACTGGAGGAGAAAGCAGGGGGACTAACCATCCCATCACCAAGAGCTTTGCACCACCTCCGCCACTGGTAACAGACCCACACCCTCATTTGGGCAGGCATGTGGGAGAAAGAGTCTTGTGAATGCGTGCACCACATCTCACCTTTAAAAGCTCACAGGAGGGGATTAGTAATTTGTGGAGACATGTTTGCATCTTTAATCTGGTCTCAGATCCCTGGTGTTGTTCCCGAACTCACTAGCCGTGCCTGTAGCAATCTGAGCCCATAGCTTGACCTGTAGTGTTGGAAACCTTGAATAAAGCTTCCATTCTTATTTACACAGAAGTTCCTTGGTTGTACCATTTGGGAAGGGAGCCTTGACAGGGTTACAGTGGTACCTCGGGTTACATAAGCTTCAGGTTACAGACGCTTCAGGTTACAGACTCTGCTAACACAGAAATAGTACCTTGGGTTAAGAACTTTGCTTCAGGATGAGAACAGAAATCGTGCGGCGGTGGCGCAGCAGCAGCGGGAGGCCCCATTAGCTAAAGTGGTGCTTCAGGTTAAGAACAGTTTCAGGTTAAGAATGAACCTCTGGAACGAATTAAGTATGTAACCAGAGGTACCACTGTACTGAGAGAAAGGGTGAATGGTGGTGTTCTCACTTATAAATGTAGGAAGGTACAGTCCTTGCTTGCTGGGACCAAAAAGCCATGTACAGTCATACCTCGGGTTGAATGTGCTTCAGGTTGAGTGTTTTCGGGTTGTGCTCAGCAGCAACCCAGAAGTAACGGAGCGTGTTACTTCCGGGTTTCACCACATGCGCAGACGCTCAAAATGAGGTCATGTGCATGCGCGGAAGCGGCAAAACGCGACCCTCGCACGCGCAGACGCACCATCGCGTCTTACGTTCTATTCAGGATGCGAACGGGGCTCCAGAACGGATCCTGTTCGCATCCCGAGGTACCACTGTAACTGCATCCAAAGGAAGGATGTGCTATGTGAACAGATACTTTTATAATTGTAACAGTGTAAGGAGAGGCCTACTGAATGAGGCCAGTGGCCCACCTAAGCGCAGCATTCTGTTCTTACAGTAGCCAGCCAGATGCCTGCAGGCATCTTCACCATCACCATCACTGCCAATTTATTTGTATGCCTTCTGCTCCCCGCACCCCTCTCCCCCGTGATGGATTGTCCACAAATCAGTTTTTGCCTGTCTTGGTTATAATTGCCTCGCTCTGAACCCAAGTGGCAATGTTATGACTTTAGGAACACAGGAAGCTGTTCTATATTGAGTCAGACCATTGGTCCATCTGCCTGCACCCATTCCTCCATCCCATCTGAGTTCCTTCCTTCTGTTAGTTTTCTCTCTCCCTCCAGGCCCCCTACACTTGTTAAGTGCCCTCCCCTTCTTTTTATATAGCTCAGGGGTAGTCAACCTCTTTATACCTACCACCCACTAATGCATCTTTCTTGAAGGTAAAATTTCCTTACCGCCCACCAGTGCTTGATGGAAGGAGGATTCAGCTTGTGCCGTAGAACCCCCTAGCGCCCACCCAGAATCCTGAATCGCCCGGTAGTGGGCGGTAGGGACCAACTTGACAACCCTGATATAGCTTCATATACATATGGCTGGACAGCATCTTAAAAAGTAGAGACATCACCTTGCCAACAAAGGTCCATATAGTAAAAGCTATGGTTTCCCCAGTAGTGATATATGGAAGTGAGAGCTGGACTATAAAGAAGGCTGATCACCGAAGAATTGATGCTTTTGAATTATGGTGTTGGAGGAGACTCTTGAGAGTCCCATGGACTGCAAGAAGATCAAAACTCTCCATTCTGAAGGAAATCAGCCCTGAGTGCTCACTGGAAGGACAGATCCTGAAGCTGAGGCTCCAATCCTTTGGCCACCTCATGAGAAGAGAAGACTCCCTGGAAAAGACCCTGATGTTGGGAAAGATGGAGGGCACAAGGAGAAGGGGACGACAGAGGACGAGATGGTTGGATAGTGTCTTCGAAGCTACCAGCATGAGTTTGACCAAACTGTGGGAGGCAGTGGAAGACAGAAGTGCCTGGCGTGCTCTGGTCCACGGGGTCACGAAGAGTTGGACACGACTAAACGACTAAACAACAACAACATATGGCTGGAAGTGGAAGACGACAGTATTTTATGTGATTCATATTGATAAGTTATTTTATTTAATTTTATTACTCTGTTCTACTTGTATGGCGTGAGGGGATTGCTTTCTTTTAACCTTCCTTTGTGTGCCGTAAAGGGGGGGGGGCAGAGGGATACACTAAAGTCAGAAAGGAACTACTTTCAGTATCTATGTTGCTGTCTTCTACTAAAATTAAAAATGCTGTGCATACTTCACTTCAAACCCAATGAGTTATCGTTCCAAGTAGACCTGTACTGGATTGGGAACTTGTATTGTGTGAGGCAGCCATGGTTATCTAGAACATTTTTGGCTCTGGCTTGAACCATCAGGAACTCTGGCCCAGTCTGCCCACCCATCTCTGCTATCATCATTGGCTCTAACTCTACCCATCACTGCCATGACACACCTGACAAATTATCTCCCCCAGAGTTGCCCAGTTCTGCCCTAGAAGCAGACTTTCCCCCATGTCAGAGTGAATGAATCTTCCTGTTTTATTTTGTTTTGTCTTGTTTTCAAGGAGGGATGCCAGAAGATTTTTAGGCAAGGAAGGAAGAGAAAAAGAACCTACTATTATTATTATTATTATTATTATTATTATTATTATTATTATTATTATTATTATTATTATTGATTTTGGGAGCAGGAGGGTGGTGGAAACAGCATCCCTGCAGTCAGCGGCTCTGGTTATTCTTCCAGAGCTGTGCTCCCTCCAGTCTTTGCCCTTACGGAAGCGGGACAGAAGTTCAATATTCCCGCCGACTGAGCCTCTGGATAATGAGGGCACAGACAGCAGAGGTTGGGCTCATTAGCCATTCTGCTGCCCAATTAGGCTGGGAGCTAATTGCTCATTAACGAGGCCATACCTGCTGAGGCAGCTGGGCTTCTGCACAATCTTGCACTCAGAGATGTACGTGTGTGTGTGTGTGTGTGTGTGTGTGTGTGTAGGTGAAGAATCTAAAATGTAAGCCTCAACTCTTCTGCTTCTGCTAAGAGCCATTTGTTTCTGTTGCTGCTGCCGCCGCCACCGCAGCTCCCCAGGGACGGCAGTTCGATTCCTGGCTCCAACCACGCCTGAGTGGCGCGCATCCATTAGCCCAGGGCTGCCGTGACTCTGCTGGAGGTTTCCTCCACGGCGGCGGCTGGCATCCTGACCCGCTCCCCTCCCTCCTCCTCCCCTCCCTCCCGCAGGCAATTTGAACAGGGAAAGGCGAAGCAGTGAAGCAAGAGGCAGAAAGAGCGTCAGGGGCGGCGGAGATGAGCGAGGCCCGCAGGCACTGCCTCATCGTGCATCCCTGTGGCGTCTGGATGCTGCACAAGCCTAGGGTTTTTTTGGGGGGTGCAGTCTAGAGGAGGGGGTTAGGGAACTCTGAGAGGAAGGATAAAACCCTGTAGTGCAAGAGAGATGAAAGTGGGGCGTGTTCCTCCCACCTTATTTTGCATCTCCCAAATCCTGTTTTTCAACATTTTGGAGCCACCCAAGGATGCTGAGACTTTGTTGGGTTATTGTTCTTTACCCCACTTATCTTTCATGGGGTGTGTGTCTAAATTCATTGCAAAGGAAACTAGGAAGACACAGTACACTGAGCCAGACCAGTCCATGTAGCTCAGTACTGTACACTGACTGGCAGCAGCTCTCCAGGGTTTCAGACAGAGACTCTCCCTGAGCCCTACCTGAAGGAGCTGGGGCTTGAACCTTTTGCATTCAAAAGTGATGCTCTGCTACTGATCCATGATCCTTCTCTAATGGCAGAACATAGGAAGCAGTATTAGGAACTCAGATATGTCAGCTATTCACCATATGGCACCTTTTTATTTTATATTCTTCATTGTAAGATAAAAAGTACATAATTACAAGTGCACAGAGTAATATAAGATGCAGAAAAAGAAATAGCATCCATGTAGAAAGCAAAACAGAACAACAAAAACTAATATACATTATACAGTGGTACCTCAGGTTACAGACGCTTCAGGTTACAGACTCCGCTAACCCAGAAATAGTACTTCGGGTTAAGAACTTTGCTTCAGGATGAGAACAGAAATCGCGCAGCGGTGGGAGGCCCCATTAGCTAAAGTGGTACCTCAGGTTAAGAACAGTTTCAGGTTAAGAACGGACCTCCAGAACGAATTAAGTTCTTAACCCGAGGTACCACTGTACAAGTTACCACAATGGAATGTCTAGCCGCCTTTTTTGGTTTTTTGCAATATTACAAAGCAAAAAATGAATTGTGTATATCATCAATGTTAAAATATTTCACATTTAACATGCATTTAACATTTTGCCTATTACAGCAGTGTCCCTCCTCCCAAGTGTGAACTAATACTGCCATGGGAGGGGGGGCAGGGCGGTCCAGCATGGCTGCTCCGAAGCACTGAGCAACTGCCTCACAAGAGACAGGTGTGTGGGTGTGGGCGAGCTTGGGGGTGTGGGTACGAGGGCTCTTCCCCCTCTTCCTCCCTCGGTATGTTTTCTTGGAAGTAAGCCCTGCCACACCCGGAGGGGCTTTCTTACCCTCAAGAAAGTGTGCTTAGTATTGCAGTGGAAGTGCAGAAGCAAAGTTTCTGCCCTGCGAGCCAGCTGACTCACAGGGCAGCGCGGAAGCAGAAGATGTGCGTCTTTTGTTGCATGTGAGTCACCTGGCTCAGGCAGCAGTGCCACTCAACCAGATGGAGATGTCAGTCGCCAAATGCACCTGGTGCCTGGGGAATTTCAAATACTGATAAGGAGCGGCCTTAAACCAAGTCAGACCAATTGGTCCATCTATCTGTCCCTCCCTGGAGATGCTGAGGACTGAACCTAGGAGCTTCTTCGTGCAAAGCAGCTGCTCTCCTACTGAGCCACAGCCCTTCTGGTGAAGAGCTTGTTTCCAGATTTTAGGTGTCACTGAAACAAATGTAAAAGCAAGGAACAGGACAAAAGAGCAGACAGATTTGCATCACATTTGCATGTGGTTATTTATATGCATAGATGCAAATGTAGAAATAATTGCTGTGATTTAAATAGAAATCCCATACAACAGACTGTGCCCAAGTGACCTGTGTGCCTGCTCAGTCTGCTACTCAGATCCCAACTGTATATGGGCAATGTCAATAGAGTGTCTGTGTGTCCTACTTTATGGAAGGCAATCCTCTCTCGGAAGGCCAGTCTGTTTTAAAGATAAAGTACCTAAATAAGTACTCCCTAAAGAAGGGAGAAGAGGGACGCGGGTAGCGCTTTGGGTTAAAACACTGAGCGTAGGACTTGCCAATCAGAAGGTTGGCAGTTCGAATCCCTGCGACGGGGTGACCTCCCATTGCTCGGTCCCTGCTCCTGCCAGCCTAGCAGTTCGAAAGCATATCAAAGTGCAAGTAGATAAATAGGTACAGCTCCGGCGGGAAGATAAATAGCATTTCCGTGTGCTGTTCTGGTTCGCCAGAAGCGGCTTAGTCATGCTGGCCACATGACCTGGAAGCTGTATGCCGGTTCCTTCGGCCAATAAAGCGAGATGAGTGCTGCAACCCCAGAGTCGTCCGCGACTGGACCTAATGGTCAGGGGTCCCTTTACCTTTACCTTTAAAGAAGGGAGAACAGAGTAACCTTGAAGTTTACCCATCAACAACTTGCAAGCATAGCAGACTGAGCTGCCCTACGGGCTTCCACATTATGGCTGGTGGGTTGGTTCCTCTTGAGTAGGACTAGCACTGGATGCAACCTATTATTTCTGCATTTGTATCTAGGCATCTAAATCAGCTTATTCGAATTTTATGCAGATCTGTGTTGTGTTCTCACCCTCTCCTTTTTGTGTGATGCAACTCATCTTTTTAAAAGATTCGTAAGTGGTAACTCTTAAACACCAGGCCCCCTCCTTTCCCCCCTTTTTACAGTTCTCCCATTTGAACCAGACATCCCTTTCAATGGAGAACTGTCCTCTGTAAAGAGGGATTCTTGGCTACCCTGCTTTCATTGGTCTGTCGTAACTGGAAATTACTTGAAAATAAATATATTGCCATAATAACAATATGGGGGAAGTGCATTTAGCAAATACCGTATTTTTTGCACCATAACACTCACTTTTTTCCTCCTAAAAAGTAAGGGGAAATGTCTGTGCGTGTTATGGAGGGAATGCCTACGGGTGGCATGCCTACAGATTTTCCTCCTCTAAAAACTACGTGCGTGTTATGGTCGAGTGCGTGTTATAGAGTGAAAAATACGGTAGATAAAATGAATGAATGAAACGCATATACCTAACAGTGGTTTTACGTTTTCTTGCCCTTCCTTTGCATCAGTGGCGAAGCTGCATGCTCTGCTACCGGGGGCAGAGAACCGGCGTGGGCGTGGCTGGTGCCCCCCTGGGTCTGTGGCGCGCATCCTGGGGGTGTGGCACGCATCCCAGGGGTATGGCACGCTGCCCACAGAGGTGTGGCACGCACCCTGGGGGCGTGGTACGCCGCCTGCGAGGGCATGGTGCAATGCCTGCAGGGGCATGGCATGCATTCTGGGGGTGTGACATGCCGTCTGTGGGGGTGTGGCACCCGGCATGGGGGGTGCGCGGCTTGTGTCGGGGGAGCTGCCGCAATGGCACCCTACAGGAATAGTGGTGCCCCGCGGGGGCGGTCCGCTCCCTCCGCACTCCTGTTCCTCCTCCAGAGATCATGCCATGTGCAACTTAAGGGTTAATACTGCAAGTGTTAATGTCAGCCAAGAGGGGGACAGGTGGAGATGTTGTTTAGCAACCAGGCAGTGTGGCACAACATTTGCTGATAAAGCACACAACATGCCCTGACTGGCTGTGTAGTTGTGATGGAGGTTTATTTTATGTTTGGTGTTTTTAAAAAATAATTATTATTTGTTAAAATTACATCCCACCCGTCATCAAAATATCTCAGGGCGATTCACAAGATAAAACATCTCGCAGTTATGTACAAGACCTGAGTTGTGTGAACCACTCTGTTCCTTCTTCCTAAAATTGTACTCTATTTTTGTTCAGTTTCCTCAGTGAAGTGTTATCAGGATTTCTTCTCTCTCTGGACTCCATCTGCCTTTTTAAAGAGATTTTGCTGACAAAAATAATCCAGTTTTTCAACCCCGAGATTCAAAGGCTCTGTTTTCTCCCTGTCTCTATCCATATTAGTTAGTTTCACTACATACTTGGTTATAATCCCATAATTTTGATATCCAATCTTCTAACGTTGAGTGGCTTCATTTATTTCCAGTTATTACAAATAATTATTCAGGCAATGGTCAATAAGATTTCTGCTCATTTTCTCTGTCACCTGTTAAGACCTGGGGGCTTCTGTTGAACTAAGTCCTATTTAGAGCAAACCCATTGAAATTAATGGACATAAGTTAATCATAGACATTCATTTCAGTGGGTCTGCTCTAAGTAGGTCTAGCATAGAATGCAACCCCAGATCTAACCCAACTAAAATAGCTAAGGGATTTGAGGGTATGCACATTCATTCTTTAAAATGGGGGGGAAATCGTTCTTCTTCCATAATTATTTTACTTTCCTTGCTCTGCTTTCTTCCTCTGCCATCCCACCCCCCACTGCTACCGGGCAGCCAATTTTCCACAGCTGTCTTGTTTCACGGGGGTGGGGTGGGGGGGGTGAACAAAGTCCTGTTGTGATGCATCTCATCCCGGTGAGCATTATTTTTCTTATGTGAACTGCAGGCTACGCTTTCCTGCAGGCAAGGCTAAGCCTGCGAAAAGGCCAAGAGGTGCCCCAGGGTCTCTCCTTCCCCCCTGCTGGATTGCTGCTTTTCTTCCCCTTCCAGGAGAAGAAGAGGAGAAAGCACCCCCTCCTTTCCCCCCTCCCCCCAACCCCCCCTATTGATTGTCAGCCTGGCCCAGAGCGAAATCCTCGCAGCCTGCCCAGTCCTTGGCTGCCAGCCAAGGCCTGTCCCCGGAGGTGGAGAGAGCAGCGAGGGGTGGCGGTGGTGGTCAGGCAGGGGATGTCGGGAGCGCTTTGAAAATTAAATCTCTCAAGAGCTCACGAGGCTGTTACTTGACCTTGGGTTAAACTCAGCGGAAGAGAAGCTGGGAGAGGAGCGGTGGGGGGGGGCAGCCGCATTACCCCCCCGCCGCCGCCGCCACCCCAGCCTCGGCCTCAAATAACTGCCGGGTGCAAAAAGCTTTGGGGAAAGGAGAGGGGGAGCTGACAGCTAGAACAGGTTAGCATCAGGGATAAGCCAGGGAATTACTGGTTCCCGTTCAGTCTCTGCATTCACGGCAATTGTGCGCGTTTGTTTTACGTGGATCAGACCTTTCCAGGCTTTAAGCATGTTCAGATGTTCATGTTTTCTAACCCACGGAGATCCCCCACCTCTGCTTTTCTAAGGCAAAGGACCATAACTCAGTGGCAGAGAGCCTCTACTTTGCATGTAGAAGGTCCCGGGTTCAGTCCCGAATGGCAGATACAGGAAGGATTGGGAAAGATTCCTCATCTGAAATGCTGTAGAGCCAGTGCCAGGCAGTGTGGTCAATAATGAGCTAGAGAGATCAATGATCCAGCTCCCTGTGTTTTATGATCTTTATTCCAAAAGAACCAAAAAAAGACTTTGCATCTGGTTGGCCACTATGAGAACAGGATGTTAGGCTGGAGAGCCAGTGTGACGGTAGGGGGTTAGACTGTCAGACTAGGACCTGGGAGACCAGGTTTCAGGTCCCCACTCAGCCATGAAGCTCACTGTGTGACCTTGGACCAGTCGCTGCCTCTCAGCCTAACCTATCTCACAGGGTTGTTGTGGGGAATAAAGGAGGGGGAGGACCATGTACGTACACCACGTTGAGCTCCTTGAAGAAAAAGGTGTGATAGAAATGAAATAAATAAAATGGGCTTTTGACTCTTCTTATGTTCTTACAATGGGACGCGGGTGGTGCTGTAGGTTAAACCACAGAGCAGGGGTAGGCAACCCGCGGCTCCGGAGCCGCATGTGGCTCTTTTACACCTTTGCCACGGCTCCGGGGCGGATACTAGCAAGGGGAGGAGGCGCGTTGTGCGCCCCGACACTCCCCACTGTGGCGGGCGCTGTACTGGCTGTGACGTCGCATGGGGGCAGTGCGTGCGTTAGTCACGCACCGTCCCGACGTCACCTTCCTTCCCGCTGTCAGATCGCAGCTCCGGAGATATATTTGTTTTAAATGTCACAATGGTTTTGTGGCTCCCAGTTTTTTTTTCTTCGGAAACGGGTCCAAGTGGCTCTTTTTGTCTTAAAGGTTGCAGACCCCTGCCACAGAGCCTAGGACTTGCTGATCAGAAGGTTGGTGGTTCGAATCCCTGTGACAGGGTGAGTTCCCGTTGCTCGGTCCCCGCTCCTGCCCACCTAGCAGTTCGAAAGCACGTCAAAGTGCAAGTAGATAAATAGGTACTGCTCCAGCGGGAAGGTAAACGGCGTTTCTGTGCGCTGCTCTGGTTTGCCAGAAGCGGCTTAGTCATTCTGGCCACATGACCCGGAAGCTGTACGCCGGCTCCCTCGGCTAGTAAAGCGAGATGAGCGCCGCAGCCCCAGAGTCGGTCACGACTGGACCTAATGGTCAGGGGTCCCTTTACCTTTACCTTTACCTTTACCATTTACCTTTACTATGTTCTTACACTGCTCACCCCACACCACTGCAGCCCATCACAGTTGCCCTTCCTTTCTTTTCTTTTTGCTTCCACCTTGCATCTTTTCTGAAGCGGAGAGAGAGAGAGAGAGAGAGAGAGAGAGAGAGAGAGAGAGATGAGCCTCATTGTTCAGCATTGCGGAGCAGGCGGGCTCCTCCGTCCTCTCCTCTCCTCACCCACCCTCCACCCCCTAGTCTTTTGCCTCCTGGTGCTGGCTGGTTATTTTTGTCTCCGTCTCCCAGCCAGAGTGCCTCGGAGCGCCACTGAGCTTCCCCGTCTCTTCTTCTCTTTACTCTCCCTGCCTTTCCCTGCCGCAGAAAGAAAAGCCATCGAGCCAGATGGAGCCACCGTGCCCACCCTCCCAGATCGAGCTGGGGTGGTTTCTAATTAGGACTCGTCGCCTATTATCCCCTGACAGCTGACTTGAGGTATCCAGGCAGCCCCAGAGGCAGAGACAGGAATGCAGACCCTCTGCTCCCTCCATTGCCTGCTCCCTCCGTTTCCCTCCCCAGCTCCTTTCTAAAAAAAACCCTTGAAATGGTGCCATGTTGCACAAACTCCAGCCACAACGCCCCACCTGCCAAGTGTGCCTCCTAGGGCAGTGTGGGTGCAGAGTGCGGCAGATTGTTTTGAACAAGATGGGAAAGAACTTGAGGAACTCCTCGTTTTTTTGGAGGGGGAGCATTATTGAAGGCTCAGCCAAATGCTGCTCCGGAATAGATCTCTGATTTCAAACTCCTCTTCAGAGATTGGTGAGGATACCTTTTGTGCTGCAGCTCCCAACCAGGCCCAGCCATCCAAAACATCGGGTGGAAAGTTGACTCAGACCATAGCGGCCAGTCCATTCTGGACCCAATTCAAAGTGCTGGTGTAAACGTTTTAAGGCAGGGATGCGGAACCTGTGGACATTCAGGCATTGCTAGACTTCCTATCCTCTTAGCTCCAGCCGGCATGGTCAATGGTCAGAGATTATGGGAGTTGTATTCCAGCAACACCCAGAGGGCCCCAGGTTCCACATTCGTGCTTTAAAGCCCTAACCAGGCTCCCTGAAGCAGCATCTTCTCTCATATGTATACCTACCATGAACTCATGGCTGTTTTCTAAAGCTCTCCTCCAGGTGCTCCCACCATAAGGGGAGGCAGGCAAAAGGTCTTTCCAGGGGTGGCAACCTGGTGGTGCAGTGTTGTCTGTGGAAAGACCAGACTGATGTCCGAGTTGTGAACTTTTTGGTCCCAGCGGAAGACCTTTAAAAACATACATTTCTTTCAGGCTTCTTCCGGATGATCTGTCTACTGAGCATCCATTCTGATTTGTTGGTCGGTAGGGAAGGAGGAATAGTTCAAGTTAGTTAATGTTAAAATCAACAGTGGAGGTAGCTCTCACTGCAGTGAGCCAAATCCTCCTTCAGGTTTTATATCTCATGCCCTGGGAAGCATGAACTATTGCTATGGGACACTGCCATGCAATGCAACTGGACTAGTTGATCATGAAGTTTCTCCTGGGCCTGTGACCTGGTATCAAGATTTGGGATGGGTCAGGAATTCAATTCAGTTTGCATTTAAAGGCAAAACCCTATGTCATTTGCACTTTCTGAAACAATATGAGAACACAATCCTTTGAAGTTTGTACCTCTGAATTTTGCAGTGCATATACTAAAGTAAAGGATTCAGAAAACTGCATATGTTAGTAACAACATACAAAATGCATTGTATGAGGGGGAAATAGAAATATGAGGGTATATATGCTTTGCAAAAATGTGTACATAGCATTCTAAAGTGTGTGTGTGTGTGTGTGTTGTTTTAGGCAAAAAAGGCACAAAAATGCTAATGGGTTTTCATGAGGGCTTTTTTAAAAAAAAAGAAACGTGGAAATGTGGAGAACTGAAATTAAGACTGGAAAAATGAGAAACTGAAATCAACAGATTTCCCAGTCCCTAAAATTGATGATTGCGGGTGCCATCTCTCCTTGCTATTGAGCACTTGCAAGCAGGGATCCAGCTCAGTTCTCTCCCTCTGTTTCTCAGTCGTGCACACACCCTCTTCCAAGAGGGGAACAATTTTGATTTGTCACTTGCTGAATGCTTTACAATGTGATCCTTTATTTACCTCCCTCCGAAGTTCTCCCACACCCACCCTGTAGACCTTTCTGTGAGGCCCTCTCCTCTCCTGGACTCTTCCCGCCTCCCCCACCCACAAGTCATCTATGAATAGGCTGCCGCCTCAGGGGTCAGAGTGGAGAGAGCGTGGCGGATGCCTCCGAGGCTCTTGTAGCCCCCACGGAAGCTGACCTTTGTCTTCCCTCCCGTACAGATCTCCTGCCAAGCCCTGGGGAAATGAGTCAGGCCTGAGAAAGATGGGGATGGTTGCTCCAGCATTATTCAGCCATCCCCTGCTCCGGACCCGTGAGGAGCACTGGACACACAGGGCTGCTTTCTCAGGAAGTAGCTGGCTCTCCCCGCTTTCTGTTTCGATCCCAAACAAGTAATTCCTTGCAGCTGTCACCATGCCCGGCTCCACCACCGCGGCTCATGTGCTTCTGGTTAGCTTGGGAAAACAGCCGCGCCACTCCTGAGTGAAAAGCAGGATGACAGAGAGGCTGCGGGAGGAATTTTTCGGCTCAGCAAAGGGAAACCAGGGTAGAGAAAAGAAACAAAACAAAACAGGAGGGAGGAAAGGACGGGTGTAATTCTGATTGGGGGTTAAGCCCCGGCAGCAGAGGGAAGCGGCAATAAATAATAATAGCACGCAGGTGGGAACTTTTTCCAGCACAGGGGCTGCATTACCTTTGAGGCCATCTTCTGGAGGGCCCAAGCCAGGGGTGGGTGGAGCCAGAGTCAACAGTGGGTGGAGCAATTGATGCAAATTTCTACCATAGTACCGTACAGTAGGCTAGTTTCTACACTCACAAACCCATTCAGGCTGTCAAGAGGCATTATCAGAATTCAATGACACATTCCAGAGAGTCTGGGATTTGGCACACACAAAAGAACCAAAGGCAGGGGGGGTAAGGAATGTAAATGTTCCTTGCCTACAAAAGCATGTCCTAGAATCCTTTGCAATGCATGGAGAACCCACAGCTGATTCATTGCAAGGGTTCCCTTGTAAAAAAACAACAACCCATAAAGGTAAAGGACCCTTGGACAGTTAAGTCCAGTCAAACTTGACTCTGGGGTGCGGTGCTCACCTCACTTCAGGCCAAGGGAGCCAGCATTTGTCCGCAGACAGCTTTCCGGGTCATGTGGCCAGCAGAACTGCTTCTGGTGCAGCGGGACACTGTGACAAGTGCTAGAGCACACGGAAACGCCGTTTACCTTCCTGCCGCAGTGTTGGTATGCTTTTGAACTGCTAGGTTGGCAGGAGCTGGGACAGAGCAATGGGAGCTTACCGTGTTGTGCAGATTCAAAACCATTAATGTTCTGATTGGCAAGCCCAAGAGGCTCAGTGGCTTAGACCACAGCCCCACCTGCTCCCGTTTCCTTGTAGGATAAGTTGATGTGGAAAGTATTCTCTGAAGGTAGAATGTTTTGAAAACACTCTATGGTAGTGTTCAATAAATGGATAGTGTAAGTGCCATTAGTCCTGTGTGCATGGCTTCAGTTCTTCATTTGTAAAATGGGTGCAACACTCAAGACTCCAAACCAATGTGAGTACAAGTTTTAGGGCTGAGAATTGGATTGCTAGTGGTGGTGGTGGTGGCGGCAGCAGCAGGAAGTTCAAGACCGAAATATAAATGCAAATGTGTCCTATTAATATGTTTTTGAAGCATGATGCTCACTCTGTGCTCCCCACACAGTCTGTCAGCCTGCTGGGTTTATTCCCTTTCTAGGTTGGGTGGGGAGAATAACGCTTGGGCTTTTGTGTTCTGCTTGAGCCAAAAATAGCCAGCTCCAGAGAGGGAGAAAGTTTGGGGACTGGGCAGTGGTCTGGCTATGTGGGCGGGCAAGCAGTTGGGTTTCCATTTCTAGAGCAGAGATGCTGCAAAGATGAAGCATTTATTATTCTCAGCACTCCCCTGCCTTCCCCACTGCTGTGGGATTGGTTTTTTTTCAGGGCCGGGGGGGGGGGACTTGCAAAAATTTCCAGTGGTAGATAGTTCCAGCTTCCAGCCTCACCACAAGACTCTGGGGATTGCGTTGCCCTCTGGCTAGCAAGAAGGACCACTTCAAATGCTCAGTTGCTGGGTTTATATTTAATTTTCCTTTCCATACAGGCTCCTCCAACGTCCTTCACACCCGAAACTGTGCACACACAATGTAGGAAGATTAGACTATTAGTGGCTACAAGTAATCGTGGCTATATTTTACCCCCAAGATCAGGAACAGCATTCCTCTGATTGGCAATCACTATAGCTGGGGTAAAAATCTGATTCCGTTCACATGTAAAGGTGATTTTACCAAATTAGCAGTTGCTGAAACAATACGCAAATCAAAACACAGCCTTTGTTCAATATTTTATACATCTCAGTGACTTTTGCAATGCCAGTCTTCAGCCGTGTAATGTGTACAAAAATGCACATGCTAGCGTAATGTGTACATATATGCAAATGAAAATAACAGGAATTTTTTAATTAAAAAAATGTAAATAGTTGTTTTAAATGGTTTTTACTTGTGATTTTATGGTTTTATTCTGTTTATAAACCGCTTTGAGTGTCTCCCCCCCTTACAATCAAGCAGAGTATAAGTTTTATGAAATAAATAAACAAATAAAATTAGATTAGAGGAAATTCAGTTGAATCTTTTAGACTTGTGTAGGCAATAGGATACCGGGAGAGACGGACTTCTGTCCTGATCCAGGAGGGCTATTGCGTTGTGAGTGCTATAGGTTGTCCCCTTAGTACAGAGATAGGAAACATGTGGCACTCTGGATGTTGTTGGACTCCACTTCCCATCAGTCCCTTGCCAGTGCTCAGGTTGATGGGAATTGGAGCCCAGCGCTGCATCTGGAGGGACGCAGGTTCCCTCCTCCCCCTTCCCTAACATGTGCCAATCAGAATTCTTCCATGGCTGAGAAGCAAGAGGGATATTATGAGCTTCTCCAGATGACCTATTTACTGAGCATTCATCCTGATTTGCTTGCAAGAGTTTATATGTCTTCCTCCTAGTTAAATGTGCATCTCACACTTTTCAGTGCATTTCCCCATCATTTCCCACCACCACCTCTGCAAAAAAACCGACCAGATTATTTATTAAGGTGGGTTGTTTGGGCTAGGGCAACATGGCCCTTGAGATGCAGAGACTCAGAGCTCTGGTCTGGGCTTGAATTCTTCCTGAGAAACACTAGTAGTCTGGAGGCACTTTATATCTGCAGGAGCCAAGATGAAGCTTGTGATTTGATTTGATTTATTAAGTCCTCCTGAAAATTCATCTCTAGTTTAGCTCCTGAAGATTCATCTCCAGTTTAGTTCCAGCTTCTAAAACACACGTTTTTGTATGCAGCATTGCCTAGTAAGTTCACATTTTTTGCAAAGGAGCTTCCCCTAATATAATGCATATTTGTATGTTGTTTACACAAATACATGCACTTAACCCCACTATATGCATTATTTTTGTACACATGGAGAATGTTGCTACAAAAAAATGTAAAGAAACCAGATAAATGCGCGTTTTGAAGGATGGCTGTGTTTTGGTTCACAAATTGCTCTGGGAAGAGCAAATGAGGGAGGTTCACCTTTAAATGTAAACTGCATCAAATTTCTCCCCGTCACCACCGTCCCTGGCTCCCGCCTAGCTCTGGTTTGGCCTTCCTGTCATGTCTGCCGGCCAAAGGCGAAGGCAGGAGGAAGTGGGTCGGCGGCCTGGCTTTCTTTCCCCAGATGGGCTTCCATTCTTGCTTGCGGTCGCCAACTGGTTGTAGGGAGGGGGGTGGATGTGCATGCAAACAACCTCAGACACACTTGAGAGCTGCTGCTCTGTAATCGTGGCTCCCCTTTTAACTTTATGGTGCAGCAGAGCAATGTACCGATTGCGGCATCTCTGGACCCGCATCTTGAGCTAAAAACAGGAGGCTTCCCAGGCAGGGACAGAGCCACAGGGTTTGTTGGAAGGCGAAGCGGAGGCCAGATGGCTGCAGAGGAAGGAGGGGAGAGGAGGCGCTGGAGGGGCTGCCGCACACTCCGCTTTCCACGTGGGCTTCTCTGCTGATGCTGTGTCTCTGCACGCCTTCTGTGCTAGCAGGGAACGGGAGGGTCCTGCTGGCAGTGAGAGCAGCGGCGGCTGCTTTTATGTTGTTATTTTAAACATACGGAGAGGGTCCCTTGGGAACCCATATGGAATTTCAAAGATGTGGTTTGATCTGCTGTGAAATAAGCCCAGTGCTGATAGTCGAACTGAAGAGAGAGAGAGAGAGAGAGAGAGAGAGAGAGAGAGAGAGAGAGAACAGCATTTGATGTTGCAGTGAATGGGGCAAGGTGGCACTCAGAGTCTCTTGACCCCATCCAAGACCATGACTGGATGCTGCAAGTGTTGGAGTAGGGAGGGAGGAACACATCAGGGAAAACAGCGTGGTGGCACCCCAGGTAATGGTCTGTGAAACTTAGGAAGCTGCCTTGTACCAGATCGGACCATTGGTCCATCTACTTCAATATTGTCTACACTGACTGGCAGCGGCTCTCCAGGCTTTTCCTATGGGAGATATTCCCACTCCTAGCTGGGTATGCTGAGGATTGAACCTGGAATCTTTTGCATATAGAACAAACGCTCTTACCCCTGAGCTATGACCCTCCTCTTTATAATAGGAACATAAGAAACTCCTTTATACCAACTTAAACTATTGCTGCACCTACAGTATTATTTACACCGGCAGTGATTTTTCGGGGTTTTTAGAAAGGGGATTCCTCCAGTTGTACCTGATGATGCTGGGGATTGAACCTGTGACTTTCTGAGTGTAAGGCAGGTGTCCTTTCTCTACGGTATCTTAGGTCTGGGGAAGGACAAGGATAGAATATAAAATTCTATAGTGGTGCCCTTCATTGGCCCAGTGGCAGATCCCATCTTTTGCATGCAGAAGGTCCCAGATTTTCAACTCTTGGCATCTCCAGGTAGAAGGTAGGAAAGATCTTCAAAATATGGTGGGGTGTGATGATGATAATAATGATCATGATGCTGATGCTGGGGCCCCATGGGGAGTGGAATCCAGCAACATCTGGAGGGCCACAGGTTCCCCTCCCTACTTGAAATATACGTGGACTATTATTTATTTGTCTACTTATTTTTTTGTTCTTATATACCACATACGTGGATCTCTCTCTCCATTTTATCCTTACAGTGGTTGAGGTAAGTTAGGCTGAGATATGGCAACTGGCCCAAGATAGCACAGTGAGCCTCCATGTTGATGGGTAATAGCCATGTTCTAAAAAACATGGAGCTCCTGACCATGCCAGAGTGATAAGGTGGGTGCTGCCAACCACAGCTCAGAAGCCAAAACCAGCATCCGATGGTGCATAAGGCCCAGAGAAGCATCTCAGGAAGCTCGCTAATGAGCTTTTTAATGAGCTGCAGTTTCAGGCGAGTTAAGCCCAAATAAATATATGAATTAAAAGATTTGAAAAGCTGAATGCAATCAATAGAAATGTTGAAATGCCAAACCAGTTAGCAGGAACGAGTGTACTGCTGTGTAAATTGGCGCTAGCCCTTTAAGACAGCACCAGCCAGATCCGTTTCTCCTCAACCCCCCCCCCCCCGCTTTTCCTGGTCTGGATCCCTCTGCCTGGAACATGCCATCTGCAGGAAGCCCCATAAATCATCTTGCGCTTGGCTGTCTGCAGTCCAGCGAGGTCTCTCTCCTCCTGGCCCCCTTTCCCCTGGAACCTGCGGGGCATTTCTCCATAAATGAGGCAAGGGCTGGCCAAGCAGCACTCCCCTGGGCCGCTCTCCAGATGTAGTCCCCAGCTGAACCAGCAGCATCGCAGGAGAGGAGAGGAGGTGGAGGCGACGGGAACTGCGGCCAGGAAACTCCCCGTCAGCTTGAAAGGCTGAGCCACGCTCACGTTGCTGTGCTCTGCGGCCAGTTCAAGCAACAATTTCCCAGAGCCTCCCTGACTTTCTGCCACTGGCATAAAACCTTGTTCCAGAATACCTTTATATATATTTGCAAATACAACAGACCAGAGTGCGGGGAATACTTGAGTTGCATGCAGTGCTGGTCCTACTCAGAATAGACCCATTGAGGCTAATAGACATGAGGCTGCATCAACTAAGTTGGAACAGAAGTGGATTTAGGGCAGCGTAACTGGTTCTTCTGCACTGGGCGCTGCGCCAAGGAAAGCACAGCAGGGCATCGTAACTATGACGTAGTACACACACAGAGGTGAGAGGCAGGAGGTGCCAGATTTTGGCTGTCCGCAGGGTGCCGCTGAAATTTGAAAGACCAAAGTCCACCTCTAGTTAAAAGCTGAGAGATCCAGTTTCAAATCCCCACTCAGTCCTAAAGCCCACTTCAACCATTCACTGTCTCTCAGCCTAACCTACCTCACTGGGTTGTTGTGAGGATTAAATGAGGAGGAAGGGGACCATGTACGCCACCTTGAGCTCCTTGGGGAAAATGTGGGATATAGATGTAATGATAAATAAATAGGGACACCTAAGTTATGTCCATTAACTTGAATGGGCCCACCAACTTCATGACTGGTGCTGAATACCACCTATGACTGGCTAAAGTTCATTAATTTCAGTGAGTCTCTGATTATGCCAAGCATTGAATACACCCCACCATCATTGGCTGCCATTAGCAATAAGAGCATTCCATGAAGCCTGATTTGAATGTACATTGTGATATAGTCTGTCCATATGTCCAAATAGGTACCAAATTGGGATTGACCTTTATAAACTGTACTTCCAGTAAATGAGGAACAACAGTTACCAGAGTCACTTCAAAAATGCAGACAGAGTCCAGAGAGAAAATAAAACGATTGCACTTTACTGGGCAAACTAAACAAAAACAGTGTTATGTACTGAGTTGAATAGGATCCAAAATGCAGCAGTCTGATTGGTCCTAGAACAATAGGATTCAGAATGCAGCATTCTGATTGGTCCTAGAACAATAGGACTCAGAATGCAGCAGTCTTATTGGTCCACAGGAGCCACCCAATCCAGCTCCAGGTGGAAGTGAATCTGTAACCTGATTGGCCTACAGGAGAATCCCGGAATTAGCCAATCACATGGGGCCCATTGCGTAAATAATGCATATAAAGCAGACATTCTGGGGGAACTTCCATTCCTCCTCACCACTATGAGCTGAATAAAGAGCATGAAATCCACTCTTGACTCCGAGTATATTTCAAACAGTATATGAAATGTGGGGGGAGATAGAGAGGTTTTGCCTTAGTTACAGGCCTAGATAAGAGCAAGGAGACTTACTCAACCAAACATACTGGGGAAAACTCTCTCAGAACTACACAGCCATTTGGAGCACCTCAGCTAGGATCATGCCATTTTGCCTGATTTCTAGGCAGCACCTCCACCATCACCCCCTCTTGGTTGACTGTCAACAGAATTAACCTTTAGATTACTAACCGAATGATCCCTGTTGTTGTGCTTCCAAGAAAAACACTGTGCAGTACTTATTTTATTTTTTATTCCAATATACTTCTTTCCAGCCCTTTACTGTAAGGTCCCAGGCGGGTCACCTCAATTAAATATACACATAATATGTAAGGCACTAATGGGATGTTTACTAGTAGTAGCTAGAACCCCTATGGTCAGATTATGGAAAGGTCTGTAAGGAATCTCTCCACCAAGATAGTACAGCAAAGTTTGGGAAGTTATACTCCCAGAAAAAAACTTACTCAAAATCTGTGTATAGCCAAAAGTCAAAGAGGGAGTGAGACAGTGAGATTCATGGAGGACAGGTGGGATTTGGTTGCACTTACAAACAAAACTGATACTCAGAGACCTATGGCAAAAGCATTCAGTGAATTGTATGTAAATATATTGCCTGTCTGGAATCAGTGGTAGAGCATCTGCTTTGCAGGCAGAAAGTCCCCTGTTCCGTCCTCAGTAGCATCTCCAGGCTGGGCGGGGGGAAATTCTCTGCCTTAAACCCCACCTTAAACTCCTTGTCCAAGTGGACAATAGTGCTCCATATAGACCCAATCAGTATCAGGCAGCTTCCTAGGTTCCTTTTTCTTTCTGCTTTTCACTTCGTTTTGTTTTGTTTATAATGTTCTGCACTGGTTTTTGAAAATAAAGAAAGAATCATTCAGGAGGGAGCCACAAAACAGGATATACAATTGTAAAACAAGTAAAACAGTTACAACCATAAAATGAGAAAAGTATATAAAAAACAGTTGCACGGACTAAACAATTATGTATGTTAAAACCAACACATTCCTCTGTGTGTGTGTGTGTGTGTGAGAGAGAGAGAGAGAGAGAGAGAGAGAGAGAGAGAGAGAGAGAGAGAAATGTAGTTTGAATACAGATGCAGTATCCATTCTGATACAGATGCAGGCTCTTCATGTTTTGGACCCTGCATTTGCTGTTGATGCTGTTTGGTTTGCTGGGGAGTCGAGATATGTGCAATGCAGGGCCAATTGGGTGTATTCGAACTGTGATTTACTGTGCCTTGCTTGCGTGGAAGGCGGGGGTGGGGGGTGGGAGCTAGTATTGGGTGGGAGAGGAGGGAGGAAATCAAAGGACCTCAGCCCTCAGCGGCCTTGAAAGTGATCCGCAAGCGACGGCTGTCTCCACACTGATGTATTTGCTGTCACCTCTCCCTGGCACAAAGTGACAGATTTCTGCGTCGCATGAAGCCAAAACCAATAGCCATCCATCAGCCCTGGATGGACAGGAGTGGGAGGGGAAGGCGGAAGGGACGGCGGGGTGGGCGGTTGAGAGAGGGAACCGCTGGCAAAATACTTCCCAGGTGGTCTTCTCTCCCAGTGCTTGGCATGACAGAGAAATCAGTCCCGCGTGTGTTTCGTTGGGGATACAAACAATCTGAGTAATGGTGAGCAGGCAGTTGAAGGCATGAGTATACGCTGCAGCTTCCTGTGCTTCTGACATGGGCCATTGGCTGTGTGTCCCATAATTTCTGTAGGTCACAGCATTCGTATTTTCTCAGTGCAGAATCCTCAGGCCCCAGGGACCAAATGTGGCCCTCCAGGTCACTCTGTCTGGCCCTTGGAAATCTACATGGGCCACACACCCTGCCAACCCTTTCCCTGGGCCACTCCCCTTGCTGGCCTTGCTTCACACCCTCCTTGGGGCTCTTATTATTATTATTTTTTTTAAAAGTTTTCAAAAGCCTTTCTAGCGACACTGGCAAACCATCATGGCAGCACATGTGTTCTCCTGCCTCGCCCTTCATTTGCTGCTAAAACCAGGGATTGAGAATCTCTGTAACCCTCCAGAAGTTGTTGGACTCCAATTGGGGTCTGAACTGGTGATGTCTGACCAGTAAAGAGATACTGGGATCAAAATGGATGGCTGGGGAAGGGGAAGAAATTTGATTCAATTTGGGTTTAAATGGGAACCTTCCGAAAACAATACACAAACTGAAACACAGCCTCCCCTTTGAAATTTGCACTTCTCTGAATTTTGCAGAGCCATTCTCCAGCCAGATAATGTATGCAAAGTTACATGTTTTAGGATGAAGTGTACAGAAAAAGTATACTGGTGAAATTTCACAACTAACTGAAAATAACTTACAAAAATGCATTGTGCTAGTGAAAAATTGCTTTGCAGAAATGTGTGTTTCAAACAAAATTGCATACCAAAACATGTGCATTAGAAAAAAATTTACACTAAAATCCTGGTGGATTTTCATGAGGACTTTAAAACACACACAAATGGGGTGGGGGATGTGGAGAATTGAACTTTAAGATTGGAGAAATGAGAAACTTCAAGAATTCAGAGCTCACAGATTCACTCATCCCTATGAACATCTCAAGGAAAATGCCAACCCGCTCTGTGGCAGCTGTGAAAAAGGTGAATTCCATGCTAGGGATCATTAGGAAACGAACAGAAAATAAAACAGCCAATATAATGATGTTATACAAATCTATAGTGCAATAGCACTCTGAATACTCTGCTCAGTTCTGGTCGCAGCGCCTCAAAAAGGATATTGTAGAACTGGAAAATGGCAACTAAAATGAACTTTCCTATGAAGACAGGTTACAACATTTGGGGCTTTTTAGTTTAGAGAAACGTTGATGGGAGGGGATGGTTGAGGTGTATAAAATTATGCATGGTGTAGAGAAAGTGGATACAGAGAATTTTTTATCCCTCATAATATTAGAGTTATCATGTGAAGCTATATATTTTTTTACCTATCTAAATACTTTATTGAAACACTTATCAATTACAAAAACAATATGGTACAGATTGGATGTTCAACATATTAACACCTTGACTTCATAAGACGGTGTCCTTTTTGTAACACCCATTAATCTGTATCCTAACTTGTGATCTTACTTCCTAACTAACATCACACCAAACGTTTAAAGTAGTCATGTGCCACTTTGACAGCCATGACTTTCCCCAAAGAATCCTATGAGCTGTAGTCTGTACAATTCCCAGAATCCTGAGATCAGGATGAAGAACATAGCAACCAAACTGGGCGTCTTAAAAAGGAGTCTAGGGTCTTGGCGCATTAATCATCATCATCATCACCATCATCATCATCATCATCATCATTAATTTGTATTCCGCCCTATACCTGATCTTAGGGTGGTTCACAACATCAGGAGGATCATAGAATCATAGAATCATAGAGTTGGAAGAGACCACAAGGGCCATCGAGTCCAACCCCCTGCCAAGCAGGAAACACCATCAGAGCACTCCTGACATATGGTTGTCAAGCCTCTGCTTAAAGACCTCCAAAGCAGGAGACTCCACCACACTCCTTGGCAGCAAATTCCACTGTCAAACAGCTCTTACTGTCAGGAAGTTCTTCCTAATGTTTAGGTGGAATCTTCTTTCTTGTAGTTTGGATCCATTGCTCCGTGTCCGCTTCTCTGGAGCAGCAGAAAACAACCTTTCTCCCTCCTCTATGTGACATCCTTTTATATATTTGAACATGGCTATCATATCACCCCTTAACCTCCTCTTCTCCAGGCTAAACATGCCCAGCTCCCTTAGCCGTTCCTCATAAGGCATCGTTTCCAGGCCTTTGACCATTTTGGTTGCCCTCCTCTGGACATGTTCCAGTTTGTCAGTGTCCTTCTTGAACTGTGGTGCCCAGAACTGGACACAGTACTCCAGGTGAGGTCTGACCAGAGCAGAATACAGTGGCACTATTACTTCCCTTGATCTAGATGCTATACTCCTATTGATGCAGCCCATCTGGTTGTGGAAAGCTGTGGATCTGCTTACCTCTGTAATGGACTGGATGACAGCCAACAAACTGAAGCTCAATCCAGACAAGACGGAGGCACTGTTAGTGGGTGGTTCCCTAGATCATTTGGATGGGAGGTTGCATGCTCTTGATGGGGTTACTTTCCATCTGAAGGAGCAGGTATGTAGTTTGAGGGCACTGTTGGGATCCCTTGTCGCTTGAGGCTCAGGTGGCCTCAGTGGCGCAGAGTGCCTTCCATCAGCTTCTGCTGTGCCCCTATCTAGACAGGAATAGGCTAACCTCTGTTGCCTATGCTCTGGTAACTTCTAGGTTAGATTACTGCAACACATGGGTCTGCCTCTGAAGATGGTTCAGAAATTTCAGCTAGTGCAGAATTTGGCAGTCAGGTTGCTCACCAGTGCAAGACGGTTTGAGCATATAACACCAATCCTGGCCTGATGCACTGGCTGCCAATCAGCTTCCAGGCTCAATTCAAAGTGCCAGTTTTGACCTACAAAACCTTAAGCGGCTCAGGACTGCAGTACCTGAAGGGCTGCCTTTCCCCATATGAAGCGAACCGGACCCTGCAATCATAATCTGAAGCCTTTCTTTGTGTGCCCCCTCCACAAGAGGTCTGGAGGGTGGCAACTTGAGAAGCGGCTCCCCGTTTGTGGAATGTTTCCTCCAGGGAGGCTCACCTGGCACCTTCACTACATACCTTTAAGTGCCAGGCAAAAACATGCCTCTTCACCCAGGGATTTGGCTGATGAAACCATCTTTGGCCTCTTAAATTGTGGGGGGGTATTGTTTTGTTTGTTGTTATGCTAATGAGCCTCGGGCTGATTAAACCATCTACGGACTTTTAATTGTGTTTGTTGGAAGGGGCTCATGGGGGCGTTGTTATATATCTTGTGTTCTCATTTTACATGTTTTTGTATGTGAACTACCTTATGATGTTCAGTTTACAGGCCGTATGCAAATTTAAATAATAATAATAATAATGGATATAAGGGAGTTGCAGCACAGCCACAATAAATTTCTGGGCAGGCTCCTCCCAGATTTGCTTAATGCTTTGATGCTCAGCCCTGAATGTGCCAACACCTTTCCAGGTTTCACTTTCCCTGGTTTGACCAGGGGAATGAGTATTACTGAAATCAAAAGTCCTACCCATGGAAGGATCCTTTCAAAGTCTTCCACATTGGACAGCAGTCAGTAGCAGAAGAAATTGTGCTGACCATTCTGTTCTTTACCAGAAATTTATGTCTGTTTCCTTGGGATCAAAGTCAGCCTCTCTCCTGCCAGAGCACTCCTCGCAGCTCAACTCCCCACTCATTTTTTCCTCATATTATATCGCAGAAACTGGGGTGCTGGTCATGTAATTGACAATCCACTTCTCAAGAAAAAGTTGCTGTGCGGGTCTGTCATCTTGGCTGAACTTCCATGCCTGGGAGGTTTTTATTTTACTCTGCAACCTGCAGATGAATCTCATTTTGCCCCAATGATTTATGGAGGCAGAGTTCTCCCTGAGTTGGTATTTCATAACAACCTCCCTTGAAGATTTCAGTGTCTCTAAAGGCTTCACTATGCCTCCCTGCCCCAGAAAGTCCTTCAGAATAACAGTCTCCCTAGAGAAGGGGACAAATTGAATAAACTCTCTTCACTTCACCCCTCAGTGTATAATTGTGCAGGCTTCCTTCAAATACACTGAAATCTTTTCGTATGTGTCTCCTCCCCTTCCTTTACCAAAACCCCAAGGTTCAGCAGCGCTTCTAGATTTCCAAGTCTGGAATTGTACCTTTTTCTTCCCAGATGCTGGGTGTTGGAAGTGTGGGATAGCTGGTCACATATAACCAACATGCTTAGGTCTAATTAATACATGAAGGGGTTAAGACCATAAGTAAGCTGTCCTGCCAGTCTTAGCTCTCCTTGGAAGGGACTAGGTAATCAAGACTTGTTCTGCTTAGTCTACCTGAGAAGCTCAATGTGTGAGGAGTCCTGAGCTGGTTGCTCCAAGCTCAGACTCCATAGCTCTTACAAGCCACTCTTGAGTTCCTATCTCAATAATTTAGGAACTAAGACGAGTTTTAATGCCTATGCAACTTTTCTGAACACTGTACGGAAAAGCACATGAATTTGACTTTTGGAGAGTTTGTATGTAAACCATTTTTAACTTAGCAAATGTGTGTTCTTTTTCTCTACTAAGGAAACTTTGGAACTCACTTTAAAGGGCACATTTTATGGTTTTACAACCTATATTTCCAAGTTTTACTTGTTAGTCACACACTGGCTGTGCAGTACTGCAGGAGTTTTCCTCTGTACGTTTGGTTGAATGTTTTTCCTGCTATGTACAAGGCCTGTCAAAACACACCTGTTTCTTTCTCCTCAAGTTATACACTGCTTTTTTCCCTTGGTGTTTGCTCAGCACAGTGTTGTCACGACTTGTTTTTTCTCTGGAATCTGATCTGAATTATTTGAGTGACTTAGCTAACACGGGTGTCTTTGCCTTGAGCTAGCCTAGGAGTTAGTGAAGAAAGTACCGTAAAATAAAGTATTGGTGACACTGGCTCTCCAGGGGTTAAGACAGGGAGTCACTCCCAGCACTACCTGGAGATACTGGGGGCTGAACCTGGAATATTCTGTGTACAAAGCACACAACACTTTTCTTAATACATAGGAACATGGGAAGCTGCTTTATACCAATTCAACCATTGGTCCATCTAGCCCAGTATTGCCCAGACTGACTGGCAGCAACTCTCCAGGGTTTCAGACAAGGGTCTCTCCTAGTCCTTTGGGAGTCCTCCTAGAGATGCTGGGGATTGAATCTGGGACCTTCTGCATGCAAAGCACTGAGCTTGGGTTCCCCAAGAAAGCTGCTTTTAAAAAAATCAGCCTCTTTGCTCATGTTGACCAGCATTATCAACTCTGACTGACAGTCACTTTCCAGGGTCTCAAGCAGAGAAGGTTATCCCTATCTCCTTCCTGTGCAGAGGGCAATTAATAAAATCGTAATAATATTATCAAGCGCCACTTGGAACTGTGGTTTTAGTTCTGCTGCCAGCTGACTGAACAGAAAGCATTGTCCCTGATGTGCTAAAAGGGGGCTAATTTGGAAGCAATCTTGAATCTCCAGTGTGTTCAAAGCCCATAAAAGTTGTGCCCAGCATCGCGCACAGAGCCTATGGGATTGATGACTGAAGAGAAAAAGGCTATGGATTGCGTGGCGAGTTCCCGCCTCCCCCCCAGTGGAAATAAAGACACGTGACACCAATATTACGGTTAATGGGCTAAAATTGGCCACAACTTTATTGATTACAGGTGATAAGCAGTATTGGCTTAGGCATTGGTCCTAATCTAATCCACTATCTGGCTGAAGGCCGGGAAGGGTTAACAGCAGGGGGAGCCCTGCTGATGCACATCAACTAGGCACTTCCCCGGGGTCACCGCTCGGGGGCGTGCTTTGGGCCCTGGCCTCCATAGGCTTCGGACGGGGCCACGCCCCCCGGAGTCCTTTAGTAGACTACCCTTAAATAACCGGGGGAGGTGATGACGCTCTCCCTCCAATCATCTACATAACAATACTCCGACCAATGCCTAACCACCAAACCAGGAAAGTTGTGACGATTTGCTACGAGGTAGGCGAAAAAACCAAATGGCTGGTGCCAATTTGCCAAGTGGAAAAATTCCTACTAGGCCCCTTAACGGCGACCAACCGAAGTCCATAGCAAGGTCAAAAGAGAAACCTAGAGGGTGGGTGGGAATTTCCCTAGCTGATTGGTGGCAAAGAGGAAGCTCCTCTGCCGCGCTTGCCTTAAATGCGGCAAGCCACACTCCCCAAGCCAGCCAATTGGCTGGCCAGGGGGATGACGCGGCAGAGGATTCCCCAGATCGTGCGGGGCTGGGAGCAGGAGCCCACAACACCACCTCCTCCCAAGGTCGGAAGTGGCCTTTGTATCTAATGCTAGTTGTGCTCAGATGGTGGTCGTGATGATTTACGCGCCCTTCATCCTAAGCTCCCAGGGCAGGTTACAGCGATTCAAGCACAATATGAAAAACGGTTTAAAACATCTTGCAATCACAGAAATAAGGCGGGTCCTAAGAATATACATCTCTGGTGTCAAAAATCAGGGTGAAGAGGTACATCTTAATTCTCCACTGGAAACTGTATAATGGGGTGCCAGGCGCAACTCTTTGGGGAGGAAGTTCCACAGCTTAGGGGCTGCCACAGAGAAGTGCTTTCCCAGGCTGCCACCCCTTCAGCTTTTTAGGGTGGTGGAAAAGTCAAGAGGATCCCCTTTGCTGACCTTAGCATCCAGGGGAGTCTGTAGGGAAGGAGGTGGTTTTTCAAGTATTTGGGGGCTGAGTTGTTTAGGGCTTTAAACACTAACATTAGCCTCTTTGATTGGGCCTGGAAACGAACTGGCAACCAGTGCAGATGTTTTAAAACAAGGATTATGTGAGATCTAAATGGAACCCCAGCTAGTAATCTGGCTGCTGCATTTTGGACCAATTGAAGTTTCTGAGTCAGTTTAAAGTAATGAAGATGACTTAGATCCATTAAGTTCAGTGGGTTTACTCTGCATACAATTTCATTCAATACAACCGTATAAAAATGTAGGTGGGGGGGCATTTCCATCCTTTCTCTCCATCCTTACATCTTTGACTACTAAAGAAATATGCATAAACCACATTGGGCAAGGATGCTGTCTCTGCCAATTTCAAAATTATTCTCATTTTTATTTGCTGTCTAAACCATCTGTGCCTCTAATATGGTGTTGTGGAGCACTCGGGCCAAATCTAGTTGTTTTATCTGATTCTCACTGCACCACCTCCTTGTTTAATAGGGCATGTAGGATTAGTGTTATGTTATGGGCAAAAAAACAAAAGAACCACCTTCTTGGATCGCTCAGGTTCCCCGCCCCTGAATTAGACCATCCCTTGTCTTTATGGACCCCAGCTACCTCCATCACACTCCTTTTAATGCAGGAATAAGAAATCTGTAGACCTCTAGCTGTTGCTGGACTCCAGTTCCCATCACTCCCAACCAGCTTGACCAGTAGTAAAGGATGATGGGAATTGGAGTAGCAACAACATCTGGAAGAATTCCAGTAGAAATGGGAGCAGAAATTGTGTTCTTGAATTCATCCTATGTTGGAACAAAGCAATCTAGCAAATCAATGTTCCCTGTTGTTGTTGCTTTCAATCTGCAAATGATATGTAATTGATTATATTTCTCTCTTGCACACATTTGCAGTGTTTCCTTTGCACTGAAATTATGGAATAGCAGTGTAATTTGCATGAATAATTATGTAAATTGCATAAGGGACATAATTTTGTGACAACAAGAGAAAGAGCGTAGGTTTTGGCAGAAGATGAACTGCAGCTGAATGGAAACAGTGCTGCTTGTGATGAATACAGAGCAGAACAGAAAACGATGTATCCTTAGGTGGTTGCTTGCTGTCCCTTGCATGATGTTCCTTGAAAGTCCCATAGCATCCTGCAGCTAACAACAGTGGTAGCCTTTATTTCAAAAGTTGCTTAGTTACAAAGATCCCAGATATGTCCTTCCCCAATATGTGTGTTGTGCTAATAGACTGTGAGACTATTTGACTTGTGTCATAGCCTGGAAGTATTGATTTATTAGCCTCTGCCCAAGGCACAATGTTTTGTTTTCTGCTGCAGAGGAGTAGCAGGTGGGAAGAGGATACTTTCACAGTGGAAATCTCTTTGGGTAACCTTGGGCTAGTAACTGTTTCACAGGCTAGCCTACCTCACAGGGTTGTTGCAAGCATGAACTAAGGAGAGGAATGGAGAACCATATAAGCCACATAAAACTCTTTGAAGGAAAGGTAGGATAGAAATGTAAGAATGAATCAAATAATCAAAAAAGTGCTTTTGAAGTGATGGCTGCAGGGTCTGGGTTGGTTCATATGGGGAGAGGCGGTCCTTGAGGTCCTGAGCTGAATAAGGATGAATAGGTCAACACAGGCAATGTTGTTTAGTCGTTTAGTCGTGTCCCACTCTTCATGACCCCATGGACCAGAGCACGCCAGGCACTCCTGTCTTCCACTGCCTCCCGCAGCTTGGTCAAACTCATGCTGGTAGCTTCGAGAACACTGTCCAACCATCTCGTCCTCTGTCGTCCCCTTATCCCTGTGTCCTCAATCTTTCCCAACATCAGGGTCTTTTCCAGGGAGTCTTCTCTTCTCATGAGGTGACCAAAGTATTGGAGTCATCTTCAGGATCTGTCCTTCCAGTGAGCGCTCAGGGCTGATTTCCTTAAGAATGGATAGGCTTGATCTTCTTGCAGTCCATGGGACTCTCAAGAGTCTTCTCCAGCACCATAATTCAAAAGCATCAATTCTTTGGCGATCAGCCTTCTTTATGGTCCAGCTCTCACTTCCATACATCACTACTGGGAAAACCATACCTTTAATTATATAGACCTTTGTCAGCAATTTGATGTCTCTGCTTTTTAAGATGCTGTCTTGTAGCAAAACAGGCATACCTGAGTTTATTGAACTTTGCTTTATTGCACTTTGCGGATATTGCCCCTTATGAGGAGTCAGCTGCAGCTGCAGCAACCCACCTGCTTCCAGGGGAAGGAAGCCTGATGTTGCCACTGCCCCTCATCTCGTCATGGGTGTGGAACAGGCTAGGACTAGAGACGGAGTTTTTTACCTCCTGCCCCTGCAGCCAGGGGGTCTTGGCTTAATAGACTACAGTATAGTGTAAACATAACTTTTATATGCACTGGGAAACAAACAAAAAAAGTTTGACCCACTTTATTGTGATATTTGCTGTATTGCAGAGGTCTGGAACCAAACCCAGAATATCTCTGAGGTATGCCTGTACCACCACTTTAAATTGAACCTGGGAACTATCTGGTAGCCATTGCCGTTGGGGGCAGTTGGGGCAGGATTGGTGTTGTGTTCTCAGACTGTCTTGTCCCAGTAAGCAACTGGGCTCCCAAATTCTGCACCTGCTTCAGTTTCCAAAACCATCTTCAAAGCCAGCCCTTTGCCACCAAGGCCACTTCGCCTCAAGCAACAGTGAGTGATTCAGAATTACCCCTGAGCTACCTGCCAACTCCTTCAGAGGGACTGCAACCCCATAAAGAGAAGGCAACATGATGAGATGCTCCTCTGCACAAAATAAATTATCTATGCTTTGGAAACACTGAGGACCTCTGAGGGGAAGCAGAGGGGGACTTTGGTAATATGGTGCCCTGACCGAGGATGAAATTTATTGCCCATCTGCCCCCCATCCCCCCAAAATACTAATTCCCTTGGGTATGGTTTCTTTTTTTATTGATCTTCTCAATATTATTATTATTATTATGTGTCACCTTGGCTCAGTGCCTGTGGGGGGGGGGCAGCCCACACCACCCTAAATCCGGTGATGGGGAAAGTGTGGAAGAATGTATGTATGAATGAATGAATGAATGAATGAATGGCTCTCCCCTAGCCTTCTCCCTGACATGCATGGTTTTCGGTATTGAGGAATGTTCTACCATGTGGCCACCCCTACCTGGTGCTGTATGGACATAACTAGACTTGCCACATATGGGAGAACTAGGCCTAGGTTTCTCTTGTTTCTAAGGATTCACTAGTCCATGCTCTCTGCCTGCCTTCCCGTTTGACCTTGGGAAGAAAAGCGTATGGGCCTCCCTTGAGACACTTACACAGGGCACGTGCATTGCTAAACAAGGCTTTAAGCGTCCCTATCTGTAATGAATTGTTAAAAGCAATCAGATTAGGAGTGTGAATAAAGAACCAGCCTGTCTAATCCATGCTTAGTTTACAAACTTCTGGGTATTTTGGCAGCATTTGGAATGTAATGAATGTGCAGGCTTCTTTAAAAAGGTTGTCTGGGAAAGTGTTCTTGGCTGGAACCCTAAAATTATGCAACCCCAGTTTACCTGGATTTTGTAGCTGGAATAAATATGGGCCTGTTCCAGAAGGCTTTTCTTATGTTTTTATGTAAGATGCTGTTGAATTTTCACAAGAAAAAAAATTTGAATTGTAAGCTGAAATAGAAATGTGGATAATTGAACTTAAGGTTGGTAAAATGAGAAATTGAAATTGGTGGAACCCTCCATATTTCCCCCTCCTTGCTGGCTTTTGTGCTTTGCCAAAATATCTTCTCCACCACCATTCCCCTCCCTCAAATACAAATTTGGAAGGAAGGCTGGAGGTTTTTAATCGCTACCTCCCAAGTGTGATGAGAGATCAATGCTGGGTTAATGGAGCAACCGCTCCAATCTGCGCTTGCAATGCACATGGGGGAAGGGGGCGTGTAGGTGCGGGAGACAGAAAGAGCCACTTGCTGTGTGGCACTTTCTCCCAGCCCCCTGCCCTGCTTTTCACTTTTCAAATGCTTTGGATTGCTTTTGGGTCAAAGTTTGGGACCAAGGGAAGAAGGGAAGTAAATTAGATCAAACATAAGGTTGGGCCAGGGCTTGTGCAACCAGCTCCGGTGGAGGTTTCCTTTTCCCTGTGTTGCAGATCTAATATTAAAAGCTACTGGTGATGAAAGTGACTTGTGCATTAGGAACACGGGAAGCTGCTTTGCCCTCTATCTCTGAATGGCAGCAGCGCTCTCAGGTTTCAGGCAGGGGACATTCCCAGCCCTATCTGGAGATTTGACCCCAGCACCTTCTGAACTTTAAGGCCTTCCTTTGCAAGGTCAGTGATTTTTTCCATCCAGCTCAACAACAGCCAGTGCTCCCCCCTCCCTCCTTCATACATTCCACTTACTCAGCCACTCCCCAGCCTGGGGCATGAAGAAAAGTAGGAGGGTTGCCAAGGCCGGGAGATCCCCTGCTTCCACACTCTCATCTATCACCTTGAATTGTGTTGCAGGATAAAATTTCTCATCCGAACCTAATGATAAATTAAATCAAGGCTGGAGTAAAGAGGATTAATGGCCGTGCCTGCGTGTACCCAGCGAGGCGACCACAGCCGCCCAGCCCCACGAGCAAGTTTTAAAATGCTCATTAAAAACAATAAAGCCAATTGCCAGGTGAAGATTCTCCCCATTTCCCAAAGCAGGCAGGCAGAGCCTCCCTTGAGGGGTGGAGAAGGGGGGGGGGGTTGGTGGCGGCGTCTTGTTTCTTCCATGAAAGAGTGGGGCTTACTATTTATCCTGCACTTTTTGCAAAGGGTGCAAAGGAAGAGTTTCCGCTGAGCTCAGTGTAACCTCCTGCAAAGGAGGCTGCCTGCTGCCTCTGCAGGAATCACTACAAAATCACCTGCTGCCTGTTGTGTCTCTGTATGATCTACTTCTCTGGGCTTGTCTCCTTCCAGCTGATGTCTAATTCTGCCATGGCTCTGCTTTCTAATGTTTGTAGATCTGTCTTTCCCAAGCTGGTGCCTTCCATATGTTTTTGACTATAACTCCCATCATCCCCAGCTGGCAGCATCCTCTTTTTTTGACATGGTTTGATATGTGTGTGTAGTAGAGTTGCCTGCTATTTTTTTGCCTGTTTTAGTTTATTGGGGGCGGATAGGTATTTCCCGTTTTTTTGGTGGTGGCATTTGTAAGCATGAGCAGTTTTCTTCTGAAGAAAAGATGTTTTGAGGTGCCCACAACAGTTTGTTCGGGTACCTCCAAATTGTTTTGCAGGAGAGATTCAAGGACATGCCCGTGCTTTAGATTTGCGGAGTTAAAGCAGATTAAAAGGCTCTGTACAATTCACTTTTTAAAAGAATCAGGACTTGGTGCAGTTTGGAAAGTGACAGGGAAACGTTTGGAGTGAATGAATGACTAACACAGGTGTGGAGAATATTTGGCCCTCCAGATGTTACTGAACTACAAATCCCATCATCCCTGGCCACTAGCCATGCCTGCTGGGGCTGATGGAAGTTATAACTCAGCAACATCTGGAGAGCCAAAGGTTCCCCCACATGTGGCCTAATGGGAAGATGTGGAAACACACGGTAAACAAACACAGAATGGATGCTAATTGTTGTATAACTACCCCAGAAACAAATGTTCAATAAAGTCTAGCCATGGTCTAACCCAGAGCTTTCCAAACTGTGTGTCACGGCACATTAGTGTGTCGGCTGCAGTGTGTAGGTGTGTCACACGAATGCACCCTGCTCTCTTCCCGGGGCTAGAAAGGGGTTCGTTTAACCTCTGGTTTGCTAGTAAAACTGAATTACAGTGGTATCTTGGCTTACAGACACTTCAGGTTACAGTCACTTCAGGTTACAAACTTCACTAACCCAGAAATAGTACCTCAGGTTAAGAACTTTGCTTCAGGATCAGAACAGAAATCTTGCGGTGGCGGCAGCACAGCAGCAGCGGGAGGCCCCATTAGCTAATGTGGTGCTTCAGGTTAAGAACAGTTTCAGGTTAAGAACAGACCTCCAGAATGAATTAAGTTCTTAACCCAAGGTACCACTGTACTGTGTCATGAAATGATACAGGTCTAAAAAGTGTGTCACAACCTGAAAAGTTTGGAAAGCTGTGGTCTAACCTCCGCTTAAGCTTTGTACAAACAAATTAGTATGAATGCTTAACAGACAGGTTGTTTGGAGGAGTCCTTTTATTTACAAATGTGCTCCTGAGCCCAAAATTGCTGGGGACATTTGCATGACAAGCAGGTGCTCTGTCATTGAGCTATGGCCCTTCCCCACATACTGTAGGGTAGGAAACGAGGTTTCACATATCTGAGCATTTTTGCAGGAATTTGGCATCCCATAACCCACATGCTCAGGGGCGGGAATCCCCTTTCTTGCTGCTAAACTTGATGACTCCCCCCCCCCCAGTTCCAACAGCTCTCCTAAATTGGAACAGATGCCGAGAGAATCTGATAATTAACCCCCCAGCTTCTCCAGGGGGGCAGAAAAGTAAACCCCAAACTTCTTCCTTCTCACCCATCCACCTCTAAGCCAGCCTGATAAATAAATTTGATGTCTGAGGGTGGAGAAAGGAAATAGATAAATGAATTTATGCAAACATACTGTTGCAGCCAGAGGGAATTTCTCTCCTTGCTTCTGGGGTTTGCACTCTCAGAAAGAAAGAAAGAAAGAAAGAAAGAAAGAAAGAAAGAAAGAAAGAAAAGCAAATGGACCACAAGAGGAAACATGTCATGGTGCAAACTACAACCAGATGGTACGGGTGTGGGAGGAAAAGGGTGGAGAAGGGGAAATTCTCCGAACGGAACATGTTTGTCAAAAAGCAGAGGTGGCAGTCAAAGAAACCTCTTGTTTGGCTTAGTGGGTTCCCCAGGACTCCTGCGGAGGAGGTTGAACTCAGAGCAGCTGGCTGGAAACTGGTGTTGGCAGCGGAACAAAACTGAAGGGTGGTTCTTTATGAGCTTATAGAAGCCACAGCTTCTAATTTGGAAATTACCCCCACTCCATAATCCTAGTTTTGTAGGATTGGGAGTTGTAATTAGGAACATAGAAAGCTGTTTTATATGGAGTCAGATTATTGGTCCATTTAGCTCAGTATTGTTTACACAGAGTGGGGTTGAATTTTGAATGAGCGTGCACACAGTTGTGCCATAAATCTGGTGCCAGAAGACCAGGGCCAGCCCTACCATAAGGCAGAGTGAGGCAGCTGCCTCAGGCAGCAAATTCTGAAGTGTGGAAAAGAGGCTAGAATGGTGTGCCATGTGGTCTGCCCTGCAGCCCCTAAGCTAGCTTCCTGCTCTAGCATGGACGGCGCACCAATGAGGAGACCTGAAGCAACATGCCTCAGGCCTCCCACCACACTGGGGCCTGGATCTGTGGCAGGGGAGCATTGGTAGCCCGTCTTGCTTCAGGTGCCAAAAGGTCTCTGGCAGGCCCTGCACAAGACTCTTCCTTCTTTTTGCTGCAGAAGATTGAACACAACTACGCCTCTTGCAGTTGAGTTAGAGATTACATGGTAGATGAGAGTGTAGGAACATAGGAAGCTGACTTACACAGTCAGACCATTGGTCCATCTAGCTCAATATTGTCTACACTGACTGGCAGTGGCTCTCAGACAGGGAACTCTCCAAGCCTTAAGTAGCAATGCCCAAGATGGAATGTGGGACCTTCTGAATGCAAGGCAGATGCTGTACCACTGAGCTATGGCCCTTCCCAACTTAAAGAAAGTAGTCTTAGAAGTGGACTCTGCCCATGGTGAGAGGCACTCTTGTCTAGGGAATTGACAGCTCTGTCAATGTTGATTTCTCTCAACTTCTCATGTTTTCATCAGCCTTAAGGCCATTCTCTACATTTCTGCATCAATTTGCAGGTGGAAAAAGTTTTCTTGAAAACGTATCAGTACATTTCTACCAATATAGAGGTTTGTGCAAAGTAATTTCCTCAAATATAATGCGAATAAATCAAATTTCACTTTGGTTCACATACTGGATCAGGAGGTGTGAATTAGGTAGGCTCGTGTTAAAATACAAACTGCACCAAATTTCTTCCCATCCCTAATGCACAGGAATAGTGGCTAGGCAGCAGTTGATTTGCTTGTGGACAACCACGCAAAGGGAAATGTGCTTTTAAAAGTATATAACTGCTACCATGTACACTATTGTGCACACTTTCCCCTGAGGTACACATTTGCAGAAGTGCACATTTTGAAGGTTAGCTGTGTTTCAATTCATGTATTGTTTTGGAAAATGCATTTTTAAACCTTGCTTTTCAGACAAATCATTGTCTCCCATGGTGGCTCATATCAATTTAACGGGGGTGGGGTGGGGAACACAGAGAGAGAAGTTTTGCCGTCAGTCAGGCTTACAATGGGCTCTTCCAGCCAATCTGTTTATTGAGCATCCATGCTGATTCATTTCCTCAAGATTGCATAGACGTTGTTTGCTTAGACAATTATTATACAGTGGGTACCTCAGGTTAAGTACTTAATCGTTCCGGAGGTCCGTTCTTAACCTGAAACTGTTCTTAACCTGAAGCACCACTTTAGCTAATGGGGCCTCCCGCTGCCGCCACACTGCCTGAGCACGATTTCTGTTCTCATCCTGAAGCAAAGTTCTTAACCCGAGGTACTATATTTCTGGGTTAGCGGAGTCTGTAACCTGAAGCGTATGTAACTTGAAGCATATGTAACCCGAGGTATCACTGTATTATTTATTTATTTAATTAAACAATTTATATACTGCTTTATTACAGCCATCTCTAAACAGTGAACAAAGAACTGAGTGTAATGGGAAAAAATAAAAAAAACATTTTAAACTGCAAAATCAGAATTCCGTTAAAATGCCTGCTGGAACAAAATAGTATTCAGTAAGCACCAGAAGTTCAGCAGGGAGAGGGCCTGTCTGACCTCAACTGGAAAGGAGTTCACAATGCTGAACGTAAGGTTGCTGGTGGATGTGAGCTGTGCATCTGAGCCATAGAGGACCACTAACGGTGACTTCCCCGAAGACCTCAGTGGTTGATCAGGGATAATAGGAACACTGCTGTTTATTAAACGGTAATTCTTATTGGTTTCCATACAGATTTATATGGCGTTGCTGAAAACCACCAGCATCCTGTTCTCACAGTGGCCAGTCAGATTCCTCTGGAAAGCCCACAGGTAAGGGGGCATGGTTTCTCCCAGCATCCCCAAGCCACACTGGTTCTGGCGAATGGCCCATCTAGCCAGGATCCTGGTCCCAAAGTGGCCAACCGGATGGGAAGCCCACAAGCAACTTGTACATTCTGCCTCCAACAGTGGCCTCAGGTAGCAAAATACTTTGGATTGCCCCTGTGAGGCATGTACCAAACGCATGTAATAATAATAATAATAATATTTTTTTTATTTATACCCCACCCTTCCCGGTTCAAAAACCGGGCTCAGGGAGGCTAACAACATATTTAAAACAGTTATAAAAGCAGCATAAAATACAGTATAAAAACATGAATAACAATAAAAATCAAAAATCAATTTAGGGGAAATAAGCATTAGATAATCCCCAGGGCTAGCTGGCTGAATTGGTCCTACTTGGGCCAACAAAGAGGCCAGGGGAGAATTAGCTGTGGGGTCTCAGAGCGGGTGATCTTCATAAAAGGGGAAGGGAAGGGAAATAAAAGATCAGGCTGAATTCAAATTAAAGGCCAGGGAGAATAGTTCTGTCTTACAGGCCCGATGGAAGGAGGTTAAATCCTGAAGGGCCCTAGTCTCATGGGACAGAGCATTCCACCAGGTCGGAGCCATCACTGAAAAGGCCCTGGCCCTGGTGGAGGATAGTCTGACTTCCTTAGGGCCCGGGACCTCTAAACTATGGTTGTTCATGGACCTTAAAGTCCTCTGCGGGGCATACCAGGAGAGGCGGTCCCGTAGATACGAGGGCCCTAAGCCACAAAGCCAGGGAACAGGTCAGATTTTAGTTTTTGTTTGGAGGCGGAAACGGCAGCAGGGGTGGGGTGGGGGGTAAAATCCACCTCTCTCCCCGTTGCCAGCCAGCCTCAGTTTTTTTGTCATGGGAAATCAATTTATCACTGCCAACCTTTCCAACTCCCACACCTTCAGGGAAGCAGACAGAGAGGCTGGGGGGTGGGGGAGGGGGACCTGGCTGCCGGGTTTGGCGGCGCTTCGGGGAGTTGACAACACTGCCAGGCCTGATGCAGCCAAGTGGGAGAGATGGTTCATTACATGAGACTGGCAGTTGTGTCTTTTGCCTCTGGCTGCATTTGTTCCAGCATTGCAGCCTCCTGCCTTGCTTCCCTCAACCTCTTCAGTCCAGGCATTTAGCATTTCTGCTTGGCTTGCTTCTGGATTAAAGCTTAACACGTCCTTTGCCAACCTGGTGCCCTTCAGATATTTTAGACCACAGCTGCTTTCACCTCCAGACAGCGTGGTCATGTTTTGGACTACAGTGGTACCTTGGGTTAAGTACTTAATTCGTTCCAGAGGTCCGTATTTAACCTGAAGCTGTTCTTAACCTGAAGCACCACTTTAGCTAATGGGGCCTCCTGCTGCCGCCACACCGCCGGAGCACGATTTCTGTTTTCATCCTGAAGCAAAGTTCTTAACCTGAAGCACTATTTCTGGGTTAGCGGAGTCTGTAACCTGAAGCGTATGTAACGTGAAGCGTATGTAACCTGAGGTACCACTGTACAGCTCTCATCAGCTTCAGCCAACATGGCTGCCATTTTGAACTCCAAACATGTGGGCGGAAGCTGATGACAGTTGTCGTCCCCATCATCTGGAAGGTACCAGGTTGTCAATGGCTGATGTAGCAACAAAACCTACTCTGAAGTCACATTTAGATTTTTTCCCAATCTGTTGGATTTTGGCTGCAGTAGAAAAATGAGGGGAGAAAGGTATTGGAGGTGGAGGAGGGGTGGGAAGCAAACATTCCTTGACATCTGCTTCCTACTTTTGCTTTTTAAAAATCTGCCTTGCTTCGTTTTGCGTCAGGAGAGTCTGCTTTGGGGAATTAACCAAATTGGACATAAATAATTGAAGCAGCTTGAATCGTATTTCTTCGCTAATCAAAGAGAGTGGTCCAGGAGAGCTGAAGAGGCAAAATTATTATTATTAAGCATTGATTTGATTTATGATGTCCATATCTTCTGCCAATCCCCAGTGGTAGGGCTCAAGGCGGCATACATAAGGTTTCCAGGGGACCTCCAATCAAGGAACTGATGGGGAATAGGGATGTGGGCGGAACTGCAATCCAGTTTGCATTGTGCCATGAAAGTTCCTAAGTCTCACTCCCCACCTCCTAAAAAGGCAGTAACTGAAACTCAGCCATACTTCGAAATTCATGCTTCTCCAGCCAACAATGTTTACAGAAACATGAATATTAGAAGATGTGCATAGAAATGCATCATATGGGTGGGGGTGGGGGTTGGGGAACAATTACCATCTCCCTAACCTGGCAGTCAAGGGAAATGATTCACATGGACAACTACCGTATTTTTCGCCCTACAGGGCGCACTGGCCCATAGGGCGCACCTAGTTTTTTTGGGGGGAAATAAAGGGGAAAAAAAATTTTCCCCAGCCATGGGGCAGGGGCAGGGGAAGCCCAAGCTTCCCCAGCCCCCAGAACAGGCTGCTATCCGCAAGCCTTTGGAGCCCGGCGGGAACTCCCGCTGCACTCAGAACGCTTGCGGATAGTTGCCTGAAGCCCGGGGAGCCCAGCTCTGCGCTGCAGAGCACTCCCCGGGTTTCGGGCTGCAGGCTGCTGTCCGCAAGCCTTGGGAGCCCGGCGGGAACTCCCGTCGGGCTTGCAAGGCTTGCGGATAGCTTCCTGAAGCCTGGAGAGCGAGAGGGGTCGGTGCGCACTGACCCCTCTCGCTCTCCAGGCTTCAGCGAATGCCTGCATTCGCCCCACAGGACGCACACACATTTCCCCTTCATTTTTGGAGGGGGAAAAGTGCGTCCTATAGGGCGAAAAATACGGTAGTTCACTCATAACATGTTTATTGCAGGACACATCATATCTGATATGTATCTGCTAGTCTTGTTTTTATTTTTTTGTTAAATTGCTTTTCTTGCTGTTAACCTAAACTCAAAAATCATTTTTGGGCAAGGGACACATTCTCTTCAGGGGAGATTGCTTGTAAAGATGTATATGTTAGGAGAATTACATACAAAAAATGCGTATATCAGGATAAATCTGTGCTAAAACCTAACAAATTTTCATCAGGATATCAATAGGGAAGTGGCAATGGCGGAGAACTGAATTTAAGATTTAAGAAATGGGGAAATGATGGGAAAAGGAATTGATTACATCCTCTTCTCTGAGTGCCAGAGGCTCTCCATGGTCTTAGGCAAAGACAGGTCTTCCCTGTCACTTTCTGCCTGATCCTTTTCCCAGGAGATGGCAGGGTTTGAACCTGGCTCTTTCTGCATGTCATGCAGGGACTGTACCACTCATCATAATATGAGAAGAGCCTGCTGAGTCAGGCTAGTGGCCCATCTAGTTCAGTTGCCAAACAGATCCCTATCTGGGAAGCCCAAAACCAGGAACACAAGAACACCTTCCCTTCCTTTGGCTTCCAGCAACTGGTATTCAAAAGTATTATGGTCTGTGACTAGGGCTGGATTAAGACCTTTAGAGACCCTAAACACTTAAAAGATTTGGGGGGGGGGTGTAGCAGAAGATAAACAATAATAAACCTTAAAATTCAATTGTATTTTTTGAAATGAAGCAAAATCTACAGTAAGATGGAAAATAATATTTATTTTTGTATACTTCCACTTCATTTATATTTGAAAAAATTGTATCCTACTTTTTCTAATTGCAAAGTATTTGATAAGATCCTCAGAACTAATCTTATGTAACACATCTGCTTCTGTACATAGTAGAGATAAGGCATCCAGCCTGCCTTGTTGCATAGTTGCTCTCTTGGGATTTCTAATATACTTCAACTGAGAAAATGAACGCTCAGCTGAGCAGTTCGTGACCATTAATGTTAAAAATCCAGCAATGGAAAATTTCTCTCGTGCCCCCCTTTCCCTTATTGCCCTTTAAGCATGTGCATATTTTGCTTAATGTTTAATCCAGCCCTGCCTGTGACTGTGGAGGCAGAGCATCATTGCTAGTAGCTATCAATACCCTTGTCCTCCGTGAATTGATCTAATTCTCTTTTAAAGCCATCCAAGCTGGTGGCTGTCACTACGAGTGTGAATTTCACAAGTTGTGTGGCAAAGTACTTTCTTCTGTCTGTCCTGAACCCTCCCACATTGGCTTCACTGGATGTCCCCAACTTCTAGTATTATGAGACAGGGAGAAACTCTTTTCTCTATCCCCTTTCTCCATATCATGCATAATTCTATACATGCTCATGTATGCTCTCACCCCTGTAAGCTAAAAGTGGCTCTCAGAATGCCTGTATCCTCCAATGCAATGGACGGTCCTCACAAGCCACAAATTTCTTAGATATTTGTTATTTCACTGGCCCCCAGTCTCTCCTTGAACAACTGCTCTTGCATAACTAATCGGGACTGCGTCCTGCCAGCCTGGATTATGGCACACCGTGTAGAGCAAAAAGCTCTTAATCCCCGTGAAGACGGTGTCTGCCTTGTAGCCAAAGCAGCTGCCCCCTTTCCTCTTCCAAGAGTGACGCTCTGGGAGCTGTTGCATGCTTGTTGGAACAACAGGGCACAGGAAGAGCTTTGCTGATCTTATTTCCACACCCCAAAGAGACTGCTTGCACTCTAAGGGCTTCGAGAAGGTGCTCAGTCCCCTAATCATCACCATCTATAAACATGGAATTAAAGCAAATCTAACTATCTTTCCCCCTCTCTCTATACAGTGGTACCTCAGGTTAAGTACTTAATTCGTTCCAGAGGTCCATTCTTAACCTGAAACTGTTCTTAACCTGAAGCACCACTTTAGCTAATGGGGCCTCCTGCTGCTGCTGCTGCCGCGCCGCCGGAGCATGATTTCTGTTCTCATCCTGAAGCAAAGTTCTTAACCTGAAGCACTATTTTTGGGTTAGCGGAGTCTGTAACCTGAAGCGTATGTAACCTGAGGTACCACTGTGTGTGTGTTTATATATATATATATACACACACACACATACACATACATATACACACACATACACATACATAGATGGAATAGTTTTCAGATGGTAAAGGCAGTGTGAACAGGACTTTCTGTTTGCCAGGGTTTTCTAGAGTTTGGCTCAGCAATCTGTTTTTGCTCTGCCCTTGAGTTACCATTCCTTCTAATAGCAAACTCAGGTGCTTGAGTGGTGACAGGATTTGGAGACAAACTTGGGCCTTTGAAAAACAACAGGGAGGCATTAGCATGCTAGTGTATAGCCAGAATTATCTAGAATAGTCATTACCTAACTTCTCCCCCCTCCCCAATAGACCACTTGAAAATTGCTGAGGTTCTAGGCAGGCTGCTTCGTGCTTTTTCTGCCTGTTGTGGTGGTTGTAAATGCACTGTGTTAGATGCTGTGCGATTTTTAATTGTACTTTTATTGCTTCTTTTTCTCATATGCTGTACTTTACCGCATTCCAATTTGATTTCCATAGGACTCTTTCCACTCCTTTCGAGTCACCTCATCACTCCTTCTTTCACACAGCTAATCCTCTCCACTCCTTTCATGCGCTTCCTCCCCTCCCCTCCATGTCTGGTCCATCTGGACTGGGCCAGATTGCTGGGTTCTAAGAATGGCAGAGCAGCCACTGAAGCGGCTATTCACAGCCACTGCTGCAGCCATTCTTCACAGACATGTTGTGGACTACCTAAATTAGGTTTGTGGACATCTGGTGGCCCAAAGGCCACAGTTTGGGAATCCCTGATCTAGTAGTGCAAGACGTTTGAAAAACAAGCAGACTCAAAGGGGGCAAACAGCCCATGAAATCACCCAGTGATTGTTGACTGTGCATGCTTAGCGACTGCTAGGAGCTAACTTGAGGGAGAGTGGGAATAGTGGTTGTTGTTGTTTTTAATTTAATTACAAATTACAGTGGTACCTCTGGTTATGTACTTAATTCATTCTGGAGGTCCGTTGTTAACATGAAACTGTTCTTAACCTGAAGCACCACTTTAGCTAATGGGGCCTCCTGCTGCTGCCGCACCGCCGCACGATTTCTGTTCTCATCCTGAAGCAAAGTTCTTAACCCAAGGTACTATTTCTGGGTTAGCGGAGTGTGTAACTTGAAGCGTCTGTAACCTGAAGCGTATGTAACCTGAGGTACCACTGTACATTTCTATCCTACCTTCCCTGCAAGGAGCTGAAGGCGTCTGTCAGAGCTGCCCTAGGTCCCAGCTCACAAAGGACCAACGCCACTCCGTTGTTATGTACAAAAGTCTTTACTGAAGTTCATTTTCGTTTCCACAGCCGCAGCGTGCAGCTCTACGTCTGCAACCCTAGACCGTCGAAGCTCCGTCTGAGTCTCCTCCCCCCATACACCAGTTCAAGACCCTAGCCTTGCTCCACCTCTTCCTCCGCTCTTTCCTCCTCTGGGTCCGCCTGTCAGCTGGGGTCTCCCCCTTTCTAGACTCTTCTGACGCTGATTCCCCTGAGTCTTCTCCCTGCTTCTGGCGGGCTTTAGGACCTGGTTCCCGATCCGGGCTTTCTGCTGTCCCGCGCGCCTGTACATTTGAACTTGGTGCGCGCGCCCAGCCGGTAACCTTCCTTCTGACCGTTACACTGCTCTTGTCACTGCTTTCCTCCTCTTCGGGGAGGCTAGCTGGATCTGACCTCCCCTCCCTTCCCCCTCTCTCCGATGGAGGCGTGGTCAGCCCTGACACACTGGAACCTTCCCCCCCGCTACGCTCTGGTGGGGAAGCTGGTCCTGATCTCCAGCTGCTGCTTTGGGAGTCCCCGCTGGCCCCTTGCTTCTGGTGCGTCCCCCCTGGGACCCCCCTCGCCCTGACCACCGGCGCCCCCTTCTGGGAATCTTCTGATTCGCTGGAGAGGCTCATAGAATCTCTCGGGTCACTGTCATTCTCCCCCCCGCTGCCCTCAGATTCTTCCCATTCGCTCTCCATCTCCTGTCTCCCCTGTGCCTCTGTCCCTGAGCCCCTGACAGCGTCATACATGGTTCTCCCTCCATTTTATTTATGCAATAACCCTGTGAGGTAGGTAAGGCTGAGAGATGGTGACTGGCCCAAGGTCATCCAGTTAAGCTTCATGGCTGAATGGGGATTTGAACCCTGGCCTCCTAGGTTCTAGTCTGACTCTAAGCACTAAATCACCGTGCCTACGCTTGTTCTTGTGGGTTGAAGACCACTAAGGGTAGGACAGAAATTTGATTCAGTTCACAATTGAAGGTGAACTTACCTAATTTACACTTTTCAAAACAATATGAGAACCAAAAGGCAGCCATCCTTTGAGGGTCACACTTGTCCGAATTCTGCAGTGTAGTTATCCAGCCATGTAATGAGTACAAAACTGTATATACTGGGGTGAAGCGTGCATAGAAATGCACATATGTAGTGGAAATAACTTGCAAAAATGCATTATGTTAGGGAACACTGCTTTGCAAAAGAGATTTGCACTAAAATGCTGCTGAATTTTCACAAGGACTTGAAGAATTGCACTCAAGACTGGAAAAATGTGAAACTGAAATGGACAGATTTGTTCACTCCTATTTGTGGCTGAGCAGGGATTTGAACCCTGGTTTCCCAGGTCTTAGTCTGGCATTCTAACCACTTCACCCCCTGGCCTATTCCACTCCTTGTTAGTCTAGCAACATCATCCCTTGGTATGGATGATCATTACCTCCCCTGGATTAGCCTCTAGATCCCTGACAGAGGGGCAGAAATTGACCTATAAGCCTCACTGTTTTCCCCACCTACACTGAGTAGGCAGGTTAAAATTTGAAGGCAGCAGCTGGGATGCATCTTTAACCACCTCCACCATCCTGCCTGTTAACTGTTCACGTTTTTCCCCTCTTGCTCTTTGAGAACAAACAAACATGCACACTTGAGCAGATATGGGTTAATCCTTAAGAATGGGGGTGGTAGGAGTGGAAGGTTTTGTTTTTTTGCAGAAGACAATGGCCTAATTAAATCCATCTCTCTCTTCCCTTTGAGCGGCCTGTGCACATGGCAGTGATCCCAAGTAAAGGGAGTTGCAGATGGGCTCACCCCTGGATCAAAGTCTGACGTGGAGGGCCTTGAAAAATTGAGCTCATGTAACACCTACAAAGTTCAAACAGAGCTGTGTTGCTTCTCTCAACTACCTTTGATTGTAGCTGAAATACAAAAATATTAAAAAGAAGGACTCCATTGGGGAGTTGTGGTTCAAATCCTTCAGACAATACCACAACAACTATCCCGGGAGTAAACTATGCTGGGCTAAATGATGGACTAACAGATCAACATGGTAGAAAACAGTTTTCAATGTTCACTTCCCAGTCCGAAGGTGATGGTGAGGAGGTTCATAAAAGGCCCACAAAACCCTGGAAAGTCAGCTAAGAGTTGACCTGTGTGGACAGGCATCCTGATTCCTCCGCCTAGTGAAATGAAACTGGGATCTCAAATCAGGGGATGACAGAATGTGGCCCTTCAAGCCTCTCTTTGTGGCCCTCAATACTTTATTCAGGTCCTCATTAACTCTGCTTCATGCCCTTCCTTGAGTGTTACTGCCTGACTGGAATGTGTCCTTCAGCTGTGATTATAACTTTTGCCTGCCTAGATGGAAGATGGTGTGTGTGTGTGTGTGTGTGAGAGAGAGAGAGAGAGAGAGAGAGAGAGAGAGAGAGGGAGGGAGGGTATAGACCTCAGAGTGTTGTGGGATTAAAATGTAGCCTACTATACAAAAATAAGAGTTGCATCCATTGCTCTGCCTACTTTTTGCCTCTGGCCTTGCCCATCACTGGCATGTGGTCCCCAGAAGTCTGCCCCTGATGGGATGTGACTATTGGCTGAAAGGGCTTCCCGCCACTCCTGTAGTAAGCGATAGTGGCTTACTTAATGAGCATCTCCTCTGAATATTCAGGAACAGGAGGGAGGGAGGGAGAGGGGGAAGGAAGGCTGGCCAGCGCATGGAGAATTAATCAAGTCAACTATGGCAACTATGACTCTAAAGGAAATAACGCTGCGATAAAATTTTGCCGCGCTGGAGCAGTGCGCAGTTTAATCACTAGAGATGTAGGGAAGCTGCTGACGTTTTTTGGGAGCCGTTTTCTATTCCCCGGCTCGTGTCTTCTCAGATAAAAAGTAATAAGCTAATTAAAACGTGCCCAAGCGTGGCTGTGAGCAATAAAATGGAAGTGTGGGAAATAAAGAGACAAACAGACAAACAAACAAACAGGCCAGCTCTTCCACCTCGGCCTCAGATCCCACTCCACCTACCTCAGGCAGCCAGGACTCAGGTGGGTCGAGTGGAGCTTCTTGATAAACCTGGCATGATTGTGGCCAGCAGTAACACGCAGAAGCCACATCTGCACCAGATGTTTAAAACACTATAATGCCATTTTAAAACAGTCATGGCTTCCCCCAAAGAATCCTGGGAACTGTAGTTTATGAAAGGTGCTGAGAGTTGTTAGGAGGTCTCTGTTCCCTTCACAGAACTACAATTCCCAGAGTTCCCTGGGAGGAGGGATGGATTATTAAACCATTCTGGGAATTGTATCTATGGGAGGGGAATAGGAGGCGTTAATGCTTCCAAATATCAGTTGCTGGAAACTGCAGGAGGAGAGACTGTTCTTGTGAGAGCAGGATGTCTGGCCTAGAAGGGCCATTGGCCTGACTCAGTGGGCTCTGCTAATGAAGGAGGCTCTTTTAAGTTGGAGGGGCCTTTTTAAAAACAACAACAACACTAGAATTCATTAAGTTTTCTCCAGAGTAGGGTTGCCGAATTCCAATTCCCTGAATCTAGGAAATGTGTTTTGTATGTTTAGATAAATTGTTTGGCCATTGTGCAACTTTCGCTCTGGTTTTGTGGTGGGAAACGCTCTTCTTAAACAGTTTTCTATGAACAGCCAAAAACTGCACACAAGTGCCTAAGTCTTTGTGCACCTGAGCACCTAGGTTTGACCTGATGAAGGAATCTGGGGAAGTTCCTGAGCTAGACTTGATCAAGGTCAATTGCCATTACTAGATTGCCCTTTCCTGTGGCCTGAGGTGTGTTTTCTGTGAGTTGTTACTTGGTTGGAAATCAAAATCAGCTGTCAGCAGAAAATGACTGGACAGGATGCATGGTGGTGATTGCATTAAATTTTTGTGTGTGTGGACCCATGCTGACGTTTGTGCGCATATGTGCCCATGCACACACATGTACAGCACATTGCTTCCCTTCACCCCTAACCTGTTCATCCAGATAATGAATTCTACAGAATGTTGGAAGAGTTCTTCTGAGGGCAGAACCAGCTCTACTGTGAGTTTAAATATAGAGTACCATTAAACATCCTTAATTCTTTTTTAAGTAGGAAACTTATGGTCAGTTTACTAACACAAGTCACCTCAGAAGCCAGCACATGAAAGGCTGTTCATTGCTAAGGAAATGAATGGTTTCTACAGCATGCAGAGTCTCATGAATCCTGATGCTTGGAGTAAGATACGTGTTGCAAATACACAAGCGTCTGTAATTTCCTATGAAAACAGACAAATTCTGAACACATGCCATATTGTCAGGGCATCTGGTAGATCCTTGGTCTATCAAACTCAGCATTGTCTATACTGACTACCAACAGTTCTCCAGAGTTTCAGGCAGGGTTCTTTCCCAGCCTTACCTGGAGGTACCAGGGACTTTCTATGTGCAAAGCACATGCCCTACCACTGAGGTAGAGTCCTCTTCCACTGCTTGGCTACTGGTAGAGAGGAGGTGCTAGATGGACCCTTGTTTAATCCAGCAGGGTTGAAAATGTTCTGCTTTGCTGACTGTATGGACCAGCAAATCTGTGTGCTCAGTTTTTCTCCTCTATAGTGTTCTTCTTTAAAGAATGATCCCAGTTGAAACAGGGCTTTGGCCAATTACTAGATTTATGGCAAGGTCATAGTTCAGGATGGATTGCTCCATGTGGAGTTGGAACAAGTTTGGAATGTTGGTTCAACAACATTCTGGTTAAACCCAAACCTGGTTAAACCCAGATATTGAACCTGGGACCTTCTACATACAAAGCAGATGTTCTACCACTGAACTATAGCTCTCTCCCTTAAGATTTTGGGATAACCAGCCTCATATAAGCAACATGCTTAAGTCTAATTAATACAATAAGGGGTTAATACCATAGAGTAAGATGTCCTGCCAAGCTTAGCTATGTCCACTTCCTCTTACCTTGGGAGGTACTAGGTAATCAAGCCTTTGTTCTTCCCCAGTCTATCCAAAAAGCTCATCTTATGAAGAGGTTTGAGTTGGTTGCTCCAGCAAAACCCCATAGATCTCACAAGCCACTCTTGAGTTCCTATTCCAATATTTAGGAACATTCACCACTTTGTAACTAAGCCACGTTTTACTGCCTGTGCAGCTTTCTGAAGCACATTAATCTGACCTTTGAAGTGTTTGTAAGTAAACCATTTTTAATTGACCAAATGTGTGGTCTTTTCCTATTCTGGGGAATGAGAGAAACTTGGGAAAGAAACTTTTTAAGGGGACATTTTGGAACTCGCTTGGAGGGGTTAACTGGCAGTAGCTCTCCAAGGTTTCAGGTAGGAGTATCTCCAAGCCCTACCGGGAGATGCTGGGGATTCAACCTGGGAGCTTCCACATGCTAGACAGATGTTTTCCTACTGAGTTATTGCCTTTCCCTTAAGGCATAGGAATATAAAAAGCTGCCTTGCATGGAATCACATCATTGGTCCAACTTGCTCAGTAAGACACACACTTACTGGCAGCAGCTCTCCATTATTTAAGCCATGGAGAAGCCAGGGATTGGACCAGGGATCTTCTGCATGCAGAACAGCTGTTCTAGCCCTTGAGTTGCAGCTCTTCCCCTAAATCAGCTTCCTTCCCTTCTGCCCTCTGGTGCAAGGGAAGTTCCAAAAGGGGAAGCCCGAGAATAGGGGCTATCCCTTAGCCACACTCGTGGGCTGCCTCACCCCAAGCAGCAGCCCTCCCACCTCTGCTTTGCATGCATCACAAAGGGAAACATCTGTTGGGTTTCAAGTGGTTCCAGGAAACATAGTCTGAGTAGGTGGCAGCTAGGTTTCATGATGTAGCGAGACAGGGGCACCCCTTGCTGCATTGGAAACAAAAGCACAAAACCACAATTGCTGTAAACACAGGGAAGGGGAACACGCAACACTTTCTCCAAGCAGCCCTTAAGATTTTGTTTGCGTAAGAACAGTCTGCTGCATCAGACCAATAGCTCGCCTAGTCCATCATCCTGCTCTCACAGTGGCCAACCAGATGCCTATGGGAAGCCCACAAGCAGGACCTGAGCACAAGAGCCCTCTTTCGCCTCCTGTGACTTCTAGCAACTGGCATTCAGAAGCATGACTGCCTCCAACTGTAGAGGTAGAGCACAGGGATCATGGCTGCAATTCAAGCTTCGCAGTCCTTGGCCTGATGCCCACACACCAACAGGCTAATGTGCTAAACAGCTGTTACATTACCATGTTTCATGTCCATGCTTCAAGTCTCTCCAGCTCTCCGCAGACCTCCTCCTCTCTGCTTTTCACCTTGGATTTCCTACCACTTGCATGTGTGTGCCCCCTCCAGGATGCCCCAGTTTCCTTTATCAGAGAGTTGAGCCCGCTTTCTTCTAATGGGAACCTCCTGCCATGTCCCCCCCCCTCTCCTTTAAGATAAGCTCCAGTTTGTAAATTAGTTCCTCCAGGCGACTCTGGAATGTTTGTACTGTGGGATGGGTTTTAATAGGTAGGAGAGGATATATTAATTGCAATTTATCTTTCCGGGCCGCCACATGTGTTGGTTGAAGTTTTAAAGTCCCATCCTTAGCAGTAAAATTGAAGCATGTAGGAATAGGCTGTGAAGCCTCTTAATGAAGCCCAATTATGAAGTAAGATGGCTTCCCCCTTTCTTTCTCTATTTAACAAAGAAATCAGACAACATACTGAAAAGCAAGCTTAAAATATAACTTAATTAGATCAATAAAGATCAGGCTTAAAAATAATAATATATAACTTAATTACTTATTAGTCTTGCATAGGTTTTCAGCTACAGCAGCAGTAAAAGCTTTGCAGGTAAAATACTTAGATTTACAATAAAAACGGTCTCAGGCTTGTGCCTGGGACTGGAGCAAGCACAGAGTATTTATATTTATGGCTGATAAAGGAGAGAAAGAGGGACAGGAAGTACTATATGTTCCTTCCTCTCCAGAGGAGGAGGGGAAATGACATCACACACAGCTCTCTCTACCAATTGTTTTTCTATGGCGTAAGTGTCTGTCTATCAGGGATACATCTCTGTGGACTTGGCCCCTACTCATGCTAACCAGCAAGGAAATGCATTTGTTAGGATTGGCTGTTAATCGCCCACATGAAAGCATGTTCTTCTCTGGCTGGCCCCTCCCACTTTTTAGGCTACCATCATGCCATAAATCACATATCATGTATGAAGGACTGCTAACTGAGCTTATCAAAGCAAGTAACATTTCTGGACTTATTTGCAAGGCTCACTGCACATAGAAAGCTAGTAGGTGAGGAAGAAAGAGCAGCTATATACAGTTATTCTCCCAGGCATGGTAGATTTCTATGTGGACTGTGCAGGGAATGTTCCTGCATAGCCCTGTGAGCCTTGGGATGAGCTAGTATAACACAGACATAAATTTGGGCCTAATAAAGGTATAACCGTCCTGCAGGTAAATTGTGCTTCTCTTAGAATCACTGATGTTTATCTGAAGGGCAAAGAGAGGCTGAGGCTGGAACTGTGGGCAAGGGTCAGCTCTGCTGACAAAGTGATAAAAGAAGCCCCTGCCTCCCATCCCAATATTTATAGTTATACCTGGTTTGGCCAATAGTTATACCTGGCTTGGCCAATTCACAGGCATCTTAACTACTTGCATATCAAAATAAGATATGCACACACAAACACACTCACCACTTTGTGGCCAAGGTGTCTTCTAAATAGTTTGCAAGTATAAAACTCACTACACCACCCCCTCACATAATTAAAAACCACACACAATAAACCAATTTCATCAAAACATTAAACATACACAAGTAGGATCTACATGTTAAAAACAAAACAAAAAACAAGCTCCTTGAATCAGTGTAACAACTAAAACAGAACACCAGTTAGAACCTGTTATGTACTGAAGTTCTCACCCTGGGCCAGCAGGGGGATGCTGTAGATAGTTATGCAAATGAAGGATCGAAAGTGACGTTCAGTGATTGGATAGTTTGTATGCAAATGAAGGATCGAAAGTGACGTTCAGTGATTGGATAGTTTTAGAAAGTTGCTACAGTTACGTTGTTCTGGAGCTCTATATAAGCAGGCTGACTGAGCCTTTCAGCTCAGTTCTGTTGTGGCCTCTGAATAAAGAAGAGCTGTTTGAAGAATCGCTGTGTCGTCTGATATGTTGACCCACAACTTAACAGAACCATTTAAAGTTGGAGGCTCAAGTCAGGAGATCAGGGGAATGGCTTGGGCAAACTGGTGTGTCTTCAAGAGCTGGTGGAAGGCCAGTGTCAGTGGGGGCCTCTTGTATTTCAGAAGGGAGAACACTCTACAACACTGGTGCACAAAACCAACTAGGTTACATTTGTTCCATCTTAATGTCCTCACCTGGCAATATTAAGGCACAGAACATATGGTGGCTTTAAAGGATAAATGCATACAGATTCCCCAAAGAGCTTGGCTTAATAGGCATCAGCCGTAGGCCACAAGATCCCTGGTATTAGCACAACGCACGTGCCCCCTAGCCCCCGATCCTCCTCTTGCCAAGTTGCTTCACTCCTGGGGTTTAACAGAAAGTCTTCCTTTTCAGGTGAGAGAAAGAGAGAGAGAATCTGGTATGAAAGGGAGAGCAGGTAGCCTGCCAAGTTTATGCAGGCCCCTGTTCTCTCTTCAACTTCCTTCATAAAGAAAGAGACACTTTTAGCTAGGGTTGCTAGTGCACCTGTTTTGATTCTGGGGTTCAGAGTAGAGCATTTGCAACAAACCGTTAAATGTGTGAATGCTCACTTCTCTTTGTGTGGTGTGTGTTTGTGAGCTGTGTGCTGCCGCTCGTTTCTTTTCCTGCTGCTGATGCTACACCATTATTATTTTCTTTGCTAGAGTTTCTTTCTCCATCCTTGGGTGAGGCTTCAGGTCACAGATCACATAGTAAATGTGGCAGTGTTGCACAGCTATGTACCACATTGGATTTGGTGTTCAGAGCCAGTTTAGAATGAAGGCGATGCTCCTGGACTGGCCACAAGGACAGCCCTAGGCCAGTGGTTTTCAAAGGGTGTGGCAATCCACACTGGTGTGGCAAGAGAGGATGGCAAGTATAGCAGGAAGATTCAGGGAGAAGTAAAGAAGCATTTAAATAGTTCAGCATAGCATAGCATAGCATAGTATCCAGATTACATGCACACCCACCCACACCCAACCAGAAACAGTATCCATGCCTTACGTCAGGCATTCCCAAACTTGGCCCTCCAGATGTTTTGGGACTACAACTCCCATCATCCCTAGCTAACAGGACCTGTGGTCAGGGATGATGGGAATTGTAGTCCCAAAACATCTGGAGCGCCGAGTTTGGGGATGCCTGCCTTACGTCAAGAGCATTGGCTGTTCTACAGTTTTCCACATGTTGTGAATAGGGATTTTCAGCTCTGATAAATATGAAAGATCAGAAAAGAGAAAGGTTTCTTTGCCTTGATGAGGAGATGAGAGTTTGTTTGTCCCAAATTAGACCTAATATAAATGTGATGACCCAGCAAAAGCAAATTGGCACCTTTCATGGAGTTTGTATGCATACTTAAGGTACATATGTAAGAGGCTCGTTTATCATTATAATTTGGGAATGGTTAATATCTTAATGTAGCTCTATTGTTTTATACTTTCCTGATGTCCCTTGATCATATTATAAGGTAGTTGTGCTCTATGTTATAAATCAAGCGCTGCTAGGAGTCCTTTCTCCCCCCCCCATGTAAATAATAATAAAACCACACCAATAAAATAATAAAACCACACCAATAAAAAATTTGGTGTGGCACGAGCAAATTTTTATTATGAAAGTGTGGCCCAGAGACAAAGTTTGAGAACCACTGTCCTAGACAATCAGGCATCATTTAATGAATGTGATGGTGTCGCTAAAGGTGAATGAAGCCTGATCATTGTAATGTTTGCTGAACAGGTGAACCCTTTATTGTTCCTTTATCACTGAAAGAGGCAGGGGGGGGGGCCTTTCAGTACAGGACAAAATGTCCAGGAAAATCAATCCTTCTTTTAGCTGAGCTGTGTACCGTTTAAGTGTGGCACTGGTGAGGGATGCAGCCATGAAAGTATGGTTATGTAACATGGTTCTACACATAGTAAATGCCGTTTCCTATTCTCCCTACCCCCTTCTCTCTCATGCGACACATGTGAATCTGTGTGAATCTCCAAAGCACATGGGAAAGAAAAAGAATCAGAGGGCTACATTGAGCGCATAAGGGCTAGCATTGTTTATGAAGCAAGATTAAGGCCAAATCTAAAAATAAAAAACCATCTAATCATCACCCCCAGGTTCTACCCCTTCTATTGTCGTAACCCCCCCCCCCCCGCTTTTGGGCTAGGGAGATAAAAAGCCACTTTTAACTTCCTCTGTTTTGCATTTCTGGTTTTCAGCTCAGCAAGAAGGAAGTCTCAGCCAGGGGTTTGCCTCTGGTCTTCTGCTTCACATTTATTGTAATCGTTTTCCTTTCTACTCGTTCCACCCACACATGCACACTAAAAAAGGCTGTGGTATCCCACAGCAAGGAGCCTTCAGACTCTTGACACCCAAGAGATAAGAGATGAACCATTTTCTGTTCCGTTATCATATCTTTGAACTTTTTAAATGCTACACAAGCTTGATGGAAGACAGGGTGTGGTGGTTAGTGTGTACATGTGTGAATTTTTTTTAAAAAAAGAAAAGGTGGTGAAGGGGTGAAGAAGAGAGATATATTTATGGATGTGCCTGCCATGTGGTTCTTCTGATTCACTAAACCTGTGAAGGGAAAACAAACTGCTGCTGTAAGAAGAGCTGCTAAGCCTGCTATGGAGAATTTAATAACATGTCTTTCTTGGTCAGGTTAGGTCACATGAACAGCATAGGAACATAGGAACCCCTTTGTACTACAGTGACAACCATTTTAGACATGTTCAAGTGCTGTGCGATTGCTGAATGTGGGTCCTTTAGGACCCAGAAGCAGAACAGGGCCAGGGAGCACTTATACACACTCTGCCAACACGCACAGGGGCTAGGAACAGAACAGAAATGTTCACCGCCTGTACACATTTAAACAGTATCATACCACTTTAAACAGTCATGGTTTCCCCCAGAGAATCCTGGGAACTGTAGTTCATGAAAGGTGCTGATAGTTGTTTGGAGGTCTCTGTTCTCCTCACAAAGCTACAATTCCCAGAGTTTCTGGGGAACGGGGGTTTATAGTTAGAACACTGTGAGAATTGTGGTTCTGAGAGGGAACTAAGGGTCTCCTAACAGCTTTCAGCAACTTCTACAATTTACAGTTCAGACTACAAGAAATTAGATCATAGTAGGTTTGATTATTTGTTCATCAAGCTTAGTATTGTCTAGTCTCTCCTAGGTTCTGTAATGGACAAATGTTCATTTTTACCATTTACCATCTTAAACTGGAGGTGCTGGTCTGAACCTGGGAATTTTGTATGTGTGTATTCTGAAGCATATGGGGCGCCATGGTCCCTCGCCCTGGCAAGAATTAGAAACCTGTGCTGCTCCAAATCATTGCCCCCATCATTGGGGAAAGGTCATAAGCTCAGGGGCAGAGCACCTGCTTCACATTCAGAAGCTCCCATGTTCTGCCAGCCAGTGTGAGAGGTACCACTGGTCTGATTTCGTTTAAGTCAGTATCCTATTTTCTCCCATGTTATAATCTAGCTCCGGGCTATTGGTTTCCCTATCTGAAACCCTGGAGAGCCTCGGCCAGCTGGATAGACCCACACCTTGTTATGCTCCTGTGCTTGAAGCAGCTTGGACGTGCTTTTTTTGAGCAGCGCCTCTCTTTCTCCTCCTCTGGTCCTTTTCGTACGAAGGGAAGGAGCCAGAGCAGCTCTCCTCCCCGCGTTTCCCTCCCTTCCCTTCCCGGCTGTTGAGTGCGCCGGGCCAGTAAACAACGCCGGCTCCTGCCTCCTCGCTTCGCCTCCCTCGCTCTCGGCGGCGGCGGCTGCTGCTGCTGATTCCGGGAAGCCTGGATTCCTCCCCGTCCCCTCCCCAGAGCGCCGCCGGTCAGATGAAAGGCGAGCGGCATCGATCTGCCAGCGGGGGAGTCTCGCTGCGCTGCGCCGTCTGCAGCTGTCGGAGGAGGAGGAGACGGAGGAGAGGCGGCGGCGGCGGCTCCACGTGGGAGGCCCGCGACTGCCGGCTGCGAGGGGCAGCCAGGCCGGAGCGGAGCCAGGCTGCCAAGAGGAGACCTGACCCCGGCGCGTAAAGGCGCAGCGTCGTCGCCCCCTTCGCCATCCAGGCCTCTTAGGAAGGGGAACGCAGCATTCATCCATCTTTCCATCCATGCGCCGCGCTGCCGCCCCTCTCCTTCCTCGTTGCGCTCCCGCTCCCAAACTCAGCTATTTGATGGTGGTGCTAAGGGGTAGGGGCAGTCTTTGTTTTGTAAAAACGAAATTAAGCTTGGGGTGGGGTGGGGTGACTGGCTTGGTAAGCCTGGGGGTCTACACACAGGAGCAGAGTGCATAAGGAGCAAAGAGACTTGTGGCACCTGAAAGGTGACCAGACTTACTGTAGCAGAAGCCTTTATTGACTACCTGACTCTTGTTTCTTCTTGTTCTTTGTCCTGAAAGAAAGCCAGAATTATGGTGACAAAAGTCTTTATGGATTTCTTATCCTTCATAATAATAGTAATAACCAGTGCTTTCTTTTCTAGAAAAACAGGTGCCGGTACTCACTACGTAGTTGTTACACTTTTTAACAATAACAACAAAGAGGTGCTGATACAGAGTACCCTTGAATACCCCCTTGCGGGGGGGGGCACAGGTAGTAACTTTTGTTTTTATCTTGCCCTTCCTCCACAAGATGCTTCTGAAAGAAGCTTACATGGTCCCGCCCACCTGTTAGACCTCCGCCATAACCCTGTGAGGTAGGTTAGGCTAAAACAGGGTTTCCCAAACTTGGACTACAATTCTGTTTTAGGATTATGAATTCCCACCATCCCTGACCGCTGATCCTGCTACCTAGTGGTTATGGCAGTTGTAGTCCAAGAACAGCTGGAGACCCAAGTTTCAGAAACGGTGGGCTAAAAGATTGTGACTGGCCCAATTTGAACCTCTGTATCGCAGGTCCACAAAAGCTTCTGCCACATCCCTGGGATTGTGCCTGACTGAACACATTGCATTTGGTATGCAAACAGTCCAAGGTTCAATCCCTGGCATCTCCAGGCAGGGTTAGGAAAGTCCCCTCTCTGGAATCTTAGAGAGCTAGAAAAACCAGTGGTCTGACTTCTATGTTTCTGTGGGCAGTATCTCAGTGGTAGTGCATCTCCAAGTAGGACTGTGAGAGACTTCCTGTCTGAAACCCTAGAGGGCCACTGCCAGTCAGTGCAAACAACACTGAGTTAGATGGACCAATGGTATGACTCTGTAAGACAGCTTTCTATGTTCCTATGGGTAAGACCTTATCTCTGCCTGATCTCCTGGGGAGCCATTGGCAGGAAGAGCAGATGGTACTGGGTCAGTTGGCAGGTTGGATAGCTCAATTGGTAATGCATGAGCTCCATGTTGGACAAAAGATTCTTGCATTGCACAGGGTTGGAATAGATGACCCTTGTGATCCCTTCCAGCTTTGCAGTTCCATGAAATACCAATCCTGGTGTAAAACAGGTTCCTTTTTCAAACATCAGAGGATGTGCTGATCACAAATTTCAGGGGTGTGACTGACAGTAAGCCCTGCATGGAATAAAAACCTTTTAAAATAAAATAAAAATAAGAGCAATTGTATAAAATATTTTTGTGGGTTTATTGGTGATTTCACCCCAACCACCTTTGATGATGTTAGATTTCCTTTGATGGCTCTGAAGGTGATAATGCTGCTTGCTAGGGACTCCCAAAAGCTAATATCCTTTGATCATTCGTAGCCGATTTTTCGGATGTGCTGGAGATCACAGCTTCTAATTAAATCAATGACCATCGCTGCAGGCCCGTGGAGTTTTGACTGTCTCATCTAGGCAGCAGAGAAGGAAATGGGTCTTTTACCACCACTGCGCAAGCTAACAACAGGCTTCTATGCTCACCAGGGCTGGGAAGTCTGAAGCCCCCCCCCCCCCCGTTAGACTCCTAACTCCCACCAGTCCCAGCCTACAGGCCCAATGGTCAGAGATGATGGGAGTTGTGGTCCAGTGAGAGCATCCCATCTCTAGACCAAAGACTCTTCAGAGCTAGAAGCATCATCCAGAAAGGAGGTTACCTGATGTCTCTCTGTGTGATTGACTGCTCTTTCTTTTATTAAGACTTGTGGGTTGTTAAAGGATTTTTTTGTGTGGTGCCTAAAACTAGATAAAGATGGCACCAGGTGAGTCTCCCTAGGAAGAGCATTTCATAAGCAGAGTGCCACCACTAAAAAGGCCTGTTCTCATGATGCCACACTCTACCTCTTGGGCTTCCAATACATGAGGTACAAGGGCAGCTGACTTAGCCTGCCTCACGGGCTGGCCGTCCTTGATACTGAGTCAGACCATCAGGCCATCTAGCTCAATGTCTACACTGACTGGCAGCAGGTCTGCAGTGTTTCAGGCAGAGGAACTTTCCTAGCCCTGCCTGGATATGTCCAGGATTAAACCTGGGACATTCTGGGTGCAAGGCAGATGCTCTGCCCCTGAGCTACAACCCTCCCTTTAGGAGACAGGAACATAGGAAATAGTTTTATATTGAGTCACACAATTGGTCCATCTAGTTCAGTATTGTCTGCACTGACTGGCAGCTGCTCTGCAGGGTTTAAAGCCAGGAATCTTCCCCAGTCTTATCTGGAGATGCCAGAGATTGAACCAGGGACATTTTGTAGGCAAAGCAGGTTCTCTACCATTGAGCTATGGACCTTCGCAAAAGTTCTCTGGGCAATTTACAAGTTTACAGACTAAAATAATAACATATACAAAAAAACCCAACAACACCACCCATGAAAATAAAATGGAATAAAACTAGCAGCACAAGGTGTTCTTTCTTCAGGTGACTGCTCCAGAAATATGGAGCCACTTCTGAAAAGCTATAGCAAGGGATGCCTTGTTCTGTTCAATGTGAACAATGTTGAATAAATAATATTAATGCTAATGTTTATCTATACCCATTTTGTTTGCATACTCTGTATATCCTGGGCTTGATATTTTTGGAATTGTTCTTTTTCTTTTTGCAGTGATGACATTCCATCAGTGAGTGATCGGTGTCGTTACAGGAAGAAAGGTAATTAAAACGAGATCTTTGATCCTCTATTTTTTGTGCTTTTTTTGCAGCTCTTTGACATAAACACATTTATTTATCGGTTCTGAAAATTTGCTGCTCATGTTTAAGCAACAAAGAACAACCGCAGCAGTCTGCCAGCTGCCGTCCTGAACCCACTTACTCAGAAGCAAGCCGCAATGAGTCCAGTTGGGCTGACTCCTTAGTAAGGGTGCATACACACCAACCCATTTGTAGCACAAACATGTGCTTTTCCTCAATCCAGAATCATTCATCCTCAGCTACTACAAGTGCCACATAATACCCATTGAGCATTTGTGAGAACGCAATCATTTAGTGTGGCAGTATCTACCCTTTGGAACTCCCTGCCTATTGATATCAAGCAGACACACACACGCTCTATTATTTTTGGCGCCTGTGAAAAACATTCTTGTTTAAACACGCCTGCCGAGATACTTCAGAAGCTGAAGTAATTTAAATCTGATTTAACTTTTGCATGTTTTAAAGTATGGGTGTCATTTTCCCTTTGATTTCCTTGTTGTTGTTTTTAGTAAACCACTTTGAGGTGTGTGTGTGTGTGTGTGTGTGTGTGTGTGTGTGTGTTTCAATCAAGCCGTGCATAATTTTTATGAAATAATTAAATATAACATGCTGCTTCCAGTTTGGATGAGTTCTATTTAGATCCTCTTGCCCACAGGGGTGGGTCTGGTTACTTGGTAGGTTAGCCAAGAAGAAGGAAGTGGTGATAGCGATATGGCTTTGACCCACCCACAATGTCATTGGGCAGGTGTAGTTACACCCCCTGCCAAATAATAATAATAATAATAATAATAATACCACAACTACCTACATCTGTTTCCAAATGGATACACTTCAGAGTAATGTGGGATCAGTCTGCAATGAGCTTTTATTTTAGGAATGAAACCAGTGTCTCAAAAAGCGCTTTTCAGGGGCAAAATATATGCAATAGATCTAGGTGGTGTGTAGCCTATGCAGGGGGGGGGGGGGGAAGCAGCCTTCGTTGATTCCGGAATCTATTGTGTGTACGCAGCCTAGGTATTTGATTGTGTTATGATTGTCATTGGATGAGAACATTTTAAAAGAAATGGAAGTCTCATTTTATTTCTGACTGAAGCAACTTTGGTGGCTGATTCTCCATCCCAGCCTTTGCCAGCTTGGTGGCCTCCAGGTGTTTTCGATTGCAACTTCCATCAGCCGCAGTCACCGTTTGGCTTCTCTAGCCAAAGTTAATGACGCTCCTCCGAGTTAACCAAGTGAGAGGTGAAAACGTAGGCGAGCTAAACGGCATAACAAAGCACTTACTAATTTCAGGATGGAAATTGCTCTGAGCAGGGAGGCTGGAGGGAGGGAGCCGAAACCCGCATTTGTACCTGTTCCTTTTCATGCAGGAGTCCTCCTCCTCAACTCTCTCGCTTCCTATAATATGCTTCATTTTATCGGAAGGCCTGCCTGACTTTTTTTGTCCTTTTCCCGGGCCACCATAATTTCTTACCCTGCAGCCAGCTTGCGGGAGGATACTTGGGAAGGCTCGTGAATTAAATCTGCATTTGTCCTCTGTGGCTGGGATCCAAGAGCACCGTATGCACAGAGCCTGGCCTTCCTTTGAAGTCTCCCCTGCAGCCGCTAGCTGTTTTTTAAGTTTTAACTTTAAAAATTTAAACTGAAAAGTGGGCTGTCCCTTCAGCATGTGGTGGAAACTTCAAAGGAGCCCCTAGCTGAGATATTTTCCTCTGTTGTTTTCGTTTGCAAGTCTTGGGAACGACCTAAAAAAAAAAAAAAGAAAAAGGGCAGCACATGCACACCCTGGTTCATTCCCATAACTAACTGCAGCAGTGATGTCTTTTTCACTTGTCTGTCTGAGCAGCCCCTTTATGGGGATTAAGTTCCTGCTGTTAGGTGCTGTCGCATAGCACCTTGCCCTGATTCTCCCAATCAGCTGAATTTATTTGAGTGTGGTTCTGGTAAAAAAAAAAACACAACACCATGAATTTCAAAACCATGTGCTGCATCACTTTTGGATTTGGATCGGGCAATCACATCTATTGTTGGGATGCTACAGAGTTAGCGTATTTTTCGCTCTATAAGACGCACCAGACCTCAAGACGCACCTAGTTTTTGGAGGAGGAAAACAAGAAAAAAAAATATATTCTGAATATCGGAAGCCAGAACAGCAAGAGGGATCGCTGCGCAGCGAAAGCAGCGATCCCTCTTGCTGTTCTGGCTTCTGGGATAGCTGCGCAGCCTGCATTCGCTCCATAAGACGCACACACATCCCCCCTTACTTTTTAGGAGGGAAAAGGTGAGTCTTATAGAGCAAAAAATATGATACCTGTCCTCAGAGGAGGCTGCCCGTTGCTTCTTTGGATGAGTCTCAGATCTCACCTTTCCAAATCAAATTGTATACTCAGGATGGGGACTCACTCAGGAGCTCCAGGCTCATAGGCTCTTCTGAAGGTGGGTTGTTCTTACTCTTTCACCTCCAACTTTGACATCCAACCTAAACTTCTTTTGTTTAAGGACATGCCAGTGGTCAGAAGTTTGGAGAAACAGTTTTAAAGAAGAGCTTTTAGATGCTGGCAGAAACAGATAAGGTATATAATGGCCTCTGTTCCTCAGATGAGAGGTGGGAGAGGATTATTACATAGTCTGGTGGGTGTGGGGCATGAGCCCATTAGTGCTTCCAAAATGGGAAGAGCATCTTACTTGAGTCTCCTTGGTGGTGATCCTTTGCATGTGAGTTGTAATATTGTTGAGTGTGAGTGGGTTTGTTTTTGAGTGGTTAGTAAATAGAAAAAAATTGCTTGAGGTAGCAAATGTATGCAGTGGTGTGAAATGAGTGGCAAGCAAGTCTGTTTATAATGTGTGCTACCGTCTCTGATTTTATTTACATGCGTATTGATTATGGATATGGATATTGTTTGTGCATTCTGTCATGTAAATAATTTTACATGGTTTTTATTGTAACATAGATAGACAGATGGACACTTGCATACTGCGTTGAGATCTTCTGATAGAAAACAGGCTATAATTTATTGCATTTACATCCCTTCTTTCCTCCAAGGAGCTCAAGGAGATGCACATGATTTCCCCCTCTTTCCATTTTGTCCTCACATCAAGCCTGTGAGGGAAGTTTGGCAGAGAGACGGTACCTCACCCAAGGTTGCACCCATTGGCCTTCATGGCCTAGTGGTGATTTGAAGCCTTGTTTCGCACATCCTAGTCTGACACTAAGACACACTGGAAACAGTGGCGTAGCGTGGGGGTGCAGGGGGGGCCGGGCGCAACATCTGGGGGTTAGGGTTAGGGGGCGCAAATCCACGGGTTAGGGGGCGCAAATTACTTGCCTTGCCCCGGGTGCTGACAACCCACGCTACGCCACTGACTGGAAATAATAAATGAATTATATTGGAGGGTGTTTGACTCTGGCCTGCTCCTCCTTCCCAATGTGAGAAACAAAAACAAATTCTGTTTGCTTCCCCTGCTTTGTTTGCACAGCAGGCCCAAGAGAGGCTGGCCTGGGTTGTCTTTCCTCCTCACCTTTGGGCATGCCCTGAATGCCCTCTGCCCATATCACAGATGCCCCCAGACAACCGAGGCTGGCTCTGGAGGCCTCTCTCCCTCACGCCCCTGTGCAAGGTCTGAGCACCTCACTGGCCCCCAGAGAGCAGACCCTAGCAGATAACCTTGCACCTGAAGATCGCAAAACCCGTCTGCTTGAGTGTGATGCTCCCTGATGGCTGATGCAGGCAGGCAGCATTTTTACACCCTTCTCCTCCCTCTTCCCCAACTCAATGAAGTGCAGACTTTGGGTGTTTTGCTGCCAAAGGGGGGGGGGGGCTGCGAGAGAAGGGAAAGGAATGAAATATTTACAACTCTTCTCTCCCTCGCTTGTTGCCCTGAAGCATTTTGGAAGGGGAAAGAAAGAGCAACATGGAAATGGCTCCTGTGGTATAAATATGCTGGTTTGTTTATTCCGCCAGCCACGGCTGCTGCCGCTGCAGCCACTACTCAACCCTGGTTTGTTTGGATTTTTTGCAAATCAGTTTGCCAAGAGATGGCTACCATGGATTTCCTCATGGGAAGCTATATGCAGGTTGATGGAGGGGGTGTGATCACCTTTGTGAGGGAAGCAGGTCCAGTTGTGTGCCAGTGGCAGTTGTGCAGTTAAAGGCAGATACAACGATGTGTGTACGTAGGGATGAGAGACATACGGGGACTATGTTTTCTGTGGACAGGACCATACAGCTGTTTTCTCCATTACCTGTTTATGCATCTTGTCTGGCTGCACCTGCCCACCCCCCCACCCCCCGCCGTGATGGTTAGGGATATAAGGAAGCATCCATCTTACCCTCTAGTCATGACATTCAGCACCGTTTCTGTTCTACTGCAGTTTGTCTTCCACCAAAAAAACCCCCACATTATTTGTCTCTGTGTCAGCCGTTGCAGAATTTTACATTATTACATAAATTGTGTTGTTAAGTTGCTTCACCCCATTCATAGCCATACAAAGAAAACATAACGCCAAAGGGAGGAAAACGTAATCAATTACATATCCTTTGAGGAATGAAAGCAACAACAGTAGCAAATGCTGATCACATTCAACAGATTTGTTTCCGTTTTGGATGTGGGACGAATGAGCGAATATTGGCGATTTACACTCCTGTTTCTCTCTTTGTCAGAATTCTGCAACACCTCTGGTAATGGTGAAAGATATTTGGGTGGGTCAGTGTAATATCTGTGAAGGTTCCATTCACACATGCAAGTTACAGTTCGTTGCTGCAATTGTCAAGAGGAAAACATGTATGTGTGAAAATGCCCAGTGGTCTTGAAATTAATATTTGGAGATTTTATTTCATTTTATTTTTTAAAAGCCATTTCCCGTTCCCGGGGAGATGTCGTTGCGGGCTGGGAGCAAGCCCTCCCCACACATGCAGGGCAGGATCAGCCATGCGCCATTGAATGGTCCTCAGCCACGTCACCCCTAGGCCGTCCAATTTGGATGGTCCGGGGCGTGGCACGGGTTATTTAAACTGCCCACAGCTGAGGACTCACCCCTGTTTTTCTCCCTGCTCGGCCAGTTCTCCTGCCCTCCCTCCCTTAGGTTAGGCTCTTTTATTTCTTGACCTTGCTATGGACCTTGGTTGGTCGTCTTGGTTGTCCAGGGTGCCTAGTAGGAATTTTTCCACTTGGCAAATTTGGTTTTTCGCCTACCTCGTAGCAAATCATCACAACTTTGTAAGGTTTGTCGGTTAGGCATTGGAGTATTAGGTGGAAGGGGAGGGGAGGTAGTGGCCATCACCTACCCCTCCTAATTCAAGGGTATTCCGTTAAAGGAATCTGGGGGGCATGGTCTCCATCCGAAGCCCCAGATGGGGGGCTAGGGCCATGGCATGACCCCTAGCAGTGACCCTGGGGGAGTCCCCACTGGTGGCTAACCCTTCCAAGACTCCTGCAGACAGGCAGGAGTCAGATATAGTCATGTGGTTTCCAGTGCCTAAGCCAATACCACTCACATTCTGTAACCAATAAAATTGTGGCCCTTTTCGCTCACTAACAAAAAATATTGTTTCATGTGTCTTTTTTCCACTCCCACGCAAAACAGGGTTTTTCACCAAACCTGGTAGAGAGTGACTTTCTGGTTTCTGTTGCTTCCTGTGGCTCAGTGACTTCCTTGCATTGTGGGGTCTTTCCAGATATCCATTTTATGGTGCACTCATTATGATTTATGCTAAAGATGGTATTATTATTTATTAAATTTATATACCACACTTCATCAAGAGACCACAGATTGGTTTACATGCAGTCCTGCTTTCAGTATTGTTTCGTGCCTGCAAACGTTTTGGGGCATCCATACTGCTTTGTTTCTAATCAGTGCACGTCCTGTAACTTCCTCCTGAAATTTTGGTAACTTTTCATACCGCAAACATCCTGTCCCACTTTTGTTCTATGATACTGCAAGATTGCCCTTCCAGATGACAATAACCTGATAACATTTGGAAAGCATTGCAGAATGACTAAGAAAGTTGAATGATCTGTGGATTGTCCAGTAATGATCCATCACTAATGCACCATTATTGCACCAATGACATGTTGCAGAATACATCCCCAACCCCCCAAAACCCAAGGGGACCTTGAAGGCTTTGCTAATAGGTCAAGGTTGGGAAATAGATGCACTGTAGTTCTGGAGTACTGCATGCTTCTTCCATAGGAGGTCCAGCAAATGGTTCTCATTTGTGCAGTGGAACTACAGTTCCCATAATTATTTGGGTGAAGCTTGACTATTTTAGTGGTCTGATACTGCTTTAAGTGTATAGTGCAGATGCAAGTCCTATTCAGAGTAAACCCACTGAAACTAATGGACCTAAAATGGTCATGTTAATTCATTTCAATGGGTCTACGCTGGGTAGAAGTAGCACTGGATACAGCCCAGGTAGACCCCACTGCCTCGTCCCTGCACTGCTGGGTTTGTTCTGAACAAAGGCTGGAGATACATTAATTAAAACTGCTAAAGACAATGATTACAGAAGGAGGAGGGACAGATTTGAGGAAATAAGGAATTCCAAACCAGCAACTCCAAAGCTCATGGAAGTACAATATTTATGTCCTGAGCTGTGAGCTTAGCCAAGTTTTCTCCCAAGGAGCATTGGTAACTGAATCTGGGCTGCGTGGGACCCAGAGACACATTGTTCTGATTGAATAATTAATGCAGAGTTAATTGAGGCTTTTACGAGTGGAGGGGCGGGTGGCAGAACTCAGCCTGCATGGATGTGCAGCATCCCAGGGGAAGCTTGCTTTTCAGTTCTCCAGAGAAATCCTCTGCAGCTTTCCACTCCCCTTTCTGATTACTATTAGTATTATTTCAGATTTCTGTCCCATCTTCCCTCTCAAAGGACCCCAGGTCAGCAAAACAACAAAGTGGCAAAACAATAACATAAGAACAGGAAGACGAGCCTGCTGAATCAGGGCATAAGCCATCTTGTCCAGCATCCACCAACAGATGCCTCTGGGAAACCATCAAGTAGGATCTGAGCACAAGAGCCCTCTCCCCTCCTGTGGTTTCCAGCAAGTGGTACAGTATTCAGAAGCATTACTGCCTGAGTGTGGAGGCAGAGCATAACCATCATGGCTAGTAGCTATCAATAGCATTATCCCCTATGAATTTGTCCAGTCCTTTTTTAAAGCCATCCACATAGGTGGCTGAAATATACTCAGAGTCGCAAAGTGATTTCATGCTCTTTATTCAGCTCATAGTGGTGAGGAGGAATGAATGAAAGTCCCCTCAAAGTATCTGCTTTATATACATTATTTACACAATGGGCTGCACATGATTGGCTAATTCTGGAATTCTACTGTAAGCCAATCAGGTTGTGGATTCACTTATATCTGGAGCATGATTGGGTGGTTCCTGCCAACCAATCATACTGCTGCATTGTTCTAGGACCAATCAGACTGCTGCATTCTGAATCCTATTGTTCTAGGACCAATCAGACTGCTGCAATTTGGATCCTATTGTTCTAGGACCAATCAGACTGCTTCAGTTTGGATCCTATTCAACTCAGTACATAACAGTGGCCATCATTGCTTCCTGTGGCAGTGAGTTCCATAGTTTAACTGTGCACTATTTGAAGAAGTACTTCCTTTTATCTCTGCCCTGAATCTTCCAACATTCAGTTTCATTGGATGCATACGAGTTCTAGTGTTATGAGAGAGGGAGAAAATATTTTCTTTATCCACTTTCTCCATGACTTTTCTCTATAGACTCAAAAGTCCTAAATGCTGTAAACTTTCTTCATAGCGGAACAATACAGTAAAAAATAAAATAAAGCCACATTTAAAACTCTTAAAAACAGTTTAGAACATTTAAAAACCTAGGGTTGTATCCATTGCCAGCCCTACCCATTGAAACTCATAAGCACGGCTAACTAGGTTCATTAATTTTAGTGGGTCTACTCTATAAGTAGAACTTGGTTGGATACAAACCTCTAGCAACCGGCCGAATTCAGCATAATGTCGAAAACCCATACAAAATCTCAAAACATTTTGAAACAGTCACATAACATTACGCTGACAGCTTATAATTTCAGAGTTGCTGCGAATAGCACATTTTAGTTGTCGCATGCCTAGGTGAAAAGGGATGTTATTACAGTATTTTTCCGTCTATAAGACGCCCCCGTGTATAAGACGCCCCCTATTTTGGGGGACTCCAATTTTAAAAAATGGGGGGAGATGCATCCGTGTATAAGATGCCCCCAAAATTTTGACATTATTTTAAAGGGGGGAAACCTAGTCTTATACACGGAAAAATACGGTAAATTCCTCTGATTATTATAAGGGAGACAGCCATGCCTTGTTTGGAAGGCAAGGAGCCACCAGTAAGAAGGCCCTGTCATGGTTCAGCTCCAAGGGGGTATTACTACTAACAAGCAGCAGTAAAGCTAATGCTATTAAGGCTGCATTGACATAAGTATAGTGTCTCGATCAAAGGGAAGTCATAGCCCATCTGCCTTGGTCAAATATCTAAAGGGCTGTCACATGGAAAGATGGAGCAAACTTGTTTTCTCCTGCTCTGGAGGCTAGGATCTGAACCAATGGCATCAAGTTACAAGAAAGGAGATTCCGACTAAACATCAAGAAATGCTTTCTGACAGTAGGAGCCTGTTCGACAATGGAATGGTCTCCCACAAGAGGTGGTAGACTCTCCTGCCCTGGATGTTTTTAAGCAGAGGTTGAATGGCCATTTGTCATGTACTATCTTTTAAAGATTATTGCATTGCAGTGGGTTGGACTAGATGACCCTCAGTATCCCTTCCAACTCTACAATTCTATGATTCTATTATCCCATGGGCTGTAACTAGTCAGCGCTCCAGAGACCTCCAATGAATCTGAACTAATTTGTGGCACAATGTTTGGCAATGGATCTGAGTGATTTTGCTGTTAAGAGTTGAGCATAGACGTGCCGGGAGGGTTTTTTGCCAGGGAGCAGATATCTGTATCTATCCTGCCTTCCCACATTCAGCTTTTCCTTCATTCTTGGTTGTTGTTTGCAATACATTTTCCACATTTACTAGGTCAGTGGTGGGCAGGGCCAAAGGCAAAAGTGGCCAAGGAGATTCATGTAAATATTACCTTTGTTCAGGAGACTAGTTTCTGCACAGACACAGGTGTGTGTGTGTGTGTGTGTGTGTGTGTGTGTGTGTGTAAGCTAGCCAAGGTAAAATACACATTAATTGCCCTGCCCAGTTTTGTATCTGGCCTCGCCCACCACCCGCATGTGGCCCCTGGAAGGTTTCCCAGAAGCAAATGTGGCCCTTGGGCTCATAAAGCCCCCCCCCCAGCACTAGAACCTTAAAGTGTCTCCCTTTCTGCTTCCCCTAACAAATCCACGGCATGGCATCCACATATAAACCCCTTCCTGGAGATGATTCCCTCCCTGCTTCCCAAATCCTTGTCACTTGAGGGGGGGGCGGCTTCTGTTGCTCCTCTTCTTTTCCTTGCATCATTAATGTCTTAGTGGTCATGTTGATTAATCATCGACTGCTGCTTGGGGGGGGAAATAAAAATAGTCAAGCTTGATAAACAGAGCAGAGACATTGGGGGGGGGGGAGTTGAGCTGTGCTTGCACATATGGTGGAGGGGGGGGCCATCCTTCCTTCCCTCCACCACAAATTTATCGTGGAGCGCATGATTAGGGAGGTCACTTCATTGCTGGTGCTTCAGAGAGCCACTCAAGGAGTGTTGACCCCCACAATCAGGGCTGGCCTCTCTCTCCCCTCCCCCGCCACCCCCACCCCACTTTCCCCGCTGTTGCTGCTGCCGCCGCCACCACTTTCAGTTTCCTAATTAAGGGCTTTTGTGCATGGTGGCCTCTTTTTCTCTCCCCCCCCCCCCGGGCTTTCAGCTGCCAGTCATTTTCCGCTGTGAAGCATCACCGGGTTCGCCGGCTGGGGGCAGCTAATGTATTCATTTAGACAGGAGGCTCCAGGTTTTTTTTGTTTTTTAGCATCTCTGGATGTAATGGGGATTATGGAGGAGAGGGGGGCCCTTTCCCCTAGCTTTCTTTTCAGGACCCTCTTGGCTGACAAGCAGACGTTCCTCCCCCCGCCCAACCCCCAATTGTTTTCCCTGGCCTTTCAGGAAAGTAGGGAGGAATATTTTTCCAGCAAGGACTTTCCTGGCTGGATCTCAGCCAAGGTCTGGTTGATGGTCCTGTGTTTTGGCCTGAATAGCAGGCAACAGATGCCTCTGAAAGGGGCCAGCAGGACCTCTGACCAACCAAACAGAATGCAGCCCACCACCGCTGGGACTCAGTAAACCTCCCCGATTTTGCAGTCTTAACCACACAGGCAACAGAACCAGCAGGAGGGTTGTCAGACACAATGCAGCTACAATTCATAGGTTGGTGGGCTGCGTTCAGCAAGTAGTGCTGGCCTGTTAGGGACACAGGGAGTTGCTTTCTCTTGAGTCAGAATCAATGGTCCATCTAACTCTGTGTTGTCTACTCGAACCGGCAGGGGCTGTCCAGGGTTTTTGGGCAGGGCGCATTCTCGGAAATGCCTGGGATTGAATGTGGTGCCATCTGAATGCAAAGCAGATGCTCTGCCACTGAGCTGTGGCCCTTCCCATAAGGCATAGGAAGCTGCCTTATACAGAGTCAGACCATTGGTCTATCTAGCTTAGTACTGCTTACACTGACAGGCAGGATTTTAGACCAATATCTCTTCAGCCCTACCTGGATATGCCAGGAACTGAACCAAGGACCTTCTGCATGCAAAGCTAAAACCTGACCACTGAGCAATGACCTTTCCCCTGCCCTTGAAACTTGACAGTAGGCTTCCTCTGGACATCCCCTTCATCACTAATGACTGCTTATTTATTTAAAGAATTTTTCATCCTGCTATTGAGCCAAATAAGGCTCTCAGAGTGGCTTACACATCATTTAAATAAAAAAAAGGGGCAATCCCTGCTCTCAGGCTTACAGTCTAAAAAGACGCAACTCAAAATGGATTGAGAGGGAGGAGGAAATAAACACACTTAGGTTCAAGTTCTTAGTAAATGGCAATGAACAGTGGTTGAAGAAACAGGTGTCTATCTCCCGTTCAGTCTGCGTGATCCTTAAACAGCAATAAGCAGGGGAATCAAGAAATCTAGGTCACCCTTTGGATGGGAGTCCAAAACATCTGGAGGTCACCTATCTGGAAATGGCTAGTCTAGGCAACCAGGTTCAAGCCATGCTATTGCCCTGGACATAGTCACTTGCCAATAACAATGGAGGAAAGCTATAAAGGCAAAGGTGATGTACCTGTGCATACACTGGCCATATTTGGAGGTGACGCTAAACCATCGTTTAGTCCTATAGTGGCTGAACGGTAGAGATGTGGGATAAATTCGATTCAGTTCACATTACATTTTATTTGTATCCCACCATTCTACATTGCTGTACATGCCATCGAAATGACAAAATGAGAAAGATGCAAATGCGGCATCGTGGAAAACATGACTACTAAAATAAAGAAACCAGTCTAAGTCATACTCTGTAATCCATTTGAAAAATAAATATCACACGTTAAAATCAACTCTCAAAATCAGCAAATAATAAATAAACAGTAAATCATTCACAATATACAACAAATCATTACTAGGCTATAATCAATTGAAATAAGAACAAAGTCACAATACATAAAACACCACAGACTGTAAAAAAAAGAAGATAAACGGAGCTGCGAAGTCACATAACTTATAAAATTATAAAATGCACAAAATAGTGGGTCTCCCTGCATTTAAATAATGCCCCTCTGTTCACACTTTCTGAAACTATATGAGAAACAACAGCCATCCTTGGAAATTCTGTTTTCCAAATTGTGCAACACAATTCCCTAGTCAAGTAATATGTGTATATAACTGTATATTCTAAGGTGAAGCATGCATATGAATGCACATATTAGTGACAATAACTTACAGAAATGAAGACTTGAGGGCCAGGCTAGATGTAGTGCTATTTCACGCAATTAGCAATGACATTAATGGCTTTTAAAATTGTAAACTGCTAGCGCATAGAATCCTGATCTGCATCAGGACCATAGCTGTCAACGTTTCCCATTTTTTAAGGGAAATTCCCTTATTCCGAATAGGATTCCTCGCAAGAAAAGGGAAAAGTTGACAGCTATGATCAGGGGCAGGGTGGGGACTTGCAGGTTTGTTGAGCAAGAGCTCCAAATCGACTGTAATTGTGCAACCTGAATTTGCTGGTATATGGCTGCATCCCACCCCAAAATAACAGCAGTCTGGAAGTGCCCGACATTATCTGAGTCAAGACCTGTTTATCTGAAACTGCCATTAAAGGTCATACACCAGGCAACCTGCATATCAGGCAACATATCTGCTGCGGGGGTGGTTCACACCTTCAGTGGTGAGTCATCCAAGTGGGGGCTTAGCCCAGTGGTGGAGCACCTGCTTTGCATGCAAAAGGTCCCAGGTTTAACCCCCAGCATCTCCTGGAAGGACAGGGGAAGACCCCTGTCTAAAACCCTAGAGAGCCACCGCCAGTCAGTGGAGACAGTATTGAGCTAGATGGACCAGTCGTCTGACTCAGTATAAGGCAGCTTCCTAGGAAAGGCCAAAGCTCAGTGGTAGAGCCTCTTCTTTGCTTGCTCATTTAGCTCAGAGTTATCTATACCGACTGGCAGAGGACATTCCCAGCTGTAACGGGAGATGCTAGGGATTGAACCTGGGGCCTTCAGCATACAAAACAGGTGATCTTCCCCTAAGCTGCAGCCCTTACCTGAATAGGAATATAGGAAAGTGCCTTACACTCATCCAGGGTTTCAGACACGGGTTCTCTTCCAACTTTACCTGGAGACACCACAGATTGAACCTGGGACCTTCTGTGTACAAAGCCACTTGAGCTTATAGCCTTTCCCTGCTGGGAGTGACGCACAGAGCCGGCCATGTGGCTTTTGTCTTACTCCCTTTATTTCTCATTCCCAGTGAGAAAACCATCTGCTCTCCACCAGCCAAAGGAACGGGAGCCACCAACTGCTATTCAAACAAAAACACCAGCAAAGGGAATATCAGCCTGTCTGGATAGAAATGCCTGTAGTCTATTGACAGGGTACCTCCCTCCACTCTCCCATGTGCTGCTTTGGGAACAGTAATAGGCTGAAGAGTGGGACAAAAAATATATTCAAAAAGTTAACAATGAATTCATTTGGGGTTGATGTTTCCAAATGCCTTGATGTCCCGGTTCCCCAGGTTCTGTACTGCTGGGAATTCTGCCAAGGTGCAGAGGCCTCCAGCAGGGCTTCCAGGACAAGCACCACACTTGAGGGGGCCATTGGCACGGTGCTGACAGTGGCTCCTGTCCCACAACACACACCAGAATGAGGGCAGGGTGCTGCCTTGCTTGTGGTGACATCACATGCCTTCCCTGCTGCTGCTGCTGCTGCTGCTACTGCTTTGGCCACAGTGCCACTTTCCACAAGGCATCTGTGGTGGCCACCTGCCAGTTACCCCAAATACAATGGCATGGCCCACATCTCTATTACCTGTCTAGATCTAGATCTTACCCATACAATGAAATACACACACACACACACACACACACACAGAGAGAGAGAGAGAGAGAGAGAGAGAGAGAGAGGTACCTCAGGTTAAGAACTTAATTCATTCTGGAGGTCTGTTCTTAACCTGAAATTGTTCTTAACCTGAAGCACCACTTTAGCTAATGGGGCCTCCTGCTGCTGCCGCGCCGCCAGAGCATGATTTCTGTACTCATCCTGAGGCAAAGTTCTTAACCCGAGGTACTATTTCTGGGTTAGTGGAGTCTGTAACCTGAAGTGTATGTAACCTGAAGCGTATGTAACCCGAGGTACCATTGTCTATGGTCAGCCACATTACAGTTTGAGTAACTAAAATTGGCAAGCGACCAGCCTTGAAGGCCCCTGCACTGCTGTCAGAGAAAAGGGAAGAAGATAAGAACAGAGGGCCTTCTTGGTAGTGGTGCCCGCCCTGTGGAACGCCCTCTCTTCATATGTGAAGGAAATAAGCAGCTATCCTATCTTTAAAAGACATTTGAAGGCAGCCCTGTTTAGGGAAGTTTTTTATATTTAATGCTGTATTGTTTTTAACACTCGATTGGGAGCTGCCAAAACTCAGCCAGATGGACGGGGTATAAATAATAATAAATTATTATTATTATTATTATTATTATTATTATTATTATTATTATATAACATAAGAAGAGCCTGGCTGCTGGATCAGGTCAAAGGCCCACCCACCTCACAGTGGCCAACCAGATGCCTGTGGGAAACCAGCAAGCGGGACCTGAGTGCAACAGCAAGGCTCCCCACTTGTGATTCCAGGCAACTAGTATTCGAGAGGCATATTGCCTCCAAGCAGGGAAGTGAAACATCACATTCATGATTGGTAGCCATTGTTATTAGCCTTATCCTCTTTGAATCTGCTTAATCCCTCTTTAAAGCCACCCAAAGAGAGCACAATGAATAAGGACACAAGAAGGGCGTTCTGGAGAAATCCAAGGGCTCATTTAGTCCAGCATTATGGCCTCACAGTGGCCACAGCAGATGCCTGTCAGAAGCCTGCAAGCAGGACATCTTACAGAAGGACGAGGAGAGCTGTTTGAACCCTGTTTAGCTACTAAGGGTGTCCTGATGAGGTCAGGAGTGGGCACAGGGCTTGGAGGGGAGAGCTATTTTCTGAAATGGGGGTAGCTCACCTTGTCATGTGCACATTCCAGCCGAGCCAAAGGGCTTGCATATCTTCACTAGAACAGTAGAAGATGGGAGAAAAGGCACCAGATTTTATATGCTGCATTTCAGTGCACAGAGTTGGTGGTGATAGGTGGTGGTGAGGAGGGGAATGAAGACGTGAGACTTTTTCAAAGTCTGCCTGGTAGGGAGAGGGATTAATCAGGATAGAAGAGTTACAAGCAAAGCTTCACAGTGGCTCTAGAGGAAGGTATTAACCCCGGGCAAATAAAGGGCAAAGTTCTTGGGCAAAGTCTCTGGGGCTTTTTAAAGGCCAAGAGAGTAGCTGCTGAATCTGGCTTGGCTGCTTACAATCACTCAACGCTCCATCACTCCCTTGATGCTGAGAGCACTCCAGGGAACGCTCTCCCTTCCTCTCCCCTATAAAGATCCTCCCTGCTTGCTCTGGAGGTGAGTAATGGGGAAATGTGGGCGCATCATGGCTTTATAATGGCAGCATTTGCAGAATATCCCAGCAGGGGGGAATGAAACTTTCCTGCTGGTCTCATGCTGAGCATCTGGAATCCTTCCCTGGAAGCAAGCTCTAGTCTAGTAAATAGGGGGTTTTTTTTAGGGTGGGTGGGTGTGTTAGAGAGAGAACGAGCAAGCGAGAGAGAGAGATCTCAGCACAGCTGTTCCAGCTTCTACAGGCATGAGTTTTATTATTCCTGTCCAGCTTTCAGCCATCAACATTCCCTTCAAATCTGGATCTTCCAAAAATGCACAGAGAAACATAACTTCCTTCCGAGAAACCCACTCTGATGCTCATTGGGGATGAATCTGTTGGTTTCTCTCAGTATCTCATTTTTCCAGTCTTAAATTCAGTTCTCCACATCTCTGCAACAAATTGCAGATTTTTTATTTTAAAAAACCCTATTAAAATAATTTAAAAAGCATAAAACAAAATCACAGAAAACAGGTATGAAATATCAAAGTAGAAACAAAAGGGGAGGCTAGAGACATGAGTAATACATTCCTCTCTCTTTTTTAATCCTCATGGAAAATTCAACAGCATTTTTGTGTGAATATCTCCTAACAAACACATTTTTTGTATGCAGTTTTAGGCTCATGTATACTTTTTTTGCAATCAATTTTCTCTAGTGCAATGAATTTTTGTATGTTATTTTCACTTAGGCTTATTTTTATGTACATCCTTTATATATGTATTTTTGTCAACATTGGTTGGGGAGCAAGGTGTGAATTTCAAAGGGTGGCTGTGCTTTGGCTCGCATTGTTTCAGAAAGTGTGTATTTGCCAGTCACCTTAAACCTGAGAACAGGCCTTTTCAGTAGCGGCTCCTTGCTTGTGCAATAGTTCCCTGGCTCCATTGATACATATCTTTAGGCACCAAGCAAAAACATTCCTTTTTAATCAAGCTTTTAACTATCCACGGCCTGTTTGCATAAGCAGGATGTTTTAATGTAGTGGGTTTTAAAAGTACTGGTTGTAATGGATGTATACGTTTGTTTTTTGCTAAAAAATATTTTAAGTTGCTATGAGTGAAAAAGTGACTTAATAAATTTAATAAATAATAATGATAATAAAAAAGTGAACTGAATCAAATTTCTTGCCCCATCTCTAATGCTCAACACGAGGTGCTTCCAGATTGGGCCAGGGGTGCGGGGAGGTTGAATATTGTAAAATGGCTCATCGAGATACTGCAAATGGTTGATTGTCCACAGGTTTGTTGGGTTTTTTTAACTTGGTGGATTTCCCCTACAAAGAGGGAATCTGGGTTAAATGAGTGCGTGTTATAAAGACTGGTATTTTGATGATATGTGAACATGGCAAAAATAATTTTTTTAAAATGTATTTATGCATCCATCTTGCAATGAACACCCTGGCAATTTGTGGGAACTATTTTCAGGTGCAGTTCAGAGATATTTGAACTAATTCAGTGAATGCCATTAAAACAAACTCGTTCATTCCAGCCACTGGGCATGACCCACTCGGGCACCTGACTTGTGCCTCCAGCACCTCCATTGTACCTGGCAGAGTCGAAACAAAAAAACCAAAACAGCCAATAACCTTAACTTGATCTGGAATGGCCCACCTTTCCCCGAAGGGCTGAATGAGTCAGAGGTGACTCAGACCTTGTAAGAAGCAGCTGCCCTTGTGCACTGATGCAAAGAAGTTCAGGTGATATGCTCTTGCTTTTCCCGTAAGGTCACCTGGCTTATGTTACATAGGGCTTTTGCAGAGCCAGACAGGAATCCAGGCCCTATTCCCTGCCCTGGAAAAAAAAGCTTCCAGTAAAAGTCTGGAGGAGACCGCAACTGATCTGTGAGCCAGGGGCCTTCATATTATCTACATAGCTGTCTTACACTGTTTCAGTTATTGTCTACAGTGACTTGCAGCGGTTCTCCAGGGTTTCAGGCAGGGGGCATTCCCAGCCTTACCAGGAGACACCAAGAATTGAACCTGGGAGCTACTGCATGGAAAGCAAGTGCTCTTCCACTGAGCTATGTCCCTTCTCCCAAAAGGAGAATTGATTTCGTTGGATTTTATCCTAGGATGCTGGGAAACTGTCTAAATGTTATTGTCTACAAAGGGTAGCTAGATGATGGTGGTTATCATTTGTATGAAGGACACCCTTTCTCCTTATGACCCTAACCCAAATCCCCACACATGATCCAGTTCTGCGGGGGCTTGGAAGCATTTTTCCGCCATTTACGCCTGAAGGAGTACTTTCAACACACACAAGAACAAGACAAAGTAGAACAAACAACATCTTCACAACACAACAACTCTCAACCTACTGGGGAACAACCACCACCCTCCCAACACATTAATGAACAGAACATTGACTAGCAACTACCACCGAAAGAATGTTACACAAAAAGGGACTCCACATGGACCCCTCCTGATGGACGCAATAACACAGTAGATCTGTACATCGATTGCTTCCGCCACAGAATCCAAACGGATGTGACCAGAAAACACCACTGCTTACAACAAAATCTAAACCTTGCTGAAAGGAGAACCATAGATAATCTCAGGAACAACCCAGACATTATAATCAAAGAGGCGGACAAGGGTGGAGCTGTCGTCATCATGAACAAAACTGATTACACCCAGGAGGCTCACAGACAACTTTCCAATACTGCCTTTTACATAAAATTGAACTCATTCAATATAGGGACATAGGAAGCTGCCTTATATGGAGTCAGAATGTTGGTCCATCTAGCTCAGGTGTTACCTACACTGACTGGTGGTGACTATCCAGGGCTTTCAGACAGGAGAGTCTCGCCCCAGCCCTATCATTGCTGTGATTATTTATTATATTCTCCAATATCTTTCCATGAGGCACCCCAAGCTGATGTACAGTATATACTAGAGATTTAACCTGGGATGTTCTGCATTCAGAGCAGCTGCCCTGCCCTTCTCTTAAGACATAGAAACTTAAGAAGCTGCCTGAGCCGGAACTCTGGTCTATTTATCTCAGTGTTGTCTGCACTGACTGGCAACAGCTCTCCAGGGTTTCAGACAGTGGTCCTACCTGGAGACGCAGGGAATTGAACTTGGTACCTCCTGCATGCAAAGCAGATGCTCTACCACTGAGCTGTGGCTGTTCCACCTCTACCCAAATTGTCCAACGTCCTGTCCTCACAGTAGCCACCCCGGGGAATTAAAGCTCTCTGAGGGGAATACAGGTCTCCTAAGAACTCTCAGCACCTTTAACAAATTGTTTTTGTTTGTCTTTTGGCCATTTGTGTTGCAAATAATTCATGCAATTAAACAAAGGATGACTGAAGAGTAAAATCTTTCCCCCTGCCCTTCCAAACACATTGGAAAATAGGCTCTCCTGAGTATGTACACCAGCTTTTGTGCAGGGGTGGGGCTTGCATAATTAAGCCCTGAGTAGGTGGGTGGGGATGTGTGCTGTGTGCATCTTCTGTGGAATTGCAGATATCTGTCTCCTTGACATTCACAGGGCATCTGTTATTAGAGGGCTGTAAAAAGGCAGGGTTTAACTCTACAGATCTGTGTGCGATGACAACAGAGGAGTCTGGTTTTAATCCAGGTCGTTGCTGCAGAGACTCTTTCTTCCTCTCTCTTTTGCTCTGAGCTGCCGGGATGGCAAATGACTCATGTTGGAGTCGGCTTTGGGGCGGCCTTGCTAATTGAAATGTGCCGCCGTCGGCTTCATCACAGACTCTGCTCTGCATCCCCAGTGACTCCAGCTGCGGTTGCTACGGCTGAGATAGCTGATGGGGTCATGGCGGTGGGTTAGAGGCAGGTCTGTAGCCAAGGAAAAGGATGGAGTGTGTGCAGGGGGGGAGGGGGGGGAGAGAGAACAACAAGCTCTCTCCTTCCCTTCTAGTATTCCTCTCTCTGTGTATGTGTGCCTATAAGGACACAGAAAGAACTGTCTTGCTGGGCCAGAGCAAAGGTCCATCTCACTCAGCCTTTTCTTCCCAGCAGTGGCCAACCTTGCTATCAGGGCCTGACAAGGACAGCCTTCCCCCAGTTTCCCCCCTCCTAATATTCGGAGGTAGATTGCTCCTTAACATGGAGGTTAAGGACATAAGACAAGTCTGCTGTATCAGGCCAATGGCCCATCTACTCCAGCATCCTGTTCTTACTATGGCCAGCCAGATGCCTATGAGAAACCTACAAGCCAGACTCAAGGACAAGAGCAACTCTCCTCTCCTGCAGTTCCCAGCAACTAGTATTGCTGGAATAGCACTTCTGACAGTGGAGATGGAACGTGGTCATTGTGGCTAGCAGTCCTTGATAGATTTGTCCTCAAGGATTAGCCTAATCTTCTTTAAAAGCCATCCATGTTGGTGGTACCCATCAATGCCCCATGTAGCAGCGAGTTCCATAGCTTAGTTATATGGTGCACAAATAAGTACTTTATTTTATGTATCCTGAATCTTCCAGGATCCACCTTCATTGCATGTTCATGAGTACATGTGTTATAGGAGAGGGAGAAAAAACATTTCTCTACCCATTTTCTCCATGCTATGCATAATTTTATAAATTTGCTGGGTTTTTATTTATTTATTGAAATCTGTTTTTATGCTCTTAACGTTATAAATTTCAGAAGTGGTTGTCAAAGACAGAAATTGAAAAATACAGCCATTTCAGTAACAGTTGTATAGATAAGTTTTCTACTTCCTTTCTATGCAGATCCACTAGCCATCAATAAAAACTGAGTTGCACCCCAACAGTTAATGGGCTGGAGTTAGCTATGCTCATTAATTGCAATGGGTCTGCTCTTGAGTAGGACTAATAGCCCAATATAAACAAACTGTGTACTGCTGAGTGAAGAAGACTTTCTTTTTGGCTGTGTTAAACCTATCCTTCTGCTTCATTGGATAATCCTGGGTTTCAGCAAGCATGGTCCTCATTGGGCTGTTTCAGGAGATCCTTGTTCCCTTTGAGGTTCTCCTGAGTCTGCTGATAGCTCCCTCTTGTCATTTTGGCTTTGAATACAATGGCACTCAACCCGTGAACTTTGTAGACAGAAGGATGAGACACACACACATACATATGTTCAATGAATGAATGAATGAATGAATAACTGTTGGGCTTGCTTGCAATGCTACAAGGCTTCCTCATGGTTATTATCTGCTGAAAGCATAATGGAAAGGCAGTGGGCAAGTGTGTGAGGGTCAAGGGCATAGTATGAGCATACCAGCTGCTTGTCTGTAAGGCTACCAGTGCCCTGGATAAGGAGGATGTGAAAGGGAATGGCAGTGTGTGTGTGTCATGAAAATGCCAGGCTCTGGCAGAGATCTGTGCAACATGCCAGTTAGTTGGGAAAGGCACAGAGCTAGAGTGGGGAAAGACAAAGGGCCTCGTGGAGCTTGGAGTGGCTCATTAAGAGCAGCACAGCTTGGTCATACATTACAACCTGTTACTTTTCCAAGAGAGCTGTGCCTGGCTTCTGCTGAAGTGAGCTTGAGTGCATGGGAGAGCGACGCAAGTCTGCCCTTGCCCATCAGTCCAATAAAATTGTACTTTAGGGTAAGGTAATGTATCATTCCCTGCCAGTGAAAGTGAGGTCAATTTTATGCTCAGTGTTTAGTCTCTAAATAGCCTGGGGTTGCCCTACATGCATTTTCCAAACAGCCCGTGCCCTGAATAATAATAATAATAATAATTTATTTATGCCCCGCCCATCTGGCTGTGTTTCCCCAGCCACTCTCGGAAATGTACTGCTCAGAAACGTACTGTGAGCCAGTGTAGGTCTTTCAAGACCAGTGTTATATGCTCCCGGCGGCCGCTCCCAGTCACCAGTCTAGCTGCCGCATTCTGGATTAGCTGTAGTTTCCGGGTCACCTTCAAAGGTAGCCCCACATAGAGCGCATTGCAGTAGTCCAAGCGGGAGATAACCAGAGCATGTACCACTCTGGCGAGGCAGTCCGCAGGCAGGTAGGGTCTCAGCCTGCATACCAGATAGAGCTGATAAACAGCTGCCCTGGACACAGAATTGACCTGTGCCTCCATGGACAGCTGTGAGTCTGGAATGACTCCCAGGCTGCACACCTGGTCCTTCAGGGGCACAGTTACCCCATTCAGGACCAGGGAGTCCTCTACACCTGCCCACCTCCTGTCCCCCCCAAAACAGTACTTCTGTCTTCTGAATCAGTGGTGGAAGCTCTCATGTTTGCTTCCGTTGGTGAAAAAGAAGGTGCAAACTCTGGGAGCTATTCTTCAAGGCAGAACAAACCATTCCAAAGGAGAACAGAGCTGTGTCACTACTCAGGTCCACACAGTTTGCTTTGCAGCCCGGTGTGACTGGGACATGAGCAAAAACGCATACAAAAAGATGATTTGGAGGGTCTGAGAATGCAGTGGTGGGGAACCTCTTTCTGGCTACCTTGTGAGCTACCATCTGGAGGTCACATGGGAGCAGTGGGTGGGACCAGGGCAAGAGTGGGTAGAACAACCGACGTGACTCTTGTATAGTAGGCTACATGTCAACCATGCAAGAGTCTTTAAGTTTCTACTACATACACACACCCCTTCATCTTCTATCCAGGCAAGCAAGAGTAGGGATGGGTGAATCTGTCAGTTTAGGTTTTTCTCATATTCTCATTTTTCACTCTTAAGCTGAGTTATTCACATTTCCACATCAGTTTGTGTGCAATTTCCCCTAATATATGCATTTTCCATATGTTTTGTTTTTTAATTTAAATGTTCATTTATATATATTACAACAATTTGTTACAATATATTACAACAATTATTCAATCATATTTTTAACATTTCAAACTCTGACTCCCTCCCCCCTCTTTCTGTGCTTCTTTATATTTATTTTCGTCTTCCTGCCTACTACAAATCATCGCGACATATTCTTTTATATACAGTATGGGGGGAAAGCATTTGATCCCCTGCTAAATTTGCCCGTTTGCCCTCTGACGAAGAAATGACTAGTCCATAATTTTAATGGTAGGTTTATTGTAGCTGTGAGCGACAGAATAACAAGAAGAAAAACCCCAGAAACCCAGAAGACAAAAGCCAGAGATTGATGTGCATTATAATGAGTGAAATAAGTATTTGATCCCTTTGCAAAAGATGACTTAGTACTTGGTGGCAAAACCCTTGTTAGCAATTACAGAGGTCAGACGTTTCTTGTAGGTGGCCACCAGGTTTGCACACATCTCAGGAGGTATTTTGTCCCACTCCTCTTTGCAGATCCTCTCCAAGTCAGTAAGATTTTGAGACTGATGTGTATCTACTCGAACCTTCAGCTCCCTCCACAGACTTTCGATGGGAAAGGTCTGGAGACTGGTTGGCCACTCCAGGACCTTAATGTGCTTCTTCTTGAGCCACTCCTTTGTTGCCTTGGTCGTGTGTTTTGGGTCATTGTCGTGCTGGAATGCCCATCCTCGACCCATTTTCAATGTCCTGGCTGAGGGAAGGAGGTGCTCACCCAAGATTTGACAATACATGGTTCCATCCATTTTCCCTTTGATGCGGTGAAGATATCCTGTCCCCTTGGCAGAAAAACACCCTCAAAGTATATGTCCCCCTCCATGTTTGACAGTGGGGATGGTGTTCTTGGGGTCGTAGGCAGCAGTCCTCCTCTTCCAAACACGGTGAGTTGAGTTGATGCCAAAGAGCTCGATTTTGGTCTCATCTGACCACAACACTTTCACCCAATTCTCCTCTGGGTCATTCAGATGTGCATTGGCAAACTGCAGACAGGCCTGTACACCTGCTGTCTTGAGCAAGGGCTCTGCAAGATCTCAGTCCTTCACAGCGTAGTGTGTTACCAACTGTTTTCATGGTGACTATGGTCCCAGCTGCCCTGAGATCATTGACAAGTTCCCCCCGTGTAGTTCTGGGCTACTTCATCACCGTTCTCCTGATCATTGCAACTCCACAAGATGAGATCTTGCATAGAGCCCCAGACTGAGGGAGGTTGACAGTTATTTTGTGTTTCTCCCATTTGCGAATTATTGCACCAACCTACCATTAAAATTATGGACTGGTCATTTCTTCGTCAGAGGGCAAACAGGCAAATTTAGCAGGGGATCTAATACTTTTCCCCTTCACTGTAGCTATTCCCCTATATATCCCATATATATTTTGAAACTGCAGGTTTTTACATTAATCCTGCCAATGTCTTAATCTGTTTACAGTTTGTTTGTAAATACTTAATAAACCATTTCCATTCCTTTTTTTAAAATTGTTATATTGATTTCTTAATCTGCTGGTAAATTTAAATTATTTTAATTTAAATTCTTCACCTTCTTCTCTTAATAAATTTCTAAAAATTTATTAATTTATTAAAAATTGCCCAATTTCTCATCATTTCTTTTTCACCGCTATGGCTTCCAAAGGTGAAAGCCATAGTGGTGCTTTGGTCTCCAACAAGTTTTTATACTTATCCTATATACAGTTTTTTCCTGATTATATGGTTTGTAAAACCTTTATGTCCTTTCACTTTTTCATACCACAAGTAAGCGTGCCAACCAAAAATATTACCATGACTTTTCACATCTAAAAATATGTGAATTCTTCAATAACAATCATTCCTTCAGCCAGCACAAACAAGATGCTTCATAATATAATCTTCTATCCGGCAGAGAGAAACATCCTCTCTCTTTCGCATCTATCAGTTATTTTATTTTTTATTCTCATTTTTTTCCTTTGCCAGATATATTTAGAAATATCTTTTTGCCATTTGTTGAAACAATCTGTTTTGCTGATCACCAGTATTGATTGAAACAAAAATAACATCCTTAGAAATACATTCATTTTGATGGTTGACACCCTACCCAATAATGAAAGCTTCATTCTACTCCATGCTTGCAAATTTCTTTTAAAATTCTCCCAAGTTTTTAAATAATTATCTTTATACAAATTTATATTATCTGCTGTTAACCACACACCTAAATAGTTAATCTTCTTTTAAATCTTTAAGCCTGATAAACTTTGTAATTTATTTTTACTCTCATCATTCATATTTTTTACCAGGAGTTTGGTTTTATCCTTATTAATTTTAAGACCTGCTATTTCTTCATATATATATTTTATCTCTTCCAGTGCTTTCGGGATTGACTCTATGGGTTCCTCTACAGATAGCACCACATCATCTGCAAAAGTTTTTAATTTATATTGTCTCTGTCACACCCTTATTCCTTTAATTTATTGACTATATCTTATTCTTTGTGCCAAAACTTCTAAAACTGTTATAAACAATAAAGGTGACAGTGGGCTTACCTTGTCTAGTTCCTTTCATTATTTTACAATTCTCAGTCAATACATTATTTACTATCAGTTTTGCTGATTGATCAGTATATATTTCCTTAACTCCTTTTAAGTGTCTCTACAACCCATACATTCCTAAACCTTAAACATAAAGTCCCAGGAGACATTGTCAAATGCTTTCTCGATGTCTAAAAACATTAAAGCTGCTTGTTTTTCATTTCTCACTTCTAAATATTATATTACATCAACTATGTTTCTAATATTATCTTTCATTTGTCTTCCCAGCAAAAATCTGGCCTGATCTTGATGGATTACCTCTTTTAATATAGTTTTCAACCTATTAGCTAATATGTCTTCAAACAGTTTATAATTGTTATTCAACGATGAAATAAGTCGATATTTCTTAACCAGCTCTGGATCTCTATTTTGCTTATGAATCAAAGTTATGTATGCACTCTTCCAGGATTCTGGTAACTCTCTTGTATTCAAAGTTATATTCATATTATCTTTGAAAGGTTGTACTAGGTAATCTTGTATTTTTTTAAATAATATATTTCTGAAAGTCCATCAGGTCCAGGTGCCTTCCCTAATTTTGCCTGTAAAATTGCTTGCTGTAATTCCATCATTGTGACAGGTCCGTTCAGAAATGACATTTTATCTTTTGGTATCTTAGGTAGTCCGCTGTCTTCTAAATATTTGCCAATTTCTTCTAAATTCCCTTGTTTGGCTCAATATAGTTCTGTATAAAAACTCACAAATTGATCTCTTACTTCTTTCGGATTTTCCACAACTCTACCTCCTACATTTATTCTATTAATGCAGTTTTTTTCTTGTTTCTTCTTTATTTGCCAAGCTAATAGTTTACCTGGCTTGTTAGACTGTTCAAATTGTTTCTGTTTTAAATATTTAATTTTCCGCTCTGTTTCCTGGTTTATTATCATTGAATATTGCATTTGCAACATCTTGATATCCTGTTTCATTATCTCTTTTTGAGGGGAATTTGTTAATTTCCCCCCTTTTTATTTCTTGTAAAAATTCTTGTTTTTTTCTGCTCTCTTACCTTTCTTTGGTATTGTAGTGGTTGGGAGTTACTCGTGCGTAATCCTGCTCCGTTTGAGCATCGGATTGCCTGGTTAAACCCTCCGGACTGCGCAGCCCATCTTAGCGTGGCTGCTCTTAGTCACTCGTAGAATCTGTCTGTGGGCGTTTCTTAAAGCGTTGCCAACATAAGAGTTGTTTGACGCCCAATCGTTTCCGCCTCTCACTGCGCGGGAGTCTCCTGCGCAGGGTGGGCGTGGGCAGTGGGGTGCTTGGGCTCTCCTCGCTAACTTCCAATGAAGAGTCCTGGAGCCCCTGCACCTCCCTGTCCCGTTGCTCTCCCTGATCCCTGGTGTTACACTCATTCTCTTCCCCTTCTTCCCGGCTGAGTCTCCCTCTAGCGCTTGGACCTTCCCCTGCAGAATCAGAGACCCTCTCTTTCTCCCGTGCCTCTGATGGCAGTTCCCTGACAGGTATGCCCTTTGCCTTATATATATAAAAAACCCACACTGCCACTTTACTCGCATCCCATCCTACCTTTAAATTTGTCTCTTGGTTTAAATTAATTTCAAAATAATCCCTTTTCTAATATTACTTGATCATTTAATAAATTTTCATTTAGTCTCCATCTCATTGGGGAACTTGTGCCTGTTCTTAATTCCACTATTATAGAGTTCTGGTCTGATAATGTTCTTGGTAGAATTTCCACCTTCTTTACCTTAGTATACAAATATTTAGAAGGCCATACATAATCTATTTGGCTCACAGAATTATTTGTGCTTAGATAAAATGTAAATTGTCTATCCTGTGTTTTTCTCTTCAAATGTCAATTAAACTTAAATTGGCAGTCATCCTAAAATGATACATCTTTTGTATTATTTTCCCCCTTATAGTCCTGTCCCAATCTAGGGAGGCTACACCATTCATATCACCCATCAAAGTCATCTTTGCATTCATATCTTCAAATAATATTTCTTCCTGACTCTTATAATAACCCGGGTTTTTCTCTCTCTCATTAGGTGCATCCACACCAATTAACAATATTTTTTCTCCATGTGATGTTATCTGAGTTATCAATATTCTTCCTTCTGTATGTTATTGCCAATAGTATTTACATTGTTTGCACACTTCACTATAGTATATGCACAGTATAAATTTTGAAGGACTGCTATCTTTTCAGTTTGTGAGTTGTTTCGGACAGTGCAGATAAAGTAGGTTCACCTTTCAATGTCAGCTGAATACTCCTGAGGCAGGTGCTTGGTGTGCCACAGGTGGGGCATGAACTGAGGTCTGTCCCATGGGGTGTGGTCCACAGGGAGGCTCTCCTACACAAGCTCAGCTGAATAGAAAAACAGTTCTGCTACTTGGGGCTCTTCTCTGGATCCCATTCCATTTTTCAGTGTTCTGTTTCCCCACCGACTATTCTTGGTGTGTGCGTGCATGGATGTATACACATGCTGGAATTTATATTTTCTACTATAGTCACGGAAATGTCTTTGACCAAACCTGACCGCAGGTATTTTCATTTTGCAATCCATATAACTATTCTGAGAGAGCGATGGTTACCCTGTCCATCCCTCCCTGCCCCTGGTGCCCTGTTTAGTTGTCCATTAGTCACTTAACTCCCCAGAGTATTGATGGGAAGCCTAATCAATTAATGCCTGTCAAGGGACCCGGAGAGCTTTGGATAACAGTTGCTATGGAGAGCACAAACCGTTACCATTTACATGCATATGGCCTTATTTCAATGTAAGAAGAAGGTGCCCCAAGAATTTATTTTGCTGATTGTTTGTTTGTTTAATTAATAAAATTCAAATACTACTTGATTGCAATAAAACATCAATGTGTTTTGTAAAAAATGAAGCACAACATTAAAATTATCAATAAACGTCTGGGTGTTTGTTTTTAAATACCTTTTTTAAAACAAAAACATAATTAAAATCCAAAATAACACAACTTCTACATGCCTGGAAAGTGTTATAAGCAGACAGTGTGAAGAGTACAGCAAAGGCACCTGTCTGATTTCAATAGACAGGGAATTCCCAACTTTAGGCACTGCCACACCAAAAGATCAATTTCTGACAACTTTGTAATGAATATAGTGTGGCATCTGTAACAGTGGCAGTTCCTCAGATTGTTGTGGCTTGCCCTCAGTTCAAGGATTTAAAGGAAGTTTTTAAAAAAGGTTCATCATTTACATTCCAATTTGTTTTTAATTTGTATAATCTTTCTCCTCTATCCTGGTCTATCCCTGGCCCACCCAAAGCCAATGTGAATTAAAGCATCTTGCACAGACTCGGGCTTTGGCAAGTCTCCAGGGAAAAAGAATATGGAGCAGAGGCATTGGCTGAGAGAGCCCTCTCTGTCCTCCGTCTGAGCAAGCAAGAGGCACGATCAGAGTTCAAAGACACATTCCAGCCAGGCAAAATACTCAAGGAGGGTGCAAACCTAGGCTTGTGAGGGGTGTGACTGACAAGGGAGTGTGTCCTACCTAGAATGAGGCCTAAGGGCCAGAGAGCAAGATCTAGAGGTTACATTCAGCCCCAGGCCTGAGGCTCTTACAAAGAGATTCTACAAAGGAGAAAATAGATTTGGGGGCTGGGAATTCCTCTCATAAAACTAGAATTCATGGACATTCAATGAAGCTGAATGTTGGAAGATTTAGGACAGATAAAAGAGAGTACTTTTTCCACACAGTGCATAGTTAAACTATTCTACCACCACACCTGAAGCTCAGCCATACACACCTGGCTCAATTTATCTTCCTGTCCAGGAATCTGCTGATAGAATTAAGCCTCTGAAAGGCAGGCCCCTGTTGCTATGTGGAGTGAGGCTTGAATAAGGGGAAGGGGAACTGCATGAAAACAACAACCACCCGAAGACTTCCTGGCAAAGGTTTGACCTGTCCCCCCCCTCAGCAGACTGGGGTCCAATTCTGTCCACACATCAGCTATTAATCTTGCTTGGTCAAGTCACTCCAACATGCCACTGACCTTCCGTTTTAAAGTCCTCCCTCAGTTTTCACATGGTGATGACAACGACCCCTTTCTTCCCCCCTTCCCGCCGCTTTCACTGCTGTCCGCATCCCATAAGGTGGAGAGTTAGCTTTGCAGAATTTGACTATAAAGACTGGTGGGTGGTGAGGTCCTGGTTGGGGATTGAAGTGCATTGGGGAATGAGGTGTGGATCTGCAAAACAGTGTTATTTTAACAAGGCTGGCTGGTTCTCTGCATGGCCTTGACAGGTGTTTGTGGCAGGAAAACAAATCCTGCGCAGGTCTTTGACAAGAGAGGGAGACAGCATGGGGAAGAAGAGAGAGGGAGCTCTAGGAATTGGAGGAAGAAGTGATATCCATCCATCCGATGGAGACTGTGCTTCTTGGAGTCCTTTGGGGTGTGCCCTTTAGTGTGCCAAAGGCCTCAGGACCACCCATTATAGTGGATGGTTGTCAGGACCATGTGACTCCCTAGGGCAGGCTTCCTCAACCTCAGCCCTCCAGATGTTTTTGGCCTACAACTCCCATGATTCCTAGCTAGCAGGACCACTGGTCAGGGATGATGGAAGTTGAAGTTCCGAAACATCTGGAAGGCCAAGTTTGCCTATGCCTGTGCTATACCAACTAGACCTATTGAAATTAATGAACATGGCTAACTTGGGGCCATTCATTTTAAATGGGCCTACTCTGAGTAGAATTTAGAATCAGAATTGTAGAGTTGGAAGGGACCCCAAGGGTCATCTAGGGCAACCCCCCTGTAACGCAGGGATCTCAACTAAAGCATCCATGACAGATGGCCATCCAACCTCTGCTTAAAAACTTCCAAGGAAGAAGCATCTTCCACTGCCCAAGGGAGTCAATCCCACTGTCAAACAGCTCTTCCTGTCTGAAAGTTTTTCCATCTGTTTAGTCGGAATCTCCTTTCTTGTAACTTGAAGCCACTGGCTCGAGTCCTACCCTCCCGAGCAGGAGAAAACAAGCTTGTTCCCTCTTTCATGTGACAGCCCTTAAGATATTCGAAGATGGCTATCATATCTCTTCTCAGTCTCCTCTTTTCCAGGCTAAACATACCCAGCTCCTTCACAACTTGCTTGTAAGGCTTGGTTTCCAGACCCTTGATCATTTTGGTCACCCTCCACTGCAGCCATTCCAGCTTATCAATATCCTTCTTAACTTGTGGTGCCCATAACTGGACACAGTATTCCAGATGTGGTCTGACCAAAGCAGAATAGAGTGGTACTGTTACTACCCTTGACCTGGATACTATATTTCTGTTGATGCACCTTAGAAAAGCATTAGCTTTTTTTGCTGCTGTATCACACTGGTGACACACTTAAGCTTGTGGTCTACTAAGGCCCCTAGATTCTTTTCACATGCACTACTGGCAAGCCAAGTGTCCTCCATCTTATATTTATGCAGCTGGTTCTTCCTGCCTAAGTGCAGAACCTTACATTTGTACCTATTGAAATTTGTTTTGTTAGTTTAGACCAGGGGTCGGCAAGGTTTACCTCGCCTGGGCTGGTTCACTCCAGCGGAGCCCCCTCCATGGGTCAGATCGTGTGTGTGCATGACCACGTGCGGCCTCGATTTCCGGCATCTGTGCAGACACTATTTTTTGTGTCTGAGCATACTCAGACGCGATTTCTGGCACCGCTCAGTGTGTGGGGACTCGCCAAGTGGACAGCTTGGTTCGGGGGCAGCTCGTGGGCCAGTTAAACGACCTCCATGGGGCTGCTTGTGGCCCATGGGCCTTAGGTTGCCTACCCCTGGTTTAGATCCAGTTTTCCAATCTGTTAAGGTCATATTGAATTCCGATTTTGTCTTCTGTTCTTCCTGATGTTTAGTTGAAATATATTTTCTTGTAACTTGAATCCATTGGTTTGGGTCCAGTGAATCCAACCCTACTGACAGAATTTCAGGAGTGTTGTTGTTGCTTTAAGCATTTGAAAGTGAATGCAGAAATGTAGCACTTCTTTAGGATTTGGAACTTTTTTTAAAATTGAGAGAAACCAAAAACAACAGATCTGTCCAGTTGGGTGTAGCCAACTTTCTTGATCATTTGCCATTTCAGGGCTGGGTGCCACGTGGCAGTTGTTAGGTGTCTGTGTGTGTTGAGCTGTAACATTCAGCAAAGAGCAATTTGAAAATTGAACACGTTCAAATGAAACACAGACAAGCCAACTGTTGCCCAGATAAGATGGATGGTATTCCTCCTCCTTGTGAGCACTAAGTCTGGTGGGGCAAGGCCCAGAGATGAATAAGGGCATGTGTGTGTGTGCATGACTAATTGCAAGAGTTTCCACCACTAGGCTAATTGCCAAATTCCTCTTCGGCCCTTGCTGCCTATATTTCTTCACCATTCAGAAAATGTATTGTGAGTAATTTCCCTAGCAGGGGGTGCTTATATTGCCTCCTCTACACATCCTGTTACACTGCTGCTTCCAGACCCAGCCATTACAGAAATGGTTGGAAAGTAATCAGAAGTGCCCCCTTCTGCTTGTGCTGTCAACTATTCCCCATTTTTATATTTGCATTTGTTCCTCAGCTCCTACTCTTGACTCTAGTGCTGGCATTTGCAGCGTATGCTCTGTATTCCTTCCACCCCCTTTGATTATCGCTCAGCAGCGTACCCCTAAAATATAATCTCTCACTAGGGAGTAGTGTTTGTGCATGTGTGCAAAATAATGCAAGCCATCTAGCTCTCTGTTTTTTTCTGCTGCTTCTTATCAAACTCTGGCGAGGATCTCTACAGGTTGTGCAGGGATTTACAATGCCTGGCGAAGAGTTTATGCTGCAGTTTGAGCTGGAATTTGGAGCCTGGATCTATTCAGGATCCTTTGATATATTTTTCTTCTTTGTGTTCAGACAGCAGCTGCCTGGAATATAGGGGTGGGAAAGCAATTGGATTCCGTTTGCTTCTAAAGGTGAACCTGCCTAATTAACACTTTCCAAAATGTTGTGCAAGCTGTAACACAACCATCCTTCAAAATTCACACTTCTCTGAATTTTGCAGTGTAGTTCTCCAGCAAATCAGTGTGCACAAAACTGGGCATGCTAAGATAAAGTTTGCATATATTGATGAAAATAACATGCAACACTTTGTTGGATTAGGGGAGGTTGCTTGCAAAAAAACAGGTATACCAGGCAAAATGGCATAAAAATGTGTATATTATGAGAAATTTGCGTTAAAATGCTGAAAGATTTTCAAGAGGATTTAAAAATATATACAAGCAAACTGATGTGGAAATGTGGAGTCTTCTTCTCTGGTGATCACTTGTAGCTGAATAAGATTGTCTTCCATGAACACGGTCTTAACAGTGAAACTTTAAGTGACTGTGGAAGCCAATTCTGGATCCACACATCCTTCCACAGTAGGAACATATGTTTCCGGGTGGGAGTTGATCATGGTGAGGGTTTGTCAAACGTTCCTTTCTCTTAGCACTTTTCTCCCTTTTGTCCTGAGTTCGAACATCTTCAAAATCCATAACACCTTTGGTAAAGTCTGTTCTCCAGTTTGAGCACTCGTAGGCCAATGTTTCCCAATTCTCAGTGTTTATACTACATTTTTTAAGATTTGCCTTGAGAGAGTCTTTAAACCTCTTTTGTTGACCACTAGCATTATGTTTTCCATTTTTAAGTTGGAAAACGATAATCAGGCATCCAAATGTGACCAGTCCGACGAAGTTGATGTTGTAGAATCATTACTTTAACACTGGTGATCTTTGCTTCTTCCATTACACTGATATTAGTTTGCCTGTCTTCCCAAGAGATGTGTAAAAAATTTTGGAGACACCAGTAGATTCTTATCTGCTGCAGCCTTCATCCGCCTTCACAGCCGTTGTAACATGCTGCTTGTTATCTTCCGCCTTTTTCTGCCATTGAGGACTTCTTGGGTCGTTCTTTTTCTAGCTCCTTCCCTTTGACCTTACTGCCTTGGGTGACCAGACTCCCGATGGCTTTGCTCTCAAGGGTCATAGGAACGTGCAAGCCCATTCACCACAAGGTGATGATCCAGCAACTGAGCTTAAGGGTGGGAAATGGAGAAACTGACAGAAACTGAAATTGACAGATTCATTTATTCCTACTGAAGCTATGGATGGAAGTTGAGTGTTTCTACCTGAATGCTTCTGCACTCAGACTAGAAAACCAAATGTAAGGGATGCATACGTCACGCCTATTCCCAATTTTGTCATCTGGACGAAGCAGGGGAAGAAGGCTCCTGCAGATCTGAACCACAGGGATTGGAAATTGCATGTCCATCTGGAAGCACTCCTGAGTTCACTGTCTGAAAAATGGGTCTCTGGAGATTCAGCCTATCCAAATGGTAATAATTGCTGACTCATCAGTTATGAGTTATAGTTAACCTCATTTCTATATAATGGCAGTTTGGCAACCCAATAGACAGTCGTAAGAAGACCATGCCAGAGGCCTATTTAGTCCAGCATCCTGTTCTCACAGAGGCCAGACAGCTGCCTGTGGGAAACCCACAGCAGGACCCAAGCATAAGAACAGTCTGCCCTCCTGTGGTTCCCTGCAATTGGCATTTATGCCAAGAAAAGAATGGAATATCCAACTTTTTTGTTTGTTTGTTTTAACCAGCCCTGCTCTTCTGCATTTAAAGAGCAGCCTGGCAAGCAAAATATAAACAGATGTATTTTGCAGATTTCATTCTCTTGAGGTGTGGGTTTCACCACTAACTTGGATGGAATTAAAAATGGCAATGGAATTGAATCCCACTTGCTAGATCATGACAGTGATCAAATCTAGCTAGCATAGGGAATGCAGGTCAGGCCATGTGGAGCACATAGTTCTGTCCTTCTGTGCTGTCACTAACTCAATCTTCCTAATGGGAGAGCCATCCCAGCTCAATAATCATGTACAGCACTATGAGCTTCTAGGAAGAAGACTTAATTTTTTTTAAGGAATTACTTCTGAAGGCCATATGAGCACAAGAGAGCCCTCCTGGATCAGACCAAAGGTCAGTCTGGTCAAGCATCCTATTCCCACTGTGGCCAACAAGATGCTTATGGGAAACCTGAAAGCAGGAAGTGAGCGCAACAGTACTCCACTCACTAGGATTCAGAGGCCTGCTGCATCTGATGGTGGAGGTAGAACATCGCCATTATGGCTACTCTTATCTTCCAAGGACTTGCCTAATATTCTTTTAGACAAATCACCAGCTCTTGGAGCGAATTCCATAGCTGTACTGCTGTGTGAAGAAGTGCTTTTTTCGCCTTTCCAGCACCCAGCTTCTGCAAGCACACACATTCTCGTATTCCGAGAGAGGTAGAAAAACTTTCACTATAACCATCCATAATTTTATACACCTCTATCACCCACCACTTGCCCATCTTTTCTCTAAAACCCCCAAACATGTTTGTCTGTCCTCATAGGGGGCTTGCCCTTTTCTGAACCTCTCCCAGCTCTACGATAATCCTTTTTTGGGGGTGAGGTGACTAGGGCATCTAGGGGCAGCCCACTCATTTTGGCCCCCTAGTAAACCCGAGTCCAGTGGATCCCCCGAGACATTGTCTACAGCACCCTTCCTTTGCAAAGCAGTGTAAATATTCAACACTCGGACGCTGTAGGTGCTGCATCGTGGATGCTAGCACCAGTTTGGAAAGATCAGTGACTCACCTCTACCGTGTTGCATAATTGCCGGGGAACAGACCAAGCGCTGAGTCATCAATCTTGAATTGACATATTGCTCCACCGAGTGTTCCAGTCCCACTTTCTCTCTCCTGCTCTGCCTCCCCCCCCCCCCCGCCCATAACAGGAGAGAATATGTTGCTTGCCTCGCATATAAACATTCACGGCACAGCAGCAGGGAGGGCTCTGAGCACATTACTGATGAGAAGCAGGCCTCACTGGGGCTGCTTCATACTGTCCCATATTGGTGCGAAAGTGTATTTTATAAAACAGAGTAAAAATGCCTGTGGGAGCCTTCATATGTATTTTTTAATGCTTCATTCTCCATGGTCTGCCTAGATAACTGTCTCTCTCTTCCTCCCTGGCTTGGCAACTTGGGACTCTTCCCAGGCCACGGCCATTTATCAGCCACACCCCTCTCTGAAGGCCACACCCCCCTTGAGTGTTATTCCTTGGCTGGAAATGTGTTCCTGAATTCTAGGAATGACTCTTTGCTCGCCTGGATAGAGGGTAGAGAAGACTGTGTCAGTGTGTGTAGAAACTAGCATAAGGTGAAATGAGCATTTATTGCTCCACCCACCTTTGTATCTGACCCTGGCCATCACTGTCATGTGGCCCTCAGAAAGTTGCCAAGAAGGGAATGTGGCCCTCATGATGCAAAAGATCCCCGCCCCCCCGCCCCGCTCAGGGGTGACTGCCAGGGCTGAGCCATGGGTAGATATCAGGAGGGAACTGAGAGCCAGAAACTATACAGGGAGTCAACTTTTTTGAGCTAGGAAGCGTCTTTGGAATTGGGAGAAAATGCTGTGGGTGCGAGCCACAAAGTGGATGCTATGGGTTTGTGCAGATCACAAAATGGCTGCTGCGAAAGGCATGATATAACACAAAATAAATATTTACTGGAGCCACTTAAAGGTGCCAGAAGAGGCAGGCACACTGGTGCCCATGGGCACCACACTGGCAACCTCTAAGCTAGGAGTTGTGCCAGGGGATTTTAATAGGGAATCAAGCTAGGAAGGTGAGCCAGGGTACTGATCTGAACAACAAAGCTGAGAATCAGAGCTGAGAGATGCTCAGAAAGCAGCAGAACCAGGAAAAGAATCAGCTTTCAGGAAAGCTTTTCCTGCCTGGAAGGGCCCAATGACAGCTCAGCTGGGCAGGCCCAGTCCACAGCCTGAGAACACTTCAGAGCCCAGGAAGATGCTGCAGAACACAGTTCCAGTGATCTGTCAGATGGGGTAGCCATACCCAGAGCCAAGTGTCCCTGGTTCCAGCAGTGGCATTTCTTGGCTGTGCTGGATGGACCAGTCTATTCCCAATTTGTGTCTGTTTCATACAAGTCTTTTCATAATCCATTTCCACAGGAGGTCCCAGGCTCAATCCCTTTCACCTCCAGGTAGGGCTGAGAAAGATGCTCTGCCTGAAACCCTGGGGATCTGCTGCCAGTGAGTGTAAACAATGAACCATATGGACAAATGGTCTAATGCAACTTCCCATAAGAACAGTAAAAAGAACTCTGCTGGATCAAGCCGATGGCCCATCTAGGACCTCATCTTGTTCTTACAGGCTACTTGTGGGACACCTGCAAGCTGCACTTGAGCACAACAGCACTTTGCCCACCTGTGTATGTATTCAGAGGTGTGACAGGGGATGTAGAACAGAGCCATTGTGGCTAGTTGCCATTGATAGCCTTCTCCATGAATTTCTCTCATCCTCTTTTGAAACCATCTGGGTTTGGGACCATCACTGCCTCCTGTAGGAAGGAATTCCATAGTGTAACTATGTTCCATGTGAATAAGTCCTCTTTTTTTTTTTAAAATCAAGCCTGAATCTTGATGTTCTTGAATATTAGGGGAAGGACTGAAGAGTTGGGAGAGACCCCTTCCTGAGACCCCAGAGAGCTAGATAGACCAATGATATAAGGCAGCTTCCTGTTTTTCCAGTCTTCTGGCCCTGAACCATACTGTGACCTAATTGGCCATCACCAGCCTCCCTTCGTTGGTGCCATATTGTTTTACGAGTGCCACAGATAATAACAATACACAAGGCTTGCGTGCCAGCATTTGTAATCTGTCCCAGGCACCCGCCCCGCAAAGCTATCGATGAGGGTGGCTTGCTGAGAAACATATGCAACCATCTTGCTCGTCTTCCAGATGGATATCTTGTCAGAACTTGGCAGGGGTGGTGGATGGCTGTCATTTTGTCATCCCGACTTCTGTCAGCGAAGAACGTGTTTGTTAGAATGGCGGCATGGTGGAATACCTGGCGTTCTCTCTCTCTCTCTCTTCGCAGGCTGCTGCATACACACAAACAACAGACTGGAGCACCTTAGTCGCCAAGGCTGGGGAAGGGTTGGCTTGCAAGACGTTTGTATAATTAAAGGCAAAATAACCGTGTCTGCTGCCTTCGCCCCTGCAGCATAATATAAGAGCAAGACTCGGGGGCTGGCTTCTGGCGATTCAGCCGTGGCAGCATGAAAAATGAAGAGGAGAGCGATAAGAAACTAATAATTTATGTTCCAAGCACAGCCTCACACCGGCGCGGAGGGGAAATTTGTGCCAATAACTCCTACTAACTCAGAAAGGCACGCAATCCTTTATTGCACAAATTATTAACGACCAGAAAATAAATGACTCTGTAATCAGATCGGTGCTGCCGGCACTTCTTGAGTTTCTTCCCTTTATTTGTATAAATTCTGAAGCTGGTCCGCCCCTGGAGCCCGCAGCAAAAAAGGGGGAAACTTTTACTGGCCCGCCGCCCTGCCTGACAACAGTGCAGATTAAACAAAGATGGAGCAGGCATATCCTGGTTATCTCACTGCCTGTCAGAGGCCTGTTTGCTCAATAAACAAGCGCTGCCCCAGTTTCTGCCCTACGGCAGGGCTGCGGCAGGGAACCTGGATTTGGGAGCTGGCTGCCTTTTGACATAATATTAGAATTCTCCTTTTACACAAACAGGAACAGCTTTCTGCCAATGTGAATCTGCTCTTCTGCTAAGACCGTCCAGCTGCATCTAGGGATGGGTTGGCAAACTTGATTCAGTTCACATTTAAAGGTGAACCCACCAAATTTGCACTTTTTGAAACAATACGTTAATTGAAAACACAGGCGTCTTTTACAATTTGCACTTCTCTGAAATTTTCAGTGCAGTTATCCCTCTGCATGAGGTGTCCAAAAATGAATACACATGGGTCTTTAAAATCCATATATGTTTGAAAATTACATGCAAAAATGCATTCTGTTAAATGAAATTGCTTTGCAAAAAAGACATATAGTAGGACAAATTCACACAAAAGTGCTGATGAAGAGCTGATAAGCCTTTTTTTATGTGGAAGGTTGGGAAAATGAGAAACTGGAAGAAACAAAAATGGACTGGTATTCTTACCTGCTTCTAGCGTCTTATTAATATATTCAACCAGGAGAGAAGCATCATAATGTATTGGGATATACCAAATATTCATTTTCTGCAGCTAGAATGCACTGGTGATTTAAATCTTCGAAGAAGGTTGCAACAACAGGGGTCACCCCTGGGGGGCGCACTTGGAAGTCAAAGGAACTATTGAGCTCACCCCAAAATACCTATTCCACAGATGAAAGCTTGGTGATGATCAGAACAGGCAAAACATTACACACACACATACACAAAATAAAACAGAGTCAGGGGGAAAATACCCAAACAGCTAACCCTCTCCAAACCAAAGGAAAAAATAAAAAATAAAAAACCAAGAAAGAAAGAAAGACATTGGTTTGAACAGGGGGTCTTAGTGGATACTTGGGTTGTGGTTTCTGAGGGCACCATGTTGCCCCTGGGCACCATATTGGGGATGCCTGAACTAGCAAAATATCCTCTGGATGGATTTATGGAACTCTTTTTTCCATGTAGATCCACCATATCTAGCCTGAGTGCACCCAGGAGGTTGCACCCAGTTAAGTCTCTCAAGAGTAGAGGCACTGCAATCAATGTGCCTAAGTTAGCCATGGCTACTAATTTCAGTGGGTCTGCTTTAGGTAGGACTAGCATTGGATACAACTCAGTTGTAAAGACTGCTACAAATGAGGTCCCTGCACTGATTGTGTATGCACATGTGAATATGTATGTATGTATGTATGTATGTATGTATGTATATTAGGAGGCCACAGCATTCAAGGGCATAGTATCCAGACATTGCCTTTGAAATTTCTGCAAGCCACCTTCTTAAAGTCAAGATGGGTTTTTAGCATCAGCAGGAAACTGGGTTGGGAAGCTGGGGCCAAGTTCCCTTGGAGATTGTCACTTCCAGGCTGGACAATCTGAGAATAGATCTGAGAGCTGACATCTTTGTTCAGATTTATGGTGGAGCCCCTGTTTCATCCTTGCTGGCAATACATTATGTTCCTGCATGCAAAGCTTCCCCCCACCCACCTACCCACCAAGGAAAGAGAGAAGAGATTAAAGAGCAGCGTAACACGCTCCAAAGATGGGGAAACCAATGAGTTTTCTGCAGGGTTTACCCCTATCTGTCACAGGCTTCCTCCATATCCAGTGCTGTTCAGACCTCTGAATTAGGAATTAGATGGCTTCCAGATGGCAGATTAACTTCCAAACGGGTCATGGAGATATTGCAAACAGTTGATTGGCAACAGGCTTTTTTTATTTATTGGATTTCCCCCGGAAAAGGTAAATCTGGATTAAATCTTCTTTTGGGGGGAAGGGGGTAAAACCGGTTAGTGTTTTGACGACAACGATGCCGTCTGCATGCCGCAAGGAACCTGCATACATTATCATCAGCATGATTGTGCAATAAACACCCATGTAGAACCACCCTGGTTGCTTGACTGCAAACAAGAATTGACTGAAGGGTGTTCTCTGTGAATGTACACAGGTGTGTGTGTGTGTGTGTGTGTGTGTTTATGCCCATCTTTCCTCCAAAGAGCTTAAGGTTGTACAAGTTGTTTTCTTCCTCCCCATCCTTACAACAACCCTCTGAAGTAGGTTAGGCTGAGAGGCAGTGACTGGCCCAAGGTCATCCCTAGTGAACTACATGTGCGCGTGGCGATTTGAACCCTGGTCTCCCAGGCCCTAGTCTGACGCACTAACCGCTGCACCACCCTGGTTCTCTTCAGATTTGGGGACAAAGAATCAGAAAACTTGTTCAGGGGTTACAGAGTTATCTTTGGGGCACCAGGGTTGAAGTCTTGGCTCAGCCATTTACTCAATGGGGTTGTAGGCAGTGCTAGTCCTACTCAGAGTAAACCCGTTGAAATTAAAGGACATAACTGAGATTTGTTTCTTTCAATGGGTCTCTACTAAGTAGGACTTTGATGCAGCCCTAGGTGACTTCTCAGTCCTCCTTTAACCTTAGTTTCCCATCAGTGTGAGAGGGAGAGCTCTGAAGTGTGCTGAGTGCAGGAAGTATTTTGGGATGTGTGTGAGGATATAGATGGCCAAATCTCAATTTCAGTTTCTCTTAGTTTCTCATTTTTCAAATCTTCAGTTTAGTTCCCCACATCAGTTAGCATTGGGGGTTTTTTTGTTTTTAAAGTTCTCATGAAAATTCATCAGCATTTTAGTACTAATTTCTTCGAATGTAATAGTTGATTATTTTCACTAATATATGCTCTGCTATGCACACATTTCCCTGATATACACATTTTTGTACAGATTCTTTGGTAGGAGAACTACAGTGAGAAATCCAGAGTCATGCATATTTCAAAGAATAGCTGCATTTCAGTTTGCACATTGTTTCAAAAAGTGTGATTAAAAAAAAAGAAAGCAGACTGAAGTTTGCGAAAGACAACATATGCTGAAAAGCCCTGTAGAGATGTGTGGTGATCAGTTGTATGAGATCAGTTATCATGAAGTTCCCATCAAGTTCAAACCCTCTTGGACTGGATCAGGAAGCAAGTCTTATATTGGGACTTAGTCCTCCCTTCATATCAGACTCCCTGACCCCAAAGTCCTGCCATTCTCAGATATGTAAATGTAATAATGATAATAAAGATACATAATGATGATTTGCATATGGTTGGCCAGCTGCACACTGTGCACAATAGTCTTTTGAGGTGTGTCAACAGTTTGAAGGGGTTGGGGGAAAACCCAGCTCTCTTGATCCTTAAAGCCAGATTGCCTGGAGGTGATTCTTACTCGCCAAAGGCTAGCGTGCTAGCGGCCAATTAGAGCTTTCACCATACTTCATTATTTTAAATTAGCTGAGCTGTGGTCCTTCTGGTGACTGTGGTGGCTTCCAGACAAACTGTTCATTGAGAATTCATCCTAATTTGTTTGCAAAAGGCTTGTGAGGAGGCTAGATGACGTCAGCTGCTCATGGAACATTCATTCTGATTTGTCTGTGGGGAGGTTAGACAAGGTTGCGTCAAGCAAGTGTATTATCCTACACTTTTCAGCGCATTTCCCTGTCGCTTCTTTTTTAAAAAAAATAGGTCAGTCGGGGAGAACAGTCCAGTAAGCGCTCCACGTGAACTTTTTTTGCTCAACCTGACTTTTGGTGTGTGAGTGAATCCCACTAGAAAACAGTGACAGCCTGGTAGTGCTTGAAATTTCTTAATGTGCACAGTGGCATAGCAAGGTCAGGTGGTACCCGGTGTGAATTTTTTTTTGTCAACCCCCCCACATTGAAATCCCCCTTCCTCCCTCCACCCCCGTCAAAGAAAGCCGCGCAGGCAGCAATCTGATGTAGATCCCGTCTTCTCCCCCTTCCTCCTTCCACCCCCATTAAAGCCATGCCCTGCCCTCCTCCAGCAGCCTGGGAGTGTGGGGAGCAATGGTGCGCCACCCGCCCACGACTCCCAAGCCTCCCCTGAGCTGTCAAAAGGAAAGGGGAAGGGGGGAAGGCCGCCGGCAAAGCGGCGCAGCTCCCTGCCTTCCCCCGATGGCTTGGGGTAAGCTTGGGAGTCGTGGGTGGGCAGTGCGCCAAATGTCACCCCCTCCGTGTGTGTGCGCGCGTGTGCGCATGGCTGGACTCAAAGCTGTGCTGCTGCTCACGAGGCAAGGCAGGGTCCCTCCAAGGATGGGACATGGACGGGACGGGCAGAGAGAGCCTGGCTGATTGCTGGGAAGGGGACATGTCACAATGCAACTCAGCCCTGCTTGGTTCCACAGGCAGCACTGAGTTTCATTTTGTCACCCCCTCATTGATGGCACCCGGGGCGGTCCGCCCCCACCGCACCCCATTCCTCCGCCAGTGAATGTGCAAACACCCACCCACCCGCAACACTTGTTCAAATGTTTAATGGGCACATAGTACTCTCAGCAGTGCTTGGTCAGTGTGAGAGCAGGGTGATGAACTAGATGAGCCTTTGGCCTGATCCAGCTACAGATCTTTTCTTACATTCTTTGCCTCCTTCTCCTCCTTCCGCCCTTCACCCTAACTTCCCAGGGTGGGTTACAGCAATCAAAACACAATGTTAAAATGGCATCTCGCTCAATGTTGTCTGCACTGACTGGCAGCGACTCTCCAGAATTTCAGGCAGGGAATCCTGAAATGCCAGAGAATGAAGCCGAGACCTTCTGTATACAAGGCAGATGCTGTGACCCACTAGCCTTCCTTTCCACTTGAGAAAAATCAGGTGCCTTCTGGTATGGCATTGTAATGTCCAACCACATAATCTTAGGTTACTTGGAGCCACTGGTGGGGGGGCAGTCTTTCTCAACCATGCCAGGAACATTTCCTTTTACTGGCTTAGGTGTTCTGGCTCCATCCATGATTTTGCCTTACCCTTTTTTCCCTTGGAGAAGCTGATGGGACTTGAGCAGAAGCAGATTTTCCTGATTTTGAGGGATGGAGCTCCCCAGTTTCCGCCACCCCCCCCTTCAGTTGCGCTATCAGGACCATTTGACAAGGCTGCATTTATGCTGTTAATTCATGCTATTTATTACTGCTGCCATTATCTCCTCCATCGCTTCTTCCAAAATTACGGGGTGTGTGTCTGGTCCTCTTAATGGTAGTGGTATAGGGGTGTTTGTAAAGGAGACTACAAGGCTACAGTAATGAATTATGTTCCCAAGAACTGTAAGTTTTTTATTAAGGCTGGTTGGGATTTTTCTCTCCCCCCCCCCATCCCTTTTTATTCTTCTTTTCAGACTGAATGCCCAATCACCACACAACCGTGAAACCCAAATTGCCTTACAGCTCTCTCATGAACATACTTTTAATCTCGTTGACCTGTCGTTATGCTGCGAGGCATAAATTCAGATTTGGAGATCTTATGTTCCATCATAAATTGGGCTGGCAGTCTTCCGATCAACAGAATAAAACTGTCTCCGACGAGGTGGGTTTTTTATTCGTCGGAGCTGTTCCAGGAGACGAAGCAGAGGTAGAGTCAGCTTTTCTTCATAAACTATCGCTTAAAAAAAAAAAAAGAAAGAGACTGAGGGAGAGAGAGAGAGAAAGAGAAGCCTAGGCATGAAATTTGTAAGGGGGAGAAAGAGGGGGAAGAAATAAGGAGATGTTTAAATAACATTAATGTCAAACATAAACTTATAGAACGTGGGAAATTCTGAATTAGGGCTGGTGCAGTGGAGGCAGCAGAGGTGGCCACACTTGCAACACTGAAGAAATTATGAGGCAGGATTGGGCCAGAGGAGGGAGTTATTATTATTATTATTTTCCTGCAGCCACCACAAAAGTGAAGGAAGGAGTGCTAATGGATCAGCTTCCAATTTCTATGTATAATTCCACACCTCACAAAAGCCCCCATAAGCTGGGAGGAATTCTGCAAAGTGAATATATTACTTTCAAATGGATTCGAGTAGAATTTGCTCCCACAAGAGGAAGTGATGGCCACACCAACTTGGGTGGCTATAAAAGAGAACTGGACAAATTCACGGCAGAAATAGCTATCAGTGGCTTCTAGCCATGGTAGCTACGTTTTCCCTCCACTGTTGGAGGCAGTATGCCTGTGAAGGAACACCAGTTGCTGACAATTGTGGGGGGGGGGGGAGAGGCCTGCCTTTGGGAAATTTAGCACATTTGGGTACCAAGCCGATTTCCGAGAGCTAGTCTATGTAAAACCCTACCCATCATATTTTGCTGGATGAAAGAGACTGGAATTTCTGTAGCTTAGTGGTAGAGCATCTGTTCTGCACACAGAATGTCCTGGGTTCAACTCCCAGCATCTCCAGGTCGGGCTGGGAATGTCTGTTTGAAACCCTGGAGAGCTGCTGCCAGTCAGTGTCAATGATACTGGGCTAGATGAACCAGTGGTCTGGCTCAGTATAAGGGCAGCTTCCTAAAACCCTGTCAAAAATTGCCTGCGCATGAGCTGCACCAGGTGTGCAAAAGAAGATGGTGACTTGCTGCTAAATCCCCTGCCGTCCATGTGCAATCCCATGTGTTTTTACCCCTGACATATCCCCCTAGCTGAAGCTAGTGCATAACTTTTTACGCAGGCCAGGTGTTGTGGCGTCCGCATACATAGCTGGGATTCTTTGGATTGGAACGGTTGCCGGCTTTCCAGTCAGAAACTTAAGTGTTTAATGCTGGTGGGACTTCTGCAGACGGTGGGAGGGAGGGAGGGAGGGAGGCGGGGGGGGGGAGGAAAAAAGAGCATACTCCTCTGGAAGGAAACCCATAGCAACAGAAATGCAAGGATTCTGAGCTAATTAAATGCAAGGCAGGCAGCATTGCCCCAAGACAGAGTGCAAGCTCTTGCAGCGACACTGTGGGAGGGTGTATGTTTGTGTGTGTTTGGGTCCAGATTAATGACCTAGGGCAGCATTGCTGCAAGTGTGATAGGACCGAGGGTGGGTGTGAGGGAAGCTCCAAGTTGGGCTTAGGGTGACACCCCCCCCCCGAACACCTTTGGGAAGCAGGAGGGAGGCCTCCAGCCTACTATTAATTAGTCCCCCCCCGCCCCCGCCCCCCCACTTTCCAGCTTCCTCCTCAACTTAACTAGGAGTTGCCCAGGGTGGCTGAGTCCTCTGCTGATCTTCTCCCCCTTGTTACAAAGAAGGGCTTATCCATGTATATGTGTTTAAAGAAACCTGGGTTGTTTGGTTTTTTTAAAAAAATCATTTTAAAAACAATACGAGCAAAGTCTTCCAGGACTCAGTGGTTAGCACCGAGGGGGTGGCAATCAGGTGCCTGACCCCCCTGCGTGTCTCCTTCTCTTTCCTAGGTCCTTAAAGTATTTGGGGCACAGGTAGAGATGAAATAGGGCAAAGATGTTCCATTACACTGTGGTTCATCTTACGCCGAAAACAATGTTATTTATTCATCTTGCTGTCCAGTGTCACAAAATTATACAATTTATGCAATCGATAGCTTAAGTTATGTAATTACATTGTTGTAACATTATTCCACCCCACACGTTTTAGTATAAAGGATACAGCATGCAAATATTGGGGGGGGGGCAATGTAATGAATCAGGTATCATTTGAGGACAAGAAAGCAACAACAATAGTGTATATCAATCATATTTGTTGAACTGATTTCTGTTCTGGACATGGGAAGAACAGGTGAAGATCATCTGTTTCCACTCTCATTTTCATCAGAATTCTCTGACACACGCAGCATACATTCACACAAGCTGATTTATAATTTTGAATGTTAAGATGGCGAGTAGCCAGCTATGTTGGCATGGGCTGATCAGAGTTGGAACATCTTGAGGTCACAAGATTGGGAAAAGTCTCTATTGAGATCAGAGTTGTAGCTGGGGAGGCTGTTGTCTCAGAGGTAGTTCTTTGGGAGGGGCATCATGACGCCCTACCCTGTTGTGTCCATCTTGCCTGCCCTCCAGTTGGAGGGTGCTGTGGGAAGGATGCAACAGCTATGGGCACCCTTCAAGCCCCGCACCGTTCTAGCGAGTCTTGCAAAGCGGCACTGGCCTTGCAGGGCACTATGAGTGCGCCCCTCAAAGCAGGGTGGCAGTGCATTAAGAGGAGAGGGTGAAAATGGAAATGCAGTCAGGGAAGTGAGGTCTGCCTGCAATATTCAATAGTTCCTTGGACTTAGCAGGGCCAGAATAACGAGGTGCAGTGCTTGAGACAGGAGGACTAGTTGCTGGTGTGGGAATCAGCCGGGATCCCCATACCACATGATCCTGAGGTGAGAGGGATCTCATGCCTCTTCATGCCTTACACCTTCTAAACTCCCCGTGAGCTAAAATCTACCTGTAAACAAATATGCCCCTTTCCTCCTTTTTTCCCTGACTCCTCAGGCATATTTTCATTTCTGTTCCAGTCGTTCTGCCAGTAATCTCCCTGGCTGGCACCGTTCTCCCCTCCCCTCGTGAGCTCCTGTGGGCCTTCCACGTGGAGCGCATAAAGCCCCGTCGCTCAGCGCTATCTGACTAGTTTTAATCATAGCGTTTTCCATTTAATTAGGAGGGAAGGCACACTTTGCATATTAATATGCATACAGCGCAGCTCTCGCCTCCCTGAGCATTTGAGAGGGGGCTTTGGGGAGGAGGGCTTTCCCAACTTGAAAGCGGTGACATATGTGTGATAATCAAGCAGATTTTAATTTATTTATTTACTTATCAGTTGCATTTATATCCCGCCTTCCCTCCAGGGATCTCAAGGTGTGGTGCACATAGTTCTCTCCACCCCTCCTCCAGTCCCTCTTTTATCCTCACAACAACACTATGAAGTGGGCTAGGCTAAGAGACGGGGACCATCCAAAGGTCACACCTAGTTGAGCTTCACGGCTTGAGTGGGGTCTCTCTGTCCAGTGCAATCTCTCTGTCCGACACTCTATCCCAGGGGTCAGCAACCTTTTTCAGCCATGGGCCGGTCCACTGTCCCCCAGACCTTGTGGAAGGGCCGGACTATATTTAAAAATAAATAAATGAACGAATTCCTATGCCCCACAAATAACCCAGAGGTGCATTTTAAATAAAAGGACACATTCTACTCATGTAAAAACATGCTGATTCCTGGACCGTCCACGGGCCGGATTGAGAAGGCAATTGGGCCGCATCTGGCCCCCGGGCCTTAGTTTGCCTACCCCTGCTCTATCCACTACAGTGCATTGGTTATCACAGGCTTTTCTCCTGCCCTGCTCAAACACAGCCTAAAATGTGCATGGGCTCTGCAGTATAGAATCATAGAATTATAGAGTTGGAAGGGACCACAAGAGTCATATACTGTAGTCCAACCCCCTGCAATGCAATCTGGAGATACTTAATAGTTCTGCCGCTATTCTGCTGCTACATACAGTCTTTTATGCCTTCCGCCTTGCTGATTCTTGAGCTACCAGTGTCTCCAAAGCAGTTTCCATCTCATTTCCAGTCCCTGGTATCTCCAGGAAATGTACCCAGTCTGAAACCTTGGAGAGCTGCTGCCACCCAGTGTAGACAATGCTGAGCTAGATGGACTAATGGTCTGACGAAGGCATCTTCTTTTGTAGGATAAGCTGCTTCCACTCCTCCTTGAGCTAACTTCTATTCTGCACTGCTAGTATCTTCACGGGACACCCCCAACCCCCCCCCCATTTCTCTTGAATCAGAAGCACTAATTCAGCTCTCCTTGCCTCTCTCAGCACATCCAGATCCTGATCTGAGTCTGTTCCAAGAATGACTGGGTCCACCTGGACCAGCTTTACTTATTTTTATGTTTAAAGGAAAGAGCCTTATCAGTATAAGGCAACTTCCTGCATCTTCTGAAAAATGTACCTTTTTGTCTTCATCTTGGTGGCCAGCAGGGGAAAGCCAATCCCATTTGGCTTCATGCTGAAGATGCTCCCACCACCACTTGCCTCCCATCACCCACCAACTTACTGAATCCTATTCTTGGCCTTAATCTTCCATCATGCCAGGCATCCCTCACTCCAAACAGCTGTTTCTAGAACCAAACCAGCCACTCTGTAGCACACAATTCAGTCTACCGTTTGTAAGGAAGGCCACGGCCACTCCTGCTTGGGCTCATTGGGTGCAGCAATGTTTTTTTGCCAAACAGGTCATAGCGATCCAGCGTAGAGAGATAACTCAGGCCCCGGAGGGTGATGGAAGTGTTGCTATTTATACAGAGGGCAGGTCACAGAGTTCTATGAAGTAGAACCGGTTTGGTCGGAGGCGAGCGAGAGTGGATAGGATCAACAACTGTCTGAGAAAGGAGCTCAAGCCACAAGCACCGATTCGAATCTCTGGTAGCATCAGATTTCAAGCAAATTTTATGCTGCTGTTTTGTCACTCCAGAGCCAGCTTTTCTCAACCTGTGGGTCCTCATATGTTGTTGAACTACAACTCCCATCACCCCTAGCCTGCAAGGCCAGAGCTCAGGGATGATGGGAGTTGTAGTCCAACAACATCTGGGGACCCACAAGTTGAGAACCACTGCGTCCAGACTATGGCCACTTCCTAAGGACCTCTTTATTGAGCCTTCGTCCTGATTTGTTTGCTGGGAGCTTAGAGGACAGCCATACCTGCAACATACATGGCTGCTCCCTCAAAGAATCCTGGGAACTGTAGTTTGTTAAGGGTGCTGAGAGTTAGACTGCTATTCCCCCTTACAGAGCTACAATACAATCACTCTTCCCAGAGGACTCTGGGTTGTGTAGCTCTGTAAGGGCAATGAGGGGCCTTGTCACAAATCTCAGCACCCTTAGCAACAGTTCCCAGGATTCTTTGGGGAAAGCTATGACTGTTTAAAGTGGTATCATAGTTCAGTGCATGTCACCATAGACTCTGGAATATCATTATGGTAGAAAAACTGACCTCCATAAAACTTGCTGAAGGAAAAGCTAAACCAATGGACTTCTTTGCAGTCATGTGCATGTGCATGGATTATGCCAGAGCAAATAAAAACTAACAAGGTCACAAGCTTTTCTCCAGCTTTAGTTTTCTACTGAAAAAGCAACCATGAACATTTTTACAATTCTTCTGCGTAGTCCTAAGCTACATGTGCTATTTTCTCAAACTATGTACACCAAGTAGTCTAGGAGACGGGATAGGGAGACTGTTATTGTTTTTATTGTTGTTGCTGCTGCTGACATGTTACGACGATTATCCCCCAAAATTCTATATTTTATGGAAGTAGATTTGATGCACAAGAGCTCTCAATGCGCTATAATTTCACAACCTGAATTTGCCAGTATGTGATTGAATTCCACTTGGAAATCACAACAGCCTGAAAGCACACTGAGAGCCTTTCAGAAAGAGAACTTCCTACATGACAGTGGTCAGCAACTAAAACTGGACATTTTCTCTGCTAATAATAGTAATAATAATAATAATAATATATTTATACCCCGCCCATCTGGTTGGGTTTCCCCAGCCACTCTAGGCGGCTTCCAACAAAATATTAAAATACAATACAAATATTAAAATACAATAGTGGCTTGCCCCCACGCCCAAAAGAACCCAAGACATGGGCAAAAGGTCTCTTTGAACTGCAACTTTGTAAGAGGGCTTTTTAACACAGAGAAAAGGCAAGTAAGCGGTGATACGATGTAAGTTTAAGTAATTATGCATGGCATGGAGGAAGTGGATAGAGAAAAGGTTTTCTCCCTCTTCCATAACGCTAGAACTCATGGACATCCAAGGAAGCCAAATACTGGAAGTCCCAGGACAAAGAAAAATAAGTAGTTCTAGGAGCACATAGTTCCACTATGGAACTCTCCCACAGGAGACAGTGATGGCTTTAAAAGAGGATTAGACACATTCATGGAGGAGAGGGATCTCCGTAGTTGCTATCTATGATGGCTATGCTCTGTCTCCATATCTAGAAGTAGTATGCTTCTGAATACCAGTTGCTGGAAACCATAGGAGGGGAGAGTCTTCTTGCACTTAGGCAGTGGCGTAGCGTGGGGGGTGCAGGGGGGGCCGGCCGCACCGGGCGCAACATCTGGGGGGGGGCGCTCGCACTCGCAGCTCTCTGCCCCCTGCTAAAATCCACGGGTTAGGGGGCGCAAATTACTTGCCTTGCCCCGGGTGCTGACAACCCATGCTACGCCACTGCACTTAGGTCCTGCTTGTGTGCTTCCCACAGACATCTGGTTGGCCACTGTGAGAACAAGTTGCTACACTAGATGGGCCATTGGCTTGATTCAGCTTCTGTTCTTACGCTGGGTGCTGTTCTATTGATGTTTCCTTGTTCCTTCTTCTCCGATGTGTTCAGCAGGGCTCTTGCATTCTTATCTTCTTAAGGGGAAGACACTGGCTGATCTTCTGCTTGGGTGTCTCTGTCTGTCTGAGTGGCTGTTTTGCATCATAACTGGTATGTGAGTGTGCCTTTCCGCTGTGTTTACAAACACATGTTTCCACTTGACGATTTACGGAGCTCGCTACTTCAAACAACTTATGTAGACCGCAGAGGGTTGACCCAGTGGTGCGGGAGCATATGGCCTTCCATATGTCATTGAGCTCCCAGCAGCCACCATGGCCAATGGTAAGGGATGATGGGAGCTGTAGTCCAGCAACATCTAGAGAGCCATGACTTCCCCACCCCAGAGACTTGGGTCTTTGTAGGAGGATATATGGCTACATCCATGGGCTATTCATAGTAGCCAATGGCTACTAGCCATGAGGGCTATGTTCTAGCTCTGCTGCCGGAGGTCATATGCATCTGAATACCCATTGCTGGGAATTCCAAGTAGGGAAAGCACTGTTTCGTCCTTTCGGGCTTCCCACTGGGACATCTGGTTGGCCACTGGGAAAACAGGATACTGGACTAGATGAGTCTTTGGGCTATCCTTATGTTCTGATAAATAACAGAAGGAAAGGGTTCTTGCCTTCATGCCCTGTCTGGGGCTTCCCAGAGGCACCTATGTAGTCACTTTGAGAACAGAATGGGCCTTTGACCTGATCCAACAGCTCTTCTTATGTTCTTAGGCAGACGGTCTTGCACAAGCTATTATGGGCTAGTTGCCTTGGTGGACTTACTTGCAAGTCTGCCTTAGGGCATCCATGCTTAGGAGCTAGGCTGAGTTAAACGTTAGGCTCACTACTCTGGTGCAAGTGTACATTTTCCATTGTCGTTGGTCGTGCCTGAGCAGCATATGTTTTCCCCCTTTAAAAAATGCATGTGGGGGAATTCAGCCTAGGAAGTGGCCCTTTGGGATCAAGCTGTTACAGAGCTTTCTTTAATCTTTCTAAGATCAGCGATTTGTGCCTGGCGGCCGTGGCTTTCTTCCCTCTCCACCCAGCAACAGCTGCTGTGGGCCATCTGCACCAGTAGCCTAATGCACCACTCAAAGTAGTAACCAATTGGCAAATGTCAGGCAGTCAGTGGCACAGAATGGCACAGTGGCACAGAATACTAACCTGGCTAGTATTTCGCCTGGGCTGAGCACGCTGAGAGCCTCTGCTTCACCTGTTCTAGGGGTTTTAGAGGGTTACAACAGGAAGACCTGTGAGGCTTTACTCTGGGGAAGAACAAAACTAAGCCTGCAGTCGCTGCCTAGACAGAACATGTATGCATTCCAGAACCTATATTAATACAGTGGTACCTCTGGTTACGTACTTAATTCATTCCAGAGGTGTGTTCTTAACCTGAAACTGTTCTTAACCTGAAGCACCACTTTAGCTAATGGGGCCTCCCGCTGCAGCTGCTGCGCCGCCGCCGAACAATTTCTGTTCTCATCCTGAAGCAAAGTTCTTAAGCCGAGGTACTATTTCTGGGTTAGCGGAGTCTGTAACCTGAAGCGTATGTAACCTGAAGCATATGTAACCCGAGGTACCACTGTATACTATCTTTCACATTAATACACCTTCCTTCTCCCAAAGAGCTGTGGGCCATGTATTGAGGGTTCCTGTAGCCATTTGGACATGTCAAGTATAATCTTATTGGGGCGTCACAAGTAAAAGCTGCATAGGGTGGAACCTTTGTTATGCCCCTCCCCTGCTCAAATTCAAGTTTAGTACAACCCTCAACGAAGGTTTTGAGTTGTTTTTTAGCATTGTACTTGAACACTCAAGCAGCCTGGTTGATATTCAGGTGAAGCAAGTGAGTGCTTACTTATCCTTAATCAAAGCTAACTTGAGTCTTGCTTTGGGTAATTCATTGGGCCAGTTCTCACAAGGGCCTGCAAATGAGCCTCCATGTGGCAAGAAGCCTTCTGTTTCCTGTACCGGCTGTTGCTTCTGAGAGCTGCTACAGGCACCTAGTATTATCAGAGAGAAGCCACTTATCCCAGGAAGAACGTAAGAAGAGCCCTGCTGGATCAGGCCACAGACCCATTTGGTCCAGCATCTTGTTTTCACAGTGGCCAACCAGATATGGGAACCCCAAATGCAGGACCTGAGCACCACAACTCTCTCCCCACTTGTGATTCCCATCAGCTGGGATTCAGTGGCATACTGCCTCCAACAATGGAGACAGGACAAAGCTATTGTGGCTAGTAGCCATTGATGACCTCGCCCATGAATTTGCCTAATCCTCTTTTAAAGCCATCCAAGTTGGTGGGAGCAAATTCCATAGACTGACTGTGACGATTGTATTGCAATGCTGAGAAGGGAGGACTATTGTAGGTTTTGCCCCTGTTCTTTTGCTGCTTCTCAGTTGAACTGGAGCATGTCATGGCACTGACCCGGGTTAGCCACCGTCAAGGAAGTCCATCAGTGCACCAGGGTGTTTGTTTGTTTTCTTGCAGAAAACCAAAGTTGTGGCTCTCCAGCAGCAGGCAGAAGGAGAGGCTTGCTTAGAGTTAAAGGAGCAAAGAGTGGGAGGAGGAGATGAACCAGCATCTCCTGAGCCTCAGGGAAGAAGCCATCCCAATAATCATGCCATCCGCCCTCTTATTCTACCTGAGGCCTCATCCATCTGGTACATTCACTTTTCAGCTTGCATCAAAGAGGGTAATTAGGAAATCAGTCCAAGCAAACAGGTGCCCAAATTACACTCTTCAAATGCAGAAAACAGATGCCAGTCATAACCCAGGCTTGAATGGACATAGCCGGACCAACTTACAGGTTATGTATGTTAGATGGGGAGGTGTCCTGGCTCAGTGGCAGAGCATCTGCTTTGCATGGAGCAGGTCCCAGGTTCAGTCCCCAGCAGCATCCCCAGGTAAGGCTGGGAAAGATCCTTCGTCTGAAATGCAGGTGGTCTGGGGTTTAGTCACACCTCCAGGGAGGGCTAGGAATGCTCCCTGTCTGAAAACCCCTGAGAGTCACTGCCAGCCAGTTTGGACAAGACTGAGCTAAATGGACAAATGCTCTGGTTCAGGAGAAGGCAGCTTCCTGTGCTCCTAGGTACCAACAGGCCGCAACATGTCACCCCAGTCACAGGGCAGTGTGGGAAGGCCGGCGGCCTGTATCTCCTTTCATGTCTGCTTTCCTTCCTTCCTCCCTCAACCTCCAGATTTAACTAGGTTCTCCCCCCACCCTCTGCCGCGCACACACACACACACACACACACACACACCTCCAAGCGATTATAATTATAGATGTTTGCCAAACCAGTTTCGCTCCCCACCTCTGCTTTCGAAAGAAACAGCGGAGGGCGGGCGGGCGGGCGGAGGGGGGGTGAGGGCAAACCACAAGAGAGGAGGCGAGAGTCGGTTTCTGGGCGTGCCGGAGTCTTGAGCGTGGGTGCAGGATTCCCCTCTTCCGAGAAGGCAGCTCTTCTTCCCCTCTCTCTATGCCGAGGGCGGCTGGCACGATAAAAGGAAGGGAGCCAAGCCAAGCGCATAAGCTGTCTCCCTCTCTCCGCTGGGGGAACCTTCATCCTTGCACTTGACAGCTCCGGATTAAAAAAAAAAAAAGGCCACAAAACAAAGAAGATAAAAAGAGGAACCCTGTTCCTTTAACACTTTGTGGTTTAGTGCTTTAGAGGTGTGGTAGCAGGCATGGCAATGTTTCATAAATCCTGGGGTTCTTTTTTGGGGGGGCTACCTCAACCCCCTCCTGCTTGTTAAAACTGGTTAACGCCATCCAGTGCCTCTGGCTTTCTTTCTGGTTGCTCATCCCCTTGTCAGCCACAATTTTATTCATCGCATCAGCTGTGGTTGGGGAAGTGAAGGGTAGTGGGGTGGGGTGGGCATTCTGTGTAACAGGAAATATTTTTTTTAAATGCTTTCAAATTCTTCGCACTTCCCAAAAAGAGTTGGATTCTGTAACGTAACAAAATCATGCAAATGCACATAGCTTCTATTATTTTGCATTATTTTGCTTTTGCTTTTTTTTTTACTATTTTTGCACGACTTGCTCTGGTTTGGGTAATCATTTTTCAAGGGAGGAAAAGATCATGACTTAAGGACCTCATGCAGAGTGGGCAGTGAGAATGGGGTGTGGGGCAGACAAGGGTCTTGCGGGTGCCCTTTTCCTCAATTTAAAAGCACTTAGAGCTGGAGGAGGAGGAGGTTGGAAGAGTGATGCTCTTTCCCTCTTTCTCTTTCAATTCTATGTGCTTTTCAATGCTCATATTAATTTGACTGGATCTGACTTTAACTCACAACCCTGGGGGAAGAAAAATGTGTGCACTCATAACTTTCTCTCTTTCTGTCTTGTTGTGGGGAGGGAGTTGGGGGAGAAGTGACCAGAGCAGCTTGTGCCTGTGGCACTCATTCAAAAATCAAAATGTGCCTGCAGGCCTAAAAAAAATTGTTGCACATGCACACACAGCACTTTACAAGGACTATTATCTGTTCCTCTGGTCCATGGGAAGGAAGGCATTGGGAGGCATTTTTTTGAAAGAGGTGCTTGTCAAAATTGCTAGTGATCAAGACCACCACATTATTTGGGATGGGATGGGGGGCAGAATAACAATGTTTTTGTGCTGAAACAGGGTTACGGAATCTACCGCACTGGGACTACAGCTCCTATCACAACTGATGTTTGCCCAGGGTGGCTGGGGCTGATGGGAGATGGAGTCCAACAACATCATCTGGGGGAGGGGGAGGGGGACTTTCCCCATCTCTGTGCTGGTCAGTGTTCAAAGTGAGCGACTCTCATCCATGACCCTGCAGAGTATGGATGTCTGGCCAAGTCTTACACCATACATTTAGGAACATAAAAATGTGTTGGGCTCATCTATCCCAAGCATCCCGTTCTCACTGTTGTCAACCAGATGCCCGCGAGAAAACCCACAAGCAAGACCCGAATGTAAAAGTGATCTCCCCTTCTGTGTCATTACTGCCTCCAGCTGTGCAGGTACAGCATAACCACCAGAGCATAGCCAATGCACATTTAAAGCACATGACTCCCCCCCCCCCAATCCTGGGAGCTCTAGTTCCCCTCCCCAGTGCTCCATTTCACAGCACTGTGAGCAAACTACATGTAGTTCCCAGGGAATGTCTGCTGCCTGGAACAGTGTACAGCTGCTGCCAGTCTGTGCAGACATAACTGAGCTAGATGGACCAGTGGCCTATAAGGCAGTTTATTATGCTCTCTTTAAAAAACTGCTTAGACATCAGCTTGGAGGATCACCACACCCCAACCCTACTATCAAGTGTGCATGTGTATACAGTGGTACCTTGGGTTACATACGCTTCAGGTTACAGACTCCGCTAACCCAGAAATAGTACCTCGGGTTAAGAACTTTGCTTCAGGATGAGAACAGAAATCGTGCTCCGGTGGCGCAGCAGCAGCAGGAGGCCCCATTAGCTAAAGTGGTGCTTCAGGTTAAGAACAGTTTCAGGTTAAGAACGGACCTCCGGAACGAATTAAGTACTTAACCCGAGGTACCACTGTATTGGGCAGGGGGTGGGTGTTCAGTAGCGTTCCCATTTCAGTTCCTTTTATACATTTTTGTTTTCCCTGGGGAGGGAAAGGAGAGGGTGAGTGAACTCGCCCACTAAGCCTCATCGAGTGGCAAAGAGTGGAGGGAGACCGTGAGGGTGTCTGGGGGCGCCCGAAAGCAGCTGTCAGTTATGGGGTTGTTGTCTCTCCCCCCCCCCCGGCTGTTTCAATCGCACCTAGGTGGCATCCGGCAATGAAACCGCAGCCGGGTGTGGGTGTGTGTCAGTGGGTGGCTTCGTTCTCTCGCCTCCTTGGGCCCTGATCCGGTGCCACGTGGAACCCCCTCGCCCCCTCCTCCCAAAAGGCAAAGCAACGCGCGGAGCAGGGCGCGCAGGCTGGCAAAGCCGGGAGTTGCTCTGGCCGCTGGCGAAGCTCGCCGAGCGAGGCGGCTGCTTAGCTGGCTGCCTGCCTCCGCCTCGTCCTGCTGCGCGCCCCGGAGGCGATGGGGCTGCTTGGGAGCGCGCCTCCTTCCTGCCTGCCCGCCTGCTTTCCTTCCTCCGTCTGGCCCGGCCGGCTCCAGGCGACCGGGGGCGGGAGGCCTGGAGGAGTTTCCAACCGCGGCGGCGGCGGCAGAAGCAGGGTCTGCGCCGCCCTCTGGGCTCCGCCGCTCCTCTCGCCGGGTTATTTATTACCTCTCTCCCGCGGTGGCGGCGGCGGCGCGGCGGCTCCGGGGCGGCTGCCAAGCTGCCGGGGGAGTCGGCGGCGGCGGAGAAAGGGACCCCGCGCAAGGGGGATCCGGAGCAACGACGCCTCCCCAACAGTTCCAGCTAGCCAAACTTTTCTTAGCAGGGCTTTCTCGGAGGTGGGACTCTATATTATTTCTGACGCCCACTCACCCCCCGTTTCCCCCACCATCGGAAGCTAAGATTCATACATTGCCTAAGTATATTGCTTGTTATCGGAAAAGAAAGAAACAGGTTGGTTCCTCCCTTCTTTCAGGGACGACCAGCTGGTAGACAGGAATTCAAGGGTGAAGCCTTGTTTCCTGGGCATAGAGGCGGAGAGTTGCTGCACCTGTTGGATTTCTGCTTGTTACCCTATGAGCGAAAAAAAATAAAGCAGGGTACCTGATCTCTCCCAATGTGCACAGCGACTGGGGTTGATGGGGTGTTGCAGTGTTGGCTACACCTGGAGGGCCACCCAGTTGCCCATCTCTGCACTAAAGGCTTGAACAGCTGACAGAATTTGTTTGCCAGCATCTTGTGCCTTTGGAGGTGGGCCAGTTAATGAGCCAGAGCTCTTATCTTCCCTGTAAAGCAAAAAATTGATTTTATACCAGTTTATGTAGGAACATAGGGACGTGGGTGGCGCTGTGGTCTGAACCACAGAGCCCAGGACTTGCCGATCAGAAGGTTGGCAGTTCGAATCCCCGCGAAGGGGTGAGCTCCCGTTGCTCGGTCCCTGCTCCTGCCAACCTAGCAGTTTGAAAGCACGTCAAAGTGCAAGTAGATAAATAGGTACTGATCCGGCGGGAAGGTAAATGGCATTTCCGTGCGCTGCTCTGGCTCGCCAGAAGCGGCTTAGTCATGCTGGCCACATGACCCAGAAGCTGTGTGCAGACAAATGCCGGCTCCCTCGGCCTATAGAGTGAGATGAGCGCCACAACCCCAGAGTTGTCCGCGACTGGACCTAACAGTTAGGGGTACCTTTATCTTTATGTAGGAACATAGGAAGCTGACTTATCCATTGGTCCATTCTACTCAGTACTGTTTACACTGACTGGCAGTAGTTCTTCAGAGTTTCAGGCAGGCGACATTTCCAGTCCCAGCTGGAGATTCCGGCGATTGAGCCTGTCATCTTCATGAAAGCAAATATTCTCCCACTGAATTACAGCCTTCCCTTAAGACATGGGAACATAGGAGCCTTTATACAGGGTCAGAATATTGGTTCATCTGGCTCAGTACAGTATTGTCTGCACTGACTGGCAGCAGCTCTCCAGGGTTTCAGACAGCCCTGCTTGAAGTGTACCCAATGCAAGCTGTACATGAAACAGTGCAGTACATGCCCCTTTGCCTCAGGCAGCTGAATATCTGGGTGTCAGTCCTGATGATGTCCCCAAAAAATGGAAAAAGGAGAAAAGTAATTTTCTTGACTCAGGGCGGCTCACTATGACACATTCTGAAAGTACCTCCTGCAAAGGAAGTCAGGTTTTCCTGCCGACATCTTCTTTGCTGCACTATTTAAAAAAAATAAATATGTTTTATTTGGTCAAGGGCTGGATGTTCTGCTATGGCACCTTATTCCAGTGATTTTAAAATGGTTTACAGGCCTTAATTAACATTTCACCCTTCTTCTCCCCCTACTCCCAGGGCTGGCTGGTTTCCCTTCATGTAGCTTGCCCCAGTTGTCAGGCTGTTAATTATGCAGCTTGTTGACGGTGGTGTGTATGTGTGTGTTTGGGGGGGGGGAGCAGTTAAAAAGGAGGCCTTCTCTGGGGGTGATGCTAGAGGCTGTTCAGACTTCCTTTTCAGGCTTCTCCTTTTTCTTAAGGGTAGGTGTGGGGAACCTTTTTCAGCCTGAGGGCCACATTCCCTTCTGGGCAAATGCGGGGGGGGGGGCACATGCCAGTTGTGGGCGGGGCCAGAGGCAAAAGGGACTAGAACAACAAATGTAAATTTTACCTGGTTTCTACTGTCCTGCATCCAGGCAACCAAGAATCATTATCAGAATTCAAAGACACGTGTGAGCCCTCAAGGAGGGTGCAGAGTAGGGCCAGTGAGGGGTGTGGCCTGGGGAGAATCCTGAGGGCCCTGTAGAGAGGCCTGGAGGGCCACAACCTGCCACACAGTTGGGCCTGAGGTCCCCAGCTCCATTTTCCAGCTGTGCATTTGCCTCAGAGGTTTGGTGCAAAGTCATACGGTGTCAAACCCATAGCTGTCAACTTTCAGATCTGAAAATAAGGGATCAGCAGCCTCGAAAATAAGGGATCAGCAGCCTCACCTGTCCCGGGGACAGTCTATGGGATTATCTAACAATCTGGGATAGCAGCGGGAAGCGGCGGGAAACGGCGCTGGATTAAGGGAATTTCCCGCAAAAAAGGGAAGGTTGACAGCTATGGTCAAACCATACTTGTGACTATTGCATAGGTAATCAAGGGCTATGAGTGGCAATGGCTGTGTGCTACCTCCTGATCAGAGGCACCGCTTTGCAATGCCAGTTACTGGGGAGCAACATCAGGAGAGGGCCTGGACCTCCAGGTTCTGCTTGTGGGCTTTCCATATGAATTTTTATTCAGAGGGGATGCTACAAGACCAGTTTTTATTGTGGAATTGATGCTTCTCATGCACACAGGGTTTTTTTGCAGGTACATCCACACCATACATCCAAAGCAGTATCGTACCACTTTAAACAGCTGTGGCTTCCCCCAAAGGATCCTGGTAAACGTAATCTTTTAAGGGTGCTGAGAGTTTAGAGGAGATACCTATTCCCCACAGAGAGCTATAGTTCTAGAATTCCTTGTGAAGAGGGATTGGTTGTTAAACCACACTGTTAATTGTAGCTCTGTGAAAGGAAAAGAGGCTTTCCAAACAACTCACCAGCGAACTACAGTTCCTAGGAGTTTTTGAGGGGCAGAAAACCATGACTGTTAAACTGGTGTAATAGTGTTTTTAATGTATGTTGTGGATATGGCCGCAGTGTTGTCTGCATCAAGATTCCACCCTGTATTCCCTACCCAATTTAATCCAGATTTATGGGGGTGTGTGTGTGTGAAATCAATAGGTTAAAGGAACACAACACCTGTTTCCGATGAGCAGTTTGTGATATCTCAAGGACAGATTTGCAAATTACCTTGTCCCTATCCTGAAGTGCATAGTAACAATATGGAACGCACTCCTAGAGGAAGTAGTGATGGCCACCAACTAGGATGGCTTTAAAAGAAGCAGCAGTGCTTCCGAATACAGTGGTACCTTGGGTTAAGTACTAAATTCGTTCCGGAGGTCTGTTCTTAACCTGAAACTGTTCTTAACCTGAAGCACCACTTTAGTTAATGGGGCCTCCCGCTGCTGCTGCCGATTTCTGTTCTCATCCTGAAGCAAAGTTCTTAACCCAAGATAATATTTCTGGGTTAGCGGAGTCTGAAACCTGAAGTGTATGTAACCAGAGGTACCAATGTACCGGTTGCTAGAAACTTGGCCATTCTGAGAAGAGGAAGCTAAACTAGATGGGTCATTGGCCTGATCTGTTGGGCTCTTCTTTCTTTTTTCTTCTCATGTTCTTAAGCATCCATAGGTGGGCACTGCGTGAATCAGTATACTAGGCTAGATATGCCTCTTTGGGCTGTTCTGGCTGGGTTCCTGTGTAAAGGAATAAGCATGATGTGCCGGTCAGAGTCCAGAGAGTGGCTGTTGCAGGCACATCCTGCTTGGGGGCTTCCCATAGGGGCCTCCAGTGAGAATAGGATGCTGGACTAGAGGCTCCTTTGGCTTGACCCAGGAGCGCCTATCTCCTGTTCTTATTCATGATACTCTTCTCAGAAGAGAATTTGACAAATTTATAGAGGTTAGGGCTAGCAATGTCTACTAGCTACAATGGCAATGTTCTTCCTCCACTATCAGAGGCAAAATGCCTCTAAATACCAATTTCTGGAAATTGCAAGTGGGGAGAGAGTGCTATTGCGCTCAGATTTCCCACGGAGGCATCTAATTGCCCGCTATGAGAACAGGTCTGGACTAGATGGTACTTTGGCCAGATCCAGCAGCTGAGCTCTTTCAATGTTCTTTTCCTTTTTGCACTCAGATCCCCACCTTATGGCTTAGCGTCGCCCCCTTCTCCATGCAGCTCAACATGGCTTTGTGCTAGTGCTAAATGTCAAGCATCTTACCCTGCGCCTTCAATCTCTTTCCCGGCTCTCTCCGGTTCGGTTCGTCTCCCTTTCTCCCTGCCGCACTGCACGGAAGAGGAATGGACGTAAATATCCTTCCCCCCTTTTGGCTAGCAGTATTTCTTTTCCACTTGCTGCCTCCTCGCTGTCTGCAGGCCCGCTAATGTCCCCAGAGCTCCCGAGCCCATTTATTTTCCCATCCGCTCTCGGCTGCCTGAAGCGGGGCTAATGCATCCCCAAAGGCCTTTGCTCCTTGTTAATTACACCGGGAGAAGCCATCGCAGCTGCCATGTGTGCATCAGGACCGTGGCTGGCAGGTGGGCGATGGCAGGTGGGGCACAGGGGAGGGGGGGCACAGAGAAATCAACAGGCTTGAGACCCAGGCATACCAGAGAATGTGAAGGAGCCACACAGAAGTTTCCCACACTCTTGTTTAAACCCAAGCTCTAAATAATTCTTTCTACCTTTGGGATGGGACGCAGGTGGTGCTGTGGGTTAAACCACAGAGCCTAGCACTTGCTGAGCAGAAGGTCAGCGGTTCGAATCCCCACGACGGGGTGAGCTCCCATTGCTTGGTCCCTGCTCCTGCCAACCTAGTAGTTTGAAAGCACGTCAAAGGGCAAGTAGACAAATAGGTACCGCTCCGGTGGGAAGGTAAACGGCGCTTCCGTGTGCTGCTCTGCTTTGCCAGAAGTGGCTTGACCTGGAAGCTGTACACCGGCTCCCTCGGCCAATAAAGCGAGATGAGCGCCGCAACCCCAGAGTCGGCCACGACTGGACCTAATGGTCCAGTCGTCCCTTTACCTTTACCTTTGGGACACACCCATCCATGCTGGCTTTCAAGGGTCCTGGATTTATATCCATATAATAACAATCTTTGACATAGCACCATATACTTCACATGCATATGAAGACAGGCTCTGGTGGATTGAGCAGATGAGAGCAATAGTGGGTCCAAAAGTCAAGAAGGTGGTTTCTGCACGTGCTGCAGAGGGAAGTGAGGGGCAGATGGGGCTTGTCAACCTGGGAAGGTAACCCATCTAAGGGAAGGAAAACTCTGATCCTAAACCCCCTGTGCTTTGCGGGATATCTTTGGGAGAAGAAAAGCCTAAGGAGTAAACAGTACACAAATCAAGTCCCTAAGATGGTTGGAAGGTGCCTTGTACGCCTCCTTCTGGCAACTCCTGCAGCCAAGTTGGTGCCAAATATATTGCTTTCATTTGGACCACATCAGCAATGCCAAGAGGTAGGTCTTGTCTTCTGGGCAGCCCAGGACCTCCATACACACCGCCTAGGCTTGCACCCTGGGGAGGTCTCTTTGGTGCTGCAGTGCAGCAGTTTGACTTCACCCTGGGATGCACCCTCCATTTTCTCTTGAGGCAGACTGATGCTGATGCAGTATACTTTACAAAGACCATCATGCATGCCTTTGGAAACAGTCCTCACACAACGGCCCTGCAAGGTAGGCTGATAGGTAGGCTGTTACTGCAGATAGAGGGTTGAAAGAGGGTTGGGAGAGAGAGAGAGAGAATTGCTGCAAGTCCAGCTAATGAGTCCATGGAAGGAATGAGATTTGAAGCAGCCCAGTCTACAGTGGCAGCTGGCGCCCATGGGGATTGGTGGGGCAGAAGGCAGGGAGACCAACAGTAGGTGCAGTCGTGAGTCAATGGCAGGCAGAGCCAATTAATTCTAGGTTTGTCCTCATCCTCCTCCCTAATGAGTTCTGCAAGAGGCAACACTGAGACTGATGTGGAGCAAGCTGACAGGCAGGGCCATCCCATTGGACTGGTTGTAAGAAAAGAGGCAGGGAAGTGAGGGCTGGCTGAGGTTAGTGGAACAGCTCCCCATTTGCCCTGGCGGACCAACCTCCACTGGATGGCAGAAGTCTTCTGCCAGTCAGAGCAGACAGTGCTGGGCTAGATTGACAAATAGTATGACTAAGGATAAGGCAGATATTTCTGTGTCCTTCCATTGGGTGTGACTCATGTGAGTCTTTAGCTAAATTGTGGAGCACACACACCTTTGCATGCAAAGGTTCTACTGAAAACCTCAGGTAGTTAAACTTCTGCCTGGCTGAGATTCTAGAACCCTGGAGAGCTGTGGACAGTCCAAAATGGACTATAATGAGCTAAACGGACCAACTGTTTGCATTGGTTGAAAGCAGCTCATGGGATGGGGTGAGGAGAGAGGCTATAGGTTGGTGATGAAGCATCTGCTTTGCGTGCCAAAGGTCTCGGGTTCAATTCCCAGCATATCTGATTAAAAGGATCAGGTGGCAAATGATGAGAGAGCCCTGAAGAACTGATGCTGCCAGTCAGTGCAGGCAGTACTGGGCTAGAAGAACCAATGCCCTTTCACCAACCCAGCTTCCAATATTCTTCCCTGTGTAGGAATTGAAGGATCTTTCAGTTTTGGTTCTCTTGGTTTCTAATTTTCCCCGATCTTAAATTCAGTTTTCTACATTTCTTCAGCAATTTTCCAATTCTCTTTAAAATGAATATTCATGAAAAATTTCCAGTATTTTAGTGCGAATTTATCCTAATTATTTTCCTTAATGTGCACATCTTTTTGCAAGCAATATGTCCTGTTATAGGGCAGCTTTTGTACATTGTTTTCACTGATATATTTACATTTATGCACTTGTTCCCCTAAAATATGCATGTTTGTAAATGTAGTGTAGTTGGAAAACTGTATTGCAAGATTCAGATGGTTGTGTTCCAGTCCTCAGATTGTTTCAGAAAGTGTAGATCTGATAAATTCAGCTTTAAATGTGAACTGAATTGAATTTCACTCCTGTTCTGGGCATGGATGGCCCTTTAGGAGGCCTGATAGTAGTGTACACACATTGGGCTTGCTAATAATAATAATAATAATAATAATAATAATAATAGGGGTAAATATTCTCATCATGATCCTCATACAGGCTTGTTTCATTCCGCCTCAAAATTGAAAGAATGGTTGTAAAGTCCGCTTCCGTCGCTGAGTTACAATAGCACTTAACCTCGGTGAACTGAAGGGATAAGCAATGCTCAAAATCTCATTAGGATAAGCTTACATTGTCTTTGGCTTGGCCAGAGAAGGAGAGAGAGAGAGAGAGAGAGAGAGAGAGAGAGAGAGAGAGAGAGAGAGAGAAGCTTTTGGGAGCTGGAACCATCCACTCCAGACGTGCCCAGTTTAAAGTAGAGGAAGAACTGTGATGAGTGTGTGTGTGTGTGTGTGTGCGCACGCGCATTTAGAGACAGAATTGCCTTAGAGTATGAATATTTTTGTGTTCAGCATCTGAGTACTATGGCCACATCCTCACAACACGATTGTGCACACCCCTGCATATTCCTGCATTGCAGGGGGTTGAACTAGATAATCCTCAGGGTCCCTTCCAACTTTGCAATTCTATAATTTGATGAGGCCCTGAGTTATGTCAAGACCACCCCGGTCTCTGAGCAGTGAGAGACTCCAGGGGTACCTGCACTTTCCCAGGGTTTGGTTTCCATGAAATGAAGGTCACTGGAGACCGTGGTGTCTTTAGGATATATGGCTTCCTTTACACATACACGCAAGTCCCGCTATTCAAACGCTCGTTATATAAAAAAAAATCACTTATCCAAACACAAGAAATTAGTACCCAAACCTCGCTTATACACACCCACCCACCACAGGTTCAGATATCCAAACTGCCAGACCTGTGTGTAGTACTGTAAACAAAGAAGCTGCCTTAAACAAGCCTTTCCACAGCAGCTGTTTCACCAGAAACCATGGGCAGGATGAAGAGGTTGGCAGAATCGCCCCACCATGGCACACCACTCTTGGTAGCACACTGCAATAGCAGCTGAGGGATGAGGTGACCTTTTCCTTAGCCTTTTCTTGAGCTATTAGCAAAGATGTTCCGTCAATGGGCATTAATGGCTAGAAGACCTTTCTCTGATGGCTGGAGGCTGAGATAAATCTGTGTATGTGTATGTTTACTAAGAATGGACAAGTCTACTGTCATATCACCCTGAGAAGCCGGGAGCCCACCTTGGTATACCATGTGTATTAGGGACGGGCAAATCTGTCCACTTCTGTCTTCTCAGTTTTTCCTCTCTTTTCTTGTCATTTTTTTAAAAATTACATTCTCCACATTTCCACAGCGATGTTTTGTTTTTTCCTCATAAAAAGAATTATCAGCATTTTAGTGTGGGTTTATCCTAATAAACACACATTTATATGCAGTTTCGGTTCACATACACACATTTTTTAAAGCAATTCCCCCTAATATAATGCATAATGTGAATTGAAGGAGAGATAAAAGAAAGAATTCCTTCATGCAGCTCTTAGTTAAACTATGGAACACACTCCCACAGGAGGCAGGGATGGCCGCTAATCTAGATGGTGTTAAAAGAGGATTGGACCAATGCATGGAAGAGAGGGCTACCGATGGCTGTGCTGTGACTCCATAGTCAGAGGCAGTGATGCTTCTGAATCTCAGATGCTGGAAACCGCAGGAGGGGAGAGGGTTCTTGTGCCCAGGTCCTGCTTGCAGGTTTCCCACGGGCATCTGGCTGGCCACTGTGAGAACAGGAGGCTGGACTAGATGGGCCATTGGCCTGATCCAGCAGGGCTCTACTTATACTCTTAATTCTCATTTTTGTATCATATTTTTGCATGTTATCATCAGTGCAGGGGCTGTTGTTCAGTGGTAAGTGCACCTGCTTTACATGCAGAAAGTCTCAGGTTCCATCCCTTGGTAGAGCTGAGTGAAGATGTCTGGCAGAATCCCTGGAGAGTCTTTGCCTGTCGATGTCAACAATGCCAAGACAGGTGGAGCAATGGTCTGGCTCAGTATAAAGCAACGGATGCTGCTTTATAGACTAAAACCCTCTGAGTGTCATCCTCCTGCTCAATGGGCATCTTTGCAAACAAACAGAAATGGCAACACCAGCAACAAACCCTAGAGGCTACTGGTTCTTTTTCCCCCCACAAGGAAAAGGACCCTGTTAAAAGCTGCACACACACAAACACAAACAAAACAAAGCAGCCCCCCAAAACAACAACAAACAACAACCCCACTGGGAACCGTTGCTTACCCCAACTGGGCTACATTTCCCAGCACCCTTAACAAACTACAGTTTTATGATTCCTTTTTTTAAAATGATATTTATTAGAAGTTTAAGAATTACAGAAAAAAGGGGGAAAAAAGAAAACAAAAAATTTGACAAAACATACATTACAATACATAAAAGGAAAAGCATAAAAGACAATGCAACAATACAGCAAAAAAACAATAACATTAAAACACACATCCAATGTTCCATATCTTTATCTTTCATTTACTTGTTTCATCAACCTCCTCACACCTCCCTTTTTGTATTCTAATTTAATTAATTGTTTCAGCAAATTCTTTCCATCTTTCTCAATTTTTGTTATATAATTTATCTTAACGATCTAACCTATTAATTAACTCAACAAATCCTTTCCATCTTTCACTATATTCTGTCATTCAATTTACCTTAAATTATTTAACCTTATCTTACCATAAAAAAACCTTAAAACTTAATACTTATTTGTACATAACTCCTTATATCATTTCTACTAAAGCCAAATAGTTTCATTCCAACATTTTTCCTAATACTCGTTAATTTTACACTAATTCTCAAAATAAATTTTTAAAAACTTTCTTCCAATCTTCATCCAACATCTCTTCTTCCTGGTCTCAGGTTTTGTCACTCCTTCTTCTCCATTCCATCTAGTCCATCAACCTGGTGATCTTATGTCAGAGGCTCTTAAGTCTTTTCCATGTCCCTTCTGCAGATCTTCTTGTTTATACCTGCACTTTACTTTGTCTTTTGTTGATCTTTTTATTAATTTCTTTCCTTTCTCATTGGGGGGGTAGGTCTCGGGAGGACTCCAATCCAAAAATATCTCCATCTCCCCTCAGCAGATCAGCCCATTCCCCACAGTCCCATTCCCCACAGTCAACACTGTAATCCAGAAAGTATTTAAAAGCATGTTTCAAAGTCCTTCCAAAATTAAGAGCCCTCACAACTCCAGACCCCCCCTGGTCCACTCCAGATTCAAACTTCAAGAACAGCGGCTTATGCTCCTGCAAGGCCTCAAGTCTATCCATTTGTGTTACTTGAGGTTCAACAGCAACCTCCTCCATTATCTTCTGCACTTGCACTTGCCCTGTCAAAACAGGTTCCTGAGTTGGTTCCTGAATGGTTTCTATATGGATATTTGCCGTTTGTCCAAAGTTTTTAACTGCAACAGTCATCAAATCCATCTTCTCATGCATCTGCTCCAGCAAAGCGCTTGTCTTGCAAAAAGCAAGCACCAAAACTTCTTCTAAACACATTTTTATTCAAGGTCAGAGTCTGGTCTCACGATCCTAATCTTCACAGCTGTGAAATCCCCAGATCGACTCCAGCAACAATTTAACAAGCTCCCTCTAGAGGAGACAATTTCTATTTGTATCCATCTTTTGAAAGCAGGACCAACAAAAGAAAATTACTTTCATTTTTCAAATATTTTGTTTCTTTTGAGTGCAAGAGGCAACATTGGAATCAATTTGTTTCTCTTTTTTAACTATCTGTCAAAAGACGTTCCATTCACAGTCAATGAACTTCCCCATAAATTTCTGTCTCTGACACCCCGTTCCCAGGTTTGAGACGGTGGAAATTTATCTTTCTTTACTCTCTCTCCTGCAGGCTTGAACAGTCAAAAATTCCCCCCCTTTTCTCCTGCTTCCAAGAGGGGTTTTGGTGGTAATAACTGAAGGAAATTTAGACCTTTATATACGGCTTTCCAGACTTTAGCTTGCAAAGTTTTTGCTTCAATCTATTTTCAAAAACGGGAGGCGGACTTCCTGTTTAGAACCTTCCCGCTTCAGTGCCAAATTAAAAGAAATTTCTTATTCCAATTTTCCGTTCTACTCACGGACAGTTATTTGAGCTCCAATTGTCCACAGGAAAAAGTCAGTGCTCTCCGGCAACGGCTGTGCGGCTTCACTCCGTAAAAGTAGCGGTTGATTCAAAACACCGCGCCACTCACCCCGCATCGCTTCGGATCCCCGAAAAAGGGTTTCCCTGCGAGTAGGGGAGGCGCTCCTGGTGTCAGCCGAATCCCACATTCCCAGGCTTCCTCCGCCTGGGATTTTTAAAGGGTCTCTGCCTTTGCCGCGGCGGCAAAACCCGATTTTCACGGAGCGGGTTCCTCTCGGTCAGAGGAACTCCGCCATTGCCGTGCCGATGGCGCTAACCCGGAAGTGCAGTTTTATGATTCCTTAGGGAAAACCACATGCTTTAAATGCACTGTTGGTATGGAGCATAAATCAGCAAATATCAGGCTGGTGTGATGGGTTCCTCATTTCTAGATTTGACTGTATTGAGCTTGGAATCAATGGAGACTTGGAGTGGCTTGTTTATGTCGCTGGTATTTAAGGTGCCTCAGGAATTCCCTCCCCACCCCCAATAGAAAGTTGTTTATCACATAACACATGATTCATCTGGCTTTACCAATTACATGCCGGATGAAAGTGGCTTATTCCTGCTCCCATCCAGTATCTTTTGCTCCAAGGGTGGACAACCCACAACCCTCATCTTAATTTCATGAGTGTGTCAAGGAAGGGGAGAAGGAGGCTGAAGAAAGAGAGTGAGAGATAAGGGATGCCACACCCCCTCTGAGATCTGGTGTCACTCACCACTGGTTTGAGCATAGCTCATCCCTTACCATCAGCATTCAGCCACAGCAGACTGCCTCAAAGGGAACACAGCCCTTTGTGGAATAAAAGGTTCCAGGCTCCTGCCTTACTCTTTTGACTGGATTGCCTTTTCACTGTCTCTTGCGCTGCTGAGCCTTTTGGCTTCACTTTGTAATTCTATCTCCCTCCTTGTTCTTCCGCCTATGTGTGCATTTGTCCTGTTTTTACTGGGCAACAAGCGACTTGTCAGCAGCCGCACCAACGGGACAGCAACCAGAACCATGTACAGGTCTGGTTTGTCACAGAGCGAGCCGGCAGTAAGTTACACTATTCAAAGTTGGAGTTAACTCTTTATTAGCAAAAACGGATCAGTTGCTGAGACTGTCTCCCCTGTCTCCTCCTCTCTGGTATTTTTTCCGAGCAAGTGGAGAATGCACCTGTGTCCCTGCCTTTGCTCCTGCTTCACGCCTCTTCTGGTCCTGGAAGACTGGGGGTGGTGTTGTGGAGAGCTTGTTGCCTATGACTCTCCTTTCCCCCACTTTCCTGCTTCAGCTTCTGCCTCTGATTCTGCACATCTCTCTGCCATGACTCTCCCAGCTCACTAAGCCCTGTTTCCCCTGCAGCTTCCAGCACCTCCTCTTCCCAGTCTTCTCCCTCTGATCATGCATTGTTGTCCCACCCACCCCACCCCGGGCTCTGAGCCTTCTTCCTTTGGTGGTTCCCCAGCTGGTTCTTCCCACCATTCCTCCGCACCCAGCCAGTCCTTGACATGGTCCAGAATCAGAATCCAAGCAAGCAGGATGCACTGCATAGGCTTTGGCCACTGCATGACTATGGGATGCTGCACCAGATGGACCTTTGAACTGATCCAGCTACAGGGCTCTTCCCATGATCTTAAACTGTGACTTGCAGTTGCTCAGCACCAGTGGAAAGGAGGAGCAAGGCCAGTAGTCAACAGCAGGCTCTGCCATATTGGGGCCTTAGTGACTAGTGCCAAGCCAGGTAATGTGCCTGTCTGATAGCTCCAGCAAAGTTTGGGCACACTTCCTGAGTGCTTCAACATGTGTGCATGTGTTGGAGGGGGGGGCATGTCCTGCTGTCAGATCAGTGGATAAATGGTGGGTTCCCACCTTGCCCCTCACTTCTGTGCTGCAACTCAGAACCTTCTTTCAAGACTACAAACACAAAAGGGGGAGAGAGATGAAACGGGAAACTCAGGTGCCACATGTAAGCTGAAAGGCCTTGTGATTCTGTCTTTGATGTTGCTTTGACCTGGGCTCAGGCTCTGGGAGCAGCTGGTCTGCCGCCCAACTCCCATCAGTGATTGGGTTAAAGACAGAAGCCGCCCTGTCCAGATAAAATTTAAAAAGGGAAATATTTGTCTAAAGCTGACCCTATCTTGTAGCCAAGCAGGTGGCTAGAGGCTAGAAGAAAGGTGACTAATTTTTATCATTATTTTAAAATCTGAAAACAGAATGGCTTGCTGTTGGGAGAGATATTTGATTCAATTTGCATTGAAAGGCAAATTTAACCTAATGTACGCTTTTCCAAAACAAGCTGGTTGCTCCAGCTTAGCCGCATGGCTCTCACAAGCCATTCTTGTGTTCCTGTACTAATAATTTAGGAACTTTCACCGCTGTAACTAAGCCAGTTTTTACTGCCTGTGCAACTTTTCCCGAATGCTGTATGGAAAAGCACATGAATCTGAGTTTGTAGAGTTTGTAAGCAAGCCATTTTTAACTTACCAAATGTGTGGTCTTTTTCTACGCTAAGGGAAGAAGGGAGTTTTGGAACACACAAGGACATACTTTAAAGGTCTAACAGCCTATATTCCCACATTTTACTTTGCTGAATATCTTTTGATTTTAAATCTCTGCTTGGGTTCTCTCACCAAAGTGTACTTGCCCCAACCCTGGATCTTGGCATCCAAGGAAATCTCATTTTATACCGATTTTTCCTTGCAACCATCAGTTCTTCCAGCAGAGATGCATCTCTTGAAGTCCTTTTTATGCCGACAAGCCTATGCAGTTGTTTGAGATTTTCTTGAGTAGCCAGTCATTTTTAATGATTGTTCTGCCCTGCTTTTAATGTCTCTCTATATATTGCTGTGTGCACGCACATACACACATACCGATATTTTATGAGAGGGCAGTATAGAAATACTTCGACAAAAAGATAAATGAAACCCTGATGATCTGTGGGCAAAATTGCAAAAGTAGTGCAGAACGGTGATGAACTGAAGATTGGGAAAGTGAGAAACCTAGGTGAGAAATCGCAGTCAACAGATTTTGTCCACCCCTTTCTGGAGATTGGCTCTTTACTGCAATTCTACACAGATTCATTAAAGCGAGGTCCAGACTGGCTTGCTGTGGCGAGAGGGCTGGCAACCTCCAGGGCTTTCCTCTCCTCTCCTCTCCTCTGCTGTGCTGTGCTAACATCCCATTGCATCGGTGTGATACGCTACAGTAGGCCTGTCATCGAAGACTTATGCCTCCCCTTTGATGAATTGCAGGCGTGTCTGTCTCGGAACTGCCCTTGCGGGAGTCAGTGATGAGTAGTCAGCAGGAGAGAGGACAGATGAAGCGGACCAAAGGGAAATTGGTGTGTCTCTCCTCCCCCCTCCCCCCAAAAAACTCCTGCTTAAAAATAATCATTGTTAAGGGTAGGCTTCCCCTGCTCTCTATAGCTGCATACACACCATAGATTTAAAAAGCACATGACTTCTCCTTATGAATCCTGGGTTTACCCCTCACAGGGCTACAGTTCCCAGTACTCTTGGTAAACTAAGAACTTAAGAAGAGCCTGCAGGATCAGGCCAATGGCCAGTTCTCCAGCATCCTGTTGTCACCATGGCCAACCAGATGCCTCAGTGGGAAACCCGCAAGCAGGATTCGAGCACTAGAGCGTTCTCCCTTCCTGTGGTTTCCATCCATTGGTTTTTCAGAAGCATTGCTTCCTGCAACCATGGACAGCCTTCTCCTCCATGTTCAATCCTCTTTTAAAGTCTTCCAAGTTGGTGGCCATGGCTGCCCCTCCTGTGGAAGCGAGTTCCATAGTTTAACTTTGCGCTGCCTGAAGAAGCGCCTTATCTTTTAGATTGCAGTTCACATGGTACCTTGTGGGCAAGGAGAAAGAAATAACGTGCATTAAATGTGCAGCCTTTATCTCTTTTACAGACATATAGGTATGCATGCCTATCATTTTCTATTGATCGATACACGTTGCCCCTCATCAGCACTCACAATTGGCTAGTTGGCTTATTTTCAGAGTGGGGCCTACAGCTGCCTGACTCACGGCTGGTCATTGTGCATACTAGCCTGAAGCAAGCGCCTGGCTTGGAAAGAAAAGCACGATTGGCTAGGAAAAACCTTTGTGGCGCGTAGCCTGACAGATATTGACTGTTGGGTATAGGCACTGGTGGAGGAAGAGGGGGGCGGGGGGGAGCACACCGCCCCCATCAGCGCAGTCCCGGTGGGGTTCCATCACTGCTGCCCCCCACCTGTGCTGGGGGCCCCGCCCCTGTAGGCAGCGCACCACGCCCCCAGAATGCATGCCCCATCCCCGCCTTCTCTCCACCTCCGGTGCTGAAGCATGAAGCTCTGCCACTGGGGGTAAAGGTAAAGGGACCCCTGACCATTAGGTCCAGTTGTGGCTGACTCTGGGGTTGCGGCGCTCATCTTCCTTTATTGGCCGAGGGAGCAGGCGTACATCTTCCGGGTCATGTGGCCAACATGACTACACTGCTTCTGGTGAAGCAGAGCAGTGCATGGAAACGCCGTTTATCTTCCCACTGGAGCAGTACCTATTTATCTACTTGCACTTTGACGTGTTTTCGAACTGCTAGGTTGGCAGGAGCAGGAACCGAGCAATGGGAGCTCACCCCGTCGTGGGGATTTGAACCGCCGACCTTCTGATTGGCAAGTCCTAGGCTCTGTGGTTTAACCCATAATGCCACCCGTGTCCCTATGCCACTGGGTGTAGGACCTAGGAAAGGCATGGGCACGTTAGCCACTGGTATTGCCGGTGCCATGCTACCAAGAAGCCTACAGAATGGGAAGGGAGTTGGGTGGTTTTATCTTCAAATGGACAGGGAACCTGGCCTGGAGACCAAAAGCAGCCCTCTAGGGCTCTCTGCCTGGCCCCTACGGCTATCCTCAGGCCACACCCCTTCTCAGCTACACCTGCTTTCTCCCTTCTGCACCCTCCTTGCGTGTTTTCACTTGCCTTGAAACGTGTCCTTGGACCCTGATCATGCCTCTTGCTTGCCTTGATAGAGATGTGTGTGTGAGTACATGTAGAAACTAGCCTGCTGCACCGAGGTAAAATGTACATGTGTTGCCCCGCCCACTTTTGCCCCTGGTCCCACCCACCAATGGCATGTGGCCCCAGGAAGGGAATGCGGCCCCCAGTTTGGAAGAAGCTTCCCCACCCAGACCCTGACCTGGCTGTCTCTTGCCCTTCACTGGTGTCAAGCACCCCTTTGCCCCGCTCACGGTCAGGGTGCCTGGCCTCTGACTGAACTCTGTATGAAACATTCACCAAGTCAGCAGTGGAGGCAGAGAGAGGCTACCTGTCTCTGTTCTGGTATAGTTTCACCGTGGGTCTTTAATATTTCCCCCCAGGGTTGTTGTTGGGGTTTTTTCGGTTTTGCTTTCTCCTTCTTTACTTCCCTTTCCCCATCTTATCGGAGTTTTGTTTGATTAAAGCTCCACGTTGTGTGGTTGTCATGGCAATGGGTTTACTTCAATTAATCCCTTGCCTGGGGAATAAGACTAAAAGGATGGGGGGGGGCAGCAGAGAGAGGGAAGAAATAAAGAAAAACAAACAAACAAAAAACCACAGGACACCTGATAGCAGAGAATCAAAAGAGACCCATTCAAGTCAGTGAGACTGTGCAACTTAGGTCCATTAATTTCAGTGGGTCCCTGCTGAGTAGGACTTAGGCCCTACCTGAACTAGACTTCTAAAGCACTATCATGCCACTTTAAGCAATCATGGCTTCCCCCAAAGGATCTTGGGAAGTGTAGTTTGCTAAAGGGTGCTGAGGGTTGTGAGAACCCCATGTTCCCCTCACAGAGCTACAGTTCCCAGAGTTCCCTGGGAAAAGAGATTGAATGCTAAACCACTCTGGGAATAGCGGCTCTGTAAAGGGAAATCGGAACTTCTAACAAATCTCAGCACCCAGAACAAACTACAGCTCCCAGAATTCTTTGGGGGGAAGCGGTGACTGTTTAACGTGGTGTAACACTGCTTTAAATGTATGGTGTGAATGTGGCCTTGCTCAGGAAAGGGGGAATGTTTATTGCATTTGTGGAGATTTCTTCTTATGTTCCGAGAAATCACTGTGGAACTTTGGCCTTTTTCGGTCTCTGCTGGATTAAAGCAGGCGAAACCTGGGATCTTTCCAGTAATGGTGTTTATTTTATTTTTTAAAATAGGACCTTATGTCCTCAGTGCTTCGAGCCCCATCACCCCACCCAAAGCCCCCCTTACGCCCCCCTCCCCTTTGGCGGCTGTTCCTCTCTGAGCTGTCAAAACATCTCCCCTAATGAAGCAGTCTGGCCTTAGGCTAGTCTGACCTCCGATGCTGATCCCACCAAGCAGGACTTTGGTGGCGCTTCCCCAGCTGCCCTGCACAGCACATTGGGGCCTCATGTGCCTGGTGGTGCCAGACACGGCCTGGAGCGAAAGATCTAGGTCAGCTTTCTACAACCTGGTGCACTCCAGATGTTGTCGGACTACAACTCCCATCAGCCTCAGCCGGCACGTCTGCTAGCTAGGGATGGTGGGAGTTGTAGTCCAACAACAGCTGGAGACCCAAGTTTGAAAAATGCTGTTCTAGGGTCTCCATTGGGACAGAAGCTAAAGTCGAGACCAGGAAATAATTTATCAGCGGCTGTCAGGGGCATTATTAGAAGGTGGGTGCCATTTTGCTCACTTGCATACAAATTTACTTATTGTTTGTATCTCTTTCCTCCAGCCCGCACCCCCAAATTAAATCTCTTTACAGACATGGAGGCTGGCCCACTAGGTCAGATGGGGCACAGCCCCACTAGCCTAGTATACCAAGCCAACACCCACCTACTTAGCTTCTTATTTATATCCAGCCTTGGGTGTGGCACTGCCTGTCAGATTCCACATCATTCCTTTACCACCACCCAGTCCAGAGCTGAGAAACACTGGCCTTTCATGTGGTTGAGCTCAGCTGACCAGAGAGATGTTTTGGTGCTTTATTAAAATCAGGCAACATTGGAGGGTCTTGCAACCCTCCAGATGATTAGGACTAGTCTAATGGGCCACTGGCCCATCTACTCCAGCATCCTGTCCTCACAATGGCCAACAAGATGCTTGTTGTTACTGACTCCACACCCACCTCCAATTAGAGTGTTATATTTAGCCTCTGGAATGGTTTCTGGAGAATGTGATAGCTTACAAGAATACAGAGTTCAACAGTCCCTGCGTTAGCTTTAAGCAGAATAAATCTGCTACATATCCTGTTTGGGCTCTACAGTATACAGGGACCATAGCTCGTCTGCAAAGTAATGAAGATAATCTTTGCAGGAGCTCGGTTGCTGGGTAGGGTGGGAAGCAGGCTTCCTTGCAAGACATTATTTCCACTGCATTCAAGACAAGCTGATAGGTTGCAAAAGTCACTGTTGCTCCCTACTTAGCATGCAGAAAGTGTTGAGTTCAGTAACTGGCATATCAAGCTTAAAAGTCTAGGCCAGGGATGTAGGACTCTGTAAGGACTTGGATGTTTTGAATAGTCTTGTACAGGGCTTTTTTTCTAGTTCCAGTGAGTTCCGGCTGGGGGGAAAAAAAGCCCTGGTCTTGCAAAACTGCACCTGGGTCCAAACTGTGGTAACCAGATTGCTAACAGGAACTAATCACTTGGGTTTAAAGAACTATATGCAGGTTTCCAGCCACAGTTTAAAGGAACAATTTAGAGTGCTAATTTTGCCCTTTAAGACCGTAAATGGTGTGGGACCAAGGTGCCTTAAAGCAATATTCTCCAGAAAACTTCCGGTTTGGATCGCCAGCAGTATGGGAGCGCGGAGAAGTTGCTGACTGACTTCTCCGAACTGCACGGGGCTTTTGAGGGGCAACGCAAAGGCACTGCGACCCCAAAATCTCCAGGGGGGCCCCCTGGAGGGAAATGCTACCAGCAGCGTCAAAAAGGTCTGAAGCTTTTTGGAATTTTCCCCTCTTTTGGGAGGGCTCCGGAGCAGAGGGACCGAGAGACGCAATTTGGTAAGCCCTGCGACCCCGCGCAGCTATGTCTCGAGCTCCCGCTGGAAAGCGGCGACAAATCTCCGAAATTTTTCAGAACTGCTGATTTTGGAGCTGTTAAATAATTATTGGAGTCTAAAATTTGAAGAACAGGCTCCAAAATGCAACAGATGTGAACGGATTAATTTTAAGGTGCCTGACTGTATCTCGGAGTCAAGATGGCGCTGGAAGTTAATTGGAAGAGTGAGACAAAGTAACTAACTCTCTCCGCTGTAGAACTAAGAAAGGGAGAAGTCCCCGCCGGTGATTCAGTGGGGCAAAGCAATCAAGCGGAAAAAAAGTATATAACGAAATGAAACCCTAGAGACTTTGTATCGGAAAGTGGATTACTGGAGAGCCGCAACAGAAAGTTGAAAGCTGAGGAGAGAAGGGAGGAATAAGCGGAGGGGACATCAGAAGCGGAGAAGCGGAGAAGCGGGGAAGACGAACGGAGGGGGAAGAAAATTTCCTACTCCCCCACCAACCCCCGCGACGGTGAAGAATTACCCCGACCCTCCGCACCTACCTTCCCTGTGGTTTTCCTTTAGCTCTACCAGCTTGTGTCTCTTAGTCGGTTGCCACTTTATTTGGACAATAAAAAGGACATTGCGCGCAAGCCCGGCTGTATGAGACGAAACAGTCTGCCTTTGAGGGCAGAGACTCGGCTAGCAGACGCTCGGCTGGACCCGCTTGAAACTGGTTTTTCTTTTTTTTCTGAAAGTCGATTTTGAAGGGCTTTTTTTTCTGTCTTGTCTTTGTTTTTGGACTGATTCTGCGTCGTGGAGCCGACCTTTCTCCTGACGCCTGCGCCCCCCCTTTTGGAACTGGAAGCTGATCTCTTCCCATTAGAATTCGAACTTTCCCACCCCCCGTGAGGAGCCTATTTAGACTCTGGCGAGCAACTCCGAAACCCTTTGGACCGCTGCCCCCGTGTTTGTCCGGTGGCCCCTCCTCTGTCCTCCCTCCCCCCTCTTTCTTTATACCCCCACATCCTCCGCTTCATTGACATCACTGATCCCCTGATCTCTGACCGCACGTAAGGTATTATTAATAGGATTGGAGCCGGCATTCATGCGGGAATAGAACAAGCGAAATAAGTGGCGGAGAACCAAAGAGAAATCTCCGTGTTACCTGCCCTAACCGGATTTAATTATTTTTTATTGCTCCCTTATCGCTTTTATGTTATCCTTTTCCCTCTTTTTCTACTATTTTGGTATTAAGTAGATGTAAAGATTTATAGATTAGAGGGGAAAGCTTTTCTATACTGTGCAAGGGAGCAACTGTGTACTGAGTGTGGAAACAGACGGGATAGTAGTATACTGATTTAAAAGACAACGGAGATATTACATAGAGAGGAAGGAGAAATAAGCCAGAGAATACAAGAAGAGTGTGCTGATTGAACCAGGGGGCAGGTTATAACCCTCCCCGGTGATAACCAAAATATCCAAGAGTGTGTGTTATTTTCTAGGGAAAATCACAAAACCCTCTAAGTTAATTTATAGTGAGAGGAGGGGAGGGAAATAGGTAAATAGGCAGATGGCGGGGAGGGACGGGAAGAAGTCTGCGGGAACACCAATGGACAGGAGAACCTCAAGGCAAGAGGAAATAAAAGATCTAGATGCACTATGGGTGAAAATAAAAGAGGAATTCAGACAAAATGAAACACACATAGAAAAAAAGTTAGAAGAAATGCAGGAATCCTTTGACAAAAAGATCGAAGTGGTCACAGGAGAACTTTCAAATAAGATAAAAGATCTTACAGTCAGAACAAAATCTTTAGAAGAAATAAACAAAAAAGTGCAGAAAGATTTGAGAGACCAGAGGAAGGAAGTTGAAAAAGCCAAAGGAAACTTTGGGGAACTGAGCAAAACTCAAGATCAGGTCTTAGATAATTTAGCCTTGATGGAGATGAAACAAAAGCAGTTAAATTTAAAATTTAGAGGAATAGGGGAAGAAAGAGAGGAAGACATAAAGGGGAAAATGATTAAAGAACTTGCGACGTGGCTTGCACTGAAAGAAGAAGAGGTCGCGCAAACGATAGAAACTGCTTTTAGAATAAAAATAAGACCGAAACAAAACAGACTGAAAAAAGCGCCAGGGGACTGTCTAGTGATTTTCAAATCGATAGAAATGAGAAACATGATTCTGAGAGAAAGTTACCAGAGGAAATTGGTAATTGACGGAAAACCAATTATTATTTTTAAAGAAATTCCAGTTAGACTCCTCCGAAAAAGAGAGGGCTACAAACAAATAGTTGGTATCTTAAGGAAAAATGGTATACAACACAGATGGGAATTCCCAGAAGGGATTTCCTTCTTTTACAAAACGAAAAGATTTAAAATAACGGAAAATCAGGAAGTCAGTAAATTCCTACGTAGATACGAAAAAGATCTCGGGGGGGTGGGAGAAAGACGTGGAGAGAAGGAGGGAGAAAGAGAGGAAAGAGGGGAGGCGAGCTTGAGGGGGGGACCAGAGAGGGAAGGGGGAGCAGAGGGTGGGGAGGAGGGGGAGGAGGGGGAGGAGGGGGAGGAAGGGGAGGAGGAAGAAACCGAAGAGCAAATAGAAGAAGAACCCAACCGAATTTAAACCGGTAAAACCTAAACCGGGAATTTACTGACTTACTAGCAGATAAAAATGACAAGGAATCTTAAAATCGTATCGTGGAATGTAAATGGTTTGAACAAAAAAGCTAAACGGAATAAAATTGCGAATGTGTTGAAAAAGGAAAAAGTGGATGTAATCTGTATCCAAGAAACTCATGTAGCTAAAAAGCATAAACATATTTTAACAAATAAGTATCTGGGTACGGAATTTATAAACTCTACGGAGGAGAAAAAAAAAGGAGTGGCAATATATGTGAAGGAAAAATGGGAACCAAAAATGATATACAAAGATGAGGAGGGGAGGATATTAGGGGTTCAAATCAACTTCCAGGGAGAAAAGATCAATGTAGTTAACATATATGCTCCAAATACAAATAGACCTGAGTTTTTTAAGAAATTGGAACAAGCCCTAACAGACTTAGATGACAACAAGACGATACTATTGGGAGACTTCAACGCGGTGCCAGTACCAGAAATAGATAGACAAACTGAACATAGAAAACGAAATCGAGGAAAGTTACCGAAATCTTTCCAAGATCTGGAAGAAAACCTAGATCTAATAGACATATGGAGACATCTGCACCCAACAGAAAAACAGTTCACCTTTTTTTCAGAAGTGCATAAAAGCTGGGGCAGGATAGATCAGATCTGGACCTCGAGAACACTCACCCTAAGAGCAACAAGTTGTGAAATCCACCCAAGAACATTCTCAGACCATAATCTGATAACTTTAGAAATTAAAGGTGCAAGACAGGGAAGCTTCAGATGGAGACTAAATGAATATTTATTAGAAAATGATGAGATCACCGAAAAGGCCAAAGTTACACTAAAAGAGTACTTTGACTTGAATTTGAACACAGGAACAAACGTAGAAGTGGTATGGGACGCCAGTAAGGCGGTAGTAAGAGGCTTATTTATTCAGCAAAATAATTATATGAGGAAGATAAGACAGCAGAAGAAGGAGGAAATACTTAAGCAACTAAGAGAGCATGAGAAAAAACTAACAGATCACCCGACGGACGAGCAAAGCATTCGAACAATAAAAATCCTACAAACACAATTTTCGATGCTGACGAGTCAAGAAATTGAATGGAAAATCAAACAAATGAAGCAAAGATATTTCGAGTCAGCGAACAAAATAGGGAAATTCTTGGCCTGGCAACTGAGAAAAAGACAGAAGCAGAATACGATAAACAAAATAAAGGTAGAGGAAGATCTGATAGTAGACCCAATAAGAATACAAAAGAAGTTTCTCGAGTTTTATGAGGAATTATACAAGAAAGGGGAAGAGGATACAACACAAATAGACAGATATTTGAAGAGATATAAAGGGAAGACCATCACAGAGGAAGAAAGACTCCAACTAAACAAGCCCATAAGTATAGAAGAGGTCCAGAACGCCATAAAAAAAATGAAAATAGGGAAAGCTCCAGGCCCGGATGGTCTCTCGGCTAAATATTATAAAGTCTTAGGAAGTCTATTATTACCAACGCTTTGTGATACCATGAATAATATCTTGAGGGGAGGAAAAATACCTGAGTCGTGGAGGGAAGCCTTCATAACATTAATCCCAAAACCGGATACAGATAAAATGTATATTAAAAACTACAGGCCAATATCTTTATTGAACAACGATTATAAAATATATGCCGACATTATGGCAAACAGATTAAAAAAATGCCTGATACATCTAATACACAAAGACCAAGTAGGCTTCTTACCGAATAGATTCCTGAAAGACAATGTGAGACACATCATAAACTTAATCGAATATTTGGAAATCAACAATGATATACCAGCGGCTTTGATTTTTATAGACGCAGAAAAAGCGTTTGATAATGTTTCTTGGTCGTTCCTGCTAAAGACCATGGAAGAAGCGGGAATAGAGGGAGAATTTCTGAAAGGAATACAGGCAATATACTCAAAGCAAACGGCCAAACTGGTGATAAACAACACTCTTACAGATACATTCCAAATTGAAAAAGGAACCAGGCAAGGCTGTCCCCTCTCCCCGCTTCTATTCATTATAGTACTAGAAGTCCTGGCAAACATAATAAGATCAACATCCGACATTCGAGGAATCAAAATAGGATCAAGGGAGTACAAATTAAAAGCCTACGCAGACGACCTGATGTTATCTTTAGAAGAACCGCAAAGGAGTACCGAGAAGGCGCTGGAAATATTAGAAGAATATGGCAGACTAGCAGGATTCAAATTGAACAAATCAAAGACCAAGATATTAACAAAGAATTTGAGAAATGAGACAAAAGAAAAATTAGAGAGACAACATGGAATTGAAGTAACCAAGAAAATAAAATATTTAGGTATTTGGCTCACACCCAAAAATATAAATTTAATTGAAGATAATTACACAACGACCTGGAATAAAGTTAAAAAAGACCTGGATGTCTGGAACAGAGTAAATCTCTCGTGGCTCGGCAGGATGGAGGCAATAAAAATGAATATCTTACCTAAGATGTTGTTCCTCTTCCAAAATATTCCGGTTATTAGAGGGACTAAAATATTCAAAGATTGGCAGAAAGTCCTCTCAAGGTTTATATGGCAGGGAAGGAGGCCAAGGATTAGATACAAACTACTTACAGACCGAAAAGAGAGAGGAGGATTGGCGGTACCCAACCTAAGATTGTATTATGAAGCGGCCTGTCTATGCTGGGTGAAAGATTGGATAACTCTGGAAAATAAGGATTTACTGGAACTCGAGGGGGTGGAGAACAGGTTTGGATGGCATGCCTACCTCTGGTCAAGTAAAGGGAAAGTACATAAGAGCTTTTCGAACCACATTATCAGAGGTCCGATATATGAAGTCTGGGAAAGAAACAGAAAACTGTTAGAACCCAAAACACCCTGGTGGTTGTCCCCAACAGATATTCTATCACTTAAGAAAACAAATTTGGATGAACAAAGCTTAACATATGAAGATCTACTGACAAGTTCCCATGAAGGTTGGAAATTAAGACCGTACGAGGAGTTGAAAGAAAAGTTGAAGGGTTGGCTACATTACCATCAAATCAATGCAAGATGGACGGAAGATAAGAAAGTAGGAATGAGTGAAAAGAAATCAAAATTCCAAATTGAAATAATTGAAAGTAAATCTAAGTTACTATCTAAAATGTATAATATTTTATTAGAACATGACACAAAAGATGTAGAAATTAAAGAAGTTACGGTAAAGTGGGCAAGAGACTTAGGATACAATATAGAACATGAGAAATGGTTAAAATTATGGAATGAGGGAATAAAATTCACAGCAAGTGCGGCAATTAGAGAAAACTTAGAAAAAATGATATACAGATGGTATTTAACCCCAGAAAAACTAAATAGGATGTATAAGACCGGTAACAAGGCCTGCTGGAAATGCAAAACAAATGAAGGGAACTTTATACATATGTGGTGGACATGTGAGGGAATAAAAAAATTCTGGAATCAGATATATGATGAATTAAAAAAGATATTTAGACTCACATTTCCCAAAAAACCAGAGGCCTTTTTACTGGGGATGGTAGGAAAAGAAATACCGGAAAAAGATAAAACCCTGTTCCAATATGCAACAGCCGCGGCTAGAATGCTAATTGCTCAAAATTGGAAAAACCCAACTTTACCAACGGTGAAAGATTGGCAACTGAAACTTTACGGCTTTATAGAAATGGCAAAAATGACGCAAAGAATTAGAAATCAAAAAAATACAAAGTTAAAAGAAGATTGGAATAAATTTATGGTATACATTGAAGGCAATCTTAGTAACATACCAACTACAGTAGGTCTGACCTAAATCTTCCAATGCTACAAACTAAAAACCTACACCAGCAGTATGATGAAATCATTAAAGGTAGAAATCCGAAATCAGGAGGGAAGGAAGTTGTTATTAGCAAATTGTCTGTATGTACTCTTTTTTCTTTCTTTCCTTTTTTTTACTTTTCTAATTTCTCCTTTTTTCTTTTCTTTTTTTCTTATTTAATGTTCCTTTAATGTGTAGTGGATGTGTTTCTCTCTTGGATGTATGTGATGAAGAAAACTTAATAAAAAGCATTTGAAAAAAAAAAAAAAGCAATATTCTCCAGCTTTTATAGACCAAGGATCCACTTTTAACCCCAGTCTGCAAATGGGACTTGCTCTAAAACACTTTTTAGCATACGTTTGAAGTTTTGGGCCTTATCTCTCTCTACCAGGAAGGAAAGAAAAAAGTGGCGTTGGTGCCACAGCGGCAACAAAACTTAGTTTGGGGTGTTGACCCACCCCTTGAAGATGAATGACTCAAAGAACACTTCCTGTGTATACATCTGAAATTGTTGGTTGGAGGGCCTCTTAAGAGTGTGTCTGCTTTCTCTGGTTGGCCAAGTGGTTACAAGGGATAGGCCTTTATTAATGGAGGCTCCCTCTTTGTGGAATTATTATTATTGTTATTATTATTTGTTACTGTTCGTTGCTTTTCCTACAAGGTAACTTGAAGCAACTTACAAGAATACCATTTAAAACCTCAATAAAAACTTAAAACACAACAATTCAAATAAAATACTAAAAACACAGTTAAACACGGCAGCAGGGCTCCAAGTCCCACTCCAGTAAAAGAGGCCACAGTACCATTCAAATTAAGGGTCAAATACCAGGGAGAGGGAGTCCTATCCTGGTATCTAGAACTGGATAAAGATGGTGCCAGGCATGACTCCCTAGGGAGAGCATCCCATGACAGGGACACCAATGAAAAGGCCCATCCTTGTTGCCGCTCTTAGGACCTCTCATGGATAGGGCACATGAAGAAGGGCCTCCAGTGATGATTGCAGGGTCCAGGTTCATGTGGGGAAAGGCAGTCCTTGAAGTACAGGGGTCTTAAACCACCTAAGGCTTTATACGTCACTTTCCAAAAGGACTAGCCAGGCTTGCTTACTGCTGCATTCAATTGCTCTTCTTGGCTCAGCTGATTGTATGTTATGGCTTAATTGGTGGGTTTATATGCTGTTGGTATTTACGGTATTATTCTTCCTTTATTCATTATATTTATATACTGTCCTTCATCCAAAGATCACAGGGCAGTTTACAACATAAAAACACAAAAATGCATAACATAATACAGTGGTACCTCGGGTTAAGAACTTAATTCGTTCCGGAGGTCCGTTCTTAACCTGAAACGGTTCTAAACCTGAGGTGCCACTTTAGCTAATGGGGCCTCCCACTGCTGCCGCGCTGCCAGAGCACTATTCTATTCTCATCCTGAAGCAAAGTTCTTAACCCGAGGTACTATTTCTGGGTTAGCAGAGTCTGTAACCTGAAGCATATGTAACCTGAAGTGTCTGTAACGTGAGGTACCACTGTAATAATGACAATACCCCCCCCATAGATCATTTAACAGCCAAGGGCCTGTTTGGGGGGGGGAATGTTTCCGTCAGATGCCTTAAGATATGTAATGAAGGCACCAGGCGAGCCTCCCTGGGGAGAACATTCCAGAAATGGGGAGCAAAGCCAACTCCTAGGGACCAAGGGGTCTTCACCCCTCCAATGAAATATTTGAGCCTCCCCCGTTGATAGGCATTGCCATTCAAATAGTCTTTGTGTGTGCTGCATCTTCTTATTGATTATGGAAGGCGGAGCTTACCTGGAGCCCCCCAATATTTTATTCAAGTTGGCACTGATGTCACCTTTTACAGAAAGTAAGTGGGAGGGTTGTGGCACAACAGTTGCACTCTCAGCATCTTCAGGTAGAGCTGTGAAATATATCTCCCCGCCCCCTGGAGCCCTGGAAAGCTGCTGCCAATGTGTCAACAATGCTGAGCTAGATGGACCAAGGATCTAAAGCAGCTTCCTGTGTTCCTACTTCAGACCTTGGCCTACCCAGTTAGAATTGCAAGGAGTAAAGCTAGGACAGATCTTAGTCTGAGTGTCAGGATGCTGCCAACAACTCCCAACTGGTTGCCCAGGAAAGTATAAAGACAAGGGAAGGTTTCTTACTATCCTTTTTTATTCAGTGATTAGAGTGAGAAGCTATAGAACCCAGCCTCTTGGATAATGGCGTTGTCTGGAGTGAATCTCCACCCGTCTCTCCCACTTCCTCATTCGTCACTTCGGCGGGTGCTGCTATGTGCCCTCTGTCTTTGAGCTCTTTGCTCTCCTACTTTCAAGGCTCGCCGGGTTCTGGGAAAGGGGGATCTGGAATGCTTTCTAAAGACACCGTGTCTGTCCGCTGTTGCCCCTCTGCTGCTTCCTCCTCCTCTCCCATTATTTCCCGACTTTCCCCCTCATCTTCCTCTGAGCTGTGACCTCCTGCAAGCCCCTGTTGTAAATCTAAACTGTCTTCCTTCTCCTCCTCCTCCTCCTCCTCCTCCTCCCTGGAAGGGTCAGGCTGGGGAGGCGGTCTCTGCCATTCCTCCTCTGCCCAGTCCCTGACACTGAATCACTTGAAAGCAATTACAGTGGTACCTCGGGTTAAGTACTTAATTCGTTCTGGAGGTCCGTTCTTAACCTGAAACTGCTCTTAACCTGAAGCACCACTTTAGGTGATGGGGCCTCCTGCTGCCGCTGCGCCGCCAGAGCACAATTTCTGTTCTCATCCTGAAGCAAAGTTCTTAACCCGAGGTACTATTTCTGGGTTAGCGAAGTCTGTAACCTGAAGCGTCTGTAACCCGAGGTACCACTATACTAGCTGAGAAACTTGCTCCTATTGGAGGCAGCAATGCAAACCCACTTTAAGAGAGGGTTGGACAAGTCATTGTAGGAGGATAATTCTATGTCAAGGGCTATTCATGGAGGATAAGGCTATCAATAACTACAAACCACGATGGCTATGTTCTGCCTTGATGATCATAGGCAGTAATGCTTCTGAATTCCAATTGCTGGAAACTTCAGGAAGAGAGAGTGCTCTAGTGGGTTTCCCACAGACATTTGTTTGGCCACCGTGAGAACAAGACGCTGGACCAGATGATCCAGCAGACTCTTATTATGTAGCCAGAATAGGCAAATTTTCGAGCTGATGGATTTATTCTGTAATTTTGGATACAGCCATACTTCGGGTTACAGACGCTTCAGGTTGCGTTTTTATGGGTTACGGACGTGCCAAAACCTGGAAGTACCCGAATGGGTTACTTCCGGGTTTCGGCAGTCACACATGCACAGAAGAGCTAAATCACACTTTGTGCATGTGCAGAAGCGCTGAATCGCAACCCGCACGTGTGCAGACGCAGCGCTGCTGGTTGTGAATGCTGCGGGTTGCGAACGTGCCTCCTGCACGGATCATGTTCGCAACCTGAGCGTCCACTGTAACCCCACCTTTCCTTCAAGGAGTACACAGCTCTTCTCACAACAACCCTGAGAGGTAGGTTAGGCTGAGAGACTGTGACTGACCCCAGGTCACCCAGTGAGGATCTGAACCCTGGTCTCCCCAGTCATAGTCCAGCACACTAACAACTGCATCGCACTTAGTTACCCTGCAAATGAGGATGGATGGGCTGTGGTGTGACCTTGAGGCTCAAAGCGTTCCCAAAGGGGTGCTCTAGTACTGGACATGGACGCAGCATCAGAAAGTTACCGAGTTGTTTTTACAGAGCGCAGCTGTAACTGGGGAGTTCCTCGCTGTGCCCTCCTGCATTCAGAGTCTCCTTCAGCTCTGACAAGATTGGCACAAGGCTTCTCTGACAAACCGCTTTTGGCGCCGGTTTGTCCTTGGCGACCAGCAGGGAGACAGAAAACTCTGAGCATCACTCTTTTCTCAGAGCTTTAGGGGGGCTGCTTGTCTACAAACAGTTTCAAATATTCCAAATGAAGGGTGGGAAATACTTCATTTTCTGGTAGGCTGCCTGCCAAGCTTTGCCTCATCATCATCATTAATTTTTTTTGGGGGGGGGGAGGAAATAATCAAATACAGCGAAATATTGGCAAGTAAACATGCAGTACAATGTAATGTAATATTTTAAACCTTGCCATTAAACTTTTAATGGAAAGCAGTAAATGTGGCAATTAGGTAGGATATCTCCCTGACACACCCAAGTTGTGAACCACAAACCAAGATCACCACTTTTTTCTCCTTCCTCCATGCACAAGGCATTCAACAAGAGGGAGTGTCAAGAAAAGGTGTGGTGTTTGGGTGGTGGTGTTGTCCTGCTTGTGTTTTTTAAAAATTATTTCTCCAGCTGCTTTATATTATATAAGAACATCTGGACTGGATCATCCTCAGAACAGGGACACAGTGGCCCACAAGTCTGTCTGTGACAGCAGCCAAATACAGTTGTTTTAGGACAGGCAACTGGTGGTCCCAGATCCACCCCCACAGTCATTTTTTTCCTGGCCCCTGCTAGCTCTGCCAATTTTTATTTTTAGAACAAATGTAGTATGAAATAGAGATCCAATTCCACACTTTGGGTTGCATTCAACTAACTTTTATTCAGGGTAGACCCACTGAAATTGTTCGTTAATTTCAATGGTTCTCCTCTGAGTAAGACTAACATTGAATTCAACTCTTTTTTTATTACAGTGGTACCTCGGGTTAAGTACTTAATTCGTTCCAGAGGTCTGTTCTTAAGCTGAAACTGTTCTTAACCTGAAGCACCACTTTAGCTAACGAGGCCTCCCGCTGACGGAGCACAATTTCTGTTCTCATCCTGAAGCAAAGTTCTTAACCCGAGGTACTATTTCTGGGTTAGTGGAGTCTGTAACCTGAAGCGTATGTAACCCGAGGTACCACTGTACATTTTTGGTTACGTGCTTTATATATATTTAGATGTAGAGCTCTCCCTAAGGACATGTTCTCCGTAGCTTCCTTTCCTGACCTAGATTAACATAAGAGGAGTTTTCCCCCTGGATCAGGCCGAGTGGCCCGGCCAATCGAGCATCCTTTGCTTATTTATTTTACATTCTACAAAATTTACAGCTTTAAGAAACCTGATAAGCGGTTTACAAAAAAACAACAACAAAAACCCTTAATAAAATTCTTGATTTAAAAAACCAGGTGTTTCAAAACATCCTGCTCTCACATTGGCCAATCAGATGCTTCAGTGGGAAGGCCATAAACAGGACAGGAATACAAGAGTTTTATGGGGCCAGTTTTATGATGGAGGTGGTGGTTCTGGGTTCCAAGAATACTGTCTGGAGAACACAATGACCCTTGCGTAGTGTGACTGTCCAAAACACAAGGGCAGTATCCAAAAAGGGGGTCAGCCCCACTCTGGCCTGGAACGCTTTGTTCTCCTTAGAGGTCTGCTTCTGCAGTGAAAATTTGCAGTCAGACTGAGAACCATAACAGAGGACTGCCACGATGTTTAAGATGCTTGTCCTGAAGACAACATGGGCAATGCATTGGTGCAGTGGGGAACCTGGTGCTGACAGTTGTCCTTGCTAGCTGGAGATGGTGAGAGTTGTGAACCCAACATCTTCTGGTGGGTCTCAGGTTCCCTATCTGTGATGTAGAAAATGTTCCTCTAAGTAAGATTCCTCATGAGAAGATCACTTTGAAATCTCCCCCCCCAAAAAAAAATGTGTGCAGGGGCTCACAGCTGCCTGCACCACACTTACCTTAATTCAGAAGCCCATTCTTTCCAAGCACCAGAGTTGCGATGAGAGACTTTCACTCTTGCTGCCCAAGGCAGCAGTGAGCCTTCCAGCTGAAAATAGGTTCGGGGCAAAGCCCCAGTGACACCCACTGACTCCAAAGGCATCCAGAGTCCACGGGTAAGAAGAGCAACCTTTATTAACCCACCCACCCCGGTTAATTTGGGCATAAAAAACACACGGGGGAGACGATTGTGTGGTTCTTTGAAGGAGGTGGTTGTCCGTCGCTTACCCCCCTCTCCTAGAGTCAGTCCCCCCACCTTCCACTTTTTCCGCCTCTCTTTTTTTTGCAAGCGCCTTGTGCTGTTTAAATGGGGCAAGTTGGAGAATCGGCAGCGGAGGGAAAAGCTTGTTTGGTCGGAGTGTCTCAGAACTCCACTCTTGACTTCCGAAAATATATCAATATATATGTTTCTATCAGGGGTGCCTGTAGGAGGAAGCCCAGCCAAATAGAACCCCCTGACTTCTAGTAAAGGCAAGGGCGCTGTTTATTGGGGAGGGGGAATTGTCGACTGTGAAAGCGTTTTAATTTTATTAATTTTTTAAAATTCTAGGTTGCTTTTAATTTCTAGCCTAGAAATTGATTTCCTAACCATCTCAATAGGCTTCGCTGGGAGGGGGCGTCGTTTGAGAAATATCCCCTTTTGCAGGTGCACGTGTGGATGCATGTGGGTGGGTTTTTTAAAATTATTATTAATAGCGGGGAGACAGACCTGTGGAAAAGTTGCAGGCTTGTGTGGGAGGGAAGGAAAGCAATGGTGCAAAGGTTGCGCTAATGCAATTGCAATTTTTAAAATAAAAAAATGCAGTTTTAAAAAATTACGGTTTTTGCAAGTGGCGGGGCAGGGGAGTGAAAGTGCGTTACCCGCGTGGAACGGAGAGAAAAAATAAGGCTGCAAGATTTTAGGTGACTGTAATATATATATATATTTAAAAAAGAACCACTCGCACACAACCAGATTAAAAATAAAACGCCAGGCAAACGAGCAGGGAGGGCTGCGTGGGCTGGCAGGGCAAGCCAGAAGGGGATACTCCAGGCGGGAAAGTGGGGGGTGGGGGAGAGAGAAAGAGAGAGAGAGAAAAGAGGTCGCTAGGCAGAGGCGCAGGGTCGATCCGCGGCTGGGGGGGGGGGCGGCGGCGGCGGGGGTGTGTGTGTGTGAGTGGAGATCAATAAACCTTTGGCGACCGAAACCATGTCTCCGGCGGCGGCGGCGGCAGCTGTGGCGGCGGCGGCGGCGCCCTCTCCCTGGCCAAGATGTCAAGTATTAACCCGGAGGGGCAGATCTGCCGCCGCTGCCGCCGCCACCGCTCTGAACTCCTCCCGGGCGCATTAAGCTCGGGTTGCTGGCTGCGGGATCCCGGCGCCCCTTGGCTGCTGCGCCGCTGGGGAGCTTTGCAAGCGGGTTCGCCGCCGCCGCCGCCGCTCCAGCCGGCGCCTGCAAGGTGCTGCTTGTGCTGGGGCTGTTGCTGCTTTTGCTGCTGCTGCTGCTCTTGCGGGAGGCTCATTCCAAGCGCGCAACTTGCAGCCTGGGAAGAGCAGCCGCCGCCGCCGCCGGCTGAGCGCGCCGCTGTCGCCGCCACCATGCCGGCCATCAAGAGGGAGCGCCCGGACCGCGAGGAGCTGGCGCTGGCCGCCTTTAACCAGCCCATGGAGACCTTGCCCGACTACCTGGTCCCCTTGGCGGCCGCCGCCATCCCCGTGGTGACCCCGCACCCGCCTGCCTACGAGCAGATCTTCGCCACCGCTGCGCACCACCAGCACCACCACCATCACCAGCAGCAGCGCGCTTACCTGGACTTCCACGCGGCACCCCACGCCGCCGCCCACTCCCATCCGCACCCCCTCCCCGAGGACCTGATGCTGGAGCGCTTCTCGTCCATCCCGGATTTCCAGCCCTTCTTCGACAACGGCGAGCCTTGCATCGAGGTGGAGTGCGGCGAGAACAAGGCGCTCCTCTATATCAATAAGTTGTGCCAGGGCAGCAAAGGGCCCTCCATTCGCTACCGGGGAGAGTGGCTCACTCCCAACGAGTTCCAGTTCGTCAGCGGCCGGGAGACCGCCAAGGACTGGAAGCGGAGCATCCGGCACAAAGGTACCGACCGAGCGGCCGGCCGGCGGGGAAGAGAACGAGCTAACCGGGGCGGGAAGCCGGGGCGCGCCAGGCGACGGGGGCTGCTCCTTTCGGCTTGCTCGGCTGGCTTCTCTCTGGGGCGAAAGTGCCGGCTTTCGAGGCGCGCAGGGCTCCTCGTCAGGCGGCTGGTGGGGAAAAGTAGGTAGGGTGTGTATGATTTTAGAAGGCTCCCTTTCCCTCATCAAACAGTAGACGGAACAAGCCTTTGCATCGTCCCGATCTCGGATAAGGGAAGGGGGTGGACAGGCTTGATAAGCTTTATTTTCCCCCAGGGCTCTTCGTTTTACCAGAAATAGTGTGCAACTGCTAAAATGATAGGTGGCTTGGGTTCAAGTGTCTCCGCGCCTCGCTATCCCGTAATCGCGTGGTGGGTTGATTGTTGTTCACTGAATGTTACGGGAAAAGATCTCTGTTCATGTTCAGAGGCACTCTTGACTCCTTTGCGCATTCCCGGAGATTCGACGTTCCGGTGGGAGGGGCGTGACCGCGTTAACTATCGGCGCGTGTTAGAAGAGAGTCCCGTCAAACTGGGAAACTCCCGCGGTTTTCCGAGGGGGCGCGTTCCCAGTTCCCTCTCCACCGCCGAATCCCAGCGGGGCAACAGCTGTCGGCCAACGGGTGTGCGGGATGATGTTCCGCGAGGGTTTGTAAGTGCGTCTTTCACAAGCCTTGTCCTCCGCCCCACTTTTTATAAACTGCCCTTTTTACTTTCGGAAAGTCAAACTGACACAAACACGCCTTTAGAATAAACTCGCCTTTCGTGCGTGTGAACGGACGGACGCCGCGAATGCGCTACAGAATCCGAAAGAACCGACGGCGGAGATGAAGTTTTCGCGTGTGCTTAGAAAGTTGACGAGACTTATTGATGCGCGCCTCTTGTATTTTGCGGGCCAAGTAAAACCGAGGGTGGATTATTTATTTTTTTAAGAGCGGCGGCGGCGGCATGTGCCCATGGGGGGGGGGAGAGATTGCACTTGTTGGGCGGTGGCGGAGTCTCGCGCGCGCGCGCCAGCCAGTTGGAGGGGGGGGGAGGTTGAGGATTGGAAGAGACTCATCTTTCCTCCACTTCAAACCAGAGCCGCCTGGCGCGGAGCGAAGGACTGTCTGGAGTGCGCCTCCGAAGTGACCCGAGGCTGCAACTTCTCGAGGCCAGGCTGAGCCGCCAGCGCTTTGGCGCCCGGAGTCTGGTGTGTGTTTCTGGGCTCTTTTTGCGTGTGTGCGTGTAGTGGGGGATCGAAGCAGGACAGCAAAGGGTCGACAGCGATACATACTCCTATCCTTTTTGGAGCTGCCTTTTGCGTTGTTTTCTCTGCTGCCCCGACGGCGCGTCCCCTTCCAGGCGCTGCTAGCTTGGCTGCGGAGTTGTGGTTTTGGCGCTGGGCGCCCTTCGCGGTTGTGTCTGCACAGCTGCTGTTTACGTCTAGCTCGGCGTGTGTATGTGTGAACGGCGCGCCCGCCCCGTCACCCCCCCCCCGCCAGCCAAACCGAAGCTCTTCGCTCTTCCCTCTTCTCCAAGTGAGTGTAGCTTTTGCGCCGGGGCGGCTAGGCGCGACTTTGGAGAACCCCCTTTCCGCTGCTGCTCGTCTGCGGCTGGCGGGAGCGCTTTTGGCGCGGTGGCCTCGCCCGCACCCCCCCCCCGAATGGCAAGTGAGGCGCAGCAACCTCGTTGCTTTCTGGAGGGGGGGGGAGAAGGGGTGTTCAGAAACGCAAGCTTCGTGTTTGCGCGTAGCGTGGCGTTCTTAGAGGGCGCGATCCTAACTTGGGAGCAAGTCCCTCTGAACTCAGCGGGGCCGATTTCCAAGTATGTGTGGGTCTTGCGAGAGGTTGCGTTTTTTACCGGCGTCGCAATGAGCGAAGCTGCTCCCCCGCCCCCACCTCGGACAGGCAGGAGGCACGTGGACCTGTGGTGTCCCTCCTCCAACCCGCAGTGTGGCGTCTTCCGTGGCTTGCTGTTGATCTGCCGCTTGCGTCCCGAACCGGGACTGGCCTCGATGCTTTTGGGTCGCCCCTTCCGCCGACGCTGAGGTTAAGCGGAGGAGCGGGTCGGGGGGGGGGCAACCGCGGGTCTGCTGCGCCTGCCTTGCTCTACTCTGGAAGCGCGCCTGTGGGTGGGGGGAGTCGCTTCGGAGAGGGCTGATGCGAATAGAAACCGAAATCCCAACCCCAGCCGCTCAGTCCGGATCCGCCAATGCGCCGAGGCAGGTGGGTGGCGGCGGCGAGGGAGCTGGTGAGTGGGAGGGAGGGAGGTCTGTGCTGGCGGCTACTCCTCTTCCCTCCTCCTCCTCCTTTATTAACAATTTAATTTCACAAAATCTCCCCGCACCTTCGCCCCAGCTACTTTCCCCGGGAAAAGTGGAGCGGCAAGCGGGTGCGTCGTCTTTGCTGTTGTGCAAGGAGGCGAGGATCGCCCCTGTGGCTTGTATTTGCGCGCGCTCTCATTTTTACACCCCCCCCCCCGCGCCTCATTTTATTTTATTTCATTGCCCGGGCTCGGGGAGGCAGCTGAGGCTGGGCTGGGGCGAAGCGGGGGCCGGAAAGCTGGGTGAAGGAGGTGGGAAGCCCAAGAGGCGTCCGCCTTGACATGTCATTAGCCGAGGGCTGCATGTGTCACGCCGAGGGTCCCAAGAGCCATTAGGAGGTGACTGACACCTCGCCTTGTTTATTGATCGCCTCGAGGAGGAGGAGGTGGAGGAGGAGAGCGGCTGTTGCTGCCGCCGCTCTAATGATGCTGCTACCCCCTTCCTCCGGCCGCCTTCAGGAAAAGCCCCCTCATTCCTCTGGGGAGGAGAGCTGGTGTTCAAGGGACGGAGAAAAGAGTTTTTCAGGGGCGGGGGGGCTAAGCTCCCTGCGCTCCCCGCCTGTCTCTTCAGCCTGTTGTTTGCCTTTCTTTACCTGCTTTCAGTTGTGTGTGTTTTATCCTTTGAGTGCTGGCGTCATGGCTGTGAATTGCAAATGCAGGCATCTTGAATGGTGTTTGCTTGATGCAGGGGGAGGCGGGGTGGGTGCAGAGCAGCGCTGCTCCTCCAAGGCCTCTCCTTTTCAGGGTTCCCCTATTATTTTTCAGCCTGGCGAACATTTTTAACAAGGTTAGATAGGGGCTAATGAGCGCTGCTACTCCTTTTCATCATTTCCACAGGGTACAAAGTTCAATTAGGGTGCAAGCCAGGGCCCTGTAAAAGGGGGTGGGGGTGGGTAGAGGCTGGCTTGTTTTGTGCAAAGCCTCTCAGTCTCTTTCTTTCTTTTTAAAAGCCAAACTAAATACTTGTTTTGTTCTTTCCATTCCCCCCATTCCCCTCTTTTTTCTTTTTCATCCAGGGAAAAGTTTGAAGACTCTTATGTCCAAAGGAATCTTACAGGTACATCCTCCAATCTGTGATTGCCCTGGGTGTCGAATTTCGTCTCCAGTGGTAAGATGATTGCGAAAAACCAAAATGAGAACGCAAAGAAATAATTTCTCTGTTTTAATATTTGGCCACATTTCTATTTGATAATTTCTCCTTCTATCCACCCCTCACCCCTGCCAGTGTGCACACTGTTTTTTAAGTATATATGCTGGTGGGAGACAGGGGTTTGTGGTCCTCAGTGACAACTGAGAGAGCTATATCTTGTGATGTTCTTATGCTGAATGCATCTAGTTTTAGCTCCCATGCTAGAGAGGACGGTTCAGGGTTGCAGCCTCCAATAGGCAGGCAAAACTGCTGTTCAAGGATGCCAAACTCAAGTGTTTGCGAGCTTTCTATCAGCTTTCCTGGTCATCCATTTTCCCTTTCTGGTATATTATTCAGCAGCGCAAAATAGTCAGTGTAAGAGGATTTGAAGCTAGATTATGATATTGGAATGTGCATGTTTTGGAACTGTGTTGGCAAAAGACTGTAGGAATAACAATCCTATCTTGAAAAAAGAAGAGAACACTATGTTCGGGGGGGAAATAAATCATATTTTTTTGAAAATGGGAATAATGTACAGCATGATTAGTAGGGTTCAATTAAATGCAAGGCCCTGTTCTCAACTGTGCCAATACTTCAATCAATGAGATACTTCCACGTAAATGTGCTTACACCCATGATCACTTAAGGCAGCTGGTTTTGCACACTCTAGCACCCTGCTGTACTCTAAATTGGAATGATGAAACAATGGGGTGGGGTTCCCAGCCCCACACCTTTCAAATCATATTTATGGGCAAAGAGTGGATTTGCAACCCACATTATGTGTATAGAGTCTGGAGCAGAAATCCGTAATTCTCCGCTGTTGAAGAGTGTGATGTCGTTAAGAGTATAGGGTTTGGGTTTCAGTTTGTGATTACTGAATTGACTCGCATCAGTACTTTTCGACAATTGCATGGCATCCTATTTTTTTCTCGTAAAGGTGGTGTTAAACGAAGTGATATAACACAAAGTGAGGCTTGTTGAGTAAGAAGTGCACCTGTGTGTCTATAAACATTTGTAAATGAGCACTGAATGCCAAATGAGGATTTGTGGGTCTGTGGAGTGCAAATGTGGTTATTGACAGCTGATTATTTGCAGTATATGGCTTGGTTGTGGTAGGTTCATTTCCAAAAATTCCGTTACGGTTTTTTGTGTGTGCGATGAGGGAGACCCCAGGGTCATCACAGCAAAGGCTGGTTTAAATTCATAGTGTAGACGTGCTCTTAAGAGAGGTGATTTGAGGATGGCCAGTTTCTTCAGCCTTGGAGAGCCTGATCCTACCTACCCCAATTAAATTGTACTGGCAGTGGAGGGCAGGCAATCTAGGCCTGCTTATATTATCACTCACCAGCTTCAGTAGCTGTGCTGGGGAAAGTCCAGAGCCCCCAGGCTCTAGACACTGGGTGGGCTTTTCTTCTTTGTACAGTGGTGGGCACTTCTCTGATTGGGACATGTGAGATCAAGAGGCCGCTGCAACATTGCAGATATCTTGAATTGCGCCTTTGGGAAAGGTGGTACCCTGCTGCCTGAGAGGGGAAAATATGTGTTGTTGTTGTTTGCCAGCAGGTCTCAGGGCAGGTTGCAACAATTTAACATTCATAATTAAAAGCTGCTAAACCAAATTTTGCTTGTAAGAATAGGGTCCTGAAAATACACACCTCTAGTGTCAGAGGCCGGAGTGAAGAGGTTGCCTATTCAAGCATTTGTGGAAAGCTGTATAGTGAAGGTGTCAGACGCACCTCTGTCAAGGAGGAAGTCCACAATTTGGGGGCTGCCACATGAAATGTCCCGAACTTCTGAGGGTAGCATAAATACCAAGACACGCGCGCGCGCACGTTTATCTTAACACCCGAGAGGGTCTGTAGGTAAGGATAGTTGTCAGTGCCTTATATTGGGCACAGAAACAATGGCAGCCAATGGAATTGTTTGGGGTTATATGGGTTCTAAAGACAACCCGTTAGTAATCTGGCCACTGCACTTTGAACCAGTCGAGGTTTCTGAGTCATCTGTAAGGGCAGCCCTGCTGTAGGCCAGGGATGGAGAACCTGTGGCTTTTCTGATGCTGTTGCACTCAAATTTCCATCAGTCTTAGCCAGTATGGACAGTGTCAGGAACAATGGGAGCTAGAATCCTGATGACCTCTCGGGGGCCCACAGGTATCCCCACCTTTGTAACAGGCTGGAGCTTAAGTCATTCAGGATAATCCAGTTCTAGTTTAAGTTCAGCATGTCCAGAAAGGGATTAATCCAAGTTTACGCCCGTCCCTTCACAGAATGAACTGGTTTAATTCATTTTCAGTTCACAGTTTGTCCAAATGATCCTTGGCAAAATAAAATAAAAATAAAGCATTCAGCATTATTATTATTATTATTATTATTATCATCTCAAAGTGAGTTAAAAATAAAATTAAAACCAATATACAGCTAAAATGAAACAAAAACTAAAAAATATTGTGTTTACGTAAAAAAAGGAGTCCAGCACATCTCACCCACTGAAAGATGCCACCATATCTAAACATTATAAGTTGCTGTGCTGAAATATAAAATATACTTCAAAAGACTAAGGAAGCATTAAAAAACCACACAGTGGAATTGGGTTGTTTATTTCCTCCAGTAATTATTATATTTAAGCTTACAGGCCCAAAGAGTAAGAGAATGAACACAAAGATGAACTTCACATCTTTCTACCAGAAAAACAAACTTAATTCATCTTCAGTTCGCCCAGCAATTATGGGAATTATTTACAGGTGTAGTTTAGGGAGTTTTTAATTAATTAACTGAACTTGGTAACGTAGAGCTAGTTCACTTCAAGCACTGTTTGTGCCTCTTACGAAGTGGGGCTCTTTAGTGTCCAAATGCTTAGGCCCTAATATTTTTTTTAGTCTTGTCAAGAAGTTTCTTTATTGTTTCTGCTGCAACAAATGTAACATGGCTACCACACTGGAAGGCTGGAGCCACTGTCACCTAAGGGTGCGTTCTTATGAGCACCCTTCCCTTTTTTGGGTGCTGTCGTGCTGAACAGGAAGTTTACAAAGTGGTATCTCCCCTCACCACAAAATGGGAACTGTGGTGTAGTTAGTTAATTTTAGGCTTTCACCAGGGGCAGGCAGGGTTCACTTTGGATCAGGTATATGGAACTTTTGACTCTCCGGATATTGCTGAACTACAGCTCCTATCACCCCCAGCCATTGGGCATGCTTACAAGGGCTGATGGAAGTTGTTGAGCAACATATGGAAGGCCAAAAGTTCCTGACATCTGCTGTGGATGGTAATGTGTATTACTTCACCTATTTTAAATACAGTGGTACCTCGAGTTACAAACGCTTCAGGTTACAAACTCTGCTAACCTGGAAGAGTTACCTTGAGTTGAGAACTTTGCCCCAGGATGAGAACAGATATCATCATCATCATCATCATCATCATTATCAAACCTTTATTGGCATCACTTACAAACGTTCAGAATAAATGGGCCAATGCGATCTCATCGCCATTTCAACAGTTCAATCATTTGCCAAAGGGAAGAAGAGGCGAGCAATCTATTTCACCTCTGTGGGTCTCCAGCAAGGGCAGGGTCCTGTTGCGTACTTCGGCGGCAAAAAATCAAATAGAGGAACTTAGCTACTGTCTTGGTGAGCTCCTGGTCTCTCCTCTGTAATAAGAAGCGTATAACCTCTGTCTCTGGTTTCCTCATTGGGATACATAGATTGTCTAAGAATTGTTGGTGGAGATCAAGAATGGAAATCGTGTGCTGGTGGGGCAGCGGCAGCAAGAGGCCCCATTAGTGAAAGCACGCCTCTAGTTAACAGTTTCAGGTTAAGAACAGACCTCTGGAATTAATTAAGTTCATAACTAGTATAGTAATAGTACTATAGTATAGTATAGTATAGTATAGTATAGTATAGTATAGTAAGCCAACCCTGCTGTATTTGGAAGGCTCTTCCAAACGACAGTCAACCTCTGCCCCAAAGCCCTATCCTAATGCACCAGTGAACTTGAATAAGAGAAAATGGATCCATTAGGACAAGCAACACATTACCCCACCAACCTCAGGCAGCCCCCTCTCCTGAGTTCTTACTTATAGCCAGTCCGGTTGGGTTGACCCCAGCTGTCAACTTCCTCCTCCTCCTCCTCAGTCTTAGCATTGTCCCATGTAGAACCTAGCAGTGAGGAGAAGGGGGAGGATGGAGACAAAAGCTGAATTACTTGGTTTTGCCTGTCATTGGCTCTGGCTCTGTTTGGGCTCCCTACTCTCCACCCTGCTAGTCTCAACGGACACCAGCCATCACTGATACTTCTAGATCCTTTACTGTTGCTTGAGGCTCAAGTGGCCTTGGTGGCACAGAGTGCTTTCATCAGCTTTGGCTGGTATTCGAGCTACACCCCTATTTGGACAGGGATAGCCTAATGTCTTTTGTCTATGCTCTGGTAACCTCTAGGTTAGATTACAACAACGTGTTATCCATGGGGCTGCCTCTGAAGACTGTTTGGAAACTTCAGCTGGTGCAGAATTCAGTGACTAGGTTGCTCACCAGGACAGGACGGTTTGAGCATATAACACCAATCGTGGCCTGACTGCACTAGCTGCCAATTAATTTCCGGGCCCAATTCAAAGTGCTGCATTTGACCTATAAAGCCTTAAACGGCTCAAGACCACAATACCTCAAGGATCGCCTCTCCTCATATGAAGCTACCCAGACCTTTCAATCATCATAGGCCCTTCTTTGTGTGCCTTCCCCATGAGAACAGGCCTTTTCTGCAGTGGCTCCCCATTTGTGCAATGCTCTCCCCAAAGAGGCTCACCTGGTGCCTTCATGACATATCTTTAGGCAGGGGTGGAACTAGGCTCTATTTCACCTGGGTCAGAGACCCGGTTTGGCACCCTCCCCCATGCACATTTTTGCACGCACACACACAGAGGCTGGGAGCATCAATGGCACCCCTCTGGAGGCTTCACCTGGGGCAAAAAACCTGGCTGCCCCCCTCCCCCAGTAGCTAGGGCTTTGCTTTAGGCACCAGGCAAAAACATTCCTCTTCACCCAGGACTGGGGCTGATTAAACAACCAACGGCCTTTTAAACTGGGTCGGGTGGGGTGTTATTGCTTTGTTTGTTATTATGTTACGTATTTTCGTGTTTTTTTTATACTGTAAGCCGCCCTGTGTTTCTTGGATGAAGGGTAGCATATAAAATAAACAGACAGACAAATAATACCCCACACATTCTTTATGTGTGGGACTAATGGAGGTCAGAAAACTTGCAAGGATTTGGGCTGGTCAAATGGGTGGCTCTCAGTCCCAGACAGCCACTCTGTGTATGAACATGCCCTAAGAATGGGCACAAGCAGGGCAGAGCTGAACAAGATCAAATAGTCAATCTAAAGAGCTGCGGAGTCTCTTAATTAAAAGAAGGGTAGAAACTTCTGAAGCTTTGCTTGTGTGCTTTTGCCACATTATTGAGCTTCCGTGTCATTCTCGCTACAGCCCCCCACCCTGCCAGCAGCTCTCTGAGAAGAGGACTATAAAGATGCTCCTGGTGTAGATGATCATTTTAAATTGTTAGCCAAAAATAGTTTATAGCATGTAGAACTCCCTAGAACATGGAGTACCTGGAAGTTTGGGTAGTAAAGCAAGTGTTTCACAGTTTGTTTTATAACTCTAGTATTATAGGTTAAACTTGCCCGCTTTTAATCCTAGGTGTCATAAGCAGTGTGCCATTTTCATGGTTTCACAGCAACAATGATAATTGGAAGCACAGCAGATTCAGGTTTCCTTGAGATGGTGATTCTGTAAGGCTGAAAAACGTCACATGCATTTTGACAGCAACACAATTTATAGCTGTGGAGTGCACTAAATAAAATATTGTGTGGCTATTTACATATAAAATACATGTCTGAAGGGAAAGCTTGTTGGGAAGGGAAAAGGGCTTTTGACACATGGTTTGCTGAGTCTGCATTAATAAACGTTAATTGGTCCTTTATGATATATGGTACTTTCTATATAGGGTCATGCTAGGTTTGATGACTGGGGCGATTTTGTGCAGTGCATATTCACAAGGTGTTTGCCAACATGGGTCCTTGTGTGGCTGATTGCTGCACATTTTGGAAGAGTGGCATGCTCACACCTGTCTGTGTACAATTTGCCAAGTGGCTACTGTGCAGGGGATCCAGAGAAGCTGCTTTGTATGTGCAGATGTGTACAGCTGTCTGTGCAAAAGCAGTTGTGCACTGTATATGGAGAATCCCACTTACAAAGGAAGTGTAAAGCATGCTGTCTGCTGTAAAGAGAGGAGTAATAAGGCAAAGAGTAAATTTCTACTCTGTGCTTATGGCTAACTCTCTTCCTTCCTGCAAATATGAAATCAGTGGCACCTTCAGCATATATAATCTTCTTTAGATCACACCTATTTGTCTTGATCGGCCGTACAAATAAGTTCATACAATTAATTTCTCTCTCCCCATTTTACTAACCCAAGTGCTTAAATATCCCTTAGTTAGCCACATGTCAGCCTAAAAGAAAATCAGCCTTTACAATGCTTCCCTACCTAGTTGCCTGGAGTTAATTCTAAACTTGCTGCAGGTGACCAAGCAAATGCATAAGATAGTGGCTTTGGGCACTGGCGGAGGAAGATGCGTGTGTGTGGGGGAGCGTACCGCCCCCGCCAGCGTGATCCCGGAGGGGTGCCATCACGGCTGCCCCCCCTGCCCTCGCTGGGCGCCATGCCCCTACGGGCAGCACGCCACGCCCCTGCCTGCTCTCCGTCCCCTGGTGCCGGAGCATGAAGCTCCGCCACTGGCTTTGGGTCTGCATACAGGGCCTTCCAATGTATATTCAAAGATTATAGAAGCAAGATTTCACCTATTTCTGTCAACATCAGGGGATGTTCCCACCCTGTTGCAGTCTTGATGCGTGAAACTTTTTCCCACTGAAGTAGAAAGAACAACAATATTGCAGAATTTGTGTGTGTTTTTGTAGCTTTGGATTGAGGCCATTGTCTTTTACTGTTTAACTTCTTAGGGAGGTTATCTTGATGGGTTTTACGCTAGGCTTTTCAAAAGCAGGGAAATATTTAACTTCAAAGTATCCTTCTGGGAGTCCATCCACCAAATAAAATCCACTCCACTCCCCACTCTCTTTAAAATGCTGTCATGTCAGTAACGGTTGGTTCCCTTCTGGGAACGGCATGCTCAGCAATCTTAGCAAGGCTGGAGAACAATAGGGAGTCTTCTCATAGTGTGATGCAGCCTCCCACGTTGGAGAAGCTCTGTAGTTCAGTGGCAGAGCATCTGCTTTGTACGCAGTGGCACTTGGAAGGTCCCAGGTTCAGTCCCCGGCATCTCCAGGTAGGGCTGGAAATGTCTCAGTCTGAAACCCTATACCATGGGTAGGCAAACTAAGGCCCAGTCACTTTCTAAATCCGGCCTGTGGACAGTCCGGGAATCAGCGTGTTTTTACATGAGTAGAACGTGTGCTTTTATTTAAAATGCATCTCTGGGTTATTTGTGGTGCATAGGAATTCATTCATTTTATTTTTTCCCCAGAATATAGTCCGCCCCCCACTAGGTCTGAGGGACAGTGTTTTGGCCCCCTGCTGAAAATGTTTGCTGACCCCTGCCCTATACAGTGGAACCTCATCTTACATACCGCCCTCCTTATGAATGCTTCGGGTTACAAGCTATGCTAACCCAGAAGTAGATGCTCCCGGTTGCGAACTTTGCCCCGGGATGCGAGCGGAAGTTGTGCTCCAGTGGTGTGGCAGCAGAGGGAGGCACCATTAGCGAAAGCACACCTCGTGTTAAGAACGGTTTTGGGTTACAAATGGACCTCCTGAATGAAGGAAGTTCGTAACCGGAAGCACCACTGTAAAGAGGCTTCTGAGCTAGATGGACCAATGGTCTGTTAGCTTCCTATGCTCCTTGGAAACAATGCCCCAGTGTATTTAGACAGCTACTCAAAAGTAACCCTGCAGAAGCATCCAGGTGAAGAATGCATGACCAAAATGGACAAAAACCAAAAACACTTCCAGTGCCTACCTAAAAACCATCAGGGATGAGGCCAGTTATAGTGTCTCTAGAAAAGTCTCTAGGAAAGTTCATTATGGGGCTGCTGCCACAGGCCCTGTCTTGGTTACCCTGACACTAACAACTTTCTTTAGACAGTGGGACAAAAACAAACAAACCCAAGGCCTCCAGTGATTGAGTGTAACCAACTGGCCAGTTCACATGGGAAAAGGTGGTCTTTAAGATACCCTAATCCAAAACAGTATAGGGCAGACAGGGCAGGTGAGTCTTTGGCCCTGAATTCCCATCAGCCACTGCCAGCGTGGCCAGTGGTGTGGGATGATGGGAGTTGTAGTTCAGCAACATCTGGAGGGCCAGTAGTTCCCCCGCACAGATGTATAATAGATTCGAGGACTAATACCTTGATTTGTGCATTGCACTTAACTCCATTGTCCCTTGAGCTGCATTTTGAAAACGCAGAGCAAACACCCACACACACACGCACCCACACACAATCAACTTGCACAATTATGATGGGGCTGCTGACTAAAATCTATGCTGGGGACCCCCCCCCCCATATGTGCTTTCTTTCACAACTGCTTCCTGGCCTCTTCCCATCTTTGATTCTCATTTCCTTTCTTAAACATGGCAGGTGGGGTGTGGGGTGGAGAAAGGCAAACAGCACAATCCAAGGCATATTTGCACAGAAAGAAAAGTCACCGGGTAGCAAGCATGTCTGAGGATTGCAGCCGACACTTTCTCAGGCTGTGTGCTCTGAAGTCTGCCCCATTGAAGTGAATGGGATTTGTCTGCTGTAAACCTAGATTGAAGACTGCAGCAAATGCCTGCCTATCGTATTGCATGCTTATTGACAGCCAAACTTGTTAACTTTATTTTTTAATAATAGAAAGTAAGGAGGAGGAGGGGCTGCTTTTGAGGGGTAAATGCCCCCCCACTCTCTCCATAGCCAAAGGGGTGAGCATTGAAATTCTCTAACCTGGAACTCCCTGTTCTTGCAAAGATTAAATTAAATTAACCCCACCCCCCATCCTTTCCTCCCTCCCCTCTGCTCCCCCTTTCTCTTGGGTCAAATCAAATTTGTAGTGTCAGGGGCTTTAATCAACCTCTGTGAATGGTTTGAGACCACATCAGCCACCCAGAAAGAGCGAGTGGGGGTTGGAACATTGATTTGAAGAGGAAATTGCATCTGGCTGTATAGATCCACATTTGGAAATCGGCTCAGCAGAAAGCAGCGCGCACACACAAACACACACACACCCCACGCACACTGCAGCATGTGCCTGAAGCTGCTTCTCAACTGATTTTCCCCCCCTCTGAAACCTCATTAGGAAAAACCAAGAACTGTTTCACCTTGTGAGAGGCTGATAAGGAAGGGCCCTAGCTCAGTAGTAGAGCACCTGCTTTGCATGCAAAAGGTTCCAGGTTCAATCTCTGGCATCTCCAGGTAGGATTGGGAGGCACCCTGGCTGAAACCCTTGAGAGCTGCTGCCAGCCAGTGTCTATCATACTAACCAAATGGTCTGGCTCAATATGTCAGCTTCCTTTATTCTAGCCATTCCTTGGAATTAGGGTTGCTCAAGCGGAAAGTGCTGTGTTTCCCAGTGAATGGGGTTGCATCATAGGGCATCTTTATTACAGATGCCACTTGTTTACACATTCACTGGGACTCCAGATAACATTTGTTAGGGAGTGGACCAGTGTTTGGGATTTCGGTGAGAGGAGTCGGAGGTTCAAATCTACCTCCCATAATTAATATCATGAAATAATGATTCACTATTTCAGGGTCTGATTCCCACATGCATGTCCGTCAACTGATGCCTGGACACTTGGGGTTGTATCCAATGCTAATCCCGCCCAGAGTAGACCTGTTGAAGTTAATTGGCATGGCTAATGTATATCCCATTAATTTAAATGAGTCTCCTGCAAGTAGGACTTCCTCACAATTGCTGGCAGCTGAATGCGTGAGCAGACCCCTCACTGAAAAGCATCATGTCTGGGGGGAGAGTAAAGGTTTATTTTGAATGTGTTTCATCTTAATGGTTTATATCCCACCTTTCTGTAACAAGCGCAGTTAAGGTAGCTTACAAAACCAAAGTACAAACCATAAGTTAAAAATAAGACCCTTAACAGGAACATCCTACACAAATGCAGGCGCTATCAGGGTTGTCCCATTCACCTGCATTTCCATCGCTTGCTGTTACACCAATCAAGTGTGAAGTTTGTGTCTGCTTTCATGAAATCTTGGGCCTGCTTCTCACTGAGGCGATGAGTTTGCATATAATGCTAATCTGTGGTTGAACTTTAGCCATAGTTAAAACAGAGGTGTCGGGCAGATTATCACTTAAACCTTGGTTTGCTATGTTTCCACCTCCTGCTTTCCCCTTTAAGGGAGGCACAAGCCGGGAAGAGCTTCTCCTTGCTCAAGGCTCAGCTTTTACATGGTCCCGGCTCCTTAACCATCATTCACATGAAATGCTCCATGCACATATGATCCCAAGTATCTGTACAGCAACTGTCACAGGTTGGCTGGTGCAGCTCCTCCCACATTAAAGGTGAGTTTCCAGTCCACCTGGTGAGTCAGGTATGGGGAACCTTTGGCCCTCCAGATGTTGCTGAACGACAACTCCCATCAGCCCCTGCAAGCATGCAGCAACATCTGGAGGGCCAAAGGTTCCTCACACCTGCAGCAAGTCCATCACTTACGTGCTTAACCACTACTTTATGCCTGTTCCACCAGATGGAACTCCTGCAAAAAAATCTGGGCCCCAGTGCTTTTTAACACCTGGTGACATAACTTTAACCCTATATCTGAAAGGAGATTTGTACTATAAATCCAAAGCAGATTCAACACGCATTTAAAGCACACGACTTCCCTGGAAGCTTCCTAGAGACTCTGTAGTTCCCCCTCACAGATCTACCATTTCTAGCACCCTTAGCAAACTACAGTCCCCAGGTTTCCTTGGGAAAATTTGTGTTGAGTATGCTTTAAATCAGGGGTCGGCAACGTGCGGCCCACAAAGACCGTTTTACCGGCCCACGAGCCACCCCCAAAACAAGCCGCCTACTTGGCGAGTCCCCCCCCCCCGCTAAACCAGCGCAGTGCTGGAACTCGCCGAGCGGCACCAGAAACCATGTATGCACATGTGCAGATACCGAAAATCACATCTGCACATGTCCAGATGCTGAAAATTGCTTCTGCACAGGCGTGATTTTTGGTGTCTGGGCATGCGCAGAGTGATTTCTGGTGCCACGGACATGCGCAGATGCAATTTATGGCATGGCGCTGCGCCAGTCTGGCCCACGGATGATCTCTGTGGGAGTGATCCGGCCCATGGCCGGTAAACCTTGCTGACCCCTGCTTTAAATGTATAGTGTGGAGCTCCTTTCAGTATCTTGAGCCCCTAATGTCAGGGACAAGTAACAACTCCCCTTTAAGCATAACTTGTATTTTTTCACTTATCATACATCATGCAGGACTGTTAAATTTTGTCTGACAGGCTGTAGGGTAGCAAAAGCTACTGAACGGCCTCTGAAGACCCTACATATTAATGTATACTGTATTGATTTTGCAAGGAAATGTTTACAACCAGCCTATTATGGCAATGCACTTCCTACGTGTTTATTCCGATACTTCATTTCTGGTTTTGGTGTTATGTTTATCAGTTTGCATGTTTATGCGTATGCCTGTTTGAACAATTTTTTTGTTGTTGCTGCCCTTTTTCTTTTCTGAGGCTTGAGCTCAAATTAAAGCCAGCCTGTCTGCTCTCTCCCTCTTTGTGATGCTGTTGAACTCACGAAAAGCAAAATATTCTGTGGGCAGGGGGGCGGAATTAAGCACCGGGGAAATTTTCCGCCCCACATCACTGGGGCCCCCTGAAGGTGCCTTGCCCAGAGCCCTACCCCCTCCCACCAAGCACACACACACACACACACACGCGCTTGGAGCCAGCACTGGATAGACTGTCTAATCTCACAATGGATCTGTCTGTACTAGAACAGGCTGAAACGCAGACCACATTTTACCTTGTGAATGGGAGTAGCAGGTTGTGCCTGCAAGTCAGGCATTAGGATCAAGGAGTGTGTCCCTTAAGAGGTGCACCAAAGCCCCACTCTAAGCATAGTTGTTCCATAGCCCTGCTGAGTCTGTTCAAAAGAATTTCGGCTGCCATGCCCGGCACATTTCCTGGGCTTCTGATGAAATAAATACGCACACATAGGATTGTGCTGTTACCGTCAGGTAAGTAAGGCTCATGGAGGTCACTCACTTATTGAGCATTCATCTTGGATTTCCTTGCATAAAGCTTCTGCAGAGGTTAGACAATATGTGGTTGTATTGAGCTTTCACTCTGATCTGCTTGCGAAAAGGTTATGCAACAATGAAGATGCACCCTGATTTGCTTGCAAGGTGTCTCTGCATCTTCCCATTAATCATTTTGTTCATCTCACACCTTTGAATGCATTTCCTTGTCACTTTCCTAACTGCAAAAGAGCAGGGGTTTTTCCCTTAAGTGCCAGGGTGGCAGAGCGAGCGCTTTAATCCATTTTTGCACCAACCTAAATTTCCCAGTATGAGCCTGAATAGTCTTAACCAGGGGTTGGCGGCCACAAGTGGCCCACAGGGATCGTTTTACTGGCCCATGAGCTGCCCCCAAACCAAGCCGCCCGCTCGGCAAGTCCCCACGTGCTGCACTAAACCAGCGCAGCACGGGGACCCGCTTTCACTGCGCCGGAAATCACGTCTGCATAGATGCCAGAATCGTGGGTGGTAAACCTTGATGGCCCCTGCTCTTAACAATCTGGAGGCACCCTAAAATTGTAGATACCTAGCTAGTTGCAATATTTTTATCCTGCCCAATAACGAAGTCCCTCTGTCTGGTTTATGTTGGCCTGTAAAAATGTGTTAAACAGTTTTCCCCAAAACATTGTCCCTAAGATGTTACTAGATTCTAGTCCTCATCATCCCTGACCATTGGCCATAGTGGCTGGTGCTGATGGGAGATACAGTCTGGCAACAGGATCTGGAGAGAACCAGGTTGAAGAAGGCTGCTTTACAGTCTTTAGGCAATGCCCCCCCCCCAGTGTTCCTAAGCAGAGACCCAAACTTTCGCATTATCCACAACTGTTTTTCCTTCTTCATAGCTCGCTCATTGGAAAGCTTGCTCACTCTTCATTTTGAATTGGGTGCTAATTAAGTTCATTTTTTAGGATTAACCCTGATTAAGTATGCCAGTGTAGTGTGGTTGGAGTAGGGCAGGTTTTGGGGAACTTGTGGCCCTCCAGATGTTGCTGAACTACAAATGCCATCAGCCCCAGAAAGCATAGAGGCCACTGCCCAGGGGTGATGGGATTTGTAGTTCAGCAAACCTCTGTTGCACCAAAGGTTGGGAGACCAGGATTCAGATTCCCACCTACACACAATGCTCACTTGAGTGATATTTGGCCAGTCACCCTCAGCCAAACCTACCTCAGAGTTGTTTGTGAGGCTGTAATGGGTAAGGCAGGGAGAGCCACATTATGCCACCTTGAGCTCCATGCAGGAAAGGTGAGGTTTAAAAAAATTACACCCACACCATATGTTTAAAGCAGACACTCCCCCCCCCCCCGAAGAATCCTGGGAGCTGTAGTTTGTGAGGTCGTCTCATAACAACTCTCAGCACCCTTAGGAAACTACCGATCCCAGGATGGGGAGTGAAGGAGCCCGAACAGTATAAGGGCAGATCCGCAACATACATTCAAAACCCATGATCTTGGGAACTGTAGTTTCCCCCTCACAGAACTACAACACCCAGCAACCTAACAAGCTGTAGCTCCCAATATTCTTTTTGGGGAAAGTCATATGTTTTAAACATGCATTTTTAAAGTGTTTCTCAACCTTGGGGGCCACAGCTGTCGTTGGACTACAACTCCCACTGGTCCTGCTAACTAGGGATGATGGGAGTTGTAGTTCAACGACAGCTACGGAGCCAAGGTTGAGAAACGGTGGGTGCGCAATATGTTTCTGGAGAAGGTGCGCAACTTCCAGCCTCGACTCTTAGCGCGGGGACCTTGAAAAGGCGCCTCTAAGAATACTCAGCCCCCGCGATACAACATGCGGCGGGAGTGACCTCTGACAAGTGTTCCCCGCCTCCTGGCGGCTGCAGCGCCTGCTGTCCTTTGCTTGCTTTCCTTTCCCAGCGAGCGGAGCCGCGTCTCGCCCGCTGCGGCTGCCTTGGCGGCGGCGCCTCCTCCTCCTCCAGCAGAGCGCGTCTCTCCCGCTCCCGCTGCTGCCGCCGTCGCATCAATCAAGCGACGCAGCTGAGCAAGCCCACCCGGCGGCCGGGCGGCTAATCGGGCGGAAGGGCGCGGCGCTGGAGAGGAGAGGAGGCGGGCGGGGAGGTCACTGCAGGGGCAGGCGGAGGAGAAGGGGCCACCCGCTCCCCTGATGGAGGAGGAGGACGAGGCCAACGCCGCCGCCGCGCTGGCTGGCTGGCTTGCTAGCTGCTTGCTTGCAGCGACAGCAGCAGGAGAAAAACGAGAGGGAGAGACCCGCACGGGGCCTAGAGGAGTTTGCAAACTCGGTGAGTTTTCAGTTCCGCCCCCTCTCACTTTTGCACAGAGAAAGAGAACGGCTTACAGGGAGCAGCCCCTCTCCTCTCTTGGGAAGGGGCGCACGGAAAGAGTTACTGTTCATACGTTACTTTGAACTCGCAGGAGCGAGGTCGCGCCCGCGGGGAATGCAGCGTCGTTGTCAAGAGCCAGCTTTTTACCACTCTCCCGTTCCTTGCGGGTTCAGTGGAACGTGTGAAAAGGGCTTCAAAGTTACGAGGCGGCCTCCCCAAGTAAGGGGCTCCAAAATGCACTTTGCAAGAGTCTGAGTTGCATTGTGTTGCAGCTTCCCCTCCCCATTCCATTAGAACCTGAAAGTAAACCTCATTGAGCTCAACAGGCCTACTTATTGGGATGAAGTGCATATAAGGTCCCTCTCCTTAGGTGCAATCCTGTGTACACCTGCCTGGGACCATTGCACGTGCTAAGCACACATCAGTGCAATGGGATTTGCTCCTTGGTAAGCATGCATTGAGGTTGCAGCCCATTCCTATGGGGAAATCTGTGGCTCTCAAGGGCTGCAACTCCCAGCAGCCCTGACTTGGCTTGTTTAGTGGGGTTTGCTCCCAGATAAATGGGCATAGGATTTCAGCTGTAGTTACACACACGCGCACACACATTGTTGTATTGGGGTTGTTGTGATGGCCTTCACACCTCCAAGGTGTCCAGTAGTAGTGTGCCAGCACACACTTTCTCTCCAGCCTTCCCACATCTCAATTGCAGGCAAACACCTGTGGTTGTTAAGGAGGGGATTCTCAAGGCTCACTGTGTGTGTCAGGAGAGTGTTCTTGTTATGGTAAATCCTCCTCCTTTCCTGTCCCCCCCACACCACCCTGAATTCACATTTGCAATCATCTTGGTCCCTGCAGACCTTTAATTCTGCATGGCGAGGGTTTCTTTATTTGTGGTTTCACGCTGCTTTGAATTGGCGTTTATTCTGGTACATTGAGTTTGATTTATTGGGGGAAACGTTGAAATTGCACCCTTTGGAGACAGCTTTCAGAGTCAGAATTCCAGTGCTTAATGGACGGGCGGTGTGTTTGTGAGCTGCTCCTTTGAGCTGCTCTGCAGGATTGGCCTGTTCTCTGTGCTCGCAAGTGCGCTTTGCAGTCTGGTTTCTGGAGAGCAAGTGGTCGTGGTTAGCTGGTAGGGCCCTGCTGCACAGAAAGTGGAAACCACAGAAAACTGAAGGTGAACACCATAGAGAAACTAAGACTGCAATCCTAACTGGGCTCACCTGGGTGTAAGCTCCATTGAGTTCACCAGAATGTAGTTTGGAGTTGACATGGTTCAGGATTGCACTGCTGGTCAAGCCTGCTGCTCTTGTCAGAGGGAAACTTAAGAGTCTGTCCCCCAGTCCATTCTATTACTCCAATTTTGTAAAAACCTGTCTGTATTACTTTTTGCAATGTATGGTATGCTGGTGTGATTGCTTAAGCCAGCTGAGTTACTCTCCCCAGTTGCCACCAGCTTGTATACCTATAGACGTTTTCAGTTCATAGAATCATAGAGTTGGAAGGGACCATGACGATCATCTAGTCCAGCCCCCCTGCAATGCATGAATCTTTCACCCAAAAGCCTCGTGCTCTAATTCTCTGAGAGCATTTTAAAAAGCTCTGTAGAAGTTAGCTGGCAACTTTCTGAGTTGAGATGGTCATTTTGTTGTTGTTGTTGGTTTGATTTTGGAATTTATTTTGTATGATGGGTGGGAGGCCTCAGGATGGGGGGGGCAGATGCAGCCCTCCAGACACCTCTATTTGGCCCTTTGGACCCTCACCAGCCTTGCTTCATTCCTTCTTTGAGTGAGTTTTTGCCCAGTTGGAAATGTGTCCTTGAACTCTGGTGCCTCTTGCTTGCCTGGCTGGAGGATAGAGACGGGAGCCTGTGTGAAGCTGTGCAAAGGTTAAAATTTTTACGTTTGCTGCTCCATTCGCTATTGCCTCTGGCCCTGCCCACCACTGGCATGCGGCCCTCGGAAGGTTGCCCAGAAAGGCCCTCGGGTTGAAAAAGCTTCCCCACTCCTGCCGGAGGAAGGCCGTGGCAGTTCATGTGCAGACCCACAAAACACTTCTCATGGCCAGGGCTGCTTCAGTCGCAGGCATGACACATTTGGCTGGGGAGCACAGCCCAGGTTCAGATGAGCTTGTTAAAATCGGAGAGAGACTGGGGTGGAATTTGTGTGTGTTTGTGTGGGTGGGTGTGGGAAGAGGAGTAGTACAAGAGCAGGAATGCAAATAAATTAATAAATGGGGAGGTCGGGGAAGCGGCCTCATCTTGTTAGTGATGTGTCAAGGGCAGTGTAAAGGTGAGCTCTGATAAGTAATTTCGCTGTCAAAATTATTTAGAGATGTCATTAAAACTGCTCGGGGGCTGTCTCCACTGCTTCAGGGCATGAGCGACTGTTTTTAATTTGCTGGTGGCTCGGTGTCCCCAACTCTGGCTCGCTGGCAACTGCTTTCAGGCTGGCGGTGGGGGGAGCAGCTGTCAGCTGGGACTTCACTGTGAACATATGCAAGGCACTTGCTTTAAATTCCCCAACGGGCAGTGATGCTCTATGCCCATCTGCCCCATAGGATCAAGAAAAACTCCCTCTTCCTGAACGCCCCCCCCAATTGGAATGTAGAAGCAACACCATCCTTTAAGTATGGATTTTCTTTTCTTGTCTTTTTCTTCAAGAGAGGTGGGTGAGTGGGAGGGAGGATGCTCTTTCCTGCAGCACATGCAAACTTTAAAAAAAAAGTTTTGTCCCCCCCCCCCTTCTCACTCTTCCACACATTACCTAGTTCAGGGGCCTGCAACCTTTAAGACTAAAAGAGCCACTTGGACCCGTTTCCGAAGAAAAAAACAACTGGGAGCCTCAAAACTCGTCATTATAAAAATAACTTTTTTGTCACATTTTTATTATTTCTTTGTTTGACCCCTCAGAATTGCTCCTCCTCATAGAAATAAATGTTAAATTAACAAGTTACCTTTGTGTGTGTGTGTGTGTGTTCTTCACTCCCCTTCAAAACAGTGACCAGCATACATGCCCTCTTTCAATGCAGTGACCAGCGTACATGCCCCTTACAATGTAGCGGGCGGGCGGGCAGGTGACATCGGGACGGTGCGTGACTAACGCACGCACCGCCCCCATGCGACGTCACAGCCAGTACAGCGCCCGCCACAGTGGGGAGTGTCGGGGCGCACAATGCGCCTCCTCCCCTTGCTAGTATCCACCCCGGAGCCGCGGCAAAGGTGTAAAAGAGCCACATGTGGCTCCGGAGCCGCGGGTTGCAGACCCCTGACCTAGTTCCTTGAGATGTTAGCTGGTGGTTCTGCTCTGTGCAGGCTGCTTCCTCCATCTAGACACTTGGCAAGGATCTGGCTGCACAACAGATGCCAGTGCTGAGCTGACCAGGAGGGGGGAGTCACTGTTGCCACCTTTCTGTTCTATGGTTTTTCTCATGGGTAGGCAAACTAAGGCCTGCGGGCCAAATCCGGCCCACAGATGGTCCAGGAATCAGCGTGTTTTTACATGAGTAGAATGTATCCTTTTATTTAAAATGCACCTCTGGGTTATTTGTGGGGCTTGCCTGGTGTTGTTACATGAGTAGAATGTGTGCTTTTATTTAAAATGCTTCTCTGGGTTATTTGAGGGGCATAGGAATTGGTTCATTTTTCTTCTTCAAAATATAGTCCAGCCCCCCACAAGGTCTGCGGGACAGTGGAACGGCCCCCTGCTAAAAAAGTTTGCTGACCCCTGGTTTCCCTTCTCTCCCCTCCTCTCCCCTCCTTCCACTGAAATGCCTTATTGCTGAAGAGTTGCAACTTTTGGATCAGTCCTAGTAGGGACTGTTTTGGTCATTGGCTGTTATCATTCGTGTGCTGACGGAGTATCGTCCCATTAGTTCTTCTGTAGCCAAAGTCCATGGATAGGGGATCCGGTGGCCCTGCAGGTGTACTCTGGTTCCCATCAGCCCCCAGCTGGCATGGTCGGTGTCGTGGCTGAGTGGGTTTAGAGTCCACCGGCATCTGGATTTCCAGAGATACATTCAACTTCCTTTTTTTTTTTTAAATAAAAAAGATATTTATTAAGAGTTTAAGAATTACAGAAAGCAGAAAAAGGAAAAACAATAAAAAACTAACAAAACATACATTACAATACATAAAAAAACATAAAATAAAAACAATACAACAATACAACAAAAAAGAAAAAACATTAAAACACATCCGATATTCCATATCTTTACCTTTCATTTACTTGTTTCATCGACCTCCTCAACCCTCCCTTTTTGTATTCTAGCTCACTTCACTATTTCAGCAAATTCTTTCCATCTTTCTCAATTTTTGTTCTATAATTTATCTTAACTGTCTAACCTTAAATTTTTTCATTTTGGCCCATTATCAATCAGCTTTTACTTAGTTCTTTATTACATTTCTGCTAAAACCATATAGCTTCATTCCAACATCCTTCTAACATTCATTAATTTTGCAATGTTTTTGTAAATATACTTTAAATTTTTTCCAATCTTCTTCCACCAACTCTTCTCCCTGGTCTCGGGTTCTGCCAGTCATTTCCGCCAGTTCCATGTAGTCCATCAGCTTCATCTGCCATTCTTCCCGGGTGGGTAGATCTTGTGTCTTCCAGTGCTTTGCAATAAGTATTCTTGCTGCTGTTGTAGCATACATAAAGAAAGTTCTATCCTTCTTTGGCACCAATTGGCCGACCATGCCCAATTCAACTTCCATTGCCTTATCCTCCTCGAATGTGTTTAATCATAGCTACTAGCCATGATGGCGATGCTCTCCTTCCACTCTCAGAGGCAGCTTTCAGCTTTCAGACAGGGGGTCTCTCCCATGCAAGTGGGAAGAGAGTGCTGTGTTGCCCTTAAGTTCCGCTTGCTGTTGCCAGTCAAGGCTTCCCATATGCATCTAGTTGGCCACTGTGAGAACAAGGTGCAGGACTAATGTCCTTTAGCTCGATCCAAGAGGGCTTTTCTTGCGTTCTTATGCATAGGTAGACACATCCATGTAGACTTTCAGTCCATTGGTCTATCATCTATAACGCTCATTCCCTTTTTATACTACCCTTCTTCCGGTAGGAGCCCAGGGCAGTCAAAAGCATTGCAGGGAAAGCATCGGAAACTGCATTTCCAAAAATTAAAATTAGTAGCAGCTGCTGACTTTACTGACTTTGAGGCATTTATGCCTCAAAGGCCCAAGCAAATAGATGTCTTTAATTGGCAACTAAAATACTATCAGTGTAGGGTTTGGACACAGCTTCCTAGTTTTTCACTAACTGAAAGCAGCTCTCCAGGGTTACAAGCAGAGGATCTTACAAAGCCCACCTGGGAGATGCCTGGGTTTGAAGATAGAACCTTCTGCATGCAAAGCACATGCTCTGCCACTGAGCTTTGGCCTGTCCCTTAAGAGACAGGAACTTAGGAAGTTCCCTTATAAAGAATCAGGTCAATGGTTCATGCACTTCAATATTGTCTACACTGACTGGCAGTGGCTTTTTGGATTTCAGGCACAGGGTCTCCCACACACCAGGGATTCAACTTGGGCCCCACTACACTAGGGCCACCTTTAGCTCTCTTGTGATGGGGCTGATACACTAAACGTTATTGAACCTCCTCTTTTATAACTACATCTTTCCCTTAGCTCTTGTCCTTGGCCCTAATTTGCTTCCTGGATGATAGTGAAGACGGAGCGGAAATCATGCCTCCCTGTGGGTCAAAAGTATAATCCGATGCAGGATTCCGCTGTCACGTGCCTGAAGGAGGCAGAAGGGTGGGAATTCCCAGATGTGCAGAAGGAGAGCCTTATGTACATTCTGGATATGGTTAGAGCTCGGAGTTTTAATTGCTCTTGATTCGTTTAGCACATGGCGGAGTGGGGAGGACACCCTTGAGCAAAAGCTCTTTCCAATCGGACTTGCCAAATTGGCCAGCGTTTCAACCAGACCGTCTCGGTATTTTAATTATCTGGATAGATTTATTATTTAAAAGCCCAGTTTAGTAAATGAGCAATTGTATAATTTCCTATAAATGATCAGCAGTCAGTTTAAAAATAAAATTAAAGATTCTCTACCTCTCAAGCCCTTCTCCCCTACCCAATTTTGTGGCTCTGAAAGCAAAATCCTGCCGTTGCAACATGTTTTGCTAACTGTCGTTCTTCGTTGCGTGCATCTGCTAAGCTTTGCATAATTTATTCAGCTTTCTTGATGGAGGCGCTCTATGCCTTTTGAAACTTTTGTGTGCAAACAGGGGTGCGGCAAGGGAAAATCCAGAGAGGGGATTTTCTTCCTGAAAATAGAAGGTCTATGATGCTGAACTTCACACCCCACTTGCAATGGGGTGTTCAAGATCTAGAAAGGCCTGGAATATTTCCTCGCCTTAGAAGGGCGCTGCTGGATCAGGCCAGTGGCCCATCTAGTCCAGCATTCTCGTAGTAGCCAACCCAGATTCCTTTTTATTGTGCGGGGATGTGATTTAAATGCATGTTGTGAATGCAGCCCAGATTCACACCACAGCGGTCAGGTTTCACTAAATATGGGCACTTGCAGAAGCAACATCATCTCACCTCTCTGCAAACAGATGAGAATGAATGCTCAATGAACGAGTCATTTGAAAGTGACCTGGGTGGGTGCATATGTTCTCTTAAGTTGGGTGTTCTTGGGTTTTGAAAAAAAGAGGTATTGACATGGGTTTTTTTTTCTTCTGCTCAGGAAAAAAATCTAGCAGAGACACATAAGTTTATTGAAAACAATCCTGAGGACTCAATAGCATTTTTATATTTTTTTGACGGTAAACGACTTTTGGGGCAGGAAAATGGCAAATGCAATTCAACGTAAAGAAATATAAAGTGGTACATGTTGGAGGGGAAAAAATCTTAATTTCACAAGGACACTCACGGAGTCTGAACTAGAGGTGATGGACCAGAAGCAAGTCCTTGGATTCACAGCAGATAGCTCAGTGAAGATGCCAATCCCAGAGTGTGGCAGCTCTGGAAAAGGCAAATTTCAAGCTAGGGATCATTAGGAAACGAAAATAAAACTGCCAATATCATAATGTTGTTATACCAATCTATGGTGTGACCACATTTACAGTACTGTACAGTTCTGGTCCCCTCACTCCAAAAAAAGATATTGTAGAGTTGGAAAAGGTTCTGAATAGGGCGACCAAAATGATCAAGGGGAGCAATTATCGTATGAAGAAGTGTTGCAGCGTTTGGGACTTTTCAGTTTAGTGGAAAGGCGACCGACAGGTAACATGGTAGAGGTTTATAACATTATACAGTGGTACCTCTGGATGCAAATGGGATCCGTTCTGGAGCCCCGTTTGCATCCTGAAGCGAACGTAACACGCGTCTCTGTGGGTCGCGGTTTGCCGCTTCTGCGCATGCGTGTGACGTCGTTTTGAGCGTCTGCGCATGCGCAAGTGGAAAAACCCAGAAGTAACGCGTTCCATTACTTTTGGGTTGCCGCAGAGCGCAACCTGAAAACGCTCAACCTAAAGCGTATTCATCCCGAGGTATGACTGTACATGGGATGCAGAAAATGAATTGAGAAAAGTTTTTCTCCTTGCCTATCAGTAGAACTCATGGACATCCAATGAAGCTGAACGTTGGAAGATGTAGGTCAGATAAAAGAAAGTGCTTTTCCATGCAGCGCATAATCAAAAACTATGCAACTCCCTCCTCCAGGAGGCAGTGATGGCTACCAGCTTGGGTGGTTTGGACAAATCCATGGAAGATAGGGCTATCAATGGCTGCTAGCCATAATGGCTGTGCTCTGCCTCCACAAGTGGAGGCAGAAATGCTTCTGATTACCAGCTGCTGGAAACCACAGGAGAGGGGAGGGCCCTGCTCACTGGTTTCCCACAGGCATCTGGTTCGTCACTGTGAGAACAGGATGCTGGACCAGATGGGGCATGATCCAGCAGGCTATTCTTATGCTCTTTTTAAAAACACACACAAAAGAGTTTGCGAGTGTGTGTACTTTTTCCCCATCATGCCTACTCTCCTTTTGAAGTCTGTGCTTATGTTGAAATGTTAGCTAGCACTTCACTCGCCTGTTGCGATACTAACCTTCATGGACCTTTTCTCCTGTGTCATCCTTGGTGCTTTTCAGTCTGCTCTGAACTGCCAGTGCTAAGTCTTTTATCTCTTTCGGATGCACTTCCATCGTTCCTTGCCTTTAGGCTACTGCTGCTGCTCCTCCTCTCACTGCAGCGGGCCGTGGTGCAAATGATATGTGCAAATATGTGTAACAAAACCCCCAACCTTCGTGTGCTTTATCTTTAAATGGAAAGAAGGTTTGGGAGATTGTGGTTTTTGAACGGAGCAGGAGTCAAGAGTTCCTAATCCTCTTCCCTCACCAGCTGTTTTTCTTGCTCAGAATTGCCTTTGCCAGCTGCTCTTCCCCTTGCAGGGCTCCAGCTGCGTAATTAACCTTGTAAATCAGGGACGGGGAACTTGTGGCAGTCCAGATGTTGTTTGGCTGCTCCCACTGCCCATTATCCCTGACCATTGGCCCTTGGGGGCTGGGAAAGAGATGGAAAGCCAAAAGTAAGCGGAGGAAGATTAATGTGTTCGGGTCACTTATGAGTTCTTAGGCTTGGTTTCAGTAGAGCAAGACAGAGGCAGCTGTGGCCCTGCAGATGTTGTTGGACTCCAATTCCCACCAGCCCCGGCACCCAGCCTGATGAATGGTCAGGGGTGATGGGGAATGTGGTCCAGAAAGGAGACTTCTTGTTGTGTTTCTGCATGCGTGCCTGATCTGGCTCTTATTGAGGCTGATTAAAACAAGGTTGGTGAACCCTGTGGCCCTCCGGTTGTTGCTGGACTCCAAACTTCCACGTGAACTGCAGAACGTGGTGACACCTTACGTTTTTATGTATTTAGGAAGATGTAATCATTATAAGCCACTCTGAGCCCCATGGGATGATGGGTGGCCAAAACTGAACTAAATGAGTTGTTTTCTCCTCTTGCTTTCTAATTTGGTGTAACTTAACCTAATCTCTCATTGGTGGTTTTTGAGTTTTGCACAGATCCCCCTCTCCCTTTCTCTGCTTGCTCTTGGGGAGGGGGAATATGTCTGCACCCCAGTTTATTTATTTTCAAGTACAACCCCTGTATATGGGTTTAAACACATCCGTATATAGGGGTTGTATTTTAAAAAATAAACCTGGAGATAAATGTGGTAGGTCTGACTTCTGTGGAAATGGCATTTTGCTGCGTTGCTAAGGCAACAGGAGATAGCACCTGAAGACAAGAACAGGCAGGACTTCCCTTCTCAGCTGTGGTGGAGCAATAGTGATCGAATGAGATTAGGTAGAATTAGATAATACTAAAATTTGCTATGGTTTTGATGCCAGCCCTTGATTAAATAAGTGAGAAAGTCCTGTCCCCTTGTAGGTAAAATGAATTCTCCTCGGATCAATAACTTTTCATATCCTTTCCCTGACCCCATCCGCTTTGTTTTTGCAGGAGTCTTATGAAGAAGGGGTTATGGCTGGCTGGTAAATAGATGTGCACCTGTGGCAAATGAAAGTTGTCCCTAATGACAATCTTTACCAAAAAAAGGTTATTTTTACTCTCTCTTTTTAAAGTCAGAGATGGTAAAAATGGTTATTGGTGGGCAGGTAAGCTAGTAAAAATCATTGTGGAGGGTGGGACTAGATGACCCTTGGGGTCCCTTTCCCAAATGGACCAAAAGTCTGTCTCTGTTTCAGGCAGCTTTCTATGTTTCCTTGGCATGCCAGAAGCACATTTTCTCTCCTTAAGCTTCATACCAGTCAGGAGAGAGGAGGCGAGAGTGAAGTGTACCTTAGAGCGATCTCAAAAGTCTGCTTGTTACCTGTTTGGGGAGCGGAGCCCGCAGCAGCCCACCCACCATTCAAGGCAGGTCTTTTGGCGGCCAAAAGGGACAAAGGAGCTTTTGAGGTTTTTCTCATCTATCCTGTTTGAGGTTTGTTTGCGTTTCCCCCCCCCCTCCCCTTCCGGAGATGTTTGGCAGTTTTTTGAATGTGTGCCATGGAAGCCTTCCTGGAGGAAGCTGAACAGGTGAAGTCTCGCTGTACGGAATCGGTTGCAAGGAGCTTCTTACTGGAATTTTTAAAAATATATATACTCTGGATAAATGCCCCCCTCCCAGTGGGTAGGGAAGTAAGAGACAAGTTCAGAGTGTTACAGTTAGCATATGAAGCCCTTATGGATTGGAACTAGTTTGCACTATATATATGCCCGCTCAACGGTTTCAGCCTGTGGCTTCAGGTTACAGACTCCGCTAACCCAGAAATAGTGCTTCAGGTTAAGAACTTTGCTTCAGGATGAGAACAGAAATCATGCTCTGGTGGTGCGGCGGCAGCAGCAGGAGGCCCCTTTAGCTAAAGTGCTTCAGGTTAAGAACAGTTTCAGGTTAAGAATGGACCTCCGGAATGAATTAAGTACTTAACCCGAGGTACCACTGTATTGGCCTTTTGGTGTGGCAGCACCTGCATTTTGTAACTCCTTGCCTATTGATATCAGACAGGCGACTTCACTGTAATGTTTTTGGTGCCTGCTAAAAAGCATCTTTGTTTAGGAATTGCATGTGTCTTATTTCTTCGGAGCTACTTATTTGATTACAGCAAGCCCACAACTTACACAGGGGTTCTGTTCCCAGGGATTGCTCTTAAAGCCAAAATTGCATATAGTCAAAACACATGGGGTTCAGTGGCAGGTGGGATAGTGAAAGTCGTTTTTCCTGGAACTCTGCCCCCTTTCCACCCCCTTTTTATTTACTATTTTGCCACGCACATAAAGCTCAAATGCGTTACATGCATGCATGTTGTGGGCTTACTGTATTTTAAAATGTCTGTTTTTGGCTGTTTTTCAATTGATAGTTTTAAAGTTTTATTGCTAAACATTTCGAGGTTAGCAATAATACACCAAGCAGTGTATAAATTTTGTTACATCATCAAATTCCAAACTTGGAGTGCTATAGGGCCATGCTGTGAATATATTCCTGCAGCAACCTGAACTCTGCACCACATAAACATGGCTTCTACAAACTACATTGGTACCTCAGGTTACAGACTCCGCTAACCCAGAAAGAGTACTTCAGGTTAAGAACTTTGCTTCAGGATGAGAACAGAAATCGTGCTCTGGCGGCTTAGCAACAGCAGGAAGCCCCATTAGTTAAAGTAGTGCTTCAGGTTAAAAACAGTTTCAGGTTAAGAATGGACCTCTGGAACAAATTGAGTACTTAACCCGAGGTACCACTGTATTCTTTTCTTTTTCCCCCCTGAGAAGCTAGTCTGTTCCCTTTCTTTCAGTGTTCTACTTTGTGTCCACTCGGGTGGGGGGGGTATTCCTTGCAGATATAGAGGTGAATATTGTTATCAATGTAAAACATGTGGGCATTAGGGTATATTTTGCATAATTCTAATGTACAAGTTGAGGGGGTGGGGAGCCTGATCAGTGCAGCCTTCCCCAACCACGAGCCCTCCAGATGGTTTGGACCACAACTCCTATCCACCCCAGTCAGGAGTGATCCAAAACATCTGGTGGGTATCAGGTTGGGGAAGGCTGGAGTGTAATGTGTGGAAAACTAGGGCTAGGCGATAATCTGGTTTTCAACATATAAAGGTAAAGGGACCCCGGACCATTAGGTCCAGTTGTGGCCGACTCTGGGGTTGCGGCGCTCATCTCGCTTTATTGGCCGAGGGAGCCGGCGCACAGCTTCCGGGTCATGTGGCCAGCATGACTAAGCTGCTTCTGGCAAACCAGAGCAGTACACGGAAACGCCGTTTACCTTCCCGCCGGAGTACCTATTTATCTACTTGCACTTTGGCGTGCTTTTGAACTGCTAGGTTGGCAGGAGCAGAGACCAAGCAACGAGAGCTCACCCCGTCGCGGGGATTTGAACCGCCGACCTTCTGATCGGCAAGTCCTAGGCTCTGTGGTTTAACCCACAGCGCCACCCGCATCCCTTTCAACATATATCACTAGCTACACATCTTTGCTCAGAATCTGCTTGGTGTACCAACACTGCAAGTTAGACTTGCCCATGAGAGGCAGCATGGTGCGATGGTTAGAGTGTCAGATTAAGGGCAGGGTGGGGGCAAAGCATAAGTTCGCATCCCCACTTGGCCAAGAAGCTCTCAAGGCACATTAAAAAATCTCTTTCAGCCAGGCCTACTTCACAGGGTTGTTCTGAAAATAATAACAGAGGGGAGGACCACCAATGCCACCTTGAGAGTTTCTTGGGAGGAGGGTAGGATAAGAAAGAAATAGTACCCCTTTGTTCTTCCACTTAAAAAAACAAAACTCGACTGCTGTGTTTACAGCCCTAAGACAAACTATTGCAAAGGACAGAAGATCAAGCTTTGCCGTTGAAACAAGGAGCCCTGTGTGGTTTTCATCTGTGAGCCAAACCTTATTTCCACACCTGGATGCTATTTGAGCCCCAGTCCTTGTCTGGCTGCTTTTTTTTTTGTCTGTGTTTTTCTCTCCTTCTCCCCAGCCTTTCCTGTTTGGCCCTGGCAGGTAACAAAGACCTGGCGGCTTTTCAATTATCTAAATAACTGATTAGGGTCTGTTTTGTCAAGACTTGCACCTCCTTAAACAAACAAATTTCTCCCTTTCCTTGATGTTTGCTTTAACGATCTTGGAAGGATGTCAATAGCAGTGGGTTGTTCAGGAGGGGGGAAACCAGTTGGGGCGTAAAGCATCGCAGGGTACAGTTTTACCGTTGGGAAATGTGCTGAACGCCGCTCTTCTCCCTCCCCACCCTGCTCATAATGAGAACTGCCGTCCTTCAGCAAGGGCCAAACGTTTTGCCCAAAGGCAAGCGACAGGTATGTTAAGCTGGGCTATGTCTACTAAGACAGTGTTCAGTTACAGGCACCTGCCAAAACAATGTTTTGCTTTTCTGTCACAGGCAATATTGGCAAATTCGTCCCCATCTGCCCAATCGCCTTCAGCAGCTACAGGCAAGATAACTATTGGCGACAAACTGGCCTCCTCCAGTTACTAGAGTGCTATCAAAGTACTATCCTTTTCTAGTTGGTTATCAAGTGTTTATTCACTAGAAAAGATAGCGCTTTGTTTTTTTTTTTTTTAATAAAATTTTTATTGGTTTTACAAAATTTTTAAGAAAAACGGACAAACACTAAAAATGACAAACATACACGTATAGTTTCAAACATATTTTCATAAACCTCTTTTCTTGGACTTCCCCATACCCCCCCTCTCTGCATCCCAATGTCCATAGTTCAGCTAGCAACTCCCAATTGTTACTTTCCAATCTCTATCATCTTAGTCCTCTTTTATAGTCTAACCTTATATCCCTGTACCCCTTTGTTTCTGAAAACCACGACATTTTAGCATTCATTAAGTTTATAGTAGTCCTTAAGATAGCTTTTAAATTTTCTCCATTCTTCTTCCACCGTCTCTTTTCGTTGATCACGGATTCTGCCTGTCATCTCGGCCAGTGTCATATAGTCCATCACTTTCATCTGCCATTCTTCCAAAGTGGGTAAATCTTGTGTCTTCCAATACTTTGCGATGAGTATTCTTGCTGCTGCTGTGGCATACATAAAAAAAGCTCTATCTTTCTTTGTCACCAGTTGGCCGACAATGCCCAAGAGAAAGGCCTCTGGTTTTTTAGGAAAGGTACATTTAAGTACCTTTTTCATTTCATTATAGATCATTTCCCAGAAGGCCTTAATCTTCGGGCATGTCCACCAAAGGTGATAAAAGGTACCTTCAGTCTCTTTACACTTCCAACATTTGTTATCGGGCAAATGATAGATTTTTGCTAGCTTGACTGGGGTCATGTACCACCTGTATACCATTTTCATAATGTTTTCCTTTAAGGCATTACATGCCGTAAATTTTATACCGGTGTTCCATAACCATTCCCAGTCCGCTGACATAATGTTATGTCCAACATCCTGAGCCCACTTAATCATAGCCGATTTAACTGTTTCATCCTGTGTGTTCCATTTCAACAACAAGTTGTACATTCTAGATAAATTCTTAGTATTGGGTTCTAGAAAAGATAGCGCTTTGTTAGCACCTTTCTGACTACAGGCGGCAGCACAACATTGATGGTTTGCTGACAATAGTATATTGTTCGTTTTCACCTGTACATTCACAAGACACTGTTCCCTCAGAACAATTCAGGATGGTGCTGTCTCTCCCAGTCAGCAGGGTGCTAGCAAAGAGCTATCTTTTTTCCAATAAACAAATACTGTAGTTGACTCATGGGGCAATGCATTCAACAACAAAAGCTTCAAGCAACCGAGGTAGTAGAATTGTGTGCAAAAAAATAGTTTAGTGGTACCTCTGGATACGTACTTAAATTTGTTCCGGAGGTCCGTTCTTAACCTGAAACTGTTCTTAACCTGAAGCACCACTTTAGCTAATGGGGCCTCCTGCTGCTGCCGCGCTGTCGGAGCACGATTTCTGTTCTCATCCTGAAGCAAAGTTCTTAACCTGAGGTAATATTTCTGGGTTAGCGGAGTCTGTAACCTGAAGTGTATGTAACCCAAGGTACCACTGTACTGTTTAAAGCTAACGTGTTTACCAGTAGTCCAGTCTGAGCCCACTGTCATGTTACTATCAATGTGGCTGTTTATTTGCATCATATTTGGGGCATTCAGACACTTCTGGGGGGGGGGGGAATGAAGAAATTTGAGATTTCCAGACAGCTATATTTTGTAATAGCCAGACATGGAGCCTCCCTATTTAGAGGTAGTATACCTGGGAATACTGAGATGCTGGAAACAAATTGCAGGCCAGAATCAGTGTTTTCATATTCAGCTTGAGCGCCCAAAGGTTCTTATTCTTTGTGTGCATATGTATATCTATCTCTACAAACCTCCATATAAGGAAGTTAGAGAATTCTGCTGAACGTGGAAATGGGAGCAGAAATTGCTGCTGTTTGCTTATTCATCCCATTTCCAGAATGGAAATCTATTGTATTTGCTGCTGCTGTTGCTTTCAATCCGTAAACGATACATGATTGAGAATGCCCCCCCCCAATCTAGTCCAGCATCCTGTTCTCACAGTTGTATGCAATGAATACAAGATGGAAGAGAAAATTATGCCTTTGTACATTCCTACATATCTATATTTGCAGATCTACATATACCAACCCATAGATTCACATAGAAAACTCAGCTCCTCAGGTCAGCAGTTCTTTCAATTGCACACTCCCATCTCCAGCCTTCACTATCATTCTTTTGCACCCTGTATATGGAAAACACACACATACATGCATCTCACACAACCATGAAGAGTAGCCACATTAAAATGCACACCCCGGGTACAGCCCCCTCTGGCTCGGATTGCACACGCTCCTGGTGCGAGGGCCCTTGTTGCAGAATGGCATGCTCTGCTTCAGAATCAGGCAGCAAAATGGCTTTATTGATTAAGGGGGAGGCAGGGAAGGTAATAGGCATTTTGCCCGGGGCGCCTCAATCGCGTTACTTTGCCGTCACTCTCTCGCCATTCCAGCCGGAAAATTGGGTTAGGGAGAGATAAATAAATAAAGGAGCGGAGAACAGCGGGAGGTTGACAGGCAGCCAGATGCTGACCCCAAGCGCGGCCACCCTGGGTTAGAAAAATACAAAGTGAATGTTGACAATCTCCCCCATCTCTCTGTGCGCGGGTGTGTGGGTGTGGGTGTGTGCGCGCGCACAGACACACATACACACACACACCCTCTGGGGTTGTGTTGCTAACTTAGCCTGCCGTTGCGATTTCATCTTGTAAGGCATAAAGGATTCACTGTGCAATGGCTGTGCAAGGGAAAAGGAACAGATTTGTGGGGTCTGGAGTTAGGCTTGAGGGCCAGGGTTGTGAGTTCTGCCCTGACTATTGCTGTGTTGTTAGTTTGTTCATCTTCTTGCATCCCTCTTGTTCACTCTTCCTACCCTCCAATCCCGCTCAGGGGTGGTATCCAATTAAGATTTGCTCTGAGTAGACACATGGATAAAAAAAGCGCTGGAAGAAATAGGCTTCTGAACATATTCTGGCGCACATCACTGTTGGTTACCACTGCTATGGTCCTGGTGCTCAGTGGTTACTTAAGGTTGCTGGCGCTGGCCCTGTCTCTAAGATAGATTAGTATCCTCTCTAGATTTCTAGGGTAAGGCTAGCAGTTGCGACTAGCCACAGCGGCTATCTTCTTCATCCACTGTTGGAGGCAGTATGCCTCTGAAAATCAGTTGCTGGGAATCACCAATGGGGAGAGTTCTTGTTGGGTTCAGGTTCTGCTTGCAGGCTTCCCAGAGGCATCTGATTGGCTCTTATTATGTCCTTAAGTTGTACAGCTTTTAAGGACTGTGGGGGTTAGGGGGAAATCCTATTTACTCTGTGGGGTTCTGCTTTTGAGTGTTTCCCAGGTTTAAAAACAAGCCAAGAAGGAAAGAACATCCCTTGCAAGTAAAAAAAAAAGTAGCATATGCGGGGCGGGGAGAGGTTCTAGTCATCCCTTCTGTGCTTCCCCCACCCACCCCAAGTGCAGAGTGGTTCTGGCGGCTGCTGCTGCAGGCTGCTGCGGGAAGTTAATAGCATGCGGAAAATCCAGCAGAATTGTGGGCACACCACCACGGGTTAGTTCAAAGCATAGTGTGGTGGGTTTCTTGTATTCATAGGTGTTGGGGCATTATTATTTTCTGTGTCTCTGCTTCTGACCAAACCTGGCATACGCTACAATGCTAGGCTCTTGGGTCATTGCACAGTGCTTTTGCTCCAGGAATCGATATTGTCAGGGGCGTGTCACAGCGCCGGCTTGAACTAACACTTGGGCGGCCCATTTATTTATTCAACTGCGTATTGATCTGCTGAGCTGGGCTATGGCCTTGGGCTACGGCTTGGGGTTACATCCAGAATGGCGCCTGTACTACAGTTCTGCGGGAGCGGAGACAAAGCATAGGTTGTGCTGCGATTTGTGGAGTTTCTCATGCCAATAAATTTCTTTTTTCGTCTTCTTTTTTAAAAAAGGGACATAGGTTTCTAGCCCTTAGGGGTACCCTAGCAGAATCCAAAACTGCCCGAGGAATGCCTGAATGTGGAGGGTAAGGTACTCAAATGGCTACTAACCTTAAGTTCTATCTCCGTTGGCAGACGCTGCATGGCTCTGAATGCCGGTTGGCTGGGGTTCCAAAGTGGGGAGAGTTGCTGTTGCACTTAGGCCCTGCTTGCAAGTTTCCCTTAAGCATCTGATTGGGAACTGTGAGAACAGGATGCTGGACTACATTGACCCTTGACCTGATCCAAGAGGGCTCTTTCTGTGTCCTTCCAATCCCCCTTCCTGCAGTGGTCAGGCATTGCCCTGTATCCACCCTTTCCCCTCCCCACAATTAACCAAAGAGATCTTGTGAAATAGTAAAACCACACAGAATAAATTCATTCAAGTCAAATATAGTGGTGCAAAAGTCCTTAATTCGCAGGACCCTCACATGTGTTGCAGAATTTCTTGCAGAAATCATTACTCCCTGGTCCCTTGTGCAGAATTAACATGCAGCCGTGGTTGAAATCTTCTGTACCGTAAGGCTAAGCCAACAGGCCAACCCCATCTTGGCGCTTCCTTTTCTAGAGACCCCTGTCTACATACAATTCTATGGCCACTTCAAGATTCCCCCACAGGTGGGGGAATCTCAGGCCTGGGGGCCAAAATGCAGCCCTCCATACATTTCCATCAGACTCTCAGGACTCTTATAGGCCATGCCCTTTCCTACACCTCCATTTTCATGCCATGCCCCTCACTGACCCTCTTCTCTCTCTGGCTGGAAAAGTTCATTGAACTGTGATAATGACTCTTGCTTGCCTGGATGAGAGGGAGGGTGTAGGCACCTGGATTTTGCATTGCTTGAATGTAGCCTGCTGTACAGAGGTAAGAGCCACATCTGGCTGCAGGAGTTGCTGGAAGGAGGTGTACAAGATGCCATCCAGTCAAATTCTGTGTGTATATAGGGAACACCTCCCCTTGCTGTCAATCTTAATTGTCCTGCTTTTCAAAAAATTCCAGAGTTGAGACCTTGGAGAGAAGGTGGGATGTCTTCTGGGTCTTCCTGCCATCTTTCTTCTGGTCCTCAATTTCTTATCCCACAGTTCCACCTGTCTGCCACGTGGGCTCCTGTGGAGCGTGGGAGCGATTGGGTGAAGGGCCTGCAAAACCCACTTTCTCTCATCCTTGTGTCCTCCCCCCCCCCCAATTTTCAGTATCTTGACTCTCTCCTAGTCTTCAAATGTGTGAAGACATGTACTTTGCTAATGATTCCTAAATATAGCAGCTGTTCGGTGCACCTGTTAAGCTGTCAAATGTTGCCACAGCCTAGCCACTCTTGCTATTTGTTGGAGCTGCTGGTTTGTCCCCCATCCCCACTCTCCAGCGGCTTGACGAGTTCCCTCAGGGCCCCCCACAAAAGCTTTAGAAAGTGAACTCCAGGCTGAGAATCAGAACTCTTAATGAGAGCCAGCAATCCCCCCCCCTTGTGTTTTGGTTAGGAAGTCCTTGGGAGGCCTGGCTTAGTTCTTTTTCCGTTCACCTTCATCCAGGGGTGGGGGTGGAGCAACGTCACCTAACGTTCTGCAATATATTCTAAATGCCCGTTGAAATATACTTGGAGTTGAGTGTGGATTTCATGCTCTTTATTCAGCTCATAGTAGTGAAGAATGCAAGTTCCACCGAAATGTCTGCTTTATATACGTTATTTACACAATGGGCCCCACGTAATTGCCTAATTCCGGGCTTCTCCTGTAGATCAATCAGGTTGCAGATTAACTTCCACCAAGAGTTGGATTGGGTGGCTCCTGCGGACCAATCAGACTGCTGCATTCTGGATCCTATTGTTCTAGGACCAATCAGACTGCTGCATTTTGGATCCTATTCAACTCAGTACATAACACCCGTGGAACAATATCCAGGTACTTCGGCAAGGGATAACAAGGGGGAGTGAAATTAATGACTACAGTGCAGCTGCTTCTGCATCCAAAGCAGGTGTTCTATCACTGAACTTTGGCCCCGTCCCTTGAGAAAAAGGAATGTAGGAATCTGCCTTCTACTGTCAACCTGCATTGACTGGCAGTGGCTCTGCAGGGTTTTAGACCAAAGTCTTCCCTAGCCCCAACTGGAGATGCTGAGGATTGAACTTGCGACCTTCTACTGATGCTCTGCCACTGAGCAAGTAACCATTGCAAGCTCAGCGATGCATCCTCCCCTCCCTCCTCATGGTGCCATCCTGCTCCCCCAGGGCCAAAGTAGGCATTACGGTAAATGCGTGGTTAGTGTGGAGAATAGCACACACTCCTGCATAATTCCTGCTTCCCCTCCCTCTCCCTTTGGAGCATCTCCTACAGCAACACAAGAAGAGATTCCCTTTTGTCTGCAACCACCTCCTCTTCTCTCCTCCCCCTCCCCCAAATTCACAGGCATGCACAATTACTAACAGCGATAAGCTCAGGTCTCCAAAAAATCCAGGAAAATCACTCTTTGTTGCATGGCAAATAAAGCAAGCCTATAGGGAAAATAACCATAAATGTTCATTATTTGTACAGGAAAATCAATTTGTAGGCCAATTGACCAAACAAAGTAATGCAATTTGCTGGAAAATCTCTTCTACACCCCCACCCCCATGTAGTAGACAAATCATCAAGCAGGTTGTGAATGGAAACCTAACTTTGTGCACGCACACACACATATTTCTCATGGGCTTGGTGTGGAATTTACGTGTTCTTGGGGAGGGGGAAGAGAAAGCTTATATGGAAGGGCAGAGGGCAATGGAGATCTTCATACAAATTCTCTAAGAGGCGTTTGCAATTTCATACCCTTCCTTAAAAAAGAAAGGTTTCCAGCAACGTGGAGGACTTCTATGGGTGGTAATCATGTGGTGGACTCCCAGGTACTTGCAAGAGTTTAGGAGAAGATGGGGGATACTTTTTCTAAAGGACCACTCTGAGGGAAAGCACCTTAGCTCAGTGGTAAGCACCTGCCTTTCATGTAGGAGGTCCCAGGTTCAGCCTTGAACTTGGCCTGGAAACAAATTGGCAGCCAGTCCAGCAACCCTTTGAGGCAGGTTAGGTTGACAAGGAATGATTGGCCCAACATCTCCTGTGGAGCGTCGTAGCGGAGTTGGTGTTAGAACCTTGGCTTCCCTGGTCCTAGTCTGACCCCCTTAATGCTACACCACATTGGCTGCCTTGTTTTCCATTGTTTTTCTGCTGATCTGGTCCAAATATTAAAGAGAACACATTTCTTGGATGAAACTGAGTGAAATGTGGAAGGTACATAATGCCCATACAAATTTACTTGAATAAGCTCTCCATTGTACACAATATGAGTTTCCATTTCCAGACCATCACAACCTATGTAGGGCTGTAGCTCAGTGGCAGAGCTCTTGCTTGCATTCAAAATATCCCAGGTATCTCAACATAGGGCTTGGAGAGACCCAGGAGAGCTGCTACCAGTCTGTGTAGATCAGGGGTCGGCAAGGTTTACCTGCTGTGGGCCGCTTAACTCCTGCGGAGATTGCTTCATGGGCCGCAGTGCGAGTGTGTGATTTCGGTGTCTGCATATGCACAGACGTGATTTCCAGCGCACAGGAGGCATGCATGGCTTCCCATTGGCTGCAGGAGATTCCTGCTGCCAATGGGAGGCTGCCCAGCGTCGTGGAAGGCGGTCCCTGCTCCGCGCCAGTTTAGCGTGGCGCGCGGGTGGCGGGGTCCATGGGCTGGTTATGCGACCTCCATGGGCCTTAGGTTGCCTATGCCTGGTGTAGATAGTTCTGAATCATATGGACCCAGCAGACTGACTTTGTATAAGGCAGTTGTTGATAAGTGCCAGCTTGGGGATCTGAAAGTACTTTACGGGTGCTTTCCAGGCGGGATTTAGTCAATAAGGGCAAATTTACATTAGACAATTATAATTGATTGGGAGGCCTTGCACAACAAACCTGCTTCTCCAAAAGATCAGACTTCTTGCAGTATGAATGATGATGGGAAAATGCAGCAGAATGTGTGGGACAACACCTGCTTTTACTCCTTGCAAACAAATCAGAATGAAAACTCATTAAATAGCCAACATGATCTAATCTCTTTGCAAACAAATCAGGATGGATGCTCAATATGGGTGCGCAGTTGGGGAGAATTCTGGCATAGAAATGCGCTGTGACTTAGTCCAGGTCAGATGTGAAACTGGGAATATTCACACACACACACACCTCCCTTTTGATCCTTTCCACTCTCCCTCCTTCCACATTTCCAGGTGGTCGGGATGCTGTCTTTTATCCCACCACCAAAATAATAGCAGGAGCAAGTTCAGAAAGGAGGCTTCTCGGTTCTCTTGTCTAGAAGCTACTGCTCTCTTGACCTCTAGAAATTATCCATCCTGTCTCAAACAGATGTGGATCAAAAGAGTCGAAAGGTGCAAAGAATTTACCATCTGCCTTCAGTACTCGTTTATTGGCACCTTGAGTAAATGCAAGCAGATTATCTCCGAAGCCCAGGCTTTTCTTTCAGCCGCCTCCCCCCACCCCCAATCCTGCCTTCCTAAGCAATAAGGAATTTTTAGCCGAAGTGGCATCTAGATCCAAAGAGTAATTTAGACCGAAGCCTGATTTGATGGAATAAAATTGTTCAGGGGCTCCCTTGACAAAGCTATTAAGGAAACTTTCTAGTTTCCAAATTACAACACCCACCCCACCCCGGGGAGTAAGGCAATATAGGACCTGGAGAAGGGAAGCGAGGACGTGAGGAGTTTGAATACCGCCAAGGTCAGAAAACTTGGCCAGTTCTGCTTTCCACCCATTCCGCGCCTGCAAATGTTTCTCACAGCTCCTTGGCGACAAGCAGAAGGCCAGGAAGCCGGGAGTAATTCATAAATTCTAGCAAACTCTTAATATGTTCCGGGTTGGGAAGAGTTGAGTTGGAAAGCAGGGCACTGGTAATAGATGAAAACATTTATGAGTGGAGATTGTGAGGGTCCCAAGGCAGGGGTCACCAGTTTGGTGCTTGTGGGCATGGCAGTGGTGCCCTTTTAGGTCTTCCTGCTGGTTACCCACAAAGCCTCTGGGCCACCGTCCCAACCCACACTGCTCCGTTGGTTGAGAGGGTGGTTGAAAAGTTCACTGAGTTAAAAGAGCAAGTTGAAGAGTTAGGTTCTTCCCCACTTCGCCTGTCAGCTCTGTGTGCTTTCTGAGGCTCAAATCAGTTCTGCTGGACCTGACTTTGCTCTGATCCTTTGAAAGTGCATGCACTTTCTTTCCCAATGGCCTATATCCAACTAAAGTCCGACTAAAATTTGACCCATTTAAATTTATGGACCTGAGCTGGTCAATCTACTGTCTCTTGGGGGAGGGGGAGAGAATCTCGGGTCTGATTTCAGGGATTGTTTGGGTGGGGTGGGGGGGGGTTGTAGGCAGCTGATGAGTCAGGAGCCAGAACTCATGAAACTCAATCTGTTCCAGACCAAAAAAGAGAGAATACACTTGGCCTCTCTGGTTTTCATGATGGTTTTGGACTCTTCCAGTTTCCAAGTGTCCAGATTCCAACTCGCTGGAGGAAAAAGGATGCCAAAATCAGCTGCTTCTGCTGAAAGAGACTGACGTTTCTTTGAGTTTGGTCGCCCAGGCAGGTTTCTACCCCCTAGGAACACGGGAACCCTCCCAACAGATGTTCTGCCAAAGTAACCGACATGTGGAATTTCCCCATGGTGGAATTTACTGGTATCCTGGGGCGGCAGAAAAGCTCGGTGCTGTTCCAGGTCCTGGGCTAAGGCAAAGCACGGAAGAATCCGGGTGGCTTCAGTTTTACGAGCTGACAGGGCCAATATTTACCTCTTTGCTCTAAACTCTCTGCTCAGTTCAGAAGGCTAAAGCTACAATCCTTCCTGAGGAATAAGCCCTATTGAAACACAGCGAAGCTTGCTTCTAAACACAGAAAAGGGATTGGGCGGCGTTAACCGAATTCAATATTATTTTGAAAAACCAATCCTTGCATGGAGGAGGAGGAGGAATCGATGGTATGTGGAACCTGCAACAAAATGTTGCAGCATATGGACTGCTGCTGTTCAGGATTCCTGCTGCTCCACTCCATTCCTACCACCACCACCAGGCAGTCAGCAAGCATTCCGTTAATACTGAGCATGTTTAGTTCTGATTGGGCTGTTTCGGGGTTTGCCTTCAAGATTTATTTGTTGTTGTTTGAATAGAAGTCTTGCATTTATGCAAACTTCAGGGCTCCATCAAGCCTGCCGACACCTCCCTTTTGGGCATGGAGAGTGCTGTTCTGACAACATATGGATTGGTACTCACAGCCTGAACATCCGATGTGGAAGGGAGGATAATTACTTTGTTCTGCCTCCATTGTCAGAGGCAAAATGCCTCTGCATACCAGTTGCTGGAGACCAAAGGAAAGGGAGAGTTCTGGTTGAGCAGAGGCCCTGCTTGCAGGCTTTCTATTGGGGCATCTGATTGGCCACTGTGAGTACAGACGGGATGTTAGACTAGATGGGCCACTGACCTGATAATTTATGTTACCTGGATTTTTTCCCCCTTTTTAATAAATAGAAAAATGTATTAAAATACATCACTAAAACAATACAGATAATTGTTAAAGTGACTGGCTAATAACAAAAAGAAACATCTGCAAAGGCCCTTTGGCATAAAAAAAGATGTTCAGGAGACACCTGAGAGCAAAAAGTGAGGATGGCTGTTGCATCTTTGCTTGTATGGGACTGGCAACACTAAAATTCTATGCTCAGACTCATATTAAAGTTTTGTGCCAAGAAAAACCACATTCTGTAACCTGGATAAATTATTTCAGTGGGCCAAATTTGCACAATCTTTCAAAATTTGCATAATTTATTTTGGTTTCTCGTGGGATCAGGAGAGATAGTGAAATGCCACACTCAGTTTCCTGAAAATACCTCTGACTTCTGAGATTTCAGCCGCCGTTGCTAGCGCCCTTTCAAAACATAGCTCTGTAACTAGAAGGGCTAGGAACTTGCTTTAAAGAAATTCAAAGAAGCTGAATTCTGCCCTGCACGTTGTGAATTGGATTCAACTGTCTCCTTTTCTGGTGGCAAAGTCTTCTCTCAGCTGAAGACTTCCAAGCAGGGGGCAGCCTTCTGCTTTAACGAATCTCGTTCCTTGCTGAGAAGAAAGGTTTCTTAGCCCAATGCTCTGCTACCATGTCTTTGTGTCTTGAAGGACCATCTTCAGAGCATGACTTCCTGTTGTGCTGAAAAGGGGATCTCCAGGTCTTGATGTGACCTAAGAATCTTCCCTTCTCTGAAACATCTGGAGCATTTTCAGAAAGACTGCTTTAAAAAATAGGTTCTGAAAAACCAATTTCCCCCCATCTCTGTGTTATATGTTTTCCACAATATATTCTTTTTTTTATGGGGGGAGTGAGGGGCAGAGAGTTAAAACATCCATCATTGAGACAGGTTAGGTAGGGAAGGAGGTGTGGAGATGGTCTCACGGGAATTAGAGGCAGAAAGTTTGCCATTTCTTTGAGCTTAGTAGTGGTCCAGAATATTTTCCAGTCATGCAGCTGGGTTTGGTCACATCCAGGCCTGTTCGTTAAACACTCATTTTGATTAGTTTATGAGAAAGTTAGATGATGCTGGCTATTGATTGAGCCTTCGTTTTTATTTGATAGCGGAGAGGTTAGACAGTAGTGCCGCAAGGAAATGTTATTTCACACTCTTCAGTGTTTCCCCATCACTTTCCTTATTGCAAGAAGTCACATTGGGGGGGGGTAGTGGTGGAGAACCAGGTTTTCATGGGCAAGAGCTACAACTCAGCTTTAATTACATAACCTGAATTTGCTGATACAGTGGTGCCCCGCAAGACGAATGCCTCGCAAGACGAAAAACTCGTTAGACGAAAGGGTTTTCCATTTTTGCGTTGCTTCGCTAGACAAATTTCCCTATGGGCTTGCTTTGCAAGACAAAAACGTCTTGCGCTTTTTTTTTAAAGCCGCTTGAAGAGGCGCAGTTGCGACGGACCGTGCTTCGCAAGACGAAAAACATCTCAAGACGAAAAGACTCGCGGAATGAATTCTTTTCGTCTTGCGAGGCACCACTGTACGCAATTGAATCTCACTTGAAAATATGAACAGTCTTCGGAAGGAATACCAGCAAAGTAACTTCCATTTATTATGGCAGAAATTTTCATGGACTACAGTCCACATATCGCCTATTGCTGTCAAGTCCATAGCAGAAGGCAGCTAATGCTACAGCACTTTGTTCTATTACTAGAGATAGGGGAGAAATCTGATTCAGTTTACATTAAAAGGCAAAACTGCTTTTAACAATCTGAAACAATAGAAGAACCTAAGCACAGCCCCCTTTTGAAGTTCACACTTTTCAGAATTTTGCAGAGCAGTTCTCCAGCCAGGTAAAGTGCCCCAGAAATCAGAATACATATGTTACGGTAAAATATGCATTATGTTAAGGGAAATTGCTTTGCAATAATGTGTACCTTAGACAAAACTGCAGTAATAAATGTGTGTATTGGGAGAAATTCGTGCTAATTTTCAGGAGGACTTTAAAAAAAATAAAAATTGCAAATTGATGGGGAACTGTGGAGAGCTGAACTTAATGAGAAACAGAGAGAAGCCAAAACTGAAAAGTTTGCCTCATCCCTAAGGATTAGACAGAAGTGTGTTCAGCGGAGCTTAGTCCCTAGAAGACATGTTTAGGATAGCAGAACACTGTGGAACCTTGGTTCTCAAATGGCTTAGCTGACAGACAAATCTGCTCCCAAACTCCAAAAACCCGGAAGTAAGTGTTTTGTTTTCGAAAGTTTTTCGGAAGCCGAACATCCAATGTGGCTTCCACTTGAGTGCAGGAAGCTCCTGCAGCCAATCAGAAGCCACGCCTCAGTTTTCAAACATTTCGGAAGTCGAACGGACTTCCGGAACGCATTGTGTTCAAGAACTAAGGTACCACTGTAATTCCTATAAGAATATAAGAGCCTGAGTGCTGGAACAAGCCAGTGGCCCGTCTAGTCCCAACGTCCTGTTCTCACAGTGGCCAACCAGATGCCCTGGTGGTAAGCAAGCCCACAAACAGGACCTCACCACAAGATGACTCTCCTCCCCTGTCGTTTTGTGGAAGTGTGTGCATGTGGGTGTTCTGCAGAGCAGGATGTGCCCTTTGGGCTCTACCTAACTTTCCCCCATTTCTCCCAAGACCTCCTGCCATAAGGGTTGCCTGGCTTCATTTGTGGCTGCACAGTGTGAATTCCTATCCGTATGAGAGATGCACTGCATTAGCAATCGGGCGAGGAACTAGGCTGCTTTTGACAGGTGATGAGGGAAACGCGCTTGGCAGCAAAGCCTGCGGAGAGAGCTTGCCTCTTCTTTTATTCATTTCCTCATTACTTGAGCGTCGGAGCAGAGGACGGCATGGAACCCGAGAAGCTTGTTTTATCAGCGGCCTGGGTTTTAATAGCAAAGCTGGTTAAGCACCAGGAAGTGAGGCGAGGGCTGCCCCAGCCCCTGGATTTGCTATCGAAACAAATCGGCGGCGTTGAGACGCTGGCTTGCGATGTGTAATGAAGGCCTGGGGGAGAGACGGGGGGCTTATTTGGGCACCTGGTGTGACCCTTTTGGTAATCGCAGCTGGCTTTAAAACAGGCGGGGGGTGGGAATCGGGGAAGGACAGAGGACTCTCCCTGAGGAACTCTTGGTATGGCTTCTTAGTAAGAAATTTGTGGGCCTTCCCTTTTCTCCTCCCAGCCGTGGTTTCCAGGCTCCTGGAGGGCAACCAAACCTTCGTGTGTCAGTAACAAGGGAATGAAAACTTTGGGGCCTCCTTTCCATATGGAGCTCATTTGACTTCTCTCTCTCTGTGGTCTGTGGTGATGGTAGACAAAAAGCACCTTTGGCCTCCACCCAAGAGGCTCTGTGAGGTGACCAGGCAGTGATGGGGGGGGGGTGGCATCTTTACGGATAGCAAGGGACCCACGAGACTTGAGTCTAGCTAGGTAGGAGAAGAACCCAGTTCCTTCTACATGCCAAGTACGTGTTCTGCCACTGAGCTCTATACAACCTCTCTTGCATACATGTTTGCAGCTGCCTTTATTTGTTCATTTGCCAGGAAGGCGAAAAGTGTGTTGGTTGGCGCTAAACTGCTCAGGAGTTGGCTTCCCTTCTCCACATAAGAGCAGCCTGTAGCTGGATCCGGCCAAAGGCCCATCTAGTACAGTTTCCATAGTGCTATTTTTTTTTTTTATTTCGTTTCCATAGTGGACACCCAGAAGGCTCAAAGAAGCCCACAGGCACCAGCCCTCCTTCACTGCTACTTATATGAACATAATAAGAGATTTACTGGGTCAGGCCAGAGGCTGACCTATTGACCAACAAGGTGCATATGGGGAGCCCGTGAGCAGAACCTGAGCACAAAAGAGCTCTCCTCACCTGCTGGTGCCGGCAACTGACATACTGTCTCTGACCGGGGAGGAAGAACATAACCAGTGTGACTGGTAGCCACATTGAGGATGCCCTGTCCTTTGTCAAGATGCAATATTTTCTGCCCCCCGCCCCCCCAAATGCCCAGCCTTTCCCACCACACGACCTCACATAAGCTTCTCTCTCTGGTCTCTCTCACTCTCCCCCGTCTCTCCACCCCCCCCCAACCAACACATTGCAAATTCCGCCCTAGCTGAGGCCTTGGCGTCTCTGGGATCAATTAAATGCTCGCCGGGGACCTGCTGGAAGGAATCCTTCCTCGTTTTCTGGCAGCTGTGCTACATCACAACCAGGGCGTTGATACGCTTTGACCTTCCCTTTGAGAACAGGGGTCCTTCCTTTCCTCCTCCCCCTTCTTCTTGTACTTTCCAACCCTCCGTTCTCATCTGGAAGATCCGTCTCGGTTATTTCCTATTCTGCTGCGGAAAAACGTCGTCTTCTCTTTTTATTTTTTAAATGGGCTGGGGAAAATGTGGCTTAATGTGGGAGTTACGATGGAAGGGTTAGTTTGGGGTGGGTGGTTTGGGGGTGCTTTTGTCTTAACAACTTGGCTAACCTTGACTGGCTCCTCTTTTAGTGGAAATTTTAGCCTCCTTTCCATCTTTGATTTCCATCTTCTTGGGAGACCCGGAGCGCTCTTCAACATGGGGATAAAACCAAAGCAATGACATATTATTAAAATGCATATTTAAACTCTAGCTCTCACCAGGGCCAATTAGAGCGAGGAGCAGTGGTCAGGCGGGAGGGCCATTTGCCGGGCCCTCAGGCTCAAAGGAGGCCTCGGATTTAATTGTGTGGCATTTGATAAGTTTCACCAGTTGCCTTTAATGCAGATCAGAGCAGAATATGACACGCGCGCTCAGCTTAGAGCTGCAGATTTAAGCAAATATGAGATGTGATTTGGGGAAAGAGGTAGGCTTGTAGTCATCATTAATCCTAATCAGAGTAGACCAATTTAACAGAACTCAGGATAGCTCAGTCGGAAGAACGTGGGGCTGTTCAGCTTAGGGTCATGTGTTTGAGCCCCACGTTGGGCAAAAGATTCCTGCACTGCAGGAGGGTTGGACTAGATGACGTGCGTCCTCCCTTCCGACTCTACAGTTCTATGAAATAAAGGAATGTTACTGACTTAGATTAATTAATTTTAATGGGGAGAATACTGCTGCACTGATGTCCTGCTTTTTGAAAGTGTTACTGGCGTCTGGCTGGCCAACAGGATGATGGGCTAGATGGACCTTGGCTCTTCTTATATTGTCATATCAACACATTCAAAAACATAATAAGTCAAGAGGCAGAAGATAAAATTCGGGTCTCTTCCCTGCCCCCCAGCACACAATGATGCACAGTACTCTTATTAGCAAGGGAGGATTATCTCAGGGTTATAAAAGGAGGCCACATCCAAAGGGACTTCCTTTGGGCTGATCCAGTGTTTGTACTGGAAGTGAACAAAGCTAGGACTCTCTTAAAATGCTGTTTAAAATTTTTTGGAGGCTGTGCATGTCCGGCGGTGGTGATGGTTTTCCCAGGCAGGATGCTGGACTAGTAACTGTGAAATGTTTCAGATGTTTGATATATGCTTCAGTTGCTGTGTTACTCCCCGAGAAGGAAACAAACCCAGAACAAATTAGGACCTTGAATTCAGCCAACTTTTTCCTAGCACCTAATTTTTAGTCACTAGGAAACCTCTTTTCCACTATGGTATCTGTGAGGCTCAGACCAGCGGCAGGTTATTTGCAAGCCTCTTAGCCATTGGCTGAGGTGTTGTGATGACACGGAACGTTTGTGAACATTCCAATTGTTCGGGGTGGTGTGCCAGTAATAGAAATTATGCAGTAGGTTATAAGCGTGGGACTATGTTTCACATGTTAATGCAAAGTTCTTGGTCACATCTTTGGGTTGCATGCAGCTAAATCCTACTCAGAGTAGATCCATTGAAACGAATGGACCTAAGTTGTGTTAATTTCAGTGGGGTCTACTCTGAAAAGGATGAGCATTGTCTACATTCCGTTGTCTTCGGGACTCTTAATACACATTTGGTAATCTGCAAAACATCAGCACTAGTGGTGGTTAAATAAAGTGGATTAGAATCATGCTGAAGTAAACTGCAAGCCTGCCCATTGGCCTGCAGTGCTAGGAATCTAATCTGAGTAGAACTAGCATTGACTACAACCCATTAACTTTGATGAGTTAGGTTAATCTGGAGGAATGACTGTGGTATTATAGGGTGGCATTCAGCTAAGTTTGACTCCGGGTGGACCTGTTGAAAATAATGGACCCAATAAAATTTAGTTTCATGCCACTCTGGTGTGTGTTTGCATTCAGCCAGCAGTAGTGCAACAGGAGTAGTGTGTGTGTGTGTGTGTGTGTGTGTGTGTGTGTGTACGCCCCCCTGCCCTGGTGCAGAAGAGAAGTTGAGCAAAAAGCCCAACAGTGGGCAAAAGATTCTTGTATTGCAGGGGTTTAGACTAGATGACCCTCAAGGTCCCTTCCAACTCTACAATTCTATGATTCTAAGTTCTGTTCTTCTGGAACAGATCATTTCTGCTTGAAAGCCCAGTGTGTAAATGTGTCTGTAGTCCAAAGCATATGGGCACCAGGTTGGGGGAGAGGCTGTGTTAGAGTCGCAAATGCAGGCCACTTGACCCATAAGTGTGCACTTGAGCCACCCCTGATTGTGAGCCTGGCAGGGCTGTTAAAGGAAGCTTAACAGGACCCCCTATTTCTCTGTGTGTGGGGCTCTGAATAGTTTCCGCAAGGGCTGTTCTCAATCCCCAACACACCCCCTCTGTTCCTTCCCCCTTCTCTAGTTAAGTATGATGAGTCCCTGAGCAGCCACTGAGACCAAGTAACTGCTCTTAGGTACCATAATGGCCATTAAATGATTTTTATGAGCTGAGATCGGCACCGTCCCCCTCCTCAGCTTCTGGAGCCGCACTCGAGGCAGTCCCGTGGCAGTTGTGTGTTGGGAATTTGCAGGCCGCTGACTCTTAATTGATGCGATAAATTGTGACTTAGCGGGAAAGAGGTGCACTGCGACATCTAGCTGTGGGGGTGGATAGGCATTGAGCTCTGGGGGTCCCTGGCGAAAGCATCAATTGCTGGAGTAAATGCTCAATATAGGTGCTGTGCTCAGATTTCCAGGAATGGCTTCAATTAAAAAAACAAGCAGGAGTGTCATTTTTGTTAGGGTGCCTTCCTGTGTTGGTTGCTGAATACTGTATGTAAAATACTGTGTTGGTTGCTGAATACTGTATGTTTGGGGGGGGTGTGTGGAGGCATCTTTAGAGTGACAAGTGGGAGGGGTATTTAACCCTTTTGTGCCTGCCACTTTTTTCCTCTGCAGTCTCCCATCCACTGCTGTTTCCTCCCATTTCTCAGGGTTCCCAAGCACCATGGTGCATTAAACTGTGGTTTATTAAACCATGGCATAGCATTACAATGTGAAACCTTGGTTCTCAAACTGCTTAGTTGACAAACAAATCGGCTCCCGAACGCCGAAAACCCAGAAGCAAGTGTTATGGTTTTTGAACGTTTTTTGGAAGCTGAACAACCAACGTGGCTTCCGCTTTAAGCTCCTGCAGCCAATCGGAAGCTGCGCCTTGGTTTCGGTTTTGGGAGTCGAACGGATTGCGTTTGAGAACCAAGGTTTCACTGTACTTGTGAGCCCAGCAGCTTAGCTATGGTTTATTAACTGTGGTTAAAGATTACTCATTAATTAAAGCATCTACTTGGTATACAAAATTAGTTAATGCTAACCACAATTTAGTATTGCATACGAATCCAGTCTCCTGCCAAGCTAGTTAAGGAGCTCTCACCACCCAACAGCTAAAGAGCTGTGGAAAAAGAGCCACAAAAGATTCAGACAAAGACTCAGCAGCCTTTTCTGGTGCTTTTAATCATTCTGTAATGTAAGAAACCAAGGTCTAATTGATAATCTGCTGTACGCCTCAGCTTTGATGATGGTTTGTTCACACCATTAACATTAACTATAGCTTGTTTTGCGTAAGGATTATGGAGGTGTCAACAGAGCCACCCCAACAGATGACTGACTTTATTTAAAAAAACCTCCCCCCTTCAGCACATCTTGATTGAGTCACCTAATCTGATCTTTTCCTCTTTCTCTCCCCCCCCTCCTCCGACTCCGGATTCCTCCCCTTCTACAGAATCGGGGTCGCCTTGCTGAGAAGAGGACCATCCCCTTGCCTCCTACCAGGACCCCAAAGAAAGAGCTTCCCTCCATTTTCTCACACAGTGACGACAGTGAGGAGAGTGACAAGGTCAACGGTCATCACCCTGATGTCAAGCAAGAGGAGGATTTGCATATTAGTATCATGAAAAGAAGGTAATTTTGTTTATTGCAATTTCCTATCACCCCCACACCCCAAAGCATTGAGTGTGAGTTGATCATTTGTGCTCCTACCCCAGCGGTTGCAAGTTGTGAGACTGCAAAAAGTCTCTGATTGGATGGCTGCATATCCCCTTTGAAAGCCATTGGTTGACATGCTGTGATGTCATGTAGTGCTCATAAAAATCCATATGCCCTGAAAGCAAGCCTAGACAGTAAGATTCTGTGATCACACTTCTTGTAGAAGAGTTATGCCATAAAAAAACATATTTGTTGTGCTTTCCCCACTTCCCTGGTCATAATAGATTCCAGGGGCAGTGGGTTTGGTTTTCTTTAGAGGAGAGATCACTGGAGATTTGAGTGTCATTTAAAAATATTTGCGTTATTTAAAAGTGTACAAGTACAGACAAAGACTCCATTGGAGCAGATATGCTACCCCTCATCAAGGGGGTCCCAGGTTCAATCCCCAGCATCTCCAACTAGTGCTGGGAGAAACGCTGGAGAGCTGCTGCCAGTCAGTGCCGACAATACTGAGCTAGATGGACCAATGGTCTGATTCAGTATAAAACAACTTCCTATATTCTACACCCCTGGCAATGTAGCTGCCACTGGTAGAGGAGAGGCAATTTTTCCCTCTGGGGAAACAAAGCAATTCCCAAAGAGTGTCCAGACTTTGGATTCCTCTGGGAAAGCGTGCATTGTGTAATACCTTGTAACGGAGAGGCAATGAAAACCTATTGCAGCTGTGTCTCATTGCCCTCCACCCCCCAAGTGTATCATTACAGCTATTCTTGATCATCATCATCACCACCACCATCCTCTCCCTGCGCTCGCTAATGCACAGAGTTGCTTGGATTCCGAAACAAGCCCTATAAAAACAAAGGAATGGGAGAGCAAAGGCGTGTAATTGCTTTTCTAGTTCTGTGTGTGAGGGGGTTTTATGTGCCTGTTGCTTGCCAGTCACTAAGCCGTTTTCCTCCCACTTTCCCGGGTCGCCAACAGCAGAGGTCTGGGGAGCTGGAATGGCACAGCATCTCCTCCCCCCAACCCCCACCCCAGCTGAAAAAAGAAGCATCTCTGACTTGACACCCTGTTTCTTGTGGCCATTAGTTGTGGATGCAGTTTATTAATTCCGCATGTAAAGCTGGGCAATAGGTCTGCGTCCTTCCCCACCACGGCTGCGCGGTGTGCTATGGAGCCAGGCACAAAGCGCCTCCAAATTGTTCATCCTTCCTTTTTAACTACCCATTTAATTCAGCGCCTCTGTTCCAGTAGCCCTGCTTTGTCTTACTAAGGAGGGAGGCGAATAGTTTGTTAGATGAATACCCAGGGTTTGCAAACCAATAAAATGCTTTTATCTTCAGAATCTTAATTATAGTGATTTGCTTGGGCTCATTGGCGAGAAAATACAGTCAGGAAAGAGAGAAGAGGAGAGAAAGTTTTAACTATTCGTCGTTGGCTTGGTCATCTACTAAAGTGGTTTCCTCTGAGATTTTGCAGCCCAGTTTTATGCATAACGTACACCAGTGGGGCTTGCCTCCCAGTAAGAGTGTACCTGTGATTTCAGCCTCGCTCTGTTTTCATGGAAGGTCTCAAGGCTAGAAAAATCCCCAGTTGACTATGTCCTTAGCTACAGATTTTGATTCTGAGACCAATGAGTTCAGAATACTTTGCACTTTTAAGCCAGTCTTTCTCAGAATAGTGCCCTCCAGTTGTTTGGACTCCAACTTTCCTCAACCCCAACCAACCTGGCCAATTGTCCAGGATACCATAATCTTGTTTGTTTTCTGTCTGAAGATCTCAGGGCATTTCACAGAATAAAAATACAAGATAAAACAACACAAATATACAATAAAAAGAAGAACAAAAGCAAAACAGGCTAATAACCCTCCTCTAGAGGTTCCCTGCCCTGTGTTAAGCCATGGTTTAGTGTGTCGAGAAGATGTCTGTCTATGTCTCCTGGTTTTTGTCTTCCCTCTCTTCTGCTTTCTATGCTCCACTGAGAGAGATTAGAGCTTGGAAGCTTTTGCTATCCCTTAACTTGTTCTTTCAATTACACTCTGGCCTATAGGCGACCTGGAATTGCAAGTGAGTGGTCTGCCAGAGGAGGGCTAGCAGCAAGTGGGGTTGTTAGAGATAGGATTCAGTTCTTCTCTTGGTAGCCCCCAATAGACTAGTAAAACCTTTTTTCAGGTTAGTCCAAGCTCATCCTCCTGACCATGTGTGAGGGAAAGGGAGGAACACATGAGCCTGAGAGTAGGCCTGGCTCCACTAAAGCATGGTTTAATGTGATGTCTGAATATGGCCACTGAGTGTTTTTCAATCTCAGCTCCTTCCCCCCCCCTACCCCGCCTACAAAAATAGTGCTGGCCTGCCTTACAGGGTAGGAATGAGGATTACTGAGATCACCACTTCAAAATAGTACTACCGTATTTAACAGAGAATAATTTACAACTGTGTGGTTTGGAATATTAAGGAAGAGGTTATCTCTTGACATGTGGGGCTCAAGTAATTTATCTGCCTATAGGCTGAAAACTGTTTGCTTCCCTGAGAAACTAGCCATTCATTGATCTGCTTGTGATGTTAGCATTCCTTACTGCTCGGGGAACGCTGCCGGAATAGAATGTTGACAGACACTGCAGCTTCCGAAGGTGAAGCAAAAGGTCATAATGCCTGATAGCATGAAAATCCTTAGTAGATACAAATGGTCAGGAGGTGGGGGAAGCGACAGAGATGCAGCCTGGGCAGAATAAGCTGAAAAGGAAGAGGGTAGTGGAGCCAAGAGACACGAAGCTCTGGGCAAAGTTACTGAAGGAAGAGAGGGAGAAAGAGCTGCAGGAAGCAAATAGGCTACTAAGTGAGCAATGGGTCACAAATCAAAGAGCAGGTGCTGGTATTTCATGTCACGAAGAGTGAGGAACCCTTTTCAGTCCGGGGGCCGCATTTCCTTGTAGGCAACCTTATGAGGGCCACATGCTAGTGGTGGGTAGGTCCAGAGTGAGTAGGACAACAGAGGTGACTCTTAGCCTTTGTACAGTAGCTCTGTGAGTTAGGTACTTCCTTGCATGCAAAGACAGGCTTTGGCAGATTGAACAGATGGAGACTAACAAGTTGATCCAGTGGTCGAGAACACAGTTTCTGCACCTCCTGTAGAGGGAAGTGAGGGGCAGATGGGGCTTGGGCTACATTCCCAGGTTGACATCTAGGAGAATGAAAACTCTGATCCTAAACCTCCGCTGCCTGGACCCCTGGACTTTGAGCTTCCCCACCCTTGGTTTAAACTAACCAGCTGAGTCACTAATAAAATACAGTGGTGCCTCGCAAGACGAAAAGAATCCGTTCTGTGATTCTCTTCGTCTAGCAGTTTTTTCGTCTTGCAAAGCAAGCCCATTGACGGATTAGCGGATTAGCGCTATTAGCGGCTGATCGGATCAGCTGATAAGTGGCTTAGCGGCTTAGAAAAAGGGGGGGGAGGGAAAAAAACCCGCAGGAACTCGCAAGACATTGTCGTCTTGCGAAGCAAGCCCATAGGAAATTCGTTTTGTGAAGCACCTCCAAAACGGAAAACTCTTTTCGTCTAGCGAGTTTTCCGTCTTGCGAGGCATTCGTCTTGCGGGGCACCACTGTAAGAAGCTAAGTAAGAAGAGCCCTGTTGGATCGGGCCGGCCAGTAGCCCATCATAGCCCATCATCTTGTTATCTCTTTGACAACAAGATGCCTCTGGCAAACCGGCAGAGGACCTGAGAGCAACAAGACTCTCCTCACTTGAGATTCATCAACTGGCATCCCACAATTATTTGGCGTCCCCTATAGTTTTTCTGCCTCTGGCTTGCGTTAAGTGGACCAACATTTTGTATCCTATTAGTATGTGTGTTTGAACGCGTAAGATCCTCACTCCAGCCCACCCACCCCAGAGACAGAATAGGAATCTGATGGAACTGTCTTCAGTTTCTATCAGCGACTAACAGCCACTTGTGGAGAAATCTACCTTTAGGTGCAGGCCCCTGCAGCTGACGTCAAGTGCCCCTACCAGCAAGAAGAAGCACAACCAAAACGCGTCTTTTAAAACTGGCAACAGTCCTTTTGGCTTGGGGCTGGTGGGGAATGCTCTTTTAAATCGGCAGTCTCGCGGGTTGAGCAGGCAAAACAGCTCCGGGGGTAGCTGGGATATTTTATTGGTATCCCGCCAATGTGCTGGGAGTTGTCCGTACAGCCCGCAGTTATTCGAAGAAGAGAGGGGGAGAGGGTTGGGAAGAGAGACTACGGATTGGAACAAGGGAGGTGTGGAAAGATTGATGGATGAGGTTAAGGGAGGGTCAGATATACGTTTTTAGAATTCCCCTCATTTCGCCGCTGTTATTTTGACTGATGGGCTGAGTGTCTCTGTGGTTTAGCAGTGGGGGGGGACTTTCTGTCCGCCCCCCCTCCCCCGTTCCGCTGCTTCCCCCCTTCCCCTGCCCCCATTTCCTTTCCACTTTGCCTCCAGTGAACCGGGTCACCGCGCCGTTCTTACCCAGACTTCCATCTTCTAATAGCAAAATTGCCAGCCTCCATGAAGGCTTTAATGGTTTGGGGCTGTCAGTCTGTCAGCCGCATCCCTGGTGCTCTTAAGTGGAAATCTATTTCTGACATCCCTGAAGGCTGCTGCTCTTTGCCTCTCTAATTGATTGGAGTTCAAACCAAAGCAGCCCCCATTCTCCCACCCAACCCCCATTCTGCATCCCTGCTCCCCCACCCTCCTTACATGTTTCTGGCACTTGTGGGACACAGCTGTGTGCAAAGGGGGCAGGGAGTGGGTCAGGTCTGTGGCTCCCATCTTCTCTGGGAACCTTCGTAAGTGGGAATCTCTCTACTGAGGATTATCCTCAACTAAATCCTCCTCAGAGCAGACCCATTTAAATTTATGTACCTACATTCAGTCATATTTATTACCATCCAAAGGGTCTACTCTCAAGTAGGACTAGCATTGGATACAGCTCAGTATCTCCAGCCAAACGTGTTCTTTTGAGTCTTTTATGGGACCATCTACCCACTGGAGTATGTGTGTGTTTGTTGCAAGTCATCATGGCAGTGTATGTTACGTAGATTTGTGTTTTATATTTTAAACGCGCCCCACAATCCTTGGATGAAGGGTGTATAGAAATTTAATTTAAAAAGATGATGATGATAAAAGACTCGTAAGATGCCCAGGTCTGGGATTTATCTTCCATTGACAGAAGGGCCTGCCCTACAATTGATCAGTCAATCAGTTTATTTAGTGTTTTTGTGCCCTGCATTTCAGCAACAAAAAAGTGTCCCAGAGCAGCTTACATACAATAAGTTAAGCAAGACAAGTCCCTGCCTGCAAGCTTACAATCTAAAAAAAAATCACTAAAGGTAAGAGAGATAGGGAGGGAAGAGGAAAAAAGCAGACTTGGGCACTAATCCTTAAAGTAGTAGTTCTATTAGGTAGACAATCTGCCCCCTTTTGCAAAACTAAAATGTATGTTATGCAAAATTCCATACAACAGTATGTACAGTATATTATTAGGAGTTTGCATTAAAATGCTGATGAGTTTTCATGGGGCCTTCAAAAACAACAAAACACTGGAGACTGATGTAGAAATGTGGAGAACTAAATTTAAGACTGGAAAAATGAGAAATTGAGAGGAATCAAAGTTGGTGTGTTCACCCATCCCTATGTATAGAGTGGTCTCACTCACTGGGTCATCGCCTTGTTGTGGGGAGTGGACCTGCACGTTCCTATGACCCTTGTAAGCGAAGCCGTCGGAAGTCCCATACTCCCACCAGGGTTGTCAAAGGGGCGGAGCTAGGAGCTAGACAAAGAATGATCCAAGAAGTCCTCAACGGCAGAACAGGCAGAAGATAACAAGTGTTATGTTACAATGGCTGTGAAGGCAGATAGAACAGATTGCGGAAATTATCGAGGCATCTCTTTATTAGCTGCAGCCGGCAAATTCTTGCAACTCCTTGAAAGATTCCATCAACAGTATCTCTGGAAATTCTTACACATCACTTGGGAAGATAGGTGAACTACTGGAACTGGAAGAAGCAAAGATTCTTCAGAATCAACTTTGTTGGACTGGTCATGTTGTGCAGATGCCTGATGATTGTCTTCCAAAGCAACTACTCTATTCCGAACTTAAAAATGGAAAGCGTAATGCTGGTGATCAACAAAAGAGGTTTAAAGACACTCTCAAGGCAAATCTTAAAAAATGTAGTATAAACACCGACAATTGGGAAATACTGGCCTGCGAGTGCTCCAGTTGGAGAACAGCCTTTACCCAAGGTGTCATCGACTTTGAAGATGCTCAAACTCAGGATGAAAGGAGGAAACGTGCTAAGAGGAAGGAACATTTGGCAAACCCTCCCCTTTATCAACACCCCCACTGTGGAAGGACGTGTGGATCCAGAACTGGCCTCCACAGTCACTTACGGACTCACTGTTAAGACCGTGTTCATGGAAGACAATCTTACTCTGCTACGAGTGATTGCTAAAGAAGTAGTAGTATAGAGAGGCGCTGTGGTTGGGACAGCGGGGAGGAGAAATCTCTAGGCCTGTTTGTACCCCCATTCAAGGGCCCAGCTTCCTAGGTTCAGTTCTGGTTGGGCTTTTGCCACTGCATTCCCTGCCAGTTATGCTGTTCCTCAGCCTAGCCCTTCGGTGTTCTCCTGACATTTCCTCCTCCAGCACAGCTGCTTGCTGCCGCCGCCGCTTCATAGTAATGACTGTCACCCTAATAAATAAAATACATTTAAGATCCGTCTGGGAAACGAGCGCTGGATTTGATCCAGAGTGCCAGGAAGCGGCAGCGGGTCTAATGAGGACTTAGATTTGATAGTGAGCGGAAATGGCTACTTTATTGTGCTGTGGAACTGGCAGGCAGCGCAGAGGGGGAGGCTGAGTGTGTGCCGGGAGAAATCCCTTCCTAAAAGGGAGCCAGGTAGAACACCTGCTTTGCCCGGAGAATGCTCCAAGTTCAATATCCAGCATCTCCAGGTAGGGCTCAGAAAGGCTCCCTGCCTGAAATGCTGGATAGCCACTGCCAGTCAGTGTAGACAGTATTGAGCTAAAGGGACATTTTTTTCTGAGTTTGTATAAGGCAAGCCCCAGAGAGCAAAAGCACCTAGGTCTATGTTATGGATGGTGGAGTAATGAGAACCTCTCCAGATTCGCACTCTGTGAAATAATATGCGAGCTGACACTCAACTATCCAACAAATATTACACACAGAAACTATCTACAAGGGCATAAAATTGCATGTATGGGTGAAAATGCTGTTATAAGTTGTGGTCTTTTTCCTGAGGCTTGTGCCCCAGCTGAATCCCACTTAGAGCAGACCTATAGTGGACCTACATCATGTCCATTAGCTTCCAACAGGTCTACTCTGAGTAGGGCTAGCATTGCATACAACCCAATATCCCCAACCAGACTTGTTCTAGTAGACCTGTTGAAGTTAATGGATGCTACCAACTTGTGTGCATTAATTTTGGTGAGTTTATTCTGAGGAAAACTTAGCCGGCTATAAACGCAGATCTCCTGCCTTTCTTATCTGTTTGTTAAACTCTTTTCTTTTCATTTTGCATACCTGCTGAAAAGCACAGGTTCCAGTGAGTCATCTAAACTTTCCCAGAGGCACTCTGTCTATTTATGCAGATTTGCATCTTGGGCCTTTAAGAACCTAACAACACCTTGGCCTGTTAGATTTCTGAATGTGTCTGATTATATCTATATATTTTATGTACTATCAGTCAATCAGTCTGTCTGTTAACAGTAGGAATGTCTACTAGCCATCCTTCCACACACAACTGAATTGTTTTAGGAAATAATAACAACTTACTTTAGTTCCCACCATTCACTCTAAGGTCTCAGAGTGGGTTGTGGTGCTCATCTCGCTTTACTGGCCGAGGGAGCCGGTGTACAGCTTCCGGGTCATGTGGCCAGCATGACTAAGCCGCTTCTGGCGAACTAGAGCAGCGCATGGAAACACCGTTTACCTTCCCGCCAGAGCGGTACCTATTTATCTACTTGCACTTGGACGTGCTTTCGAACTGCTAGATTGGCAGGAGCAGGGACCGAGCAACGAGAGCTCACCCCGTCATGGGGATTCAAACTGCTGACCTTCTGATCGGCAAGCCCTAGGCTCTGTGGTTTAACCCACAGCGCCACACTTCAGAGTGGGTTACAGCACTTTAAAATGCAACACTTGGGATATAGAAGTCTGTCTTATACTGAGCCAGGCCACTGGATTTTCTAGCTCAGTTTTGTTTATACTGCCTGGCATTGGCTCTCCAGGGTTTCAGACATGGGTCTCTCCTAGCCCTACCTGGAAATGCTGAGGATTGAACCTGTGACCTTCTGCATGCAAAGCAGATGCTCTACCCCAGAGCTACATCCGCTGCCTTAAGAAGCTGACAGGAAGATCCGTTATGCTCCTGTATGATCAAACAGGAAGGCTACCTCAAACTCATGGAAACTTAAGTGAGACCTACGGGATTGAGACCCAAATTACAATTGTGTCTGTTTTTTTGCATTTCTTAGCAAATGCCAGGTTGTTTGTTGTAACTTTCTCAATAGAATGAACAATTAGTCACTTTTGTATTGGCTTATAGTTCCTGTTTATTTATTGATACGCGTGTTTCTTACATGTTTTTTATTTATTTAAAAAATAAAAGAAGAAGAAGCTGCCTTGTATGGAGTTGGAGCATTGATCCTTTTAGCTCCATATTGTTTGCACTGACTGACAGCGGCTCTCCAGACAGCTGTTCCTGGAGATGCCAGGGATTGAACCCGGGATCTTCTAATGTGGTATACTGCCTCAGAAGATGGTTTGGAAACTTCAGCTAGTGTAGAATAGGGCGGCCAGGTTGCTCACTGGAGCAAGATGATTTGAGCATATAATTCTGATCCTGGCCTGACTGCATTGGTTGCCAATTAGTCTCCGGCCCCAATTCAAAGTGCTGGTTTTGACCTATAAAGCTTTAAATGGCTCAGGACCACAATACCTCAAAGGCCACTTATCCCCAGATGAACCAGTCTGAACCTTGCAATCCTCATCTGAGGCCCTCCTTCGTGTGCCTCTTCCACGAGAGGGTGGCAACACAAGAACGCGCCTTTTCCACAGTGGCACCCTGCTTGTGGAATGTTCTCTCCAGGGAGGTTCAGCTGGCAACTTAATTATACACCTTTAGGCGCCAGACAGAAATGTTCCACTTCAACCAGCCCTTTGGCTAGCATCCTATCTCCTTTAAAATACGGATTATTGGTTTGCTTTTGTTTTTCATTATGTACTTTTGTGTTTGATATATGCAAAGTTGGCACGCCACCCCTGAGCTTAAAGAGCTTTCCTTAAGACACAGGAACATATTCCGCACCCCTGCTCCCACGGCACATTCTTCCATGGTCTCTCGAGATATACAGGTGCCAGCAACTACCGGGAACAGAGGGCACTGCCTTTTGCAGAGTCAGGCCTTTGGTCTGTCTTTGCACACAGTGATTGCCAGCTTCCCTCCAAGCTGCTTTCTGAGCCCTACCTGGCGATGAAAGTGGGGATTGAGCCTGGCAGCTCTTGCATACAAAGCCCTACCACTGATTGGTGGCCCCTTTCCTAGGCCTTCTTCTGCTCCCCCTCCTTTTCCAAGCAGAGAGGAAGCCTTGCCTCTGGTTGTTGAGGGACACATCTGGCTTTTCTTATTAAACCCTGTGTAACTGATTGTGTGTTAGAGGAAGGGCAGGGGAGGTTGCAGCAGAGAAAGGGAGCGTCAGCAGCTGCCTTGCTGCTGTTTGCTTCTAGCTCCCACCCCACTCTAACCCCCTCTTCAAATCTCTCTCCCTCCCCCCATTTAATTATTAGTAATTTATAAGGAGCCTTCTTGGTCCCTCCAACCCACCCAAATACACGACTCGTGCAGCTTGATAGCTTGCAAATTATTAGTAATTTGATTTCAATTGAATGAATAACCCACTAAAGTGAAACGCACATTAGCCCCAGAAATCTAATTGGAGATAACACCATAGAAACTAAAGGGGGGACGACGACAGAGCCAGAGCTTGGTTAAGCTACCCAGAAAAGGAAGAGGACAGGAGAGGGGGTAAGAGATAGAAGATAATTGGGATTTAATTTCATTTCTTACCTACTCATTTGTTTAAATATGGGTGTTTAATTATCCAGCTCCGCAGATAGCTGCAGTTGCCAAGTTATGAATATGCGCTCCTCACTGCAGCGCTTAATTTCACCTCCTCCTCTCTCTCTTGCAAAATAGACTCTGATGCTAGCCAAGCCGGCTTTGATGTTGAGCCATCTTAAGCCTTATTGGGGGGAAACGGGCGTCTCATGCAAAAAGGGATATTGTAGAAAGCTGGAGAAGGTTCAGATAGAGGGCAACCAAAAATGTTCAAGGCGTTGGAGCAACTCCCCTGTGAGGAAAGGTTACAGCATTTGGGGCTTTTCGGTTTAGAGAAAAGGGGGGCAAGAGGGGGGGGATTGATAGTGGTGTATAAGATCGTACAGGGTGTGGAAGAAGTGGATAGACAGAGGTTCTGCTCCTCATAATGCTAGAACTGGGAGATACTCATTGGAGCAGAATATTGGAATTCCCTGCCACAAGAGGCAGTGATAGCCACCAACTTGGATGGCTTTTAAAGAGGGCTGGGGAGATTCATGGAGGAGAGGGCTATTGATGGCTTAATAGTCAGGAAAGCTTGTTCTGCCTCCGTGGTCAGAGACAGTAATGTTTGTTTTCTGGGTCCCACTTTCTGGTTTCCTAGAGGCTTCTGGTTGACCACCGTAAGAACATGATGCTGGACTAGATAAGCCACTGGCCTGATCAGCAGGCTTCTCTTGCACCCTTAATGAAGACGAGATAAAATAAATGACTTTTTCATTCCCATGAGATCTAGTGATGCTCACCAATTTGGATAGCTTTTAAAGAGGATTAGACAAATTCATGGAGGATAAGGCTGTCAGTATCTACCAGCCACTAGGGCTATGTTCTCCCTCTCCTGCCAGAGGCAGCATGGCTCTGAAGACCACTTGCTGGGAATGTATTTATTTATTTTGTATGACTAATTAATTAATTAAATTTCCATACCACCCTTCATCTGAGGATCACGGGGCAGTTTGCAATATAAAAACAAAAATACAAAATACATAGTGGCAAATAAGAGCAACCCATCACAGTTTAAAAGGCCATAGATTGTTTAATCAGCCAAAGGCCTGGGAAGAGAGGAATGGTTTTGCCTGGTGCCTAAAGATACACAACGAAGGTGCCAGGCAAGTCTCCCCGGGGAAAGCATTCAACAAGTGGGGAGCCACTGCAGAAAAGGCCCCGTTCCTCTGTTGCCACTCTCTGGACCTCTTGTGGAGGAGGCACACGAAAGAAGGGCCTCAGATTATCATCTTAGGGTTTGGGCCAGTTCATATAGGGAGAGGTGGTCCTTGAGGTATTGCAGTCCTGAGCCATTTAAAAGTGGGGAATCACAATTGGGGAGTATGCTGTTGTGCTCTGGTCCTTCTGTTTGGCCTCTGTTTGGCCTCTGATGAGCTAAGCCTGAAAGCGAAACCACAGCTTCTAGAACTCCCATAATGATCCGGGAGCTCCAGCCAAGCCAAGATTTGAAATTACAAAGGAGTCTTTCCAGGACAGGGAAGATGGACTGGTAGACTTGTCACAGTTTCCCAGAATCTGGTGGGTGGAGGAATTGGAGGGAAGCTGAAACCAGCCTGGAGATCGAAATTCATCAGCTGGTTAGTGACGGGCTTTAGCTCAGTTGTAGAGCATCTGCTTTGCCCGCCAAAGGTCCCAGGTTCAATCCCCAGCATCTTCTGGTAGGGTTGGGAATGTCCCTTGCCTGGAGAGCTGATGCCAATCAGTATAGACAATGTTACGTTAAGGGGACCCTTGACCTGACTTTGTGTAAGGCAGCACCCTGTGTTTCTAGCCCTACTGTGCCTGGACTTCCCAGGTGAGTTTGTGAGAGAGCCCCAGTAGCCAGTCAGGGGCTGAGCATCATCCCACCTGGGGACTTGATCCTGAATCTGAAATGAAGTAGGTTGCCTGAGGCAGCCTTCAGAGGCTTGCTGGGGGTGGGGAAATCTCATCCGCTGTCACTTGTCAGCATCTAAATTTAGGCTGCCTCTTGTCTGGAATCTTGTCTCTCCAGCTTGCGGGCGGAACATGCAGAATTAATTTCAGAGGCGGGGAAAGGGCTAATGATTTATTTACAGCTGGAAGGAGTGTGACTGGGGGTTTTTTGTGTGTGTGTGGTGCAAGGCAGTGTTTGGGCTTCCTTAATACATGTCAGGTCTCGGCTTCTTCTCCTTCCTGGAAGATCATCTTGTTACTTGAGACACAATCTCTCGCTACCACCAGCCTCCCTTATCCACTGTGCTTCTGAATACATTTGCTGGGAATCTCAGGTGGGATCCTGCTTTTGTGGGCTTCCTATTCAGGCACCTAGCTGGCCACTGTGAGGACAGGGTGCTGGACTATGGTGGGCCATGGGCTTGATCCAGCAACAGGGCTCTCCTTACAATGTGCTTTTTTGCCAGCTTATTCAGCTCGCTTTTTAAAGCAGTACTTTGCCCTGGTGAAGGCATAACATTTCCTGGTCCCTTAATACAGTAGTTGAAGGGATCAGGAGTGCCTTACTTCTTCACTGTTCTCTTTCTTGCAGTGGATGAACAAGGCACTTCCTCACCAACCTCAGCCTGCCCTTAGCAGCCACCATACACCTTCCTTCTTCATAGCATTCATCCCTGGAGATAGCCCTTGGCTTCCTCCTCCTGGTTCTCAATTTTTGACAGATTGGCAGGAAGAACAATGGCTCCCCCTGACATTGGCTATGGCTCCACCTACTTTAGGGCTCCCTGCCTTCTGCCCCACCAGTCTCAGTAGGCCCCAGTCACCTCTGTTCCTTTCCTCTTTCAAACTTGATTCCCCAACCCCCCCAAAAAACATTAACCTAGAGCAGGGGTCTGCAACCTTTAAGACAAAAAGAGCCACTTGGACCCGTTTCTGAAGAAAAAAAACCTGGGAGCCGCAAAACCATTGCGACATTTAAAACAAATATATCTCCGGAGCCGCGATCTGACAGCGGGCGGGAAAGTGACGTTGGGACGGTGCGTGACTAACGCACGTACCGCCCCCATGCGACGTCACAGCCAATACAGCGCCCGCCACAGTGGAGAGTGTCGGGGCGCACAATACGCCTCCTCCCCTCGCTAGTATCTGCCCCGGAGCCGCGGCAAAGGTGTAAAAGAGCCACATGCGGCTCCGGAGCCATGGGTTGCAGACCCCTGACCTAGAGTATTGTGCTACCTCTGTGCTAAAATTAACTGTGACTAGCTCTAAGACAGAGTTTCAGGACAGGGACTGAAGCTTGCTTGCATCCCAGGTTTAAAGGTAAACTGTGGTTTGTGGCAAATACCTGTGCAAGTAGACACTCTACGCTGTGTTTTAGCATTGAAAAGGTGGGAGAAGGGTGCACACAATACTTTAGACAGAGGTTACAAGATGAGGGAGTGTTACCACCCCCCTAGTCTGTGAGCCTGAGCTTCTCTGAGCTGTAACATCCTATTCAGCACCTGCGACTGAAAGTTCTCTCTCTCTTTCTCTCTTTCTCCCTTTCCCCCCTCCTCCTCCTCTCTCAACAGGATACATGCACATTGGGATCTGAACATCTCTTTCCGTGAGACCTCTTGCAGGTACCAATTTTGGGGCCCCTCTTTGTATGGTAGGCCAAGAGTTTATATAACGATGCATTTGGGGGTGGGATTGTTGGGTACCACTTAAAAATATGGAAGGCTGTTCTTGTAGGGGTCGACTGTGATTTGGGGTTGCTTGCTTTTCGTTCTTTTCCCCCGCTTTTGTTTTTTGTCTTCATCAGGGCAATCAAAATGGGTGACAACTCATACTTAAATGCAGACAAGGGTAATTTGCACAACCAACTGGGAATGTAGAGAATTTGAGTCATGTAGACCCCTGGAGAGTTTGTCACGGGGTGAAGTGATCCACACGACTGATTTAGCACGCAGCCAAACTATCCTTTCTGGCAACACCATTTAACCTCTTTTAAATTTCATTGAAACACCATTTTGATGGGGGGGGCGCGCGATACCTTATCACCTCCCAGTCACACAGTCAATTCTTGCCCTCCAAAATGAATTGGGCACTCTGTGAGTAAAAGCTGGTAGGCACAAATCACGGCCAGCATTCTTCCCAGCGCCCCTGGATAGGCAGTACACAAGGGGCATTCTATGAGGAGATGTCATCCTCGTAAGAGGGGCCAAAAGCAAAATGTCAGCCACTCATTCTTAAGCACCCTTGAACCTTTCAGGCAACTTCACTGCTGCTCTGAAACAAGCCCCCTCATTTCACCTCCCTGCACCACCCTACATTAAGCAGCAGGTTTGACAGTTCAGCCACATGACACATACAAGTCAATCCCTAGTCCATCTATTCTAGGTAGGTGGTATTTCTGGGATATGAGGTGGGTTGGGGTGTAAGCCAGCCTTTCACCCCAACATGGCACCCCTTTCCATTGACATTGACTCCCAGCTGTTCTGGCTGGAGCTGATGGGAATCGTAGACCAAAACATCTGGAGGGCATCGGATCCAGGAAACCCTGAGGTCTTTTTCCAGAGGCAACCTGCCTCCGAGGTTAACCATTATCCTGAACTGGTCCCACACTATGTTGTGCATACTCTATTACCTTGCACGCCTGTGGTTGTTTTGTCTTGTCTCTACCCTTTGCAACATGTCTGGGAACAGCCTGACTTGATTTTACCTGCCTTCCTTTCCCCTCCTTCCTTTGATCTTCCTTTCCAAGTCTGCAAAGGTGCCCTGCCTCCTCCCCCCTAAGCAGTCTGGTCACCTTGGAGTTGCTGTCTCTGTTGTCCTCGATGCAAGAATGCTTAATTAGATACAAACAGGTCCCATGCATTCTCGACGCCAAAACTCCAATGCTGGTGGGGAGGTTCCTTCTGCCCCCCTCCCTTTCCTGAAAGGGGAAATATTTCCGTCTCCTGAGGTCTCCAGGGTAATCTTTTCTCTTCAGTACTTTGAAGCCATTCACACAGCTGATATAGTAGTGCCTTAAGTGTCTGTCTCTATCTTTTTTAAAGGAGCGGCTCCATGTGGTGCCGTTCCCTTTATTTCTTTTTTTAAGCATCGTTTTAAGCTTTCTTTTTTCAAGAATCAAAATGGTGATACTTTTTCCCTTTTTAGACTTCCCCAACACTTAAACAAAAAAAAATCAAGCAAAGGGGGCCTGTCAGGATCCCAAGTTGGACTACAGTTCCCATCATCTCTCGCCATTGGTTGTGCTGGTGGGGGCTGATGGGAGTTGGGAGTCCAACACCTTATAGCACTACATTGGCTACCCCTAGCCCAGCCATTCAGGGAGCTGAGCAGCTTCAGTAGACTTCCGGTTTTTGCTTTGCGAATCCAAAGTAAATCGTTTGGGTCTTACAAGTAGGTACACATCATACATTTAAAGCACACACACCCCTGCCACAAGCATCCTGGGAACTGTAGTGCTGGGAATTTTAGCTATCTGAGGAGTAAGCTGTAGTTCCCAGAGGGAAGCAATTCACTTTAAATTTGCTTTAAATGAATGATGTGTATGCAGCTTACGTCAGCTGTTTTAATTGCTTATATGTAAGTGGCTCTGGGAGCCTTCTTTGGCTGGGGACTAGTGTTCTAAATAAAAATTTAAAAGCGCACGTGTACTTAGTCTAGGACACAAGCTTTGGGCATTCAAGTATACAAAGGCGTACCTGGATCACTTACACAAGTAAAAGGTTTCCTCATGGCTGTGCTAATGAAAACACATGGCTTCCCCCAAAGAATCCTGGGGAGGGGGTATAGTTTGCGTAGGGTGCTGGGAATTGTAGCTCTGTGTGGTGCAAGCTAAATATGTATATGGTGTGTTTGCAAGGTTAGCTCTTGCTAGAATTAAGTCTCCTTGCAAGGGAGAATTGGCCAAATTAGCAAGCATAAGGAAAAAGGAACAGCTGCTCAAAGTTGTGCTTCCAGCCTGATTGACGCATGTTTCATGTTTTGTCTGTGGCGGGTGAGACAGTAGACAGGAATGGTGGCGTGGGTGGCACATCACCACATCTGTCAAACCTGCCCTTCGTGTGATCTTAAAACATTTAATTGGTTGGTAAGGGTAGGACAGGACAGAGGTTATGAAACTGAGGAGCAGGGTGGTCAATTTTTGTTTCTCTCAGTTGCTTCTGTTTTCCATTCTTAAATTGAGTTTCTCCACATTTCCACATTCTAGTGTGAATTTCTCAAAATAAACACGTTTTTGTATGCAGCTTTGCCTTGAGCGATCTTCCCTACCTTTATCTGTTGTTTTCACCAATACACAAATTTTTATGTATACCATCTACTTTATGCATTTTTGTACACATTCATTGGCTGGATTGCAAAATTTGCAAATTCTGAAGGAAACTGTATTTCTGTTTATGTTTTGGTTCGAAAAGTGCAGATTATTAAAATGCCAGCAAAACTAATTGCTCCTCCATTCCTACTGTGGGGCTGCTGACCCTGTGGTGGTACAGACAGGTCACAGTACCATTAACCCTTTGCAACCATAGCACTGGTTTTTATTAACTCTGGCTAAGCATTAATATCCAATTTCATAAGAAGAGCCCCATTGGATCAGATCAGAGCCCCATCTCATCCACCATCCCACCGGATAACCTATGGGAAGCTCACCTAAAAGTCATGCCTCAAGTATTTCCCCTTGTATCAAGAGACAAAATTATGGACTCAGTGTGGGTTTGGAAACCAAGGCTAGTGTTAAGGTGATCCTTGAGGTGGTATAATGCGTTTCAAGCCAGGGATAAGATTATTTCTCCACCTCTGTAGACTCTGTTTACAAAGGGACAGCAGGGGTCTTGCTGGTGTCTCCCTATAAACACCTTATGAAGGCAGGACTTTGCTTGCTGAGCTAGCCGTGGCTTTACTTTGTGTGTGGTGGTGGGGAGGGGAGGCTCTGAACTTCAGTTAGGATGACAAATTCTGGTTAGTGCTAATTGTGTTGAGGTGTTAGGTCAGCACCAGACTGTGGAAGTTACAAGAGAACTGGAAGGGAAGCTGTTGCATCTTGGATCTGTTTCAAATTGAGTAGCTCAATTGGTAGAGTATGAGACTCTTAATCTCAGGGTTGTGGGTTTGAGCTCCACATTAGGCAAAAGATTCCTGCATTGCAGGCGGTGGGACTAGCTGACTCTCATGGTCCTTTCCAACTCTACAATTCTATGTAGAGAATTTTTGAAGGCTGGGCTGTCCCTACCAGTTCGGCCTATCCACATGAGCCAGCTTCAATATATTAACCGTATTGGCTTCTTGATCTGATCTTCTTAGAACTTTTCAACTTTCTACTCATACCTTTAGGACAAGGGGAGGAACATTTTTCATCCTGAGGGCCACATTTCCCTCTGGGTAACCATCTGGGGGCCACATGCCAAGGCCGGGTGGGACAATTGGCATAGCTTAGCATACAGAGAGAGTGATAAATTTGATGAGAGCATTGAATAGGTGTTGGGTTCTTGTTCTCTAATCCCCACCCAGCCATGAAACCTGCCATGTGGGTTGCGTTCAGCTAACTCCTACTCAGGTAGACACACTGAAATAAGTGCATCTTAGTAATGCCCATTAACTTCAGTGTATCTACTTGTGAGTGGGACAAGCATTGAATACCCCCATGACCTTGGGAGTGCCACTGTCTCTTAGGCTGACGTACCTTTATTGTGAGACCCAGCGTGGCACAGTGGTTAGAGCGCCAGGTTGGGACGTGAAGAAACCAGGGGTCAAATCCTCACTTGGCCATGAAGCTCACTGTGTGTGACCCTGGTCCAGACCCTACCTTTCAGCCCAGCCTACCTTGCAGAGTTGATGTGAGGATTGAATGAAGAGTGGCGGCGGGCATGGGCATGCATGCCACACCTTGAGCTCCTTGGAGATAAAGGTGGGATATAAACTCTTTTTTTTAAAAAAAGGATTTTTAAAAAGATAAAACAGGATCAATGCTAGCTATCGTGTGTGTGTGTGTGTGTGTGTGTGTGTGTGTGTGTGTTAGTCACAACCTGTTTTACAGAAGCTATTTAACACTTCAGGTACGTTCTTAGCTCTCTGGAACACACAAGCTTGGCTATGCAGGACCTCATCCAGGGTGTCTTGATTCTTTCTCTTTCTTGATACTCATCTTCCTGAAAGAAGACATTACAAAGACCAAGCCAGGCTGTCTTTGCCTTGACATCTCGTGCTGGTTGCTCAGCTGCCGTACCAGGACGTACTTCCTGTAGGTGAGGCCAACATCAACAAGGAAACGGTTGCTGGTGGCTGGCAATCAAAACACTCTGTCATGGGAAGGTGGCATTATGGCGAGTGAAAGGTGTCCCCCTCCCCCCCCAACCCTGTCTCCCCCCCCCCCCGCACAAACACACGTCATTGGTGCATTTGTGTGGTTTTCAGGCTACAGCTGGAGAAAAAGCAGTAAATAGACTGATGTTGTTTAATTTGAAAGGTATTTTAAAGTTAAGGAAAGAAGTAATCTCTGGAGGAGATGCTGCTGTTTGATGCGCCTCCAGGCTTCGTGTGCTTTTCTGCGTACTTAGGCCGAAGGATCTCTTTCTGTTGAAAAACCTTTTTCATATTGCAGAAGAATTCTGGGGTGTGTTGGGAGCTGTTTCCAGCCTGAGGGCCACATAGCCTTCTGGGCGAACTTCGGGGGGGGGTGTCCCGCAATTGCCCAGGGACACCCCACGATCAACCAGTAGATCCCAATCGACCTGCTGGCTTAGAGGATCTCTAACAGGGTTTTGTTTAGCAGTCACACCAAACTACAATTCCCAAGAATTGGACGGGGAGTGGAAGGTCATGACACTTTGACTAGTATAGAACTGGTATACATTAGCAGTGCAGGCAAGTTCTTTCCCCACTCCCCTTTTCTATTTCTCTCTCTTTGTTTTGCTTTTAAAAGTGGAACATTGGGATGACCCACTTTAGGCCAGCTTTGCAATGCCCATTGAACTTCTGTATGTTGTCAAGCCTTTTTTGGCCGCACCATTGCCCCACTTGAACCAAGAGTGTCCTGCAGAAATGCACCCCGCTCAATGCACCTGGTGCTGTTCCACGCTTGCATATTCCATGGGGAGAAGAGGCAGGGCAGCCAGGCCGTTTTGCAAGGGGACACCATTTACCGTATTTTTCGCCCTATAGGACGCACTTTTTCCCTTCCAAAAATGAAGGGGAAATGTGTGTGCGTCCTATGGGGCGAATGCAGGCTTTCGCTGAAGCCTGGAGAGTGAGAGGGGTCGGTGCACACTGACCCCTCTCGCTCTCCAGGCTTCAGGAAGCTATCCGCAAGTCTTGCAAGCCCGGCGGGATGTCCTGTGGGCTCGCAAGGCTTGCGGGCAGCAGCCTGCAGCCGAAAAGCTCCCCCGCTATTCCCCGACCTGATATGGAGGCTGGGGGGGGGGAGAAGCAAGCTTGCTTCTCCCCCCCGCCAGCCCCACAAGCTCGGGGGATAGCGGGGAGGCGGAGTTCCGCCACCCCACTATTCCCCGACCTGATCTGGAGGCTGGCGGGGGGAGAAGCAAGCTTGCTTCTCCCCCCCGCCAGCCCCACAAGCTCGGGGGATAGCGGGGTGGCGGAGCGCCATCGCCCCGCTATTCCCAGACCTGGTCTAGCCCCACAAGCTCTGGGGATAGCGGGGAGGCGGAGCACCGCCACCCCGCTATTCCCCGACCTGATCTGGAGGCTGCGGGGGGGGGGAGAGAAGCAAGCTTGCTTCTCCCCCCGCCAGCCCCACAAACCCGGGGGACAGCGGGGCAAGCTTGTTCTAGCTTGGGGATGGCTGCGCAAACCTGGGGGGAAATAAAAAAAATTTCCCTTGATTTCCCCCCCAAAAAACTAGGTGCGTCCTATGGGCCGGTGCGTCCCATAGGGCGAAAAATACGGTACCAACTGCAAGCCACCTCTTTTGAGGGAACCCTCGATCGCTTCCCCCAGCTTGAAGTCCGCTGGGGTGTCTCTTCGTTCTGCGCGCCCCTCATGTCGCCCTGTCAGCGAGTCTTTGTATTAATAGCCACATTGCGCTGTGGTCAGGGGATGATCGATAACACAGGTGCTTGATGGATGTTGAGAGGGAAGATTTATAGGTGCTGGTAGCGGTCGAGGCGGGCAAGCCAATGGAGATAGACAGCAGGGGGCAGCGGGGGAGGCAGAGAGTCCTTCAGAACTCTGGCAAGGAGCAGACACTGCAGAGATGTGTATCTGCAATAAAAAAGGCCTCTTGTTCCTTTAAACAAAGTTGCTCTTTACGCTTGGACCTTCCTCTTGGGCCAACTGCACTGGGCCCTCTCTAAAAACCACAGCAGGAACTGCAACCTTCCAACAGCTTGACTTCACTCCCGAAGGAGCACTCCTCCATTGTCTCCCGAGATGGACAGGTGCCACAATGTGTGACTCCCAGCGGCAGGTATTCAGAAGTCTACTGCCTCTAGCGGTGGAGGTAGAAGTCAGCTGTCATGACTAGCAGCTACCGATAGCCCTGCTCTTCATGAATTTATCTCATCGCCTTTTAAACCCATCCGCTGGAATAAGATGAATCTAAGAAGAACATGGGATGTGGGTGGCGCTGTGGGTTAAACCACAGAGCCTAGGATTTGCCGATCAGAAGGTCGGTGGTTCGAATCCCCGCAACGGGGTGAGCTCCCGTTGCTTGATCCCTGCTCCTGCCAACCTAGCAGTTTGAAAGCACAAAGTGCAAGTAGATAAATAGGTACCGCTCCGGTGGGAAGGTAAACGGTGTTTTCGTGCGCTGCTCTGGTTCGCCAGAAGCGGCTTAGTCATGCTGGCCACATCACCTGTATGCCGGCTCCCTCGGCCAACCTGCGACTGGACCTAATGATCAGGGGTCCCTTTACCTTTTAAGAAGAGCCTGACTGCTGGATCAAGGCAACAGCCTGTTTCACCTAGTCCAGCATCCTGCTCTCACTCTTCCCACTTTTGCTTCCTGGCAATGGGCACATGAAGGCATACTGCTTCCGACACTGGTGGTAGAGCATAGCCATTGTGGCTAGTAGCCATTGATAGCCTTTTCTTGCATAGATTTGCCTGTCCTCTTTTAAAGCCGTCCAAGCTGGTGGCCATTGCTGCCTCCCGCGGGAGTGAGCGCTATAGTTTAGCTAGGCACTTGCTGTCTGAACAGAAGAGAAGCTCATGATGTGCTTAATCCCAAAGCCTAGCAGAGCTGAAAAGGGCCCTTTTACAGCCTCCCTAGCTTGACGTTAGAATAAGTTGGAAGGAGGCAGGCAGGCAGGCGGGAGGTGCTCTTTAGATCTGGTGGCCTGCATAGCCCTGTTCACTTTAACGTTGGCTTGCCCAAGGCTGATCTGAGCATCTCGGATGAAAACCACCCCGCGGCTTCCCGGCAGGCTGCGATGCCCCTCTGTTCAATACCGGAGTGCTGTTGCGCTCTGCAGCGGCACATTCGCTCCTTCCCTGTCTCGCTGCCCTTGCTGCTCGCTGATTAGACACTCGATTGCAAGGCTTGAGAGCCTTGACCCAAATCCTTGCGTTGCTCATCTTCAGGTTTTTATCCTCTCGGGGCTGTTCTGCCTGCCATCGACCGGCGAAGAAAGGTATTGGCCATGCGGCGAGCGATTAGGGAGGTTTTGTCGTGCTGTGCGCAAGGCGATAAGTGGGAAACGGGGGGTGGGGGGGTTGTGTCAGATCAAGTTGAGCTGTCAGCTTCTCTCAGATCACCGCCCTTTCTTTCGGCTGACTCAGAGGTCCTGGTCTTACCGAACGGGGAGTTTTGGAGAGGGCTGACCTTGCTGGCTGGCTCAAGGCCTTTCCCGCCTGCAGGCTGGTCTGTGCAAAGCCAAGGATATCTGGGGGAAGCCTCTTACTGCGAATCATCTCTTGCACCGCAGCCAGAGGGTGTTAATCCTTTTGGTTGTACGAGAATGTGAAGCTGTTAGAATAGGGGTGGCAAATCAATAGGGTTATCGATGGCTGTTGGCCATGATGACTGTGCTCTGGAGGGGCGAGGGCTCTTGTGCTCAGGTCCTGCTTCCAGGCTTCTAGTAAGCATCTGGTTGGCTGCTGTGAGAACCGGATGCTGGACTGGATGGGCCATTGCCTGGATCTAGCAAGCTCTTCTAATAATAATAATAATAATAATAATAATAATAATAATAATAATAATAATAATAAATAAATAAATTATTTATACCCCACCCATCTGGCTGGGCTTCCCCAGCCACTCTGGGCAGCTTCCAACAAAATATTAAAATACAGTAGTCTATTAAACATTAAAAGCTTCCGTAAACAGGGCTGCCTTCAGGTGTCTTCTAAAAGTCTGGTAGTTGTTTTTCTCTTTGACATTTGGAGGGAGGGCATTCCACAGGGCGGGTGCCACTACTAAGAAGGCCCTCTGCCTGGTTCCCTGTAACTTGGCTTCTCGCCAAGTTACAGCGAGGGAACCGCTCTTTTTCAGTGCGACAGTGGCCTTCCCTTCCAGGCAACTTTTCGGGGAACACATACTTTTTCATCCAACTTTCCTCCAAGGAGCTCAAGGTGGCATATCCTGTCCTGTGAAATAGGATAGGCTGAGCAACTCTGGCTGCCCAAGGTTGCTCCCATCCATTTCATCGCTGATTGGGGATTTGAACCCTGGTCTGCACCACACATGAGTGGGCAGGGCCAGAGGCAGAAGCGGGTAGACATTAATGTTAATTTGCCCAATGTTGCCCCAGGGCATTCCTTATAGGTAAGCTGCCTCCTACTACTGGAAGGGTCCTCTGGATCCTTTTGACCAGCGGTTCTCAACCTGTGGGTCCCCAGATGTTGTTGGACTACAACTCCCATCATCCCTGAGCTCTGGCCTTGCTAGCTAGAGGTGATGGGAGTTGTAGTTCAACAAAATCTGGGGACCCACAGGTTGAGAAAGTCTGCTTTTGACTCCTCCCTGGGTGGGAGGCAGAGGGTGGGGAGTCCTCCCTCTCGCCAGACCAACCCTGCCTGCTGTCCTTTAGTCTTTCTTCTCGGAAATGGTAAATTCTTTCCCATCTGTAGCCTTGATTTGTGAGTTCAGTAGTCTTTTTCCACCTTTGCTTTTCCCCCCATTTGGGACCCTATGAGTTAAAGTTACTACTAGATTTATTACCTTACCTTCACCAGCAGGTCCCAGGGCAGGTTCCAACAATTTAAACTTCAGAATAAAAAACAGATAAAACATATTACAATTACAGGAATAGGGGTGGGCCCTGAAAATCTCCTTTCATTAGTGTTTCATCCTCAGTTCTTTCCCCTCAGACTTTCCCCTATTCCCCCTCCCCTCCTTAGCTGCTTTGTCCATTTGGGCCTCCATATTCTTGCTTCTTCAACCACACTGTTACTTGTTGCTTTTGAGGGAGGGAGAAAAGTTTAGATTTGACGGACTGAGCATGAGGGAATCAGTCGTTGGCGGCTTGGTGAGTCTACAGCTCGAGTTTGGCACATTCCACATCTCTGGGTTGCCATTTTCTGCCCTTGGGGTAGAATCATTGGCATTGGGCCTAACAGCACTTTGGTGCCACATTGTCTCACAAATGCCTGGGGCCTGTGGGGTTGCGGTTACCAAGCTCCCCCACCCCACATGTTCATTGTTCGATCTCCACTGCCTTTCCACCGTCATCACACCTGCCTACCTCATCCAGGCAGCTTCTTTTTATTGGGCTCATACAGCACGGGTGGTTGACTGTTCCTCAGCCGTTTTCCTGTACTTCTGCTTAATGTGCAGGAATGCTGCGTTCTAATTACTGCATTTATATGCAGTGGAACCTCGGGTTATGTACTGTCCTCCTTACGAACGCTTCAGATAACGAGCTCCGCTAACCCAGAAGTAGATGCTCCTGGTTGTGAACTTTGCCCCGGGATCCGAGCGGAAGTTGCGCGACGGCGGCAGTGGGAGCCCCCATTAGCGAAAGCACAGCTCATGTTAAGAACAGTTTCGGGTTAAGAACGGATCTCCGGAACGAATTAAGTGCATAACCGGAGGTACCACCTTTTCCTTCAAGGAGCTTGAGGTAGTGTACATGGTTTTTCCCTCCCAATGTTATCTTCACAACAACCCTGTGATATAGGCTAGGCTGAGAGGCAGTGACTGGGCCCTAGGTCATTCAGTCAGCTTTATGGCTGAGTGAAGATTTGAACCCTGGTATCCCAAGTCATAGTCCGACACTCTAACCACTATGCCACACAATATACTTTTGTTTCTCAGTACTTCCTCCGTCTGCCACAACCACTTGCCTCAGGAGGAGGGAGATGTGTGTCTGATGCCCATAATGCCATGTCTGATGGGTCCAGGCAACCTTTACTTTCTCCCAGGTGAAGGGATGAGTACTCAATTTTCTGTGGCTGATCCAGAGGGAATTTCCCAAGTTCACGTCGTGGACTGAAGACCTAGGTCAGAGTGTTGCTCTTGAAGAGCTTGGATAAGTTTTGCTTTTTAAGGTTTTTTTTTCAATATTCACCCAAGTACACACACACACACACACACACACACACACACCCCAACCTGGTCAAACTGTCCTTGAGATCTTTCATATATCTCACAGGTTAGGCGCCAGCTTCTGTTAAATAAGGTTGTTCAGGCAGCGTCGTCGTGCTGCAACAGTATTTATAGAGCAGGCTGGGGTTCCCTTTTTAATGGCATCCATAAAAAGATCATTATTTTTCTTCTGGCGCAGGCTCTGGCTGATTTACACGCCTACCCCGTCCCTTGGTGTTCGCTCTCGTTTAGGCAGCTCTGACTGATACATCGCTCCTGTTTCGCTCGTTCTTAAATAACACAGACGCCTCGCAAAGCGTGACACCATCGGACACCCCTCCCCACCCCTTTTTCTTCTTGAAACTTTGGCAGCAAGATCCTTTTTTTGTTTGCAAAGAAGTTGCCTTTTGGTACTCGAACGGAGTTGAGCGCAGAAATTCCCGGGCCGTAAATGATGTTGACACCCTACCCCCTCCCCGCTGATCCCTGACAGGAAAAGAAACATGAAATGATGCCTTATCCTGAGTCAGAATTGTTGGTCCATCTAGCTCAGTATCGCGCACACTGACTGGCAGCAGCTCTCCGGGGCTTCAGGTAGGAGTCTTCATTCCCAGCCCTGCCTGGAGATGCCACAGCTGCCGTACATGCAAACGGAGACACACCACAAAGTGTCACATTGAAAACCTTCACCTCCTAAGTGTAAGCCAAAGGAGATGATGATGCTTCGCCTCCTCCCGTTCCGTGAACAAAGCTGACTGGTCTGGCCATTGAGTTTTACTTCAATGCTGGCAATGGGGCTGTTCGTTCCCACCCCACCTGAAGGCAGCAGGCCTGCTTCAAAACAAGCAAAACATTTTTGTATTACTTTTATAAATGTAAAAGCACAAAGATAAATCATAACAAAGGGAGGAAATGTTTCACAGGGAGTTACAACCACATCTCATTGATGCATTCAAATTTCATTCATCAGTGCTGAGAATATTTTGAGATTTTCCCCAAAGTATTTAGTCACAATTAGCCATGTGTGGCTTGGGGTGGGGCGCTACAGTCATTTTCGTCTCCAGAGACAAGCGTAAGGAAGGTTTGCCATTTGTTCACTCCAGATGCTGTTCTTAGGGCTCTGAGCTTATGCGTTGGCTTCTTCATTCACATCACATTCCAGACCTCTTGATAAAGCAGTAAGCTTGCTGATGGGAATAGAGGACAGGGTATGCCGGGGCATACACAACACCGCCCTCCAATACTTCACTTCCGCCTGAGGCATCCGTCTCACTGTCCCTAATGGTAGGGCCGTTCCAGCTCCAAGTCTTCTGCCAGGCACGCAGTTCCTGCAAGCTTTTTGATAATGCTGTGTCACTGTGACGACAAGCTCATGATATAATAACCTGCTAGAGCATGGTGTGTGGTGTAGTTTGATTTGGTGGTTTTGATTTGCAGCTGAGGCTTGAAAAGCCCAATCAGCCCTGTTATCTGGGCCAGCCGCAGCACTCCAGGAAGCTGGTATGAACTGGGAACTCTGTTGCTGTTAGATGAACTAACGAAAAGCTGGACAGTAAAACAAGGGAGGGGGCGTCTGTTAAAACTGCCTTCCTTTTTCGCTGGATTCCCACTTACTTCATGCTGGCATTCAAAATGGGAACATTTCTTGCATTGCAGAATAAACTGCATTTCTCATTAAAAGCATGGAACTTTCCATTTCAGTCGGCGAAAGGGAGTGAAGGGTTGTGGCTCCGGGGATTAGGACGTCGGCTTTGCATGCAGAAAGCCCCAGGTTCAATCCCCGGCATCTCCTGATACGACTTCCCCACCAGAAACCCTGAAGTGTCACTTCTAGTTAAGGTAGGCAGAACTGAGCTCAATGTACCCAATGGTCTGATTCAATATAAAGGTAGACTCCTACGTTCCTATGAGCTGTATACGTTGAACCTATACAGTCAGAAACACAATGGGAGCTGCTGTGGTTATATCCTGCACTTCAAAATAATACAACTGCACAGGGCAGCGAAGGACTGTGCTGGGGCTGACATTTCTTGGGCATTTGTGAGTCTGTTACCCTTGACGGGGTGAGCTCCCATTGCTAGGTCCCAGCTCCTGCCAACCTAGCAGTTCGAAAGCACGTCAAAGTGCAAGTAGATAAATAGGTACCGCTCCGGCAGGAAGGTAAACGGCATTTCCGTTCACTGCTCTGGTTCGCCAGAAGCAGCTTAGTCATGCTGGCCACATGACCCGGAAGCTGTACGCCGGCTCCCTCGGCCAGTAAAGCGAGATGAGCGCCGCAACCCCAGAGTCGTCTGCGACTGGACCTAACAGTCAGGGGTCCCTTTACCCTTTCTGTTCAGGGGAGAGCCTTTCATTATGTCGGTCAGGGGTGGGGAACCTCTGGTCCTCCAGATGTGCAGACTCCAATCCCCATCTACCCCTGCCAGCATGGCCAATGGTCAGGGATGCCAGGAGCTGCAGCCTGGCATCATCTGAAGGGTCACGAGTTGCTGGACTCCAGCTCCAGAACCGTAGCTATGCTGCATGTTTTGCGCCAGGTGAAGCCTCCAGGGGGCTGCCGTTGAGTTCTCCCAGCCTGTGTGTGTGTATGCGTGCCAGTGGGGACAAACGGTCTGTCCCTGACTACTTACCATGCTGACTGGGGCTGAAGGGAGTCAGAGTCCAGCAATGTCAGGAGGTGCAAGTTTCCCCATCCACACCAAACAGGTAATATTGAAAGTGGCCAGGTGGAAGCGCCTTTCCCTGCAGCTTTTGCCCGGTGGATGCACAGGCAGATACCTCCGTCCATTTCCTTAATGTCTTTGTGGTTCTTCAGCTCTGTCTGTGCTGCTGCCGTCGTGGCCCCAACACGGCTCCTTGCTTTGCATATTGGATTTTATTTTATATGTTAAGGAAGGGCAGAGGGTCGGGACAGGTTTATGGCGACTGTATTGATCAGGGAAATTTAATACGATCTCTGCAGCGGAGGAAGGATCGTTAAGAGATGGCAGGATGAGTAAAACTTTTTTCTTTTTTAAAAAAGGAATGGCTTTCCATTGTATTTCATATCTCGTTATCTTTCTGGGTCTCCTTTCGTTCCACCCCCTCCCCTCCCCAAATAAATATCCAGTGAGTGTTAGTGACTGTTTTGGGGGCACGTAGCTAGGATCAAGCTGTTCGATGCGATGGTGCATTGTCACTAGGGATGGGCAAATCTGTCAGTTTCAGTTTCTCTCTGTTTCCCATTTTTGCACTCTTGAATTCCCCTTTCATCCCCAGTTTGCTGTTGTAATTAATTAAGTCCTCGCGAAAATTCATCAGTATTTATGCCATTTTTCCTAAGAACATGCATTTTTTTGCAAAGCTGGTTCACCTAAAATAACACGTTTTTGCATGTTGTTTTCATCAATACCTGTGTTTGTATGCACACTTTATCCCACTTTATATGCTTTTATGTACATGCTATGTAGCTGGAGAAGTGCAATGCAAAATTCGGCGGAAGTGCAAATTTCAAAGGATGGTTGTGTGTTCAGTTCTCATACTATTTTGAAAAGTACAAATCCAGTTGAATCGCCTATAAATGTAAAACAAATAGATTTTTTTCTCTCTCACCTCACCCCACCCTCCATACCCACCAGCTCTAGATTCACTCCCCAGCTTGGAACCAAGCTCCCCAATTCCAGTTTCAAAGGTCTGTTGCAGGCTTGAATTGGGATTCTGTTCCTGACACAGGTTTCGGGTTCCCTGTCCCTCATTTGTATTCTTAGCTTTCCCCCTCCTAGCACCCCCCCACTCACTACTGCTGTCTCCTTCCCTTCCCTTTTGACAGCCCATCACTATGACTGCTAACACTTCGACATCTTGCCAGACCCCACAGGCGCCTGGCAGCCTTGGCGAGAGACGCAGGGATCCTGACGCTGATTTATTTTTTGGTTAATTGCCTCGATCCATTAGCCTCTTCATCCTTCTCCCCATTAAAGACATGTCTGACTCCTAATGCCTGTAAGTGTGTGTGTGTGTGTGTGTGTGTGTGTGTGTGTGTGTGTTTATTATTGGATTTCTTTCCTGCTCTTCAGTATAAGATCTCAGGGCAGATTAACACTATAAAATGCAATATTAATAACAGGGTGTGTGGTTTTTTAAAAAGAATTATCAAGGTGTGTGTACGTGTACACCTGCACATGTCACTAACATAGATAGGAAGCGAGTCAGATCATTTGGTCCCTCTAGCACAATATAGTCTACACTGACTCGCAGCAATTTTCCAGGGTTTCAGGCAGGGAGTCTCTCCCAGCCCTACCAGGATATACCATTTGGGATTGAACTTGGAACCTCCAATTCTTAATTTATTAGGAATATAGGAAGCTTATGCTGGATCAGGCCATTGGTCCATCTAACTCCATATTGTCTACATTGACTGACAGCAGCTGCCCAGGCACTGAAGTAATACCTTCTTGCATAAGTCTGGTGTACACGAACATGCCGACACCAATGCACCTATATATGCGTTAAGATTTCCAGAAATTTCAATGCAGGCAAACTTTCTGTTAGAATCCAGCTTCCATCAGTCGAGAGCCAGTCATGCATAATATGGGTGTTTGAGGTTCTTAAATTTTCTTCATTTTATTGGTATGAGAAATAGAGTGAGCGGGGTAGGGGGAGCACTAACTCGCTGGAGAGTCAGCAAAACAGCACAAACACCTGGCTATGTTCATCCTTCCAGTGTGGTTGGCTGAGGTTATCTTTCTGCCCAGAGTTCATCTCACATGTATATCTCCTCTCGAGCTCCATTTCCTGTAAGCTTCAGAGCTATCCTGTTGCCGTTGGTGAATCATTATATTGCCATTACAGAGGATGGATTAGGATAGTTGGCCTTTTGAGAGAAGGCAAGCGGACTATTAGTCCCATTACGTGCAGACAATAGATTAATCTGGGGATGGTTGGGCGGAGACATTAACAATTGCATTTGTTTGTTATGGGCTGAATTGCAGCATTTTTCTGTCTTTTTGGTAGCCACAGTCGCTTGCAAAGCATCTTGGCATGTTTGAATGTCACCCAAGGTTAACCTGAAATAGTCCGTGAAGCAAGAACCCCAATCAGGCTGGGATGGAAGCTATTAGTTTAAGCAGCAGCTTTTAAAAGAGAGAGAGGGAACTGGTGGTCCTCAAGATGTTGCTGCACTCCCAGCATCCCTGGCCATTGGCTATGCTGGCTAGGGCTGATGGAAGTTGTTGTTGTTGCTTTATTTCCTTGCTCATAAAGATAGCTGAAAGTGCCTTACAAGCACAATAGAAATACTAAAACCAATGAGAACAAATACAATTATTATTTTTTAAAAGCCCTAAAAAGTGCACACATCTATACAACTAAAAGACAAGTCTAGCAGATTCTGCCCCACCAAAAGAAGCTGCAAATATGTTGATCCTTCAAACTAAGGGCCAAAAGCCCAGGTAAAAAGGAAAGCTTTTGCCTGGCACCTAGAGCTAGAGAAAGAAGGCACCAGGCGAGTCACACTGGGGAGAGCATTCCACAAGCTGGGGGCCACCACTGAAAAGGCCTGTTCTTGTGTTGCCACCTTCCGGACCTTGAAGGAGGAACATGGGGAAGGGCATCAGTTGACAATTGCAGGGCCCTGGCTCTTATACAGAGATGGGTGGAGGTTTACTGTGAACTGAGGAATATGGAGCAGGTGTTCTGGGATCCTCTGCTTTTCCCAAGTCTTGGTCCCTGACACATTTTGCTTCTCTGGCCCTGCCTTGTGGGGAGACAGAGCGTGGCCATTAAGGCTGGTAGCCATTGGTAGCCTTATCCTCCATGAATTTGCCCAGTCCTCTTTTAAACCTTTTGTCAGCCAAGCCATGGTTTGGCTTAATGTGTTGCCCAGTCAGAGGATTGTGGTTTGTCTTACTCCAGGCAAACCATAAGCTTGGGTGTGTACAACACACTAAGCCAAACCAAGGCTTCACTCACAGCAACAGAGGACCAGGAGAGAAGCAGAGAGGCTGCAGTCTTCTCTCTGGGAGCCTGCATGCTTTAACCTTTATCTTCCAATGCATCTACTCTTGAGTAGGACTAGATTGGATACGACCATAACTTGGCCCAGTGTTACGTGCAACCTGAGAAAAAGGGTCTGTTTCAGGGAGGTGAAATGGAATGGCATCTCCTGGGAAAGGGCATTGCTGGCTAGCTGGCTGCAACTCTCAGTTGCAACTCTCCCCACTGCAGCATTTTGTTGCTGCTTCCACTTTTCTCACCCATTCCTGACGTAATACATGAAGCGGCCATTACTTATCAGTAAAAACTGTTAAGATAGGAGACATACTTTGATTTACTTGTTTGTGGGAAAGGGGGAGATTGGATGTTCCTTCTGTATTCCGCCCTCCCTTTTCTCCTCCGCGCTGTCAACGCTGAAAACCTTCTAAAGCATTAATTAGCAAAAAGGCGGGGTGGAGGGAGGAAAAACTTGGTCAAATTGAAAATGGTTACGGCAACCTTCAGTCCTTCAGGAGATTATCTGTCTCCTCTTCAACCTCTCAGGAGATCCCTATCTCTCTCTTAGGCCTCCTTTTCTAATCCGTTTTTAAAATATATATATATATATAAAATACGCTGCTGGAAGGGATCAGACGACTAATCTGATTTTGTATGTGCGTATTTGGGGGAGGGCGGGCGGGCATGGGAGAGCTGGCTGTGTCTTAGAAAAAAGAAAGAAAATCAGTGCATATCGGAAGGAAGTCTCTCTTCTTTTTAGGAGAGAGGCATCTGTGCCTCCCCCCCGGCTGTCCCCAGCTCAGAAGTTCTTGCATTATGCTGGTAGGCGGTTTTCAGACTTTCTTGCTTACATATTAAGCTGCTTTATGCCCGCTCAGAGTTCACTAGCGCATTTCAGCCAAGCAAAAATGTTCAAGAAGGTTGTGAAGTAGGTCCTATGAAGGTACATGCCCTGGGGGAGAGGATATATCGTGGGGAGAGTCTCAAGGGCTAGATGGAGAGGCTTGCAGGACTGCATTTGTCTCAGAGGCTGATCATCACCCATCCCTGGTCTATAGGAACTGTTCAGCATGTGATGAAATTGTTCCTGGCCTGTTTCCACACAGGGGTGTGGGGAGAGTGACATGATCAGATGTCTCTGTGTGTTAGGGGATAGCAATCCCTGAGTTAGCCTCTCGAGAAAACTTAGTTGGGAGTCTTCAAGCTGACAATCTAGTATTCTTTGAGCAGAGACTGAGGTCACATTCACACCATGCGTTTAAAGCGTTATGATTCCACTTTCATGATGGCTTCCAGGAATTATTGGAGCTGTCGCTTGTTAAAATGCTGAGAGTTATTTGGAGCTTATTACCCACTTCCCAGATTTGCATTTGGTTGAACCATTTTCAGAATGGTTTAACAATCAATCCCTCTTCCAAGGGATTTATGGGAATTGGAGCTCTGTGAGGGGAAATAGGGCTCCCCTTTTTATTTTATTTCATAAAATTTATATACCGCTTTATTGGAGGGGAAAACCTCAAAGTGATTAACTGTTTTTTATTGATAATTTCATTGTTTCATTCTTTTTGTAAACTGCTTTGAGGGTTTTTTATGAGCAAGCAGAATATAAATTTACATAAATCTTTAGAAACTTCATTTTGCTGCCTGTATAAACCAGGCTATGGAACATTGCACTGACCTAACGTGCCATTCCGTGGTCATTGGACATAAGAAGGGGGGTGGAACAGGTGCACAGACTTGCACCCTAGACTGCTGTGATGATGGGGTTATAAGCCAATTAAACCCACTGGCATGTCCACCATGTCAGGCCTCTTTCCCCACCCCACCCCTGGTTGGCCCAGCCTCCTTTTCCTGTTGTGCTGACGGCAGCTTTTATCTGTCCTTTGTCCCTGACGTCCGGAGATATTGATTTGCACGATTAAGAGGAACCGATAATCGCCTCAAATTAATCCTCTAAACTCCTTTGGAAATATTTTGCATAATGCTTCTTGAAGGTGGTATCTAGGCAAGGGATAAGCCTTGAAATTGCTTGCCGTGGTGTTGGCAGGAGCCAGGCTGGCAGGGGAGAGGAGATATGGATTGGGCGGTATGATTTAAATGGCCAGTGGTGAAAACAAGCTTCTTCTTCACACGTAAATTGTAACTTGGGTGGCTGCATCGAGGCGATTCTACCTTGAAGGGACAGGGTAGCCCTTTAGGATTGCAGCTAACATCGCTTGAAGACTCCTGTTAAGGTCAGGTTTGGTAGAGAGAGCAGTTCTGCAAGGGGTTGGGGCAAAAGAGGACAGATAGCACAAACCCCCGCCACTGTCTGAAAATCTGGAGCCAGACGCCCATCGACAGCACCTGCCTCTAATGACTTTTCTGTCATAAACTTTATCTGATTAAGCAGAGCGCTGGACTGGAGATTAGCGCCCCTTCCCCCCCCCCTTTTCCTCCCACACTCTGGATGGGCTCATGGGAGCAGCTCCGCAGCATTGCTGGTCCAAGCTGGGGAGGGATTCAGCCTCAAGGAGGGCTATTTAAAGAGGGGCAATTGCTAGGTAATTTGGCAGATAACTCTTGGTCCCGTCACCCCAGCACTCACTGGTTAGGGTGGTCTCCGTGGAGCCAATGTGTGGGCGGTCATGTGCGGCGTCTTGCCGATGCACAGAGTAAGGCCGCTGGCTGTGTGAGTATGAACCTTCTTGGGAATTGCCTTTGCCTTAATTCTTTAATGTTGTGGGGGGTTTTCGCTTCTCTGTAGTCCTTGTAGCATGTCAGGGAGAAGGGAAATTTGTGGAGGGCTTTGCCTGAATTATTTAATGTTGTGGAATGTTTTCATATCTCTGTCGGAACATGGAGTGCAGAAGATAAATCCATGGGCATTAGGTCTACTGAAGGTTGTTAGTTGTGATGGAGTCTCTGCATTCTGATCTCAAATGGATCAGCAAATTCCACAAGTGTGGGGCCACCAACGAAAGAGCCCTGTCCTCTGTGCCCACCAACCTGATAGGGGATCAGGTCCTCTTGTTTTGAACTGCATTTACAGGTAACAGAAAGGACAACACAAGAAGATCACTATTTAAGGGGGAAAGGAAACTAGCAGAATGCAGTTCTTAGCGCCTTGCGTTTTATTTTCTGATTTATTCTGCAACATGTTCTTGATACAAGGATAGTGCATTAGTGGCAAATTTATTCTCCTTTATTAGTTCTGTGACGCTTCCACCAACTCTACCATATTATTGTTGTCTGGAGGGGCTGTGGTGCAACAAAAGAGCGACCAAAACAAAGCAGATCAGTTGCAGTATTTCAACAGAATGTTACAAAATCTGCACTGCCTGGAAGGATAGCAGTATGACCACCCCCAAAAAAACTGTAGGCATAAACAATAGCAAAAGCAAGATTGCATGTGACTCCCTCGATAGCACCATGAGCACAAATGACCCCAAATGCACATTCGGAGGAGGTTTTTGGGTATCATAGGGTTGGCTTGGGGGGGGGGGAGGGCAGTTAAGGTAAAAGAGCCTCAGGAGAAGCTTGCTAGCAATTGGCTGTGTAAGTGAAACCCTTCTTCTCCCTTCCACAGCCGGGACAACGAACTCACTTCCTTCATCTCCAACCTCCACCAGAGTCGCCAGCTCGTTATGCCAGAGACCCAGAGCCGGTGCGAATTCAAGAGAAGCAGCTTGGATGTTGGCTTGGGGGCAGCAGGTAAGCTTTCTGGCTCACCTCTTCTTCTCCCTCCTTGCCCCATGCCTTGTCCCCACCCCCAAAATGTTTGGCTGCTGCCCCAGACCTGGGAAGGTGACTTTTTCTTTTGACCCTCACCTGGGCCATTCTGAGCCTCTCCTTGGTGTTTATCCTGTGATGTGGAGGCCTGCGTGTTCAGAGCATGCTCCGCCAGAGAAGCGAAGAGGCCTGCGGGTGGGGAAGGGGGTGGGTAAGCACGCAGTGAAGCAGAAAGAGACCTTGGTTGGGTTTGTAATTGCATTAATCAGAAGCTTGTCGCGCGGTGCCTCCATCTCCGCCGGCCCCCTTGCTTGAGTGGCTGCCTCGACTTTATGCTGCGGTCTGACCTTTTGTGGGGTTTAGCAGGCTCCGGCTTGTCTTCTGCTGAAAGAGAGGGAGAGAATGAAAGACAGGTCAGTTGTATCTTCTGCTGATCCTTCCTCTCATTGACAGCGTTGGTGGGAAAGAGATGGGCTGGCTTTTGAAAGGGCGATGGTGCATCAATCAACAAGTGAGGCTATTGGATAGATGGCGGCTCTGTTGTGAGCCTTTATTTATTTTTGTAAGCAGCCGGTGAAGGAAGGGGCTGTAGCTCACAGCAGTGTGTCTGCCTTGCCAGCCAGAAGGTCCCTGGTTCAATCCCCAGCATCTGCAGGTAGGGCTGGGAACGCCCCCCTGTCTAAAACCCCACAAAGCTACTGCTGTTCGGTGTAGACAATACTGAGCTGGATGGACCCAAAGGTCTGACTCAGGATAAGGCAGCTTGCTGTGTTCTTAGGAACTGGTTGCTCAGAACATAAGTAGGCCTTGAAGATAGGCGGAGGGAACCATTGAGGTAACTGGTAAGGATCCAGAGAGGCAGGGATACAGGGATGTGTGCTGGGGTCAATCCAAGGCTGCAGCAATCTCCTAAATAACTTTATTTAGGACGTTTGTATTCCTTGTATCCTCAAGGAGCTGTGAATGGTGGTGTACATAGTCTACCCCTTGTTGTATCCTCATAGCAAGCACTGTGAGGTTGGTTGAGCTGAGAAAGAGTGTTTAGGCCCTTAGAATGGAATCTGTGCGTACTCAGAAGTAAGGTTTGTAACCCTAAGTACGACTATATAGGTTCCCCAAGCTGCTGGAAGATTCAAGACAGAGCAAAGGAAGTACTTGTTCAAGCAGCACGGAGCTGTTTCCCACAAGAAGCAACAATGGCCGAATAGGATGGCTTTAAAAGAGGATTAGACAAATTCATGGAGGAGACAGGTATCAATGGCTGCTAACCCTGTTGGCTGTGTTTTACCTCCGCTGTTAGAGGCAGTGTGCTTCTGAATATCAGTTGTTGCAAACTGCAGGAGAGTTGGTACTATGTTAAGGTCTTGCTTGTGGGCTTTCCTTTGGCCTCTGTGGGAACAGGAGGCTGGACTAGATGAGCCCCCAGTCTGATCCAGCAAGGCTCCTCTTATGTTCTTAAATGGAAGCATAAATCTGGTGCTGTACCTTGCCTTTTCACAGAGGGGAGGTAGGTATAACTTGGACTTCTGCCTAGCCAGCACATGTGAGAGGAGAGGCCTGGGGGGAGGGGGGGAGGGAAGCAGGTGCTGATAAAATCTAATTGCCCCATCGATTGCGCTCGGAGCTGCCGTGGGTTGCCGCTTAATGATTGAGATATTCTTAACTTGTTTGATGCAATGCTTAGCTAGACCCCGCTCTGCCCAGCCCACTGGGGACCGTAAGGTATTACAGGGATCTCTTAATCATGGAGCAGGGCTAGGCGTGCGCTCCCTGCCCAGCACCAAAAGATTTATTATAATTATCGCTGGGGCTTGGCTTTGCTCTCTCTGCAAGAATGCAGAGGTGAGATTGTGCTGTGTTAAGAAGGGGGCTGGGGGGCTGCACTGTTAAACTCCTTCAAACATTGCCTCGCTGATGAAATCGGCTCAGGACAAGGCTAAATTAAACCACTGAGCGTAACTGAGTAAAACATCCCAGTCTGTCTCTCAGCTAAGGATGTTGGAATCTATTTGTCTCAGTCTCTCATTTTTACAATCTTTAGTTCTCTACATTTCTGTGTCTGTTTCCATTTTAAAAGGGGGGGGGGCACATGAAAATTCATCAGCCTTTGAGAGAGCGACTTTTGCCCAATTGTATGCAATTTTTCCTTATATGGACACATTTTTTTCAAAGCTATGTTCGCCAATATAGTGTATTTTTGTGTGTTGGTTTCATGTTTTTTTAATTAATGGATTTTTATTGTATTTTCCAAAAAGAAACAAATATAGTCAAATAATACAAACTAAATCATAATTAATCAAGGCAACATTTTATGTGGGGGAAGAGGGAAAATGGCTGGTGGTTCAGACCCCAACTGCTGTGCAGACATTCATGCAAATGCAACTATGTAAGGAAGGAGTCCTTATATCAGATCACTTTCTTGTATTTACCTGGCCAGCAGAGTCATATCCTCTGTTCAAAGTATGATTGGTAGTGGTGGGGAGTGACTTTATCTAGGCATTACCTTTTTAAATTACTATTATTATTAATTTCCATTTTCCCCATCACACATAAAACAACATAACTCGCAACACATCAACCACTTCGCTTAAAAATATCAAATCAAATTATTACAGATCACTCCAGAAAATATTTCCACATATTACAGCGAGATCTCGGGGGGCTATGAACTTTACAATTTTCTTGACACATATCTAGGCACTTCACCTTAGCGCATGCTCTCTTTTTTTTAACTTATTACTTGGCAGGAGAATTGGCAGTGCAAAATTGGGAGTGGTGTGAATTTCAAGGAGTGGTTGTGTTTTGGTTTGTGTATTGTTTTGGAAAGTTCAAATTGAGTAGATTCACCTTTAAAGTGCTATCTGAATTAAATCCCCCCCCCTCTTCCCCAGATTCCCAGCCCAATTTTCCAGGGTTGTGTCCAATTCTAGTCCTAACCTGGGTCCATTCATTTCAGTGGGTCTACTCTTGAGTAAGCCCTCATTGGACACAACCCCTCAGTGTTTTAAGCCGCCACTGTACCACCTCTCCTCCTCCCTCTCAAGCAGAGCATGGCTTAGAGAATAAGTGTTACGTAAAGCAAATAGCACTCGCTTTTGAGAACTGAGTGCATTGTCATATTATGTACTCGAGTGTACTTGAGTGCTCTTTAACTGTAAAGCACTGAATGGTTGCCACAGAGGACTCACTGGCGGCGGCTGCTACTCATGAGTTGTGCAGCAGTTCTTAGGTCTTGCAAAGAGGAGCTGTGGCTTCAGGAGAGGGGGGTCACTTGCCTGAAGATCCCTGGATGGGGTATATGGTAAAAACGATATTTGTAGCCGATCCTCTGCTGTTGCTTCACCTCTTGCAAATGCTGCTCAGGTAGGGTTTGCTGCCCACAAAAAATAATAATAGGATGAAGTCACCTGGTATAGCCCTACCTGCATTCTACAAAATACTTCTGTCCATGTTGTAGAACAGGCATAGGCAAACTCGGCCCTCCAGATGTTTTTGGGACTACAACTCCCATCATCCCTGACCACTGTTCCTGTTAGCTAGGGATGATGGGAGTTGTAGTCCCAAAAAATCTGGAGGGCCGAGTGGGCCTATGCCTGTTGTAGCAGGTGAATTTTTATACCACATAAGGCAGGAGTCTCCAACTTTTATTAGGCACATTCGGATTTTCGAGTGAGTTCTCTGGGTGCCACCCCCTCTGGCCTCCTCCCTCCCTCCCCTCCCAGGAAATTAGCCTGCTATGTAAAGGTAATGTTGACATTCATTGCTCCACCCAACATTTGACTCTGGCTCTGCCCACCGCTGTCATGTGGCCCCCTGGAAGGTTATCCAGAAGAGAATGTGGCCCTCGGACTGCAAAAAACCCAGCCTTAGTCTATCTTGTGTATCTACACTCCTGTTATTTTTATGTCTGCAGTCCACGGCTACTGACGTCCCCTTCCCACAGTTCTGCAGCAGACGAATGCAAAAAAAGACCACTGATCTTTTTTAAAAAAATGTAATTTGCTCTTAATTAATTCATTGCAGGATCTGTGCTCTCCCCCCCCCCCCTGCAGTGGTAGGATTTGCAATTGTTCTAATGGTTGAGTTGTACCGACTCCCCCCGCCGCCGCTCCCCGGCTTCCCGCCACTCTTTGTGCCGCTGCGCCCCCCCCCACAGATCAGATAAATGCGAAGCTGCCTACAAGGTGCTGCTCTCTTGCCACAAAGGGATTTTCTCTGTGTGCGAGAAGGGAGGATGATGGCATAAGGCCCTTTTTAATCTTAATTGAGAGCGACACACAAAGGGATGAGCGCAGGAGCCGGGGTCCGCCTGACAAAGGCATGGCGGCAAAGCTGGAGGTTTGCACATCAAACACAGACTTAGAGCCTCCCTGAGAAGCTTGCTGCGTGTCTGTAAACAAATCCAATCCTTTCTATCCAGTTTGGCTAATTCACTCTGCCAGGGCATGCAAAAGCGAAGATGGGCGGCTGGCGGAAGAGGAGGAGGGGGTGGGAAGCTTATGAAGACAGCGCCTGTCAAAAGAAGGAGCTGATCGGCTTGCGTGTGTCCGTAGGGAATGCTCTAGCCCTGGGGTCTTTTAGTTTCTTCCTGTGGCTGACTCAAAACTATTTGCTCTTTTCTCTTCTCACCGCCCTGCTGTCACCCCAAATGCTTTGGGTACCTCCCGAAAAACTGCCTTTGGTTTCCATTGTCTTTTTCAGAATTCCATGTTGAACTGGTTTTTGTTTGCCTTGTTTTAAGTTGCCCTCACCCTTGATCGCTCTCAGTGATGTTATTCTGCAGCCTGATCTGGTTGGCTGTATAGAATCATGACATCGTCCCGATTCACTACGACTGCATCCACACCACATGTTTGAAGTGCTATGATACCATTTTAACAGTAGTTGAGAATCCTGGGAAATGTTGCTAGATTAGGGTGCTGGCTTCACAGAGCTACAGTTCCCAGAGGTATAATAGTGCTTCAAATGTATGGCACAGATGTGACCTATGTTTCTGAGTAGTATCTCAGCTTTCCACTAAGGAGATCAGCACGTCCTACATGATTCTTGCCTCCCACATTTTCTCCTCAAAACCATCCTGTGAGCAAAAGTATGGGAATACAGTGGTACCTCGGGTTAAGTACTTAATTCGTTCCGGAGGTCCGTTCTTAACCTGAAACTGTTCCTAACCTGAAGCACCACTTTAGCTAATGGGGCCTCCTGCTGCCGCCGCGCTGCCAGAGCACGATTTCTATTCTCATCCTGAAGCAAAGTTCTTAACCCAAGGTACTATTTCTGGGTTAGCGGAGTCTGTAACCTGAAGTGTATGTAATCTGAAGCGTATGTAAGTCGAGGTACCACTGTATTGGAATCTCCCTATTCCTAGTCTTGACTCTTATTATTAGCCATCCCCCATGGGACCCTGCATCATTAACCCTGAGCCTATGGTTGCTGATTGGTTGAGATCGCTCATGTGATTATCATAGGAAGGAAAGAAATGAAGCAACATGGAAGGGGTGGGATATGGCACAGTAACATTACTGCAAGATTTTTGTTTTGATAACATTTCACTTCTCCAAAATCAGTGACTTTGACTTCAATGGCTAAAGGGGATGGTGCCATTTTTAAGTTTATTTTTGCTTTCTGTTACCAGGATCTGGTTCACTGGCTTTCCAAATGGAAACAGCTTTCCAAATTATTTATTTGAACTTCTGAACGTTGTCAGTGCTGGGCACACGGGCATCAGAGCATGCGGGGAGCATGAAGCACAGTTCTGGCAGGATGGGACCTAGAGCTGTGTGAAGATGTCAGAGGAGACCCCATAGAAGAGTGTATTAGGAACGCAGAGTCTGTTATGGGCTGTGGTTGATGCCTGGCTGGATAGCATAGCATAGCGGCTGGAGCACTTGCTTTGCATGCAGAAGGTCCCAGATTCAATCCCCAGCATCTTGAGGTAGGGCTGGGAGAAGTTCCTATCTGAAGACCCGGAAGGACTGCGCCACTACAGTGCTAAGCTAGATTTACTCAATGGTTTGACTTGGTAAGGCAGCTTTCTATATTCCAGTAATAATAATAATACCAGATAATAATAATACCAGAATTATATATTCCAATTATAAAAAATTTCAAAAGGGGACTCCCCATGTTCCAGATGACTTGAGATTTTTGCCCTCATTACAGTCTCTGCGTTCTTCGCTATTGTTCAATTCATAACTCAGATTTTAACCGTCCTTGTTTTCTCAAACAAGTCTCGCTCTACTGTAACTCCCTTTTACCCCTGAGCTACAGCCCTTCACATAAGAAATAGGAAACCGCCTTATACTGAGACAGATCCTTGGCCCATCTAGCTAGTGTTGCCTACACTGACTGCCAGCATCCCTCCAGATACAAAGCAGGTGTTTTACCACTGGGCTACTGCCCTTTCCTCTTCTGTGATCCCAGAGGATAAAGGAGCAAATTGGGAGGTGAAAGGATGATTTTTGCTTTACTACCTGACTGCACCTTCCCGATTTAATTATTATTATTTTTTAATTTAAAAGAAAACCTATAACTGATTGCTCATCACATGAAATTGAGCAGAAAGCCAACTCCTTCCCGGTCAAGCATCTCAGGCAGTCATTGCTGCCTTTTTTGCTGCAAAAGGAAGAGCTGTTTGAAGAGGAGAACCATTGACAGCCTTTCCACCCTCTTGTGGCTGGTGTTTGTTTAAACTGAGGATGGGGGTGATTTAAATTGCCCCCTCCCCCAGTTACTTAGTCTGTGGTTTCCCATCCCCTCTTCTTCAAACTGGCAGGACGATCAATTTCCACGCTGTTTTGGTTTTCTTGAATCTGGGATCCTAAGAGGTTGGGAAACATTTTCAAGCAAATTGCTTCCTTCATATAAGCAGATCGCTTCCTTGCTTTCCTCTCCTAGAGCACGGGTGAATTGGCATATGGAGTTATTCACATAATAGCGGTTATCATCTGATAACCTGAGTTATTATCTCTCTGCTCACGGAGCGCTGCCTTTGATCAAATTGGGCAGACGCCCAGTCATGGAATACAAGTGGAGAGGAATGTTCATGCCTGCTGATTCTTCAGCCACCAGTTTTCTTTAGAGGTTCTTGGAATGTTGTATGCTGGGCAAAGGCACCCTGTCTGATACCCTGGACAGCTGCTGCCAGTATGTGTAGTACTAAACTAGATGGGCCATAATCTTATTATAAAGCCATCCAAGTATAAGAAAACCAGAAAGACAACAGGGTTTTTGTCAAAAGTACCACAGAGCCTAGGGCTTGCCAATCAGAAGGTCGGTGGTTCGAATCCCTGCGACAGGGTGAGCTCCCGTTGCTCGGTTCCTGCTCCTGCCAACCTAGCAGTTTGAAAGCACATCAAAGTGCAAGTAGATAAATAGGTCTACCTTCCGGCGGGAAGGTAAACAGTGTTTCCGTGCGCTGCTCTGGTTCACCATGCTGGCCACATGACCCAGAAGCTGTACGCCGGCTCCCTCGGCCAGTAAAGCGAGATGAGCGCCGCAACCCCAGAGTTGTCCACGACTGGACCTAACGGTCAGGAGTCCCTTTACCTTTAAAGTTTATTGTAATTAAAAGTTTTCCTTCTTCTGGAGCAGCTCCTTATGTTAAAACAGTACGGGTTGGGGGAATACATTGAATTTTGTTCCCTAGTCACATGCAGCTGAGTGTTGGGCATTAACAGCTACAATAAACTTGGGAAGGGGCACTTTAAGAACCTTATCCTTTCTCATTTTTCTTGCATTCTGTGCCTCCAGCACTTTTTTGTGGTTATGCCTCTGCATGAGAAAGCTTCCTTTGCTCCCCTGGATGGACTTGACATCGTGACATGCTGAAGTTGAGCAAGGGGGGCCCAGTCCGCTGGCGCGCCTGAAGGCCGCTGAGATGTAAGGGTTAAGCCGGTAATGTGACCGCACAGCTCATAAATTAACCAGGGACCTGCCCCCCTCCGCAGTTGCAAAAGAGAGGTATTGAACAGGCTGCCAGGAGGACTTGTTGTTCCACCGTGGATGCTGTGCTCTCTCTCTAGCAGTGGGAAACTAATTGGCCAGGGAGCAGCTGCATCGTGGGGGTGGGGAAGAGCCCAACCAATTAAGAACTCAGGGGAGACTTTGCAGTGCAAATCACCACCACCCATTTTCAATTTCCCAGTCACTCATTCCTGGCTTCCCTTCCCTCCCTTCCTCCTCACACTTCACTTCTAGAATTCTGTTCTTCCATTTTCTTGTGTTTTGCATTTCTCTCTCTCCCCACTTTCTCCGCTATGGGGAGGGGCTGTGGCTCAGTGGTAGAGCACCTGCTTTGCGTGCAGAAGGTCCTGGCTTCAATCCCCAGCATCTCCAGCTACAGCTGGTAATGTCGCCTGCCTGAAATCCCAATGACTTGCTGCCAGCCAGTGTAGGCGGCACTAAGCTGGACGGTCCCAGTGGTCTGACTCAGTATTAGGCAGCTTCCTGTGTCTTAAGGGAAGGGCCGTAGCTTGGTGGTAGACTGTCTGCTTTGAATGCAGAAGGTGTCTTGGGTACCATCTCCAGGTGGGACTAGAAATGTCCCCAAGTCATCATGGATGGAAAACAAAATGGTGGATGCCTGGAGAAGAGATGGCACTCTGTATAGCAGCTAAAAAATGGAAGGGAGCCACTCTTAACATACCACAAAACAAGCCTGCCCATCCCCAGGGAACCTCAAGAGGACACCCAATTAGAAGGTGGTCCCATCACATCTCAAGAGCCTCCTCAAACCTGCCACTTGCCTGTGAGAGGTGGGGTGGACTTTGATAAGTCAGGTTTTACCTTGAGTACTGAGGGAGAAACTCATCTTGTAGTGATTCCTCCATGTCACACACATTTGTGTGTCAAACATACCAAAGTCCTAGAAGCATAAGAAGTTCTGTGCTGGATCAAGTCAAGGGCCCATCTTGCCTAGCATATCCTGTCCTCACAGTTCCCCAATGAACAGTCTCCCCACCTGAAATTCCCACAAACTTCGTATTCGTGGGTATACTGCCTCCCAACAGCGGAGGTGGAACAGGACCACAGTGGCCTATAGCCAGGTGCTAGCCTTCCCCTCTATAAAGTTGTGTAACTGCCTTTTAAAGTAAGCCTAGGAGGGTATACTGAATAAGACCATAAGAAGAGCTGGGCTGTCGGATCAGGACAAAAGTCCATCACGGTCTAGCACCCTGTTCTCAGCAGTTGCCAACCAGATCGCCAGGGGAAGCTCCCAAACCAGACCTGAGCACAATAGCATTTGCAATTCCCAGCAACAGTCATTCATAGGCATACTGCCTCTGATAAGAGTGGGGGAGAAAATCGCCGTTCCCACTAGTAGCCATTGCCAGGCTTCCCCTCCACGAATCTAGTGGCTCCCTTATTACAAAATATTGCCTCTAATTTTCTCCTTTCCCATCTTTTCTCCCCATTATTTTCTCAACCCCGAAACTACCGTGTGTGTGTGTGTGTGTGTGTGTGTGTGAGTTTTCTCCCATCTCTCCCTCCTCTCCCACCTACCTTCCCTTTCGCCTCCCCTCACTCTGTCTTTGAGCTCCTTGGGAAGAAGACAATTTGAAGGCTTTCCGCTCGGCGCTCAGCCCGAGAGGTTCCTTTTCCCTCAAGCCAATCAATGGCAGGCTTTTTGGCCCCGGCGGGGCTCGGCAAACACGAGATCAATAAGTTATTAGCACCATTCTGTCAGCTGTAATGTGGAGATTGATCGGGGCTGGGGCTCCTGCACGCTGCTTGGCACTTCCCCGGCCTGATAAAGATGACAGATTAAGGGAATAAGAAAAAGGAATTAAGGAGTCTGGCTGTCAAAGCCTGTCACGGGCCGGTGGGGGCTGAATGAGTGCGGTCGGACGTTTAAGCGACGCTCAGGGCACGGCTCCTGCTGCCTGCTCCCCTGGAAGCTGCTATCTCTTTGCTGCCGCCTTCAAAGTGGTGCGGAAAAGGCCGAGGCCCTGACAAAACGAAATGGTAATGGTCATCGCCAAACTGTCAGGCCGGGTATCTGTGGATGTGCCAGTTCAGTGGCTCTGGCCTCATTCTTCTCCATGCAGACGAGCAATGGGTCTAAGGTGGTAGTACAGGCAGAGCTCCAAGTAAGGCAGGGGTAGGGAGAGGGGAACCTTTTTCACTCCAAGGGACACATTTCCTTCTGGCGGCCACAGGCTAGTGCCAGGCAAAAATGGGCAGAGCAACAAATGGGAATTTCATCTTTGTACAGTAGGCTAGTTTGCACACACACAGCCTTCTCTATCCAGGCGAGCAGGAGTCTTTATCAGATTTCAAGGATGCATTTCTAGCCAGGCAAAAAACACTTTGTGTGTGTAAAAAACAAGGCTGCTGAGGAGAATAACTTGGGAGGGTTTATTGCCCGAGGACAGTCACAAGGGCCAAATGGACAGGGATTTGGCCCCCACGCTTGAGGTTCCCCATTCCCACTGTACCTCAAAGCTTGGGGACCCCACTTTTTCTTCTCTAATCGTGTGCTAAGAATGCACTGTTCCTGGTTTGTATAACCACACATTTTGGTCCCTGGGGACAAGTAAAAGGTGTGTAAAATCAAGCATTGTGAGAAGAAAGTGGGTAAGTTTTTCTCCCATTGATAGTATTGAACTTTGTGGCCATCCAATGAATCTGAATTATGGAAGATTCAGTACAGACAAAAGAAAGTACTCTTTCACGCAGCACAGTTCATTTAGTGTCAGGGAATCTGGGCCCTTCCCTGAAAGTAAGGATGGGGGAGAAATTCTATTCAGTGTGCATTCAAAGGCAAACGTCTCTTAACTCAGACTTTCCGGAAAAAATATGCAAACTGATACACAGCCAACTGTGCAAAAGTCATACCTCTCCGAATTTTGCAGTGGAATTTTCCAGCCAAGTAATGTGTACAAAAATGAATAAAAGTGTGCATAAAAATGAGTACATTAATGAAAATAGCGGACAAATCTGCATTATATTAGGGGAAGTAGCTTTGCAAATGCATGTATATTGGACTGTATTGATTTGTTCATCATATAATATTACTTTTGCTAATTGTGATGTTTATTTTTAGTTGCTACTTCGTTAATGTTTTATAGATTGTTAGTGTTTTATTGATAGTTCATTAATTATATTATTTGATTTATGCTGTATTTGTGATGTTCTATCATGTTATTGTTGTTTATTGTTCTTAAGCCGCTTTGAGATTGATTTGAATGGAAAGCAGCATAGAAATACCATAAATCAAACGCTCCTTGCAAAAAGGTGTATATTAGGAGAAATTCATACTAAACTGCTGGTGAATTTTCAGGAGGACTTTTAAAATAAATAAACCACAAATCGATGTGGAAAAGTGGAGAACTGAACTGCATATTGGAAAAATGCGAAACTGAGAAGAAGAAACCAAAATTGTCAGAAAGGCAATCAGAAACCATGAGCATAATATAGAGATGAGCAGATTCCAACTGCCTTGGATTAAACAAATTTATGAACATTTAAAACTCAGGATGTTTTCAGTCTGAATGCTCAGTGAGCCCCTTCCAACCGCCTTGATTTATTTATGAACTCTTGACCCTGAGAAAATGAATCAACCTTGAAATGCCTCTGGACTAAAGGACGAGGTCTTCTTTCTAAACAGTTTTCACCTTAGTTCCTTCTTGGCTTTGTTGTGTCCTCAGAACGTGATAGTGAGCACATGGACTGGCTGTAAGTTTCTCAGGGAAAAAGAGATTCTCATGTACTGTATGGCGGGAAGAGAAAACTTCAGGCTTTCGAGATCTGCTTTGTTACAGAGAAACATAAGAAACTGCCCTTGTACAGAGTCAGACCATGGATCCATCCAGCGTACCATTCTATACACTGCCTGACAGTGGCTGTCAAGGGTTTCAGACCAGGGACCTTCCCAGCCCTACCTGGAAATGTGAGGGATTGAATTTGAGACCTTCTCCATGCAAAGCAGATGCTCTGCCAGTGAGCTATAACCACAAAGACGAACAGCTGGGCTTGTTTTCCATACTATGAATTTTTACCACCTTTTTATGACCCGACACAGGCTGTAAAAATGAATTTTGCAGGGCATGTCTGCACACCTCTCCTTGTAAACGGCCTCGTTATAGGTGAGCAGTGGAGGAGTCTGTGAAAGCAAGCCACCCCCATCCCCGCCTCTGCTGTGTTTCTCCGAAGAGACTTTGGAGGAGGCGTCTCAAAGCTGCTTGTGTAATAAAACCACACCTTGGGAATCAGGGCCCCTCCGGATATCCTTTTTATTGCACATTCATGATGATTTGTGCTCTTGATGCTATCAGGGCAGTCACACACAATCCTTTTTTCAATACTGTTTGCGCCTGTCACATTGCGCTTCATTTCCAATCAGTGCGTATCCTGTAACTCACTGCTGAAATTTCATTACTTTTTATCCACAAATAGTCTGGTTTATTTTTGTCCCATATTTGTTGCACTTTAGCTCCGTCGGATGGCAATAATGTGGAAGCATCACAGAACAAAAGCACGATAAATCCATCACTAATGCACCATTACTCTGTCAAGAACATGTTTCAGAATATACCAGTAATGAAACATCAGTCTGGCAGAGCCCTTAATGTCTTCAAATTGCTCATTTCCTAACAATTGGTCTTCTCCAGAATGTTGATGTACAAAGTGAAACACTTCTCTCTGAGAAGGCTTTCCTTCACCATTTCAGTTCTCTCCAGATGTTCTATTTGTGGTGCTTTCATTAAGATTTGAGCTCATGGTGATGTTGGGGTGGTTATCTGCCATTCTGCTTTTGATGCTGTTTGTGCTTGTAAACATTCTGAAGCACAAGTTAGCAGCGAGAGCCTCCTTGGTGGTGGCTCCCTCCACAATTTGTGGAATGCTATAGTGTAAAGGCTTGCTTGATACCTTTTCTCTGATTCTGCTTAAACTTGCATTTGAGGTTCTTGTTGTTATACAGTTCTACCAGTGTTGATTCTTTTTTTTAACTGGTTGTATTGTTTCTTTAGTTGTTTGTGTTGTGTATGTTTTTAATGTTTTATAGTCTACTTCATTTCATCTAGAGCAGATGTTGCCGAACTACAGGTGTTAATTTATTTATTAAAAATATTTATATATTGCTGTACCATAAAGAGATATCACAGAAGTTTATAACAATATTGAAAAACTTTAATGTTCAGATGTTTCTGAACTACAGCTCCAGCCATCCTTGGCCATCCTTGTTGAGGCTGATGGGAGTTGTGGAGAACGATGGGCTGGGAATGTGGAGAAAACATCCCATTAAGGACTAACATATTTGGGTGAAAACACCCAAAGCTTTTTGCGGGCAATAGGACTGGGGAAAACCTCCCATAGGGGCTAGCATCACTGAAGCTATTTTAGGAATGAAAACACACCAAGGGCATATTGCGGACTAAGGGACTGTGGGGAAACCTCCCATAGGGACTAGCGTCATTGTGGCTGTTTTAGGAGTGAAAACTCACAATGCATTTTGCAGGCTGTGGGACTTTGGGGCGGGTGGGAGGGAACTTGCCACAGGGACTAACGTCACTGGGGCTATTTTAGTACTGAAAATTTACCTTGGGCATTTTGCAGGCTACGGCACTCCCATAGGGACTAGCGTCATTGAGCCTATTTTAGGAGTGAAAATGCATGTGGTGTTTTGCAGACTGTGGGGCGGGGGAGGAGTTCCTATATTAGGAGGGGAAAACACACCTAAGGCGTTCCTTCTTGCTGTGGGCAGAGGAGCCCAGCAGGGGCAGCAAGACCCAACGAGGGTCTGCCGGTTGCAGGACATTGCACAGTGATTTTAAACTAAGCAGTCAGATGTTGGCTCCTGAGTCTCTAGGCTCCAAGCACTTTTCCTCCTCTCCCCCTCCCCAACTGCTGACGGCTTGCCCTCTGTTTAAATTACAGCCTGTAATTCCCATGACCTTTCCCCCCCTCTATCCCTTTGTTCTGCTGATTCCTGCTGCCAAAGGGCAGAGCCAACTGCATGCCGTGGCCTGAAACTCCAACTGGGCGCCTTTCACCTGCCGGTCCATTGTTCTTTTACGGTTTAGGGAGGGTGGAAGCCAGCCCCATGCTGGTGGGGCATAGGGCAAAAACTGTACTGTTGTCATGGATGCCGTTTGTAGGGGCAAGTGTGTTGCACGTGCCAGCCAGCGGGATATCCAGGTTCGGGAGAATCCAAGCTTGCAAGGCAGGGAGAAATACCCCAAAGAAGAGTTTGGATTTGATATCCCGCTTTGTCACTACTCAAAGGAGTCTCAAAGCGGCTAACATTCTCCTTTCCCTTCCTCCCCCACAACAAACACTCTGTGAGGTGAGTGGGGCTGAGAGACTTCAGAGAAGTGTGACTGGCCCAAGGTCACCCAGCAGCTGCATGTGGAGGAGCGGGGAATCGAACCCGGTTCCCCAGATTACGAGTCCACTGCTCTTAACCACTATACCACACTGGCTCTCACACTCACATGTTTCCCATAGAGGCTAAGCCTCAGACTGGCCTTAAAAAAAAAACAGTACTTGACTCTCAGTAGTTATTTTATTTATTAAATTTGTATACCACCCTTCATTTGTAGATTTCAGGGTGAAACACAACATAAAAACACAACATGCATAATAAAAACAGAACAAAAAGTTCGTTGTCAGCATCTCAGTTGTTAGCAGGGATGAGGGAGGAATTTGATGAAGTTCACATTAAAAGAAGTATCTCCCAAATCATGCGCTTTCCGAAAACCAGACAGAAGCCAAAACACAGCCACCCTTAGAAGTTTGCACTTTTCCCAATTTCTCTGTGCAGTCCTCCAGCCAAGTCATGATGCGAAGGGTGCATAAAATGCATGTATTAGTCAAAAGAATGTGCAAAAATTGCATCACATCACGGGAAATCCCCTTGCAAAAATGTGTGCACATGTAAATGTGCACAATAGGAAAAACGTGCACTAAAACGGTGGTGGATTTTCCATGAGGGTTTCCGCAAACTGATATGGAAAAGGGGAGAAGTTACTTCATGATAGAAAAAAAGAGAGAGAATCAAACAGAACTAGCTATCCCTAGTTAGTGGGGGAGAGGTTTCAGTAGCCTTTTCCTTTTTAAAAAAGTAAACAGCAGAGGCAGTAATGCTTCAGAATACCAGTTGCCGGAAACTGCAAGAGGGGAGATCTTGGGTTCAGATCCTGCTTGACAGGTTTTCCCACAGGCATCTGGTTGGTCACTGTGAGAACAGGATTATGGACTAGGTGGGCCATTGGCATAATCCAGCTTCAAGGCTCTTCATATATTACTATGTAGATGAAGGTTTCGTTCAAAAATCACTCCAAAGAGATAAAACTGCCAGCCATTAGGAAAAAAACAGGGCAAAAGGTTTCGCAGCCCAAAACTCTGTGGCAGAGGGAAAACTTCCCCCCGGATTAAGTGTTCTGATCCACAGGAAAGTTTACATACTCCCACACTCACAGAAACTGTTCCATCAAGAGATACTGTTTCACCTAATTTGCAGTGGCTGCCCAATCTGAGCAACCCAGTGGTTGTTAAACAGCAGGCAATTAAGACTGCAACCAGCAATACAATCAACGTCCCCGCAATCCAAGCAGGGTAGTTTTTCATATGGTTCGTGACCAGTTGCAAAGAACTATGCACAAGAGCTGTATGGACTTTGTGCTTAAATAAATAAATAAATGCCACCCGAGCGAGTTGAATTCCATTCCAGGAAAAGCTCAGTTCTGCATCTAAAGATAAATTAGACGACTTGAGCAAAATGGCATGAATTTTATTTTGTGTGCATCTTTTTTTAACATAATTATGCATAATTAATTCTCGCTTTGGTCATGTTGGGATTGGGGGGACGGGACACAGAGGTACATGAAACGCTGAAGCCCATTTCTCAACCCACCGCTTTGCATCCTGGGATTTCATTAGTCATAAGGACCAGAAGCTTGGTTGGGGGTTGTTTACATTAAAAAAAAAAGCAGCAGCTGAAATTGTCAGGAAGCAGAGTTCTGCTCCTATTAAGTGATGTTCTGAGCCTTTTCAGAATTGCAACACACACACACACACAAAATATGATACTTGTTTTGCAGGGTGTTTTTTGTGGGGGGGGGGGTTGCAGTCCCTTTAAGGCAGAGCCTTTTTGATAGATGAGAATTTGATGCTTGCGACGATGACAAACAGTCTCCCCAGCATTATTATGGGAGGATATTGATTTTTAAATCTGTACAGGAGGAGAAGGGAAAAGCAGGAGGGGGGATTGAGAGGAGGGGGTGGGGGGAGAGAGAGAGAGATGTTGTAATTGTATATTAGATATTTTGCGTTGGCTTGCTAGGACTGCACGGATGCAGAGGCTGAGTGCTTCTCGCGCAGTCTGGCGGGGAGAAGATTGCTGAAGATCTTGCGATCGCCAAGAGCGAAGGGGTGGAGAGAGAGAGAGAGAGAGAGAGAGAGAGAGAGAGACTGAAGAAAGATTGAGGAGCAGGGTGTTTGTGTGTGTGAGAGAGAAGGGGGAAGTGAATACTCTCTCTCTCTCTTTCTCCCCCCCCCAACCACCCGCCAAGACCCCAGCTGTTTTGCATCAGGGTATGAAAAGCGAGGACACACCCAGGGCACGAAAGGCGACCGATCAAATGATGCAGTTCAGTAAGGAAATAAACTAGATTCCCAAATTTATGGCTGGAAACGGTGGCCATTGATCAGCGTGCTGAAGGGTTGCCGGGTCCCTTTGGGCTGCATGATTAGGAAAGCATATCCGTGAGCTCAATATGACTTCCACTCCGCCACCCTCCCTCCCTCCCTCCCTCCCTCCTCCCTCGCTCAGCCAGATTTGTGTGTGTGTGTGCTCAACATGCCCCCCAAAGTCTGGATGAAAGGGTGGCGGTGATGGAAAGAAGAGTGTGCCTTTCTATCTAATTCTCTCTTTCTCCCTCTCCTCTCCCCCCCCCCCTTTCTTCCAGACGAAGTTTTAGGCAAGAGAAGAGCGTGTTCACCCAACAGCAGCAGCGAGTGTCCCCTGGAGAGCAAGAAATCTCGAAGTGAGTCCCCAAAAGGTAGGTTCCTTTCTTTAAAAAAATCATAATACTTTCTGAAGCTTGGGACAGTTGGCTTTTATGATGGAGAAAGAGGAGTTGGTGGGGGGTGGGAAGTAGCAGGATCTCCCCGAGTCATGCCGCTGCTGCAGTTTCCTTTCATAAAAGCTCAAAGGGTTCTTCCATTCTCAGCTTTCTGGCTACGGAAGGTGTCCCTTAACTTGAATTGCTCTTAATTTATGCTGACCCCTGCACCCTGCTCCCACCCCCGGACTTGATAAGATCTGGGTAAGTTCCTTCCTTTATGAACGGTTTAGTACCGGATGAGAACATCATTCTGTAAGATTTCCCCCGCCCCCTGTCTGCTTAGCAAGAGTTAAGATTACAAAAATTACTGTGTCCCATTTCCTTCCCTGGTGTTTTCCTTTCTTTCTCTCTTCCCCCCCTCCGCTTCCTCCTGCCTGTGAGTTTGGGTTTTTATAGTAAAACATTTTCTTTTCAAGACTTCCGTATGGAATACAAACAGCTACTTCAGTCGCACTTGGGGGAGTTGGGCGTGATCAACAAGATTTTTAAAATTACAGTTATTTCTTTGAAGAGCAGAACTGCATACATGCCCAATGCCATATTTGCAATCTGCTTTTGAAAGCTCCTTAAGTTTCAAAAGCAGTTTTGCCATGCAGCACAGAGATGGGGGAGTGCGAGGCCAGGTTCCTGTGTGAGAGAGGCGGAGACTGTGTACACATTGTACATTTAAGGCAATGACTCCTCCGCCCCACCAAATAATCCAGGGAACTGTAGTTTCTTAAGCTTGCTGGGAATTGTAGTTCTTCTAGGACTAAGCTACAATTGCTCCATCCAGCTCAGTGCTGTCCACACTGATTGGCAGCAGCTCTCCATGGTTTCAGGCCGGAGTCTCTCCCAGCCCTACTTAGAGAATCTGGGGATTATCATTCATTTAATTTCTATACCGCTTTGTATTTGTAATAAAAAAAATCAAAGCAGTTTGCAAACTACATTAAAAAAATCAAGTAAAGTAATCCAGAAGATAACATTACTGAAGAAAGTCAAGTATACATTAAAAACAACAGATGCTCTTCCACTGAGCTACAGCCCTGTCCCTGTTCCCTAGAGGTTTCCTTGTTTTAAGTTCAAAACTAATTAGCAGTCAATAGCACACACCTTGATGGAGATTGCACTCTGATTGAGGGGCCCAAGCTGTCAGAAAGGTTTTGCCTTAACAGTTACTGTGAAAATAAGTTTTTAAGCAGCAAACTTGTAGGTCCTGTTCTTTCTCCTTGGCTTTTCTGCAGCAGGACTCTACTGTGGGCTAGAAAAAGTGCCAGGATATGACCTTGCCATGCATTCAAAAGTTCAAAAGGGCACTAAGGCTTCTTCACCTTCCAGTTTGTTGATACAGTGGTACCTCGCAAGACGAATGCCTCGGAAGACGAAAAACTCGCAATATGAAAGAGTTTTTCGTTTTTTGAGTTGCTTCGCAAGACGAATTTCCCTATGGGCTTGCTTCGCAAGACGAAAACGTCTTGCAAGTTTGTTTCCTTTTTCTTAAAGCCACTTGAAGAGGTGCAGTTGCGACTTGACCGTGCTTCACAAGATGAAAAAACTCGCAGAACGAATTAATTTCGTCTTGCGAAGCACCACTGTATCAAAGTTTTAGGCAGTGAGGGGTGGGACGGGGGGAACAGGAGATCCTGGGGTGCATCCAATTCAAGAGCAGACCCGTTAAAAATTTTGGACCTAAATTGGTCCTGCCTGGATTTTTCACAGGGATGCAGCCAATGTTATTTCTACTGAGGCTTGTTGGCATCTGCCTGTATTGGGAGACAATGGAAGAGTGTTCCTTTGGGGGAGAAGTCAAACTGTTGGAAGGTTGCAGTGCCCGTTGTGGCTGTAGAGACCGATGCGGCAGAGACATGTTTTGTTGCAGCTAGGGCAGATGTAGGCATCTGGTTGTGCTGCTGCAGATGCAACATGGCGTTCCTTCTCTCTGCACTCCTCCCAGCAGTCATTTCTCCTCTGGTCACCTGACTGTCTGTCTCCAGGTGCTGCAATCATCTGCAAGGGTCTCCCCCACAGCAGAATTGATGCTACTAGCCTTCACGTCATGTTTGCAAACATTTTTTGTAGTGCAAAGCTGGTCTGCCAATTGACCAGGTGCCAGAAGCCAGCTCTCTGTAGGGCTCATCCTTGGGGATCCTGCCATCTTCCATTCTGTGGACATGACCAAGCCAGTGTTGACGTTGCTGAGTGCAAACATACTGCGAATGTGGGCTTGAGAGAACACATCTTTGTTTGAAACTCTGCCATTAATGCACCTGAGTGTGGGGAACCTTTGGCCCTTCAGAGGTTGCTGAACTACAACTCCCATCAGCCCCAACAAGCACAGCCAATGGGAGTTGTAGCTCAGCAGCCTCTGAAGGACCAAAGGCTTCCTCCCCACACCTGTTTTCAGGTCTTCCACTTAGATGATGGAGCGAACTTGTTTTCTGTTGCTCCAAAGAGCAGGGCCTGAACTGGGTTCAAATGACATGCATGGGAATTTCAACTGAGCATTAGAGAGGACTTTCTGATGGCAGGAGGTGCCTGACACTCCTTTGACAGAGGCTTTTGAGAAGAGGCTGGGCGACTGCCTGTTGGGGAAGTTGTAGCAGGGGAGTGCCTGCATTGGCAAGGGGTTCAGCTAGATGGCCTTTTGAGGTTCCTTCTAACTCCTATGATTCTATGAAAAGTAGGCATAAGATAACAAAAGGATGGCTGTGCTTTTATGTTCTGTTGCTTCTCTGGGCAGCCAGGAGATTTGCTTCTGGGCATTTTGAAGAGGCACAGGGAAATCTGGAGAAGGAGCCAGCAGCATCCATCTCCCTACTCCCTGTTGTTCCTAGAGCTGGAGTCACTGCAGCTTTGTTACTTTGCCAGGCAGAGTCTTCACAATCATAAGGACTAGAAACTTTACTTGTATCTTATTTCTATTTTAATCTCTTTGCAATCATAAGGACTAGAAACTTTGTTTTTAACCATATCTTGTTTTTAATTTTATCTTAGCTTCACCATCATAAGGACTATTTATACTGTATTTCCCCCCCTCTTACCTTGCTTTCATTTTGTATCTTATCTTCACAATGCTAAGAGTTGGGAACTTTATTGAAAAGGAAAGGAAGGCAATTAAGTGATGAACCGAGACCTCAGGGTTCTCTGTTCTGCAGGGCAGTTGCAGAAGCCTAGGAAGAAGCTCCAAAACCACAAAGACAGTACAATATCCCAGAAGAATCTGGTTTTCCAGTGCACATTCCTCTTGTCCACAAGCCTGTGAAACCATTTCCCCCACTCCTCACCCCAGCCTGCCTCTCCTTTTTCCTCCTCTGCTTCCCTCTCCCTCTCTTCCTCCTTGGAGTTGCAATTAGGCAGACATCAATATTCCAATAGGATCCAGGTAGGATGCTGAAATGCATTTTGCTACCAAGGAAGACAGTGATGCCAGCCAGCTTATCGGAGGGGACCTAACAGTGGTATTAACCTGTAAAATGCTGCTCATAATACGCTTGTGCTATCCATCTGCAGGGTGTTTCTGAACTCCTGCCTCCTCCTCTTCCTTCTCCCCCTTCTCTCCCCCCCCCCCCTTAACAGCTGCATCCTCTGAAAAATTAATCAAGGTGATAGCAGTTTAATCCATCTCTTGGAGAAGGAAGGCAGCTAAGCTTTAATCAGGCTTTCACGAGACCTGACTATCTATCGCTTTTGGATTCGGAATCAATGCTGCTTATCCCAGACCCCAAATAAGACCTCCCTTTCCCCCACACCTCCATTTCTGCCCAGATTGGCATCTCCTCCCCCCCCCCAGTCCCACCACACTCTCTTTGACATGGACAGTTTCAGTCTGAAGCAGCAGATTATCAGATCTGGTGTGAGATCGGTCAGAATGATCTTTGTGCTTCCAGTTACCTGCAGAAGTTTAAATGAAATAGATTCTAGGGTTTTCTTTCTTCTATGTGAGGCTGACTAGTGATGGCTGACTAGTGACTGTGTGTGTGTGTGTGTGTGTGTGTGTGTGTGTGTGTGTCCGTCCGTCCGTCCGTCCGTCCGTCCATCTGTGTCCTTTTCCAGCCAGATATACCAAGAGGGGTAAGGAGGAAGCAGTTTCCATCCTGTGCAATGTTCATGGCAATCTGGACTGCTTCCTTTCTGCTGCAGTTCAGCTTCCTCTAAAACCTTCATAATTTGCTATCCACCATGGCTGAAACAAATGCAGTTAATTATAGAATCAAATACATAATTAACTTCAGTGGGTAGGAAGTATAAAAAAACAATGCAGGAAGTAGAATTATTTAGTTAAAGTTGCAAACTTAACAACAACAATAACAGATGATGATGATACTATACACTGCTCATATTAACTTAAGTGATTTCCATGCCATTCACCCCGGGTGAATAAGCAAACCGTGTCAACATCCACTCCTATTTCCATTTCCGACAGAATTCTCTGGCATCCCTAGCTGTAGTCTAGCAACATTTGGCCACTGTTAGAACAAATGCTGAACTTGATGAGCCATTGGCCTGGCCTGATCCAGCAGGGATTTACTTATGAGTAACAGAGAAAGAAGGCTGTCGCCTTCATGCCCTGCCTCTGGGCTACCTGAGACCCTCTTATTAGCCACTGTGAGAACAGGAGGCTGGACGAGTTGAGCATTTGGCCTGATCTGACCAAAGGCCCATCTTGCCCAGCACCCTGTTTCCAAGAGTGGACAACCACGTGCCTCTGAGAAGCCCTCAAATAGGACATGAGCACAGTTAGCCATCTCCCACTGTTCATCCCAAGCAACTAACATCCAGTATATAGTGCCTTTGACCATGGGAGCTCCTTGCAAATATTATAACCTGTAGCTACGAAGAGCCTTATCCTCCATGAAATTTGTCCAACCCCCTTCAAAGTCATCTACCCTATTGGACATGGCAAATAAAAGGGGAAGAAATGGAGGCAGTGACAGATTTTACCTTCTTGGGAGAAAAGCAATGACAAACCTAGACAGCATCTTAAAAAGCAGAGACATCACATTGCCAACAAAGGTCCATATAGTTAAAGCTATGGTTTTCCCAGTAGTGATGTATGGAAGTGAGAGCTGGACCATAAAGAAGGCTGATCACCGAAGAATTGATGCTTTTGAATTATGGTGCTGGAGGAGACTCTTGAGAGTCCCATGGACTGCAAGAAGATCAAACCTATCCATTCTTAACGAAACCAGCCCTGAGTGCTCACTGGAAGGACAGATCCTGAAGCTGAGGCTCCAATACTTTGGCCACCTCGTGAGAAGAGAAGACTCCCTGGAAAAGACCCTGATGTTGGGAAAGATCACAAGGAGCACAAGGAGAAGGAGACGACAGAGGACGAGATGGTTGGACAGTGTTCTCGAAGCTACAAACATGAGTCTGACCAAACTGCGGGAGGCAGTGGAAGACAGGAGTGCCTGGCGTGCTCTGGTCCATGGGTCACGAAGAGTCGGACATGACTAAACAACAACATTTTTGGAGAGTGGGTTCCATAAACTGATTGCCTGGTGCTGTGTGAGAAAGCCTATCATTTTTTCGTTGCACAGCAACTTGACAGTGCTTCTCGTGCCAAGGGTTTCTTTGCCCTGTTTACAGGGTGTGAGTTTGTATGCATCTGCTGCTATACCTGAATATCCTGCATTTTGAGATAGTTACCTTCTTGAGTTCCCCTTCCTTTATTTGGTGTTCCTGCCCTAAAACCTCCTCCCCTATGAACCAGACTGCACTGACCTTGACAACTGCTTCTGCAACCCCCTTTCTACCATAATCGTCAATTCCCCACCTGGCTGTTCTGGCCCTGAAGCGTGAACATCAGAGGGGACAGCAATCCTATTACAGCAATACAGCATTATTAGTATTTTATAGTTAGGGATATGGGATAAACTCGATATGGTTTGCATTTAAAGGCGAACCGTCCAAATTTACACTTTTCAAAATGATACTTGAAACGTAGCCATCTTTTGAAATTCAAATTTCTCTGAATTTTGCAGCGTAGTAGTCCTCTAGCCGGGTCATGCGTACAAAAATGCATATGATAGGGTATAATGGGTGCCTGTAAATGCATATTTCAGTGAAAATTATAGACAAAAAAATGTATCATATTAGGCAAAATTGCTTTGCAGAAATGGGTACATTAGGTAAAACTACACAGGAAAATGTGAATATTAGAAGAATAATAGAATTGTAGACTTGGAAGGGACCCCAAAATCTTCTAGTCCAACTCCCTACAATGCAGGAATCTCGAGTAAAAAGAAAATTCCAAACTAAAGAGCTGATAAATTTGCTTTGGAAATTGCTTACAGTTTTCAAACTGAGGTGTGAATGTGGGGAACTTAATTTAAGATTGGGAAAATGAAGCCAATATTGACAGATATGCCCATCCCTAGTGTAGCTCACTGACACTTGCTGTGGCTGCATGCTCTCTGGAAAAGGATGGAAAAGCAACAGGATGAGTTGCTTTGCTCTCCTCTCTCCCTCCACCCAGGGAAGAAGGATGGGGAGACACCTGTAGGGGCTTCCAAAGCTTCCAGCTGTGAAGCAGGTAACCTTCTCTTCCTTTCCTCCTCTGGAGATCAAACACCAGCCCTATCTCAGCAGAATCAGGGGCCATCCAGGTGTGCCTGCTGTCAAACTGAGCAGAACGTTCTTGCCTCTATTATGGAAATTGGAGCGTATCAGAGGCCCGGAACAGGAGCCACACTGGCAGGTCGTGGAAGAAGTGTCCGCCCCAGGAGAAGACTCCTGACTCTCTCCTCTTTGTCTCCCGCCAATAAAATCCTCACTTCTGACACAGAGGTGTGGAGATCAACTCCCCAGATTCCACAGGAGATGGGAAATGGAGTTGCATTTTTAAGAGGCTGGTGACTGAAGAGAGAGAGAGAAAATTGTTGAGGTGGGGTCTGTCTCTTTCCACCCACTACTCTTTCTTTAAGCAAAAATAAATGCAGGAGAAGCTTCAACACATTGGAGGAATTTTGAGCTAGGCTAATGTAAGCATTAGTGGGGGAGGGGAATTGCAATGTCAAGGAGAGTTCTCTCACTTCCTGCATGATCCAGTAGACAGGAATGTTCACACTGCTCTAATTCTCAATTTCTGTGCCAGGTGCAAACTGGGGTTTGTGGGTCTTGGTAGTAGGGCATCAGATTGGATGCTGTGGTGGGGGCAGGGGGCACAGGTAGGCAGGTCGCTGCAGGATTGCCAAGCAAGAGCAGCTGAAGCCTTCTGACAATAGGACTAGCAACCTGCTTTCTCCTTAAGCAGTTGTTCACAACAATCCAAAGTTCTGTTCCTGAATCCAGGTTGCCTTTCTGTTTTGGTTCACTTCAGGTAGCCATTAAGGTCTCCCATTCCCTCTTCTCCCATATGTGAAAACTTTTTAGGTTCGGGGCTGATGAATGAACAGAGGGCTGAGGAGCATACTTCCTCTGAGAGTGAACACAGCCATTGTGCATTATAGCCATTGATCCAAGTTGGTGGCATTCACCATATCTAGCTGGTAGTTGGTTCCATTGTTTAAGCACTGTGTGGTCCATTTTAAGGAATAAGCTAAAAGGTAAAGGGACCCCTGACCATTAGGTCCAGTCGTGACCAACTCTGGAGTTGCGGCGCTCATCTCGCTTTATTGGCCGAGGGAGCCGGCGTACAGCTTCCGGGCCATGTGGCCAGCATGACTAAGCCGCTTCTGGCGAACCAGAGCAGCGCACGGAAAGGCCGTTTACCTTCCCGCCAGAGCGGTACCTATTTATCTACTTGCACTTTGACGTGCTTTCGAACTGCTTGGTTGGCAGGAGCAGGGACCGAGCAACGGGAGCTCACCCTGTCACGGGGATTCGAACCGCCGACCTTCTGATCGGCAAGTCCTAGGCTCTGTGGTTTAACCCACAGCGCCTCCCGCATCCCTAGGGAATAAGCTACTTCTGTATAAATCTTCAGTAGACTCTTAGATAGTGGAGGCACTTATAGGAGTGAAAATAACAGTCCAGCAGCTGGATCAGGCTGAAGACCCACCTAATCCAGCATCCCGCTCTCACAGTGTTCTCACATTGTGGGGGGTGAAGCGCCAGTTAAAGGTGCTGGCAGAGTTCACACACTGTTGTCACGTGAGCTGGAATGCCAGGGGACGGGCGCCTCCGAGCGGCATCTGTGCGCCAGGCGGAGCAGAAGGCCAGGGCAGCTGCTGCCGTCTCAGTTGCGCCCTCTGAGTGGCTCAGCCGGAGTCCTGATGTCACACCTGGAGACGTCTGGAGATTTGATGGGATCAAGCGCCTGGCTTTATCCTGCCAGCGCTAAAGACCAGAGCAAGACAGCAGAGCCGCAGGGCTGAGATGGGTGGCAGAGCGGGAAGAAATCTCCCTTGGGTTCTTTCCACACATCACATCCTAACTCCCCCACCCACCTACCCCTGCCTTTCTCTGCACTTTGCCTCTCTCTCCGCCTTGCACCTGAAATCTTCTCTGGGACAGATTCCTCCTCTGCACCCACCGCATCTTTTTCTCCAGCCGAAAGCAACAACACAATCCAAACCTCCCGTGATTTCCCCCTCCCAAAATCCTGGCTTCCTCCCCTCCCCGCCAAGCTTTGGCTCTGAGTGGTGGTGGGGGAACAGCAGAGTTGAGACAGTTGGTGCATTTCTGAGCTTTCTCTCCAGGGAGCCAAGTGGGCGGGCAAGCGTGGGAGGCCTTGTCATTCAGCAGCAGGGAGCGGCGGCGGATGGCGGCGGCAGGAATAGAAAGAAGGGGAATTCCAAAGCTGCGGCTGCTCCCCCTTCCTTCCCTGGGGTGTAGACCACCTGCTCCACCATGGGCACCCCTCCTCGTTGGCCACCCCTCCTCGTTCCTCTCCAGAGTCAACAGGTCCTCACGGCTTTTAGTGCCAGGTGCAGATTGAAGTCTTAAGTTCACAGTGCTGGTGCATAAAGCCCTTCTAGAGCTTGGGACCAGGATATCTGAAGGGTTGTCTCACTCCTTCTATACCCAGTTGATCACCACGGTCTGCAGATGAGGGCCTCCTGCAGTTCTTAGGAGTTCCATTCCACACAGCGCTGGAATCGGGCTTTTAGTGTGGTGGCACCTGCCCCTTGGAATTCCCTCCTGTTAATTATTAGACAGGCACCATTTTTCTGTGGTCTTTTCAACTCCTGCAGACCTTCCTTTCTTCCAACAAGCCTTTTGTACATTTCACACCCCCTCCTGACTACATCTCTGTTGGAATTGTCTTTAAGATGTTTTATTTATTTTATCATTTGTGCATTTGCCACTCTGGGCTCCTTTTGGGGAGAAAGGTGGGACACACATTTAAATGATGGCGGTGACGCGGCAATAGCATTTTTCATTGACATCATTCCCTGAGCTCCTAATGCTATGTGCGTCAAGTCAAGGTGGAGATTTCTCATCCTGGTGCATGAGAAGCCAGGCACCTCTGGTTTATGGAGTGGGCCCCTTGGTGGAGATGCACTTCGTAACGATACAGATTTCCTTTTACAACTTTTCAAAGTGTCCTGACCTGATGGGAGGGTAGGAATTAGACTGGGTCTGCACCATACATTTAAAGCACACATCTTTCTTTAAAGAATGCTGGGAACTATAGTTTGTTCAGCATGCTGGGGGTTGTAGCTCTGTAAGGGGGTTAACTACAGTTTGCAGGATTCTTTGGGGCAGGGATTGGAAGCCATGTGCTTTAAACGTATGGCATGTATGCAGCCAAACCCTTCTGAGAGAGAGGCACTGGAGTCTGGCAGTGAGGCAAGGGGCACTGGCCAATGAAGACAGAGAACCCAGTGTATTGGCTATGTCTCTTCTCCCAACCTTGCTTCCTCCAGATGTTTTTTGGACTTCATCAGCCCCAGCCAACATGACCTAGTGATCAGGGGTGATGGGATGTGAATTCCAGCAGTGTCCAGAGAGCCACAGGTCATCTAGCCTTGCATCAGAAGAAGGCAGGGTTGTGACAGTGGTGTCTTTTACTCCAACCGTATGCCAGCTCTGTTAAATACTTCCTAGAAAGGCAGAGTATAAAATGTTAGGAAATGAATGAATGGCACCACCCACCCTCCCTCCTCAGCAAAGGATGTGGTGCCCTTTGGAAGAGTTCGTCAAAAGCTGTCCACCAGGATGTTCACACTCACTCTGGTTTGGGGGGTTGGGGTTTTTTTGGAGACTTGATGCATTTTTTAGAAAACAAGCGAGAGGGTTTTCTCTGCATCTGCCTGGTCATCACCTCCTGGACCAGGAAGGCTCTGCTTTCAGAAGCCAGCTGCCTTGGTGCCCGTCACAAGCACATGGATACAGGGCCCAAGGCACAATCAAAGCAGTTCCCTTAATAGATCGTTATCTGATTCAATTAACCGCGCCAACTGTTCTGATGGGAGCTCTGCAACATGCACACCCATGCATTTTTTTGGGGGGGTCACCCTCCCCAATTCACATTCTGCCTTTGCTCTCCCCCACCCCCCGCACCGCAATGTTACCACTGATGTTGGGAGTTCCTCTGGAGTAATGAAAAGCTTCAGCCCGTAGGGATGATCAGAGATAAAACAGTGTTGGAAGGAAGCTGCCAAAACAAGAAAATGGTAATTACTGTTGAGCTTTGCTTACAGTAAACAAATGTCTCCAGGCCTGGTTTTTTAATCTCCCACCGTGTGCTGCAGCAAGAACCTGGAGGCACCTTTGCTGTTTCAGGGGTGAGGTGGGGGAACGGGTGGCAGAAATGGTTGGGAGCCAGAGATGGGCTGATTTTTATCTATGGGTGCCTCCAGAAGTCCTTTTCCTTGGCCATTCATGGTGATTCATGATGGTTATTGGGGCAATTATACGTGATCCCTGTTTTCAGTGCCATTTTCATAAAACCACAGAATTTTAGAGTTGGAAGGGACCCACAAGGGTCATCTAATCAAACCCTCTGCAGACGGCCATCCAACCTCTGTTTGAAGGTAGTCCGTTCCGCAGGTGAACAGCTGTTACCATCAGAAAGTTCTTCCTAATGTTTAGTCAGATTAAATGAGGAGTGGGGAGAACCAAGTCCACCGCCCTGAGCTCCTTTGGAGGAAAAGGTGAGATAGAAACGCAGCAAATGAATAAATACACACCCTCTTCATGTTTCATCTTTTCTCCTCTCAGAAAATTCACACACTCCCTTGTTGGAGGGCGCCGTGACTCAGATGACCCCCGAGGAGCACTACAGGAGGATGATGTCCGCCCTCAATGAACACGGCACCTTCGAGGAGCAGCAGCAACAGCAGCAGCGCCTCTACCAGTTGGCCAACAGCATGGCGGTCCCTAGCCATAGTGGTGAGGACCCCCTTTCGTTGTCTTATCGTGAGAGTGCCTGCCTGGAGCTTTGAGCCACTTCCACCACCCCTTGGGAAGCTTATCATGGAGCCCCCCGAAACAGAACACTGGGAATGGCCCCCTAAGGGCAGTTTTCCCACAACCACTTAAGTTTCCCCAGGCAGTGCACATCAGTCGCAGCGGGACGTAGGAAGCAGCCTTACGTTGAACCAGACCATTGGACCATCTAGCTCAGTGCTGTCTCTACTAGCCAGCAGCAGCTCTCTAGGGCATGGGTAGGCAAACTAAGGCCTGGGGCCCGGATCCAGCCCAATTGCCTTCTAAATCTGGCCCATGAATCAGCGTGTTTTTACATGAGTAGAATGTGTCCTTTTATTTAAAATGCATCTCTAGGTTATTTGTGGGGCATAGGAATTCGTTCATATATTTTCCCCCCAAAATATAGTCCGGTCCCCCACAAGTTCTGAGGGACAGTGGACTGGCCCTCTGCTAAAAAAGTCTGCTGACACCTGCTAGGGTTTCAGGCAAGCGACATTCCCAGCCAGGGGTTGAACCTGGGACCTTCTGCATGTAAAACAGATTCTCAGTATAAACAACACACTGAGCTGGACGGATCAGCGGTGTGACTGAGTATAAGGCAGCTTCATTTCTGTGTCTTAAGGGAAGGGCTGTGCATCGCTGGTAGAGCAATTGCTTCGGTAACCACATTCAATCCCCACCTTCTCCAGAGGTGGGAAACAATTTTCAGCCCAAGGCCTCACTTCCTTTTTTTTTAGCAGCCTCCCCAGGTGCCACATGCCAGTGTTGGTGGGGTGGGGAGCAGAGGGAAAAGTGGGCGGAGCAATGCATGCAGATTTTTATCTTTGTGCAGCAGACTCATTTTCTGCACACACTTCATCCACTAGTTCATCCTCCATTCAGGCAAGTGTGAGAGGCATGTCAGTGTTAAAGGGCTCATTCCAGCCAGGCAAAAACAGTGCAAAGCATGCTGGTGATGGCTGGCAAGAGAGGCTTGGGGGAGGCACATTTGGCCCTGAGGTTCTTCACCCCAGGTGCAGACAATTCTGAGCTAGATCGACCCTGTGCTCTGACTCAGTAGAGGGAAGCTTTCTGTGATCAGATACCCAAGTCCTGGGGCAACAACAGGCGGTGATTTTAACTCAGCATTGGGACTTAAAAGTTATTTGCCTCTGCATCTGGATGATGTTAGCTGGGTTCTTTTGAAACAGCAGTTTCTCACCTGGTGTTTTGCTGGATCAGAAACAGCTGGGAGAGGCATCCAGCCCCTTTAACTCAACCCAGGTCACGAGATAGGGAGATCGGGGTGGGATAGAGGCGTTGCAAGGAAGGAAATGGTCTCCTTATGGTGGATCCTCCGTTTGACAGATCATTCTCCCTGGAATTCTGCCTTTAATGCAGGGATGGGGGACTTCTGTGCCTCCAGATGTTGCTGGATTGCAGTTTACATCAACCATGATGGGATGGGCAGATGAGAGTTGGACTAATAAAGGGTTTCCCACGCCTGCCTTGTAGGTAGGGGCCAGAGAAGGCATTGCCTTGCATTCCGCCATGCCGCTTGCAGTGCTGCTTCCGTTCAACTGCAGTTTGCCTTCTGCCCAAAAGGACATTATTTATATCGCTGTTGAAAATTTTTACGAAACTAATTACATAAATTGCATAATTATTGAGTCCACCAAAACCAGTAGCCTGCAAAAGGCTTGCTCTTGTACCTGCGTTCTCGACTTGCATTGGCAACCAGGCAAGCAGCTATTCAGAAGGCTGACTCCGGGGCAGAACTGGATGGCTAAGGGGATGGACTCCCTTCCATCTCTCACCCTGGAATAGCAGAAGCTCCCTGGGAGAAATAAGCTCAGTGAGAGCAAGTATAAATTTTATTCCTGCCAGCACAAAGCACTGATTATCTGCGGGCACACCCAGTGGCACCAACTAACCTTTAATAATTTAGGAGCCATTTTTTTCTTTTTCTTTAATTGCTTGTCTCTCCTTTCCTCTCCTCTCTTCCTTCCTCCCCCCCCCTCCACTTGCACATGCCGTTCTCCATCTGCATCAATCCTCACATTCTCCATTTCTCCCGCGCCTGGAACTGCCGTCCCCTGTAGCATCCGTGTGTCAATCACTCTTGATTTCCAAACCGTCAAGAGAGTGTAGCGTTGTAAATAACACATCCTCTGCATGTCTGCGCGGGCAGGCGGTGGGTTAGGGGGAGGCAGGGCTGTTGCTGGAAGAGAGAAGGAGGGGAGGGAGGAGGCGGGAGCGGAGGAGGGTTTGGGTGGATAGTTGCGGTCATTCGGGATCAATGCCGCTCTTGGAATTGGCAGCGCATCAGGCTTCTAAATTGCAGCCCCCACTGCAATAAAGCACGGCCGGCCTTTTTCAGATAATTAATTTATAAACATTGGAGGTGTGCAGTCACTGGCTGGAGAAAATTCTCTGGGCTTTTCAGCGTGTGAGATCTGGTGGGGCTTGATGTTCTCTTTTTCTTTCAGGGCGGGGTGGGAGGAACCCTCATTTTAAAAATCATTCCGAGAATCTGTGTTTGTGTGTTGTATATATTAGGTTTGCAATATTTAATAGTGTAATCGGGGATTGTATCCAAAGCTAGTTCTACTCAGAGTAGACCCATTGTGTGTGTGTGTGCGCGCGTGCGCGCACACACACACACAAATATAAAATATCTAACTTAAATGTGGTATGGAGGGGAGGCAGGAATGTGATTTAACATGGAACATTGTGAAATGCTTTTCAATATTATTAGTATGATTAATAATTAAGTAATTGTGGGTGGTATTCGATGCTAGCCCTATTTAGAGTAGACCCACAGAGGTTGATGGGCATGACTGGCTTAAGTGCATTATAATTTCAGTAAGCTGCACTGTGTAGGACTTAGCTGGAGACAGCTCTGTGGTGGTGTTTTTGAATGTATAATGAGATACCGTGCATGCAGATTTACTCAGACATAAGCCCCGTTGAATCCCAGGTAAGAGGGTATAGGATTGCAACCATGATCTGCTTAAAGAGGTGCTACCTATGAACCAGGCAGCAGGGGTGGGTTTTTTTAAAGACAGTTTTTAATGCAAGTGCTTTTAAAGACAGGTTGCAGTCTCTACCATCAAACAGGCATCCATCCTTCTTTCATACACCAGGACAGAATGCCTCTTCCAAACCGGGCCAGCTCTTCCATTAGGCGTCTACCTCATGCAGCCAGTTCTAGGAATTCAAGACCAGCACCGAGGTGTTACTGGAGTCCAGAGCTGTGTGTGTGCCCTGAATCTCCTAAGTGAGGTTTCTGCTCTTGGGTCCACTGATAGGGGGAGAATAAGGCTACCAGTGGCTGCCAGCACTGCTGTTTCACTCAAGTCCAGGGCTTCCCATTGGGGCACCTGGCAGGCCACTGTGAGAACTGGATGCAAATCTAGATGGGCTTTTCCCTCTCCTCCCCATTTTTATCCTCTCAACAACCCTTTTTTTGCTAGCTAGCTAGGTAAGTGGGTGGCTGGAGCAAAGTCACCCAGTCTGAGGTTCATGCCTGAGTGGGAATTTGAACACTGGTCTCCCAGGCACTAACCCAACATCCTAACCACTAAACCACACGCAGGCTCTCTGCAAGCCAAAGCTGTGAGTGGGCAGGCAACTGCTTGTCCCCCCACTTGCATGTTCTCGAGTCCTTCATGAGATGCTCAGAAAAGGTGATTCTTACATGATCGCTCACCTCTGGGCTCAGCCAGGATTGCTGATGAGAACAGGACTTCTCCAGTGTTACTCGGAGGGAGAATCCCACAAACTCTCCTTGTCTCCTTGCCTTGCAAACCCATTCTGGCATCCTGGGGATAAAGGCATCAAATGGTGGTGATAAATAAAGCATTGTCTGCTTCCTCCAAAGTTCCTGGTACAAACTGCCGCCAATTAGTGATTGCTAATTACCTGGCTGTGGAAGGATTACTGCTCCTGCTTTAGAAAAGGAGGGAAGGGGAGAGAGGCTTAGCTGCCTCAGCTTCGTGGCCTCGGCTGAACATGGATACAAATGTAGGAACTCTTTGTTTGTTTGTTTGTTTTTATTCAATTCCATTTGCGAATCACTTCCCATAAAATACCTCAAAGCAGTTTTGCAGTAAAAAGAACAAAACCAAAAATAGCAAAAATCATTTCCATATGTAAAAACGCTTCCATATGTAAAAACAATTCCATCTATACAAACAATTAAAGAACAATTTTGTATATAAAAACAATTACAAATCCAGTACGTTTACAGATTGGGATAAAGATCTCTTTCAGAGGCTTGTTGAGAAAGGATGATCCTTCAGTGTGCACCCAAGTCTGTCTGTCTGTCTCTATTCTGGGAGGGATTTCTAAAGTGCTGGTTCTGCCCCTCTGAACACCCGATTCCTACATCATATGGAACGAGCCTCCTGATAAGATGATACCTCGTAATGGGTTGGGTATATAAGGAGTGAGAAGCTCTTTCAGGTATCCTAATCCCAAGCTTTATAGGGCTTTGCATACCAGTAAGGTAAAAGGTAAAGGACCCCTGGATGGTTAAATCCACTCAAAGGTAACTATGGGGTTGTGGCGCTCATCTCACTTTCAGGCTAAGGGAGCCGATGTTTGTCCACAGACAGCTTTCTGGATCATATGGCCAGCATGACTAAACCACTTCTGGCACAACAGAACACCATGATGGAAACCAGAGCGCACAGAAATGCCATTTACCTTCCCACCACAGTGGTACCTGTTTATCTACTTGCACTGGTATGCTTTTGAATGGCAGGAGCTGGGACAGAGCAATGGGAGCTCACTCCATTGCAGGGATTCGAACCGCTGATCTTCTGATCAGCAAGCCCAAGAGGCTCAGTGGTTTAGACCTCAGTGCCACCTGTGTCCCATGCATGCACACCTTGAACTTAACCTGGGAGCTAATTGGCACCTAGTACAAATTATCACTGGGTATAAGAAGCTCTGTGTGTTTGCACGTGCGTGTGCACGCTATGGTGGGTGCAGAGTATGTGCAAAGCATGACTAGGAGTACTATTTCAGGGGGAGGAACAAAGATTTCAGTGGTTCAGGCAAGATTTCATACCAAGATTAGTGAACCTGCTGTTGGAGAGACCCTCTTTTGTGGAAACCTTCATGTCTAGAGGCCCACGACCTTTGGGTGGTATTGCTTTCCTGTCCAACTTTGGGAGCTTCGTGGTGGCCTCTTCTCTGGGGACGCTACACTATATGGATCTGTGCTCTGATCAAGAAAGACTGCTCTTTTAAGTCTTAGGTTTTAATCTTAGGTTCTTTGGCTGAAGATTTTTCAATGAAAAGCAGCAGTTGGAATTGTGTAGCATAGCCTTAATCAGTCCAGATGTGGTTGGACTCCAACTCCCATCAGCACCTGCCAGCATCCTGGGTGATTGGGTGTGGCTAGACTACAATTCCTGAGGGCTGGAGGAGGGTGCTGAAAAACAGTGGAGGCGGGACGTGACAACCCGCCCCCCTCCCTCTCTCTCATCATCTCCAGGTGTGACCATTTTCTTTCCACTTTTACTGACAGGGAAATCGAGACTAGGTGCAAACACATGGCTTGTCCAAAGCTACTAATTTGTTGGGTACAATTTTTTTATTTTTAAAAGAAAAAAGTCCATAGTCCTGCTTATACATTCTTTGATGTTTTGGGCCGGGGGCAGGGGCGGGGAGTATCTTACTGCCCTACCTCGAGATACAGAGGCTCAAACCAGGACCCCTTGAATGCAGAGCTCATGCTTCTAGCGCTGAGCTAGTCTGTGCGCATGCCATACATTTAAAGCATGTGGATTCCTCCCCAGAGAATCCTGGGAACTGTAGTTTGTTAAGGGCACTGAGTGTGGTAGGTCCGTGAGGTGCAAATGATAGTTCCCAGGGTTCATTTGTCCCTGTTAAAAATCTACCTGCAAAGCTTGGGCTTACCACACATATGCATATTATCAGGCCTATGTCTGTGATTCACCCCAATCCTTCTCTCTCTCTCTCTCTCTCTCTCTCTCTCTCTCTCTCACACACACACACACACACACACACACACAGTCTTCATGCCTGGAATTCCCTGCATATTCAGAGAGACTGAGCCGCAAGAGCCACCCAAGTCAGATGCTTCTTCCAGTCCCGCTAGCAGATGCCAAACCACCACCTCCCTTTCCTGTCTCTCTCCTCTCCTCTTTCTCCCTTTCCCTGCCCAAAGAGCCTTGCAGCTCGGAAGCCGAGCTCCAGGGATGGTGCAGACGGACATTGGTCAAGGCAGACTTAGCGTGGCAAGAGCAATAGATAGACAGCCAGGGCCGCTGAGATATAAATAAATCCCAGCCAGGCTGAGCTACTAGAGCAAGCAAAGGCAAGCTGTTGCATTGGGGGGCGAGGAGTGAAGAGAGAGAAACCCCAGCAGATGGGTGAGTTATTACCAGCCGCTCCGGCTGCATCCTCTGCTCAGAGGGCGCGCAGGAGGGGAGAGAGCAGCCGAGAAGGACTTGAAAGGAAGTCTTGGTGGCTGAGGTGGTGTCCGGCTGTAGGAAAGCGGTTGAGCCAGCAGCGCAAGTCTGCAAGACAAGCAAGGAGGTAGGTGCCGGCCAGTCGAGGCAAGCAGACAGAAAGGTTCAGAGCTTGGTTGTCTGTGGCCTGGGCAAAGGCCCAAGTCTGACCCTGGAAGCTTTTATAACCCTGCCAGGCTGGAGCAAGGGAGGGAGACCCAATAGGCTGCTTCCTGCATAGGTGGAGTTGCCTTGGAGACGGTTGCCTTTTAGCTCCACAAACACTTGAACCTAATGGTGGCTGGTGCCCCATTTCCTCTAATGGACAAGCCACTGAGCCAAACCTCCATCACTTGAGACCTGGGGGATCCTGGCATTGAGGCAGCATGGGTAAGAAATGACCGTGCTTGGCATTTATGCACAGCCTCAAGTGTGTTCAGGCTTGTTTCACATACCACTGTCTTGGGAATCTTTGTAGCACAGGGAGGACGGTGGTGGTATCAACCCACCCCTGTCCCCCAATTGCAGAGGCCGAAAGAAAAGTGGAGTGGGGAAACTTGTTGCCCTAGAGATGTTGTTGGACTCCCCAGCGCTTATCAGCCCCAGCCGGCATGAGCAGTGGTCAGGGATGATGGGAGCTGAGAGTCCCGACAATATATGGAGAGCTACAGCTTCTCCATCCCTGGGCTAAAGGCTCCTGGGAGCTGGGGAAACAGAAAGGAGGCTGCCTTCCGTGTCTCTGCATGAGTGGCTGCTCTGGAGTTTAAGCCATAGCCCTTCTCCATTGGTATTCAGTGTCTCTTGAATGTGAACGTTTGATTTATCCCTCATTGCCAATGGCTGTGATCTGGGCTAGTTTCCCCTTTTAAAGCCATCCTGGCTGGCGGCCATTGCTGCACCTTGTGGCAGAGTGTTCCATAAGTTAACTGTGACTCTGTTGACTTCCTGAATTAGCGCTTGGTCTCCCTTAGCAGTGATGCCAAACTTAAGGCTTACTGCTTTTTAAAAGATTACAGTTTTAAAAAATAAGTGGATGTGTCCCAGAAGGCGACTCCACTTGGGTCTGGGTGCTTGAGTGCCCATCCAGGTGTAAAGGGAAAAACCCCAGGGGGAAAAGCAGGTGTCCTGTCCCTCCAGGTTGGACATTTCCTACCATGCTCACTTGATGCAGGAAGCCAACCAGGTGGACTTCACAGCATGAGAATCAGTCCCTCAACGATGGCTCTCAACTTTATGGTCTGGCAGGAAAACCCCTGATGGAATACACGTTTGGGTTGTGGGACCTGTGTCAAAACAGCTGATCTAGCTCCAGCCCATCTTCCCAGTGTAGAACGAGGATTACAGTCTTCCTGCAAAGCTCAGCAGAAGCTTTTTCTTTGGGGGCCTCCTCTAGACAGGGGTTGCATCCCATGTTAGTAGACCCTCAAAGTAGAGGTCATAATTTCTGAATACCAGTTGCTGGAAACCACAGGATGGGAGAGGGCTCTTGCATTCAGGTCTTGCTTGAGAGTTTCACACGGGCATCTGGTTGGCCACTGTGAGTACAGGAGGCTGGACTAGATGAGCCATTGGCCTGATCCTGCAGGGCTCTTCTTACATTCTTAGACCTGTTGGAAGTAATGTACACAAGTAATTTAGGCCCGCTAATTTCAATAGGGCTACTCTCCATAAAAGGGAGTTGCCTGCAACCTGGAGCAGGGTTGTCACAGTTGTGTTTTGCAACATATCATTAACGTGATAATAGTAAATTAGTGATGGATTTATACTGCATGTTGCTCTGATTAGTTAGGCTTTCCCCCAATGTGGATGCATTATTCCCATCTGGGTGGGTGTTCTCACTCCATGGCGCAACGAAAGCAGGACATGAAATCAAACAGGAGCATTTGAGCCCTGAAAAGGATTTCTGCAAGACGTTACGGGACATGCCCTGATTGGAATAAAGTAGTGTGTCTTCCCCAAAACATCTGTAGATGCAAAGCATAAAAAGCAGGGGCCACATGTAAATGCCCCAATGACATAGCGAGAGCAAAGCATCATGAATGCCCATTAACAAAAAAATATTATTGAACAACTGATTGAGTCTTTAACGAGTCTGTGGTTGTATAAGAAAACACTGATGGATTAGTTAGTTGATGCCTTCTTTCCACCTATCCAGCTTCCATGCACCACTAACTGGGGGCCAGGAGCCCTGCAGTGTCCAAACTTCTTGCTCTGAGAAGCTTAGCAATGGTTGGATGGCTTTTTTTGGGGGGGGGGAGTGCAGACAGGACCCTCTCCAGAGCAACAAAGTGACTTGTTCTTTTCTCTGCCAAGCACAGACACCCTCATCCTGGGTTTGGTTTAGTTGCACAGTTTGCTCTCGGGTTTTAAAGGCCCCCGTTTAGGCAGGGAACTTTTGAGTGCTCCTATTTCAGCCAGTAGACAACAGCTGGATTGCTCTGGCTGGAGATTCCCCCACCCCTGCTTCTCTCCCTGCACCTGAGTGTTGACGGGAAGGATTCTCTTCACTGTTGTCCACTAATTCTCTCTTAAGAGCTAATCCCCTTTAACGCTCTGAAGGAGCCTGATTCCCATTAGGGCTCTTGAAAGAGAGCACTGGAGACGCAGAGTTTCTTGTGGGGGAGGGGAGGGGGTCCGCAGCAACCAGGGAGACAGAAGGGTGTAGAATGGAGAACTGGCCAAGAAGGAGCCATAGGGAGCTGGGGAGAGGATGGTGCAAGAATTTCTGCAAGGGTCCCCTATCTTTGCAAGGTTGGAAATGGAAGTGAGAGGGTCAGAGGATTTAATTGTTTTTGCATAAAGCAGGCTAGGTCGGGAGTAGCATGGCCGGTGGTGTGGGTGGCTGGGCTGTGCCTTGGGGCATCTTCCAGCTGCCTTGCAGCACTCCATGACGGATGCTTTTCATGATCTGGGATGGAAGGTGGAGGCTTTAGGGGTACTGGCTCCCTTCCCCAGGGCTGGGGGCGATGGCTGTGTTCTTTTCTATTTTCTTCCTTTTTTCTTCAGCCTCCATCACCTTCTGTTTAATCTCTCAGCAGCTGCAGATGTTAGAGATTTGCAGGGCTTCCCCCCGCCCTCCCCTGTCGTGCCAGGAAGGAAGAGGGGAGGAAAAGAACAAAATTTGAGAGGCAGTCCAAGCACACGAGGCGCTTTTGGGTGGAGTGGGAGGTTGTTTTCCATGAATGCAGAAACAGCTTGTTTGGTGGCCAAGTGAATGCTGCGGGGGGACGGGGGACCCAACAACAGTTGTCAAATGGGTGGTGGGGAGGGGAGCCAGTTGCAATAGGTGCTGGGGCTCAAAGCTGGCCTGGCAGCTGCTCCCTATCTGCTCTGCAGGCGCTTGTCCCTGCTTCCGGATTTGAAGGCAGCCTAATTGTGTGGCAAAGAGCCATAAAACTCAGCGTTGGAGCATCTGCTTTGCATGCAGAAGGGCACCAGGTTCAGTCCTCTGCATCTCAGTGCGACAGGCCGAAGCCCGTGGAACTTCTTCCTGACTGAGGCTAGGCAGGCACCCTCCTGGCTCAACCACAGGCGCATTAGAAAGATTTCCTTACTCCAGCAGGCATTTTAAGGTCTGTGTTTGGTCGAAGGAGCTATTTCCCCTTATGGCTTATCTTTATTTGCACTATTTAGACGTGCAAATGATCAAGCAAATCTATAGCTGCCATGTAATAGATATCCAGATTGGACTGATCCAAAACCCACGGAGAACTGCTGCCAATCCGTGCAGACAAAACTAAGCTAGATGTACCAATGGTGAAAGGCAGCCTCCCATGCAGACAGAAAATACTTTGCGTATGTTCAGAGACTCTTCATCACATGCCAGGAAGCAGTGAAGCTAGTTCACATCCGGCCACACCAGCTTACTTAGGGTTTTCTCCTTTTCCCTCCACAGATCTCCTCCGGGCACGACAAGAAGTGGCAGCCGCCGCAGTGCGCAACCCCAGCACCATGGAAGCGCATCTCCCTTCTGCCAGCAACTCATCCAGCCAGCGGAGGAAGCAGGGGCTCCCTCAGCACCGGGATTCACACTTCACCGAGAGGTAGGTTGCAACCTTTATGGGGCCTGTGTCTCTTCCCCACCCATCTACCCACTTCCTTTCCTGGCACATGCCCACCCAGCTGAAATTTGTTTTGGCATGCTGGCAGGTGGGGGTTCCTTGAACTACTTGAGGGTGTAAGTAGCACATGCAGGGTATGGATCACTGGTGGTAGATCAGAATCAAAATCGAGGGCTGGTGTGAATCTTGACAGCGGACTAGGACCCAGCTCGCTCATTTGTTTGTTTTAAGCATGTTTACCCCACTCTGGTTGACAAAAAAAGAAAAATGTTCCTAGGCAGTGGCCCACAGCGATCAGGAGTAATTTGGCACAACACAAAGTTGGGGGGGGGGGAGCAACCAAGCTGATCTCTCCTCTAGCAAATGCTTGCTGCTCTTGGAAAGTGCTGGAAGTTAGAGATACAGCCATGAGGGCAGAGGCCCTTTGAGGATCACTGGATGCTTCCTTGCCGTGGAATTTGTTGGGGTTTTCTGTCTAACTTTGCCTAAGCATGGTTTGAATCCTGAAGCCAAAGGATAAGAAGACCATAGCTTCACACCTGTTTTGCATGCAGGACGCCGCAGGTTCAGTCACTGGCATCTCCAGATAGTGCTGGGAAAGGCCCCCTGTCTCAGTATTACCAGCACTGACTGGCAGTGGCTTTCCAGGGACATTCGCAGCCTTAATTGCAGATGCCACTGCAGGTTGAACCCTGGGGCCATCTGCATACACGCAGCAGGTGCTCTGGGTGGATCTGGGCAGGCAAAGGTTTTTGGATGGCTGCTTCTTCCTGTGTGCCCCGGGGTGTGCTTGGTGTAGCTTGACTGAAAATGAGCAGGCCTCTGAGAGAGGGGGAGGGAGGGGGAAAGGGAGAGAGCACAGGGTGGGGGGGGGAGATGTACTTTGCTTGACCTGCCCCACAACCACCCCCAAAGCAGGCAAAACATGCTGGAGACAGATCTGTCAGGAATGTGGATGTAGGGGCTGGTTTCAGCTCTGCATGTCAGCAGGGAAACCTCACCAGCTCTGTGTGGGCTGGAAATCAGCCAGATGACTGGCTGAAAGATCACTTTGGTGGAGCCGGAGGACGGGGGAGGCAGAATGCAAGATGCATCTGAAATGGGCCCTCTTGTCCATCACAGGTGGGCCATTTCAGTTCCGGTTGTTTGCTTTGCTTCCAGAATCCGGACGGTATTTTGTTTTCATGTGTGCATATTCCCCCCCTCCCTCCAAACCCAAGAGCTGAACTGAATTTAGGAAGATAGGGAACTGCGTCTCAGTAGCATCAACACTGACTGGCAGTGGTTCTCCAGGGTTGCAGCAAAGTAATGTTCCCAGACCTGCCTGGAGAGACCAGGATTTATACCTGGGACCTTCTTTGTGCAAAGCTGATGCTCTGCCACTGATCTACGGCCCTTAAGACATAGGAAAATAGAGAGCTACCTTATGTTGAGTCAGCTAAGTAATGGCAACACTGACTGACAGCAGATCTCTCAGTTTTCAGGCAAGGGTCTCTCCGAGTCCTACCTGGAGGTGCTGGGGTTTCAACCTGAGACTTTCTGCATGCAAAGCAGATGCTCTGCCTCTTTGTCCTCCCTTATGACAAAGGAGCGTACGAGATGGACACAGTCAGAGCATGGGTCCATCTACCCCAGTATTCTTGATACTGGAGGGGGCAGATGTGTTTCCTAAACAGCTTTTCATCCAGGTGTTGACCAGCCCCAGGCCTGCTTACCTTCTTCAGCAGGGGTAGGCAACCTAAGGCCCATGGGCCATAAGTGGCCCACGGGGGTCGTTTAACCGGCCCACAAGCTGCCCCCGAACCGAGCCGCCTGCTCGGCAAGTCTCCGCATGCTGCACTAAACAGCGTGGCATGGGGATTCGCTTTTGCAGTGCCAGAAATCACGTCTGCGCAGACACCAATGCCGGATATCGCGGGGGCGCACAGTGATCCGGCCCACGGAGGGATCTCTGCCGGGGTGAACCGGCCCAGGCGAGGTAAACCTTGCCGACCCCTGTTCTTCAGCAAGCCTGCTACCTTTAGCTGTTTAGGGAAGTTTTTAATGTTTGAAGTTTTATTCTGTATTTAATGTTCTGTTGAAAGCCGCCGAGAGTGGCTGGGGAAACCTAGCCAGATGGGCATGGTTGAAATAATAATAATAATAATAATAATAATAATAATAATAATAATAATAATAATAATAATAATAGCAACAACTGCTGCTGCTGCTACAGCCTTCAAACCAGACACTGGTGTTGTTTTAATGATAATAATAAATAATGAACTTTTATTTATATCCCGCCCTCCCCAGCTGAAGTTGGGCTCAGGGCGGCTAACATCAGATACCATTATTCCCTCCTTTCAGAAGTGTTCTGTGTGGCCAAATAGCTTGCTTTCAAGGCTTTGATTTGGGGGCAGTGGGGAGGCCCATTGGAGACATAGTATATATGCCCTAGCTATAAAACACTTTGCCCCTGCCCCCCCCCAAATCATGGGAACTGTAGTTTGCTAACACGGCTGAGAACGGTAGCTCTGTGAGAAGCAAACTACAGTTCCCATTGTTCTTTTGGGGGGTGGGGGATGTGCTTTAACTTTATGGTGTGTACGCAGCCACTGAATTGAGATGTTTAAAGGGTTAATTTTTCCTCCTCCTCCCGCCCCGCCTTTTGGCAGGGTCCTTTATTTTTTTTTAGTCAACAAGGTTAATCAAAGCTCCTTTTGTGTATGCCTGGACTCCCCCAAAGGGCGTGGGTGTTTGAAACTGCAGGTAGGCAGAGAATTGGGGGGGGGTAGCAGTGGTTGGATGACTGGGAGGGGGGGGCAGACAGAGTAGGGAGATTGGGAGGGGCAAGGCCCGTCCCCCAAGACTCTGGCTTGGAACAAAACTGCAGGTAGATTTATGGTCTCTGCCTTTCCCGGGAGTCAGGCAATAATGCATGTCGTGATGGGGGGGGCACAGAAAGTGGGGGGTGGAATGGAAGCGTCTTGGCATGGTGCTAAAATTCCATTTCAGCTTCCTGTCGAGAACCCGCAGGGATTAGGTCAGTTCACGGATGCAGCAGCGGCAAGAATAATTAGCCACTGAAGAATTCAGCCATTAGCTGGAGGCAGAGAGGGAGGAGGGAGGGAAGAAGAGGCCTGGCAGTGACTCGGGCTCCTTTTACGAAGGTGGCACTGCGGAAAAGAGGGGGTAACCAGGATACTCTTCCCCCCCCCTCAATGCTAGGGCTGGAGAAGGGGGGCGGGGAGTAAGGCAGTCAAGCACAGGTACAAAGAGCTGCCTTCACTCTGAGGAACTCAAGTTAGTCACATTTATTTTAGTGGGTCTGCTCAGAGTAGGACTTAGTTGGATGCAACTGCAGCTGGGTATTGAATACTCCTAATAACCACAGGAAGCTGCCCTTCACTCCTCTTGAATTGCACCATTCAGCCAGCCCAGCTTACGGCATCTGCAGCTACCAGGCCCCTTTAGTCTGCAACTCTCTGTTCTTATCAAAGACCATCCTTTCACAGCTCTTGTCAACCTGGAATCTGAATATAGCGACAGAGACGGAACTGGGTGATGGCTTTCTAAACAAATGCAAAATAAATGCGGAAGGGCTATGGAGCCATCTGCAGTACAGTGGTACCTCGGGCTACATATGCTTCAGGTTACATATGCTTCAGGTTACAGACTCTGCTAACCCAGAAATAGTACCTCGGGTTAAGAACTTTGCTTCAGGATGAGAACAGAAATCGTGCTCCGGCGGCAGCTGGAGGCCCCATTAGCTAAAGTGGTGCTTCAGGTTAAGAACAGTTTCAGGTTAAGAACGGACCTCCGGAACGAATAAAGTACTTAACCCAAGGTATATGCAAACAGCTCCCAGGTTTGGTCCCCAGCATGTTCAGGTAGGGCTAGGAACGTCCCCTGCCTGACACCCCAGAAAGCTTTTGCCAGCCAGTGCAGACAGTACTGAGCTGGATGGTCCAGTGGTCTGACTCTGCATAAGGCTGCTTCTGGTTCAGGCCTGTTAGAAGTGCCCCATCCTATCCCAGTAAAGTGGGGAGCACTGTCTCAGCCCCATCGCACCCATCCTTGTTACAACAATTCAGAATTAAATGCAGTTAAAAGAAATAACAGTCGCAGGAGTAGGGTGGGTCCTGAAAACAGGCACCACAGGTGTGAGAGGCCAGGGTGAAGAGGTGCATGTACACACATTGGAAACAATTTAATGAAGGTGCAAGAAGGTGCCAAACGCACCTCTCTGCAGAGGGGATTCCACAGCTTAGGGCTACCACAGAGAACAACCTCTCCCAAGCCACTACAACCCCTGAACTTCTGAGGTCAGTGTAACCACCAAGAGAGCCTCCTCTCTTGGCCCCCAAAAGGCCTGTGTGACCTTTCAAATATTTGGGGCCTCAGTCATAAAAGACTTCAAACGCTAACATAGTCCCAGAAACAAACTGGCAGCCAATTTTTGAGAAGCAGGGTGCAGCCTCGCAGTGGCTCTTTACCCTTCCTGCCTGCCTGCCTGCCTGCCTGCCTGCAAGCACATCCTAGAATTTAGCCCTCTCCAACTGCCCTCTTTCCCTCTTTGTTAAAAGGTAGCTCTTAAGCCTGCCGGGAGCTTGCGATTGGGGAAGAGGAGAGGGGGTTAAAAAATGCAATACACCGGGTTTTTAACGGTATAATGTGTAACCCCGTAATGACTTAAAGTATTGATTATTTGAAGGCCATTAGCGCTTATTGTTAAAGAAAAGTCAATACTTTTAAAGCCTCGTGAACCATTTGTCTCCTCTTAAAGGACATATCAAATTTAGCAACATGCAGTTAAAATCGCCTAATACCTTTGCACGCCAGCCGCTGGCTAGGGTGTGTGTGTGTGTGTGTGTGTGTGTGTGTACACACAGAATCATTACAAATGCTGATTTGTTTTCTCAGTGCTAGTTTGTCACATGTCATTGGGTGTGTACCAAAACCCTACTCATTTGCCCTGTATTGATGGATGAATGCCCCCTTGGTTTTGTGATCATACAAATTACTACACCAGTGGTGGACCTGTCACACTAAAACTCTCCACCACATCCTAAAGGTAGTGCTGTATTGCTCTGGTCTGACTTTGACACACACGCGCACACACACAGATAATTGTGTCAGCTAAAATGAGGGAGGGAATCAGAAATTCTGTCTAAGAAGCTGCATTCTGTGTCCCTGTATATATAATGCAAACAGTAGAGATTTGCATAATTGCTCTCTACATGTTTTATTTTGCAGGTCTTGGTACTTTTCCATAAGTCATTCATTTTAGGGCAATTATAGGATTAAGGAGAAAAGGCCTGCCTGGGAACCTGGGAAAGTGACGCAGCTACCCCCTGCCCCTTGACTTCTGGAATTTTAGGCCATACACTTTTCAAGACTTATTTTTTCAGCCATAAGGACTAGAAACTTATGGGTCCCCCCACCCCGACCCCCGTTTAATGACAGGTGATATTCTCAAGAAAGCTACTTTGTGCCAGCTACTTTCCTGGACTCGCAACATCCCATTCACAGCCCTATGTTCTCTTGCTGAATTTCTTCAGTCTGTGTCCTTTTAATTCTTCCAAAACCTGTGCAGCCAGGGAGGGAAGGGAGGGGGGGAACCCACAACAGCAACAAACCACAGCATAACTTTCTCCAGCCCCATGGCAACAGCTCCCCTCCCTCTTATCTTGCTGGCAATCACACCAAGCCCCAGAGTCACAGCCAATCAATGTGCCCTCAAAGAGACAGAAAAACAGGCTCTGCTGTAAATAGAGTCTGGAGCCAAAAAGTTCACACAGGAGAAGAGTCAAGATTCTGCCTTGCACAGAAGAGGGGAGTGAAGAATAATCCTAGCCAGAGCACCAGTATCACGCTGACCCACTTCCTTTGGAATTACATTAAGTGTAGTCAAGCTGACCTTTGGTTTTATATCGGGGCGTGGGGATGTGTCCATTATTTATTTAGTATTTATTTATAAGGTTTCTTACCTGCCCCCTCACCGCAAAATCCCAGGGCAGCTTACAACAATAGAATCTGCAACTATGAGAACAGATTAAATCATTGAAGTTCAGAAGAGATGTACAACAGTTCCACATGGAACAGAACAGTATAAATTGAGCAAAAGAAGTGGGTCTGGCAAAACAAAAACACCATAACTGCCGAAGGGCAGGATGAAGAGGTGTGCATTCAGCACATGTGTACAATTTTGGAGCTGGCATTCCCTGCACTTCAGCGGGTGGCGGAACCACAAATAAGCCCCCCTCTCCCATTGTTTATGGCACCCAAGGGGGTCACTAAGAAAGGGGGCGGCCTGTCAGGTATTAGGGCACTAGATGCATGAGTTCTAAATGGAGCCCCAGCCATTAACCTGGTTGTTGCATTTTGGACCAGTTGGAAGTTTCTGAGTTGTCTTCAAGGGCAGCCCCACGTAGAGCACATTGCAGTAGTCTAGAGGTTACCATGGCCAAGTTATCTCTATCTAGAAGGGGGCATAGCTGGTGACTACCATCGCTGCAGCCAATTCCAGTGACCTTCAATTTTTCCATTTCCCCAGTTTCTAATGGAGTTGTTTCAGCAATGAAGCTGCTCATAGTGAAAACTTAGATGGAAGTGGAGGCACCACCCCAAATAGGGCTTGGAAATATTTCTGTCTGAAACAGGAGAGCCACTGCCAGTCAGTGTTGACAGTGCATGCATGACTCAGAACGTCCCTTGCCTTAAACCCTGGATAGCTGCTGCAAGTCAGTGCAAACAGTCCTGGGCTAGGTGGACCAACTGAACTGACTCTGTATAAGGCAGATTCTTATGTCTTAAGGGGAGAGCTCAGGGGTAGGGCACCTTCTTTGCATGCAGAAGGTCCCAGGTTCAATCCCTGGCATCTCCGATAGCTGGAACCCTGGAGACCCACTTCCTGTCAGTGTAGTCAGTACTGAGCTAGGCGGAACCAGTGGAGCCTGACTCTGTCTAAGGCAGCTCCCTGCGTTCCTCTGATACGGGAGGCGAGGTGTTTCATTGGCAAACGGTAGGGTGGGAGCAGTCCGATGGAACCAGAAGACTGGCCTAACAGAAGTGGAGGCTTGTTCCTGGCAGAAGGTGCACTTGGCAAAGAGGCACACAGATGGGGATAGGAAAGGGGGAGATGGAGTTGGGGTGAGCAGCAGTCCCTCGCCGGATGTGCTTATCTCTGCGAGACACACGTGCGCACACACTTGCTGCCAGTGTTTACGGGAGGGCAGCGATGGGTGGGGTGGGCGAGGATGTGCCTGCTTGGCCACAAAACGGTTAAGCGCCACTTGATTTCCCAAATTGCTTCTTATAAAACAAGCGGCACGTCTGCCAGGCTCTCGTCTCCCCATGATTACAGCTAATTACGATTGAGCGGACGCGCCTCCCGGCCCCCGCCAGGCCGCTTTAATTGTCCGTTATTCATCCGCTCGGCTGTCCGGAGTGGCAGCGCACTTGGCAGCCCGGCGACCGAGGGCCCCGGCTAATTGTGAGGCCTCGGGGATTAGGGCAGGTGATTACACACTTCATGGTGTAATTACATAAGCATCGCTTGGCTGCTGCCCCGGCGCTGAGCCCCGAAGGTCATGCGCCGCGTTACCTGAGATTAATTGGCGCTGCCACTGAAGTGCGAGGCGCTGGCGGAGCCGTTATACGATTAGCATTAACATTTCAACAGCGACGGATCGATCCGTGGCTCTCTTCCAGACACCGGGAGCTGTGCAATTAGTTTAGAGGAGAGCTCAGGAGGGAGGGAAGGAGAGAAAAGCTGAAAGCTAGGCGTTGGGGGGGTGGCAAGCAAGAAGGGGGGACGGGGAGGGATGGACAGAAGGGGAGCAGGGGGGAGCGAGCGGGACGAGACAGACTGGAAGCCGGGGGAGAGGGACAGATGGGGAGACAACAAGGGGATGGAGACCTGGGTCTTGGAAGGGGAGAATTTTAATCCACTCAGTTATATCTCTCTTTGTGTGTGTCTACACGCACGTAGTATTTGTGCAGTCTCATTAGAAGGAAAAATTCTCCCCTTCTGTTTTTATCTCACTTGGTTTCTGAATGTGTGTTGACTGGTGTGTGTGTTTATAAATGGTCTTGTGAGGCGAGATTTTACTACATCTAGTAGTCCCCCCTTGTTTAGTAGGGTAGGGGGTTAGTTTTCCTCCTGACTGACAGTGGGTGAGTCTGTCCATCTTACTTCTTTCCGGTTTCCCCAACCCACAACTTACATTCATTTTAACCCATTTCTTCTTTACTTTGCAATTTGTTTATTTGATTTTTTTTGGAATTCTCTTTATTGATTTCTGTTAAATAATCAAACACAAATACACACAAAGCAAAATCGTCACAAAGAAATAAAACAAACAGCAGAACAAAAAAGAAAAAAACAAGAAAAAAATTGTTTATTTGAAAAAAGAACTTGCTGTTGATTCCGTTTCTGAATCTGTTGTTGCTGTTGGGAAACAGAACAGTAAAATTTGGAGACGTGCATATTTTGAAGAATAGGCAGGTTTCAGTTTAGGAACTGCTTGGCACGAGGAACCTCAGGCTCAGGGGCCAAATTTGGCACTCAAGAATCTTCCCCAGGCAACTCCCCGCACCGGTCCTGCTGCACACCGTCCTCAGGGACTTTTGCATGGCTGGGTTTTTCATTGAACTGCAGTACAGTAATGTCTCTGGATTTCCTGGTTGGAACATGGAGAGATGTGTCTGTGTGTGTCTGTTTCTGTAAACTTCTGACTTTTGTCCGGCCGTGCAAACACAAGAATTACACTTGTTGCTCTGCCCACTTTTCCCTCTGGCCCCACCCACCTCTGACATGTGGCCCCTGGGTTTCCTACAAGAGAGTGTACAGCACTGCAGCTTTAATCACTAGATTCCTCCCCCCTCCCCCCAAAAAGTACATTATTTGGTGTTGAGAAACATCCATAAGCTACTAATGATTGAAAAGAGAGCCTGTGCTACTTTTGTGTAATGAGCCGGTGCTGGTTTGGAGGGGGGGACAAGCAGGGTACGGCTCTGGACCCATGCTCATCTCCCGGGGGAAGGAAACACATTTCATGCTTGCTGGCTCCTTGTCATCTTTCAAGCAAATTTTGCCCTTTTAGAAATAAATGGCTGTTCCCAGTTGAGAAAAACCCAACATTCCGAAATCGCTGTGGCTTCCCAGGCTTGTTAGCCAAAAGATGGTTAGCCATAGATGTTTTGTCCAGTGGGGAGTTTAGCTGGTTACACTGGCGTTTGGGGTAGATTACCTCCAGCTGTGGAGGCGGGACGTAGACATTGCAGCTAGTCAAATGGCTCCCTTGAGGGTGCTCTGAAAGCCCATGCATGGAAGGAAGCCAAGGGGAGCTGCCTTGTCTTTGTTGCCGGGGTGGGAATCCTCCAGATGCTGTTGGAACGCCAATTCCCATCAGCTCCAGCCAACATGGCCAGGGATGATGGGAGCAGTCGACTCCCCATCCTTGCTTTATGCTGTCTGGATGGGAGACTGCTCAATGCCACTGTGAACTGTTCCAGCAAACACCTGAGAATACAATACATAGAACAAATGCATGGCAGTTGAGGGGATTGTTTGGGCCATTGGGAGAAGAGTGTTGAGCTCCCTGAGTATTTGGACCAGTAAGAGAATGTCTCCTAGTCAAGACTGGTCCAAACAATATACCAAGGGAGCTTAATTCACCTGTTTTACAACAGGTACAGTAGGATCCCTGGCCCATGTTCAGCTTTCGGCCCACCAGGGGGTCCAGTTTGGCCTGTGAGGTAATTCTCTCCCCCTTACCATACCTGCCAATCAATAAATCAGCTGACATCAGCTGGAGGGCAGGGTTCATTCCTGCTGGGTGCTGCTCCAACACTGTGTTCATTGCAGGGAACATGCAGGCAAAGCAGACCTTCTCCCCACCTCCCAACCTATCAGTCAAATGACATCATACTGGCATTAGATGATTGGCAGGTGGGTGCCCCCGCCCACCTGTCTAAGTTAGAGGAGCAGAATGATAAGATGTAGGCCACTGGGCCAAAAGAGGTTCCCCACTCCTGCTTTACAAGAAGGGTGAGAAATTTAAACTCCACTTTGTGTTTTCATATGTTTGTCCCCGCCTCTCCTGGTTAAGCTCACCAGTTCACTGTGGGTTGCTTAGCATGCCCCTGTGTTTCTGTGCTGAGCAAGGAGCATGTCAAAACTGTATAGCTTCTACAGACTTGGTCAAGGCCACATCCACACCCTATATTCAAAGCACAACCATGCCACATTAAACAGCCATGGCTACAGCACCCAAAGAATTCTGGGAGTTGTAGTTTGTTAGGGGTGCTGAGAGTTGTGAGGAGACCCCTGTTCTTCTCCCAGTGCTGCAGTTCTCCTAATGATTAAACCATGGGTAGGGAAACTAAGGCCTGGGGGCCGGATCAGGCCCAATTGCCTTCTAAATCCGGCCCGTGGACTGTCAGCATGTTTTTACATGAGTAGAATGTGTCCTTTTATTTAAAATGCATCTCTGGGTTATTTGTGGGGCCTTCCTGGTGTTTTTACATGAGTAGAATGTGTCCTTTTATTTAAAATGCATCTCTGGGTTATTTGTGGGGCATAGGAATTCGTTCATTTCCCCCCAAAAAATATAGTCTGGTCCCCCACAAGGTCTGAGGGACAGTGAACCAGCCACCTGCTGAAAAAGTTTGTTGTCAACAGTAGTTGAACAGACAGTCCCTCTTCCCAGGGAACTCTTAAGACTGTGAAGGGAAGAGGGGCCTCTTCATAACTCAGCACCCTTAACAAACTACAGGTCCTCCCAGGATCCTTTGAGAGAAGCCATAGCTGTTTAAAGTGATGGTGTGGATGCGGCCCAACACTCCCCCCCCCCCAAGTAAAGTGCTTAACTTCCCTCTGCTTTGTGTTGTTTTCCCCTTTAGGGAGATGTCCCATCCACCCCCTCTTCTGTCGCCTCAGAACGCTCCTCACATTGCATTAGGCCCGCACTTGAGACCCCCCTTTTTAGGGGTACCTTCGGCCTTGTGTCAGACGCCAGGTGAGTGTTCCTGTCTGTGCTGAGGATTATGCCATGCAGCAAAATGTTCAAGGAGCGAGGGAGGTATGCGGTTTTGGTGTTCTTCCTTTAGCAATGGACAAATCTGTCCATTTCAGTTTTCTCTGGTTTTGTATCCCAACTAAGCTTTAACTCAAGATGGACCTGGTAAAATCATTGGAGCTAAGTCGTGGCCACTAATTTCAGTTGGTCTCCTGTTGAGTCAGACTGGCATTGGCTACAACCTTCCATCTCCCACTTTTTTCAGTTCTAATTTCAGTCTTCCACGTCAGTTTGCAATATTTTTCTCTTTTTTTATAAAAAAAAGTCCTCATGAAAATTTGTCAACATTTTTGTGTGCAACTGTGCTAATTATATATGCATTCTTTGTATGTGCTTTTGCCGAGCACACACGTTTTTGTATCTATATAATATATTCATTTTCATTCAAATGTTCCCTAATATATGTGCCTTTGTGTATATTACTTGTCTGGAGAACTGCATTGCAAAAATTCAGAGAAGTACGGATTTCGAAGCACAGTTGCCTGTGTGTTGTTTTTGGAATTGTATATTAAGTAGTTTCCAATTTTCTCCTCTGTCATCCTTCATAGTCAGAAGGCATAGTGTAGAGGTGGAGTGCATGCTTTTGAATGCAAACAATCCAAGGTGCTAGCCCCTTGCATCCCCAACAGGATATTAGGGAGCAGGGCTGAGAGAGGCCTAAGAGCAGGGCTTTGAATCGTCAAAAGGCTGGATTTGAGTGCAGTGGCCCAGGGTTCTGGAGTGGGGGGAGATCAAAGACCTGTTACTATTTCTGCTGCAGGGTCTCTGTCCCTAGTGTCCTAGCACATCCAGTCAGCATGAAAAGGAGAGCTTTTTAGCCACTGAGAAGTCGTCTTCTAATCCTTTGTGCTGATTTGGAGCCAGTCAGAGTGAAAGGAGTTGAGTAAGCCAGTGAAGATTGACTCCTAGGGTCATTCTGGAGAAGGCACATCGGAAGAACACCAGGGAATTGTTGTTCAGTATGCTCCAAAGTAGGGTTTCCCAGATTTGGGTCTTTAGCTGTTTTTGGACTACAATTAACATCATGCCTGACCTCTGGTCCTGCTAGCTAGGGATGGTGGGAGTTGTAGTCCAAAAACAAGTGGAGACACAAGTTTGGGAAACTTCTCCGAAGCTAAGCAGTTAGGGACACTGCAAACAAGGGGCTTCTGTTTCAAGGAAGGGTGAGCAAATTTTATTATGTGAAATGGAACTTTGGGGAAAACGCAATTCAAGTCACTCCGAAAGAAGTTACTGGAACACTCCAAATCATTTGTCCATGTATATGCACAGAAAATATTGTAATAGATCTAGCTGAAATGCAGCAGAAGGAGATCAGCATTAGTTGTTGCAGTGCACCCCTAATTATTATTATTGATTGACTATTGTGAAGGGATGGTACACTTCTGAAATTAACACTACCGTAGTATTTCTGAACAACCATGCATTTGTGTTAACCTCCGGATCTTTCCCCTCCCCACAGGTTATGGGTTTCTACAGCCAGCCCAAGCGGAGATGTTTGCACGACAACAGGAGATGCTGAGGAAGCAGAACCTTGCCAGGTTAGAAGCACACAGTTGATGGAGATGGGCCCCAGCTCAGTGGGAGAGCATCTCTACCTGTAGATGGTCCCAAGTTTAATCCCTGGTATCTCCAGGTTGGGTCAGGAGAGACACCTGCCTGGAGAGCTGCTACCAGTCGGTGTAGACAGTACTGAGTTAAATGGGCCAATGGCCTGACTTAGGTGTCGGAAGGGAAGGGTTGTAGTTCAGTGGTAGATCAGTTGTTTTGTATGCAGAAGGGTCCCAGGCTCAAGCCCTGGCAGTTCCATGCATGGCTGAAAAGCACCCCCTTCCTGGTACCCAGGAGAGCCACTGCCGGTCAGTGTAGACAGTAAGTGGACCAAGGATCTGACTCTGTGTAAGACAGCTTTTGGGGGGGGAGAAGAAGGAGGCCCACTCCCTTTCTTCTAGCTCAGGGGTAGGCAACATAAGGCCTGGGGGCCGGATGCGGCCCAATTGCCTTCTCAATCCAGCCCGTGAATCAGTGTGTTTTTACATGAGTAGAATGTGTCCTTTTATTTAAAATGCATCTCTGGTTTATTTGTGGGGCATAGGAATTTGTTCATTCCCCCCCCCCCAAAAAAAAATATATAGTCTGGCCCACCACATGGTCTGAGGGATGGTGGACCAGCCCATGGCTGAAAAAGGTTGCTGACCCCTATTCTAGCTAGAGCTGTGGGAGGTGGGGGCCTTGGCCATGAATTCATCCCTGATCTCCCATGCATATCCTTTGAGAAGGAGAGATTAGCTGGTACGCTTCATTGAGCCAAAGAGTTGGAGGCTGTGCCAGACACGTTTATCATCGTTCCCTTCCAAGGGCTCTCTCCCGGACAACCTCCCTTCCCCTTAAGGGGGAGAGATGGGAGGCTGGGGAATCTCCCTGGGATGTGGGAGTTTTGGAAAGCATTGCAATTTGCCCGGCAGTGCCCCCCCACTTTGTTTTTCCCAGGTTAGACTCCAGCTTCCCCTTTCCAATTGGAAGCAGGGAGAGGGGGAAGCAGAACTGCCTGGGTGATGCAAGGATGTCGGGGTGGAAAAATATTGCCGGAAAGAGAGATGGATAAAACTTGCTTCCAAGGGTTGATAGACCCATTGAAAATAATGGATGTGACTCAGTTGCGCCCATTAATTTCAGTGGGTCTGCTCTGAGTTGATACACACAATACGCATTGCTGAACCACTGCTATTGGTTTTGTGTTCTGCTGTTTGTTGTATACCGCCTTTCATCCGAAGAATGCAGGGTAGACCGCAACATAAAAATACAAGTGAGAACACAAAATACATAATAAAACAAAACCAAACCAATAACACCCCCCCCCAAACACATTTAAAAAGCCATAGAATGTTAATCAGCCCAAGACCTGGTTTTTGCCTGGCGCCTGAAAAGATGTTTCGAAGGCGCCAGGCAAGCCTCCCTGGAGGGAACATTCCACAAATGGGGAGCCACTGCAGAAAAGTTCTTGTGTTGCCAACTGCCGGACCGGTCATGGAGGAGGCACGTGAAGAAGGGCCTCAGATGATGTAGTGCTTTGAGTTTATGCAAGTATCACATTCCATTTGTATTCAGATGGGTTCCCCCCCCTCCCCTCAACAACCCTGCGAGGTAGATCACTTTCACACCCCATTTTAATTGTGGGACACTGCAATTTGGAGACGAGGGGGTAGTTTGCCCACAGCTGCAAGGCTGTGGCAGAGAGGTAGGACTCTGGCCCTGAGCCTCTCAATTCCTCCCAAACTCATCTCACCCATTTGCCTTCATCCATTTAGGCTTGAGATGTCAGCAGAGATCATCCGCCAGAAGGAGTTGGAGAACCTCCACCGCCAGCGGCTCCTGGCCAGCGACCCGATGAGCTTGCACCCGGGCCTGCCACCGGACCACCCAGCCCTGCGCAACGTCCACGACATTCCCGAGGGGCACCCGCTCCGCGACGAGCTCTCGCGGAGGAACGCCATGTTGGTACTCCGCCATAATAACACCCCACTCCTGTCGCTCAACCACGGGGTCCCCAGCGCCTCCACCACCCCGCCCAAGGAACAAGGGAGTCGGAGGGGGAGCCGGAAGTCCACACACCACCGGGCCGAGGCGCCTGGCCAGAGCGAATCCAAAGAGCTGTCCGAGAGCCGCCTCCCTGACGGCAACGACGAGGAGATGAAGGACTCTGAGAGCGACGCCGACGTGAGCGAGGAGAAGCTGGACAGCACAAAGGCCGAGAGCAGCAGCCTGGCTGGCGAGCTGAAGGAATGCAAAGAGGCAGCGAAAGCCTGCGATGGCGCCAAGGAACTGGGCGATTTATCTGCCAGCCAGAGCGCCCCCTGCAGCTCCTCCAGCGCCGAGTCGCCCAGCCACCTCCTTGGCCCAGTCATCAACAAAACCGAGGCAAAATACCTCCCACCAGCCTCACTCCCACCTCCGCAGCCGCTGCCATTTGGCTTTCCGTACACCATGAGCCCCTATTTCCACACAGGTAGGTGGCGGCGACGGTTGTCTGTGGAATTGGTACTTTAAGAATGCAAGCAGACGTTGGGAGCGTGCAGAATTTTCAGGTGGAGTGTGCCTTTGTTTGCAGAGTTTGGTTCACAGCCGTACCATGTGCTGAAAGCATTTGCACTCCTTGAAAATTCATGACTCCCCTTACAGAATCCTGGGAACTGTAGTCTGATAAAGGTGCTGAGCTTCACTGACTTCCCAATTCCCAACACCACTAATAAACTACAGTTCCCAGAATTGTCCGTAGTTGCTAAAAGTGGCACAACAATGCTTTAAATATATTGTGTGGATATGGCCTTGGATTCTGGATTTGGAGGGGGCGCTGTGGAGAACCCCTTCTCTCTTCTTTTAACATGACAACACCCACCAGCCCAGTATTTCCACTTTCTTAAAGAGTCTCTGACTACACATAAGCTGTGGTTCTGCTCTGGCCAAGAAAGGTGATCTGATACACGTTTAAAGAGGAGCAGGCCTCTCTTTCCTTCTGATTTGTTTGGTTATAAGAACCCTTTTTCTCATACAGTATTACTGTTATGTTTCTTTTATTTTCTTGTTATTGTTTAATTGTTTCTGATGGTGGCGTTGTGACATATTTGGGCTCTGTAAATCCTGCCTTTTACCTGTATGGCTGTGTTTTTAATTCATGGAGGATACGTCTATCAATGGCTACCAGCAGTAATGGCTCTATATACCAGTTGCTGGAAACCACAGGTGCGGCGATTGTGCTCTTGCCCTTGGGTTCTGTTTGCAGGCTTCCCACAATGCACCTCCAGTTGCCCACTGTGAGAACAGGAAGCTGGAGTAGATGGGCCATTGGCCTGACCCAGGAGGGCTCTTCTTGCGTTTTAGGTTTTTTTATTTGGTTGTTCTTAATGGCTTTTAATGTAAGTCCCTTTGGGTCACTCTGTAAGAAAAGGGACTAACAAATAATAACAGCAATGAGCTTCCCAGGCCTTTTGAACAGGCTGACTTCCACCCAATTCTACACCCTCCTATCTGTGAGGTGCTAAAAAGCGTTGTCAAATGTTATATTTTTTTTAATATGTGTTGATTTTTGTACTGGGCAGGTGGGAGACCATTTGTATCTTTTGCTGGCAGGGGAGAGATACCTTGGGCCAGCTTTGTGACCCTAAACATCTCTTTGGCTATATTTCCGGACCTAGCTGAGTTGAGTTGATATTTGTATTCCGCTTTTCTAACAACAAATGTTGAAAGCTGCTCACAGTAGCATTTAAAACAAAAAACACTGCAAACACTGTAATATCAACACAATAGCATATAAAGCAAACAACAGCAAATTCATCAACACAATGAATACTGTTCAGTAATGTATGAAGCTGCCTTGGTCCATCTATTTCAGCGTTGCCTATACTGACTGGCAGCAGCTCTCATGATTTCAGGCAGGGGACCTTCTTAACCCTACCTGGAGATGCCCGGGACTGAACCAGGGGCCTGGTGCATGCAAGGCAGATGCTCTGGCTGCTGGGCTTACAGCCCTTTTGTTACAGAATCCCCCCTAATGTCCACTGTTGTTTGTGTGTGCATCCAGGTCCAGTTGATGCTTGGCAGGTGAGGTGTGGTTGAGTGGGTTGCAATGCGATTTCATTGCCCTTTTGGTCTTGCAAGGTCAACCTGGCCTTGCTTGGAAAACCCTCCTCCAGGACAGATGTTGATAAATTGCTGGGCAGGCAACAAGAGAATGACCTGCAAAAATGATTATGGGCTTTTCAGGATTTGGAAAGGAATAGGTAAAGGTGTTGTTGTTAAGATATATATACTGCCCTTCAACGAAAGATCTCAGGGCTGTTCACAAGGCATGACATGAGTATAGTTGAGCTGGATTTGGGGGGCACCTTTTTAGTCCTATCAGAATGCTTCTTAACCATCTCAGTGTTTGCACCCATGGTATTTTGTGTGCACAATTGCCTTTGGAACTTTCCCCTGGAGTAAGGAGCACTTGTAAATCTCCCAGGCATGGGCGTTCCCATGTTTCAGAGTGCACATATTGTCTTCTTAATGGCAGTTGTTCTGGCATAGGTTGATGAGAGTTGTAGTCCGAAACAGCTGGATTGAGGAATGCCATTTCATGTGAATGAGTGCCGCCATAACGCAAGCTGAAACTTTCAGGCTTGTTTTCGAAGCCTCTGCTTTTCCTTCCTCCTGTTTGCTACCTAGCATGTTCAGCCAGGGAAAGAAAGAGGGAACATGAACTGAAGTGGGTTGGTGGGGGAGGGGGAGGAGGGAGCTGCTTTGGGGAGAAGAGATGGAGGCTATGCAAGCCACTTGGGTGATGGAGCCGTCCTCCTTTCAAGAAGAGCTCATCGGGTCAAGGCAAGCCCGCCGGCACTCGCCACCAAAGGCGGGGCAGAAAGGAGTGATTTCTTCCTGACAGATGGTTGGGTGTGATGGAATATCCCCAGCCACCTCAACAGATGAGGCGGCTTGGCAAGAGCGTTTCCTTACTGGCTGATTAAAAGGGAAATGTGGGTTTTTAAGAGCATGCAGAGCAGGGCATGGGTCCCAGATGGGCAGGGGCGAGTGAGAGGAGATGCTTCTCCAAGCCCTGATGTAGCTTTTTCTTGGCCATATCAGTTCCTGTAACCCCTCCACTGTGTTTTCAAAGCGTGTTTCAGCTGGGGGGCTTTGAATGCCTATTTGTGATTTAGGCGTTCCTGGTTTCTCCTTTTTGGTGTACCACGAGGTTTGTGGAGCTGGGACATAGGGCAGGAAAACAACGGCTGCTAGAACTGTAGCTCAGTCTGATGTCCACACCACGCATTTAAAGCACATTACTTCCCCCCCCCAAAAAAAAAACACCTGTCAAGGGTGCTGGAAATTGTATCTCTGTGAGTACTAAGCTACAATTCCCAGAATTCTTTGGTGGAAGCCATGCACTTTAAATGTATGATGTGGAGAGAGGAAAACAGCATGGTAATTGTTACTAGGGCAGAGCTTGGGCTCATTCATGGACACTTGTTTCCTCAACATTCCTATATATTTTCACAGCACCCATGTGAGGTAGGTTATGCTGGGCCAAGCTGGGAAGTGCAAAAAACAGTGATGGGTTAAGTGACGGAAAACTGAAATGGCACATAGAATCATAGTCCAATCCCCTGCATTGCAGGAATCTCAGCTAAAGCATCCATGACACATGGCCATCCAACCTCTGCTTAAAAAAACGTAAGAAAGGAGAATCCACCACCTCTTATGGGAATCTATTCTACTGTCCAGCAGCCCTTGCCGTCAGAAAGATGGGCCTGATCTTTAGTCAGAATCTCCTGTCTTGTAACTTGAATCCATTGGTTCGAGTCCTGGCCTCTGGAGCAGGAGAAAACAAGCTTGCTCCATCTTCCATGTGACACCCCTTAAGGCAGGCTTTCTCAACCTCGGACCTCCAGATGTTTCTGGCCTACAACTCCCATGATCCCTAGCTAGCTGGACCAGTGGTCAGCAATGATGGGAATTGTAGTCTCAAAACATCTGGAGGGCCGAGGTTGAGGAAGCCTGCCTGAAGGTGTTTGAAGATGGCTGTCATGCACAGAGTATTTTCTTTTCAGCAAAATGGTTTTTGTGTTTGTTCTGGTGAGAGTTACAATGAAACTCTGCATGCTCAGAAGTTTTAGGTTTTTCTCATCATTAACAAAACCTAATATTGTAATAAATTGATAAGGGTTGCACCCACTGAAGTTAACGGACATGACTAGCTTTGGTCCATTAATTTCAGAAAGTCTTAAGCTTAGTAGGGCTCATCTAGATAGAATTTTTAAAAAGATGCCGCAAGACTAATTTTGTGGTACCTTATTTGATGTGTTGCTTTGGGAAGGGGGGATAACAGAATCATAGAATTTTTGAGTTGGAAGGGACCTTGGGGGACATCTAGTTCCACCCCCTGCAATGCAATAAGGAAGAGGTTCCTTATTTTGGGGCCCCAAAGCGCTTTCATCCAGCCTTGCTCCTTGGGCCTATGCCTTCACTCTTGATTCTCTACATTTCCCTGAATCTGCCACTGTGTCCATTGAAAAAGGTTTGTGCACAGGGTGGTAAGGCAGCTTTATCACCGGTGGCTTGTTCACACATGCAAGCCAACTCTTCTTGGGGAGGCAGAGCAGAGATGCAGTATCTTCAGGTTGGGCTGGGAGAGATCTGTGTCTGAAACCCTGGAGAGCCGCTGCCAGTCAGTGTAGACAGTACTGCTCTAGGCAGACCAATGGTCTGACTCTGTAGAAAGCTGCTTTCTGTGTTCATAATGATGCATTTCCCAAGAGACAACGTGCGCGTGTGAGTCGTGTGTGTGTGTGTGTGTGTACACACAGCCTTGCCTTCGTGCCGGGGAAGAAAGCTAGATAATGCAAGCAGGAAGATCCAGATAGCGGCTGACGGGAAGATGGAGGGCAGAAAGGGGAAAGGGTAGAGATTTAATATCCGCAAATGATCCAGGAGGCTCTGAATGAGGCTGGCTGCTTTCCAGGGAGGGGGAACAGTAGTGGTGTTGGAGCAGGCTGGGGGGGGGGGACAAGCCGGGGGGGGGAGGCTGGCTCCTCCGGCACTTTGGAGGCGCAGAGCCATTTTCTATCCCCAGTGACAGAAAATTATCGACACGCCAGTCGATTGCCGGGTCAATTCCCCAAGCTGCCTTATGAAAACCCCAGCCGCTGCCAAAATGACCTCATCTCGTTTCAGCCGCGCACCTCTTCTCTCATACACTGCCCCCCCCTAGCCCACTTGCCCGCCGGCCGGCCCCGTCCTCTGGAAAAGGTGAAGGATGGAGCCAGCAAGCAGCTAAAATCTTCCTATCGATCTGCAGTCTGGAGAGCAATTAACGCCAGCCTTCCGGGGCCGTTCGGTGACCTCTCCCGGCTCTCGGCAGGGCAGGGGAAGAAATAACAAGATGGATTAAGCCCCCGTCCCGGCTCTCTGTGTGGGTCAGTGGCATGGGTCCCATGCGGGGAGGGGGGTGCCTGGTCTTTAAGGCTTGTTTGGCCTCTTGGACCCACATTGGTGGGAAAGGATAGGAATCTCGCGACCTTGCGGAAATGAGCAGTCCTTTGCTAGGGGGGCCCCACCTCCAAAGCAATGGTGGCTGGTGGTATGTGGGGTGGAAGGCCAGGCACCCTGAAGTACGTGGACAGGCAGATCAGGCTCATTCTAGTTTTGTTCTCCTCTTCCCTGCTGAGTCCACCACCACCCGCAAGAAGGCAGGCAAGTGGGGCTGCTGACTGAGGGTAGACTGAATTTGGTGGGGCAGCATCCCACTTGCCTTAATGAGCCATCCTTTGCAGGGTAATCACTCTTGCTCCCTTATAACTGGGCCCTGCGTGGCAAGCAGTACCCATGATCCATTATAAGCCCCTTGACCCACACAACTATTAACATAGTTTGAATTCTAGCCAGTATTAGCAATGGCATGAGCTGTAGCTCAATACTAAGAACATCTGCTTCGCATGCAGAAGGTCTCAGGTTCCATCCCTGGGTAGGTCTGGGCATGTCCCTTGCTTGAAACCCCAGAGAGCCACTGCCAGTCAGGGTAGGCAATACTGAGCTCGATGGAACAGCTGCCAGAATAGGCAGCATCCTATCTTGCTACATCTTCAGGGAAGAACTGTGGCAAAAGGTTCCAGGTTCAATCTCCAGCATCTTCAGGTAGGACTGGGAGAGATTCTCTGCCTGGAACCCTGGGTAGCAGCTGCCAGTCAGTGTAGAAAATGCTGGACCAGTGGCCTGACTCTTATAAGGCAGTTCCCTCTCTTCCTATGTGCTAATTGCTGGGGATGGCGAGTGGGAGAGGGCAATGGATTTTGCTCAGGTCCACTGTGGGAAACCAGTTGCCAGTCTGGGGCCAGTGTCTGTGGTCTAGCAGGGCCCTTCCTGTGTTCTCCGCATCTTGTGGGGCCAGAGAGAGAAGCTTTGAAACTTCTTGCTTCTGCCCGCACATACTGGCATCCCTTGAGAGAACCGGGCGTGAGAGCTGTGTGGAATTAATTAACGAAGCTGTTCAAAGGAGTCCTCTGAGCCCAAATCCTGGGAAGCTGAGCGTGAAGCATGTGAGACGAAAGGGGGAGAAGTCGTCAGTGGGGAGTTACCTTGCCTTTCTCCTTGTGGGCAGTGGTGCTGATTTGGCCCAGAGGCCGAGAGCAGGAAAAGGGGCAGTGGCAAGGAGGTGGGCCCGTTCAAGGTGCCAATGCCAACCCCTCCCCAGTTAAAATCAGGAGCCTGACCTGATGCGAATAGAATAATCGCCTCTTTATTTGCAGAATGCAAAGGGCAGGCTTCCAGGTGCCTTTCCACTGTTTTGGACCACAACTCTCATCCACAGCTCAGTGGTACAGCATCTGTTTGCATGCAGAAGACCCCAGGTTCGCTGCCAGTCAGTGTACGCTGCAAAGAGTTAAGATAAACCAATGGTCTGTCTCAGTAAAAGGCAGCTTCCTATGCTTCTGTGTCTTAAGGGACAGGCCACAGCGCAATGGCAGTCTGCGTTGTGTGTTGAAGGTCCCAGCTTCACTCCCTAGCAGCTCCAGGTGAGACACCCCTTGCCTAAAACCCTGGCAAGCCCCTACCAGCCAGTGTAGACCGTACCAAACTACATAGACAAAATGATTTGATTCGCAGCTTCCTGTGTTCCTAGTAGTTTTCGTCCAAAGCAGCTGGAAGGCACGAGGTTGAGTGAGAATTTGGGCTTTAAGGCACCAAACCATCAAGCCTTCTCAGTATCCCTGGCTATACCCCCGCCCCACAGGCATGGGTCAGTTGTTCCTATTTAACTGGAGTCTGTGAGAGGAGAGTGGTGAAAGAGGGAGTTTGAGAGAGAAATGCGCTCCTCCTGAAAGGAGGGTTGGTCAGCTGAACCAGGCGTATTTTTTGGGTCTCTGCACGCTGTGGCTGTTTGTCCTCACAGAGCTTTGACCAGTTCTTGTTTATTTTGGCAAAATCAGGCATCTCCTCTTTCTCCCCCCCCCCCCACCTCCAGTAACTGCCAATAAATCACTCTGTCTCCTGCCCCCCCCCAATCCTTCAGCTCAGAATTTTTTACGCCAGCAGACATTCTCTCCGTGTGTTTTCCTGGTGACTGCGAAAGGGAGGATGAACTGTCTTGAGATAAATATTTTGGCAGGGTCTGTGTTTGTGTGGCTGTGTGGAAAATACTTGTGGATTCTTACAGGCGAGCTCAGGGGAGAGTTGGCACACCCAAAAAAATGTGTTGGGGAGTGCCTCTTCCTCAAGAAGAAGAAGAAAAAACATTTTCCTTCATGGCAAATGAAAGAATTTGAATCACTTGCCACGGGCACCTGATGTCAGGAAGCTGCTTTATCCATTGGTCTGTCGGATCTCTGTCTACACTGACTGGCAGCAGCTATCCAGAATTCCAAACTGCGAGTCTTTCCCAGCTGAGGGGAAGAGGAGGATGCCTGATGGGAATCTGCATGAGTTGCTGTTCTGAGCATGATTCCTCCTAGTCTGCCCTTCATCCAGTTCTGGGAGCTACACTGAGGTGCCGCCAGAACTCTATAACTGTCCAGGCTAGAAGTCCTCTTCCCTCTGAACCTTGATGTACAGAGTTTATTCGACATAGGTTATACGGAGGTTAAACTACATCCAGATACTTCCTCATCGCTTCTGTAACCACAAACCTCTGCCTTGTGAATGTGTTTCTAAGTGTATTTGTTGCCCTGGGGCAACAGTACTTTCTCTGAATAGTTAGGCAAACCTGGTTTATGCCTGATCCCGCCCACAAAATGCTGTCTAGACCAGAGGCAACCTAGAACTGGGCAGAAGAGTGATTTTGGCAAAGTCTTGCTTGCTTGTGCTCAGTGCAGGAGCTGTCCTAGTATAGAGAAAGTTTGTTTAACCTGCCCATTGGCGGTCAGTGGGTGCTGGAAGAAGTAGTGGTGGGAGAAGAAAGGGAGGCCAACAGTAGGCGGAGCCAGAGCTGATGATAGGCGGAGCCAGAGCTTGTGCTTTGCCATTGAACGCTTTCTCTGTGTCTTGAGCAAAACCAGTCCCCGCCCCCCCTATCAGGCTTGGTTAAAAAGTTGGTAACAGAAGCCAGCCCTGAAATTGGAGGCTGGAAAAGCCCCTCTGGAAAACAGCTTCTGGTCCCATGAAAGAGCTGGATCAGAGCACTGCCCTATTTTTCCTTTCGGTCCAGAGCAATGCCCCCGTTGCAGAGCCAAAGCGCTGAGGTTCAAGCTGCCCAGCCGAGTACAGAGGAGGAGGCTCTCCTCCGTTCCCATCTACTCGGCCGAGCTGCTATCCTTGGCCGGCCTCTGGAAGGAGGAAGTGCATCATTTGGAACCAGTTGGCTGTTACTGCCAGATCCCTTCGGAGACGCTTGCTTCTCCGGCTGCAGATGGAGGCGTCTCGCCGGAGCCTTAGCTGTGCCTGGAATAATTGAGTTCAATTCCACTTCCTCTATTTACCAAGTCAGCGCCGCGCTCTTTCAAATGGGTGGGTGGCGGGGAGGGGGAGGGAGGGAGAGAGAGAGGAAGAAAGAGAGAAAGATCTCCAATGTTTGGCAAAAACAGCTTCAGGTCTGAAAAAAACGCAAGTCTCTCGGATTAGGAGATTACTGATGAGGTGAATGTCTGCCTTCACTTAGGCTGCATACACACCATACACTTAAAGTGTATCCCATCCCCAAAAGAATCCTGGGAGCTGTAGTTTACCCCCTCACCAATCTACAATTCCCAGCACCCTTAATGAACTACAGGTGCCAGTATTCATGCAGTGGGTGAGATGTTCCTTAACTGTATGGTTTGTACGCAGCTGAAGATCAAGGGTGGCTCATAACCTGTGGGCCCTCTAGTTGTTGGACTCTAGTTCCCATCATCCCTGACCATTGGCCTGGCTGGTTGGGGCTGATGGGAGTGGGAGTCCAGCATCTGGAGGGCCACTGGTTCCCCATCCCTTCTCTTAATTCATCTTAGGGCAGTATACAGACTTTTGAATTTCACAGGCATTCGCGTTTCACTAGCAAGAGTTCTGTCAAATCTGGAAGATTTCACAGTTTTTTGTTTTTTAAGAAAATATTTTATTAAGGATTTTCTTGTTTTACAGAAGTAAGTGTAATGCCTCGTATCCCCCCCCCCCCATGTAACATTTTTACAAATCCATTTCATTTGTTGAGCCATTAGGGGGAAGACTTCAGAGTTTTATAAATAAGTTGATTCAGTGTTAGCTGTTGGGTCCTCCTCAAGTGTTGTTGACACTGACTGGCAGTGGCTCTCTGAAGGTTTCAGACGGGGTCTTTCCTACTCCTACCTGGAGATAACAAGTGATTGAACCCAGGACCGTCTGCATGAACAGCGGGTGCGCTTATCATTAAGCCATGCGACTGGCATTGCAGTTTTCTGTGATAACAAGCTGCCTGACAGCAGGTAGCATTCTATCCCTCTACCAGCGAGCTCTTCAACCTGTTCCCTAAAAGGAAGGGGGCTGCCTGTTGTGTCTCTGCATGAGTTTCTGTTTGGAGTGTGCCTTCTTCCAATCGCTCAGGTCCTGTCCAGGTAGGACTGGGAGAGAGATTCCCAGAAATCTCGGAAAGCCACTTCTAATCAGTGTAGACAATATTCAGCTGGATGGACCCAGTGGCCTGACTCAGTATAATTCAGTTTCCCATGTTCCTGAAAAGCTGCCACTTCCTTGAACTCCTTTGTTGTCCTGAGCACATACTTAGACGTGGTCAGAGACCTTTGCTGGCTGGCCTTATTGGGAGCTGTTGATGTTGCTTTTCAGTTTGCAGCCCTTGCTAGATTCTACTCCCCCCCCCCACCTCCCCTCCCTTGACTGCAGCTGAAGAAAATTAAGCACATTGAAGACATTAGTTGGAAATGTGTCATGCCCCCCCCCCCAGCCCCGCTGTCATTCTCTTGGCTTCCCCACCCTCGGGGCTAGGAATCTCCGGGAGGCCTCGGCGGGCAAATTGACCCTGCCTGGTGTTTTAATTGACAGTTCATTAAAGATGGATGTGTGGCTGGAGGAAAATAATGCAATGGGCAGCAAGGGAGGCCTGGCAGCAGTGTGGCTGTCCGTGTGGGACTTGCGTGATTTATGTTTCCTCTGCCCCCCCCCCCGCCCCAATTTCCCAACTCTCTAAAAACCTTCTCCCCCATTCCAGGCAGCATGGGAGGTCTCTTCTTGGATGGTGAAGACAGCCCAGCGCTGGAGGACGTCAGCAAGTGGACAGTGGAGGACGTCTGCAGTTTCGTGGGCGGTTTGTCCGGCTGTGCTGAGTACACTCAGGTAAACTCCCAAATATTCAGGAGGGGAGGGGAAAACCTGGGGCTTTGGGTTCTTACTTTCTCTGCAAATCAACAAGGCCAAGAGTTGCTTTCAGATTCCTGGAGGGCTGCGCTGTTCCCTGTTTGTTTGTTTGCTTGCTTGCTTGCTTGCTTGCTTGCTTGCTTGCTTGCTTGCTTTAATTCTGCATCCTAACAAACTGAATTCTGCAAGCTGAATAAATTATTCAAAATTTATTCTGCTGATCCCAGTCATGGGGCACTAAAGCGTCCACCCCACCCCCAGCTACTGGAAATCTTGTCTCAGCGCCTCTGGCTTTCTGAGGTTTTGCCAGGCCTTGCCTCCGCCTCATAAGGTCTAGAAACTTATGGGATCTTTGAAAAAACATTTCTTTTTTTCTAATAAAAAAGTATATATCTCAAGAAGCTGAATACAGCACTCAGTACCACAACTGTCTGCACTTCTTCGTGTCTTTGTAAGTCTACTGTGGCTTGTCTGCAGAGGCTTGGTCATGCCCATCCATGTTCCATAAATACCAGTAAGTAAATACTGCCTGCCACTGCTGACTACACAATCCTATATGTGTTTACATGGAAGTAAGCCACACCGTGTTCAAGAGCGCTTTCTCTCAAGTACGTATGCAAAGGATTGCACACTAAAGCCCTGTTGTATACTCCGGTATTACCATTATAAGAACAAAGGAAGCTGCCCTATACTGAGTCAGACTTTTGGTCTATGTAGCTTAGTATTGTCTACACTAACTGGCAGTAGCTCTCTGGGATTTCAAATGGAGGATATTCCCAACCCCCCTAACGGGTATTGGGGTTGTAATTTAACATAATTTATCCTCATTAATCCATACAAATTATCCAAATGTCCAGCATACAGTTACCCCAGAGACAGCGCAAAAGTTGTTTCATCCGTCACAGGGAAGAATATCGTTCAAACTATCCTCTACAGGATAGCCACACCTTCAAAGATTGGGGGGGGGGAGGAGGTTTCATTGTTAAGACCGCTGTATCCAAATAATATTTAAATAAATAAATGTTAAATAAAAGGTTGTTAATAAAAAGTAAAATAAATAAATCAAAACAACAACAACAAATGATAAATATTTAAATAAATGATAAAATAGCAATAATTCTTTGCGTGCAGAAGGTTTTTAAATCTACGGTTGTTATTTACATCCTGGGGTTTTTGACAATTTCCCCCTGATAATTGTGTGCAAGCAGCTTGGAGGTCTGAGCTGTAGAACTTAAAATTGCTGGTTAACCCTGTGCATTGAGCGGGGAGGAAGGTGGGTGGGGGAATAACCCCCAAGGCAAGAGGCCCTTCTGGAACATCCATCACTGCCAGGCGGGGATCATGAAGTGGCTCAGTGTGAGGCCTCCGGTCAGGATACAAAAACCCCGTCTGTTCGTTCGGCACCAGAGTCAGCCAAGGCCTCTTTCTTATAAACACTCCATTGAGAGAGAGAATATCAGCTTCAGGGGAAGGGATCCTCAGATGTGCAACGAGAAGGTGGCTGTATACTTGGAACAGAGAGAAGACCTGCTCAACAGGGAGGGGAGGGCCAGAGCTGAGTGGCAGAGCATCTGATTTGCAAGCAGAAGGTCCCAGGTTCAATCCTTGGCGTCTCCAGCTAGGGCTGTCTGAAATCCTGGAGTCCCAGTTGGTATCGATGCTACTGAGCTAGATGGACCACTTTGGTCCCATGACAAGGCAGCCTCCAGGGCCCCTATGAGGCACATGCCCTGCAGGCAGAAGGCTTGATCCCCAGCATCTCCAGGGAGCTCTGGAGAAGAGTCTTGCCTGAAACCCTGGAGAGCAGCTGCCAGTCAGTGTGAGCATCAGCCTGTGATCTGACTTGGTACAAGGCAGCTTCCTATGGAAGCCAAATATTCAGAACAACAAGGCCCTTCGGGGAAAGGAGGGCTTTGCAGGCAGGAGGCTCCGATCCTGGCATCTCCAGGTAGGGCTCAGGGTATCCCTTCTTGAAACCCTGGAATTCAGGTGCACTTTAGAGACCAAGGCGGCTTCCTTTGTTCCAGTGTGCCATGTTCCCTAAGAAAGAGTCCCACAAAGCAGGGCTAAGGAGGAGGAAGCGGTCAAACCTGTTAATGCTTCTAACCTGAATCAAATACGTCACCTTTATTAATACTATTATCATACGTTTCTAAGTGTCCTAAGCAAAATGTAACCATAAGAACTAAGTCTATTACTCTTAGACCAATTAAAGTGTTTGGACCTAAGTTAGCCACAGCATCGATGGGTCTACTCTTGAGTAGGACGAGCACTGGGCTACAGCCCAGTGTTTATTTCGTTTTTCAAACCACCTCCCACAAGGCACCCCAAAACGTGCCTCTTTAAGCACAGCCGGCCCTCTCACCTGCCAGTGAAAGGAGGAGGCCTCGCTGTGGGTCTCAGGCCCCCTGCTTTCCAAATAATTTGCCCACCCCCTTCCCCCAGCCAATTGGGAATGCATCAGGGGAGGCCGTGACGCCCTTTCTGCTCACAGGGTTGTCGTTTTTTCCTGTCTCTTTCTGGGTGGCAGGCGGGTGGTGCATTTTCAAGGCAGGGCCTGCCCCCTGCTTCCCCCCCTCCACCGCCGCCACCCTCTCGCACACTGTGCAAGTGCTAATCCCCTCATGACACGCTTCATTAAAGCCCCCGCTAAGGCTGGGGCTTCTGCAGGGCGGCAGCTGTGGCAGCTGGCTTGGGGGGGGGGTCAGAGGCACGAATGGGATGGAGAGGGTGAGAATTGGCGGGAGATGCAGAAGGCTCTGTGTAGGTGGGACTGCTATATATTACTATTATGACATTTCTATAGCATCTTACAGTGAAATGTCGCCCCGAATGAAACCCTGGAGATCTGCTTGCCAGTCATTGTGGGTGACACTGAGTTATACAGACTGGTGGGCTGTTCTGATCTAGAGCCTCAAGTGCATACTGCATACTGGACCAGGGCTGTCCTAGAATGGACCGCCTCCAATACAGGCATCTGATCGAACCCTGGCATGTTGCCCATGCTGGCTCTCAGATGCAACCTAAAACTAGGGTTGCCTTAATATAAATGAACATGTCATTAGCTAGGCATAAGTATTATTGCCGATAGTGGATGCAGTATGTAGAAAGCTAAGCAGGCACAAGGCAAATGCTCTACCACTGAGACACGGTCCTTCCCTTCCCATCAAAATGGTCTTGAGCTGGCCTAGCAGCTTCCTCTCTGTCCTATTCTAAAAACTGCAGCTTTTCTTTGTTCCTTCTCTTTCTGTCTCTCTCTGACACACACATCCCTCCCTAGTTTGCTTTGTCCCTTCAGTCAGATGGCAGTGGGTTGACTCACCTTTGCCAAAATGGCTCCCATCTTCCAAGTGGGAGCATCCAGCTATTTCCTAGCTTTTCTGGGCCATTTACTTGTACTTTCAAAGATGTGTACTTTCATCACTAAGGAACTTCAAGCAGCGCCCCCCCCAAACCCTTAACTTTCTCCAGTCCAAAACTCAGACTCCTCCATAGCACCCCTAGTGCAGAATAGAGTTGTGGCAACACTCTAAAAGGCCCTCCCCGCTGTTTTTCTCCTCTCTTGCAAGAATCACTTGGAAGCCATCCGTGCGCTTTTGTGCCAGCAGCACCTACTGGCATGGGCAGGACAAGCATGTCCTCTCAGCTCCAGGCCTTGTGCTTCCTCCAGGCTGAACAAGACAGCAAGCAGGGTTGCTGAGAGTTCTTCCAACCTTCACCAGCCACCCCAGAGCTCCCTGTGAAGAGAGTTGCACTTTCACAGTGGTGCTTTCCAGGCAGCCTGATCCAGAAAAATACAATCCCCCCACCCTATTAACAAGGTCTCTTGAGTGAGCCACAAAGGCCAAGAGGTTTGGAGGAGGGGGAGGTAGTGAAGGAGGAGGAGGAAAAAGGGGTTTGGTACAGAACGAGTTAAAGGGATAAGGCCTTTTTCTTTTTCCTTTTGGTCCACAGCGGGGCTCTGCATTTAACAGGTTTTTACTGTGCAAGAAAGCCAGGCCGCCGGGGAGACCCAGCGCTGCAGAGCTGTCTGCCTGCTTTCTCTCCTCCAAAAACCGCAGCTGCCGGGGAGGTCTGGCACAGAGCTGACCTCCGCTCTTGCCAGCAAAAAACAAGCAACCGACAGAAAAAAGCCGGCCACAGCGTTTGCATTAGGAATAAAGCAGGGGGCAGTGGGAGGAAGGCTGTCTTTGCTCAGCGCAACCCTGTATTGGAAACAGACACACACACACACACACACACACACACACACCCTTGGTGCTCTCGGCCCCTGGGACCGTCCATCTGTGTCTTGATGGCACGTTGCATCGCACACAGCTTGGCATGGGCTCCAGGGAGGCCTGGAAGCAAGCGTGGCGGAGCGCAGGGATGGTTTTTTGGCTGTCAGCCAAGCTGGCCTGCTGGGTCACGGGGCAGGGATAGGAGGCTGTGCTCGTGAGCAGCCTTGGCTGGAAGGGCCCACCTATTAAAAAAAAGATCCAGAAGGGGAGGAAGCTGCTGTCGGCTTCCTTTTTGTTATTATGATTTAAGGAAAAAAGCTTGAACAGCAGGCTCCCATCTGTGCCTGCCTCTGAATCACCAGCTTTAAGAGTATGGGGCAAAATGAGGTAATAGTCAGTTGTCTCCAATAGTGGCCCTACTCATAATAGACCCATTGGATTTGATGGACATCTCTAACTTGGACCCATTAATTTCCAGGAGTCTACCAGTTCACAAATGGACAAAAGTCAACAGCAGGATAACAAGGATAAAGCCTTTCTTAAAAAAACCCACAACACTGCATAATTGAAATACATAGTAAATCAACTACGCTAAAAAGATCAATAATTAAACTATGTAATAAACAAGCCATTAAAACAATATTCAAAGCAGGAGGTACAAGTAAGAGAATTGTTTCTCTCTTCAGCCTGATTGCAATACTTCAGGTACTTCCCTACTTAGAATCATAGAATTGTAGAGTTGGAAGGGACCCTGAGAGTCATCTAGTCCAACCCCCTGCAATACAGGAATCCCAACTAAAATGTCCATGGCAGTAGTATAATTAGAAGACAGGCACAAAAGGAAGAGGCCTGGGGTAGACATCCCCCCCCGCCATCCAAATGCTTTCTTTGCAGGGTTCTTTTTCTTCCTATTTTCTTTCTTTCAAGTTTTACTGAGTTTCTCAGTATTAGATAAAATGGAAGGCAAAAATCACAAACAACAAATACAAAAAACTGGTCCCCTTGAGAGAGAGGAGCAATATTGTATTGTTCACGAGTCTCTGATTATGTCACTGGATGGAAATACCCATGCCATTATGACGAGCCAGTTGCTGGGGGGTGGGGTGCTGTATGGGTCTATAACCTTATTTAACAGAACTAATGGGCAGGAAGCAGTCTGCATCAAAGTGACCACAGGATGCTCTCTTTTTGAAGCATAGGATGGGGTTCGCATCCACAGACAGACAGAGCCCACCTGCATTCTGAAGTGCAACACTGCAGCTTAGCCCACCACCTTGCCCACATGTAGACCCAACTTCATTAGGTTGGCCAACACTAAGGATGTAGGCTCACATCTTCTCTCTCTCTCTCTCTCTCTGTGTGTGTGTGTGTGTGTGTGTGTGTGTGTGTGTGTGTGTGTTAGTCTTGCTTTGTGTTCACCAATAGACTCGACTTTGTATAAGGCAGCTTTCTGTGTTTCTCTTAAAACACAGCACTCCGATCCCATGTAGCTCTCCTCTGGGCTCCTCTTACCCACACTGCTTTCTGCTTCTCCCCTGACAGGTCTTCCGGGAACAGGCCATAGACGGCGAGACTCTGCCCCTCTTGACAGAAGAGCACTTACTGAATAACATGGGGTTAAAACTGGGACCCGCATTGAAGATAAGGTCACAGGTAAGAGTGCTCAAGATGCAGCAGGCCAGAACCCTCAGAATCCAGAATTCCTGTTGACGTTTGTCTTCAATAAGATTAAGGCCTGCAAGTGTGGCGGGCAGCTGGGGTCTAAAGGCTCAAGTGGCCTATTCCAACCAGACGTGTGTGTGTGTGTGTGTGTGTGTGAACAGAACCCAGGGCAGGTGGAAGTGAGGGTGGGGGAATCACACTTTTGAATGCTCTCCTCTTTACACACAGAGGCATAAGAAGTGTGGCCCATCTAGTCCAGCATCCTGTTCTCAGTGTGGCCCACCAGATCCCCTAATGGGGAATCGGCAAGCAGGACCTGAGCACAAGAGCAGCTCCCCATCTCCTGTGGTTCCCAGCAACTGGTATTCAGAAGCACACTGCGTCTGACTGGCAGAGCACAGCCACTGTGGCTAGTAGCCATTGGGAGCCTTTAATCCTTTTTTAAAGCCTTCCAAGTTGGTGGCCATCACTATTTCTCCAAACCGAAGAAGTTCCAAGGGACGCGGGTGGCGCTTTGGGTTAAACCACAGAGCCTAGGGCTTGCCGATCAGAAGGTCGGCGGTTCGAATCCCCACGACAGGGTGAGCTCCTGTTGCTCGGTCCTTGCTCCTGCTAACCTAGTTTAAAAGCACCTCAAAGTGCAAGTAGATAAATAGGTACCGCTCTGGCGGGAAGGTAAACGGTGTTTCCGTGCGCTGCTCTGGTTCACCAGAAGCGGCTTAGTCTTGCTGGCCACATGACCCGGAAGCTGGACGCCAGCGCCACAACCCCAGAGTTGTCTATGGACTTGTCAAGGGTCCCTTTAAGGAGTTCCAAATGCTGTAAGCCTTCCTCATAGGGGAGTTGGCAGCATCTCCCTGGAAGGTTGAAACTAGCTAATAAGCACATCCCATGATAAGGTATTATGGAAGGATGGCATCCCTTTTCTGCAGCCCGACGGGGTCCCACTCTGCCACTTTATTCTACAGCATCTGTAGGTCAGGCCTGTGCTGATGGGGCTCTGGATTCACCTGCAATAGCAGCTTTATACATTTCCTTTGCCTTCTACTGTAACCCAAAAGCTTGCACACTCACATACCGGTTGATAAGTTGTTTTGGTAGAACAAGGCTGGGGAACCTTTTGCCCTCCAGATTCCTAACTCCCATCATCCCTCATCACTGGTCACATGGCTTGGGGCCTGACGGGAGTCCAACAGCACTTGGAGGGGGCCACTGGTTCCCCACTAAGTGCAGTAGAAGGTACTTTTCTAAGTACACCTCCCCCCCCCCACCACTCACCTTTTCTCAGTGCTTTCTGGAAACAGGGCATAGGAAAGGGTTCAAATAGGAGTCAGAGAGGTCTAGGTGTTTTGCTAGCTTTTGAGCACTATCTCTTTCTTCCCATCCCCCAAATTTTTCCATCACCCACCACCAAAAGCTGCAGGAATAGCATCCTTTGCACGCACACACTGCTCCTTGGTTTCTTCTTCCTCCATAAAGGCTGCTGGCTTTTCCCCATCACAGCCTTCATTTGCACAGTCAACAATTTAACGGTAGCCCCCTGCCCTCTCCCCAGCTGCCAAGTCTCTCCCCCTATTCTCCTGTCTGCCCCAGGGATGTGGGCTTATATTAATCACCTTCGATCCTGAGCCAAAAGCCCCCCGCCTGCTCTCGCACCTACACAGCTGGTTTCTGTTAAAGCTTCAATAAAAAACAGAGGTTCATATTTAACCCAAAACAACCAGAGTATTATTCAGTTAGCAGAACTTGGGCAAGGGGTGGCTGCATCACTCCAAGCCCAATTTTAAGGCTACTGCCAGTTATTTCACTTCCGTATCTCTTCTGCAAACACTCCACAACCTGCGTGTGCGATCGAAGTCAGATTGGTGCTCCTGAATTTCTTGCTGCCACCGCCGCTGCTTCTTTTTCCTCCTTGAATCAGTTTTATTTCCTGCAGAATTGATCCACAGGGAACAATTGCCCAGAGAACCTTTTTATTAGACCCCTCGTAAACAGTAAGGGCTGCAGGGAAAGTAATAAAGTTGCCCTTATTGTTTTAACATAATATAACAAATGTATATGGCCAGTGGTGGTTGAGGCGGGGGGAAGCCTGCCTCGGCAAAATGTATTTATTGCACCATGGTCCGCTTCCCAAGGGTGGTGTCGCTGGGGGGCCGGCAGAGAGATTGCAAGATTGCTCAGGGCTTCGGGTGTGTGTGATCCCCAAAAGGTTCATCCACAGTTGGAGGCAGTAATGCTTCTGAATAGGAGGGGAGCGTGTTCTTGTGCGCTGGTCCTGCTTGCAGGTTTCCTATTGTGGCATCTGGTTGGCAACTGTGATGTGAGAACAGGAGGCTGGACTGGATGGGCCACTGGCCTGATCCAGACTTAGGATGTTTTTGAAGTGTGCATGGAGGAAGAATGTGAAGCCCAGCGGCCCCCCAACGCAGACTGCAGCCTCCCCCTGGAACATCCCTCCACATCCAGCCATTATTATCCCCGTGTCTCTGAAATAAGAAATAGCCTGGTCACATTTCAGGTGACTCTGCCCCAAATGTCAGCAGGTATCTCTGTCCTGGATGCTGTTTCACCAGAGGGTGACAAGGAACATGTTGGGTGCGTGGGATAGAATTCTGAGAACTGGTTTCTAGGGAGACAAGAGAGCTCACTTGCTCTATCTGCAAATGGCTCTGATGGCTTATCAGGCGCATAATGACCCCTCTCCCATCCTCCTCCCCCAGCATGTGCTCTGCAATCATGTACACATGTGCAATTTGGGATTATGTGAAATTTAGCATGAGTATCTGTCCTCTCCTGCCCCATGAAATCAAGGTGCTAGTCCTCAAAAGGGGGAAGAAAAGACTTTAAAGCATGTGTCCAGTCTCTGTTTATATGATTTTCCTGTGGAGATCCCCTCTCACCAACCACTTCCCTTTATTTATGACCTTCCTATCCACAATGTGTGCGTGTGGAATTACTCAGCTTGTATGCACATGGTTTTAATTTGCCTACTTTGTGCACGTTGCCTTTTCCAGAATTTCTATTTTGTCAAAACAGCCCCCCTGCTAGGGTCCCCCAGGCTCCATAGCTGCCTCCCTGACCTGTACAGATTCTGCTGAGGAATCAGCAGCACCAGGCACTCATTGCTTGACCCCAGAAGACCAACTCCAGCAGAGACTGCCCTCACTCTGCCAGTTGTGCAGGAGTGGTTGCACAGAAAAGGACTGCGGCTCATAGCAGGCATGCTGCATGCTCTCCTCTCAACCCACCAATTAATCTCCCTTCTTCCTTTTGCAATTTCCCTCCACAGGTAGCCAAGAGAGTCGGCCGGGTGCTGTACATGGCTAGCTTCCCCATGGCTTTCCCGCTCCAGCCCCCGGGCTTGCGACCCGCAGACCGTGACTTGCCTCCCGCTGACCTCCGCCCCTCGTCGACAGGAAGCGTGACCTCCTCCCCGTACGGCAACGCTCTCCTCCCCGCCAGCCGCATCTCGCCAAAGCAGGAAAACGGGAACCCTTTGCTGGCCGGCCTCAGCGACACGTCGAAGCCGCCCTCGTAAACTGCACAGCCCCAGGCAGTCAGCCAGCCTCGCGAGGGTCCCTGGCTTGGGCTGCTGGGCCTTCCAGCACTGGAACCAGCCAGCCAGGAACCAAGAGAATAATAATGCATTCAGCGCTGGGGTTTTAAGGGGCAGGGGTCGGCGTAATCCAAAGATTTATTGGAAGCAATTTGAAAAGGGACACCGTGACTTTTTCTTTCTTTTCTTTTGGAGAAAAGGAACGTTGTTTGGGCTTTTTTCTTTGTTGCCTTTACGGAAATGCAACTTTGGGGAAGAGACCCTCAGCACCCCCCTTCTTCCCTTCCCCTAACCCCAGCCTCCTGCCAGGAGGAAACACTCTTCCTTCCCCACTTCTGAAATGTGTCCCTCGCTGGAACCTGTTCCGTTCCTCTTTCAGGGTGTCTATGCATCGCTCAAAAAACAACTTTGAAACAATACCAAAGACAGACAACTGACCCAACGCCCAAGTTCCGGTCCATGTTTACTTCAGTTTGGATGGTACGGCACAGCTAGCTCTGTGGGGTACAGGTTTTTTTAGTTTTTTGTGTGCTTTTCTCTTTTTTTAAACTGCATTTTCATGCTGCTTAAACATTGCAGATTAACTGTGAAAGATCCCCTCCTTGCTGGGCACTGCACAGACTTGTTTTGCAGAATAATAATAATGATAGCCTTGTTTTGGGGGGGGGGGCAGAAGGGGAGATGAGCGTGGAAGAGGCTGGGAGGCAGAGTTTACCCCCCACACCTTAAACTGTGTGTGTACAGAAGATGTGTGTCCCATTTTTACTTTGTTTGTGTGGGGGGAGTGTGTGTGTATTTTGTGGGGGAGGGGGGAAGAGGCTTGTTGCAGAGGATAATGGAGTTGCACATTTTTACCTGGTTCCCCCACCCCATGACCAGGTAACAGGTACCCGAGCGAGCCCATCGGGGCAGGGCACTCTACCTTGCCCCCTCCCCACCTCGCAATTTGTACAGTGATGGAAAACAATCATGTGATCGATGCTTGTCTGCTTTTCTCTCTCCTTACCCTTTCTGTTTTAAAAACACCTGCACGCTCAACCTTTTTTCCCTTATTCTTTTTTTAAAAAAACTTTTGTTTGGGGGTGGGGAATCAAACAGATCGCTCGATGGTACCTTTGCTTCTTTATATATTGTAAATGGTCGTTATCCATCACATCCAGGCCAGCGCTTTCCAGCAAATCGATTTAAATATAATAATAAAAAAGAAATCACTTAATTTATAAAATGGTTGCTCCGTGGGCCAGCTGTATCCTTAAAAAAGAGTCTTGCAAAAATAAAAAAAATAATACAGAGAGTTGAGTCTGGGGGTAAGCACAAAGGTGGCAGAGGTGAATCTAGCGAACTACAGTTCCCAGTGCAGAGTCTCTTCTGCCCACTATGAAGAGAGACCACAGGCACCCAACTATTAGCCCTTCTCTTTCCTAGAATCTGCTTAGCATAGCTGTCCCAGGGTGGGGTTTAAATGGCAGAGGGCACTGGCTGGCAAAGAAAGACTTCTCTGCGCCCCTAGAAGCTCTGTGGAATAGGCAAGGTAATATTAGGAGATACCTGCCACCAGTTAATTGCTGGAGCTTCCCCACTGGAAGCGGTGGCTGGCTAATAATGGACAACACAAGCTCTGGCCATGCTGGTGGGCTTGGGGCTGGCTTCCTTCCAACAAAACGGGGATTTGGAGGTGGCGGATCCGCCCTCCCCACGTTATTTATAAAGTGGCAGGTTTTAACAAGGGCCTTTTTATCTCCTTGCCTGAGCCACTTTACTGCTGCTGGCAAAGCCACAAATTTTACTGTGTTTCTCCAAAACGTATAAAACTCTGCTGCACAAGATTTTCACGTTTCAAGTGGTGCCTTGGGGGGCGGGGGAGGTGGCCTCAGCGGAGCAACTTCCTGCCCCTGCTTTAAAGGGGCATGTGGGTTACCCTACCACAAACGCAACACCTCCAGATCCATTCCCCTTGCCCCTCACAATACCCATCCCAGTTGTCTGTTGGCGCAGCTGTCAGTCAGCATCAGAGAAGTCCAAGTCTTCCACCATGTCTTCGGGTCCCTGCGCCAGCTGCTTCAGCTCCGCCCATGACAGCTGTTTCCTGACGCCCTTGCGGCCGGCCCCTTCTCCTCCCCCTGTGGAAGAGAGAGAGAGAGAGGTGTAAATCCTGCCTTATCAGGAAGGAAGAGGAGGGGAGAGGGAGAAAGAGGCAGGCAGAAGCGGCTCATTGCTAATTAATCACAAGCATTAATTAATTTATTGCCACCACTGCATCTTCCAGATAGCAGGGATGGAAGGGAGGGTGAACAAGCGCTTCTGTGCTCCTCTTATTGCAATCTGGAATAAAAAAACAAGGCGTTTTGGAAAGGGCGGTGCAAAAAGTTGTCGTCCCCCCACCGCCCCGCACTGCTCTTTCTAAGTAAGACTCTTGAGTTTAAAACATGGGGCAGGCTGTTTTCCTGAAATCTCAGCCCCAGCCATCCTCAGGGGAGAGAGAACAGTCCTGGGGTTGTATGCAATGCTCATCCTACTCAGAGCAGACCCATTGAAATTCATGGCCATGGCTAGCATCGGTCCATTTATTTCAATGAAAGGAATCCCTCGACACAAGCATTTCTGTATGCCAGACCAAACAGTCTTTCTTTTCCTCCCCACATGGGCTGCTCCAGGTTTTCGAATGACCCTTCCCATAGCACGGGGACGGGACCCATGTTGCACCAGCTCCCACTAGTGCAACTGCTTAGTTGAATCTGGGTCTGTAGGTTTACTCTGAGTAGAATTCAGTTGGCTGCAACTCCTAGGCAACATCGTACATTAAGACAGACACAAGAAATGCAAGGCCCTCCACATGTCGTGGGACTACAGCTCCCATCATCCCTGACAACTGGCCATGCTGGCTGATGGGAAATGGTGTTCCAATATCTTCTAGAGGGCAGCAAGATGCCTATCCCTATTGAAAGTACAAGGCCAGTACCCCAAAGCCCCTCTGCCCAAGCAGGTCACGCAAGTTGCGTTTCAAAGCTTGAGATGATCACTGGCATTGAAAAATCAAGCTTAAAAATGGTATAATGGCTGCAACTGTCCCTGGGACTTTGGGGTGAAGAACAGGTGAATAATGCTTTTAAATTATATGCCAAAGGTCTGAAATCCTTGGGAGACCCACCACCATAGCGCGGACAGTAAGGGACATTTCTCTTCCCTTCCTGAAGATGCTGTGGATTGAACCTGGGGACCTTCTGCATGCAAAGCACATGCTCTCAAAACATGCTCCCCCCCCCCAACAAATGTCACTGCGCATCTCGAGGGAGGGGCCAACTGGTAACATCCGCCCCGAAACAAGCACTGAGAGAGAGAGGCAGCTGTGGGAGCCGTTTGCCTTGCCAGGCTCTGGCAGCCCCAGATAGAAATAGCTCCAAGAGCCGGCAAGGAGACTGCCAAGTGTTCCCAGCCAATGTTCGCTCCCATCTCTGCTGTTCATCTATTCTGGGCAACGCCACCAAGGTCCGTGTGCCAACCCTCTGCCATCTGTCACAGTGAATCAGTGGGGCTGGGCACAGCTCTCTCCTCTCATTTTCACCTCAAAGCCAGGAGAGAAATCTTGTTAAGGAGAGGGGGGAGGAGGAGTGGACATCCCTGTACCATCATCGCCACCCCAAGAGGGCTTTACGTCCTTTAAAACTCACCCCTCAGAGAGAAGGGGAAGGCAGTAGCGCACTTGGAGATAATGGGAAAGGACAGCCAGAGCCGGTGGCACTCTGGACAAGCAACGTCCTTCTCCTGGCAGAGACTTCTCTTGCTACCACCCTGGGCCCGGCTTCAAGGACCTCCACTGCTTATCTTTTCAGGCCAAACCGATGGAATTGGTATGCACGTGCGCACAAACACACCAGCGTAGCACGTAAGTGGCTGGATCCTACCCAGCACCTTCCTCCGTGGGCACCAGCTGTTCCTCTTAAAGGGATCACCAGCAAGACAGTACGAGGTGTGCGGAGATGTGACAGCCAGGAACGTGTGTGTCACACACACACACAGATGCACACACACACACCTGGCAAAATGCAAGCTGCGTAGCAAGCAAACCCATTTCCAAAAAACATAACAGGTGAAAGGCATATTCCTTCAGATCCCATACTAGAGCTCAGGAGCACAGGAGCAAAAGCCTACATCTCGCCTCGCCAAGAGGCCCAATGTCATTCCTCCAAAGGAAGCCGTGGCAGCGCTCTCTTACCATCTGAATCACTGGAGCTCTCGTCGTTGTCATCCTCTTCTTCGTCCTCCACTTTGTACTCTCCTTCATCACTGTCATCCTCTTCCTCACTGCTGCCAAATGAAGTGTCATCTAAACTGCCCTTCTTGGCCTTTGATTTCCCTGCAGAAAGGAGACCAAAACAAAAAATTATTACAGAAAGGGTATCAAAACATTTAAGATACTTTTGCAACACGGGACACTGCATTGTCTCAGGTGTCGGACAGAAAGGTAGCAGAACAAATCAGAACCCAACATGTGTTCCTCGCTTTCAAGGTGGGGTGGGAGGGAAGAATCTATATATTCCTTGACAAGATGGCTTGCAACCAAATTTTGTGTTGCATCATAGCAAAGCAGTCTTCAATATACAAACGCAAGGAGAGCCTCGGGGGATCAGGCCAGGGGCCCATCTGGTCCAGGATCTGGTTCTCACAGGGGCCAACCAGATGCCTCAGTGGGAAGCTTGCTAGCAGAACCTGAGCACATGAGCAACACTCTCCACTTACAACTCTCCATCAACTGGCACTCGGAGCCCTATTGCCTCTGACACTGGAGGGAAGCACACCACCATCTTGGCTAGTAGCCACTGACAGCCTTACCTTCCACGAATTTGTCTAACCCTCTTTTAAAGGTGGCCATCGTTGACAAAGCATTTCTCAGTTTCCTTTCGGCACACCATGCATGTTTCTATCATGTCTACTCTGAAAAAGCCCCAAATGTTGCACCCTTTCCTTATGCGGGAAAATGCCCCCTATTGGAACAGCCCTCCAGCCATGCCATGCCCCCTATCCAGCAAGCCACACACATGGACCCCTGAAGCCCTTATGAAGGTGCTGGCAGTCGCAGCTGAGTTCTGCTAGGTCCCACGTGAGCAGAGCACCAAATGGTGCACCATCACCCGGGGTAGCCTAGGAAAAGTTCCCAGGACCAGAGCGAGCTGTTTGGGGCGCTCCATCAGCCCCTGGGTTTACACTGACTTGAAAAAACTCCCCACCCTCTCCTCTCCCCAAATTCACTTTGGCTCAAAAGATTTCCTTGCTGCCTTTTCCCTGACTACTCAGCTCTCTCCACCCCCCTGGGGACCAACCAGAAGATGGATGGCAGGGTTGCCTTCTGCGGGAGATAATCCTGACAAGCACCTGAGCAGCCTATCTCTGCAAGCGCAGGAGAAACAGAAAAAAGTGGCTCTTCTGCCATCCCCCTCCCCAGCCCAATCCATCACACGCCGCTGGCGGGGGGAAAGGGGTTATCAGCTGCAGCGGCTGCCTGGCGATGGAAACCTGCCCAAACCGGGCTCCCGAGCAGAGCTCAGCTGCGACCGGCAATTGCAAGAGCCAGCACCTTGATTATTTCCCATTACCTTTGCAGCCAGGGAGCTGTGCGTGGTGCCGGGGGGGGGGGCACATAGGCAGGCTTATGTAACTTACTTTTAAAACCATTTTCTAGAGAGAAAGGGGGAGAAGCTTAATCACAGGAGAGCAGCTGGGTGGATCTGCCACGCTCATTTTTTTCTTTGCAACTCTTCCCCAACCAGAACATCTGTGCGGGTCTTTCCACATCTCTCTCTTCATTCAAATCCTCTCCTCAAAACTCTTCCCTGTCCATGAAATCTTCATTTTCACAGACACCCCTTCTCCCAAGCTGAACATAACAGCCCTCTTGGACCAGGCAAACAGCTGACTTTCCACAGTAGTCAACCAAATGTCTCAGGGAAGCTCACAAGCAGAACAGGAAGGCAGCAGCCCTCTCCTCCGCAGCCCCAGCAACTAGTATTCAGAGGTATAATCATAGAATTGGAAGGGAACCCAAGGGTTACCAGGTGCAACCCCCCTGCAATGCAAGTATCTCAGCTAAAGCATACATGACAGATGGCCATCCAACATCTGCTTAAAAATCTCCAAGGGAGAATAATAATAATAATAATAATAATAATAATAATAATAATAATAATAATAATTTATTACTTATACCACTCTGGGCGGCTTCCAACAAAACACTAAAATACAATAACCTATTAAACATTAAAAGCTTCCCTAAACAGGGCTGCCTTCAGATGTCTTCTAAAAGTTTGGTAGTTATTTTTCTCTTTGACATCTGGTGGGAGGGCGTTCCACAGGGCGGGAAGAAGAGTCCACAGCCTCCCAAGGGAGACCATTCCACTGCTGAACAGCTCTTACTGTCAGAAAGTGCTTCCTGATGTTTGGTCGGGAATCCCCTTTCTTGTAACTTGAAGCCACTGGTTCGAGTCCTGCCCTCTTTTCCAGGCTAAACATACCCAACTCCTTCAACCAGTCCTCATAAGGCTTGGTTTCCAGACTTCTTGTCCTCTTGGCCACCCTTTTCTGCAAAACGTTCCAGCTCGTCAATATCCTTCTTAAACTGTAGTGCCCAGAAGTGGACACAGTACTTCAGGTGTGGTCTGACCAAAGCAGAATAGAACAAGACAATTACTTCCCTTGATTGGAACACTAGATGTCTGTTGATGCAGCCTAGAATAGGATTAGCCTCTTTTGCTGCTGCATCACACTGTTGACTCATGTTAAGCTTGTGGTCTACTAAGACCCCTAGATATTTTTCACATATACTGCTGGCAAGCCAGGTGTCCTCCATCTTATAGTTGTGCAGCTGGTTCTTCCTACCTAAGTGCAGAACCTTAAATGTGTCCCTACTGAAATTCATTTGGTTAATTTGGGCCCTGTTCTCCAATCTGTTTAGGTCATTCTGGATCCCAATTCTGTCTTCTGCAGCACTGGCTACCCCTCCCAGTTTGGTGTTGTCAGGGGTTCAGGAGCAGAGGCAAGGGCAAGGGAGGAAACAGAGAGCGAGGGGGAGGAGGCAGAAGAAAAGATGAGTGATGACGACGACCCGAGATCTCCGAGTCTTTCCAGTGAATCAGAAGATTCACAGAAAGGAGCACCAGTGGCCAGGGCAAGGGGGGAGCCTAGGGGGACACCCCAGGAAGAAAGGGCCAGAGGGGGCTCAGAGGGGAGCAGTTGGAAATCGGGACCAGCGTCACCAACAGAGAGCAGGGGAGAGGAAGGGCGCCAGGTATCAAGCGCTGGCAGCTCACAACAGGAGGGAGGGCACGAGTCAGGAGTGGCCACACCTCCATCGGGGAGCGAAGAAACGGTCAGACGGAAAGTGGAAGGTTGGGCGCGCGCGCCAAGTTCAAATGCACAGGAAGGTGGCGCAGTAAGCAGCCCGGAAAGGGAGCCAGGTCCTAAAGCCCGGCGCAAGGAGACAGGAGGGTCCGGGGGGTCGGCGTCAGAAGAATCCCGGAAGGAAGAGACCCCGGGGGGCAGAGGGACCCAGAGAAGAACAGTCAGGCGGAAAAGGTGGAGTAAGGCTAGGATATTAAGTTGGTGTACAAGGGGCGGAGACTCAGACGGAGCTTCGCCGGTCTAACCCTTAAGACGTAGAGTTGCGCGCAGCAGCTTGAGAATGGAAACTGTAACTCAATAAAAGACTTTTATAAGTGACCGCTAGCTAGCGTGATCCTCTGTGAGCTAGGATCGGGAAGCAGCTCTGACAGTTGTCATCTGCAAATTTTATTAACATCCCCTCAGTACCTTCATCCAAATAATTTATGAAGATGTTGAAAAACAACAAGCCCCGGGCAGAACCCTGCAGCACCCTACTTTTCACTTTTTTCCAGGTTGATGAAGAACCATTTGTAAGCACTCTTTGGATTCCATCATTCAACCACCTACAAATCCACCTAACAATTACTTCATCCAGCCAACATTTTACCAGCTTCTCTGCAAGAATATCATGAAGGACTCTGTCAAAAGCCTTACTGAAATCAAGATACACTACGTCCACAGCATTCCCCTGATCTAGCAAGCCTGTAACTTTATCAGCTCTTCTGATAAAGATGGTTCCTGTAAGCCATCACAGCTAATGGCCAAACAATAGACCCAGCCCTCTCAGCAAATCTGTCTAATCCTTTTTTACTTGGCCTCATTGCTACATCTTAGGGGTGACAAATTCAATAAAGCAATGGCATGCTGTGAAATCCAGCTTTAAGCAAATGAATTTGCTTGCTATTGTGCCTTCTTGATCTTGGGTTCTATCCAGTGCTAGTTCTTACTTAGGGTAGTAGACCCACTGAAGTTCACGAACATGGCAGCAAACCCACTTTGGAACTCCCTGCCTACTGACACCAGGCAGGTTCCTTCACCCTGCCCCTTTCAATGCCTGCGAAAGACATTTTTGTTTAGGCAAGCCTACCCAGAAACATAAAATGTTGACATGCATTTTGCTCAGGATTTAACTTACTGATGGTTTTAAATTATTATTTTTACGTACAATTTTATTGTTTTATTCTTTCTGTAAACCACATCTAAATCTTGTGAAATAAACAACATAACCCAACATAATTTTACTGGGTCTAATCTGATGCCACTCTTTCTCCCTCACCAAAATTCAGACTGTAAGCACCTTTGGGGCAGAGACTCTTGTGTCTAAAGCACCATTATGGACACGGGTGCCTCTCTACAAACCAACCAGCCACCAGCTTTTCAAACATACAAAGTGCTTTATTAATTTTTCTCATCTCCCTTTTTGCCCAAAAGGCCGCAAGAGGGTCTGTCTCCTAAGGCCACCCAGGGAGCCTCACGACAGAGAAGGAATTTGAACCTTGGCCTGCAGGACTGAATACCTACATCACTCCTCTCTCCTTGCAGGAGATGATGACGACAGATTGAGAGCATTTGGCTTGCCTTTCTGGATGAGTGGGGGGGGGGGGGTTGGAAGAATTACCACCCACTGTGGAATCCTGTGCCTCCCACTCCTTTTTCCCACTGACTGACTGCTCCCCAAGACACACCAACCCCCCCAGCAGAGGAAAGAACAGCAATGCCCCCAGACACTACGGAGTTAAGAGCATCCTGTTCACATCATCTAGCCCCCCACCTCGCTTTTCCCCCACCGGAATCCCTGCTAGCAAGAACCGGAGATATTAGCCTGACTTTTAATACAATTTGGTTGGGAAGCGAGCGCTCTAAAGGCAGCATTAATCACTTTAACGATGAAGCTATTACTGGAGGTGCGGCGGGAGGGGAGGGGAGAAGATGGGAAATTTTTCCACGCTTCCCCGCCCTTAACCCTCCCCACCCTCAGGAGTGCTTGCAGCCGTTGCAAGGAAAGGGTCTGTTTCATGCCATGGTGGGTTGGGGGGGGGGGCAGGCTGTGGATACGGGTGGGGTGGGTTGGGGGTGCTGCCAGCCCTTCCAGGCACAGAGGTCTTGTGGCATTTCATTCCCACTGAACATACGAGTGACCAACCCAGCCTCAAGTCATGAGCTCAGTAGTCCCAATCCTGCACCATCAAAACATTTTGGCCAGAATACTGGGTCTTGAGCTTCCACACTGTGGACACTCTGCACACCACAGGACCATAGGAAGCTGCCTGATGAGGCCACTGGTTCATAGAGCTCAGTATTGTCCACATTCAGTCTGCAAGTTAGATACCCTACCACTGAGCCCTTAGGACACAAGAATATAAGCAGCTGCTTTAGACAGCCAGGTCCATCTAGGGTCAGTACAGTCTGCACTCAGTGTCAGCGCTGCACTGAGCTATGGCCCTTCCCGAACAGGGAGAGCTGTTGCAGTCATAGAATCACAGAATGGTAGAGTCGGAAGGGACCCCGAGGGTCATCTAGTCCAACCCCCTGCAGTGCAGGAATCTCAACTCAAGCATCCATAACTGATGGCCAAACAACTTCTGTTTTTAAACCTCCAAGGAAGGTGAGTCTAACAACCTCTGGATGGAGTCCGTTCCACTTTCAAAACAGCTCCTGTCCTATTTGGGGGCTTCCCAGAGGCACCTCACCACAGGCACTGTAGGAAAATGCGAGGCTGACATTTGCTCAAATCCGGCAAGGCAGAGATGAGATACATCTGGCCACCCAAAGGCTGCTGGAATCCCAGTGCCCATCAGTCCCAGTCAAGCGTGGCCAACTGTCAGCGATGGTGGGAATTGTAGTCCAGCAAAATCGGGGTGGGCACAGGTTCCCCATTCCCGCGTTAAAGGCTCCTGGGAGCACCATCTGGAAAAGGAGGCTGCCTGCTGTGTCTCTGCATGAGTGGCTGCTCTGGCTTTGATTAAGGTTGATTAAAACAGGGGTGGGGAATTTGTGACCTTCCAGAGGTCACACCCAGCTCCCATCAGTCCAAACTTGCATGGCCAAAGGTCAATGGTGACAGAAGGTAGAAGCGAGCTACATCTGGAGCGCCCCAGACTCCCCCAACCCCTGCCCTAAAATGGCATTCTCTCCATCATGCTACTCAATGCATTGGTTTCCCTCATCCATAAAATGGGCATAAGGAATCATAGAATTGTAGAGATGTAAGGTACCACAAGGGTCATCTAGTCCAACCCCTTGCAAATGCAGGAATCTTTTCCCAACATGGGGCTCAAATCCACAACCCTGAGATTAAGAGTCTCATGCTCTTCCGAATGAGATATCCCAGCTGTAAACACCACTCACCTTTGAGAAGATATGTGTTTTAGGGCAACTGGTGATGCTCCCTACCCAAAAATAACCAAATGCTGATCCTTACAAACACACAGGAACACACAAATTATCCCACAGTGGAGTAGGTCTAAGAAGGACACCCAGTCTATATTAACTCTCCAGCTGGAAAGGTTATAGGGAGGGACCAGTGCAGCAGCTCAACAACCAGAGACCTGGGTTCAAATCCCTACTCAGCCATGAAGTCCACACAAATCATACCAGTCAACCTCAAGAGAGCTGATGTGGACAGAAAATGAGACTGAGAGAGGAGAAGAGAAATCTGGGAAGGGCCACAGCACACAGAAGGCCCCAGGTTCAATCCCTGGCATCTCCAGGCAGGGCTCAGAAAGTTTCCCTTGCCTGAAACCCTGGAAAGCTGCTGCCAGTCAGTGTTGACAGTACTTTGGCAGATGGACCAAGGGGTTGGGCCCAGAATAAGGCAGCTTCCTAGGTACTGCAAATCTCCTCACAATCCTCCAGATAGAGAGAGAAGCTAATCTTGTCTTTCGAGCTTTGTACATTGTTTTAGGTTGTGTTTAAATTTTTGTATTATTATTATTATTGCTGCAACGTGATGCTGTTTCAGCCATGCTGTCAGCTGAATTCCTCAGTTGAAAGGTGGGGTGGGAATAACAACAACAGAACAAACCACCACAACACACCACAAACAACAACTTTGGCTGCATTTTACAAACAGGCAGAGTAAATGTATAGACACACTTCTAGTGAATTATATCTTTCATTTAGTCAAAAACGTACAAGAGGCAGGGAAATGCAAGTTATAAGCGAGAGAGAGGAAGAGAAGAGAAGAGAGAAAGAAGGACAAAACTCCCCTGAGGTAAAATCTGAGATAATCATCTATGGTTATTACATAATCTATTCTTCCTCCTCCCTCCTCCTCTTCCTCCCCCTTCCTTACCCACTGACATTTGGGTCGACAGGCTAATTATCTGATAAAAGGAACACGTCCAACCTCACCCGGCACACAACCGCACACACACAACCACACACACAAACATATACAATCGTTGCTCATTACAGATCAGGCTGGCTAGTAATGTATGCACAGTCATGCACCAGGAAATTCGTTCCCGTAACGAACCGGGGAGCGGGGGGGAGGAAGACCGTTTCCTCTGGCTGCCCCACACAACCCCCCCCTCCGTCCCTCCCCACCCCCCAATATTAAATTGGTGTAATATGATTACGTGCTGGATAAATGAATGAACGCGCTAAAGTTCATTAGAGGCGCACCGTCGCTTAATGCGGACAGATCGCTCATTACGGGCCCCGGCGCGGGGAGAGGCAGCAGCCAGCGAAGCGGCTCCTCGCCGGCTTTAATTGCCTCGTGACAAGGCAATCCACCAGCTCTCCCCAAGCCATTAATAACCACCCGCAGCAGCCAGCCTCCCCTCCTGGAGCTCCGTCAGCCGGTAAATGAGAGGAATGAGTCCGCCGCCGCCTCTCCCCACTGCGACCGCAGACAGGCCATTGATCAAATCTGGCAGGCGAGGGGAGGCCATCTTACACGGGGCCTCGTTCTCGGAAATTCAACGCGGCTCTGGCCCGAGGCGTCCAAACCCCCTGACCTTTCTCTTTCCCCCGCCCGCCTCCCTCTCTCTCTCACACAGACAGACAGAAGCAAGGCTCCCCACACTATCCATTCCTCTTAGCATCACTAGTCCAATTCATCATGGTGATAGATAGAAGATAGATAGCAGCCAAATGCGGCCCTGCACTCCTCTGTATCTGGCCCTCGGGACTCCCTCTAAGCCACACCTTCTCTCCCCAGGGCCATGCCTCTCACAAGTCCCACTCAGCCTTTTTTGCCTGGCTAGAAATGTGCCCTTCAACTGCGACAATGCTTCCCTGGATGGAGAGTAGAGAGGGGTGGTTCAAGTGTGTTTGTGGGAAACGGCCTATGGTGTACAAAGGTAAAATTAGCATTCATTGCCCCCGCCCCATTTTGCCCCTGGCCCCGCCTACCCCTGACCTATGGCCTGGACAGGACTGTGGCTCCTGCAGTGAAGTCTTGTTTTTTAGGGGAAGCTTACATTACTATTACTCCAGCTCTCCCAGTGATTCTCCACAAAGCCTTTTAGAAGCAACTTAAAAGGTAAAGGGACCCCTGACCATTAGGTTCAGTCGTGACCGACTCTGGGGTTGCAGCGCTCATCTCGCTTTACTGGCCAAGGGAGCCGGCATACAGCTTCCGGGTCATGTGGCCAGCATGACTAAGCCGCTTCTGGCGAACCAGAGCAGCGCACGGAAATGCCGTTTACCTTCCTGCCAGAGCGGTACCTATTTATCTACTTGCACTTTGATGTACCTAGCTTTCAAACTGCTAGGTTGGCAGGAGCAGGGACCGAGCAACAGGAGCTCACCCCGTCGTGGGGATTTGAACTGCCGACCTTCTGATCGGCAAGCCCTAGGCTCTGTGATTTAACCCACAGCAACTTAAGAGGGTTTTTTTAAAAAAAGCTACATGCTATTAAAGAAATAAAAAAGATGTATCACTCAGTAGGATGAACCTAATGTGATTTTATGGCCATGGCCTCTTTGGAAAAAAAAGAAACCCTGAGAAACCCTTGCAAAACCCTGAGAAAGTTGGGTCTGTGTAGATTGCTTGGCTCTTTCTTCCATCTACAAATTGCAAAATTCCCTCAGGTTAAGAACCATTTCAGGTTAAGAACAGATCTCCAGAACGAATTAAGTTCTTAACCAGAGGTACCACTGTATTCCCAATTTCAAAGCAGCAGTAATGTGGCTATTGAGACATATCTGAACACCCTCCAATAGTTCTTATTGGAATGGTGGTTTCAGTTTCCAACAAACAAACAAAGCGCTAGTCCTCATGTTTTCAAACTTGGAACATGTGACAACAAATATATATGGATTCTGAAAATACATTCCAGTTATGTTATTCATTTTTGTAGTTTAGAACGCAACCAGACGGTATTTGGCTCTTAAGGCAGCACCTATCAATAGAGTGCATTTAAAAAAATACAACAACCACACAAACTCATAACTTCTGCCAGAGAATTTAGGCGGTCCAACTTCTTGATATTTCAGTGGGGGGGGGATCCATAGAATAAAACACAGCTCCAAAGGGCCTTATTCCCCTCATGACTGAAATGGAGAAAGAGGAAGTCAAAATGGGATAAGGCCCACTCTGGTGAAAGGTTGTCTCCAACCAAGTTCTCTTCAGTGTACACCCACTGGAATTAATGAACCTAAGTTGAGTCAAGGCCATTAAATTCAGATGGGTCTAAACATTAGGTACAACCCTTTAGTCTTGATTAGAGATCTAAGTTTGCAATGGTTAACTATCAGGAGCCAGGCTGCTCTCCAGACTAACTTACTCCGCAGAGATTATAGTTGCTATAAAACGCTAATGAGTGCTTAACTACTGCAATATTTAATTAAAAAAAAAGGAAGAGGGGCTGTGAGCTGCTGCTAATTAACAGAAAATTGGTAATTTCCAAGCTATTAACGGCTTATTTTCCACTCATCTGAACACAGCCAAGAAACTACAGCTATAGCATAAATAGGAAGCGCATTCTGTCAACAAGGGAAGAGCTTGCTGTGAGGTGGGGCTTGCTCTCTGGTGAATTCATGGGGACTAGGAACCTGCTGCCTCAATCAATCAATCCTTCACGGCTGCTTTTCTGTCTTGAGTTTCAATGAACACCTTACTATGCCATCTGCCCTGTTTCGGGAAGCTTTTAAATATTCGATGTTTAGTTTTATTCCTTTATATTTTGTTGGAAGCCGCCAAGAGTGGCTGGCGTAACCTAGTCAGATGGGTGAGGTATAAGAATTATTATGATCATCATCATCTTGCTTCTCCCTGTACAAAACCCATTTTTTTTATACAGGGGTGTGAAACCGTTTTTCTGACCAAGGGCCCCATTCCCATACAGGCAAGGGCCAGTTGTGGGTGGTGCCAGAGGCCAAAGTGGGCGGAGCAAAAAGAGGAGGTTGTTACCTTTGTAAAGGGACCCCTGACCATTAGGTCCAGTCGTGGCCGACTCTGGGGTTGCGGCGCTCATCTCGCTTTATTGGCCGAGGGAGCCGGCGTACAGCTTCCAGGTTATGTGGCCAGCATGACTAAGCCGCTTCTGCGAACCAGAGCAGCGCACAGAAACGGCATTTACCTAGGTTGGCAGGAGCAGGAGCATGGACCGAGCAACAGGAACTCACCCCGTCACGGGGATTTGAACCACCAACCTTCTGATCGGCAAGCCCTAGGCTCTGTGGTTTAACCCACAGCGCCACCCACATCCTGTTACCTTTGTACAGGAGGCTATATTTCCAAGTATGCAAAAAGCAGAGGGTTTTCAACAGCACTATAAACCAGGCATAGGCAAACTTGGCCCCCCAGATGTTTTGGGACTACAACTCCCATGACCTCTAGCTAACAGGACCAGTGGCCAGGGATGATGGGAATTGTAGCCCCAAAACATCTGGAGGGCCGAGTTTGCCTTTGCCTGCTATAAACATTCCACTGTCATTAGCAGACATTAGCAGGGCTCCAGGACATATTCCAGCCAGGCAAAAGCACTCAAGGAGGTTGTGGGAGGGTCCCGAGGTGAAATAGAGAAGCTGGGAGGGCAGAATTTGTGCCTAGGTCTAACCACCACCACCCTATCCCATGTAAATACCATACCGTTTCCAAAGCAGGCCCACCCATTTTCCAAGCTTCCGATAGTTTCTCATTACCTGATAGCTGAGCAATGGAACACTCCCAGGTTTTGCTTGGAATCCTGATCCATCTCTGCAGACTCACCCCACTTTTTTCTTTTTTTAAAAAAGAGTAAATCATCTAGTCCTCAGGCCCCATGGCTCCTCACCCCTGGTTTATATGATCAAGAGGACTAGAAAAATGATTTTAAAAGAAAGACCTCTGTATTCCGCCCTTCGGATTCTGCCTAGGCCACATCTTTCAGTACCCAAGAACTTTTCTTTTCTTTTTAACCAAGCAGATTTCCCAGCTGCACAAATTCCCCACACTAACTAAACACGCACAAGAAGCCAAGCAAACACAAAGTATGTTGTGCTCCTTCCTTACATCCTGTATCAGTGGCAATTTCTCCATGGCAGCTCTTAGTCCCTATCTGCTACATAGCAACAATTCATATATGAGTATGTCTTCGTTAAGTATCTAACAGGTGCTTTCAAGGGTATTTACAAGCATGCCGCAAAGTGTTAGATGCTTAGAGATGAAGATGAAGAAGAGGAGGTTCTGTGCCCCCCCCCCTTTAAAAAAGATGTTTCAATATGGTTTGGGAAGTTCGCACATATGCCCTAATGGGTCTACTCCACCCCTAATTTTCAAACAGCACATTATCAGCTTTACAACTGCACAATTCCCCGCATTCCCAAAAACACACTTTGTAGATTCTTTGCCACAGAATCATAGAACTGCAGGGTTGGAGGGTCCCCCAAAGGCCATCTAGCCCAACCCTCTGCAACACAGGAATCACAGTTAAAAGAAGGTCAGGCAGACACCCATCCAACCTCTTTTTAAAAACCTCCAATGAAGGAGAGCCCGCCACCTTCTGAGGTAGTCCATTCCACTGTTGAACAGCTCTTCCTGTCAGAAAATCTGACCTAATGTTTTGTCAGAATCTCCTTTCTGGCAATTAAAATCCATTGGTTCGGATCCTTTGCTCTGGAGCGACAGACAACAAGCTTGCTCCGTCTTCCATGTGACAACAACCCTTAAGATATTTGAAGGTGGTTATCATATCTCCTCCTCTTTAACAAGATGGGGAATTAAGAAGCTGTGCTTGGGTGTTCCTCTGACTCCTGGAACATGGATGAAACGTGGTCTGCGGCACTGGTCTCCAATGGCTTGGCCTGGACCCACTAGGGAGTCTGTGGCATGATCCAAGGTGGGTCATAACAGGAGCGCCACCACCATGCAAATATGTGGGGAAAGATTAAGCAGTGGGTTCCCAAATGCATGCTTGAGCTGAAAGTAGGTCATGGGGTCTGAAAAGCATGAAGCCACCTACAGTCATACCTCGGGTTACAGACGCTTCAGGTTGCGCGTTTTCGGGTTACGGGCACGGCGAAACCCAGAAGTACCAGAATGGGTTACTTCCGGGTTTTGCGCATGGGCAGAAGTGCCGAATTACAACCCGTGCGTGCCTCCCGCACGGATCACGTTCGCAACCTGAGCATCCACTGTGTTCTACAATACAAAGGGGTGCACCCAAACCTCTGCCTACTTTTGTCTCTGGCCCTGCCCACCTGCCCCGTCCCCTGGCCTGGGTTTCCTCATAAGGGACCTTGTGCTGAAAAGGTCATGTAAATAAAGCAGAAATTGGCCGCAATCAAGGGAGGGTTGCAACTTTGGGAACGTTAGGAAGCTGCCTTATACAGAGTCAGACCACTGGCCCTTCTAGTTAGGTATCATGGCTGGCGGCAGCAGCTCTCCCAAGGTTTCAGGATGGGATTCCTTCCAAACCCCGCCTGGAGATGCCATTGACCCTGGAGCCTCCTGCAAGCTCAGTAGATGCCCTGCCACTGGGCAATGGCCCTTCGCCAAGAAAACAAACATGGCCTCAATGCTTCTTGGGAACCAGAGAGAGAAAGAGGGGGGAGATTTCCAGCTGTGACAGCTCCTGCTGTCGTTCCACCGAGGGAGGCTCGCCAGCCTCCAAAACGTGTCACTTCGTTTCGCATTGCCAGCCCGCCGCATGCTGACAGGAGTTCCCTTGCCTCTCTCCTCGCAGGGAGAATGGTGTCGCCGGGTTGGCAGCTAGCTTTAAAGGCGGGCACATCAGCAGCCCAGCCATGCGTGGCCCAACCGCCTCTCCAGGGGTGCCCAAACACCGTTCCCTGCTACGACCCAGTGCCCCTGCCACCAGCACAACACACACACACACACACACACACACACACACACGAAGCAGCATTCCTGCCTCTTCTAGAGTCACGCTCAACTCGGCTTGGAAAAAAATGCTGACGGCAAAGACTGCCAAGCAACCAACTCAAAATCAATACAGGCCCAATGTCCTCGTTTATTCCTCCGAGTGCCGTGAGAGGGGCTCGCCCGTACATGGCCACGCCAAAAACATGAACTAAAATCCAGATTTGCACCGCAAGGAACTCCCAAACACAACATTAAGAACTGCCACAGTGGGACGGACTGACAGAGTCTGCGGAGTCTGGCATCTTATTCCCACCAGCTGCTGGCCACATGTCCCAGGGAAGCTCAAAAGCAAGCCTGTGGGGTGATTTGCTCAGCACGAGAGCCTCCACTTCTAGCCCAAGAATGCTTCTTGGCTACTTGGCTATGCCCTGCCTCTACATTCAAAGGCAGCAGTGCTTCTGAATACCAGCTGCTGGAAACCACAGGAGCTCTTGTGCTCAAATCCTGCTGGCCGGTGGCCACTGTGATAACAGCATGCTGGATTAGATGGACCACCGGCCTGATTCTGCTGGGCTCTTCTCATGTTCTTCACAGACAGTGATGCAACTCAGGCCATTGCCTGATTTCTGGGTTGCTGAGTTCTACTCAAAAGTAGATTCATTGAAATTGATGGACCTCCGTTAGTCTCACATTCATTAACTTCAATGGGTGCACTCGGAGTAGGATTAGCATTAGAGACAACCCAGTAGATTAATGAACTAGTTAGGGGAAACCATTGAGCCTAGTGAGAAGACAGCCCCCCCCCCAAAAAAAAGATCTCTGAACTGTATTTAAGCTTTCAGCACCACCAGAGGTAATAGTGAAGGCTGGTCATTTTTTCCCCTTGTTTTCAACCAGCTCATTTTTACTTTGCCTTGTATTTGTTATGTGTTATGAAGTCTATATTATTTTCACTGACCCACCACCCTTTGCAAGTCACAGAAAAACCATGGTTTACTGGGAACATCCTGGTCTTGGCCACTGTGCTCCTTCCCTCTACTGCAGGGAGGGTGCAAACCACAATCTCTAATTTAGCATTGTTTGAACCAAGGATGGGGATTTGCTTGCCCTCCCAGGAAACCACACATCTGTAGCTAAAGCTTTTTCCTGGCTTTAGCTTTCCTACATTGGCTCCCAGTACGTTTCCGAGCACAATTCAAATTGTTTTAAGCCCTCAACGGCCTCGGCCCAGTATACCTGAAGGAGCGTCCCCACCCCCCATCGTTCTGCCTGGACGCTGAGGTCCAGAGCCGAGGTTCCTCATTGTGAGAAGCCAAGTTACAGAGAACCAGGCAGAGGGCCTTCTCGGTAGTGGCACCCGCCCTGTGGAATGCCCTCCCATCAGATGTCAAAGAGATAAACAACTACCAGACATTTAGAAGACATCTGAAGGCAGCCCTGTTCAGGGAAGTTTTTAATGTGTGACATTTTAATGTATCTTTAATCTTTGTTGGAAGCCACCCAGAGTGGCTGAGGAAACCCAGCCAGATGGGTGGGGTACAAATAATAAATTATAATTATTCAAGGTAAGTCAGGAGCAAAACAAACCTCAGTCTCTAGTCTGGACACAATGACTGGGTTCACATGTCACGTTAAACCACAGTTTAGTGTGAATGAGTTGTAGTCGCACCACACCTGGCCGGGGAAGGCTATTCAAAAGCAACCAAAGTGCAAACCAGGGAAGAAGTGCAGAACCGACTGCTCTTTTGAACAGCAGCAGTAGCAGAGACACCCTTCTGGAATCTGCATGCAGGCTTGTGCTAAATCATAGAGTTGGAAGAGACCACTGAGGGTCATCTAGTCTAACCCTCTGCAATGCAGGACTCCTGCCCACAGCTGTCCCTGGTTGGGCTCAAACCACCAACCTTCTGGTTAACAGCCAGGTGCACTGACCCATTGTGCCACCTGAAGGATCTGCTGAACTGTTCATCCAGTGATCTTAATAAGCAGCAGAAATAAAGATGTGCAAACAGCCTCACCAAACGGCTGCTAACAGGACCTCCCAACGCTCGGAGCCTTTTGCTTTCCCTTTGTATATTTCCGTATTTAGAAAAAAATATATAAAAACCCCCTTCCAAAACCTATCCTCACAACTAGCCAGCAATTTCCAAATGCTAAAACACACCGGCAGCGAGTGTCCAAAGGGATGCTCTTTTCCTAATTCCCTTGCAACTGCGAGTGGGAGGCTTTCCCGGTGTGCTCTGGCTGCTATAACTCCCGCTTTCAAGAGAACAAGACAACTGCAAACCCCTAGTGGCCAAAGGGGAGACTGCAGCTCCCCCACCCACCCCAACTTCAAAGTCCCTGCTGTACCTTTGACAGACAGACCGCCGACAGCATCTTCCCCCTCTTCAGAGTCACTGTCCAGCTCAAAAAGGTCCTTGAACTCCCTCTTATCGTCATCCTTCTCTTCGCCCGGCTTCTTCCGCTTGATTTCAGGTAGGTTCAGATCTTCCATCTGTGCCAGGAGAACAGAAAACTTTAGTCCTCCCCATTTCAGTCAAAAGCATAAAGCAGCAGCATGACAGCCCATATAAATATATCCCTTGCCCTTTAACTGAAAAGAACTACACACACGATTAGGACAGAGGCTGGGAAACCTATGACTCTCTGGACACTGTTGAATTCCATTTCCCATCAGCCCCGGGCAGCATGGCCAATGGTCAGCGATGACGCAGCTGGCAGCCCCGCAATATCAGGAGAGGCCATAGTGCTCCCCCCACCAGCATCCCTACAGTAAAGGTTCCTGGGAGCTGAAAACCCCACCCAGAAAGGAGGCTCACCGTTATGTCTCTGCATGAGTGGCTGCTTGGGCTCTTATTAAGATTACAATAGGGATGGCCCTCTAGTTGTTGGGTTTTTTTGGACCCTGGATTAAAGGCTCCAGGAAGCACATCCAGGAAGCTGGAAGCACATTATTATGATTATTTATTAAAACAGGGAAGGAGAACCTGTGGCTCTCCAGATGTTGCTGGACTCCAGCTTCCATCAGGCCCATGCCAGCACAGCTAATTGTTGGGGATGATGGGAGATGTGGTCCGGAAACATCTGGGAAGGTCTCAGGTGTCCCATCTCTGGCTCAGAAGGACACTGACAAGAATGATTCCATCTCCATTCTGTTCAAAGGGCATATTCCAGCCAGGCAAAATTACTCAAGGAGGGTGTGAAGGAGGGTCAGGAAGGAGTGCGGCCTAGGAAGAGGTATGTGGTCTGAGGAACATTCTGAGGATCAGAGAGAGAGGGCTGGGGGTCTGTATTTGGCCCCTGAGCCTCAGCTTCCCCATCTGTGTCTTACCCGCTCTTTGCCACTGATCTCCAGCTGAATCTCCTTCTCCCTCAGCTTCTTCCAATGCACATAATATGTCATCAGCGGAGTCCCTTCCTCTCTGACCTTTTTCTCCCATTGCTCCTGTCAAGGTAAGCAAGAAAATACCGTTGTCAGCCGCAAGTGATCACCATCTTAAGAGCCAGCATGTGAGCATATCTTCACAGCTTTCCCCTCCCCCTGGAGGCAAGTCATAGTGTCTGCATTCCTATGCCCATTTTACAGATGGTGCAGCTGAGGACTGAAGGGGAGAGGGCAGGTCTTTGCTCATTAGGACTCCGGCAAAGAAATCGCTCAAACAGTCGTTTGGGCATCCCCATGATTCCTTGCTATGCCAAAAGCCACTTTGATCCACTGGATTAGTGCAGCCAAGAGAAGTTTTCTCCCCCCCCCAAGTCTAGCACAGCTGTAAGCCTACAGGCCAACCATCTCAAAACCTTGTCAGCAGATGGATGCTGTGTAAAAAGCTTTCTGTGTGTCAGACAGGGACGCGGACTTAGAAAAAATATTGGGGGGGCCCGGGAAAGCTCATGAATAATAAATAAGCTCATGAATATGCAAATAAAGTGGCTCCGGCCCTAAATCGGGCAAGCCACGCCCCCCCAGCCAGCCGATTGGCTGGCTGGGAGGTGTGGCCAGTCGGGATTCCCCTGTTCTCGCGGGATTTCCCGCAGTGCCTTGGCTGGGATTCCCTTGGCCGGGGCTCTCCGATTAGGGCGCGCGGCTGGCTGGCTGGCGAACGAGCAGGTGGGGAGGAGGCGGGGGACGGCGGCGGCGCTCTGGTGGAAGGGCGCCCGCCCGAGATTATTGGGGGGGCTGAGCCCCCCAAAAAAAATTTTTGAGGGGGCTCGAGCCCCCTGAAGCCCCATGGAGTCGGCGCCTATGGTGTCAGACCAAGTCAAACAGATTCCCCCACATCCTCGCTCAGAAACTGATCATCAGAGATAAACGGCCTCTGAACAAGGAAGCCCAGAAGCACTGGAATGGAGGAACCTCAAGGGTGGAACTCTTCTCCCCACGGAGATGCACCTAACAACTTCGCAGAACAACTTCTGCTATGTGCCAAAGACATACCTTTTTACCCCAGCCTTTGACGGTCAAGGTATTTTGTTTTGTGGGAACCACCTCTTTTTGCTAAATTTACACTGTTCTGTTGTTAAACGGTTTCATGCATTTTATACATACAAAGTACAGTGGTACCTCGGGTTACACACGCTTCAGGTTACAGACTCCGCTAACCCAGAAATAGTACCTCGGGTTAAGAACTTTGCTTCAGGATGAGAACAGAAATCATGCTCTGGCGGCGCGGCGACAGTGGGAGGCCCCATTAGCTAAAGTGTGCTTCAGGTTAAGAATGGAACGGAGCTCCGGAACGAATTAAGTACTTAACCCGAGGTACCACTGTACTTGAGGATCACACAGCCTGCCTCCAATCACTGAATTAGGCCATGATTTGCCTTTACTGCCCCTCCTTACCTCCATCACAGTGCTGCCACCTTCTAATGCAGGGGTGGGGAGCCTGTTAAACCCCCCCCCCCCGATCTTGCTGGACTCCAACTCCCATCACCTGACCACTGAGCCATGCTGGCTGTGGGCTGACCCAAGTCCAACAAGATCTGGAAGGCCACACAAGCTCCACCCCCCCCACCCCACTACTCTACAGGGCTGTGGTCACGAACAGCCACAGAGGTCTCTAAATAATTTTATCATAAAGGCCAGAGATCGTAAGGGATTTCCACCGCGGCCTTAAAAAATATTAGTGGGCGTCATGAAACGAGAGCTCTGGGTTGTTGTTGTTTTTGTGGGCTGATCTCTTTTTCACAAGTCGACTCAAGCGAGAGTCGGCATCCACGCCCAGCCCTCCTCTTCCTTCCTGCCTTTGCGCGAGGCTCCGCCAAGCGGCAGTCAGAGCCCCTCTCCCGAGATGCTGAGCCAGAGAGAGAGAGAGAAAACAGAGACTCACCACAGCCTCCCGGTTAGCGACGCCAAAGGTGGCTTTCTGCCGCTTGCCGGTGATGTAGGCAGAGTTTTCCTGCAGCTTCTCCAAGAGCTGACGGATCGTCTTGCAGTAGTTGGCAACTTTGCACTCCTTCAGGAACGACTTTAGCTGCAGGAAAGGAAGGAGACATTCCATGAACTGATCCCGTTAAATTCCCCAACTCTGCTCCTTACAACTTTATTTTTCGCAGTACGGCACAGCTGCCAAAAGAGTAGGAAACCATGGAACGCAGGATCCCACAGGAAGCTGCCTTGTACAGAGTCAAGCCACTGCTCCGCCTGGCTCAATACCGTCTACACTGACTGGCAGATGCTCTCTAGGGTTTCAAACAGGGAGTCTGCCAAGAATTGAACCAGGGACCTTCTGCAGGCTTTACCACTGAGTCACAGCCCTTCCCTTAAGGAATAGGAAGCTGCCTTATATTAAGTCAGACTGTTGGGTCCATCTATTTCAGTATTGTCTACACTGACTGGCAGCAGCTCTCTAGGGTTTCAGGCTGGCCCCTACCTGGAAATGCCAGGAACTGAACCTGGAGAGCTACTGTAAGTCAGTGCAGAAAATACTGAACTAGATGGACCAATGGTCTGACTCAGTATAAAGGCAGCTTCCTACCCCTGCCTTACACGGCCCTAAGAAGGGAAGGGGGGAGCACACCCCCACCCCTCATTTCTAACTGATTGCAGCTTGAGGTTTGAACTTTGTTCGAAGCTAGCCATTTGCATCTTTCTCTCCCCACTAGTCACTGGTATTTTGGGCTCAGAAACACTCACCCCTGCCCCCTGAGCTGCACATTTAGGCAAAGCATGGCATGCCCAGAGTCACCCCAAAATCGTGGAATTCACTTGTGAGTGGGGATGGCATCACAACATCAGCACATCATGCTACAGAAGGGAAGGAGAACCCGATATGGTGCTATGTTCCTTATAAACAGGTTATTTGGAGCTAAGGGTACGGGGTTAGAGAGATCCAACTTTTTGGACCACAATCCACCAGGGCAGTTCTTCTGCACATGCTCTATTGAAAGGATCAGGACCTGTGCAAGAGAAGTTTCCTTGGTACCTTATATGCCTTGCAGCCATAGTCCCCCAAATTAAAAATAAAAATAAAAATGGGAAGCTTAGAACCAAAAAAAAAGTTCATTTAGTCCAGCATCCTGTTGGCCAACCAGATGCCTCAATGGGAAGCCCATAAACAGCACCTGAGCACAACATCAACTCTGCCCCCCTGCAGTTCCCAGCAACTGCCATTTATTTTATTTCTTTATTTTATTTGTTGCATTCATACCCCACCTTCGTGCCCCCCCCCAACGGAGCTCAAGGCGGCTTACAACAGCTCTCCCACTCATTTAATTCCCACAACAACCCTGAGAGGTAGGTACGGCTGAGAAGTAGCGGCTGGCACAAGGTCACCCCACCATGAGCTTCATGGCCGAGTGGGGAATCGAACCCTCATCTCTCAGGCCCTAGTCCAACACTCTAACCCAGAGCTTTCAAACTGTGTGACATTAGTGCGTCAGCTGCAGTGTGTAGGTGCGTCGTGTGAACACTCCCTGTTCACCTCCTGGGGCTGGGAAGGGGTTAGTTTAACCTCCAGTTTGCTAGTTAAAGCCACCCAAGTTAAGTAAATAGGTACCGCTCTGGCGGGAAGGTAAACGGCGTTTCCGTGCGCTGCTCTGGTTTGCCAGAAGCGGCTTAGTCATCCTGGCCACATGACCCAGAAGCTGTACGCCGACTCCCTCGGTCAGTAAAGCGAGATGAGCGCCGCAACCTCAGAGTTGTCCACGACTGGACCTAACGGTCAGCAGTCGCTTTACCTTTAAGTGACCAGGGCAGGGGCGTCTGGATCTGACAGCAGCTGCCAAGCACTGGACACAGACACAGAACTTTGCTACACACAAAGCCAGATCAGCATCCAAATGAAGGGTCCCAAATTCTTTCCTTAAGACATTCTTTCTACTTGCTTCCTTCCCACTTCCTCTCTCTCTCTCTCTCTCTCTCTGTCTCTCACAGTCTTTTCCCCCAGGGCATACGGATGGGGATGAAGCTCGAAGCCTGCGTGTTCGTGCTAATTGCAAGCATCCCCCCTGGTTGCTCCAAAGAGCCAGCCAGCTCAGATTATCCTCAGAGACTGAAGGAGGACAGGCAGCTGTTCCTTCCCTACAAACAACCTTCTGGGGCAAGCAGGACCACCCCAGGGACCCTGGGCAAAGGGTCCAGGGGTTAAAAACCAAACGTTCCCTCTCCTCTGCCCACTACAGCCTGATTCCCTAGAAGGTTGTAAAAGTCTCTTCTGGAGATCCTCCCAGGCTATAGCCACGTTTCATGAATGAAGCAGGCCAGGATGGGAGTCCAACCCCACGCCCAGAGGGAGGGGGTGCAGGGGGTGGAATTCCAGGAAAGGCAAAGCCCTGCAGAGGCGTCTTTAAGAGAGTGGAAAGGAAAGGCGTTCCCCCAACAGCACTGCTGCAGACAGGGCTCCCACCCAAGCAGAATGGGAAGCAGTGAGGACATTTTTGAAAACACGTCACTTTCAGAAACGGCCGTAGCTCAGTGGTAGAGCATCTGCTTTGCATGCAGAAGGTCCCTAGTTCAATCCCCAGCATCTCCAAGAAGGGCTGGGAATGTCCCCTGCTTGAAACCTTATCAGTCAAAGTAGGCAATTCTGAACTGGATGGCTGCTATTTAGAAGTGGGCACTTGGGGAGAAAATGCAACTTTTTAAAAAAATGTATTTAAATGAAAATTTCCACATGGAATTTGCATGTTTTGAAAAACTGCAAACTAAATTATTTACTTTGTTGGTAACAAGCCTAAATCCTCCTCAGAGCAATCCCACTAATGAACCAGATTCAGTCATGGCTATAGATTTCAATGGGTCTACTCTGAGTAGGATTGGGGCACAATCCTTAGTTATTTAGTTGTGGTTTTATAAACGGTAAACAACCAAACTTTCTTCAGAGCACAATAAAATGAAATAAGCTAAGATATAAAAGATTGACAAACTCAGCAAATTAAAGGCGATGGGTTGCATCCAATGCTAGCCCTACTCAGTGTAGCTCAATTAAAGTTAATGGGTCTACTCTGAGTAAGACTTAATTGGGTCGCACCCCAATAAAACCACTTCTACAATTATTATTCTGTGGGAAGGGCTGTGAGCACATGCTTTGCATGCAGAACGTCTCAGATCCAGGCATGGCAGGAACTATCCCCCGTCTGAATCCTTGGGAGAGCTGCTGCCCATCAGTGCAGACCACACTGAGCTAGATAGACCAATGGTTTGACGTAATATAAGGTTGCTTCCTATGTTCCTAGTGCAGAATTTGGGACTGACGGGTGAGCACATACAAAAGTGATGCAGACCAGAAATAGGGCATGTTTGCTCGCCGCTAATAACCAGACAACTTCCTGGATGAGCAAAACTTCTGTAGGTTGTCAAGTCTCTGCACTATCATAGACAGGGAACAAGCTCAGTCAGGATCCCCATTATAGAGGGGCAGGGCTAACCCAGAGAGAGAGGTGCCTTTTCACCCAAGGCTAGTTTTTTGACACCTGGACGCACCTGGAGAATAGTTGGGAGGGCGAGCTCTGGAAAACCGATTGTATAGGCCTGGCCGTGAAGATACTCCAGAATCAGGTCGTACAGCTGGTCAATGAGGCCATCCTGTGTGGGGAAAAGCAGGAGAGGGGGCACTTGTTAGAAAGAGAGAGGAAAAGCAAGTGCTTGTATTCTGCTTTCCTTCCACCGCTGAACTCGAGACAAAGTATATGGCTTCTCCACCCAGGTAATCTCCCAGCCAGGCACTGAGTGGCAGGGAATCTTCTTTGCATGCAGAAAAACCCAGTTCAAGCTCCAGCTTCAAGCCCTAGCATCTCCCGGTGTGGCCAGGCATGTCCCCTGTCTGAAATCCTGGAGAACTGTTGCCACTCAGTGTAGATAGGCCAAAGGAGTTTTCTATGCACCCATTTCAAGGAGCGCTGAATTCAGATCCATGAGGACTGGGAACTTAATGCTCTTTTTAAAAGGAGAATTATAGTTCAGTTGCAAAGCACCACTCTTGAGCGTCAACCTCAAGCATCACCAGTTACCAATGATCAATCAGGTAATGGAGAGCGGCATCCGATGAGAGGAGACTGTGGTGGCTGTGGTGCTTAAACTACACTTCCCATCATGCCTGTTCAATGGCTGTGCTGGTTGGGGCTGATGGGTGTTGGGAGTCCAACAACAGTGGGATGGGGCATCAGACAGGTGAGCCCTCCCAAGACCCTCTGCCCAGTTCAGCTCTTTTATATCAAAGGACACCTGCACCTTTCATACAGCTGGCCAAATCACAGAGTCCAGACATTACATATATAATGACTCATATTAATTACTTCTGGTGATGCTTAATTAGACTTGGTTTCGTAATTAATTAGGTGGTGCAAACGGGCTTATGGTTAAGTCGTATTCACTGCCCGCAGGGTGTCCCCCCAATTCTAATTCTATAGTACTCAAACTAAAAATTTTACTAGAGAACTGCAGCTCAGTGGTACAGCATCTGCTTCGCATGCAGAAGGTCTCAGGTTCAATCCTTGGCACCTCCAGGCAGGGCTGGGGAAGAATCATTATCTCCCCCCCCCTTACGCCCCCAAATCCTTCTGCTTCTAGTTATTTGAATGTTTCTTTGAAGGGCAGAGTATAAATAACCACGCAAGCAAATATTGAAGATTAGGATTTCATAAATTTGGCATTTCAAAAGCAGCTATTCCAAAAAGCCAGAGGCTGGACCACGCCATCTCTGCCCCCAAAGCCCGCCCCTTACCCGGAAAGCCTTCTCCTGAAGATTGGCATTGGAGAGCTTCAAGATAACGGAGAAGTTGATGGGTTTTGAACTCATGCGTCCCGGTTTCTTGTTGAAGTCTACCTGCTGGAAAACCTATGAGATAAAAAGACACAATCTAGTATTTACTATTTGTTCAGGAAGGAATTTAGTGTCATGCTATTATAATCGTTCTGATGGCACAATGATTTCTACTTGTCAGATAGAACAACTCTCCTCTCCCACCATCACCCCCTTTGCTGTCCTGGGACTCTCCTGAACCTCCAGAGGGAATTTGGGAGATATGTGGAGGGTGTGCCAGGGGGGTGAGAAAGCCCCATCGCATTAGCAAGAATCTTCCCCTAGCAAACCGGGTTAACTGAACCCACCATTCAAAGCTGTTGGTATACACGCCATTTTACAGAGGGTCAAAGTTCCTGAGGGTACAATTTTCGCCCCTCACCCAACTTCCTGAAAGCTCCCCTGCCACCCCCTAGGGGTGACCCAGAAGCTGCATTCACACATCACAGGAAGCCGAGAACTCTGGCTCTGGGGCGAGTGAGTAAACATTGCAGTTTAGTGCAATGCCTGAACCTGGCTCGCCAGCCAGACTTAAGGCAAGGTTTTGCTTCTGGGTTATACTTCCGGGGTCGTTAAAGAGAAAAAGCAAAGAATCACGCTGCACAAGCAGAATGGCCAACTAAGTCAAAGCTCTCGGCTACGAGATGATGCGGGGTCAATGCTCTGTAATTCTCACTGACCTTCTCAACGACCCTGTGAGGCTGGGAAGTGACAGAGAAAACAGGTGCCCTTCTCCCAAAACCACCCCGGTGAGGTCTATGGCAAAGAAAGGATCTGAAGAAATATTTTAGATACGATGAAAGGCTTGCTGTGGTTAGAGCACCATCTCTAGGTAGGGCTGGGGAATGTCCCCTGCCTGAAACCCCCTGCAGAATTGTTGGCAGTCAGTGCAATGAACTCTGTGCTAGATGGGCCAGTGGTCTGACTGTATAAGGCAGCTTTCCTGTATTATTCCCTTCCCCTTAACCCCGCCATTTCAAACAAATGAATCAAACCCCAACCAACACAGACAGTGCTGTATCATAAACTCCTTTTCAAGCCTCCCTTAAATTTCAGAAGCAGTTTGATAACTAGCACCGGGTATGTGTGTGTTTCTGTGTGTGTGTGTGTGTATGTGTTTCTGTGTGAACAAACAGCAGCCCAAAGCTGCCCCCACCCCCCCACCAGAGCTCAATAAGCTAAACTGCGGAGGGTATGCAGATGTTGGGTCTTCCTTCGCTGTGCAACACCTGGTGGAACGATATTACACCTCCCCTCCATCTTCCAGAATCACTATTCATTCCCTTTTCCATGTCCTGGGCCTCTCTTTCTCTCCCACCCCCCACCCTTGGAGTCCAAGCAATGGGGCCCCCACACATCCGTCAACGACCCACCATTTAAAGAGTCAGCCGAGTGCATTTGTGTCTCTCCTCTTGTGACTCTCTGAGCTTATCAGTTAACCTTCCTTATTCCTACATCCCCAACCCTGCAAACACACAGACCCAAGGAGTGCGGTGGGGGAAAGAGATGGATTTTAGATTGTCAGAGCAGCCCTGCCCCCTATGGGGAGGTGGGAGGAGCAGGCAAGTTAGAAGGGAGAGAGACATGGGGGAAGTTTTCCCACCTTAATTTACCCAAACTTGCCTTCCTGTATTAAGTGTCTGAACAAGTGTCTGAACTGCCGGTGGAACGAACCTCTTGGCAGTCTGTGTGAATTGATGCTTTAAGTATGCATTGTTATTGTTTTACACTGTATTTATGTACACACAGAGAGAGTTTTTATCGTTTAAAAAATTGCAATCATTTTTTTTCAATTTTAAAATATTTCTGTTTCATGTATGCTTTTATCATACAGCAAATCACTCCAGGAAGCAATCCCTAAACGGAAATAAATAAATAAAATCAGCTTCCCAAGTGCCGCCAAAGAATAAGGAATGCCCTCCAGCATCCTCTTAAACATAAGCAGAGCCGGATAATAAAATAATAGCAATCATTAGCTGTAAAGTAGAGCCGAATCTCAATCTCCTTTCAAGTAGGACTGAATCCCAGCAAGGACCCACCTTGTTTTGTTTCTTCTGATTGTAAGTTGTTCTAAACAGTTTTTAATACTGTAATTTAAAGTCGTCAATCCCTGCTGGGACCTTAGAGCGAAAGTCAGGGGGTAAATAATTGGCAGCAGTAGCTTTGAGCAGAGCCCTATCCTAATAACAGCAATAATAATAAACTTTTAAGTAGAGCCAAATTCTACGATTCTACGAAATCCTCTGAAAAAGAATAAGAATAAACAGTAGGGCCCCCTTCCCTGGGCCTTGCCCCCTACCCTATACACTGAGACCCTTCCAGAGGCCCACTCAACCTCTCCTGAAACATGTCTCACCCCTCAAGAGAGGGAGAGCGAAGGGAGAAGCCGCCAGTCCGGGGGGGGGGGGAGCAGGGCAGGTGCTCTTCGCGCCAGAGCAGCCAAGGCGGCTGTCAAGGCCCATCACTGACACGACTCTTATCTCCGGTGGCAGGAGCCAGGGGAATTCCAGCACCTGGAGGGGCGGCAGGAGACGTGCAGGCTGTCAGCGGCGGGTGGTGACAAGGGCACGGGGGAAAGCAGAAAGGGGGGGCAGCACGGTTAGAGAAAAGAGGAGCCGCAGAAGGCCCCTTTCCCTGCTGTTACTTTAGGATGAGAGCAGCAGGGAGGGAAGAGTAATTGCATCCTTTGTCACGCAAAGCACACGCCAGGATTCCGGAGAAATTCATTTGAACGGTGGAAATAAGGTGACCTCAGAAGATGGGGCTGGCTCTTAGGAACATATCAGGCCTGTCTAAATAAAAAAGAATGGTCACACACAAACACCCTGCCCCTGGACAACCTAAGTCCTTGCATGGAGAAAACTAGCACTTCAGGGTTCTGCAGTGGTGATCTCCTTGGTGTGCCATTTTCGACACGTAGCAAGTTTTGTTTCTGAAAGGGAGGGGGGAATCAAATACATGAACACAGTAACATAGGAAACTGCCTTATACCGTCAGACAATGGGTCCATCTAGCTCAGTATCGTCTGTCCTGACTGGCAGCCACTCTCCAGTGTTTTAGGCCGAGGCCTCTCTCAGCCCTACTTGATCATCATTTGCATGTAGAGCATATGCTCTGAACTCGGGACCTCGCCTGCGACACAAGTGCTTAACTTCTGGGGAAGTGGGGGTGCTGGCTCATCTTCAGTGGCCTAGTCGCTCCCAACCTGCGAATCTTAGACAAGAACAGCTCACAGGCTGCTGTGGGGACAACAGCTCAGTGGCCTAAACTACCTCACATTGCTGTTGTCAGGACAGCATGATCCTACTCAGAGTAGACCCACTGAAATCAATGGACGTGACTAATCCTGGTCCATTGAATTCAATAGGTCTGCTCCTGAGCAAAACTAAGCTGGATGAATGTGTGTGTGTGTGTGTGTGTGTGTATCTATATATTGTTGTTTAGTCATTTAGTTGTGTCCGACTCTTTGTGACCCCATGGACCAGAGCACGCCAGGCACTCCTGTCTTCCACTGCCTCCCACAGCTTGGTCAAACCCATGTTTGTAGCTTCGAGAACACTGTCCAACCATCTATATTTATATATCTACAGTTGTACCTTGGGTCAAGAACTTAATTCGTTCTGGAGGTCTGTTCTTAACCTGAAACTGTTCTTAACCTGAGGTACCACTTTAGCCAATGGGGCCTCCTGCTGCCGCCGCGCTGCCAGCATGTGATTTCTGTTCTCATCCTGAAGCAAAGTTCTTAACCCGAGGTAATATTTCTGGGTTAGCAGAGTCTGTAACCTGAAGCTTATGTAACCTGAGGTACCACTGTATCTATCTATATCTCTATCTTCTCACAAAAATACTGGAACCAGAAGATTGAAAGGAAGTTCCGCATTTTGCGAAGCTTATTCCCACACAAACACTTCCTTCTTATAAAGGGGCTGCTTGTCTTCGACGAAGAGTCATGAACCAAGATCTCCCCAACGCAGGCGCTCAGTCCGTGTGCGCCGTCCCCACCCGCCGTGGGCGAGCTGCCTGTTGCATGAGCCCAGCGCCATCGGATGTGGTCGCTTGCGGAAGCCAGGAGGAAAAGCACGCTGAGACCACGGGGGCGGCTAGGCTGATATATGTGGCTTGCCACGAGGGAGGAGGCGTCGCCGCTGGGACCCTGTTATCTACCGGAGGTTGAGGGCTGGGAGCTCGGCAGCGCAAGCGGGGAGCGAGAGGAGGAAGGAAACAGATGCACGGAGGGGAACAGCCAAGAAGCCGCAAGGGGTCCAGGAGAGAGAGAGAGAGAGAGAGAGAGAGAGAGAGAGAGAGAGAGAGACGGAGAGAAAGAGTGCTGGGGGGGGGGCTTCGCTGGCCGCTGCAGGCAGAAAGGATGTGGTTAACAAACGGACGTTTGCAACGACATAAAAAAATAACCACAGGAGGGTTCTTGCTTCCCAGCAAACCACGGTGGCTTGGCTAATTCCCAGGCAACGGCCTCTCCCCAAACCACCACCCCTCCCCACCCCAAACTTTGCACCGTCTGCCGTTTCTCCTTTTCCTTCCCACCCTCCCCTTTCAAAGAGCACAAATAGCCAGGCGCCGGGGGAATAGCAAAGCAGGATAGTGGGGGGGGGGGGCTCTCACGCCCGCCCCATAAAGAATGCAAGCAACAGATCCTGCACAGAGGTTGCTACACAGCTGAGTTACACTGTAGGATTTGCTCCCAAGTCCGCATTCGCAACCCATGTTTAAATCACTGCGATACCACTTGCAACAGTTGTAGCTTCTTCCCACCCCCCCAAGTAATTCTGGGAACTGTAGCTTGTTAAGGGTGCAGAGAGTTATTGGAAGAATCTCTACTCCCCTCACACACACACACACACACACATACTGTGCAGTTTTAGCAACCAATTCACAGGGAATTCTGGGAACTATAGTTCTGTGGGGAAGGGGAATTGGGGGGAGGTCTCCTAACTACTCGCAGCACCTTTTAATGTTCTACAGCTCCCATAGTTCTTTGGGGGAAGCATTGGCTGCTTAAAATGGTATCACAGCACTGTTTATATATCGTGTAAATGTGGCCCCACACAACGCAGTTCTCAAGAGGCAGCTTGAGGCTCAAATTTGGGGAAGGGGGGCAGATTCCTCAGGGATGCGCAAAATTTGTCCAAAATGTGGGGGGCAGCATAGCAGCCGCCTTCAGCACAACCCCTTGGGTCGGGTTACCAAGCCCAACTAACTAAAATAACTGCAAAGCAAAACTTAAGAGAGGGAGCCATTCTGGACCTGCAAGAATCAACATTACAGCTAAACCTTTATCAGGCCGACAACATTTCAAAACAGTGTGCAAGCTTTGGAGTCCTCCAGAACTCTTCATCGCCAGGCCAGATGGCTGCTGCTTTGGTACCAAGCCAAATTTAAGCTCTTGCTGTTAACATAGAAAACCCTAAACAAGACTGTTCTATACATTTAAAGCTGTATCATACCCCTTTGAACAGTCACAGCTTCCTCCCAAAGGATTCTGGGGACTGCGATTTGTTAAGAGTGCTGAGAGTTGCTAGGAGACTCCTATTCCCCTGGCAGAGCTTCAATTCCCAGAGTGGTTTTCTCAGTCAGTCCCTCTCTTCCCAGGGAATTGCAGCTCTGTGAGAAGAACGGGGTCTCCCAACAACTCTCAGCACCTCCTTTACAATATTACAGTTCCCATGATCCTTTGGGGGGAAACATAATGGTTTAAAGATTACAGTTCCCATGATCCTCTGGGGGAAGACATAATGGTTTAAAGATTACAGTTCCCATGATCCTTTGGGGGAAGCCATAATGGTTTAAAGCAGTGCGATGCCAATTTAAGTGGATATTGCAGGCGGAGCCCAACTTGGGAGCAGTTTGTCCGAAAGACCAGCCTGCACACTGAAATCCACGGATGACGCTGTCTTGATAGCAGAGCCGCTGGTGGTCCACCCTGTGCCCACCTGGAAGAGGTCCTGAACACACAGGAAGCTGCTTTATATTTTATTACTGCGCCATGCACGCTGGTGAAAAGAGCACTCACCTCCAAGATAAAGGGCAAGACAGGAATGAATGTCCGAGTGCTCTCTGACAACAGGGTCAGGGCCCGGGCGCAGTGCATGCGCAGGGGGTAGAAGCGAGCTGTGGGCACCAGCCTAGCAAGGAGAGAAAGAGGAGAACGGTCGTCAGCCACAGAATCAAAACTCTCAATCCTGCTATAGAGGTTTCTGCCATGAGAGCCAAACCTGAGAACTGAGTTGTTGGCAGAACAGCTGCACATGTATTTCTACAGGCCTTCTAATGCACACTTTGTCCACCACCAGCATAAGGACAAGGCAAAGGAACAGCAACAATGGATGAACATAAGCAAAATGCAGTTTTGCATCTACTTCAGTTTGATTTGAGCCAGGGATGAACACTAGGGAGTTAAAAGCATGACTTGAAAGTCCACGAGGCAGAAACTAAGCTAGTAAGGCCTCAGCCACTGGTTTTTATTTCTTTACGCATTAGGAGGACCAGAAGTTCCCCACACCTGGACTAGAGGCTTCTGGGAGTGGGAAGTACTGCTCAGAAAGGTGGCTCCCTGTTACGTCTCTGCACGAGTTTCTGCCCTGGATTTTATTAAACTGGAAATGCAGCATTTCCTTTTTATTATTATGACATCTATATATAGCAGTTACGTATATAAAAACAGCTGAAATTACTGCATATATAAAAGTAGTGCTTAAAAAACAATTATAAATATTAAAACTGATTAAAAACTACACCAGCCTATAAAGTAAAATCCATGCAAGTCCAGAGCAGATTTCAAAAAAGTTTTTAGAAGATGGGTTGAAATACAAATGTCCATAGCAGGCATCAGAAAAGGCAACAGAGAAGGTGCCTCCCTGTTGTCTCTCTGCATGAGTGGCTGATCTGAAGACTTGTAAAAGCAGGGATGGGGGAACCTGTGGCTCTCCAAGCATTACTGGACTTCAACTCCCATCAACCCCAACTAGCATGGCCAATGGCCAGGGATGATGGGAACTGGGAGCCTAACATCTGGAATGTCAAGAGTAGGCATAGGCAAACTCGGCCCTCCAGATATTTTGGGACTACAACTCCCATCATCCCTGACCACTAGTCCTGTTAGCTAGGGATGATGGGAGTTGTAGTCCCAAAAAATCTGGAGGGCCGAGTTTGCCTATGCCTGGTCAAGAGTTCCCCCATTCCTGGCACAATCAGGGACAGAGTTCAAGGGTCCCCATCCCAGAACAACTGCTCCGCTTAAAGAAACGTAGAGATCTACAGGAACTCACAGCTTTCTTCCTGCTTCTACACCCTCTGCAAGTCCTTCCCACTTTTCAAAGTCATTCCCCGAGCACAGCTCTTGTTCTGAGAAGCAAATCACATCACACTGCTCCCCACTCCCACCCCCACAAAACGGCAACGGCGACTGCTGAGATTGTAAAAACCAACGAGGGCGAGAAACTGCATCAGCCGCACCATATAAATCACACACCACCCCTTCACCCTCACCCCCACCCACCCACCCGCCAAATAGTGAAATAATTATCACTGGATCCATTATGGAAATAAATCTACTTTCCCGCCCCCCGAGACCTGGCAACCGGCGAAAGCGATGACGAAAACCTTCTACAGGAATTAATTGATTGGGGGATAAACCTGTTAAAAGGTATAGATTTACTGTAAACCAAGGCCATTAATTTCAGAGAGCGAGGCAAGGCGACAGCCGGCTTAAAAACTTCCCAGCGGCGAGGGACAGGCCTGGAATGAAGTATGGGCCAGGAGAGTTTGTCGCCGGACCAGCTGACCGGTGAGCTGCGAGACAGGAAAAGGCTGGAGTACGAGATAGGTGGTTGCCTGAGGAACACAGAAGCTGCCTTCTATCGACTTGGATGACTAGCTCAGTATTGTCCACACTGACTAGCAGCTGCTCTCCAGGGTTTCCGGCCTGGAATGTTTTGTAGCCCAATCTAGAGATGAAGGGGATTGAACCTGGAACCTTCGCCTTACAAGGCAGATGCTCTTCCACTGAGCTACAGTCCTTCTTTTAATACATGGGAAGCTGTCTTCTACTCAAACCATTGATCCATCTAGCCCAGTGCTTTCCAAACTTGGGTCTCCAGCTGTTGTTGGACTACAACTCACATCATCCCTAGCTAGAAGAGTTTGGGAAACACTGGGCTAGCCTAGTGTTACTTACAGAGACAGTGTGGCATAGTGGTTAAGAATGTTGGACTAGGAAATGGGTAGGAAAACTAAGGGCTGGTGGCTGGATTCGGCCCAATCGCCTTTTAAATCCAGCCTGCGGACAGTCCGGGAATCAGCGTGTTTTTACATGAGTAGAATGTGTCCTTTTATTAAAAATGCATCTCTGGGTTGTTTGTGGGGCATAGGAATTCGTTCATCCCCCCCTTCAAAATATAGTTCCGCCCCCCTGCTGAAAAAGTTTGCTGACCCCTGGGCTAGGACCTGGGAGACCAGGGTTCAAATCCCCGCTCAGTCCTGAAACTCACTGGCTGGCCTTGGGCCAGTCACAATCTCTCAGCTGAACCTACCTCACAGGGTAGTTGTGAGGGAGAAAACCTTGTATGCCACTTTCAAGCTCTTTGAGAAAAAGGTGGGATATAAATGCAAATAAACAAATAAATTTCCAGGTAGGGTTGGAGATGGCTGCTGTCTAAAACCCTGGAGAACCTGTCTGTGTCGACAACACTGAGCTAGCTAGACCAGTGGTCTGGCTCAGTATAAAGGGAGCTTCCTGTGTTCCTGGCTGGCATCTGCCGTGCAATGATACATCTCCTATATACAGTACACACAACCCGCAAAGCATAAATGTTTATCCGCTGCCAGCCAGTGTAAGCAACACTAAGCTCCCTACATTACTCTCAAACAAGAAAATTACCAAGAGGAGCAGTAGCTGCAGTTATATTTGTGGGGCAAAAGCTTATTAAAACATTCTGGAATTCTGTGAAGACAGTAGGGGTGTGCAGTTGTGTACCTGGGGACACAAAACAGTTGAACTGCACACTCGTGCAGTAAGTTACACGCAGTGTTCAACCAGTGTCTTGCCTGTTTACATTTGAGAACAAGTGCTGCAAAGTGGTTAGGGTGCTGGAGTAGGACTAGGGAAATCTGGGTTCCAATCCCCACTCAGATCAGTTGGTGCCTTTGGGCCAGTCACTGCCTCTCAGCCTAAATCTACCTTACAGGGTTGGGGGGGGGAGGTGTATGCCACCTTGAGCTCTTTGTAGAAAATATTAACCGTGGCAACACCTGTGCCCACTTCCACACAAAGGCCTGTATATGTAGCAACAGCTTGTACCTGTGTTCAGGGTAATGTGTGAACAAGCCTAGCATCATGTCTGAATGTGGTTGCGGTGCAGTTGGTGCCAACGACAAATGAACCACGTTCAAACTGCCTGCCCGGTGGTTATCTTTGGGCAAAGTATTTTCAGCAAGAGGCACCTCAGAAATAATTACATTTTAAAAGAAAAAAAGATGGAACATTTGAAGAGAAAAGAAGAAGGGTGGTTCTGGGTATATGTGATTAACTTGGAGAGACAACCCCCCCACCCCAGCCGCCCTTATATTCTTCTCAGTCCTAACTACACACACACACACACACACACACACACACACACACACACACGTTCTTGGCAAAGCATTGTTTTTTTAACACAGCGACAGCCAAAATCCATTCTGGCAGCCGCACACAGCACTCTTGAACCCCCAGGCCCACATTCCTGCCCCACAACTCTTCCCTCAAATCTCTGTCAAACCGCAGGAAACGAAGGCCGACGAGCCCCCCCCCCATGCGCCAGAGGGTGGGGGGCCTTCGGAGGCAGCGGGCGAAAGGAGTCAATTCCAGCTTCTGTCGGCAACCCCTGTGCTGCCTAGTTATCTTGTTTAAGCACATTTAAAATTCTGCCCTGGTTCCTGCCTGAAGCAAGAGAGCTCCCGCGGACGGCATTAGCTTCCACTCTCTTCCACGGCTCCGTTTCTCGAGGGCAAAGCGCCACCTTCTGGGCAAAAAAGTAACCAGCACGGTGCGCTTCTCAACCACCCGAAGTTTAGAATTAAAACAAGCCAAAAGCGTTCCTTCTAAAATCTGTTGCCATTTTCTTTTCTTTTCTTTTCCACCCCTCTCCTCACATTTAAAGTCAACAACTTGTGAAAAGCCACTGTGGTGTAGAGGGGGGTAAGGATTGAAAGGCATTAAGAAATCAATCTTTATCAAATACAGTGATACCACGGGTTACATACGCTTCAGGTTACAGACTCCGCTAACCCATAAATAGTGCTTCAGGTTAAGAACTTTGCTTCAGGAACAGAAACCGTGCTCCGGCGGCGCGGCAGCAGCAGGAGGCCCCATTAGCTAAAGTGGTGCTACAGGTTAAGAACAGTTTCAGGTTAAGAACGGACCTCTGGAATGAATTAAGTACTTAACCCGAGGTACCACTGTACAGTGGTACCTCAGAAGTCGAATGGAATCCGTTCCGGAAGTCCATTTGTCTTCCAAAACGTTCGGAAACTAAGGCACAGCTTCTGATTGGCTGCAGGAAGCTCCTGCGGCCAATCAGAAGCCATGTCAGACATTTGGGTTCCAAAGAACATTTGCAAACCGGAACACTCACTTCCGTGTTTGCAGCATTTGGGAGCTAAAACGTTCGAGTCACAAGGCATTTGTCAACCAAGGTATGACACTATTGTTTTTTCATGGTCGATGGCGAGGACTGATGGGAGGTGCAGTTCAAAAACATCTGTAGGGTCAAACCTTACCCTCACGTGTGACAGGTGATGAACCAAATTTCCAGAGCTCCACTGGAAGGTTGTTTTCAGCTGAAAACTCATGGTGCTTTTTAGCAATTTGCAGGAGCTATATCTGAAAACTATTCGATTTCTTAGTGCCATTTTGAGGCACGGCAGATGGCTGCAAGTTCAGCCCTTTGTATTTTCCAGGTAGGGCTGGGAGAGAACCCTGCTTGAATCTCTGGAGAGCTGCTGCCTTCATTGTAAACAATACCAAGATAGATGGACCAATGTATATTGAGATGGGCTCAATATAAGGCAGCTTCCTCCGTTCATATGTCGTAAGAGAAAAGCTTAATGAGTCAAAGCACTGGTCCACCCAACTCAGTACTGTCTACACTGACTGGCAGTGGCTCTCCCCAGGGATTCAGACAGGGTTCTCTCTCAAGTCTACCTGGAGATGCCAGAGACTGAAGCTGGGGGTCTTCTGCATGCAAGACAAATGCTCTAACTGACTGAGGTACAGCCCTTTTAAACATTCGTAAGAGACCAGTTTGAATTTTTAAAAAATTTGTACAAATGCAAACAATTGATCTGCACAGGTTACTCTAGATGAAGAATATGGATGGAACAAGGACCTCTTCATGCTCCATCCATATTCTGCATCTAGAATAAACAGCATACCTGATTTCTAACGTTTGTGCAAACTTTTAAAAATTCAAGCTGGTCTCTCTAGATACAAACACCCTCCATTTTCAAAGCTTTTAGGGCCTGTTTTTAAAAAAACAACTTTTGCACACCATCCCAAGAGCCGTCCTCTTATGTGACAGTCACCAGCAAAATTCCGCTCCTCTCCTCCCAGGGACCTGCTGAGCTCACCTTTCCGGGAGGCCTCAGAGGCAGCTGATTTATCTGCTTAGACAGGTGGAAAACTGCCTCAGCTCGTCCGCAGGACAATTAAAAGCCCCGCTTAAGTGACGGAAAGACATCTCGGGGGGTGAGGGAAAGAGAGAGATTGAAGGGGGGAGAGAGGCGAGCTCTGGAAATCGTTTAAACCTGTTTATCTTCATCAACACTCAGAGGAGCCTGGAAATGCAAGCAACGTAGGTGTTTTTTTTAAAAAAACCAACCGTGCAATCTGGACACGGCATTAACAGGATTTCTGGAGATTGCTGGAGTTTTAGAAAATTTACTGCACACCCATTAGCCTCCAAGTGTGGTCCCAAAGCACGGAATCAGCTGGTGTGGGCCGGAGTGTGTTAGGTGTGTGTTTCAAATAACAAAAACATTCAGGGTTCTTCATACAGGTATAGGTTTGCAGAAATATGTCAAGAGCATCAACAAATCTCAAGCGGCTCCTTTTCAGGGGCCACCACTCATTCTGGATACTTTGTGCTTATGCTGGTTTATGATGTTCTAACCCAGGGAGAGCTGCCAACATGGTGCCCATGGGCACCAGTGTGCCCGCTGGTATGTCCTATAATGCCCACAAAAAGCCTCAGTAAATTAACCCTCAAAATTTCAGCAAGGGCTCAGCCTCTCCAACACTGAACATGCCCCCTTAAACATGCCCACATCTCACCGGTGCCAGGATTAGACGCCTGCCCTCTTTTTCGTTGCAGGTGCAAAGAGCTTCCTTTTTACCCTGTCTGCAAAACGGGCTGAAAGCCATATGATACCAGTTTAAACACTCATCGCTTCTCCCAAATCATTCAGGGAATCATGATCTGTAAAAGGAGCCAAGAGTAGTTAGGAAACTCCTTTTCCCTCTCACAGAGCAAGAATTCCAGGGGAAAGGGATTATTAAACCACTCTGGAAAATGTATCCCTGGGAGGGGAATAGGGGGTCTCCTAACGACTCTGGGCACCCTTAACAAACTACACTTCTCAGGATTTTTTCGAGAAAACCGTGACTCTTGAAAATGGCATGATACTGCTTTAAATTCATAGTACAGATGTGGCCTCAGTGAGTGGCTGATGGATATTTCTCCCCCTCCCATAGGGCAGCTGTGCGGGATTGGGATTGCCCACCCTATTTTTGTTGGTCCTGTCTCCTCCCCCCCCCCTCCTTCTTTCAACGTGGTGGCCATTTTGCAACATGCCACCCACCTCCCAGCAGACATTTCGTGACAGGCACCTACGTCACTTTCTCAAAACTCCAAATGAAGCCCAGAAGGCAGACCAATGTCCATGAGCAGGTCAAGCAGGAGATGTCATTGCCTTGGGAGTTGGGAAAGGAGGGAGCCCAGCTGAGACAGAGACTAGAGTGCCAGCGGCAGATGAGTTGACCAGTTCCTGGTGCTCAGCTAATTGACCCAGATGGAGGAGCCTGCTGAACTAGGTCCGAGGACCCACTGAAGCAGATGCCATGACCACCACAGGTGCTGTTCCTGAATCCAAGGGACTGCTTCCTCCACCCGCTTTTCCTAAATTAATATATTTTGAGAGTGGACTTGTATGTTTTAAGAGCCAGTACAGAATAGCACTTAGAACGTCGGACTAGGATCTGAGAGACCAGGATTTAATTTCCCCATTAGACCAGAAAGCTCACTGGGTGCGACTCACAGCCTGACCTACCTCACAAGGTTGCTGTGAGAATAAAGTGGAAACAGGGGACAGGATAAAACAGAAGACATAAGAGAGAACTTTCTTCACCAGCTTAAGCTCCTCGGAGGAAAGGTGGGATATGAACACATAGGTTTCAAAAGGCAAACAAGCGAAAGGCAAGCCTGACACAGAGGAAACAAAAGACTTACTTAATGCAGCCTATGATGACTTGGGTCAACGGGTAGATCAAAGGCTCCATGATGTCGTTCGGATGGATGGTGCTCAGGACGCGACACCAGAAGTACAGGCAATGGACATACTGCCAGTTGTAAACAGACTGGTAGTTTTCCTGAAGGGTGAGGAAGGAGGTAAATAGAGAGATCTTCTAACAAAGGGCACTGAAGAAACATAATTTATACAATTTGAAGGGGGGGGGGAGAGGATCTTATTCATATTATTTATTTATTTACCATTTAACTGCATTTACAAATCACATTCCTATAAAAACATGCTGAATTCGTGGGATGATAGAAATACATATACAATAGATATAGAGGCAACTCCCGACTGACGAGCACCCAACAGCACGGCACCGAACCTGGAAGCAACTATAACGTCACTAAAACAGCAGAACACGGGAGGGGCAGAAGAATGCCTTTTGCAGGCCCCAATGTAACAATTTCAAATGCAATGCAGAATCAATGCAAATATGAATTGCATACCCTGCTTACTGACCATCAGGCTCTCAAAGCTGTTTACAAAGTTAAAAAAGCACAATTGTCACTTCTTATCATCTCCTCTTCTTGCTCCCAATACCTTATTCAGTGTTTCCCAAACTTGGGTCTCCAGCTGTTCTTAGACTACAACTTGCGGTATCCCTGACCACTGGTCCTGCTAGCTAGGGATGATGGGAGTTGTAGTCCAGCATCAGCTGAAGTTTGAGAAACATTGCCTTAAGTCAATGATTTGATGGGAGCTGGGAGTCCAACGACATCTGGAGGAGCAGTTTCCACTTCCCCATTGTAACCAGTCTTAATGAGAGCCAGAGCAGGCACTCATGCAGAGACACAGCATGGAACCTCCTTCCTGCATGGTGCTCCTAGCTCCCATGAACCTTTAGATAGGGAACCTGTGGCCCTCCAGATGTCACTGAATTATAACACAATCCCTGACTACTGGACATCCCCACATCTGCCTTAGGCCTGATTATGGAGGCTGGCACCCATTGCCATTTTTGTGACTGATTAAAGCAGCACCACTAGCAGAAAAAAAATTAAAAATCCTAGGCATTTTTAAACTCTGCCTGAACCATCTCACTTTTTCTGCCACTTGGGGGTGCTGGTTCCTCCACCGATAACTTTTTCTTTTTTAAAATTGACCAGACTGGAGAGGAATCCCCTAAACATATTTTAAAGTAGCCTATGCCTCTCACATTGCCACACTTCCCAGAGTGATTTAACAGTCAATCCCTCTTCCCAGGGAACTCAGGAAATTATAGTTCTGTGAGGTGGAATAGAAGTCTCTTTAGAACTCTCAGCACCCTTAAACTACGGGCCCCAAAATTCCTTGGGCGAAGCCATGGCTCTTTAAAGTGGTATAATACTGCTTTAAAGATATGGGGTTGATGGAGGCAAGATGTGACTGCAGGTGTGTGCAAGCGCTTGGGGGGGGGGTAGGTTTTGCATTCCCATTTCTTTTTGCAATACATCCTTTGCTTGGTTATTCAATTGTTAAGACTTCTAGAACTGGAATTGCAATGCAGGGATCACAGCAAAAGAATCCCTGACAGACACACCGAACTTCTGCTTAGAACTTTCACTGAAAGAGAGTCCACCGCCTTCCAAGGCAGGCCATCCGACTGCCAAACAGCTCCTCTGTCAGAAAGTTAATATCTCACATTCACATTCCTTTAGACTCAAAACACACCAAAAACTTTTGTAATGTTTCTGGCATTCATAGAAAACTTTTTCTTTCCTCCCACACCTTCCCAAATTGGTCTATTTATTATCTCTCGGCAGTTTTTAATTCCTGTTGGGTTTTCATGCTTTAATACTGTTTTAAGATCTGTATTATTATATTCCATTTCTGCTTCTTTATCGTTCAGCTGTGCTGTATTTACTTCTTTTATTGTCAAGCAAAACGCCACCTTGAGCTCCTCTGAGGAAAGGTGGGATACAAATGTAGTAAACATATAGGTAAATAAATATTGCATTGCACTGTTAAAATCCATTTTAACAATGTTTTCGTGATTTTCATTGTCTTGTTTTCTTACTTTAGCTGTAAATTGCTTTGTGGTTTTTGTTTTTTTAAGAGGGATATATTGAATAAACCTAAGCATAAAAACATAATGTGGTTGTCACCGTAAGATCATAATATTGCAGGAAAGGCTATGAACACTCAAAATGGGCTGCACAAGTGCAAAAAAACCCCGTTACTTTTGCATGGGGGAAAAGGCCATAGCTCATGTTCAGAGCATCCATTTGGCATGCAAAAAACCCAGGTTCCTTCTTGAATGTCACCTCTAAGTACGGCTGGGAGAGACTTCTGCCTGAGACCCTAGAGAGCCTCAGTCAGTCAGAGTAGACCAGTGTTACTCAAAGTTGGGTCTCCAGCTGTTGTTGGACTACAACTCCCATCATCCCTAGCTAGCAGGACCAGTGGTTAGGGATGATGGAAGTTGTAGTCCCAAAACAGCTGGAGGGCCAACTTTAAGAAACACTGGCGTAGCCCATACTGAGAACTAGAGGAACAAGTGATCTAACTCAGCCTAAGACAGCTCCCTATGTCTTAAGGCAGGCATCCCCAAACTCGGCCCTCCAGATGTTTTGGGACTACAACTCCCATCATCCCTAGCTAACAGGACCAGTGGTCAGGGATGATGGGAATTCTAGTCTGAAAACACCTGGAGGGCCAAGTTTGGGGATGAAGCTTAGTGGCAGAGCACCTGTTCTTATGCAGAAGGTCCCAGGCTCAATCCTTAGCATCTCCAGGTACGGCTGGGAGAGACTACTGCCTGAAATCCTGAAACTCTGTTGCCAATTATAGAACCATAGGGTTGGAAGGGATCCCAAGGGTCATCTAGTCCAACCCCCTGCATGCAGGAATCTCAATACTGAGCTGGAAGGACCAGTGGCCTGACTCAGGATAAAGGCAGCTTCCTATGCTTCTGTCTTTCCCCATCATTTACCTATTTGCCACTTGCATTGTAAAATGGATGCATTATCAAGATGGGCAGTAACAATAACTCGGGAACGACAGAAATTTAATCTGCGCCTCCCTCGCTCTGAACTGCCTCTCCCACCGTGGAACTAACTGGATTTGGGTCCTGTCTGGCTCACGGCTGAGGGTCTGAGAAGCCAAACAGATCCAATTAAGGTCCTAGACTTTGGTTATCTCTCCTCAGCTTATCTGCCATGTCTGAGCATCTTTTGGGAAGGGGGGGAGAGAGAAGGCTTAACATGGCAACCAACCCCTGCAAGCACCAGGGGTGTAAATCAACCCACTAATCTGTGTCGGTATTGTTTACTTTAAAACACCAATAAAGAGGGGATTAGCAATTTGCCTTGCATTAAGTCCACGTCAGACTGGATGAGACCCCAATCTGGGGATGGAAAGGGATAGGGAGGGTGGAATTACCTGCTCTCTCCTACCCTATCTTACTTTTCCTCTGGTGGCTGAGTGGCGGGGGGAGAACAGGAGACACACAGCTCTAATGGGGTCTACGAGGACCCAGGCTGCAACAGATACAAAAATGGGGGCAAATGACAGGTTGCCAAAAAGAAGATGGGGTTTTTTGGGGGGGGGGGAGGACAAAGTGGGGAGACTCTATAATCTTCTTTGCTACTTGGTGGGGCTTTCGGTTAATGCGATGAAATGCAGATTTCATATATCAACAGAAGACACGCCAGAGTAGACAGCTGATAAAGCCAGGCTGTTGTTGTGAGAGATATCTCTTTTTATTCCACCACCCCTTCAATAAAGACCAAGAGACAGATAAACAAAAAATATCAGCACCTCTCTAAGGCTGCTTACACACTGTAACTTTAAAGCACATTTGAGGCACATCCTTTTTTCTGAAAGAAATATGGGCACCGTAGTTTGTTAAGGAGAATTGCAACTCCGCAATTCCTGCTAGGTGAAACTATAGTGCCCAGAATTCCTTGAGGGTAAGAAAGTGCTTTAAAGGTATGGTGTGTAGACAGTCGATAAGTTATACTCCAGGTGTATCTTGAGCAATGGAACTAAATGGGGAGATTCAGGACCTAGACAGGAAACAGGAAGTGCTGGGACAGGAAGTTAGGGAATGTGACCCTCCCGTGATCTCTCTGCAGCTTGACCAGAGTGGACTGGTGTGTGAGTCCACACAGAACTGAACAAAGATATCTCACCTAGTGCTATGAGACAGGAAGAAAAAAGTCTCCCTATTCACTTACCATGTCACCTCTTACTTATGTTTTCACAAAAGTATAAAGCCCCAAATGCTACAACCTTTCCTCACAGAAAGTTACTCCATCCCTGTGGCACCCTGGCGTGCCTTGAATTATGATCGGGGTGCCATGGGCAACACTGGCCTCTGTATCTCTTTCCCTCCCTCCTCTGATGCCCTCTCACGTCTCTGCCTCCCAAAGGCTTGCACAGCTGTTTGTTGCAGCAGACTTGGATACAAGTTCCCTGGGCGAATGTTGCCTCTGGGGCTGGCCAGGGGGTGCTGGTTGCCAGGAGTTGAGGCGGCCACAGAGTAAGCAAGCAAGCCAGCCCTTGCTGTTGGGAATGGACAGGCAAGTCCCAGGCCCCTGAGGGGCAGCGTGAGGAGGCACCTCTCTTTGGGGCAAGGGGGGCAGCTCAGAGACCAGCGACTGCATCAGCAGCTGCCCAGAGGACTCCCAAGGAGAGAGAAGAGAAGAGGAGGTTGACGGAACACTCAACAAGGAAGGAGTGAGAGGCTGCCAGCTCTGCAGGCAAGGGGCGACATAACTGGGCTCCTGAGCCCCACAGGGGTGCCGCAGAAGTGGTCAAGGAAGCCGTGGACTCAAAAAGGTTGAAAACCTCTCCCCTGGATCATTCTGGTTGCCCTTTCCTGAACCTTTTCAAAACTCTACGATACCCGTTTTGAGCTGAGGCGACCAGAACAGTGCACAGTATTCCAAATGCGGTCACACCAGAGATTTGGAAAGCAGCATTGTAACTTGCCTTCTTCTTCATGGCCATGGCACTGCGCAAATGGATGGCCAGCTGGCGGATGTAGACGAAGGCATGCTGGTAGGAGACGGAGGTGTCGAGGGAGTACATCTCTGTCAGGGTCCGTTGCATGAAGTTGATCATGGGGAGGACATTGGGGGAAGTGAACCTGGAGTTCTTCACGTAGGAAATATACATTTGCTATAAAGAAAAAGGTGGAGTTTGCGGGGGTCAGGGGTCGGAGGAAACCAGAACAAATTTTATTTAATTTTAACAAAAAGTATATAGGCCACTTGACTGTAATATAAAACCTCTGAGCGTCTGGCAAGAATACATTAAAACCATTCAATAAAAGGCTGTTAAAAACAAGCATTAAAAACCATTCAAAAGATAATTCAAATCAGCAGTAGTCCCTAAAAATGCATTGTGCCTTAAACTTAAATGTAGAAAAAGAATTTCAAATCCAATACGGTTGCCGAATGAAATAAAAAAAAGATCCTCTACTTAGAAGGCTTCTTGGAAAAGAATAGTTTTCTTTCATTTCTTTTTTACACTGCTGGGCTTCGAGAGGTAACCCGGAAGGCAGACTTGCCATGGTTTTAAAAAGCAGCAGCAAAGTATATGGAGGCCCATAACTGACTGTGTCCTCTGTTTGAGGCTGCCATCAGATCTAAAGGAGGGGCAGATGGGAGCTTTTATCCTGCTCTACTTTATAAGCCTCTGACCATCGAAAAACATCCATCCATCCATTCATTCATTCATATATATCCTGTTCTAGCAGGGCTTGGCGCTAGCCAGGTAAGTGAAGGCAATAAACAGATTAAGAAGGGCAAATCTGAGCAGGCAAAGAGGAAGTCCAGGGCAGTGTAGGGAAGAGGAATCAAGGCATTTCAGGACCAAGGACAGCTCCCAGTGGGCCCTGGTGAATGAGCTATGGAAATACATTGTTTCAGCCAAGGCCCTGAGTGTATGGTGGCAAGGCCTCTACAGCCGTACCTTGTTTTGCGGCCAGGATCTGTTCCAGAGCCCCGGCCGCTAGCGGAAAAGGACGCAGGGCAAAGTGCGACGTCTGTGCATGCGCAAGGAGCAGTTTGCGCTTCTGCACATGCACGAAGCACGATCCAGCGCTTCTGCGCATGCGCAAGTGGCAAACCTGGAAGCAACCCATTCCGGTACTTTCGGGTTTGCCGCAGACGATTGCTGGAACAGACACTAGACAAGGCGGACGTTTGTGGAGGTATTACTGTACTACTGCTGGACCAACCTCCTTGTGAATGCTGAAGCTGGCTTAAAGATCTGATTCTGCAGGCACTGACTTCTACGCTACAGAACGGACAGGGGTGTTATGGGGGGGCACTCATAGGAGTCTGAGGAAGGCAGGAGTACTCTATCCTCAGGCCACGGCAGGGGCATGAAGGGGTGTGGAGCATAGGCATAGCCAGGATTAGGGTGGTGGCGGGGAGAGACTTTATGTAGGGAGAGCAGAACCAAGTTACCTGTGATGCAATCGGTCAATTAGTTAAGTATTTTTATTTATTTACTTGAGGGGGGGGGTAGTTGCATCTCCCTGGCTACGCCCATGGTGTGCAGCAGCGTGTATTTCCTCCTCATCCATGTCTTCTTTAGGGCAGTAAGAGGGGCCAGCTTCTGGGACCATGACACCTGTGGCCCTCCAGGTATCACTGGACTACAACTCCCATCATTCCTGAGCACTAACCATGCTGTTTAGGGCTGGTGGGGATCCATGATCATCATCAGGGCTGCAGGTTCCCCCGTCATGATCCTGAGCCTTTTGACTCACAGTAGACAATAGGGGACCAATGCCTTCCCATCAATAGTATGGCATGCATACGTTGAGGTGGCTTTTCTCCACCACCTTACCTTGAGAACTGGGTTCAAGTAGACATCTTTTTTATGCCGGCAGATTTTGTTGAGCACCAGGAAAGCCAGCACCCTGACGGTTTCCTCGCCTGTGCTCCAGAGACGGGTAGCTTGCTGGAAATAAAGAAAAGAAGAATCGAGAAATGCACACACAGACCAGCAGAGAGGTTCCCAGTCCACTAGCTTCCATCCAGTCTCAAAACCCAGACCATCTCTGTTATCCATACAACCTGTCCTGGAAGCTTAGGGTGAAAAGAGAGCAAAAAACAATGAATATTAATATAAATAGGGCTGCCCCATTTACCATATTTTTCGCTCTATAGGACGCACTTTTCCCCCTCCAAAAATGAAGGGGAAATGTGCGTGCGTCCTATGGAGCGAATGCAGGTGCCTTGGCTTCGCGGCGACGTGCCTGTCCTGGAAGCCGGAGGAGGAACAGAAGGGTCTCCTTCTGTTCCTTCTCCAGCTTCGCTGAAGGGCGCTGTGCCTTCTCCCTCTCTGCGCAGCGCCTCTCCTGTGAAGGAGAGGCGCTGCGCAGAGAGAGAGAGAAGGCGCAGCGCCCCTTGAGCAACACGCCTATCAAGCGAAGCCGGAGGAGGAACAGAAGGGTCTCCTGTTCCTCCTCCCGCATCGCAGCGACGCGCCTGTCCTGGAAGCCGAAGGAGGAACAGAAGGGTCTCCTTCGGTTCCTTCTCCAGCTTCGCTGAAGGGCGCTGCGCCTTCTCCCTCTCTGCGCAGCGCCTCTCCTGTGAAGCAGAGGCGCTGCGCAGAGAGAGAGAGAGAGAGAGAGAGAGAGAGAGAGAGAGAGAAGGCGCAGCGCCCCTTGAGCAACGCGCCTGTCCAGCGAAGCGGGAGGAGGAACAGAAGGGTCTCGTTCTGTTCCTTCTCCAGCTTTGCTGAAGGGCGCTGCGCCTTCTCCTGTGAAGGAGAGGCTCTGCGCAAAGAGAGAGAAGGCGCAGCGCCCCTTGAGCGACGCGCCTGTCATGCGAAGCCGGAGGAGGAACAGAAGGGACTCCTTCTGTTCCTCCTCCCGCTTCGCAGCGACGCGCCTGTCCAGCGAAGCCTGAGGAGGAACAGAAGGGTCTCCTCCTGTTCCTTCTCCAGCTTCGCTGAAGGGTGCTGCGCCTTCTCCCTCTCTGCGCAGCGCCTTTCCTGTGAAGGAGGGGCGCTGCACAGAGAGAGAGAAGGCGCAGTGCCCCTTCAGCGACGCGTCTGTCCTGGCTTCTGCTTTAGCCCTGCGCAGCCTCTTTGGGCAGGGGGAGCCTTCATCCCGCTGCCCTGAAGAGGCTTGGCGGTTACCCCAGAAGCCAGAACAGCCACACGGTATCCCAGAAGCCAGATTCCTCTTGCTGTTCTGGCTTCTGGGGTTCGGAATAATTTTTTCTTGTTTTCCGCCTCCCAAAACTAGGTGCGCCCTATGGTCCGGTGCGCCCTATGGTGCGAAAAATACGGTAGTCAATCAGTTTGTTAGGTGTATATCAACTGATAATATTCTGATAACTGGGGGCACATTTTTAATCGAATTATTGACTCATTATGTTTATTTTCTTACAAAACAATAGTCGGCAAGAAGCTTCTGAGGAACACTACCATCTCCTCGCTCACACAGGAGTGAGCGCCTCTTCTAATGCTACTTTCAGAGGGTATTTCTTCCTCTTCTAAAGAACTTAAGATCAAAGTAGCCAAAGTGGTGCCCTCCAGGAGTTTCATCCCTGACCACTGGCCAGAATGGCCGGAGTTGTTAGTTCAACAATATCCAAAGGCTGCTTCTGAGTTAAGAAATTCTGCCTGGGTTTACTTTATTCCTCCTCCCTCCCAATCACCTTTCCTTTTGTGCCGTGTATTTTTAGATTAGAAGGCACTGTCTTATCACTTATCACTGACATTTGTAAGCCTCTATGGGAGTATTTTTTCCCTGCTTTTTGGGCTGAAGAGCGGCATTAAAACTAGATAAATAAATAAATAAAGCACCAGCTGCCGAACTCACCTTGAGCAGCATCCGAGTTTGTTTTGGAAAAGTCAAGAAATAAGGCACGATGGAGCTGACGTGCTGGAGGACAGCTGCTCCCACAGAGGCTTCGGTCAAACATGAGAGGAGCTGCAGAAATGGGCAGAACGTGCGGGAAGCATTAAAACCTGGGTGAGGCTCACAAGCTGCAATCTCACCAAATTGTACATCTCTCTCTTAAGCTGGTCAGAGGCACACAAGTACCCCTCCTTACACAATGTTCAACCGAGGAACCATGCCAAACATTGGATTTCACGAACTGCAATTGAGGACCCCCACCCACCCACCCCAAACCATGGTTTGAGCTTCCAAGAGTAAAGCAGCCAAACCACAATTGCAGGCCTGATTTGCTTTCCTCTGGAGGCAACAACTATAGTTTATAGCTCTACCTCTTTCAAATCAGAAACAGTGAAGGCGGTGAAGGTCCTGTGTGAGTACCTAGAGGCGGCTGGGGGATGGATGGCAGATAATGGATTGAGGTTGAATCCTGACAAGACAGAAGTACTGTTCTTGGGAGACAGGGGGCGGGCTGGTGTGGAGGACTCCCTGGTCCTGAATGGGATAACTGTGCCCCTGAAGGACCAGGTGCGCAGCCTGGGAGCCATTTTGGACTCACAGCTGTCCATGGAGGCGCAGGTCAATTCTGTATCCCTGGGAGCTGTCTGCCAGCTCCACCTGGTACACAGGCTGTGACCCTACCTGCCCGCAGACTGTCTCGCCAGAGTGGTGCATGCTCTAGTTATCTCCCGCTTGGACTACTGCAATGCGCTCCCTTTGTGGGGCTACCTTTGAAGGTGACCCGGAAACTACAACTAATCCAGAATGCGGCAGCTAGACTGGTGACAGCCGCTGAGACCACATAACACTGGTCTTGAAAGACCTACATTGGCTCACAGTACGTTTCCAAGCACAATTCAAAGTGTTGGTGCTGACCTTTAAAGCCCTAAACGGCCTCGGCCCAGTATACCCGAAGGAGTGTCTCCACCCACATTGTTCTGCCCGAACACTGAGGTCCAGCGCCGAGGGCCTTCTGGCGATTCCCTCACTGCGAGAAGCAAAGCTACAGGGAACCAGGCAGAGGGCCTTCTTGATAGTGGCGCCCACCCTGTGGAATGCCCTCCCATCAGATGTCAAAGAGATAAACAACTACCTGACATTCAGAAGACACCTGAAGGCAGCTCTGTTCAGGGAAGTTTTTAATGTGTGACATTTTAATGTATTTTTAATCTTTGTTGGAAGCCGCCCAGAGTGGCTTGTGAAACCCAGCCAGATTGGTGGGGTACAAATAAATCATCATCATCATCATCATCATCATTATATCTGTTCCATAGCTCACTCCATCCTCTGCCCATTGGTCACAACAGACACAACTGCCCTGGGACAGAGTTCAGAGCCTGCTACCAGATGTAACTAGTGGAAGGGCATCACTCAGTGGTGGAGTATCTGCTTTGCACACAAGAGACCCCAGGTTCAATCCCCAACATCTGCAGGTGCCGCTGGGAGAGACTCCCTCTCTGCAACCCTGCAGAGCCGCTGCCAGCCAAGAGTCAACAAAGAATGATTGTGCAATGGGCTCCGTGTAAAGCAGCTTCCTACATCACTATCTCTTAAGGGCAGGGCCATATCGCAGCGGTACATCATCTGCCTTGAACGCAGAAGGTCCTAGGTTCAATCCCCAATGTCTCCAGCTAGGGCTGGGAATGTCCCCTGTCTGCCACTCTGGAGAGAGCTGCTATCAATCAGTGCAGACAATACTGAGCTAGATGGCATCAGTGGCCTGACTCCATAGAAGGCACTGTCACATGGATGAGGAGTGAGAAATGCAGTTTTTTAAACAGAAGTCCATCAACTCCCCCCACCTTTTACCTGGATGGTACAGCCAAGGTGAGTTTTGATGTCTAAGCGAAGCTTTCCCCAAAGCGGACTGGAAGAGGGAAGGACTATCCTAAAGAACAAAAGAAATATATTGTGTGTTATAATAATTAATAATAATAATAATAACTTGTTATTTATTCCCCACCCATCTGGCTGGGTTTCCCCAGCCACTCTGGGCGGCTTCCAACAGAATATTAAAATACAGTAGTCAGTTAAACATTAAAAGCTTCCCTAAACAGGGCTGCCTTCAGATGTCTTCTAAAAGTCTGGTAGTTGTTTTTCCCTTTGACATCTGGTGGGAGGGCATTCCACAGGCGGGTGCCACTACTGAGAAGGCCCTCAGCACTGGACCTCAGTGCCCAGGCAGAATGATGGGGGTGGAGACACTCCTTCAGGTATACTGGACCAAGGATGTTTAGGGCTTTAAAGGTCAGCACCAACACTTTGAATTGTACTAGGAAACGTACTTTAGGCATAGCAGCGCAAGATGAAAATTGGTGGCAGCCTTCCTGTGTGTTTATATGCGGAGGAGAGTCCATCATGGACTTGGGACACAGCGGGTATTATTCAACTCAGAACAGGCCTATTGAAATTCATGGACCTCACTTAGCAGTGTTCATTCTACTCGAGTAAAACTTAATTGACCACCTTGCAGAATTAGGCGCAGAAATCAGTATCCTGAGAACCACAACCTTCCATCCGCCCCTCCCAGAGTTTCGTTTTAAAACAAGCTTCTAGCCCTCGTCACTAGGAAGGTTGGCTTCAAAGTGTCTGGACAATGGCCACTGAAATTTAGCATTAAAATGTGCTAAATCTGCAAAGTTTAGCTGAAGTCTTGAGAATTTGGCTTTTCCTGGCAGGAATCCTATTTTTTTTTAATAAAAAAAAATAGCAGTACAGGCTATGCACACAACCATGTAGATAAAATATGCCATCTATAGCATGCTGTCGTGGTGGACATCAGTTGTTACCTTGATTACACTACAGGCCTTGGAGACAGGGAGATGCCACACCTATTTTACAGAAAGGGAGCAGAGGCAGAGAGGGCGTGAATAACTTGCTCAGCACCATCCAGCGAATCCATGGCTGACCTGACATTTGAACTCAGGTCCTTTTAAGTACTAGCAGAATTTGACTGGTTAGCCCAGGTTGCATCCAACTGATGCCTCCTCAAAGCAGACCCACTGTAATAATTAAATCATGCTCAACAATCTCAATTGGTCTACTCTGAGTAAAACCAACTTTGGAACTCCCTGCCTATTGGCCTTAGGAAGGCACCTTCACTGTACTCTTTCTGGCACCTGCTAAAAACATTTTTATTTAGGCACGACCATCCAGACATGTAGAATGTTGGCAGGCATTTTAATTATGTTTTAAATAGTTCTTTTCACCAATTATTCCATTGTTTTATTCTTTCTGTAAACAACTTTTGAGGTTCAATTGCTTCTTACAATTAAGCAGTATATGAATTTGAAAATTTTAAAATGCTCTTGAGTGGGAGGCCTCTTTTCATCTAACCTGGTCTGACCTTGTTTAGTTCAGGACAGCTGCCAAGTATACCCAGAAGCCAAGTTCATCTGCAGAAAAGCATGCATGCAACACTAATCCCACACACCCAACCCTAAAAACCCAGGCAGATCGGATGGCAGCGCCAAAGAATGCAGGAGAATCAAGGCCCGCGGCAAGCAATAAAGGATTAATTGTACCCTCCACTGACCCAGCTGTTTGCATTCATTCCCTGTTTGAGCTAGAAAATCCAACCCTGACTCCCAGACAAACCTTCAGCCACCTTTCTCACTCTGAGAGCACCATGATCCTTGAGCTCTGATGACATGAGAGTTTCTTGGGGATAGCCAGAACATTTGAGAAGAGAAGTAACAGATTGCAAGGGGACGGAAAGGTGCCTGGAACAGGGCACCCAGCCACTGGCAGATGGTACAGCACCTCACCTGCCCCCAGCACTCTGACAGGAACATAGGAAGGTGGCTTAGACAGAGCCAGGCCATTTTTGGGCTACAACTCCTATCAGTGTCAGCCAAAGCATACTGGCTGGAGCCAAGGAGAGTTGTAGTCAAAGACAATCGGAGGGCACCAGGTTGGGCCAGGCTGCCATAAACAAACTTTCATTTCTATGAAATTCTCTCCATAATTTCTCTCCTCTTCTCCAAGTACAGTTTTGATTAGTGTTTTATGGTTGCTACAGTCTTGATTTTAAAAAGCAAACAAAAAACTGTGTGTAATTCTTTGATTGCCCTTGAATCTTCCCACTGAGCTGCATCCTTTGAGAACCACTGCATTAAAACAATAATTAGGCACTGTACAAATCAATCAAGCCCTACCCACTGGATCTGTTACTTACTGGCTGTTTTTATATATATATTGGTGTTCACTCATGTTATGGATTTGTAATCCCAACATTCAGGATCAAAAACATTTCCTTTTCAGGAGGGTTATTCTGTCTCACAGCTGCAATAAACCTACCATTAAAATTATGGACTGGTCATTTCTTCGTCAGAGGGAAAATGGGCAAATTCAGCAGGGGGTCAAATGCTCCACACCCCCCCAGCTCTCCGAGTCCCTTTCTGGATGTCCCATGATCATATTATAAAGCTGTTGTGTTCTGTGCCATGACAACAATCTGGGAAGTCAGACACCGAAAGAGCTGTAGCACTCTAAAAAAAAAAAAAAACCTGGGGGTGGAGGGGTTAAGAACATAAGGAAAGACTTGCAGGATCCGTCCAGTGGCATATCTAGTCCAAAATCCTGTTCTCACCAGATGCTCCATGGGCTTCAAGTGACAAGAAATGAGACTCCGAGTAAACACCAGGAAGAATTTTCTGACAGTAAGAGCTGTTTGACAGTGGAATGGTCTCCCCTGGGATGTTGTGGACTTTCCCTTCCTTGGAGGCTTTTAAGCAGAGGCTGGATGGCCATCTGTCACAGATGCTTTAGCTGAGATTTCTGCATTGCAGGGGGTTGGACTAGATGACCCCTGGGGTCCCTTCCAACTCTACAATTCTATGATTTTATTGGGAAGGCTACACCCATGATCTGAGAGCAACAGCAACTCTCCTCAGATGTAATTCCTAGCAACTGGCGTTCAGAGGCATTCTGCCTCCAGCAGTGGAGATGAGACATAGCCATGGTTGTTAGTAGTCACTGACGAGATTTATCCTCCAATTAAAAAAAAAACAACTTACTTGGATTTGTTTTTTGCAGCTTTCACCTGAAGCAATTTCTGCAGCAGTTTAAAAAGATCGCGAATGCAGAAGGACACCAGGGTATTGAACACTAAACAGGACAGAAAACAAACCTATGTAACCAGACATAACACTTCCTTTGCAGTAAGGAACAAAACAGTTCTAGATCACAGACAGGGCTGTGTATGTGTGTTTGTGAGCACACGCATGTGTGTTTTATCTCTAAACTTCTGCAATTAGGATTAATTTGACATCAACCCTCCTAGGAATCTCAGTGACAACTTATATTGCTTAAAAAGCAACATCCCAGTCCTCAAGGCGATGAGGATAATGTTGACAATACAAATTTTGGTAAAAAGGGGGGAATGGGTGTGGGAAGATGAGAACAGGACTTAAATTGATCAAGGAGCTTTAAAGGGGGGGTTAAAAAAAGTGGGCCAGCACTATTAAATAGAGTGAACTGGAAGGTCAGCAGCATCTGACACTTAAGAATCACACAAAAGAAGTAAAATCCTAATTTGCATGTGAGTCTGAAAACATTTGCATCTTTTATCTCAAGACCTACCTGACTGCCCTGTTATAAACAAACAAACAAATCATTTTGCAAAATGCCCAGCTGCCTAAATGAATGCATGCACCTACTGGGCCAATTATTATGTCATCAATGCAGCACCCTTGAGTACAACTCAGAGGTGTGTGTGTGTGTGTGTGTGTGTGTGTGTGTGTGTACACGCAGAGATACACAAGGAGTATATTAGAATGTGTGGGGCACCCCCTGCAGAACCATTTGGGTAGGTGAAGTAGCACTACAAAGTTTTAGCAATAACTGATGCTCCTTTGGCTCCCCCTGCTGGAATGGCTCCTGTATAGCCAGAGGGGTAGCTCTTAAATACCCTGCTTTATACAGTCATACCTCATGTTGCGTTAGGTTCGTGTTGCAGCTTTTCAGCTTGCAAATGTGGGAAGTGCACATGCATCTGAGCGCAGAAGCACTCTATCGCTCTGCGCATGCGCGCAGAAGCAGTGCTCTAGTTACGGACTTTTTTGGGTGCTAACAGCACCCCGGAACAGATCGAGTCCGTAACTAGAGGTACCACTGTACAGGATAATATGGTAACTATACAGGCCTCTCTGGCAATGCTCATCTTTTCTTTTTCTTTTTTTATAAAATATTTATTAAAGTTTCAGAAAAAGGAAAAACAAGAAATACAAAAGTAAAAGACAAAAATAAAAATACAAGAAAAATACAGAATAAAAAAAATAAGTACACTTACAAAAAAAGAAAAAAAAGAAAAATAAAAAATCAACCTTTCCATATCTTACATTCATATCCTTGTTTCCCTGACCTCCTCATACCTCCCTTTTTTGTGTTCCAATTCAATTAATTAATTAATTCAGCAATTTCTTTCCCTCCTCATTATCCTGATCTTTGATCTTAATATATTATAACATTAAATTTTTACCTATTTAGAAATCCAATTTTTCCATATTCTTTTATATCATTACAGCTAGAAACCGCTTAACTTCAATCAAACATCATTCTAACATTCATTAATTTTGCAAGCAGTGCTCATCTTTTCGTGGGGTGGACATGCCCTTACTATTTCTATTTTTAATTAATTTTTAATATATTACTAGATAAGCATTTTGTATTATACGCTGTTTTATATTTTCCAGCTTTTAACATAGGAAGTTGCCTTATATGGTGCCAGGTAATTTGTCCACCCAGCTCAGAACAATTTGCACTGATTAGCAGCAGCACTCCTGAGTTTCAAAGAGGGATCTTTTCCCAGCTCTGCCACTGGGAACTGAATCTGAGACCTTCTCCCAAAGCAGGTGCTTTGCCCCTTCGCTACAGGACTTCCCCTGGGGCAGAGGGAACTGACTACAGGCACCTTTACAGAAAGGAAGTGCACTCTCAATGGACACCCTGCCGGCACAAGGGAAAATGGGGGTCCTCCTACTTAATCTCACCTTGGAGGCAAAGCTTGAGAGGCAGCAGTTAAGCCTCCTCCGATACTGGTAGAGTGAACAGTACATAATAAACAAAGGAAGAATGTTCCTGGTGATGCTACTTTGACCTGCACTTGCAGCAGTAGAATCACATGACACAGGATCTTTTCGGACTACACCGTCCAAACTGCAGAAGGAACAACTATGGGTTTTAACGACTTGCATGCATTTTGGTTTGGGAAGGCTTTCCTCAAAGGGTGACCCAGCCCTTTTATATAGTACCAGCTATGCAACAACGGGACGCAGGTGGCGCTGAGGGTTAAACCACTGAGCCTAGGACTTGCCGATCAGAAGGTCAGCGGTTCGAATCCCCGCGACAGGGTGAGCTCCCATTGCTTGGTCCCTGCTCTTGCCAACCTAGCAGTTCAAAAGCACCTCAAAGTGCAAGTAGATAAATAGGTACCGCTCTGGTGGGAAGGTAAACGGCGTTTCCGTGCGCTGCTCTGGTTCGCCAGAAGTGGCTAAGTCATGCTGGCCACATGACGCGGAAGCTGTACGCCGGCTCCCTCGGCCAATAAAGCGAGATGAGCACTGCAACCCCAGAGTCAGTCACGACTGGACCTAATGGTCAGGGGTCCCTTTACCTTTACGCAACTGCAGAAATGTTTGTCATTTCGCTTCTACTGCTTATTTAAGCTACCCCTTTTCCTGTTTCATCTTACTGTAGCTCCGAAGCATTTTAGGAATCTTCAAATAAAGGAATAAAAATAGTGACACCCACACACCCCGACACCAGACATTATAGTCCTTGAATGGAGAACACTAGCAGTTTAAGGTTCTGGATCAGCCGTCTCTTTGATGTGCCAGTTTCTAGATGTAACAGGTTTGTTTCCTGATGGATTTCAAATACAGGAACACAGGTAGCTGCCTTACGCAGAGTCGGACCATTGGACCATTCAGCTCAGTACTGTCTACCCTCACTGGCATCAGCTCTCCAGGGTTTCAGGGAGTCTCTCCCAGGCCCATCTGGAGATGAAGGGATGAAACCTGGGACCTTCTGCAAGCAAATCAGATGCTCTGCCACTGAGCTATGACCGCTCCCCATTCATCCTCCTATATTGTGAATGGTAAAGGTAAAGGGGCCCCTGACCATTAGGTCCAGTCGTGACCGACGCTGGGGTTGCGGCGCTCATCTTGCTTTATTGGCCGAGGGACCCGGCGTACAACTTCCAGGTCATGTGGCCAGCATGACTAAGCCGCTTCTGGCAAACCAGAGCAGCACATGGAAACGCTGTTTACCTTCCCGCCGGAGTGGTACCTATTTATCTACTTGCACTTTGACGTGCTTTCGAACTGCTAGGTTGGCAGGAGCAGGGACCGAGCAATGGGAGCTCACCCCGTCGCGGGGATTCAAACCGCTGACCTTCTGATCAGCAAGTCCTAGGCTCTGTGGTTTAACTCACAGCACCACCCGCATTGTGAATGGTATAGTCCAGTAAACCAGTGTGTCACACAATTCCGCTGCATGAGTAGGTTCTCTATTACCACCAGGGGCGAAAGGCAAGCATGAGAAGTGCTGGAAGCTCACCTGTGCCATCAGTGACTTTGTACTTGCCGGGTTCCAGCCCCGAGGCATCCCCCTTGGCTGTTACCACGCAGGCTTTGAAAGCCTGGGTGATCTCGTGGAAGAGCTTTGCTGTGAGCTGCTTCTGGAGAAAAGAGGACAGAGCAATGGGAAGATGATTAAGGAGAGACAGACAGACACAGCTTTCTTCGCATTATTAAAAATTAAGACGAGGAATGTGGAAACCGACAGTCCCAGGGTGTAACAGTTCAGCCACCTTTGACACGCTAGATATTAACACCAAAGGGAGCGTGCCGCAGCTTTTCTTAGGATACTTGCTATAGGATGGGCATAAGGACAGGTGATCATCACCCCAATTTAATCAGCGCTACCCTTAAAAAACAGAGTGGGAAGGAAATCAAACCGCCTCATCTCTTGCCTCTGCAGCTGCTTTCCAATGCTCCACCATCTTCAAATTTACATTGATGAAGTCCACTTTTTTCCGTTTGCTGGTTTGCTCTTCTTCATCATCTTCATCATCACTGGCTTCCTGCAAAAGATTTTACAATGGCGCCGTGAGGTTATCATACGGACATAATAAGCAGTCGGCAGCAGGTTTTTCAGATACCTGGAAGGCAGATTTGGAAGAGGACTCTCTGCCTGTGTATTCCATCCCTCAAATGCCAGGGGAAGCTCAATGGTTACAGCACATGCTTGGCTAAAAATAAACAGAGCACATGCTTTGCGTGCAAAAGGTCCCAGAGTTTCAATCGTTGACATGCTTATGTAGGGCTGGAAAAGCCCAGCCTCATCCAAAACCTTGGAGACCTGATGGTAATCTCCACGGTCCTTTTCCCCTACTCTTCAAGAGGTTTTGGGCTACAACTCCCCCCCACACCCCAAAATCATGGTGGGCAGTCAGGGACGGAGAAAATAGTGGTCTTAAAGCCTCTGGAGTTTGATAAAAGTGCCAAGGTGTCACAGCACAGAATGGCTGCCACGAGCAGCCAAAGTGTTATTTAAAAAAGGCAACAGTACTCCATAGTAGTGAGTACTGTCAGAACAGAAGCCCTGATTATATCACATAAACAGTCGTGGCTTCCTCCAGCGAATCCTGGGAAGTGCCACTTGTTTTTGTTTTAATTGATATTTAATTGAAAGGCTTACACTTATACAGAAATGTGATAAAAGGAATTTTTAAAAAATGTGGAAAGAAAAAACGTGCCCAAAGTACAGTGTAATGCAGGCTTCCTCAACCTCGGCCCTCCAGATGTTTTGAGACTACAATTCCCATCATCCCTGACCACTAGTCCTGCTAGCTAGGGATCATGGGAGTTGTAGGCCAAAAACATCTGGAGGGCAGAGGTTGAGGAAGCCTGGTGTAATACATTAAGGAAATTCAATTTCATTTCTACAGCTTATGGTATAGATATAAGTGATATTATTATCCTTACATATGGCTGCTAATAATCTACAGCATTCTGTATAAACCTGTTACAGATATCATTATATTTGTCCAAACAAAGTCTACGTCCATAGGCAATCCATTCATACACTGCAAGTGTTATCATGTTGTCAATCCATTGATTGGAAAGTGTCATTTGTTAAGGGTGCTGAAAGTTGTTAGGAGACCCCCATTCCTCTGACAGTACTACTATCCCCAAGAGTGATTTAACAAGCAATTCTTCTTTCCTGAAATTCTGGGAATTGTAGCTCTGTGAGAGGAATAGGGGTCTCTTAACAACTTTCACCACCCTTCATAAATGTCACTTCCCAAAATTGTTTGGGGTAAGCTATGATTGTTTAAACTGGCATAATAGTGCTTTAAATGTGGGCCTAACAAGTCTATTAATTTCAGTGTGTAAAGTAAAACTTAGTTGGCTAGAACCCTCCAGTCTTAATCTCTGGCCCAGTAATACTCTGGAGTAATACAAACAAAAAATAACCATGATACAAATTTAGGGTACCTGGAGAAAAAACATTCCGGAAAACCCACATCATTACTCTTAAGCTTTTTCCTAGAGCTCATGACGGCCGCTAAAATTTTTGCTAGGATACTTACGAGCTCCAGAGGGTGACCTCTGTAAGGAATTTTATCCAGGATATATATAGCCATCGTAAACCCTTGTACAATCTAACAGTACTCATGTGCCAACCAATTCAACCACTGAAGCACATTTATGGGCTGAATCTATCAACCAACAGCACTCTATTGTAGATGAGGTAAGATAATTTTGCTTTCAAGAGATTACGAAGCACAAGCTAGCTACCACAAGACCCACCAGTGATGGCCACCAATGAGGATGGCTTCAGAAAAAAAAACTATATGGAGTAATTCATATGGAGAGAGCTATCAAGGGCTGCTAGGCCACAATGGCTATGTTTGGCCTCCGCCGATGGGGAACGTTATGCCTCTTAATGAAGACCAGCTGCTGGGAATCAGAAAAGGGGAGAATGCTGCTGTGCTCAGATCCTGCTTTCAAAGAAGTATCAGGTTGCCCACTATGAAAACAGGATGCTGAACTAGCAGGGCAACAGGCCTGATCCAGCCCATTCCAAGAACAGTCTTCCCAGGAGCTCTGGGAGGCCTTGCTCTTGGGTCTACTGAGACATGACAGGTGATGAGAGACAAGGCCTTTTCTGTTAAAAACCCATTTCCCCAAACTGCCTGCCTCAAGAGGTGCAAATGGTGTCATCTATTTCCTTCATAGCATCAAGGGCATTTTTGACCAAACACCAAGGCTTAATAATAATAATAATAATAATAATAATAATAATAATAATAATAGGAATAATACTACTAATAATATTTGGAATAATAATAAAGTTGGAAGCCACTCTGGGCAGCTTCCAACAAATTGAAACACAGCAAGACATCAAACATCAAAATATTCCCTAGCCTTCAGATGTCTTCTAAAGGCCTTTGGTCGAGGTTCAATCTGACTCCCTCTCCCCTTTCATAAGAACTTGCATGAAAGTGGCCTCCCAATTTTTTTCACAGGCCCATATAAGTTCAGCACAAACAGTTGGGCCTGGTGAGCATTTAAGGTCCCCAACCCTAATCTGCGGGTTGCCATCTGATTAGATTTTGTTCTGATCCTGATCGGATTTTAGGATGCATTTTAATTGACTGCCTGATTTTATGTTAATGTGTTATATATTTGATGTTAGCTACTCTGAGCCCAGTTTTGGCCGGGGTATAAATAATTATAATTATAACGCATCTCCTCAACATCTGATGGGAGGGCACCCCACAGGACAGGCGCCACTACCGAGAAGGCCCTCTGCCTGGTTCCCGGTAACCTCACTTCTCTCCACTTGCAGGCTGAACAATGGGGGTGGAAAAGCTCCTGCTGCTGCTCTTTTATCTTATCTTGTTGCTCTGTGGTGCATTGTTTTATTGGTGTAGTTTTATTTTAAGGATTTGGTTATTTTTTAAAAATTGGCTACCACTAAATATTAAAATGACAACTACATCCTACTCAGAGAACACCCAGTGAAATAAATGGGCGTAAGACAGCCAGCCTCATTCATTCCAGTATTCAGCTATATTTTATTCAGTGTAGACCTACTGAAATTAATTGACACAGCTTACTCATTTTTATTAATTTCAGGGGCCTATTCCAAGTAAGATTTAGTTGACCAACACCCTATCAATGTTAGAAACTCAGATATATAAGCCAGTTGCCAAAAGCACCTCTAACTTAGGTTACGGTCTATCCCTCCTCTCTTTTTATTACAATTACAAAGCAAAAATTGAATTGTATATATTGTCAATGTTAATATATTTAATGATTCAGTTGCACATTTTACCAATTCCAGTCATCTTTTTTCAAAACATGCAAACTAATACACAATTCACACCAGTGACACATTTTCAATATCACATTTTTAATAGCAATTGCTACTGGGACACTATAAACCTATATGGGTTAGCAATAGTGGCCAACCATGTCATTTGAATAACTAATATTTATAAATACCAGTATGTGTGTGTGTGCACGCACATTATATAAAATATTGTGCTACACTTGTATGTAACACAGCTTTGTATGTCTGTAATATTTTATGTAGTGCTAGTGCTAAATCCATAAACCAATTATAAGTGGCATCATGATCATTACAATAGCTTAACACTAATTCATTTGCTAAGATTACTGCACAATTTATTACAAGTACTGTGACAAGGACAAAAAACTGCAAAGTTTGTTACAAAAAGTGAATGAATAAATTGAACTTACATGTTTAATTTTGCTTATACAATAAAAAATATTGGTACCATACTTCAGTTTTGAAAATAGTTTTTCTTTTTAAAAGTCTGGTCTTCCAATATGCTCTATAGCAACATTCTTCCACCACAAATTAATTGCATTTTCAGGATTGAAAACCTCCAGGTTGGGGCCATTCATTTGGATCATTAGTAAGTCGTCAACGATAGTCACAAGCGGAATATTCCAAATGTCTGTTTTAATCAGATTTAACTGGTTAAAGCCCCTCTCACATTCTGCAGTACTAAGTGGGAGAACCTGCAAAAAGTTCAAAACTTTACATATATTAATATATGAATCAGAAGCTGTTGACTCTGCTTGAAGACGCTGCCAAGCTTCTTCACATGTGATGACTCTCTTATTCCGAGCCCACACTTTAAAATCCTGATATTCCTCCATGATGGCTTCCTTGTCAACTTTTACATTGATAGGCAATGCTTGCATCAGTTCACTCAATTCTTTTTCTCCATGGTTACTTGTAGACGAGTCCCTTTCACCGACTGGCTCGGGTACATTGCATGGGTCAAATATTTCCACATTTCGTAGAACTTTATCATTTCTGATACTGTCCAATCGTTTGTCTATTCCTTCCACAATTGAACTCAGCAAGACACGTCGATCTTCCTCAAAGCACTCAATTTCACTTGCACTACGAACAATTTTCACACCTCTGTACACTAACACACCATCTTCCAATTGCACAGTACTTTCGAATTTTCGCAGCTGAGGGCCACTTCCTTTCACCATCCTCCGCAGCCTTTCTCTCGCTGAAGCCAAACTGATTTCAACATCATTAACCGACACACACTTCCTCTGAAACGCCTCAGATAGTCTCGCGAGTGTGTTCGAAACATCGTGCATGAGAAACAAAAACCTTACAAACCGTTCCGACTTCAAACGCTCCAAGTACTCCTTCAGTTCTGACTCTGAACCAGAACCACTCACAATCTGCTCCAAATCTGCCACCACTAGTGGGAGATTGTTTGCCAATGCCTTCACAACACGGTTCTTTGACTGCAACCAGCTGGTTCTGCGAATACCTATGTGGCGAAGCGCTTTTTCGCTCAGTACTTCATCGATATCTTTCAGCACCTTCGCTCTTTCAGGACGACTGTAGTAAAATGTGTATATACCACATACAACCTCTTCGGCGACCCTAGCAAATTTCACACACTTGAAGGCATCACCTATCGCAAGCTCCAGTCGGTGAGCTACACAATGAACTGCCACTAAACCTGGACAGTTGTCCTGGAACTGTTTTGCTACGCCAGACACAGTCCCCATATTAGCACCGGTCCCATCGAAACTTATCGCTGTTAGCTTGCTTTTCCAGTCAGGTACGTAATCACGGAGAACTGACTCGATTGTAGATGTCCCACCTGTTGCATTCTCACTAGTACATTCCCTAATGGCTCCATAACTGCACTTCAGTCCACCTTCAAATATATAATAAAAGTAAATTATGTCAGCTGCGACAGCCAACCTATCCGTTGAGCCGTCAGCCAAAATCCCAAAGAACTCTGCTTTACTCAATTTGTCCCTGAGGTCCAGGCGCAGGCTTTCGGCAATGTAATGCACGATCTGTTTCGCCGTCTCGTCATCCGTGTGCGCCTCGCCTAGTCTCATACCAATCTTCCTCAGGAGCGCACATATCATTGGGAAGAGCTCAAATGAAAGGTTCTCCTTTGCAACGAAGTATGCAATGTTGAACAGCTTCTCCACCTTCGTGCGCAAATCACTGTCCATTGTTTTTAATGCCTGTGCCATTGGACTTGACTTGGCAGATTCATCTGCTTGGTGAGCAGCAGATGCACCATGTTTTCTTATCTGAAAAAGTTAAGGAAAATGAAATTTTTATTATTATTATTATTATTATTATTATTATTATTATTATTATTATCATCATCATCATCATTCCTAAACCACTTTGAAATTTAAATTTTAAAAAATCTCAAAGTGGTTTACAACATGGGTAGGCAAACTAAAGCCCGAGGGCCGGATCCGGCCCAATCGCCTTCTAAATCCGACCCGCAGTCAGTCCGGGAATTAGCAAGTTTTTACATGAGTAGAATGTGTCATTTTATTTAAAATGCATCTCTGGGTTATCTGTGGGGTATAGGAATTAATTCATCCCCCCCCCAAAAAAATATAGTCCGGCCCCCCACAAGGCCTGAGGGACAGTGGACCGGCCCCCTGCTAAAAAGGTTTGCTGACCCCTGCTTTAAAACATCAAACAAAACATTCCAGGATAAAACATTACTGAACAGCCCTTGTCTGCCTTTCTGCAGTCTATCTCTGCTCATGGTAGTAGGAGGAATGGCAATTCAATTCCAACAGCAAGTGAGGCTTGATGTGCAGCACTTGGACAACCAGCCTTGGGGCTCCATGGGCTCTGAAACATCAGCCATGGGAGCCTGGCCCAATTACCCTGCTGGTGGTATCACAGCCCCAGTCTCAGTCAGCTCCTCCTCTGCCAACTCTCTGAGCGCAAGGAAGACTCTTCAGGTCATTCATGAGAGAGAGAATGAAGAGTCCTGCCCGCCCCACATAGACTTTGTAAAAGTTTGTGGCATTATTAATTACAGATAAGAGCATGCTGCAATTTTTAAAACAGGAACAGATGAGACCATATGGGCAAGAAACAAATGAACAACCCACCCTAGAGCATTCGCCACTTTTGTTTCATCAAAGAGATAGTAAAGCAGTAGGCTCTTTGCCTGAATCCATGGAGTCTCGCAAGGATAATGTTGCACGAAAAACAGAAAGACAAAAAATAGAGGAGCTGTGCAGATATAGCACCCACCTCAGGCTATAATTCTTCATAGGTTTCCATCATTTTTGATGCAGTAGTAGAGCAGCAAGTTAAGACATATGCAAGCTAGGAGGTGTTTGTGCCTATGTCTGGTTTTAGCTGCAAAAGTAACTTGCAGCCTAATAATAACAAGGAAAAAATGGTCATATTAAAATCTGCCACTGTTAATGGCTGATTTCCTCCTAGCTTTCCTGCAGCTGGAAGTTTGGCCATTAAGCACAACTTGCAACCACCAGCTGGTTGCAAGCACAACTTGAAACCACTTACTGGTTACTAACAAAGCTGCAGCCTTCTGGGTGATTGTACATATGCAATTAGCATGTGCAAAGTGAATATGAATGTAAAAAGCGCTTTTATTTGTAGAACCTTCCTTAACATTGCAAACTGGTGTAAGTGTCCAAGACTGGTGTGAAGCTGCTCTTAGTAGGGCGCATCCACACGACTATGGCCACAATTGCAAGTTTAGCTCTAGGGCTTTACTGGATGGTGTATTAAGAGTTTTGGATTTTTTACTTGAACAAAAGAGAGTAATGTGCCCAAAAGCAAACGTTTTAAGCCTAATCCTTATTCATGCCACAATGCATCCATAGCGATTCCACAAGTGCATCACTGTGCTGGTGGTACGTTAGAAGGTGGAAACATAGGAGAATGCAAATGACAACTGAATGAGTCCCATAGTTATGCCAAACAAGGATCCCTTCTCAGGAAAATTAAATAAAAAACCTTGTGCACCTTAAGTCAAATTTAAATATACAGTGGTACCTCAGGTTACATACGCTTCAGGTTACAGACTCCACTAACCCAGAAATAGTGCTTCAGGTTAAGAACTTTGCTTCAGGTTGAGAACAGAAATTGTGCTCTGGCGGTGTGGCAGCAGCGGGAGGCCCCATTAGCTAAAGTGGTGCTTCAGGTTAAGAACAGTTTCAGGTTAAGTACGGACCTACAGAACGAATTAAGTACTTAACCTGAGGTACCACTGTACATTTGTTATACAAAAACATGGGGTTGACTTTAAAGTCCAACTTCCCATCAAGGGACCTAGCATCCCCTAAGTTCATTTTTTGGTCAGAGAATGAGCGGAGGGCAGGAACCAGGAGGCAAATGCAAGGCTGATCTTTACTGTTCTGTTTGCAAATGCAGGGAGGTGGGGAAGGAAGCCCAGAGCAGAAGTCTCTAACCAGTTCAAAGACACATGGAAATTGCCCAGCCCTTTAGCCAGGGACCACCCAAAAGCATCATGCAAAAGTCGAACAAATGGGTTGTGCATGTAAATCAGAGATCAAATTTCTCATCCCAAACATCCTTAAAAGTCTGTCAATCATAGATTAGGATACACGTTAATTGCTTTCCTGGAGAATTCTATTTAAATGCTGTTCTCATTTATCCATAGAGTCTATGGACAAAGAACTGTCTCCATTTACATAGCAGATACCCCTTTGTCAGGTCCATTTTTTAATATATATATTTTTGCAGAGGGCTGGCAGAAGTTAAACCATTTACAGGTTTGAGGTATTTGCAAGTGAAAAGAACTCAGCCAGTCTATATTGGGAAAGTTTTTATCAAGACCTTCCTGTTACCTATTTCGGAGGGTGTCTCACAGTTCCACTGGAGGCTAAAAATACCCCTGCTTTTGACCTGTCTAAGTTATATCCACTAAAATAAATTGTCTATTTTTCAAGGGGATATTTCCTAAATTGTTGAAGGTTGAAGGATTGGAATTTGGGGGGGGGGGAGAGGCTGCTAGGTGTTTGCCCCTTAAAATTTGTGTAACACATTCAAAGCACCACAATTAACAGGAAACTAAAGTACTATCTTAAAGATTTCAAAATATAGTTACAAAGGAGGTAACTATAGAATGTGCATTTAATAACGCAGAACCGCTAACAAAAAGAATCTTAAACATTTCAAAAGGAGACATTGCTAAAGGATATAATATATAATATAAACTGTACATTTAAAACAGCATAATTAACAAGAGAATAAAATACTATCATGAGCATAGAATATATCCTGCTTTTCACAGCATCTGGATCTTAAAGCAGCTTCTGGACTCCCCATCCCTGAGAGTTTAAATCACTTAGTCCTCTTAAGTCAGATGTCACTCACTTCCTTTCATCACAAAACTGTCACATTTAGCAAATGTAGAAAATTGAATATGCAGAATAGAACTATAAACTCACCGTTTCATTATTAAATGTTGCACGGTCTTTCTCAAAACTTGCATCCTCGGCCTGGGAAAACTCTTTGCAGACACAGCATATAATAACATCCATAAAACATCTCCAGCCATGGACTTTCTTGCTCGCCTCCAAGGTCTTCCTCTTGGGTCCCACTGCCTTCCGAGGCCAGGCAGGTGACAAGAGACAAGGCCTTTTCTGTCATGGCCTGTCTCCCATAATTCTCTGCCTCAAGAGGTGCAAATGGTGACACCGTGTTTTCTTCATAGCATCAAGAGTTCCCCTCCCTCCCCACCGGAGATTGAGGCTTCATGCCGCCATTTTGTTTTATCGTTGTGTGGTGTATTGTTTTACTGTGATCTGTTTTTAAGGAATCAATGCTTTCTAAATTGCCATTTTAAAATGTAGTTGTAGCCAACCAAATCCTACTCAGAGAACACCCGCTGAAATACATGGGCCTAAGACAGACAGCCCCATTCATTTCAGTGGGTGGTATTCAGCTAAGTTTTATTCAGCATAGACATGCTGAAATTAATGGACATAGCTTACACATTTTCATTAATTTCAATGGGTCTATTCCAAGTAACATTTAGCTGAGCACCACGCAATGGGTCTAACCTAAGTAAGGACTAACAGTGCATCAGTATTTTTTTTTACTTGTGGAAAGGCAGAGTTATTGTTTTGTTATTTTTTAACTATTTATTTCTGTTTTTACCTTGTATTTTTATATTGTGAATCACCCTGCAATCTTACGATGAAGGGCGGTATATAAGTCAAATAAATAAAATGATTAGTCACTTGTTACAAAAAACAAAGAAACCTGTATCCAAACTCATGAAAAAGAGTCAAGATGAAGCAAAAAACATAACATAGAATGGCTTAAAACAAAGCCATTACAAAGACCCATAAACAGACCCATTGAAGCAGCAAAACATTAGGAAGAACTTCCTGACAGTAAGAGCTGTTCGACAGTGGAATTTGCTGCTAAGGAGTGTGGTGGAGTCTCCTTCTTTGGAGGTCTTTAAGCAGAGGCTGGACAGCCATATGTCAGGAGTGCTCTGATGGTGTTTCCTGCTTGGCAGGGGGTTGGACTCGATGGCCCTTGTGGTCTATTCCAACTCTATGATTCTATGAAAACCTTAGCAGCAGAAAGCAGGAATAAACTGAAATATTCACCATAATCTGTCAAATACCATGGGGAACAGAGAGGTATTCAATGGGCACTAAAATGATGTTAAGGGCAGCACTAGATGGACCTGATGCAACTGTCCAAGTGCATCACTGAAAATCAGCTTATATATGTTTTTTAAAAACAGAAACAAATCACCTCTAGTTTTTCAGGCAACACGTGAAGCCCATCCTCTTCATCAGAGCTATCGGAGGCATCAAAATTCAGCAGCGTGCGGTCGTTTTCTTCCAAGAATTTGTAAAATTCCGGATCCCGTTCCTTCAACCGGGAGAGCTGATCTTTGTGTTGGGAAGCTTTCCCTGTCTTCACTTTCCTAATCAGGGGAGAGGAATTGTGGTTTCTTTAAAATAAAATAAAAATCAAGAGCTGACTTTGAAAGTACAGAGATTTACAAACAATTGCTTATAACTCGGGTTAAGAACTTAATTCGTTCTGGAGGTCCATTCTTAACCTGAAACTGTTCTTAACCTTAGATTAGCTTCAACCAGAGCCAGGGCTTTTTCAACACTGGCTCCAGCCTGGTGGAACGCTCTGCCTCACGAGACCAGGGCCCTGCAGAATCTGATTTCTTTCCGCAGGGCCTGTAAGACACAAGTTGTTCCGCCTGGCCTTTGGCTTGGAGCTAATTTGAGTCCCTCCCCCTTTTTCTTTTTCCTTTCTCCTCCTGTGATGAGGCTGCATTTTAATGTATCAATATTTTAATGTTGTATTTTAATCTTGTTTTTAAGTTGTATTTATTCAACTTGTTTTTATTATTGCTTGTTAGCTGGCCTGAGCCCGGCATTCGCTGGAGAGGGTGGGGTATAAATTATAATTATTATTATTATTATTAACCTGAGGCACCACTTTAGCTAATGGGGCCTCCGCTGCTGCTGCACCGCCAGAGCACGATTTCTATTCTCATCCTGAAGCAAAGTTCTTAACTCAAGGTACTATTTCTGGGTTAGCGGAGTCTGTAACCCGAGGTACCACTGTACAATTTCAGGGGTTTGGCACACAACCGTTTGGAATTGTAACTAATTTAAAAAGAGCCTGGCTGCTGGATCAGGCCAAAGGCCTATCTAGTCCAGCATCCTGTTCTCACAGCAGCCAGCCAGATGCTTATAGGGAACTTGCAAGCAAGACCCAAACACAGCAGTACTCTCCTGCCTCTAACTGCGCAGAAATAGCACAGTCATTGTGGCTAGAAGGCAACGATAGCCTCAATCTCCATGTCTTTCTCTAATCCTCTCTTAAAGTTGGGGACCATCCCTGCCTCCTGGGAGATCAAATTCCATAGTCTATGTGCTGCACGGAGTACTTTTTAAAAATCTGCCCTGAACCTTCCAAGATTCAGCTTCACTGCATGTCCACGAGTTCTAGTGTTATGGGAGAGGCAGAAAGTATTTCCTCTACCCATGTTCTCCATGCCATGCATAATTTTATAATCTTGTGTCATGTCACCTCTTATTCGCCTTTCCTCTATCTTTTTTTAATTTCAGTGGGTCCCCTCTAAGTACATCTGAATACAGTCGTACCTTGCTTTTCAAACAGCTTAGTTCCCGAACGTTTTGGCTCCCAAACGCCGCAAAACCCAGAAGTGAGTGTTCCGGTTTGCGAACTATTTTTGGAAGCCGAATGTTCAGCGGGGCGTCCGCGGCTTCTGGTTGGCTGCAGGAGCTTCCTGCAGCCAATCAGAAGCCGCGCTTTGGTTTCCAAACATTTTGGAAGTCGAATGGACTTCCGGAATGGAAGCAGACACTTTTTATGACTTGGTGTGCTTTCATTACACATACAGCGGAACCATCGTTTCCAAGACGACTCTTGTCACAAGGCTGGCAAATCTGGAACTATATTTGATAAATTGATAACGCTGATAAGTCTTTACTTGGGCTTTTTTTTTTACCAATGTGCAACTGCACTCATTCTACATGCCTATTTTATAGATTTGTTTTTCATCTTCTAATTTTCATCTGTTGCTGTATTTGCTCTCTGTTTTACAGTGGTACCTCGGGTTGCATACGCTTCAGGTTACAGACTCCGCTAACCCAGAAATAGTACCTCGGGTTAAGAACTTTGCTTCAGTATGAGAACAGAAATCGTGCTCCGGCGGCACAGCAGCAGGAGACACCATTAGCTAAAGTGGTGCTTCAGGTTAAGAACAGTTTCAAGTTAAGAACGGACCTCCGGAACGAATTAAGTACTTAACCCAAGGTACCCCTGTATATACATTATAAAATGGAAAAACAAAACATTATGGGGGGGGGGGAAGCTCTGAGTAAACCATAGTTGGATATCATTTATTTTATTTTTTGTTTGAACAACTGATATACCCTCAAACTACAAGAGTCTCCAAGCGCTTTACAAAGATGCAATATATATAAAAAAAACTAGCTAAAACTATTACTCTAATGCACTGTACTTCACTGTATTTCAAATGTTTTTAAAACAAACAAAAAAAATTGTGGTTTGTTTTGTACATTTCAAAATGTAATGAAAAGCATTTTAGAAAATTCTAAAAACAAGGAACATTTTCCTTTCTTACTTTTCCACAGCTTTTGATTTTAGCCCTCCTTTCTTCTTGACGGGGGCCTTCCCATTCTGGCTGAGCTTTTTATGAACCCCATCCTCTCTGGAATTCAAGGCTTCCTCCTGCAACTCGTCATCCACGTCAGAATCAAATCCGGAAGTCAGGAACTCATCCACACTCAGCTCAGCAAGTTTTCTGTTCCCAGAGAGGCAAGGGACAAAATGGGTAAACAAAAGACGAAGAACAGAGTTTCAAAAAAGAATAGAGGTGTGAGCCTCGCTGGAAAAAAATCTGCATTTCAGGTGTCAAGAGCATCATCCAAGGACCATAGCACAGGATTGAATGGCCACAGGCCTGGGCAAACTGAGGACTTTCCTACCTCATTCTTTCAGTTGCAATGGTCTGACTGCACTGGCTACTAATCATTATTTAGTAATTAAATGCATTTATTTAAATTATGTATATAACAACAATTGGTTGTAATGCATCTATAGGGTTTTATTCTGTCTGTCTGTTTGGTTTTAAGTCACTTTGGGTTGCTTTGGGCAAGAGAAGGCAACTAACAAATTTAAAGAACTGTGAGAGGAGAGAGACTTTCTGCTGTTCATCAGGCAATGGCTTTTTCCACCTGCCTTGCCCCACCTTTCAGTCCTAGCTAGGAGCCTTTCCCAAACCATGACTTTTGAGAACAGCACAAGCAGCTGGGAAGAGATAAATTCAAGGGTATTTTAAAACAATTAATTTTATAAGTTATGAATCCTTGTTTGTCAATTTGATCCTTTTACATGGTTTTGCATGTTTTGTGGTGTTTTATGCATTATGACTTGCAGTTATTTTTATTGATTATCGTTTAGCAATTGTATCAGATTAGTTTCTGGGTTCAATTCAAAGGGCTGGTTTTGACCTATAAAACCTTATGTGGCCCAGGACCCTGAATACCTCAAGTTGTTGTTTTAAACCGTTTTTAACATTGCGTGTAACCCACCCTGAAACCTAGTAAGAAGTCTGCTGGGTCAGGCCAATGGCCCATATAGTTCAGCACTGTTTCTCGGGGGGGGGGGGAGAAAATAATTCCTACTGTGTTCAATGAAAATAATTCCCAGCTTTTTTAAAAAAAAGTATATTACTTGTATTATTAGTGTTGTTGTTATTGATTTATCTGTATATCTCCTTATGGTCAAAGCAGATTCCTAAGCTAAGTATAAAACCCCAATTACATAAAGATTAAAATATGAGCACCTATAATTAAAACACACGATATAAACAACTCCATAAACACTGATCGTGAAGACACACAAGTAACCAATTCCAATAAAAACAGATCCAGGGATTAGAAGATGAGAAATTGTTCCATTAACTTCCCAGGTATTCCTTGCAGCCCCCACGATTTAGGGAAATCCGCAAACACGCGCAGGGGAAACGAATGAGAACTTCCATTACTCTCTTTCTCCATAGCCCGAATTATCGCAAACCATGCAAACCCTCCAAGGGAACAGTTGGGAGATATCTTGGGAGCGAACACATTTGCAAAGCTAAGGTGGGACCGGTCCGGTTTCAAAATGGAGGCGGGACCGCGTGATGAGATTCCTGCATTGCTTAAGGATTTGGGCTCGACGACCCTCGGGGATCCCTTCCAACTCTACCATTCTATGATACTGTGCATCTTCTAGAAAAAGAGCTAGCTCTGTTAAACGCCTGCGAGGCTACCTGGCTGCAAAGCCACACTCACCTCTTGCTGGAAGCGGCCATGCTTTGCGCTCGCGCCTCCGTCCGCTCCCAGCGGCAGCAACGTGGTCCGGGCACTTCCTCTCCCAAAATGCAACAGTAGCAAAGAGGAGGAGGAAGAAAGAGGAGGAGGAGACTGGGAGGGAAGCCGGCCCCGGTTGATCTTTAGGTTCACGGGCCCGGCGAGCGGAGGGAAAGAAACGGAATCAGGCTTTGAACAGGGCACGAAGCGGGCGGGCGCGTTTGCGCACACACATACAAAAAAAAAACAACACAAAAATTCTGGGGAAATGTTGCACCGTTTAATTTCACAGCTTGGAGTCGTGTGCGCGCGCGGATGTGTCTTTTCTCGCACCCACCGCAGACTCTTCTCTGAGATATATAGAGGTGCCAAGCGACTGTTGCACGAATGATAGGAAACGGTGGGGACTCGCCCAAAGTAGAGCTTGAGAGATGTAATGACTGCTGTGCACAACACGCATTCAAAGCACATCCCTTCCGCACCCAAAGAAGAAGAATAGTTTGGACTTGATATCCCGCCTTTCACTACCCTTTAAGGAGTCTGAAAGCGGCTAGCAATCTCCTTTTCCCTTCCTCCCCCACAACAAACACTCTGAGGTGAAGCTGAGAGACTTCAGAGAAGTGTGACTAGCCCAAGGTCACCCAGCAGCTGCATGTGGAGGAGCGGGGAATCGAACCCAGTTCACCAGATTACGAGTCCACCACTCTTAACCACTACACCACACTGGCTCTCTATTGGGGAGAGCCCAAAGAATCCCGGGAACTGTTTACCCCTTGCAGAGCTACAGTTCCCAGCACCCTTAAGAAACTACAGTTCCCAGGGCTGGTGTGGGGGTAAGACGTGGATCTTCTAAAAGGCATGGCTAGGCAAACTAAGGCTCAGTTTACCTTCTAAATCCGACCCACGGATGGTCAGTGTGTTTTTACATGAGTAGAATGCATGTTTTTATTTAAAATGCATCTCTGGGTTATTTGTGGGGCACAGGAATTCGTTCATTTCCCCCCACAAAATATAGTCCAGCCCCACCAAGGTCTGAGGGACAGTGGACCAGCCCCCTGCTGACCCCTGTTCTAAGGAAACTGTAGCCCCGCCCCTCCGAATATATAAGTGATCGATTTCTCCCTTTGAGAGTGGAAAAGGAAGTTGAGACTAAAATATATGGGAGATCTTGCTGCACTGGAAAAAGAAGCCCCTTTCTAGAGGAAGGACAGACATAGGAACATAGGAAGACACCTTATACCAGCTCAGACCATTAGGGCCATCTATCTATGTTCTGTATTGTAAATACTGTACTGACTGGCTGTGGCTCTCCAGGGTTTAAAACAGACAGGAAGTCTCTCCCAACAGATGAACCTGGCACCTTCTGCATGCAAAACAGAGGCTCTGCCACTGAGCTATGGCCCTACCCAGTGGGAGCACAGAGCAGTTGGCAATACTGTATCTCATAGGTCACACAATACAGAAAAAGGGGTTAACAACACTGAAACTACATATACAAAGCAAGAGTGCTGGCAAGAAGGCTGGTTACATTTCAAAGGTATACAGTATAGGTGAAAAGATAATATGTTCACCTTGCTTGTGCCTAAGTAACGCCAACAGGGGGCAGCAAAAGGATGTGATTTAGGAGAGAGTTTCGTAATCAGAGGGGCCACTGCTGAGAATGCCCTGCCTTTCAGTAAGAGCTGTTCGACAGTGGGATTTGCTGCCAAGGGGTGTGGTGGAGTCTCCTTCTTTGGAGGTCTTTAAGCAGAGGCTTGACAACCATATGTCAGGAGTGCTCTGATGGGGTTTCCTGCTTGGCAGGGGGTTGGACTCGATGGCCCTTGTGGTCTCTTCCAACTCTATGATTCTATGATTCATCATCCCTTACCCAGCAGAAGCTAAATGGAGAATAACAACCAGGGCATCCCTTAGTAGATCTTAAATGACTGATAGGGATATTTTTGTCCTTCTGCAAAACCTTGTGGTCTCCCTTGTGGCCTGCTGATATGTTCCACTTGTGTTTGGGTTGGTGCTGTTTTTGCTACATAAGGCTTGGCACTCACCATCTGGACATCAGAAATAGAGGGAATGGTGATACAGTACTTAGCATTCACATTTTGTCCACAAATGCTTATGCCACAATAAGTCTTTTAAAAAGTGCCCCAAGACTCTATTATCTTCCTGCTTTATTCCCCCCCCCCCGATACTTACAACAACCCTGCAAACTATTTATATTGCAGATATGGGATAGTGAAGGTGTGTATACACTGTACCTTTAAATCACATCCGAAGGACATTATTTCACTCAAAAAATTATGGGGACTTTAGTTTGTTAAGGGTTGCTGGGTATTGTAATTTAGCGAGGAGTGAACTACAGTGCCCAGAATTCATTGAGGGAAAGAATATGCTCCAAATGTGCTTTAAAGTTATAGTGTGTACACAGCATGAGAGACAGTAGCCTACAGTCCAATCTTATGCATGCTTGTTTTGCAAATCTGTGGAGAAGAGGATTTATTGTACCTGTTTTTTAATCTGGAGAGAAGTTAATATAATATTTATGCATGGAATTCTCTCCCACTAGATATTACCTTAGATCCCTCTTTGTTATCCTTCCACCAGCAAGTGAAGATCTTCCTATTCAGACAGGCCTTTAAAAACTAAGGTGCAGACGATGCTGATCACATTTCTAGTTCTGAATGTGTTCTGATATATTGTAATTATTTATTTTTAACATATTTGTGTTTCTTACTTTGTATTTTATCATGTTTTTAATTGTTTTTAGCCACTTTGAATCTCAACTTAGGATAAAAGTGGGGTATAAATATGTATAATAATAATAATAATAATTGTTTATATATTTTGGATGGATATGTAACTTTGGGCCATATTAGTTTTTGGCTAGAAGCAATAAAGTTGGCAATGAATTTGATATCTAGAGTTAAACATTTTGGGTTGTATCCAGTTAAATTCTACTGTACCCATTGAAATGAATGGGTACAGGTCTTTTATGACACTGAATAAGAGTGGAGTACAACCCCATTATGTGTCTTTTCATAGCATCATAGAATTGTAGAATTTCATAGAATTATAGAACTGTAGACCTAAATGCAGAAATATTTTCCCCAACATGGGTCTTGAACCCACAACCCTGAGATTAAGAATATTGTACTCTACCAACAGAGCTTTTACCTGCTTATGTTCAATAGCAATCATTGCATGACAAGTGCTCAATGCAAAAGAAGCGTTTTACCAGTGTGGAGTAGCCACTCTCTAAGTGACCTTGGGGCAACCTCTCTCTCTCATCCTAACCTACCTCACAAGATTGTTGTGAGGATAAAACGGGGAGGTGGAGAAGTGTGTTCAGGTCCTTTGGAGAAAAGGTGGGGTACAAATGTAATAATAAATAAGTTGTCTTGAACCGTTTTAAATAATGTTTAATATTGTGTTTTAGTATTAATATTGTATTTTAATTATTGTAGAGGACCTTAGAGTGAAGGGCAGGTATTAAAATGTAATAATAAACAAGCAAACATGGGGGTGGTCCAAAGATGGGCTTCAGGGGGCACAAAAATGGGTTTGTTTTGTCCCCGACGCAATAAAATTAAGTGTATGCTTTTCCTCTTTTTGCATTTTTAATGCATTTTGTTTCCTTTTTATTGTTTCACTTTATTTTGTTCAATAAAAAATATTTCCCATAAAATGTATGCAAAATGTGCATATTTGCTTTAAGTGATTTTTTTCTGGGGAAGGGGGTCCATAGCTTTCCTCAGATCCTCCAAGGGGCCTGTGACCTCAAAAAAAGGTTGAGAACAGCTGATGTGAAGACACTCTGCTGTATCCCCAAGGAACAGTCTACACAGCACGACCCACCGTTGCAAAACTGCAGAGCGGGCGGCGACTTTACACACACACCAGCCCAGACACACAAATCTAACAAGCCTTCCTTTTGATTATTGCTGTAGAGCCCAGGGTGGGGGAAAGTGCTGGTGTTTTTTCCACTGTGAAGGGAAGCAAAGAAAGACGGACCTGATATGTGCAAAGAGGAGAGAGAGTAAGGAAGGAGAGAGGAGTATAATCCAGCGGGAGGCTTTTGCCGCTGTTAGCAATCGCCCCATCAGCTGGGAAAAGCGATTTTTGCACCGGCTAACTTTTTAAAAAATCCATCAATCTGGAGAGCAAAGTGCCTGACCACGGAAAGCACCTTTGCTTTCTAGCCCTGGAGGTGTCAACTGGGTGAGTACGGTCTTTTATTCACAATTCTCTGCAGCATTATTATTATTATTATTATTATTATTATTATTATTATTATTATTATTATTATTATTATTTCTAACGTGGAAAATTCATAATAGAAGAAAGCACCGGTTCTGAACAAGAGAGGCAGATTATTTACAGGATTGCAGCCTAAACGTGCGTCCATTGCAGATGTGTGTGTCTCATTTTATTGTATAATTTTATGTGCTACCTGCAATGGCTCCACTTGGAATTCTCACGCAGCCTGGGTACCGCATTTTGCAGGACCGGGAAGGTTGGCGGTACATCTCAAACGCACACTTTTGCACGCAGCCTGCCCGTGCGCTTCCTCGAGAGTAAACCCCAGGGTCCTCAACCGGGTTTTACTCCCAGGAAAGTGTGCCTAAAGCTTGCTGCCTCGCCCCCGTTTCCCCCGCCTCTTCTCTCTCTCTTCCCAGTGAAATGGGCTGGCTTTCATTTCTCCTTTGTTACTCTTTTCGAGTTTTCCTTGCACACACACACACAAACCCAGCCTGGCTTGTTTGATGGAAATAGGATGGCTGCGTGCGATTGCAAGCGCTTGCCTCGCTTTGCGCCAGGCGCTGTACGATTTCAGACGAACAACAAGGCAGCCACCACAAAATCCTTCATCTGTTGTGGCAGGGGGGGAGGATCTCGTTATGGGCTGCACGTTTCCAAGAAACTGCGGCTCAAATAATCTGCTGCAAGGCGTCGATCGGATGGGGCAAAGCACGGGCCCCAATCCCGCTGCTCGTAAGGGTGATCGTGTTGCGGTTGGAAGCTTTTGAAGACACGCGCTGGTGTACCGGCGAGGGGGGTTATCTGGGGTGACTGCCGTATTTCAGACAACTGCAGTCTAGCTCTCGCTCCTTTAATTTAATGTTTTTTTAAAAGAGCCGGATTTGTCATTGTGGGGTGCAGTGGGTGCACAACCCTGTAAAGGAAGTGAGTGGCTGCGGGGGGGGGGATGGGATGCAGGTTTTGCGTGTGCGCGCCTTCCCCCCACCCCCGCCCCGTTCCCAAATGCTCCAGTTGCAGTATCAGAAGCCTGCATTGCTGCTACCCAGATCAGTTTTGTATGTGTGTATTTTTTTTTTTAATTTAAGGAGGCTATCCGAGTTTGCATATCCTGGCAGGATCCCAGTGCTGCAAATATATACAGTGTGTGTATGTATATCAAAGCAAAACTAATTCTTCCACCAGCCCTATCTGAAAACTAACCTACTGCCTATTTGCTTTGCGTTTTCAAAGACAAATATGACCATTTATAAAACCGGGACTATCAAAAGATCGGGGGTGGGGACGAAAAAATCTAGCTCCTCCTTAACTTTTTTTTTTGTTAAATCGCCTTCCACCTGGTCCGTTTACATTTGCGTCAATTTTAGCCCTATGGAAAGTGGGGGGCGGGCGGTGGAATATGGACACAAAGGAATCTGTTTCTTAGGCCATCCGGAATATGTTTGCACTTTCTTCCTGACTGCACCCTCCTCTCTGGGCAGGGAATGCAAGGGAGAGATGTAATGATGCAAATCACGAGAAAGTATTAGCTGGGGGAGCACTAAACTGCATACTCCCCTCCCCCCCCCCATTAAAAATTGACGTTTTGTAAGTCTTTGTTTTGGCCTGGCTATTTGCAGAAAAGACTCCTAGTATATAAGAGCACTGAGAAGGGAAGGGGGCCCCCAGCCAATCCCACCCCCTTTGTAAATGTACCTGCATGGCAACATGTGTTGATCACATCCACATGTTAGCATTTGAGTCAGATATTAAGCATACCCTAAGTGGGGGAGAGAGATTACCCCCTCTAGAGGGAGGGTGTAAATTGCAATGCAAAACTGACCTTTTTGTGCATGGAGGGGGGTGTTCCTAATTGTTTCATACATTCCACCCACCTTATTTGCTTCTGTTTTTAAATAATAATAATAATAATAATGCTAATAAATTATATGCATCTTCCCCTTGCTACATTTAAGAAAGCATAACTCTCCAGCAATTTCTTTTTTAAAAACCACTGTAATAAAAGAGTCATAAGAGAGCTGTTAGTCTACTAATGAGAATGAAATTTCAGCCCAGTGCACCCCCCCACACAGGTGATGGCCCATTGCATCTCTGCATGAATAGCTGTTCTGGGCTTCCTTTTATTCCAGTCGGCCTACACTGAATGCAGGCAATTTTTGTTTGCATCACAAGGTGTAATTTGAGCATTCAGTCACCCACACTACAAATATAACAAAATTACCTGCCTTCAGAGGAGGATCCCATTTGTGTCCCTGTGTGAGTCTCTGGTCTGAAGTTGCCTTCTTCCAGTCAATCTTCCCTGTTACAGATCCTTCTGCCACATCTCATGATCAAATGAGACTGGTTCATTTACTCTCTTTCAAGTAGTGATTCAGGAAAATTACCTGCCCTGAGAAAGCTGACTGTTGTATTTCTGCATGACTGCCTGTTCTGACCTTGCCTCCTTCCAATCCATCTCTCCTGACAGACAGGTTACTTTGTGGCCTCTCTGAATCAAGTGCAGCTGGCAAATTCACTGGGGCATTAAAATATCCCTAATTAAAATAAACAATAAAACAAAAAATAAAAAAGCGTAACAATTTTTTAAAAATTTAAAACGAATCAGAAGTTCAGTTCAGTGGAATGCTTGCCTTAACAGGTATTATTCAAAATAAAAAAATTCCTTCCTGTAGCACCTTAAAGACCAACTAAGTTAGTTCTTGGTATAAGCTTTCGTGTGCATGCACACTTCTTCAGATTCAGTTACTCTCATGGCAGGAAGGCTAAGATGAATTGCCTCTGCTTTTAGGAGGCTGCCTGCTGAGTCTCTGTATGAGTCACTGCTCTCGCTCTGCTTCCTTCTAATTAGAGGGCTCAGTCTGAAACATACGGAGTAGTCATTCTTGCACAATCCAAAACTAAACTGCTGGTCATTTTAATTCAGACTTTGTGGGATGAAAAATGAAATGAAGGGTATCTTTCCCCAGGTGGGGATAACATTTTATTTCTTGGTATCCTAGGCAAGATGCCTACTGACAGCGTTTCAGAACCCATGCATACCTTTTGCAGCATAACTTTACCACACTGTTCAACAGTGGAACAGACTCCATAGGGAGATGGTGGACTCTCCTGTCTTGGAGGTTTTTGAGTAGCGGTTGGATGGCCACCTGCCATGTATGCTTTAATTGAGATTCCTACATTGCAGGGGGTTGGACTCGCTAGACGATCCTCGGGACCCCTTTCAACTCTACAATCATGGTAGAAGCCCCATTGTCAGAGCACCACACAAGAATGAGTCGCTCTTTCTGACCTTCATCTAGCAATACTTGGATGTGGTACAGAGGTTCTTGACTCCAGACCAGACTTCACCAGCTCAGCCAGGTTGGCGAAGTCTGGTTGAGAACCACAGAATTTTAGAGCTGGAAGGAACCTCCTCAGACTGCCTGCCCAACGCCAACCCTGCTGGGTGGAGCAGCAGGCTTTCTTCCACTGTTAGGATGATAGATGGTGGAGGATGCAGGTTGGAGCATGCCCCAGGACAGGGCCCATTTTGCTCAGCACAAGACTCGTAATCTTAGGGTTGTGGGTTCGAGTCCCATGTTCGAGTTCCCATGCATTCCTGCATTGCAAGAGGTTGAACTAGATCAGGCATAGGTAAACTCAGCCCTCCAGATGTTTTGGGGCTACAACTCCCATCATCCCTAGCTAACAGGACCAGTGGTCAGGGATGGTGGGAACTGTAGTCTCAAAACATCTGGAGGACCGAGTTTGCCTATGCCTGAACTAGATGGCCCTTGTGGTCCCTTCCAACTCTATGATTCCTCTAAGAGAGGAGGGATGTTTAGGCACCAATGCAGGCACCTCTTTTTGTCGAATTTCCTGCAGCATCTGTGAATTCCTGATTTTTTGTTTTGTTTTGTTGTGCTACTGATGTAGTTGCCACACAGCAGGAAGAGAAAGGAAGGCATTGCCTAGCCTCCTAGGAGCTTAGAACACAAAGAGTTCATTCCAAACCAACTCAACTTAGTAAACAGAGTCTAACACAGGAGCACAGGAAGTTGCCTTATACCAGAGCAGTCTATCCTAGCTCAGTATTGTTGACACGGAGGGGGTGTGTGCTTGTGGCCCTCCAGGTGTTGTTGGATTGCTAATCCCATCAATGCCAACCATTGGCCATGTTGGCTGGGGCTAATGGGAATCCAACACCATCTGAAGGGCCACAGGTTCCACGTCCCTGTTTTTAATCCATTTTAGTAAAAGCCAGAACAGCCGCTCATGCAGAGACACAGCAGTGAGCCTCCTTTTTCTGGATGGTGCTCCCAGTTCCCAGGCAATTTTAATCCAGGGATGAGGAACCTCCCACCATCCCTGGACTGTTAGCCATGCTGGCTTAGGCTGATGGGATTTGGAGTCTAACAACATGGTCTACGTCTGCTAGCAGGAGTTATCCAGAGGTTTCTGAGCAGAGGTTTCTGTGGGCAAAGTATGTGCCCTACCACAGGGGTGGGAAACCAACTCCAGCCTGAGGCCACATTGCCTGATCGACAACCTTCAAGGGATGTGTGTAGGACACTGGCAGGTGGGACCAGGGACAAAAGCAGTTGGGCCAACAGTGAGGTGTCTTACCTTTGCAGAGAAGTCTCCATTCCAACCACTCAAAAGGCAGAGGTTTAGAACATAAAACGAACCTGCAGGATCAGGCCAGTGGCCCATCTAGTCCAGCATCCTGCTCTCACAGGGGCCAACCACTGTGGTTCGTAGCCATGGAGAGCCTTCTCCGTGCATACAGTGGTACCTCGGGTTAAATACACTTCAGGTTACATACACTTCAGGTTACAGACTCCACTAACCCAGAAATAGTACCTCAGGTTAAGAACTTTGCTTCAGGATGAGAACAGAAATTGTGCTCTGGCGGCACAGCGGCAGCGGGAGGCCCCATTAGCTAAAGTAGTGCTTCAGGTTAAGAACAGTTTCAGGTTAAGAACGGACTTCCGGAACGAATTACGTACGTAACCAGAGGTACCACTGTATATCTAATCCTCTTCTAGAGCCATCCAAGTTGGTAGCCATTGCTGCCTTCTATGGGAGAAAGTTCTATAGTTTTAACTCTGAAGAAATACTTCCCTTTCTCTGTCCCAACTCTTCAAACATTCAGCTTTCTAGCATTACAAAAGTGGGAGAAGAATTTTCCTCCATTCACTTTCCATGCCATGCAGGATTTTATAATACTTATACATACAAATCTCTCTCTTTCTCCATCCAGGCAATGCAAGAGGCACCAGAGTTCAGGGACTCTATTCCACCCACGCAAAAGCCCTTAAGGAAGGTGTGAATCAGGGCTGGGAAAGCGTGTCACCTGGGGAGTCCCGAGGGCCAGACTGAGAGAGCTAGGGGGCCACATTTGGGCCCCAGCTCCACCATTCCTGCTCTATACCACAAAGCTGCAGGCCCTTCCTGAAGCCCCAGCTACGTTGCCCACAAGCCAGTGGGAGGCAGCCTGTAGGATTGAGGAACTGGATCCGTGTCTTACAGCAAAAGCAGAGAAAGGGGTTTGCAGCACCTGAAAAGTGCGGCTTGCTTTTGTTAATAAAATCTTTGCATCTCACTTCCCCATCAGTACCCCTTACGGCACCAAATTAAAAATCTAAAAGCAAGCTAAGTAAAACAAACAAAAAAACCCACACAAATTAAAGCAATTAAGAAGACAGCCAACAACAGATGGGATTAAAGCAAACAATAACTCAGCGGAAAGAACAATGGGGTTGCAATCTTATGCACACTTGTCTGGAAGCAAGTCCTGTTGAGCTCAGTGCATAAGAAGAGCATACGAAGAGCCCTGAGGCTAGATCAGGCCAAAGGCCCACTTGGTCCTGTGTCTTGTTCTCGCTGTGGCTTTCCAGATACCTATCAGAAGCTTGTAAGCAGGTCCTGAGCACAAGAGCAGCACTCTCTGCACTTGAGACTCCGAGGCTGCCACTGAGAGTGGGAGTAATACATAGCCATCCTAGCTAGTAGCCATTAATAGCCTATCCCTCATGAATTTGTCTAATTTTAAAGTTATCCAAGTTAGTGGCCGTCACTGACTCCTGATCCATAGTAACTATGAAGTACAGTGGTACCTCAGGTTACATACGCTTCAGGTTACAGACTCTGCTAACCCAGAAATAATACCTTGGGTTAGGAACTTTGCTTCAGTATGAGAACAGAAATCGTGCTCCAGCGGCGTGGCGGCAGCAGGAGGCCCCATTAGCTAAAGTGGTGCTTCAGGTTAAGAACGGACCTCCGGAACGAATTAAGTACTTAACCCGAGGTACCACTGTACTTTCTTTCATCTGGCTTGAATCCTACAACATTCAGCTTTGCTGGACACCCCTGAGTTCTAGTATCACAAGAGAGAGATAAGACTTCTCCTCTGTCCACCTTCTCCACCACCCCATCGTGTCCTCTCTTGCTCACCTCGTCTCTAAGCTAAGAAGCCCCAAATATTGTGACCTTGCCCCATAGAGGTGTTGCTCCACCCCCCTGGAAAATTTTGGTGGCTCTCCATGCTCTTTTCTGAACTTTTTATTGGTCTGTATGCATCCGCTTGCAACCCACAGGTATTCTTAGAAAGCTGCATTCTGGGAATTCAAAATGTGAGCAGCGAGTTTGAACAACTGGGCCTCTCTAGGGCAGATGTCCCACATTTCTGGTGACTCAAAATACTGGGGAAAGTTCAATTATCTTTATTTTGTCTCCCCTGTTTATCCCTGCCTCCTTTCCCTCCTGTGTCAAAATTTAGGCTCCAAAGCTTTCAATGCAGGAGCTGACCCCTTATATTTTGTAAAGTGGCACACACAATAAATAAAGTAATCACAATGTGGGGTTTTGTTGACTTGCTGGAGCCCAAAGCAGCCTGCTCTGTAGGCCTGCCAACGCCTTGATCCTCCCTGTTCATGGCTTAGGGCACCTGTTGTCTTTGCCCGATTATGGGGACTGATTTTAAGCACCAGTTTGGATTTGAAGGCCTTTGGTTCTATGAAATGCCATGCTGAACCCATTGGCTGGCATTGGAAGCTACCTGTGTTAGCAACAGAGAGGGTGATTAATTTTGTGGCTTGCGTCATGTCCTTTGAAACAACCAGGACTATTTTTAGGACGGCTTGGTTTGAGGGCTGCAAAAAAGAGATAGCGGATTTGCTTCCATAGTACACTATAGACTTGAGCTTTCAACCAAGATGGAAGGCTTAGCTGTTCAACACTACCTAAACCAAACAAGCAGATCTAATGGGTAATATTGGGACTGTGGGGCTAGAACATGCTGAATAACAGAATAATAAACTGCCTCTGAGCGTATGCAGAATATATTTCCATTGTTAATGACTGTGCACGGTAAAGCTAAACTATGGTTTTAGATAAACCACAGTTTGTTGTGACATCTGAACCCAGACAAACAGTGGTTAATCTTATTTGTAGATTACAAAGATGGCTTGTTTCAACAATGCATATTTAAAATTAGCCACAGTTTAGAGCTCAGAGGACGCACTAAACTGTGGCCAATTTAAAATAGAAATGGAAGCTTCCAATCTCTTCCTTGCAGTCAAACTGAAGAAGGGGAAGCCCAAGTCTTGCTGCAGCTTCTAATGCTAAATTATAGTTTAGCACAATCTTACATTTAACAGCTCACCTAGTACCTCAGACAACCAGGAATTTCATGCAGGTGAGTGGAGAGGCTGGTGGAGGACAGACAGATCAAGTCATCCACCAGTCTGCTTGACTTCCCTGCTAGACACAGTGGACAGAAAGCATCTTAATACACAACACACATGGAAATACAGTGGACTAGTGGAAGAAGCATGGGTTGCTTTCTCTCTTTTCTGCTAACTCCCTTGCAAAATGGTTGTTTGTTATTAAGTAGCCTAAGAGTAGCTATGTTTACTGACCAAAGAGTTCAGAAGTAATTTCCAGGTTCTTCCCCACTTCCCAGGCTATAAAGTAGTTGAGGGTTAAAAACCAAAAAACAAGAAAAGGTGTACTAAGTGTGAGGTGTTGTGATTTTTTTAAAGAGAGAGTTCTGTATCTCTGCATGAGTTGCCTTTCTGGATACTACATTCCTGCTTGAAAATGTTACTCATACAAAGATGCTGTGGGCAGCCTCATCTGAGAGGAGAAGAAGAAGAGTTTGGATTTGATATCCCACTTTATCACTACCCTAAGGCGTCTCAAAGCGGCTAACATTCTCCTTTCCCTTCCTCCCCCACAACAAACACTCTGTGAGGTGTGTGAGGCTGAGAGACTTCAGAGAAGTGTGACTAGCCCAAGGTCACCCAGCAGCTGCATGTAGAGGAGCGGAGACGTGAACCCGGTTCACCAGATTACAAGACTACTGCTCTTAACCACTATACCACACCACACTGGCACACTGGCAGGTCATTCCATAGCACCTCTGCTTTGGCAGTGATCAAATAGTGCCTAGACAGAACCAAAGGATGCCCTCAGGAGGGTTGAAAAAAGGTTCAGAACAGTGACTCTCCAGAGGCATCCGGCGTTGGAAACACAGGCTTTATATGCAAGACTAATTTAATGTCAACATGCTAACACATCCATTGAGTAATGACAATCTTTAGCCACGCTGTGTACAGTGGGCAGGATTTTCAGGTCAAAAGGTCTGCCTTGCAGCAGATCTTAGCCCGTGCACCTGTTGGTTATAGAAATAGTCCCTTAGGAGCACCTGTTAATGGAGGGTGAACAGCTTCTAGCCTAACCCTGTCCAGCATATGCCACTTTAGAAGCTTGCTAGCCAAATTTAAAGGTAAAGGTAAAGGGACCCCTGACCATTAGGTCCAGTCGTGACCAACTCTGGGGTTGCAGTGCTCATCGCGCTTTTTTGGCCGAGGGAGCCATGTGGCCAGCATGACTAAGCCGCTTCTGGTGAACCAGAGCAGCGCACGGAAACGCCATTTACCTTCCCACCAGAGTGGTACCTATTTATCTACTTGCACTTTGATGTGCTTTCGAACTGCTAGGTTGGCAGGAGCAGGGACCGAGCAACGGGAGCTCACCCCATCATGGGGATTTGAACCGCCGACCTTCTGATCGGCAAGTCCTAGGCTCTGTGGTTTAACCCACAGTGCCACCCGCCTCCCTTGTAGCCAAGTTTAGATGGCTTTAAAAGGGGATTAGATAAAAGATTTAGTGCTGTGTATGTACAGATCTGCTCTTTATTGTTATATCAACAAAGTTTAGATCCCCCTCCTAGCAATAAAAGATTCATATATGCTAGAACATTAATCCAAAGTGAATTCTCCTGGAACATAAGTTTTTGCATTGGTGGCTCTGAAGTTCAACCTTTTAAAAAGCCAAAAGGCTTTAATTTAAGAAGGGATGGGGGAAGGGATTGAGGACTTTAAAGCGTTCATATGTTACCCTTAAGCCAAATAGTTCCCAGGGCACTTCACCATAAAAAAAATCAATACAAAATTGCATGTAAACGGACATGAAACAACTAGCTGTTAATGACAGCAGATTAATATGGTTTAAAAGTCATTCCCAAGTTGCTCCTAGGCAACCCACTATGTCCCACTTCCTTAACTATTATTAGTTGAAAAAATGTTTGCTTAGGACAATAACTGTTTTGCATCTTACATTCTTGAATAGAAGAGTTCCTTGTTCAGAGTTGCGATGGGCAGGCTCGCTTGAAAGCATGCCACTCCATAGCATCTCTGCTTTGGCAGTGAATGAATGAGCCAAGGCAGAACCCAATGGTGCCCAGAGGAGACAGATTCAAAAAAAAGTGTGCTCAGAACAGTGACTCTCTCAGAGCTACAACGATTACTTTCTTGGGGTATAGGTTCATTAGGGCTCTCAGAATCCTTTAATTGTTGCTTTGATTTATTTCTCACGGAAAGCCGGGCACTTCTCTTGTAGCAAACAACTGTGCTCAGGATGATGGGTAAGGGTGAGGAATCCTTTTCACTCTTAGGGCTGCATTTCCTCTTGGAAAGCCTTTAAGAAGACGAGGAAGGAATGTCTGAAAAGGTGCTACCTCCAACAGAGCTTGGAGTTTCATGAACAGAACTGGGATCTCAAAGCAAAGTCTGTTCCTAGTGAGGCTATAGGCTTCACATTGAGGGTAAGGAACAGGAACTGAGTCAGACCATTGGACCCATCTAGCTCAATATTGTCAACACTGACTGGTAGCTGCTCTTCAGGGTTTCAGGCAGGGAGTCTTCTTTCCTATCCCTACTAGGAGATGCCAAGGATTGAACCCAGGGCCTTCTTCATGCAAAACTGCTACTGTACCGTTGAGCTACGGCCCTTCCCTTAAGACACAGGAACATAGGAAGCTGCCTTATACTGAATCATACCATTGGCCCATCAGCCTTAGTATTGTCTACACTGACTGGCAGCTGCTCTCCAGGGTTTGAGGTAGGGCATCTTTCCCAGCCAGTGCTCCCAGAGATACCATTGGGGATTGAACCTGAGACCTTCTGCATACAAAGCAGATGCTCTGCTTCTGAGCTCTGACCTTTTCTCTTGATTTGTGCCGAGACAAGTTGGTTATGTTCTGCATTCTCAGGATTGCTGAACACATTGTCTTAAAAGATCCTGTGTATATGTGACTGTGCAGTGTGGCAGCCTTCCCTTCCACCTGAAGAACTGTGCTCCTATCAGCCAGCCCTTGGGTCTGCGACTGCTGCTGTTGAATGCCAGATTGGCTGTGAACCCATGACTTGATTGTAGATGGGAAGGCCGATCTGGCCTGCATCACTGAGACCTGGGTGGGTGAACAGGGAGGAGTTGGCTTTACCCAGTTGTGCCCACCTGGGTACTCAGTACAGCATCAGGGCAGACTTGAGGACCAGGGAGGGGGTTGCTGTGGTCTATAGAGATTCTCTCTGTGTGTCTGTATCCAGGCTTTCTGTCCCACTGAATGGGGATCTTGAGTGTGTGTTCCTGGTGTTGGGTAGGTAATTGGGACAGATTAGAGATTCTCCTGGTTTACTGACCACCTTGGTGCCCTTCAGGTCCCCCTGACGGAGCTGATCTTGGCGGCAGTGTTTGAAGACTCCTAGACTGATGGTTCTGGGGGACTTCAACATCCATGCTGAGGCAGTTGGCTCTGGGGTGGCTCAGGACTTCATGGCTGTCATGACAACCATTGCATCCTCACTATACCATCTGGCAGAGCTTTTCCGGGTCTTCAGCACACTGGCCCAAAAGTGGTGGCAGAACGCTAGGCATTTTGAGGATAAAATTCCTTGCATCCATCAGCACCTTAGCTCTACTGACTCTCAAGAGATACACAGAGCACTGTCTAATCCTGTTTTGTTGGTTGAATTTCATTGATCCGGCTCGAGGATGTTGGCAAGGCGCTTGGATCGGCACAATCGATTACCTGTGCTCTGGACCCTTACCCTTCTTGGCTGATAAAATCCAGCAGGAAGGAGACAGCTGTCAGGGCTAGGGAGGTGGTCAATACCTCTTTACAAGAGAGGATAGTTCCTGCCTGTTTCAAGGAGGCAGTGATCGCTTCTTAAGAAACCATCCCTAGATTCTGAGAACTTTGGGAATTACCAGCCAGTTGCCAACCTCCCTTTCTTGGACAAGGTTCTTGAGCGGGTGGCTGCTAACCAGATCCAGGTGTTCTTGGAGGAGACAGATTTTCTCCTTGATCTGTTGGTGGCTTTTGATGCCATCAACCACTGTATCCTCCTGGAGAGGCTATCTGAGTTGGGAGTTGGGTGGCAGTGGTGGGTGTTAGTATAATTAAATATACAAATAGATTGGTACCTCGGGTTAAGTACTTAATTCATTCTGGAGGTCCGTTCTTAACCTGAAACTGTTCTTAACCTGAAGCACCACTTTAGCTAATGGGGCCTCCCGCTGCCGCTGCGCCGCCGGAGCACAATTTCTGTTCTCATCCTGAAGCAAAGTTCTTAACCTGAAGCACTATTTCTGGGTTAGCGGAGTATGTAACCTGAAGCGTATGTAACCCGAGGTACCACTATAGACCATGCAAATGCTAGGATGTTTCAGGACCCAGGATAGCTCCTGCACATGAAAGAGGTTGTCCCTATGAAAGTCTAAGCCCAGTTGAGAGTCCTTCCACCGTTATGCACACCCTTATGATTTGACCAGTTCCTGGGCCCTCAACCAAAGCTTTGATACAACGCTATTGAATGGTTGAAACTATTGTAATTGTCCCATCTAGCTTGTACAGTAGGACCTTTGGGAGAGTGCACTGCTTAGGATGGTTGCTCCTTGCCCCCAAGTCTTACACTACCCCCTGCACGGCTTAAAGGTGGGAACTACTCTGAGGGGTCTGCAGGAAGGCCAGCACATGGGGGCTGTGAAATCTAGCCAGATGACCGCAAGTCAGTGATGTTGCCATAGTGGAATCTTTTGGAAAGGCTAGGATGGGGATGGGGAACCTTCTCCAGTTGAGGGGCCATATTCCCTTCTGAGGGACTTTCCAGGAGCCGGTGGTGGGTGGAGCCAGAGGCAAAAGTGGGTGCAGCAACAAATGTTTTTTGTTTTACCTTCATATAGGAGGCTACTTTCTTCACCCACATTCCTCCATCCAGACAAAAGGCAGGAACAGAGTTCAATAACACATTCTAGCTGGGCAAAAACAAAGAGGGTGCAAAGTCAGGCTGGTGAGGGATGTGGCCTGGGGACAATTTTGAGGGCCAGTTAGAGAGGTCTGGATGACTGCATTTGGCCCCCAGGCCTAAGGTTCCCCACCCAGGGGGCTAGGCTAAAACATTTAGGGAGCAGAAAAATATATTTTATCCCCCACCCTGAAAAAGTCTCACCTGCTGAAATCAGGCTGCTGGAGGGGAGCACAAGGCCCACCCTCCACCCGTCATAATTATACCTTGTGCTTCCGCCACTGCATACTTTGCAAATGTTAATTCACCCGCCCGCTGCGCATCGTGCATTTGGCAGCTCCTTAACTTCACGAGACTTCCTCTCTCTTCCCATTTGCCTTTAGCTTGCACGATCAGCTGTATGTGGGCGGCTCTCAGGAGTCACATCCGTTCAGTCGCCGCTCAGCATCTCCCCTCGTTCCAGACGAGGACGGGAGTTCCCTCTCCTCCATCACAGGAAGCGCTCTGTATGCTTTGGTGCTCCCCCCCCCTTTCTCTTCCGAGGCTGCAGGAAGCTTGGCATCTCACTGCGTCTGCACCCATCTGTCCATCTGGCTTGTAGGGTGTGCATGTGTGCGCTGCTTCGTGGTCTGATTCTCTTTGTCCCCATCGCCGTCTTCGTCATCGCTGCCGCCGCCTCCCTCTCCTTGGCATATGCGTCTCCCGCTTTTGGCAAGAATGAATTAAAACTGCTTCCTCTTCCTAGCTGAGGACCAGTTATTTTTAGGCACGCTCACACATACTCATAAGCCCTCGGAGCCGGCAGTGTGGAGGTGTTTGTGATGAATATCAAGGCCCGGATAAACATGCGTGTGACTTACTGCCGGTGGGCGGATCTGATGTGAGGCTACTGAGTGGTTTTTAATTATTCCTTTTCATGATTATTACTGGTGAGGCGCCTGTGGTTATCACAATGCATGGTGCTCAGAGGCAGCGGCAGGGAGGCTTGTGCTTTGGAAGGAGCCTTGGGCAAAACTGTATGCCTCCCCCCCGCACCACACAGGATTTGAATGGATAAAGTCCAGTTCCACCCAGCATCCAAGGTAGAACATAAGAGCAGCTCTGCTGGATCAGGCCAGTGGCCTATCTAGTCCAGTATGCTGTTCTCACAGTGGGCGGCCAGCTGCCCTTTCTGGAAAGTGAACAAGCAGGACCGGAGCATAACAGCAATTATTCCCACTTGTGGTTCCCAGCAAACCAGCATTCAGAAGCCTACGGCCTCTGACAATGGAGGTAGAACATAGCCATACTGGCCAGTAGGCACTGATAGCCTTCTCTTCCATGAATTTGCCTGATCTAAATCATCTCAGCATAATGCAATGACGAATAACATAAGGAGTTCCCTGCTGGATTAGGCCAGGGGAGCATCATAGTCCCGCATCAGGTTTTCAATGTGAATGGAGGTAAAAGAGGATTGGACGAACTCATGGAAGGTATCAGTGGCTGGTAGCCATGAGAGCTGTGTTCTGCCTTCATTGCCAGAGGTAGTATGTACTCAGGTCCTGCTTTCCTTTGGGGTTCCTGGTTGGCCACAAGGAGAACAGGATGCTGGACTAGCTGGGCCTTTGGCCCAATCAAGCAGAAGTCTTCTTATGCTCTTGTTCATCATGCTCCCCTTGGATTGCTTTAGAAGGGGATTCAACACATTGATAGAGGGCAAGGCTGGCAATGGCTGTTCCCTCCGCTGTTGGAGGTAGCATGTCTCTGAACGCCAGTTGCTGGGAATTGCAAGCAGTGAGAGTTGCTGTTGGGCTCAGGGCCTTCTTTGGGGCTTCCCAGAGGCATCTGATTGGTCACTGTCCAAACAGGATGCTGGTGCCTTGATCCAGCTGCCAGGCTCTTCTTACCTTCTTATTTTCCACTTTTGCATTCATATAGGGTGCTTCCGGTTGGGTAGCTGAAATGTTGCAAGGAGGTCGTCGGCAGCAGGGTGTTGTTGTTTAAACCAAGGAGCAGAGTTTAGGACCCAAAACTGTGATTAATCTGCTTCTTGTCCTTCCCTAAAATGTTTCTCCAGAGAGGCTGAGAGGGCGCTGCCACGAGCCAGGAACGACCCGCCTGCAGCCATGGAAAGCGGAATGCAGCTCCTAAACCGGGATGGGCACAGCATCTCCCACAACTCGAAACGGCACTACCACGACGCCTTCGTCTGCATGAACCGCATGCGGCAGCGATCCTTGCTCTGCGACATTGTGCTGCATGTGGCCACCAAGGAGATCAAGGCCCACAAAGTGGTGCTGGCTTCCTGCAGCCCTTACTTCCACGCCATGTTCACAAGCAAGTATCTCTACCCAAATCCTCTTCTTCTTGCTCCTTGCCTCAGTTGCCTTGAAAGTCTGCACCCAGGTGGTTCATGTTCTGCTCCAGTTGAGGCAAAAATTCTGCAACCTGTAGAAATTCTGCAAGTCGAGTAGACTTTTAATTGGTGCCATTCCTCTTGCTGCACATAATTCATTAACCCTGAAATTCTTTCTGCTTTGAGACTTTCCCTTTCAGGTGAGCTGCAAAGCAGAGTTTCTCAAAGGGTGCATTAGATAACTTGCATATGAACTTTAATAGGTGCATAATTTAATCTGGTGTTACTACTCATGGGGAAGGGGAAAGGGGCTATGTGGGGCACTGATGCCCCATATTTAATTTTTTTATATTTATATCCTGCCCTTCTTTGTAAAGGAGCCAAGGGTGGCAAACACAGAAGAAGAAGAAGAAGAAGAAGATATCCCTTAATCATGACATATGTATAGCAGACATTTTGGGTTCTAATGTCTGCTATACATATGTCATGTATAAATAAATCCTACTCAGAGCAGATCTAGTGAAATTAACAGGTCTAAGTTAGTCAAGTCCACCCAGTATAAATCAGCATGGGTCTCTAAGTGAGGGGGGGAGCTATTGGTAGTGTTGTCTCTGGCTTTTTTAAAGAATCAACCCCTCTTCCCAGAGAACTCTGGGAAATGTAGCTGTGAGGGGAACAGGAGTGAGTCTCCTAACAACTCTCAGCACTCTTAAAAGACTACAGCTCCCAGAAGTCTTAGACGAAGCCACAACAGTTTAACATTACAGTGGTACCTCCGGTTGCGTACAGGATCTGTCCGGAGCTCCGGTTGGATCCCACGGTTTCTGCAACCAGAGGGACTGCTTCTGCTCATGCACACACGGCGGTAGAGCGCTTCTGTGCATGCGCATGTGGCAAAACCCCGGAAATATACTTCCGGGTTTGCCGCTTACATATCCCGAAGTTTAGGTAAGTAGAGGGATACGTAAGCGGAGGTACGACTGTATATGATACTGCTTTAAACGTATAGTGCAGATGGGGCCAAGCCTGAAGCAAGGGCTTCCCTCAGACCTCTAGGACTTGTGATTGTTGCTACCCAGAGATGAATTTGGGACTTTCTGCAAAGAAAGCATCTGTTCTGCCACTGATCTGCAGCTCTTCCTCCTCCAAAGGGCTGGATGGGCCTTGGCTTTTGCTGGGCACAGTGACCACAATAAAGCACCTAGGGGTTTCTGCTTAAGATACCCATGGCGTTCTCACGGAGTTCCCTTGTGTTCCCTTGCCACCGCAGATGAGATGAGTGAAAGCCGACAGACCCACATAACACTCCATGATATCGACCCGCAGGCGCTGGAGCAGCTGGTTCAATATGCCTACACGGCTGAGATTGTGGTGGGAGAAGGGAACGTACAGGTAAGATGGACCAGAAGGACCAGCATCTTTTCTATGGTTTCTTGGGGAACTGTCCTCACTGCTGCCTCACCTGCACCCTCTGTTGTTAAGCGGCAACAACACTGCTTGGCATTCCTGTCTGATGCCCACAGACAAAAGTGGCAGGACCACGGACAGCTCCAAGGGAGCAACTTGCACAACAAAGGCTTGGAGCAGGCTGAGGCCTTTGGGGTCTCCAGACTTCCTCCTCCTGGCTCTGCCCACCTTGAGGGAACTTCAGAACCTTTGGCCTGAAAACAAGCACGGATCCTCCATTCCATAGCTTCCCTTCTGGTGGGCTCTCAGCCTAGCCAGACTAGAGACATGTGGTTCTTCAAGTAAAGGCATCAATGAGGGTACAGCCTTGGTGGTCTGGAAGTTGTTGCCCAGCCACCTGAGGTGTAATGGTCTGCATACCTTCATGCAGTCAGGTCTGAGCCCTGACCCAAACTAGCTCCCCACTTGGTGCCTCTGCAGCCTCTGACTCTTCGTCCAGATCAGCGCTGGGTGCAAGGGCCATGAAAGCTGCTGCTGCGCTGCCCCACCAGGCGAACCATTCCTTTATGTTTCCTTCCATTTTCAGCGTTCAGGGGTGGGTGTTGACATTTTTGTAGTCAAAATCGCACACGCGCACAGAGGTTGGTATCAGTAGGCTTGGTGAAAGCCCCCTGCAGAGAACCCTCAATTCTTGCAGTTGAACAAAAATAAACTTTTGTGGGGATGGGAATCCTAACAGAAGATCCCATCGACCCCACATCACCCCAAAAAAGCCCCACCCCAATGAGGACTGAGCCAGGGGACAGTTGGAGAGATGGGTGAGAGAATGAGTGGAATGGAGCATCTTGGATATGGGCAAGGAGCACTCCACATGGCCATATGAGGTTCCTGGGTCCGTCTTGTTTAATGTCTATTTATGTATCAAAACCAAATTGCAGCGGCACCTCCAGGCTCCTGAACCACAGATGCTGCCTGCCTGTAATCTTATCACATTGCCCTCCCTGCAATTCCCAATGATGTCACATGATGGCTGGCCGAGGCTTTGTTTGCTGCTGGTCTTGCAGTGCTTCCAACAAGGCTGGCTCAGCTGGCCTGGAGCAACCTCTTCTCTCTTCCCATCTGTGGATCTCTCTTGGGTTTTTGTAGGTTCCTACCAGAAGGTGATGGCTGAAAGACTGCTCAGCGCAAAACTAGGATAATTGAGGGAAGCCTTGGTCCAAAGTAGAAGCTTTCCTGCTATGTTTACGCTGACTGCACAGCTTTCCATTTTAAAAAGTGGAAAGAAAAATGATGACGCACAACTTGTTAAAATGCAAGAAGCAGAAGTGTTCTTAGGACTTAGTACTCTTCTCTCCTGCAGCTTCCAGGGCTTGGTATTCAGGAGCATTGCTTCCTCTGGCTGTGGAGGTAGTGCATAGCCATCAGGGATAGAAGCCATTGATAGCCTTGCCTTCATGAATTTGTCCAATCCTCTTTGAAAGACAGCCACGTTGGTGGCCGTCACTGCCTCCAGTGGGAATGAGTTCTAGCAAGATTGGACCCTGCCCATCAGCTGGTGTCACCTAAAGATGTTAGCTGATTGGCCGGTGGGTGTGGTTTGGGGAGGAAATGACTTCACAGGCCAATTTAGACCCCCTGGTAGGCCAAGATCGTTTCCTTGTGTTTTTTCTTCTTTGGAAGATTTCTTAAATAAGTTTTCCAAAATTTCACACATACATTTCAATACATAATAAAAACATGGTTTTTTTACTTCCCACTCCCTTTTCCATGGTTTTTTCTGTTTCTCTCCCTCTGCTACATCCTGTCTTCTATCTCTTAAAAACCTTAACAAAACTACTATAATCTTTAATCCATTCTGTTGCTCATACAGTGGTACCTCGGGTTAAATACTTAATTCGTTCTGGAGGTCCGTACTTAACCTGAAACTGTTCTTAACCTGAAGCACCACTTTAGCTAATGGAGCCTCCTGCTGCCGCCGCGCCAGCGGAGCACGATTTCTGTTCTCAACCTAAAGCAAAGTTCTTAACCTGAAGCACTATTTCTGGGTTAGCGGAGTATGTAAACTGAAGCGTATGTAACCTACCTACTCGCGTGTTCACCATACGATAATATTTCTCTAAATAATCCGAAAAGGGTTTCCATTCTTCCACAAAACCTTCATCGTTAGGTTCTCTTGTTTTAGCTGTTAAATTTGCCAATTCTGCATAATCCATCACCTCACTTATCCATTCTTCTTTAGTGGGTATTTCTGCTTCTTTCCATTTTTGTGCATGGAGAATCCTAGGTGCAGTTGTTTCCTTGTTACATATATTGTACGTGTCACTTTGTAAACAGCTTAGGAACTGTCTTTAAGTACATAGCGGTATATAAGGAGGCAGTGATGGTCACCAACTTGGATGGCTTTAAAAGAGGATTAGACGCATTGATGGAGGAGAGGGCTAACGATGTCTACCAGCCGCAACGGCTATGATCTGCCTCCATAGTCTGTGGCAGCAATGCTTCTTAATAGCAATTGTTGGAAACATCAGGAGGGGAGACTGCTCTTGCGCTTGAATACTGCTCACTGGTTTCCCACATGCATCTGGCCGGCCGCTGTGAGAACAGGATGCTAGACCAGGTGGGCTATCGGCCTGACCCAGCAGGGCTCTTCTTAAATATATTAAATAAAAATGGCCTGCAGCCTAAAGGCTCCCCACCCCTAGCGTCCTGGTTCAAGAACTGTAACATGTTTGTAACATCTCTGTAGGTCTCAGCTTTTAAGATTGTTTCTTGCGTGTCGGGAGAAGGATGGAAGAGGATGTTCCAGGGTGGCATTAAGACCAGGAGTGTCAGGGTTGGGGGGAGTGAGATACCTGCCTGTGACAGGCTTTTTTGCCTTGCAGACGCTGCTTCCTGCCGCCAGCCTCCTCCAGCTGAACGGGGTGCGGGATGCTTGCTGCAAGTTCCTGTTGAGCCAGCTGGACCCCTCCAACTGCCTGGGCATCCGGGGCTTCGCAGACACGCACTCCTGCAGTGACCTGTTGAAGTCGGCCCACAAATATGTCCTGCAGCACTTTGTGGATGTCTCCAAGACAGAAGAGTTCATGCTTCTGCCTCTCAAGCAGGTAAGAGATTGCGCGGCCCTTTTTTCGCCTTGTGTGTCAGGTTTCGCAAATGGTACGAAGCAGCACCAGGGTTCACTCACCTGCTTGAGATTGAGGCTACAATCTAGCTTTGCAAATGAAATCCACAAAACGTTTTAGTAGCACAAACTAAAGGTATATTGCAGGCTTCCTCAACCTTGGCCCTCCAGATGTTTTTGGCCTACAACTCCCATGATCCCTAGCTAGCAGGACCAGTGGTCAGGGATGATGGGAATTGTTGTCTCAAAACATCTGAAGGGCAGAGGTTGAGGAAGCCTGGCATAATGAGTGATCGATTCCCCCATCCCCCATGTTTGGTTTTGCACACAGACACTCAGTCCCATCAGTTTATGCAAATGTCTGGATTCAGTGGGAAACCAACCCCGTGAATGCTGTCCAAATGTCCTGGTAAATTAATATGGCTAGAGTGAGTCTGCCTCAGGATAGCACAGCCTCCTGTGTATTCCTAAAGAGTTAAAAAATTGAGGGAGGTACCTCCCTCCTAGCAACTTCAATGCCTCCAATCGCTTTTCCAAACCACAGGCCAAGCTTTGCAGCTGGTATAGGAAGAGTGCATGTAAATACGTGCTGACCTAATGTGCTTCTTATGCAGTAAGAAAACAAACACCAGTGTGCCTTCTCATTAAAACTCCTCCTGCGTTTCCATGAGGCCATTCCTGCCTTTGCTGGTGGCATCCTGCCAGCTTCTCCTTGGACACTGTTGCCTATGCTTGGCAAGCACCACTGTGATGCCCTTTGTAGATGGGAAGCATTGGGAAGGGCTGTGTTTTTTGTTTTTAGTGGGGAGGAGGCGTGCTTTGCATGCAGAAGGTCCCAGGTTTAATACCCCCCAATCTGAAGTTCTGGAAAGCCACTGCCGGTCAGTGTAGACACTACTGAGCTAGATGGACCAATGGTCTGAGCATAAGGCAACTTCCTATGTCCCTATGGTTTATGTAGCTTAGTGGTAGAGCATCTGCTTTGCATGCAGAACCTCGATCCCTGGCACCTCCAGTTAAAAAGGCTCTCAAGTAGCAGTAAAGACCTCTAGCTGAATCCTTGGGCAGCTGCTACCAGCAAAAGGGACCATTAGTGAGTTTAGATGAGGGATCAGTAACCTGCTAGGTGGTTTTCAAATATAAAACCAAGCACTAACCTATAAAGACCCATCATTAGCACACACAATAAAAGAACCCCATCCAAACACAAAAAATTGAACGTTCACGATTAGAATAACCAACAAGCAATCCCATTATAACAGCAACATAGCTAAAGCAGGCTGCTGAGGTCCCAGTGAGCCTCTTCTAATGTTCTCATGTTGTTCTTATCTTGATCTCTTGATCTGGATCCTGCATAGAAATGCTGGCGGTTCTTGGAATCATCTTTGTTCGATTCCATTTTTCCTGTGCAGTGTCTGAAATAACCCAAATTTTCTATTCTTTTTGCCCCCCTCCATCTGCCCCGGTCCTCCTCTACAGGTGCTAGATCTCATCTCCAGTGACAGCCTCAATGTGCCCTCAGAGGAGGAAGTCTATAGAGCTGTCTTGAGCTGGGTGAAGCATGATGTGGACAGTCGAAGGCAGCATATCCCTAGGGTACGTGGCTGTGCGGGTTTCAGTGCTGTTTCGGATGAATGTGGGAGGGAGGCTGCATGATACATAGCCAAGAGTCTGCTATTTTCAGCTGACCCCCCCCCCAAATGGTGGTTGCTGGGTCTCCAGGCTCTCCTCCATACCTTCCTTGACCTCAGGGTGTGCTTCTGTGCAAGGTCAGGGACAAGTCACTGCTTCCCTCCCCAAAGTTTGTAGAGGGGTGGGGTGGCTCATCCCTGCAGCTGCACCAGAGTGCCTCAGTAGCCCAGCAGCAAAGCCACCATTTCCAGGCTTTCTTTGCTAACTCCTAGCTGGAGCAGGTGCCAAGGATTCTCCCACAGTTGCACTGTTGGTTTAGAGCACCGTACAATGACGCGGGTGGCGCTGTGGGTTAAACCACAGAGCCTAGGGCTTGCTAATCAGAAGGTTGGCGGTTCGAATCCCCGCAACGGGGTGAGCTCCCGTTGCTCGGTCCCTGCTCCTGCCAACCTAGCAGTTCGAAAGCACGTCAAAGTGTAAGTAGATAAATAGGTACCACTCCTGCGGGAAGGTAAACGGCGTTTCCGCGCGCTGCTCTGGTTCGCCAGAAGCAGCTTAGTCATGCTGGCCACAAGACCCAGAAGCTGTACCCAGTTACAAGACCCAGTTAGCTCCCTCGGCCAAAAAAGCGCAATGAGCGCCGCAACTCCAGAGTCGGTCACGACTGGACCTAATAGTCAGGGGTCCCTTTACCTTTACCTTACAATGACAAAAGTGATTATTCCTCCTAGCTGTCCAGCTCCAGGCTGGAGAAGAAAGCTCTTCTTATTTTACTCACCAAAGGAAACACCCGTTGCGACAAACAGAATTCTTGACCCCTCTGTATGACATAATCGCACAACTGATTTCAAAAACAGGACAGCCTTCTTTTTCGCCTGCCGATGGATGCCATTCTAGAGACAGAGACAGAGAGAAAGAATGAATGGGTCATCTGATTTTATTCCACTTTAGTTAAGAATGGGAAGGAATTTGATTCAGTTCACGTTTAAAAGCAAATCTATCTAATTTGCACTTTCTGAAACGATGCAGACAGCAAAGCACAATCGTCCTCCGAAATGTGCAAATCTCTGAATTTCTCAGTGCAGTTCCCCTCACAGAGCAACAGTTCTTAACAGTCAATCCCACTTTCTGGGGGACTCTGGAAATTGTAGCTAATAGGGGTTGCCTAACAACTCTCAGCATTCTTAACAAACTACAGTTCCCAGAATGCTTTGCAGGGAGCCATGGCCATTTCAACTGGGGTAGTGGTTAGAGAGTTGGACTAGGACCTGGGACAGCAGAGTTCAAATGGAGGAAAATGGTGGATAATAAATACAATAATTAAATTGATACTGCTTTAAATGCATAGTGCAAATGGAGCCTTAGTTGGGTGCAACCCTTAGTGCAAACAAGTTTGGGTCAATGCCCAAGGAACAGGTTGTCCGAAAGCGACCCTGTTCTTGCATGATTCCAGTTCTAGACTCTTCCTTTTATTTAGTTCATGTCCCCGCTCACACCCCGCCCAAACCTTCTCCTTTCTTCTCCCCAGCTCATGAAGTGTGTCCGGCTTCCCCTCCTAAGCCGTGACTTCTTGATGAGCAACGTGGACACAGAGCTGCTTGTGCGGCACCAGTCAGAATGCAAGGACCTTCTCATCGAAGCCCTCAAGTACCATCTCATGCCTGAGCAGAGAGGCGTCCTTAGTAACAGCCGAACGCGCCCCCGGCGTTGCGAGGGGGCCAGCACTGTGCTCTTTGCCGTGGGTAAGGAGGCTTGGCCAAGACCAAGGAACTGGGTGTTGTGGGGAGAGGGGAAACTTCTGGAGGTTGGACAAAGGAAGGACTAGATGAGGGGAATGATGGAGCAGGTGGCACAACTTCCTGGCCTGTTGGGGAGGCATTGCCACTTTAGCACTGTGGGTGCTGTTCAGATTGTCTCTGTCTAGTCATAACTGTCAAGCAAAACCACATAAATAAAGCAAACTGGAACACAGAGAGAAAAATCCTGATAACACTTTTTCCGAGCCAACTAGACAAAATTAGTGTATAATTTGAGAAGAAAGAAACAGAGAGGTTTTTGTCTTTTCTTAGTTCAGGCCTTGTACAGAGCAGGGTTAGATACTCAACCAAACACAGGGAAAACTGCCTCGCAACTGCACAGCCAGTCACAGCACATGCTACCTCATGCAAGCACACGCTAAAGATCATGCTGCTCTGCTAGGTTGCTAAGCAAAACCTCCACCTATTTCCCCTTCCTTGGCTAGTTGACTAACACTTAACAGAATTTACAGATCTCTGCTGTTGCACTTGCCACGATAACTGGTCAGCGGGCTATACAATATATCATCTAGATCAGGCACGTCCAACTCACAAGAGGCTGCGAGGGGGGAAGCCAAAGTGGTTGAGCTTTTTTTGGAGAGGAGAAGATCTAACTATACTTTAGTTTCCTAACTCGTCAGCTACATGTCAGCTACATACAATTAAATACCACCCATTTGACGCAATGGAGGAACAGAGCGATGGAGGAGGGAGGCGGGGACTTTCACTGCATTGCTTTTCACTACTGCCGATCGAGAGGGATCCTGTGATCAACCAAGATCAGCCTGTCGATCACGGTTGACCGGTTGGACATCCCTGATCTAGATGATGGGAGTTAAGAGTCCCAACAACATATGAAGGGTGACAGATTCCTCATTCTCTCTGTAGAACCAGAGCCTACCTGTTGGATGCTATTACTTGCTTCCATTGAGATCCTCCCCCCTACCCCGCTGGGGCTTGCTCAGCACCCTCTGGCCGCCTCCTACCATCCCTCCATGTTTCCTCACAACTTTAATGGGACTTTACATCATGTCTGGATGATAGTACATTGTACAGTCTCTGGGGAGCCAAATCCAGTCCTCCAGATTCTCTGTGTGGCTCTCTCCCCAGGCTGTACCCCTAATTTGGCCTGCTTTGCACCCCAAGCATTTTTGCAGCCCACCTAAGCGGCAGCTTATCAGGTGCCAGGAGTGAAAGGCTAAGAGCCAGACATTTGCAAACCACTGACTTGCAGGGGGCAGCCTTCAGGCCTATAGCCCAGTCCTGACAGGAGCTTGCCTCAGAAACAGCTGTGTCAACTGAGCCCCGAGATGAGCTTGCAGAGAGCCCCTTGGCCTTATCCCCTGGCCTTCCAGCTTGTCACTTTCTCCCCGCTTTCTATTTTCATGCAGGTGGCGGCAGCCTCTTTGCCATCCATGGTGACTGTGAGGCCTACGACACCAGGACAGACCGCTGGCACATGGTGGCTTCGATGTCCACTCGCCGGGCCAGGGTGGGCGTTGCTGCCATTGGGAACAAGCTGTATGCTGTGGGCGGGTAAGGAGGAATTCTCGGCCACTCTCACCCCCCACCCCATGGCTGTCATCACATAATTTCAAGGGAGCAATACATGTCAGCGAGGGAGAATTTTGTATTTATGGAACCCGGCCTGGTTAGTGGTAACACGGAAGCAGACCTTTTCATTGGTAGCTCCAGTGTTATGGAACACATTCCCTGTTGCATCTGCCAGCTTTTGAAGACACACCTGTTTACACAGGCATTCCTCCTATCTCTTGACCAGAGTGTCCTGTTTTAATTGCTGTGTTGGTTTAATTGTTTCTTTTGATTGCTGGTGTTTGTTTTTTAAAATATATATTTTTATTGAAAATTTTCAACATTAAATACAATAAGAATCAAACTAACATACAGAACAATACAGTGGTACCTCGGGTTACAGACGCTTCAGGTTACAGACGCTTCAGGTTACAGACTCCGCTAACCCAGAAATAGTACCTCAGGTTAAGAACTTTGCTTCAGGATGAGAACAGAAATCGCGCAGCGGCAGCAGGAGGCCCCATTAGCTAAAGTGGTACTTCAGGTTAAGAACAGTTTCAGCGGACCTCCAGAAGTAATTAACTTATTAACCCGAGGTACCACTGTAATATTTTAGAAACCAGAAAGGAAAAAAAGAAAGGAAAAAGAAATACAGTGGTAACTTGGATTAAGAACAGCTTAGTTTATGAACAACTTGGATTAAGAACGCTGCAAACCCAGAAGTAGGTGTTTTGGTTTGTGAACTTTGCCTTGGAAGCAGAACATGTTTCGCTTCCTATTGAGTGTGTTCCATTTGTAAATTGAGTCCCCCACTACTGTGGGAAAGCACACCTTGGTTTAAGAATGCTTTGGTTTAAGAACGGACTTCCGGAACAGATTAAGTTCGTAAACCAAGGTACCACTGTATTTATAAGGCCAATGACTGTATTTATATCATAAATATCCTGTCATTTATCCACAGGCAGAGAGGTAAGCCATTGTTTTGATTGTGAATGTTTTAATGGGATTCTTTTACTGTGCATTTTAGTTGTGGATGTTGATATGTTTGTGTAGCTGTCTTTTTTATAACTTGTAAACTCCTTAGACGCGGGACGCGGATGGCCCTGTGGGTTAACAGGGTGAGCTCCCGTTGCTCGGTCCCAGCTCCTGCCAACCTAGCAGTTCGAAAACACGTCAGAGTGCAAGTAGATAAATAGGTACCGTTGCGGCGGGAAGGTAAATGGCGTTTCCGTGCACTGCTCTGGTTTGCCAGAAGCGGCTTAGTCATGCTGGCCACATGACCCAGAAGCTGTACGCCGGCTCCCTCGGCCAATAAAGCGAGACGAGCGCTGCAACCCCAGAGTCGGTCATGACTGGACCTAATGGTCAGGGGTCCCTTTACCTTTACCTTTAAACTCCTTAGAAGTCTATTTTGGTATGAAGTGATAAATCTGTATTATTCTTATTCTTATTAGCTTTTGGTTGTCTGCAATGTTAGATCTAACCAGAGTAGACCCATTGAAGTTAAGGGACATGAATAACTTAGATTTATTCATTTCAGTGGGTCTACTCTGAGTAGCACTTAGTTGGATGCAACCCATGTATCCTGATTTAGGAGCTAACGGCAAAAGACAGAGATGATTGGGAGGGGTGTCATTATTCAGACTGCATTTTCCTAACGTCTCCATTTTAAAAGATCTCATGTCTGAGAACCTGGACAGCTGCTGCCAGTTACAGGTAGGCAGCCATGTTGGTCTGCCGTAGTCGAAACAAAATAAAAAAATTCCTTCCAGTAGCACCTTAGAGACCATCTAAGTTAGTTATTGGTATGAGCTTTCGTGTGCATGCACACTTCTTCAGATACCTCTTCCGCTGCTGCCAGAGCATAAGAACATAGAACTAGCCAGCTGCTGTTATTTATTTTCCGCCCTTTACCCTAATGTCCTACGGCATGTCACAACAATTTAAAACAACAACATTAAAAACAGTTTAAAACCAGAAGAACAGGGTAGGTCCTAAATATCTACATCTCAATAGTATATTTTTTATGCTAGAAAATGTTTGTAGTATTTTTTATAATTTTATCAAATGATATTTTACAGAGAATTATTTCAAAATTCTAAAACTATAAATATGTTAATATATTCAATAGTAACGCTGGCTCTGTTTCACTGCAGCTACGATGGGACCTCTGACTTGGCCACAGTGGAGTCTTACGATCCCGTCACCAACTCGTGGCAGACGGAGGTTTCCATGGGGACCAGGCGGAGCTGTTTAGGGGTGGCAGCACTGCATGGACTCCTCTATGCTGCCGGAGGGTATGATGGAGCCTCGTGCCTCAACAGGTAAGAGGGCTTATTGGCTTATTTGCCATTCACCTTGCCCCCCTCATTCCCAGTGTGGTTTAACAATCAATCACTCTTCTTAGGGAACTCTGGGAGTTGTAGCTTAGTTGGGGGGAATAGGGGGTCTCCTGACAACTCTCAGCACCCATAATTCTTTTGGGGGGAAGCCATGGCTGTTTAAAGTGGTATCACAGCACTTTAAATGTATGGTGTGAATGTGGCCCCGGTGTGATGCAAACCCGTTGAAATTCACGAACAGGGCTAATTTAGGTCTTCTAATTTCAGGGGTTCCACTCTTGAGTAAAACCTAGTTGGATACAACCGAATACAATTGAAATTACAAGTTCCTTACAGCTAGGGAAAATGCCATCTGACCATGTTTCTTAAATAAGAGAATATATGCAGGCAACTCCAACTTACGCACCTTTAACTTCTGCGCATTCAGCTTTATGCGCTTGACAAGAAGATAACAAAAGATTTAAAAGTGGGGGGAACCCTCTGGCAATCCCACCCACCATTGCACCCAATGTATTTTGACTTTACGAGCTATCCCCAGAATGTAACCTCTGTGTAAGTTGAGAGTTGCCTATGGGTGGGTGGTTGGGTTGCAACCAATACTAGTCCTATTCAGAGCCAACCCGTTGAAGTTAATGGACTTGACCAATACGTCCATTAATTTCCACAGATCTACTTCGATGATGACTTGTATACATATTATCTTAAAAGTTCACATTCCAATAATTAAAGTTCTCCAAAAACTTGTCTGCTGCTATACCGTCCCTCTTTCTGCTTTTTTTGTTTTACAATGCGTCTGTTTGGTCACCATAACTCTATTGACCATATTCTACTTATTCCTCTCTCTTGACCTGCCTCAGTGCTGAAAGATATGACCCCCTAACAGGCACCTGGACATCCATCGCAGCCATGAGCACCAGAAGGAGATACGTCCGCGTGGCAACTCTTGGCAAGTGTGGCTTAAAAATTAGAGAGAGAGAGAGAGAGAGAGAGAGAGAGAGAGAGAGAGAGAGAGAACACTTGCTGTTCTAAGAACATACCAGAATAACAGGCTTGGCACTTTCCCAAAGCAATTGTGTGAAATAGTTTTATCCAGTATACTGGCCCACTTTTGTCCTTGGCTCCGCCTTCCAATGGGATGTGGCCCTTGAAAGGCTGCCCAGAAGGGATTGTGGCCCTTGGGTTGAAACCAACCCCTGCTTTGAAGCACTAAGCACCACAGTAAGTTCCATAGCTGCTTGACGGAGAACCTCAGCTGTGGAATGGCTCCTTTTGGGCTTTCTGTACAGATTTCTTTTTTTGCGTGTGCCATGCGTTCTTCCTTCCGCTCCAGTTTGCTGACCTCCAAGCCCCAGGGACTTCTTAGTCATTCCCCTTCCACTCATGCGTGCCGCCTGCTGTCGTCATGGCACCGCATGCCTGGCCTGCCACTTGCTCTGCACCTGTCCAAAAAGCAAACTTAATCCTAACAGCAGGCGGCCTTGTTTAGGCTGCTGCCTCGCTCGCACGGAACAGTTCAGAAGCTGCCTTGTGAATGTTTAATGTCCCCTTGCACCAGATGAAGCCTCTGCAAAGTGGCCGGAAGGAACGTCGTGTGTGTGTGTGTGTGTTCACGCTCCATGAGGTAATCTCTCCCCAGAGGAGCCTGCCTTGACTGCTCAGTCCTTGTGGCCTGGTGTTTTTCTGTACAGTCATCTTTTTATTGGGCCTAGCACTCGTTCCAAGGCTTGGAACTGTCGTTTACCCCTCACAGAGCTACCACTCCCAGCACCCTTGTCAAATTACAGTTCCCAGGTTTCTTTTGGGAAAGGCACGTGCTTCAAATGTATGGACTGAATGTGTGTTTTGGGGTGGGATTCTTGCTTTGCTGCATATTTATGCATGGGTTTTATGTGTGTGTGTTTTTCATCTTCTTCTGCAGATGGCAACCTCTATGCTGTTGGGGGATATGATAGTTCATCACACCTGGCAACTGTGGAAAAATATGAGCCACAGGTAAACAGGAAGAGGCAAAGCGCTGAGGGTTATTGGGAGAAGAATGGGAAGTTTTGGATATACCACAGCTGGGGTGGTGATGAAGCCACTGAGAGTGGGCCAAAAGGAAAATGGGGGGGGGGGGGCAGCCTGCAAAGATGAATTGCAATGGGAACTTACAAGCAGCAGGTGACAGAAAGCCCTGCAGGACTTCTGCCTTCCAGTGTGTGCCTTTACTACTACTACTACTACTACTACTACTACTACCACCAATAATAATAATAAATTTTATTTATACCCCGCCCTTGCCAGCCAAGGCCAGGCTCAGGGTGGCTAACAAGCAATAATAAAAACAAGTTGAATGAATACAACTTAAAAAACAAGATTAAAATACAACGTTAAAACGTTAAAATGCAGCCTCATCACAGGAGAAAGGAAAAAGAAAGAGGGGGAGGGAATCAAATTGACTCCAAGCCAAAGGCCACGTCGAACAACTCTGTCTTACAGGCCCTGCGGAAAGAAATCAGATCCTGCAGGGCCCTGGTCTCATGAGACAGAGCATTCCACCAGGCCGGAGCCAGTGTTGAAAAAGCCCTGGTTCTGGTTGAGGCTAATCTGACTTCCTTAGGGCCCAGGACCTCTAGGGTGTTGCTGTTTATGGACCTTAAGGTCCTCCGTGCGGCACACTACACCCAAAAGGAGAAAATAACCTATCCATATACTGTACTGTATTTGTGTGAGTCCATCACCATGCTGGCGATGGACTGAGCATGCTCCAGGTTGTGGGAAAGATTGGAGACAATGGGTGGTGGGGTGAGTGAGTGGGGCTGCAGGTGAGTGAGCTGGGCTTGTGGTGGGAGGAGGCCCCCAAGCAGGGGGGCAGGTGGTGTGAGAGCAAGAGGGGCAGCGGCCGAGCAAGCAGGGCTTGCAGCAGTGAGCTGAAGAGGGCAAGTGAGCCATGGGCATAATAGCCAAGCGACGTGGGCTTGCAGCAGCAAGCGAGAGGGGCAGCACGTGGAGTGGGGGTAGGGGGTTTGGTGAGCAAATCAAGCAGGGGAGTCAGCACCTTGTGTGGCTCATAAGAAGAACCCTGTCTTAGGCCCATGTAGTCCTGCATCCTGTTATCACAGTGGCCAGCCAAATGCCTCTGGGATATCCAAAAGCAGGACCTGAGCCCGGCAGCATTTCCCCAATAGTGGCTCCTAGCAGTTGGTATTCAGATGCACCCTGCCTCTGACGGTGAAGATAGAACATAGCCATTGTTGCTCCAGGTATCTATGTAGTGTGGCTGAGTTATACTTTTAAGTTTTATATGATTGCTCTTTTTAATCTATGGATATGTATGTATGTATATGTTTCCTTTGCTGTTTCCTGCCAGATCAATACATGGACTCCAATTGCCAACATGCTGAGTCGCCGCAGCAGTGCCGGCGTGGCTGTTTTGGAAGGGATGCTGTACGTGGCAGGAGGCAATGACGGGACAAGTTGCCTTAACTCGGTGGAGCGCTACAATCCAAAAACGAACACTTGGGAAAGTGTGGCACCCATGAACATCCGGAGGTAAGGAGCAGCATATCCCCAAGAAAGGCTGTGGATGAGCTGCAGTGTCACAAGCCGCCCCTCAGGGCAGGGATTCCCAAACTGAATGAAGGTTCATGCACTTCATTCAGGTGGTATGCGACATGCCTTTAAAAAATGCAATTAAAAATCACCTTTAGCAGTGTACTGCAGTTGCTACGGCAGGCGGAAAAAGTCAGTAAGTGGTCTGTCAAGACCCTCAACAATGTTCAAGTGAATGTACTAACAGCTCACTGGCTCAGGCCAATCTAGTCCATTATCCAGTCCTCAAAGTTGCCAACCAGGTGCCTGTTATGTGAAACCCACAAGCAGGACCAGAGCACAAGAGCCCTCTCCCCTCCTGCGGTTTCCGGCATCTGGTACAGTGGTACCTCAGGTTACATACGCTTCAGGTTACAGAGTCCGCTAACCCAGAAATAGTGCTTCAGGTTAAGAACTTTGCTTCAGGATGAGAACAGAAATCGTGCTCTGGTGGTGCGGCGGCAGCAGGAGGCCCCATTAGCTAAAGTGGTGCTTCAGGTTAAGAACAGTTTCAGGTTAAGAACGGACCTCCAGAACGAATTAAGAACTTAACCCGAGGTACCACTGTATTCAGAAGCATCACTGCATCTGACCGTTGAGGCAGAGCACAGTCATCAGCAATTGCAGCCATTCATCACCCTATCCTCCGTGCATTTGTCTAATCCTCTTTAATAGCCATCTAGGTTGGTGGCCATCATTGACTCCTGTGCCATAGTTTAACCATGAGCTGTGCGACAAAATGCTTTTTTGTATCTGTCCTGGAACTTCCAACATTCAGCTTCATTGGATGTCCACAAGTTCTAGTGTGGTGAGAGAGGGCGGAAAACATTTCCCTGTGCCCCTTCTCCACACCACGTGTCATTTCACAAGCTTCTATCACGTCTCCTCTTGTTCACCATTTTATAACAACTAAAAAGTCCCAGCAGCTGCAACCTTTCTTCATACGGGAGTCGCTCCACCCCTTTGATCATTTCAGTCACCCTTTTCTGAATATTTTGCAACTCTACAAGTGATCCATGGAGAAAAAAGTCAGGGGACGTGATCAGTGGCGTAGCGTGGGTTGTCAGCACCCGGGGCAAGGCAAGTAATTTGCGCCCCCTAACCGCATGCCTGGCACCCCCTAACCGCACCGCCCGCCTGGCACACCCCCCCACAGTGGGCGGCGACCCGGCGGCTTGGCTCGGATTCGCACAGCCAGCACTGCAGTGAGAGAGAGTGAGTGAGCCAGGTAGGGGCAGAGAGCTGTGAGTGCGAGCGCCCCCCCAGATGTTGCGCCCGGTGCGGCTGGCCCCCCCTGCACCCCCCACGCTACGCCACTGGACGTGATGACCAGATTCCTAGTTGTGAACCCTAACGTAAAACAAGAAGAGTGGCAAGCCATGTTTGGTCATCTGCTGCTTTGTTTCCTGTGTACAAATTAAATCCAGTGCCACCTAGTGGCCAAACTGCAGAATGGCACTATCCACGCAGCTGGTAACCTATTGGTTTGACTTTCTCTCCTCAGGAGCACCCATGACTTGGTGGCTATGGATGGGTGGCTATACGCAGTGGGAGGCAACGATGGCAGCTCCAGCCTCAACTCCATTGAGAAGTACAACCCGCGCACCAACAAGTGGGTGGCGGCTTCGTGCATGTTCACCCGCCGCAGCAGCGTGGGCGTGGCTGTGCTGGAACTCCTCAACTTCCCACCCCCTTCCTCCCCTACCCTATCGGTGTCCTCGACGAGTCTTTGACAAAGAGTCCGGTCGCACCTTGCCTCGAGGGGACTGCAGCATCTGTCGGAGTGCAAAGCCAGCCTGGCCTGACCCCTGCGGCAGCCATTCTTTGTGAAGAAAGAGAGTGATGAAGGCGTTGATGCTGCGTCCATACATTTTTAGTAATAACTTTCTGAGGGGGCCATTTCTGGTTCTTGTGGTGGAGCTCCAAATGGGGATTTAGACCACACTTCTTTAAGAAAGAAAAGAGAAAGAAACACCAAGAGCACCTCCTGGTTTTCACCATCTCTTTCATCATCACCTGGCTGGTTTTGCCTGGTCCTGTCAAGACCAGACTCAATAATCTCCTACTTCCATGTTTGGACATGACTTCTGGTTCCACCTCCTGCAATGGAGCTTAAACAACGAAAAGAAAGAAAGAAAGAAAGAAAGAAAGAAAGAAAGAAAGAAAGAAAGAAAGAAAGAAAGAAAGAAATTGAGAAACAAACAAAGCCCATCTAAGGCAGGCAGAAGGATCACTTGTTTCGGTTGCACCAACAGCTGAATGTAAGCTGTGAATGTCACAATTAGCCAAAACTTCTTACCAAGCCTATAGCGTACTCTTACAGATTCGTGAGGTGATGCACTTCTCTCTCACACACTGGTGTCTATTGAAAGGGATGCCTTAAAATTAAAAAAATAAAACAGGGCTGGAGGGAAGATGGCTGCAACACAAGCCCTCTTAACATGTTCAGTGGCCCCTCACTCTGTCAGCCCGGTTATGTGCCACCACTTCTGACGTTCTCCTGCCCTCTTCAGCGGCATGGGTTTTGGGGCATCCGCCAATGTGCTGGCTCTGCTGTTTTGATTCCCCAACCCCACTTCCCAAAAATAATTAGGAAGAAGCTAGCCCGACGACGGTGCTCTGGGATTGTACTTAGGGAGAACGAAGGAACTTTTAACAGGGTGGAGCAAGGTTACGAGACTGTGTTCATATTATTCTATATTTGTTAACTTTCAATTTTTGACACTTGCGTTGCTAAAGTTCTTGAAGATTTTTTTTTTTGTTTCATTTCCCGCACATCTGGTTTTCTGGACTCCATGTTATTTATTTATTTATTTATTTATTTGCCCTATTCGTTCTTCCTTTTTTTAAAAAAAGTTAGACAGTTGCCAAAAGGGAGGAGGAGCCAGGTGATGATAACGTATGTTTTTTTTGTCAAATAGAGAGTAAGTGCAATCCGTGGGATGGAGGAGGCAGCTGAAAGATGGGTTGGTATAAAGATATCATTGAAATGAATGGGGGCTGCCCAGCCTTTCCCACTGAAAGGGCAGAGAGATGTTCAATTGCCCTCTCTTCGAACACCTGCCATGCATTCAAGAGCGGCATTGCCCAAGTCCCTCCCACTTCAGGATGGTACCTCTTCAAATTCTGCTCATTTCAGGGTGGTGTTGGACAACCGCCATTCATTCCACACGCTCAGTGTGCAATAGCTCTTCAAATGCTGTTCATTTCTGGGTACTATGGTGCAACGGTCATTCATTTCAGACTGGCATGTGGCAATAGCTCTTCAAATTCTGCTTATTTCGGGGTCCTGTTGTGCCGTGGCCACTCATTTCACAGTATGGTAGTACAGTTCATGTTCAGATCCTGCTCATTTCAGAGCGCTATTGTACACTGTTCAGTTAATTTCAGTTGAAGTCCCTACAGTCGTCACCCAACTTCATTTCTATTTTTGCTCAAGCAGTGCTAAACGTAGGAAGAATTCCTTATAGACTGTGATTTGTGTGATGTGGCTTGGAAGGATTGCCTTTGGGAAAGCGTGCATCGACTACATGTGTGTGACAGAGAAAGCGTGCAATTCTTTTCTTTATTTTTTTAATGGCACATTCATATATGAAGAACTTGCACTGAAAAGGCCAAGGTCCCTACACTGACATACCACTGGAGCATAACGAACATTTTGAGTAGCATCTGTACTGTAAACTTGAACAGTGCCCTTGTTTGGAGACCCACCTACACCATGAAAACATCTCTTATGGAGGAAAGAGTTTGCTTTTAAGATAATGTTTCACTGCATTATACACTAGCCTCTTAATGCGATTTGTGTGCAACTCAAGAGCTTGGGAACGGGGTGAGACTGGAGCTTCGAGACGACCCATCCCAAGACATCCATTGCAATGGATGAAGTTCTTGTACCTCAGTAACCTCTTGACTCTATTCTGCAACTGTGGCCTAATTGATCTCGCTAAAGAGTTCTGGTTTTAGTTTTAATTTATATACCCTCCTATCTGATCTCTTGTTCGTTTGGGTCCCCCCCACCCCCAATTTCTTCCTTTTCTCTCTCTCCATATCCTTCCACCAGATCAATATGCCGTGGCAATAACAGGCTAGGCCTTTACAAAGACAACTGGTGGGCTCTTGGCTGGCTCATGTTATGATAGGCCTGCCCTGCTCCTTGCACAGTGTGTGGCTGCATTGAAGGGTTAATTAACCTATGGTAGACATTCAGGCTTGGTTTCTTTGGCCGCTGGAGTGGGCTTCCGAACCTTTTTAGGGTAACAGGGAGTTGTATCTTAGGTAAGAGTGGGTATTTCCCTTGGCCTAGTGTTGGTACAGGAACTTTTGCAGAGAGTGGAACCTGGGTCATATTTGTGCCATACATTTAAAGCGGATTTAATGCACATTTAAAGCTCATGGTTTCTCCCTTCCGAAAGAATCCTAATAATGGTAGTTTAGGGGTGCTGGGACTTCTAGCTCCGTAAACAGCAGTTCCAAGGATTCTTTAGGGAAACGCCATGTGCTTTAAATGTGCATTTAAACATGCTTTAACTAAAGAGCACCCAGCCTGGCTTAGTGAGCTCATGCCAAACCTTTTTGTCCAGGGATGGGACCAGCTCATGGTCCTATTGCTTACCAACAGCACTGCATAGGTAACTTAATGGGAACATTTATGTCCATAAAGTTGCATGTGCTATTGTTTTTCCTGGAAAGCGCAGCTTCTGATACGTTTAGCCCTTCATACAGACACACTGGTTGCATGGAACAGCAAGTGGGGAGCATGTTTTGAATGGGGTGGGGATTTACTTCCAAAAGTACCTTTTCAAAATAAAATGAAGTTGAGCACGCATAATAAACAATCTCTCCACCAGTAAGCTTTGTCAGGACTTTGCCAGTTGCAATACATTTTAGGGCAGGAATGGGGAAGCTTTGGTGCTCCAGATGTTGCTGTGAACTACAACTCCCATCAGCCCCAGCAAGCATGCCCATCAGCTGAGGATGGTGGGAGTTGTAGCTCAGCAACATCTGCAGGGTCAAAGGTTTTCCACGCCTGTTTTAGGAGAAGATACACAATTATTATTTTTCTATCAGTGCCTTCAGTTCCTTTTTGGTTGTTGGTGGTTGGGGCAAGTTATTTGCAACAACCAATGCCTGTTTGGTCACCTTCTGTCATCATCTGCTTGTTTTTTATGTGTATATACTTTGCTTGCCTCTGGTGGCATGGGACACATGACATGCCTTTGCTGGAAGAGGTAGGTAACACTTGCTGCTCTTGGTGACAGGTTGCAAAGGGGCGGTTCTGATGTGATATTCAAGGTTTCTCCTTGCAGTCCAAAGATCCAGAGTTCTTCATCAGTCTGTACTACTGGCAGGGACCAGCCTAGTCCACAGTTTGTCTTTTTTTAGGGAAGGTGTACCTGTCTTTTCCTCTGGCCGTTTCCTGTATTCCTGGTTGTAAGCCACAGCCTAATGCAAGAAGAGTGGCAAGCCATCATCTAGATCCACAAAGCGTCTGTTTTGAAGAAACTTCTCCTGTAGCCTGGGGGTGCATCCCCTTGGAACAATGTTCTGTTGAAATGTGTCATCTGTACACCTCACTTGTGGAAGATGCTCTTTTGGGGTTGCCTATGAGCAACATTTTGACGAAAAGGTTTTTGCAGGGGAATTGCTCCTCAAGTTACCCTCCTAACACACACCCCGTTGTATTGGAACTAGGCTGGACATCTTGATTTGCACAGGTGACGGGGAGAGAGACTGACGTCCACTTCTTTATGTCCTTGAGTTTAAAAGGAGCCACTGATCATTGGAAGAGAGCATCTGAATCCATCTGGCCCAAAGTGACACAGGAGATGAAAGAAAGAAGCTTAGGCAATTGTGAACTCAGAACAATGGAGAGAGAGAGAGTGTGACTGTGGGCTTGATAAGCAAAACTGTGAAGCAGAAGTACCTTTTATTGCCAGGGGGGGGGGGGAGTCATCCATCGCCTCTCTTATGTCTGTGTGCTTTTCTTTAGCCATTTCTTAATCCAACCCCACAACTGACTAACCCAAAATGACTAATCTTAACATGACTTTTGAAGTGCTTTCGTCCAGAGTATGTTATTGTCCAGCACAGGCCTGCTGCCTTTTGAGGACGTTTCTTTATCCAGAGTTGAGCATGTATTGTCCAAAGACCGTAGCAACTGACTTGAGGAGGGAGGGAGGAGATTAAACCTGGCACTCCTCTGCTCCCTAACAACAATCTGGAAATACTGGGTTGTGTCCAGCGCTCGTCCTGCTCAGAGTTAGATCCATCGAAATTAAAGGGCATGGCAAACTTCAGTGTGTTAATTCCAGTGGGTCTGTTGTGAGCAAAACTTCGCTGGCCACAACCCAAAAGCTCTCTGGCTTACCCATGGTGCAAACCCCTAGCTCAATCAGCCAATGTCAGAGGAGCCTTCTATTTTTGTTTTAAATGTATCTGTAAATGTGTGTCAGTTTATTTATGTGCATTTAAACTTTTTCTTTTGTGTTTTTGAATTTTTGCACTATAACAGGGGCGGGGCAGGAATATGAGCAATACAAGCCAGTGTGTAAAATAAAAAAAAGTTTTTTTCTTGAGTACTGCATTTTAAAAATTATTTTAACCTCCTGGATGTTGCAACATTGTGGATATACCGTATGTGGCTTTGTCTGAAATGAGCCTTAATTCACATACACATAGCTGCAGCAGATGAGGGGGAAAACCATTCCTGGACTATACCACTTTGGCTACGTAAACACCATACATTTAAAGCACATGGCTTCCTCCAAAGAATCCTGAGAACTGTAGTTTGGTAAGGGTGCTGGGAACTGTAGCTCTGTGAGGGGTAAATTGTAATGGCCAGGATTCTTCATGGGCAGTCATGTGCTTTAAACAGAATTTATGGTGTGTACGTAAGCTCCAGTGAGGATCAGGAAGACCTGGGTTCAAATCTGTCCTTCCTGGGCGGTGTTGGACCAGTGGCTATAGGGCTGTACACACAACCCTCCTTATACATTCACCAAACATGTTCCTCACTAAACTGATCTTTGGCGAATATGTGAGGGGTGTGTGAGAGAGTTGCCAGGGAACAGTGCAAGATATTTTGCCACCTGAGGCAGAACATCATGCCCCCTCCTATGTCAAGGCACGTAGTACTCAAGCCCAGCCAAGTTATTTGACATCTGGGGTCACCGCCATACTACACATGTAAAACATGGGGCTTTCCCCCCAAAGAATCACGGGAGCTGCTGTTGGTTAAGGGTGCTGGAAATTATAGTTCCACAAGGGGTAAACTGCGATTTCCAAGATTCCTTGGCCTGTGGGGAAAGACAGTCAAATGCACTAACATAATACAAAGGCTAATAATTGGGATAGAATGGGCCAGGAGAGGGCGCCCTCAGACTCCCAATTTAAGCTCCTAGGCTTCAGCAGAAACAAGATGTGCAATCTGTGTGCCTTTGGATACGTTCAAACAACCTTACCTTGATTGAATGGTGTGTTTGAGTGGCCACTTACTGGGGGGTTGGGGGTGGTCAAAGAATGAATGTAACCCCTATATATGTGCATTGCAGGTGAGAGCAAATGTGAGCTCATCCCATGGAAAGTGTTCTCTGGAGACCAGTGCTAAAGTGTTCAGCACTTAGCACTGGTCTTTGAGTAAAAGCTCAGGATTCGGTAGTGCCTTGGTTGCAAAGCAGTGTGTGAAAGAACTGGGTGTTAAGAACATAGAAAGAGACTGCCAACAATCCCATCTTGTCCAGCAACCTGCTGTCACAGTGGTCAGCTAGATGCTTATTATGGGAAGCCCACAGGCAACACCTGAGTGCAGCAGGAAAGGTGTGCCTGCAAAGTAAGGAATGCACACCACTTCTTGCACTCACCACCCTTCCCTGGGCAAGACTGGAAGTGTGCACAGTTGAGCATTTGTATCTTACCTGGCAAGTTCACACCTGCTGTGACCTGCTTTGCATCTCTTTTGGATGCAGAAGGTCCCAGATTCAATCCCTGACATTGCCAGGTAAGGTAGGACTGGGGAGGAGACCCTGTCTGAAACTCTGGAGAGCTGCAGCCAGTTTGTGTGGACCAAGGGTGGGCTTGAGGGTCGCATTCCCTTCTGGACAATCTTCCGAGGGCCACATGCCGGTGGTGTGTGGGGCCCAAGACAAAAGTGAATACAATTGAAAGCATTCCTGTTCACTTGGGCATTGGGTGGCTGAAGAATCCTGTTCCTGACAACCCCGATCACTGGAGGGAAGAATGTTTTAAACTGTAGCTGCTTTTAGAAGTTTTTAAATGCAAACTGTCTTGGGATATTTTTGTGATTATCTGTTTGCTGCTCTGAGCTTCTTGGGGACAAAGGGTGGGATATACATTCAACAACAATTAGAATAAGGAGGAGCACAAGAGGCATAATCAGACTTCAAGGATATGTTCTGGGCTGGCAAAAACATTCAAGATGGTGAAGCAAGGCCAGTGAGGGGTGCGGTCTGGGGAGAGGAGGAGGTACCAGATGAGGGCCAGGTACTAACACTTGAAAGGCCACATTTGGCCTCTAGGCTTTTCCCTTCCCTGGTGTAGACAATATGTGAACCGCTCTGAGACCTCTGGGTATAGGGTGGTATGTAAATTCAATAAATAATAATAATAATAATAGGCCAATTGTCTGGCTCAGTACATAAGCCTGTTTCCTACATTCCTAGCAGACAGGAGAAGGACTCTGAAGTTGTGCTATATGCCACTCACGGTCCTGGTCTGGCAGGAAGAGGGAGTAGACTGGGGGGCGGGGAGACCATCAGGTTGCAGACATACCGGTACTTCCTCCCTCCTCTAAATAATCAGCAATACTTTCATGAGAGAATGTCCTGGCTGTTTTGTCACTGTGATGCCTCTGGTTTAGGAAAGCCCTGAAAACGAGTTACCTGAAGCGGCAGCTTTGTGAGCATACCTATTACTTCATCTACCTATTTCATGAAACATATATACTGCTAGATTATTTCTAAATAAAACCTTCAAAGGACCAAACAATGAAATCACCAATAAAAAAAATCCAGTTAAAAACAACTATTTAAAACATTCAGAAAATAATTAAAATCAACGATGAGCTAAAAACCAGATTAAAACACATATCAACAGTCTGTGTGTCCGGATAGGCTGGCCTATACAAAAATGTTTTGAGCAGGTGTTGAAAAGAGTACGGTGAAGGTGCCTTCCTGATGTCAACAGGCAGGGAGTTCCAAATTGTGGCTGCTGCCATACAAAAGGATTGATTTCTTACTAATGCAGAACATATCTACAGGCTGTGCTCATATGGAACAGGGCGGGTGGGAATTACTTGGTGCCTCTTCATAAGGAGGAGCTTAGGAGCACTGGTGCCCTGGTAAAGGAGCACCCATAAAATATTTTGCTACATTGCCAAAAAGCAATGTCGTAGCCTAGCAGCAAGAAAATATCCCTCTCGAAAACTTGTGTGCTGCCTTTTCAAAATGCCCTTTTCTCTAAACAAAGGCATTGTGCCAATCAGAGTTTCCTAGAAAGGTCATAGTTTCTTTTTAAGAAACGGAGAGAGGTTTTCAGCCAGGACTGAAAAGATTTCCCCTTAGCAAACTGATCTGAGCAAGCGGCTCACTCCCCTTGTCTCAAACCAACTGCTCCCCTTTGGAATTAATAAGCTCCAGCCTTCCATGGAAGGAAGCAGCCTTGACTGACAGCAGCTGCTGAAGGTCCAGATGAGCTGATCTGGGGACTCTCATTCCCTGCTGTCAAACAGAGGCAACCAGGACGGCTCCTGCCTTAGGGCGGGTATGTGGGCTGCAAGGCCCCAAGGTGAAAAGGAGGAAATTTTTCAAATGCATTTTCATTCCCACCTGAGGCAAAAAGCTGTCAGCGCAAAGCAGAACCCCACATGCCATCGCTGCAATGCTGGAGGGAGCTGCAGATGCTGGAGTGAGTGTGTTTTGAAAACAGGAGCCAGTGCTCAGTACATCCCAAGTCTGGACTGTAAAATAAGCTCCAGTGGTGTGCACAAAGAAATTGCCTGGTAAGGTTGCTGGTTTAAAGGATATAGAAAACTCACTGTTTATTACTCTCTGGCAAGCAAGCCTAAGGAAGGGTTTGACATGTGGCCAAGCTGGAGGCAAAAAGTTAACACTAGCGCAGGATAGCTCAACACTTGGGGACTAACTTGGAGAAGCAGCAGAATGTAAAGCTTGGGAGGCAGTGATCTACATCACCAAAAAGTAGCTAATAAAGAGGAGGAATCAGTAAGGAGGAAGAACAGATTGCCTTTCTGTCTATTGCTTGCCAACTAGTTCAGATAACTTATTGAAAGTGTTGTTGCTTTGCTCCCCACACAGACAAACAAAAGACAGCAAAGCTGGCACAGGGAAAGTGTGGTCCTCAACATGGTGTTGGATTGCAATCCCTCCCCATCCCTAACCATTGGACATGATGGCTAGAGTTGAGGGGAGCTGGAGTCAAACAACCTCCGGAGGCTACAAGTTCTACAGCCCTGCGGTTAATTCACAAGGTTGGGCGTTGCTTCTGCAATGCTAGTCCTCTAAGGTCATGACAAGTAAATATTTCTGGCATCGTCTACTGTTGTTACACGAAGATGGTGAGCAAAGCAATTAATCCTGATGGGCTGCAATTTCTGCCAAGCCACCAGTCCATCAGACAGCACCCGTCTGATTTCCACCCTTGGGCCAGGTCTGCAGACAGTTGTCTAAGTAGGGCAGGCAATAGAGGCTGGTCCATAAGGCAAAATTGTTCTATTTTTGCATTTGGTCCCCCCCCCCATTCCATAATGTTAAATACACACTTAAAGCAGCAGGTATTATTTTCCTGTTAATTATGCTGTTTTAGATGTGTATTCTATATTTGATCTTAATCCGGAATGTTTTATTTCAACATTTTGTCATTTTCAATATTTGGTGCTTAGGCTGCAGCCCACTTTGAGAAGCAATTAAAAGAAAATAATATGTGCAAAAACCCCAGACAGGGGCCTTGCCAAGCCTACCTGGAGATGCTGGGGATTGAAGCTGGGGCCTTCTGCATGCAAGGCAGGTGTTCTGCCACTGATGTACAGCCTTTCCCCTTTCTGAAGATGGAGAGAAGAAAGCATAATTAAAAAGAAGTATGTCTCTTGCCCAGAGATATATTTGGGTATGTCCATACCTTGACTTAAGGTGGGCTGTGAACCCCATGTGGCAGTATCTACTGCCTTCTCCTTCCTAAATGTGGATATTCCCTATGCAATCGGTGCAGCTCTTCTATTTGGATTTTCAAAACGTAGGGCGTCTCCAGATTTAGGGAGGAGAAAGTGTGGGACAGCAGTTGTTGAAAGGGAGTGGCGCATGGGCAAGGGGGAATTAAAGGAGGTACAAGAGGTTCACAATTCACACTGAAGTATAGAGAGGCACTTTGCTCCCCCCCCAACACCTCCCCCACTACCTTTCACTGAACATCTAACCTGAGGAATAGTTCTGTGTGACCTGAAAGCTTGCATCCCGATCCCTCCTGGAAATGCCAGGGTTGATTTTTGTGTAACTAACACCGGAGTAGGTATGTGAGATCAGCCAGTGAGATTCTTTTTCTGCACTCCCTCCCACCTGCTCCACATTGCTCTCCAGCCCCTTAATCCAGACTCAGATTTCTATAAATAAAACACCAGTTGCATACAGTTTTTCCAAGCACGGAGCCTGTCTGCTCACCAATCCTGTTTAAAAATAAAATTAAATTGAAGGGGTAAAGGAGACCAGGAGCGGGATCCCATGATATAGCAGGGTTGTTGTTGTTTTTTGCTTTTCGCTTTTTAAAAAGGTACTGTTTTAAGAAGTTGAAGCTGAGTTTAGTTTGGGTTCAAATGTGTAGAAAATAAGTCGAAAGCTAGATATTTGGCAACAGGTGCAAAATCCTGTTTTTGACACTGATGTCAAACTGGGGTGGGAGGAGAGGAGGTTTTGCAAGGGAGAATTAGCAGCACGAGTGCTCAAACCTCCCCCTCTGTGACCTCTCGCCACAGGTGCTCTCCTCCACTTTGTGTCAATAATTCCATACCTCCTCTAAAGCGCAGATTATGTAGGAGCACTTTGATCTGCAGAACTTGTGCTTCTACAAGTGCCACGCAGTGCTCATTCCACATTTGTAAGGAGTCGTTTCTTCAGTATGGAAGCCAGTGGTCTTTGGCAAGTTCAGGGTCCCTTTGTGATAGTCACAGCCATGCCCGCTCAAAGCCACGCCCCCTTCTAAGATTATACAATGAACTTATAATTATGCAATAATTATCATTAGGGAACTCATTGCTACTGTCAACGCAGATCTCCCTGAGATGCATTTCAGCTAAATCTATTATTTTCTGTGCACAAACATAGGCAAATGATTTGGAGTGTTCCAATATCTTCTGTGAGTGACTTAATCTTGCAGAAATGGCACCCCATATTTATATATTCAAATATTCATTCCACTTATTATCCCACCTTGCCAAGTTCCAAGTAAGAATACGGAGATCTTTCTGGGAGCTTCCGAGTCAATGACAAAGCCTCTCTGGGGGTCTCAAAGTAGTGCCATTATACCTGTGTTACCCAGGTTTTGACCGAGAGAATACCTTAACTGCAGAATTATTAAGGGAGTGACCAAATCTCAGCTCCCCTTCCCTAGGTAAGCACCTTCTGCAGTCAGTGAACTTCTTAGAGTGGATCTGGGTGCTATTGGGGAAGGTGATAAATGCCAGTCAATCCTTTACTGCAGTGTTTCCCAACCGGTGTTCCGCGGCACACTAGTGTGCCGTGAGACGTTGGCTGGTGTGCCGTGGGAGGGAGGCGGGCGAGTCAGGCGGTGAGAGGCAGCGGCGGCGAGGATCCGCGTCGAGCCGGGGGCGGCTCCGCGGTGGTGGTGCCGAGGTTTCTCTCTCCATTCTCCCCTCACACACACACACAGGAAATAACACAGGATCAGCTGACAGGACCCAGCCAATGGGGCGGCGGCGGGGCAGCGCGTGCAAAAGGGAGGAGCGCGAGACAGCGGACGAGGAGGAGGCCGGCATGTCTGGGCAGCAGCAGCAACAACAGCAGCAGCAACTCCCGGCGACGGCTCCTCAAGCCCCGGGCAACCCTACTCCCTCACCGGCCTCGGCCGCCCTCCTGCTCCACCCGCTGCCACCTCCCCCGCCGCCGCCGGCCACCTCGGCCCCGCCGCCGCCCCCTCCTCCGCCCGCTATCGCCGCCACCACCACAACAGCCGCCGCCGCCTCAGCTGCCGCTGTCCCTCAGTCCCTCGCTTTGCTGCCTCCTCCCCCCCCCCACCCCCAAAGCTTGGAGGTTCCCCGGCAAGGGGGAGGGAAAAAAATTGAAAACTTTCACTTTCGTGCGTCCCTCCCGGCGTGACGCTGCGCGCTGACGTCACGGGGCTGTAATGGTGGTGTGCCGCGAGATTTTTTTCATCAAACAAGTGTGCCTTTGCCCAAAAAAGGTTGGGAAACACTGCTTTACTGTTCTGTCTCACATTTCCAGGCCTCGCAGCCCAACTTCCATTATTCGCTGGGGAACTTGTGTTCTCCTGTCTACACCCAGCATTACTATGGACCCCTTTTAACTCAAATGTGTATATCAGATGTCAGGACTGGTCGTTGTCCTCTTCAGATCACCCCCAAACGCTTCTTGTTGCGTATTAACAAAACAATCTTATAAACAGTTCTTAACTATTATTCCTCAGAGTCACTTCTTTCAGATACCTTCTGAGCTCTGCTTCTCCGTGACCAGCCACTCTCAAAATGGCGAAGGCGCCCTTCCCTTCGCTTTCCCGCTCTTTTTTCTAACCTCCTGGCTAGAGCTGGCTTGTATCTTCCCTCCTCCGAATCTGAGCTAGAACTTAACCCTTTCCTTTCCTGGGAACAGCTGGTCCCTCCCTGTTGTTCCTCTTGCTCTCTTCTATTAGATTCACTGCTCCCCTTCCCCCCTTGGGGAATGCTTTCTCCCTCTGAGAAACTGGAAACTTCTAACTCTTCCCTGACACCAGAGACCAGATGTTATATATCTGCTAAGTCATGGAAACCATGACTCAATGCTGCCCCTGATCATACATGTCCACTCAGTTGCAGCGGGGGCCATTGTCTAGTTCTGTAGATGGTCCTAAGATGTCCTGAATGTCTGCTAACAGTTGAGCCTCGTATCTCACCAGTCCACTGGAATTTGGAACAGGCCAGTTATGTATGATCATCTGCAAGATGACCTTCGACCTTGAGCAGTACCATGAGGTTTTGAGCTAGCTCACTTAAGATTCCCCATTCTCTTGCAAATGGAAGCACCTTGTGGTTTCAGTGTTCCTTTGGAGCATACAGAGATAAATCCCCTTTGGTTTTCCTCCCACATGCCTTCTCCAGAGTGACCTTAGGAGCCAATCCCCACTGGCTGACTCACCTCCTTTCACTTGGATTGGTTCCAATCAGCACAAAGGGTGAGAAGACTTTCTTCTCAGGGGCTAAAAAGCTCCCCTCTCATGTTGACTGGGTAGCTCTGGGACTCTGGAGAGAGACACTGCTGCATAAATGAAAACAACACCCCGTCCATGACCCTGGACCACTGTACTTCTGGTGGCAGCACCTATGCTTTGGAACTCCATGCCTATTAACATCAGACAGCCATCACTATACTTTTTTATGCCTGCTGAAAAGTTTTCTGCTTCAATGGGCCTATCTAGGCTGTGTGTGCACTATACCTTCAAAGCACTCTTTCCCCCCAAATAATTCTGGGCACTGTAGTTTGTTAAGAGTTGCTGGGAATTGTAATTCTATCAGGGCTAAACTGGTGGCTACACAGAAGGGGCATGTATCAGTGGCTGAGCATCTGCTTTGCATGAAGAAGGTGCCAGGCTCATTCCCCAGTATCTACAGGTAAGGCTGGAGGAGAATCTTGCCTGAGACCCTGAAGAGCCACTGCCAGTCAGTGTTGACAATACAGAGCTAGATGGACCAATGGTCAGACTTGGTATATAAGACAACTTCCTGTGTTCATATGCCCAGAGCAGCTAATGGGGTAATTGCCCCATGGCTGAAATCCTTCTCTTCATATGCCATTTTCCTAATTAAAATTGCCACGCCGCAACAAATGAGTTAAAATATATATATATTACAGGTACTATATTTTACTTGTAAGCTTTTACATTTTGCAGGGGGATAGCAGCTTGGGAGGGAGGGAATTAAAATAAGAAAAAAACAGCATGAGCCAAAGATTAGGAACCTCCTCAATTCCCCCACAACATTTGCTTTTTCCAACCATAAGCTCCCTCTTCCAAATTCAATTTCTGTGCTGGGTCACTGTAATGTATTTATCATAATCATCATCACATTCATAGCCCCCCTTTCCTCCACGGATCTCAAGGTGGCATATATAGTGTTCCATATTATCCTCACAACAATCCTATTAAACACTACTCTCTTTCTTCTTCCTTTGACAGCATGGATTTCTATTGACACGCTGAAGCATTCCACTTATGATAGCCTTCCCCTTATCAGCTTTAAACTTGTTTTATGCTTTATTACTTCTCTATTCCACCCTTTCCTCCGAGGAGCTCAAGGTGGCATGCATGGTTCTCCCCCTCTTCATAGTATCCTCACAACAACCCTAAGAGGTAGGTTAGCCTGAGAGACTGTGGCTGGTCCAAAGTTACCCAGCAAGCATCATGGTTGAGTGGGGATTTGAACCCTGGTCTCCCAAGTCCGGGTCCAAAACTCTAGCCACACACCAGATCAGCTGTCCTCAGCTATCCCTGTTGATGTTTCCATTCTACAGAAATTCCTTTGAAAATTGAATCACACAACCTTTTGGCCAAGTGTTTGATTCACATCTGTTTGCTTTTCTAAAGCTTCCCCCTTTCCCCCCTGTTCAGTTATGAAAGCAGCTGTTGCTAGATCACACAGCAGGACTGAGACACTTTTGTAGACCTAATGGATTCTATGAAGTGAGGTGCAGCGGATTGAGAAACTGGCGTGAGTCAGCCAGAGAGGGGTAGGCTGCATATGCTTTGATTCGTGTCTCTATATGGGGGGGACCTAATATTTGATGGGAAGGAGATGAAAATTCCTGAAGAAGCCTAGAAGTCATTGATGACTATGTACACCCTCCGCTGGCGATGGCAGTATGCCTCTGAATACCAGCTGCTAGAAGTCACAGGTAGGGAGATTGGCTGTTGCACTCGGGTCCTGCTGTCCAGCTTCCCAGCTTCTTTCTTCTTACTCCTCGTAGCCGAGTAAGATTGCCTTCCGTGAACACGGTCTTAACAGTGAGTCCGTAAGTGAATGTGGAGGCCAATTCTGGATCCACACATCCTTCCACAAGTGGAGGCATAGGTTTCCGGGCAGTGATAGTTTGCCAAACGTGCCTTCCTCTTAGCTCTTTTCTCCCTTTCGTCCTGAGTTTGTGCTTCTTCAAAGTCTGTCGGAGCGCGCGCAGGCCAGTGTTTCCCAGTTACCAGTGCTTATACTACGTTTAAGTAAATGTAAAAGTAAATAAAACAGACAAATCCCCCAACAGTTTGTTTCAAAACTACCCAATTTCTTGTATTATGGATGAGGGAAGAGTGGGGACCTTATCTCAAATCCACGTTATTTATTTATTATAAAAAATATTAGGTATACTGCTAGATCTTTTAAAAAAAACACCAAGTGGTTTGCAGCAATAAAACCATGCAGAAAATGCATTAAGAACTTTAAAACAATTTTAAAACAAAAAAGGGAAAAACAAACATCAGTACTCTTAATTGCCTGCATAGGCCTGGTGGAATAGAAAGGCTTTCAGCAGGTGTTTAAAAGCTGGCATAGAAGGCACCTCCTGAATCTCTACTGGCAGAATATTGCAAAGACAGTTTCTCATTGTTGTCAAATTAGACTGACCAACTTGGGAATGACCAGCAACACACATGCAGGTGACCTTAGTGATTGAGCTGGAATATAAGGGTTCAGGCGACTCCTGAGGTACCCTGGACCTAAGTTGTTCAGGACTTTGTCAGTTAATACAAGGACCATGAACCTGGCTTGGTAGCAGAGGAGCAGCCAGTGCAGCCATTTTGCCAATGGTGTCACATGTTCTCAACCAGAACATCAGCAATCTGTCTGTTGCATTCTCTACAGCAGGCATCCTCAACCTCGGCCCTCCAGATGTTTTGAGGCTACAATTCCCATCATCCCTGACCACTGGTCCTGCTAGCTCATGGGAGCTGTAGGCCAAAAACATCGGGAGGGCCAAGGTTGAGGAAGCCTGCTCTACAGTATACCTAATTTACCTACCCAGCCACGAAGCTTGTTGGATGATCTTGGGCCGGTCGCAGTTTCACATGGCTTGACCTACCTCACAGGAGTGTTGTTGTGAGGAAGAAATGGGGAGAAGTGTCTATGCCATCTCGAGCTCCTTGAAGGAAAGATGAGAGATAAATGTAATAAATAAACTTGCAGGAGAAACTCTGCAACTCAATTAACTTTTACTCAGAGTAGACCTATTGAAATTAATGGACAGGACTAACTGAAATCCATTCATTTCATTAGGTCTTTCTACTCTGAATAAAAGTTGACCGCAATCCTAAATAAAGAAAAGCAGACTTGTGCTTCCAGTTTTATTAAAGTCAGACAAAAAATAAATGAACCAGAAATTTAATTTTTTTGGCGAAACATTTCAGCAGGCCTAGCTGTCTACAGGAGAAAACTAGTAATGGTGCTCCCCCCCCCCCACCTCTAGTTTTTCATGGGCGGGTGATGATTAAAATTTGTATACCACTTTTCATCTGCAGATCTTAGGGAGGTTCACAAGATAAAATTACAATTTTAAAAACACAAAAGACATTGTAAGAAATAAGAACAAACACAAACCAATAATCCTAGGCTTGCTAAATGTCAGGAAACGTCAGGAAAATGGTTTCTGCGTGTCAGGGGGGAATATTCGGCAAAATGTCAGGGAAAATCTTGATGTATAGTAATGCAATGGAAAAAGCAGTGGAAATATCTAAAAGCTTAAAATTACTATTTTTGGGTTAGGTTTCCCCAAAAAAGGCTCAACAATTTTGGTGGTTTCCTTTAAAAAAAAGCTTTGCGGGTGTCAGGAATTGTACTTTTTCAAATATGGCAACCCTACAATAATCCCCTCTCTCACAACACATGGCAAGAGTTTCTCCCAATTGCCTCTTTAAAAGTTCCTTCATTAGTTTCACCTGCAAAGACGCAGCAGCAGCAATCAACAAAGAATTCCTTTCTGGACTCCCCACTTCATGCTGTGTGTGTGATCAGATCCACTAGGAGGGGAAGTGAACCCAGCAACAAAGCAGCCCTTGGCCAAATGGCTGAGAGTTCCCAGCTCACACCCATAAGAGTCACCGCTGCAGACGGAAGTGTCTGCATGACACACTCAGAGAGCACACACCTCCTCGCTGGCTTCACACGCTCCGACGCCTGGGCTCCCCGAGCCTGCCTGCCTTTTTGCTCCTCTCTCCCCCCCTCCTCGCAACTCTTTCTTGGATTATACAAGTCGCTCTCAAACATGGGGAACATGGCTTGCGTCCCCCAGGCACCTGGCAGGTTCCGATACTCCTTCTCCAGGAAACCCTCGCTTCGGAAAGAGTGAGTACGCCGCAATCTTTCCTTTTAAGTTTTCTGTGCTGCTGCTGCTGTCTGCGTGTTTTGTGCTCTTAAAAAGAAAGCCTCATTGGGAATAAAATTCCCTTGCTGGGTCTCGCTTTCTCCAAGAAAAGTCAGGCACTGTGTGCATGTCCGTTTCCTTGAGATTTATCATGACAAGTGTTACAGTACCTCCACACTTTCTCATATCGCACGCAAAGAATTTGGTGGAGTTCTTGGAATAAAGGACGGTGTCTGGTGTGTGTGTGTGTGTGTGTGTGTGTGTGTGGAGAGACAACAGTTCCTTTATTTTAAATGGGTGTGTGTGTGTTTTTTGTTTCCTTTGGAGTAGCACCCCTGACAGGTTCAGTTTAATTGAATTGTTTTAAAAATTATATCCCACTTGAGAATTAAAAGATTTGAGTTAGATTGCAAAAGGTTAATGTGCTGGGCAGTCCTATGCAGAATAATTCATAATAACACAGAGCATAAATTTAAAGCAACTCCCCCCCCAGTAATTTACCTTTCACAGAACTACATTTTCCAGCACTGTTAAACTACAGTTCCCAGGATTCTTCAGGGAGGACAATCAGCTTTAAATACATGGTGTGTACGCAATCTTTGCTCTCCAGTAAGTGTGTTTTTGTCTAGTTAAAATAACAATAGCCATTTAACAGAAGTTTAAGATACAATCTCTAGGAAGACGAGCATTTCAAATGAACTTTTAATTCAAAGTCTCACTCGATAAAACTTTCCCTCGCTTATAGGCAGTGTTAGAAAGTTATCCCTTTCCTCAGGACTCACTTAGTAATTATAATCCTAAATATTTACTGCTATTTTGGGGGTATATTTCTATGTTCGAAACAGGGTGAGCCCCCAAACTGGCAAATGGCGTGTAATCAAGGGAACTAATAAAAGTTTTGAACAAGACGAGGGTGTTTAATTTTTTATATATCTTTTACTTCACTACATAATTGAAATCGGTTTCAGAATTGCAGTGAAATAGTAACTTGCTTCACCATAGTTTCCCTACATGGATAGCACTGCATGTAGATTGTGGCACACAACTGATTTCACTGTGTGCTGTGTACAGTGTACCCAGTGAAATTAGAGCCTTGTGGCACATTTAATGGCTCGCAAATTTATAGTAGTGTGAGATGTGGACTACAGCCCACATCATCAAGTGAAGTGGGCATGAATTCTGAGAATATATGCCCCAATAAATCTGTGAGTCTTCAAGGTGCCCAAGTCTTTGTGTCTGCTGTGGCTACCCCTCTAGAAGTTGTCCCAGCAAAATGGACAACATGCACATTATGCGATCATTGCTGATAAGCCCTGTGTGCTATTTCCTACACAGAACCACCCTCTGTGTAGGAATGTCATGCTATTTGAAGTGTGGGCTTTACGTGGATTAGTCTATCTGAACACCAGAACCTCCTGTCGTAGGCTTTCTGCTCCTGTTCTACCTTGGATACCGATTGAGTTTGAAAACTTCATGGCAGCAGAAGGGCTTCACAACAGCACTTTAAAAAGGGAGATTTCATAATGCGTTCACAAAACTAGCTCAGCTTTGCAATGGAAAGGACAACAAAAAGGGATGTGGTTGAGCCCCCTGCCATTCTCATGGTTTTCCCACCTCACAGTTCCCACCAGACAAAATCTAGCCTTACACAGAACCAGCACAGTAAAACTAAGTGACTGTTTGTATATGTGGAGGAGGAATGGAAAACTAGGCCAAATTCCTTGGTGCCAACATGGTTGGAATTACAATCCAGGGATAATGTGCCTTTTTCAGATTTTTAAGTGCCCAAATGACCAGGCACCTGGGCTTTCTTTCTTTAGGTGTCTATGTGGGTGTAAACGTACAGGCAGGAACCCTGAAACTGATGCTGGTAATTGTGTAAAGGGCTGTGGCTCCGTGGTGGAGCATCTATTTTGTGCTAGTTTCAATCCCCAACATCTCTAGGTAGGGCAGGGAATATCCCTCCTGAAACCCTGGTGAGCCACTGACGGTCAGTGCAGACAATACTGAGCTAGATGGATCAAGGGTCTTAGTATAAGGCAACTTCCTATACACAAATCCAGACTTAAACATGTTACTGATTGCACGAAAAATCAGGGGATTTGTGGGCAACTGCAAAATCACGTTGCATGTTGAAAATGCTGTGTGTCCAGACAGTGTCCCCAATGCCCATCAAACCATTTGGGTGGAAAATGTCAATATGATTGCACATTGTATCCACCTGCGAGGCACTTGACGTTGTTAGGTTTTGGTGGCGCCGAGATGAGTGGTTGTGAATTAGTGGAGCAACACACTTCCCTCTTCCCTCTCCAGAAGGGAATTAAAGCATCATCAACAAAAGAGTTCATGGACTTCCGTAGAATTCATAGAACTCTTTTGTTGATGTGGCTTTAATTCCCTTCTGGAGAGGGAAGAGGGAAGTGCATGATGGGATATCACAGGAAGTAAGAGCTTTGCCCTGCCCTAGTTAGCACTTCATGGGCATCCCTGGCAAGAGGTGCGACATTGCAAACCACAAGTTCTGACACATCAAAGAAAACTAACACATATTGCAAATGCAACAAATGGAACATATGCTAAGGTGGTTTTGTATTTGTAACCATATTTTGGGGTATCAGTGTCTGCCCTTAAGATCAATAGGCCTCTTTTCCTATTGAGTTTCTTTTTCTTTCTAAAATTTCTGCCTGCTTCTTTGCTTTACCAAGAGATGTTTGGGGATGGGGGCTTTGCTAAAATTCAAGGTTAGCAACAGATGCTGGGCCTGTCTGTTTTGCTTAGGGTTGCAAGTAACGCTACTTGAGTTAGCTGATCAGTGCTACCAGATGGTATGTGAAAACAAGGGGTCCCCAGTTGAATATTTTTTGGGTGTTTGTGGAGGTTTGCAACCTGTGGCACTCAAGTGAAAGTACTGTAGTAATATAGAGAGGAAATGGATGGTTTGAATGTTCTTTACAGGACAGAATTCTCTCACAGAATACACTTCAAGTATGGGGAACGGCACAAAATTGACATGCACACACACTGTGGTGTGACTGCAAGAGATGCATTGAATGATGCATTAACAACCTACGGAACTCACTGCCTCAAGATGCTGCAGTTGACACTAGGTTGAAAAGCTTTAAAAAGATATTGACAAATGAATGGAGCAGGAGAGGTCAATTGACAGCTATCGCTCACATTAGTGAAATAATATCTGTGTACACAAAGGCTCACACATGGGGTTTGCAGTAGTCTTTGGGGTTTTTTCCAATTAAAAATATATATGTTGGGGGAGTGGCAACTGTCTTTCCACATCACATATTTCACTGGAATTTGTTGCTACGTGAGTAGTGATAGCCACCAACTTGGATGAGGATTAGATAACTTCATGGAGGATAACGCTCTCAGGGCTACTAGCAGCAATGGCTATGTTGCCTCTAGTACTAGTGATGGCATATTGCTGGGGAAGAAGGGTGGAAGGTCACAGGGCGGATTACAGCATAAAAACACTAAATTGAAACACTAAATACATAACGTAATAATAAATAATAAGCAAAAAACCAATAACCCCACCTCCTACAAACACGTTTAAACGGCCATAGATTGTTTAATCAGCCAATGGCCTGGTTATAGAGAAATGTTTTTGCCTGGCATCTAAAGATATGTAATGAAGGCGCCAGGCGAGCCTTCCTGGGGAGAGCACTCCACAAGCGGGGACCCACCACAGAAAAGGCCCATTCCTGTGGTGCTGCTCTCTGGACCTCTCAAGGAGGAGGCACACTGAGAAGGGCCTCAGGTGATGATCTCAGGGTCTGGGTTGGTTTTGTGGTCCTGAGCCGCTCAAGGCCTTATAAGTCAAAACCAGTACAGTACATTGAATTGGGGGGGCCTCCAGAAGTTGCCGGTCTCCAACTCCCATCAGCCCCAGCCAGCATGGCCAATGGTTAGGGAAGATGGGAGTTGTAGTCCAACAACATCTGGAGTTCAGCAGTTTCCTCACCTCTGGTTTAAATATGCTGAGTGGCAAGTAATCAGTGGTAAGTGATCTGGAGTCTGTACCCATAAGATGTGTCTGGCTGCATACGTGTGTGTGTGTGTGTGTGTGTGTGTGTGTGTGTGTGTTTAAGAATACAATCTCCTGTTTGCAAATGAGGAATGCAACAGCCCCTTACAGAGAAGCATTTGCTTCTATTGTGTGGAGTAGCATGAAGGATGCATGTGAATAAAACAGGAACAACAAAACAAAACAAAACAAAACAAAAAACACCAATCATCATGCAGCAAAAATGTTGTAATTTGCTTTCAAGAGCCGAAACTATGTTGACTGAGAGTGATGGTGGGTGGGGAAAGGGGAATACCTCCATGACATCAGCTGGCACCTGGGCACCAACAATGCCTTTTAATGGGGTCTGAGTCACTGCTGGTGTGACCTTGAAGGGAGAATCAGAGATAGCAGGAATCGTTATTTAAATGGTGCAATAAGACTGTTGGTTTTAGCCAGGGGGGATGCTATGTGGAGCCCTAATCAGGGAGCAAAAATGACTTAGGGTTGTTTCTAAAGCTATGCCTTTACTCAGAGTAGTCCTGCTGAAGTTAGTGAATATGACTAAGGCTGTGAACACATTGGGCAGAACCACGATACTTTTGAAGCACATCCATTTCAAGTACACGACTGTCGCCCCTCAAACCCTGATAACTGTAATTTCCTCCTAACAGAACTACAATTCCCCACACCCATAACTAACTACGGTTCCCAGGATTCCTTTGAGAAAACTATGTGCACTGACCTTTATGGTGGCTAACACCATATGTACACTACTTCCCAAATCAGTGGTAGCAGCACACTGGAAGTAATTGGAGTGTGGAGGTCAATTAATTTAAATGGGTCTGCTCTGTGTAAGACATGGTTGGTTACAACCTTTAGGGCTGCACTGATTTGCTTGTTGGTGTAGTGTGTGGGAGAGAAATCACTTTTACTGATTTAGCTATCGTAGGTAACTTTTACGAACCAGTGCTGTTGTGCTCAGATCCTGCTTTTGGACTTCCCATAGGCATCTGGTTGGCCTCTGTGAGAACAGGATGCTGGACTAGATAGGCCTCTTGCCTGATGCAGCAGATTCTTATTTGTTTTTGGGTATCCATGTGTGGGTGTTTTCACCCTGCAGCAATAGTTGCAACAGTGGCCTTGGGAAAGAGATTCTGAGGCAGAACATGGGGCCTGTTTCAATCCCCATCATCTCCAGGTAAGGCTGGGGGGGGGGGATGTCTGAAAACCCTGGAGAGCTGCTGCCACTTAGTGTAGACGATATTGAGCTTCCATACTACTTACGTTAAAGTTGCTTCATCTTCAAACTCATGTGTTCTGAGAGAGCGTGCATGCCTCATCTTTCTTTTAGAGAACTGTGAAGAAGAAAAAGGATTACCTTAACACTCTCCTTGGGAAAGACAGAATCCTTTGACCATCCATGATGAGGAATGAGACTGAACGAAGCATTCCTTTGTGGAAGAACAAATGAAACAAAGCCCCCCCCCTCCAAAAAAAAAACCCCAAGGAGAAATTCACTAAGCCTAAATGTTATTGATGGCCAGCTGTTCATTAGGTCCGGACACTTAAAAGCCTTGTGATAAAAGTTGCTAATTCCACCCTGATGCGTCGCTGATTTGATTTGTTTGCTTGCTTTGATCTCGCCTGACTCTCTTTTTTTTTTTTTTAATTGCTTTTCAGACAAGAGAGCAAAAAAAAGCTAGCCAGCCTTTTTGGTTTTGAACCAGGACAAGAGAGGGATGTTACCTCAGACAAGATACTCCAATATATTCCTGGCCAGGTAAGTGCTCTGAGATCTATAGTGATCTTAATTTGAATAATGGTGGTGACATTTCTGCTATCCAATGTTTTGTGTGTCTTCAGGCCCTCTTTTAATCTTGGACATCCTGAGGTGAGATAAGTGACTATTGTATTCCGTTTACAGACGAGAAACCGAGGTTGTGATAGGGACTTGAGCAAGGCCACTCACTGAGTTTGTGGCTGAGGAGAAGCAATTTGTAAGCACAAATCCTCAACCCGCAAATAAAATTGCTTTTGCACGCTGTAATGCAGTCTGGTTTAAACTAGTTAAGCCAGCCTGGTATAAACAGATTTTCATGCTGTGCCCCAATGAGTTTTTGGAAATGGGAGGATTGGCATGCCTGTTATAGGGATAGTTAACAGCTTTGTCAAACTACAGTTCCCAGAGGTCTTAAGGAGGAAAGCTACAGCTGACTTTTAGGACATCTAAAAACATCATCATCATCATCACCACCACCTTTATTTTAATTATCAGGGTTCTTCTTCTATGGATGACAGTCTTTAGAATTGTTTCACTGTGAAAGTTGCAGCATGACTTCTGGCCAACCAGTGGGCCTGCTATTGTCATCACGACGCACAAGAGCTTTTAATTACCCATGATTAAAAAATAAAACAAATTAGCCAGCCCACAGTCAATATTTCCCTGCCCTGAGCCTTTTTAAACAAGAATTCAGAATGGGGATCAGGGCTGTATATATACCTTGACACATTTAAAGCAAACTCCCCCTCACCCAGACAAAAGAATCCTGGGAACCATAGTTTACCTTCACAAAGTTACAATTCCCAGCAAACTGCAGTTCCTAGTATTTGAGGGTGTGCTTTAAATGTGTAAAGGTGTGTGTGCAGCCCAGATCCCTTCTCCATTGAGGAATGTTTGCTTGTTCTCATGCTGTATTTCCCTGGGTGGAGATGGTGACAGAGCCCTGTCACCAACCTGTATATCTGGAGTTATGACTACAAAAAGGTGGGGAGGAAGGGATTGTGCTGCTCTCCCTGTTCTTTTGAGAAAGCAGGAAGCTAGTTGATGGATTAGGCTGATTCATCCTTCCCAGGGTGCAAAAGTTGGTAATTCTGTAACGCACACAGATGGCTCCACATGAGACGTACCAATGAGCTGTACCAGCGGCAGTGTAAAGTAAACGCTGCACTTGCAAAAATATTACCAATGTCTGTTTTGTTAGGGGAAACATTGAGCTAGGCCTTGTGGGATGCACACAAGAGACAACCACGCCATGCAGTTAGAGCACATTCAAAGAACATGGCTTCCTCCCCACAGAATCGTGGGTGATGTATTTTATTAAGGGTGATGGGAACTGTAGTTCTGTGAGAGATGAACTTCGGTTCCCAGCATTCTTTGGGAGAAATCATGTGCTTGAAACATGCGACGTGGATGTTAATCTACTAGGTGAACTACTTTTCGTACACGCACGAGGCAGATGTGTCCAGCCTCCTCTCCTGCCCCACTGAAGTGCTTTTTTTCTGTGACATGGTGACGCTGCCATCACAATGAAGTAGCCTTTTGCCTGGAGTCTTTAATTTCCATGTTTTGTAGGCCATAACGTCTTCAAAGGGGTGAGACCCACCCCAAGCTAAGAGATGGCTTGAGCTGAAAGCCCCATCAATTTGCTGTGTGGGGATACGCTTACATGTTTGGAAAGGAGTAGCATTTATATGCAGTAATTAGCATCTATGGTGCTTTAGAGAGTTTAAAGAGCTTTACATACTATAGATTGCTCAGGAATTCCACAACAACGTTCTAAATGAGGTGGATGTACTCTGCCTATAATGCAGATGGAAGTGGGGCTCAAGGTGGACATTTATTTATTGCATTTATATCCCATCTTTCCCCCAAGGGGCTCAAGGTGGTATACATGGTTCTGCCTCTCTTTCATTTTATCCTCACAGCGACTCTGTGAGGTAAGTTAGGCTTAGAAACAACTACAGGCCCAGGGAGTTTCAAGACTGGGATTTGAACTGTGGTCTGCCAGGTCCTGATCAAACACTCCCAACTACTGTACCACACTGGCTCTCAAAATGAGTGAGAGACCCTGTTGGTATATTACACCCATGTTCCAAGATCTCCACTGGTTGCCAATTTGTTACCGGGCCAAATTCAAGGTGCTGCTCTTGAAAGATTTATGTTTGTTTTATTTATTTATTAAATTTGTACGCTGCCTTTCATCCATAGATCTCTGAGTGGTTTGTGACATTAAAAATACAAGATAAAAGCACAAAATACATAAAAGAAAGGGGGGGAAGAGAGGAAAACCCACAAACCAATAACCCACCTCCCCTCAACACTTCAGGAACAGTTTTACTTGAAGGCTTGCCTTATTCCATGGGTGCCTGCTTGCACAGCCACAAATGCTGTATAATGTTACAGGGTATATAACATTATACAGCGTTGGGGGGGCACCTAGTCTTTGGTGCTCCTTGCCCATTAACATACCGTACTGTGTTTGACGCCTGCTAAAAACGTTTAGGCAAACCTGCCCAGATATGTACATTTGCTGTTTTGAAATTGGTTGGCTTTATTTATATTTAGACCATGTTAATATGTCTACTTGTTTTGACATTTTGATTTTATCTATATTTTCTTATGGATATTTTATATTTTATGCAAGCTGCTTAGAGGGTTTATTATTATTATTAAGCAATATATACATCTTATTAAATAAAAATATGTGTGAATTGAATAGGAACTTCGGTCTTTTAAATACTGTTATGAGATCATTAAGGATTCTGCCTTGCATCCTTTGACCTTAATCTGTAGAGTGCTGCGGCTGGTTGTTGTAGGCCACTTACATGCGCACGCATGCACACATAAACACACATGTGCACACTGTTAAGAACATAAGACCCTCCTGGATTATGCCAATGGCCCATCTAGTCCAGCATCCTATTTTCACGGTGGCCAGCCAGATGCCTATTGCCCAGAGTACGGTGGTTATTTATTTTGAATAACTTACATGGAGTACCATGATGGGTCAAATGATGTGTTTACATCAGGCATAGGCAAACTCAACCCTCCAGATGTTTTGGGACTACAACTCCCATTATCCCTAACTAACAGGACCAGTGGTCAGGGATGATGGGAGTTGTAGTCCCAAAACATCTGGAGAGCCGAGTTTGCCTATGCCTGGTTTACATTGCCTATAGCTGCAATCTTCTGTGCATTTACCCTGTAAAGGCTCATTCAGGCATCCTTTTTATTCTGTGTTTATGATTATTTGTGCTCACGAGGCTCTTGGGGCAGTCCTACACTATCCCACATTAAATACTGCTTCTGTCTGCAAAAGGTTTTGGGGCAGGCATAGTGCTTCATTTCCACTCCTGTACCTTTCTGCTGAAATCCTGTAACTTTTAACTCCACAAATGTTCTGTATGAGTTTTCATCACACTTCTGTTGCACTATAGCCCCTCTAGACAGCAATAATGTTGTAGCGTTGCAGAACAACTGATAAATTGCGATAAATACACCACTGACACATTGCAGAATGCACCCGCAATAAAATATCAGTCTGGAGTTGCCCCAAGGCCCTCGAAAATAGTGGGACTTGCTTCTGGAGAAAAATCAATACGATTGTGCTGTAATGGAGGAGTTAATGTTGGTGCTCATGTCAACTCTCTCATGCCACACATTAGCTACATCAGTTGTAGTAAACCTGCAACTCCACCAGTAACAAACAATTGCGTATATGAGGGTTATATATACTATCAGTGAGATTGTGAAAGGATGACTGGGTCCTTAATACCAGGTGATATTGTGTGTGCCTGAGGCAGAGAAAAGATAGAGTGAATTACCTTTGGCAAAGGCGGAAATTCGGGCCCATAGCAGTTGTGCGCCTTGACCGATGTCAACCACTTCCTGTCTTGCTGCATTTCCCAAGCACAGTGGCGCATGCCCTTGGGGCAAAAACAACATTGACTCTGTGAGGAAGGAAGAGAAGTTTAGATAACAAATATTATCTCCACCACACTTTTTTTTAATATGTCTTCAAGGAGACGCTTAATTCAGAGACGCCCCCCCTTGTGACGCAATAGCCTGTCCAAAGTTGACATGGTGGCCATCCGTGGTGATTAAAGTATAAGTCACTGGATTCTCCGTTCTAGCTAAGGTCTGAGGGAGTTTAATTTTTAACTAGCCTCACCTATAGCTGAGGCGGAGCAAAGCGAGACATGTCCGTGCGTGTCTTGCTCGATCAACCTCCAGCTAGGAACTGGGCTTCAAAATCCTCTCTCTTTCTCTTGTGAGGTGCTGAGAGAAACCCAAAATGATCAAAACCTCCGCTTGGAGCAGTGGGGGGGGGGCATGAATGAGTGTCTGTGAGAAATACAAACAGCCCAGAGGGGTGGAAATACTGCTGAGTGATGATAAAGGGAGTGAAAAAACCCCAAACTCTGGTTTCTTCCTATTTAGGCCACCAGCCAAATGTCTTCTGCCTGAAGGCCCTTGATAATATTTCATTAGTGTGTGTGTGTGTGTGTGTGTGTGTGTAGGAGGTTAGCACTTTGTACATTTTTGGTATGGTGAACAGGTTCTTCATTCATTGTATCCAATGCTAGTCCTATTCAGAAGTGAAACCACTGAAATGAATTTCAATAGGTCTACTCTGAGTAGGACTTTAGGCCCCATCTGTGCCATACACATGTGCCCACTCAACCACTTCAAGTTGTCTATAGGTGCCACATACAGTAATACCCATTTTGCATTTGTAAGAACTTGATTGTTTAGTGCGGCAGCACATGGGCATAGGTGGGGGGGGGGAGGAAGTTGCTGCTCCCCGCAAATCAGTAAAAATCAATAAAAAGACATAGCTAACTGAGGTTCTGCCCCCCCCCTCACAAAAATCTTGGCTATGCCCTACAATTTGGAACTCCCTGCCTAATGAGATCAAACGGGCGTCTCCACTGTACTCTTTTTTTGGCACCTGCTGCAAACATTCCTGTTTTGATGAGCCCGCCCAAATGCTTAGAAGGTTGATGTAATTTTAATCTGTTTTAGCGCTTTTAAAAGTATGCCTGTTGTCGTCGTCCCCCCATTGATTTTATTGTTTTATCTCTTCGAAAGCAGCTTTGAGGGTTTGTTTGTTTTTTTACACTCAAGTGGTGCATACATGAAATAAATAAATAAAATAGATTTTAAGTGCTCTTATACAGCTTTAAGTAATTGTGTCTTTTCCAAGAACCATAGCGTGCTGAGAGTTGTGAGGAGACTGCCTGTTTCCCTCACAGAGCTACAATTCCCAGAGTTCCATGGGAAGAGGGATCACTTGTTAAGCCAATCTGGGAACTGTAGTTCTGTGAGGGCGATGGGGGGTTTCCTCACAACTCTCAGTGCCCTTAACAAAACACAGTTCCCAGGCTTCTTGGACGGAAGGGCGATGCCTGTTTAAAGAGTTATGGGGCCTTAGTCGTGTACAACCTATTAGTAGATGAATTCTGGAAGATTCAGGACAGGCAAAAGAAAGTGCTTCTTCACACAGCATGTAGTTAAAGGCAGGAGTGGCCACTCTGTGACCCTCCAGATGGGCAGCATATAATAATAATAATAATAATAATAATATAATAATAATAAAATTTTATTTTATTTTTGCTGGAGTATGCCTCCCATTGTCACTAACCATTGGCCCTGCTGGCTGAGGCTGATGGGAGTTTTGCAGCCCAACAACACCTGGAGGGCCACACAGGTTCCCCATCCCTGCCTTCACACATTAACGTTAAGACCTTGAGGTTATTCATCTGTTTCCCACATACCTTTGGCCATATCTTTGCTTTGTCTTTCTTTACCCCCTGCTTGGGTTATTCTGATAAGTGATGGAGCAGGAAATGACCCCAGATTTCCACTGATGGTGTTATGATTCACCAGTTAAGACACTACCTAGTGTGAAGGTGCCTCTCTCTGTGTGTGAATAATATATTGCTGCATTAGGCAAATTGAGATAAATTATCTCAGCTGATATTGGAATTCCCCCCCCCCTTCCTCCGTTTATTTACCCATTTGTGATGCAAACTGCTAGAAGTAGTGCTAATAGGAGAAGATTTCCAGAGGGTTAACTGCGTAAGTCTCCTGGAATGAAAACAATCAAAAGAGTATTGTGGCACCTTTTAACAAAGGTATTGTGGCATAAGCTTTTGTGGTCTGAGCATCTGACAAAACTGTTTGAATGCACAGAAGTAGGTATTTTAATATATTTATGAAGTCTCTTTAAGGTGCCATAAGACTTCTTGGTGTTTTTACTGATGTGAGGTTTCAGCTTGACTGGAATTTTGTGAGAATTCCAGAACCGTTTTTTATTTTATTTTTAAGGACACTTCACATCTCTCACTTTCGTAATTTTTGTATATATTGTAAGCTGCCTTGAGAACTTTCCAGTTGGTAAAGATAGATAGGCAGCATTTCAAGCACTTGACTTCCCTAAAGAATCCTGGGAATTGTAGTTTGTTAAGGGTACTGGAAACAGTAGTTCTGGGCAGGGGGGTAAATTAGTGTCCAGTATTTTCGGGGGGGGGGGTGCCATGTGCTTTTAATGTATTGTGTGGATCTGATCTGACCTGATGATGGGTCCATCTCACTCTGACTGGCAACAGTTGTTTGGGATGCTCAACTGGGTGCCTTCTCAGCCGTAACTGGGTGCACTGGGGATTGAGCCTGAGACATTCAAATATTTTAAACAAATGTCATTTTTATCTCCCCTAATAGTTAGTTTATCTTGGACTGATTGTGAGGGGAGGGCCCTGCCACCCTCGATTCTTGAGTATGTCAGTGATACTAAGCCACTTACTTGCCTATAGTGTTCACAGTTCTTTTTGCCTGTTGAATCATTGAAAAACAAAAATGAGCCATTCAGGGGATGAAGGATTTGTACTGTGAAACTAGAAGCAGAAACGACGTGCAGAACCGGCTGACAAAGCAAAAGATATTTCTGGAATGAATCACAATTATTTCATCATCCCATGTGAACAAGATTGTATAGTATCTGTGCAATTTGCCCAGTGTAATTATTCTACACCTCAGGAGTTCTTGAACACAGGAGACATTAAAGGGCAAAGGCCAGCCCATTGCGGGAATAATGCCTGACACCCCTACATTTTCATTGGCACACTATTCTTGCCATTGCCTGCTTAAATGTGGCAACGGAGCTTCTAGGATGCACCAATCCAGGAACTTAACTTTACAGACCCATTCGCGCCAACCACCCTTACTCGGATTTCTGCTATTCCAATTGAGACATAATCTGAAGCTGCAATCAGGTTTAGTGAGTTAGTAGGATGTTGCTGGTGGTTTGCGTAAAGCGAATGAGTTCCTATTGGCTTGGAAAGCCTGGGAATGTGGGGGAAGATGAAAATCTGGGTTGCCACTTAATGCCCAGAAGGGCGTCTAATTAAATTTGGGTGTGTGGCTGATTGTAGTAACACACAAAATAAGTAGCATGCTGGGGTGTGTGGGAGCAGGTGGAAGGGGCCGTTTTAAAATATGAATCCAAGTTATTCTCTTGAAAGAGAGCGAGATGTTTTCTCACTTCTGTTGCCAGCACTGTATATGGTGCCTTCAGCAAAGTGCTGCCCTGCAGATGTTTTGGACTCCAAAACATCTATACCGCGATATGTCAGTTTATACTGTAATCCTATATGCCCACTTAAGTGCTACAAAGCCCCATTGAACTCAATGGGATTTTCTTTTGAGTAGACTTGCATAGGATTATGTGTGTTTATAAAAGGATTCACCAAAAGAGGAGGTTACTTGCTGTGTCTCTGTGTGATTTACTGCAGTGGCCTTTTCTCCTCCTAATCAGCCTTCACTGCGGGGATGTGATAACTGATCTGTTTCGGGTGTGATTGTAGTCATTTGGTCACTCCTGACACAGCAGAATTGTTTGCCTTCAGAGGAGACCCTGCCAGAACCATACAGAAGCCCTGTCGTTCATACTGTTACACAAATCTCTTCAGGTATACGAGTGGAAACATGTTGCCTCCACATATAACCCAGAATTGTGAATTTAATGAAGAAACACTGCGGTATACTTTTGTGGCCACATGTATCTGAACCTCAGAGTATACATGATGTTCTAATTATGGGTTCTGACCCTTTTGGACAGCTTTGTTCTTCTACAGCGGAGAAAGTGGAACACATCAGCCTGTGACTGTGCTAATGAAAGGTTACCCTTGATAATTAAGCACTGAGAAACTTTAGGTTAAATGCTTCTGTCTGAGGCTTGCATGTGCAATAAATTCCATTCTTGGTCCTGCCTTTGCTCTTCCCTGATCTCTGGGCCCACCGAGAGCCTAAAATGATAAGATGTTCTCAGTTGCTGATGCTTTTGAAGTTACGTTTGTGCCTCCTCAGGCCACAGCTCTGATATGGTAGCAGGAACTTATGTGCATCCCAGCATTGTTTTGGCGTTTTTAAACAGGAAAAAAGTACAAATGGTATCACTTGGGAGAGTCCTGAAAATCACAGCTGTAGATCTGTAATCAGCCCTCCTACACATGACGAGCGAACATCTGCAGTTTTGACACAGTGTGAAAAGCAGTAACTGATATAACGCTAGAACTTAGCAGACATCCAGTGAAGCCCAATGTTGGAAAATTCAGGACAGGCAAAAGAAAGTACTTCTTTACACAGTGTGTAGTTTAACTATGGAATTCACTGCCACAAGAATAGTGATAGACACCAATTTGGGTGGCTTTAAAAGAGGATAATCTGTGCACGCACCATACATTTAAAGCATGCACACCCCTGTAAAGAATCTTTGGAACTGTAGTTTACCCCTCAAAAGCTATCGTTCCCAGCACCCTTGACAAACTACATTTCCTGGGATTATTTGAGTGGGAGGGGGACTGCTTTAAATGTATGGCATGCATGCAGCCTTGGACAAATACACAGAGAACAAGGCTATCTGTTGCCACTAGACACGATGGCTGTATTCTACCTCTGCTTTCAGAGGCAATATGCTAGGACTCACAGTATCTAGGACTCGCAAGTGAAGAGTGTGTTGTTACACTCTGGTCCTGCATCTGATTGGCCTTGTTGAGAACAGGTTGTGGGACTAGATGGGCCACTGGCCTGATTCAGCAGGCTGTTTCTTCAGGGCTCCTCTTATGTTCTTAATTTGGATAATCAGACGTACTAATTATAACCTTAAGGCTGGGGACAATGCAGCACAGGACAATAGGATGCCAGTGGTGGTTGCGCAAGTGGTGCAGATTGCAGGGTGCTATGCCTCTGTTTCAGTGTTGAACCATGGAAAATACTCAAATGAAAAGCACATCCTCGGTGACGAGGAGATGGGCATTACCATAACTGTTCATCTTTAGGATGAGTGCACTGTGCGTGTGGCAGGAGAGCATTCAGAGTGCAAAGACCCCTGGGGGAGAGCGCAGTTCGTCTCTGCAGAGAGTGGGGAGCGCATTGCATTCTCCTCTGTGGAATTTCAAGTCTGCGAGGGCTGAGCCCCTGAGAGGTCAATAGAGGGTGAGTTTCGCTCTCACAGTGCAGATCAGGATGGAATGTTAGAAGCTACATTAGATGTCCACCTTCTTCTCCCTCAGGTGGTTAACCTCTGTCTCAGCTGTACCGCTTCAGGTTGCTAGTGGGGGATTTCCTTCACAATAATAATTTCCCTGCACATAGAAATGAGTCCTTGAAAGAAGGGTCCCAGTGCAAGATTTTCTCTGACATTCCAGGGTTTGCTGAACTTTTCTGTATCGAACATCGTTCAGTCATGGGAAGCCTGACCTCCAGTCTGTTACCTCAGTAAGAATTAGGCCATTCATCTAGATAAGTGATGGAGAACCTCATTCCCAGAGTTCAAATGTAGCCTTCCTACCTTCTCTATCCGTCCCTTGGAACTTTACCCAGGCTTTCCTTGGGTTGCATCCCTCACTGGCCTTGCTTTGCACTCTCCCTGAGTGTTTTTGCCTGGCTGCAATGCACCCTTGAACTCTGATCAGGCATCTTGCATGCCTGGATGGAGGATAGAGAGGGTTGTGTGAGTATGCATGGGAACTGCACAAAGGTGAAATTTGCATTCATTGCTCCACCTACTTTTGCCTCTGACCCCTCCCACCACTTTCAAGGTTGCCCCAGAGGGGAATGTGGCTCTTAGTGTGAAAAGGGTTCCCCATCCCTGTTATAAATATGTCAGTTTAGCTGCTGTTCAGTGTATTAGAATCTCTTCTGTTGAGATTCCTTGCAATTCAGGGGGTTGGACTAGATGACCCTCGGGGTGCCTTCCAACTCTACAATTCTGTGATTCTGGATTTGCTCCTTCATGTTTTTCTCCTGCCTTTCCTGGGATATCTGGATAGCACCATCCTCTGAGGTAACTTAGGGTGAGAGAGGGTGACTCACCTAAGCCGAATGAGAGCTCATCCACACTTCATTTTGTGCCACATTTCTAGACACAGGTCTGGGCTTTTTTTGTCCTGGCACTTCCCCCAGGAAAGGCCATGTTTTACCTCTCAATTGGAGCAAACGGCAATCCACGGAAAACCAATTGCCGTTTGCTCTGATTTAGCAGTAAAATGTGGTTTTCCCTGGAGAAAACGCCAGGACCAAAACAAAACAAAAAATGCCTAGAAAGTGCAAAGCAAAGGTGAGTGTGGATGAGCCTTGAGTGAACTTTGAGACTCAGCAAAGATTTGAAGCTCGATTTCCTACAACCAAAAAGTTCCCCAAAATTGCAGTTGGCAGCGGTTGCCCCAATATCTCTTTTATCTGGGAAAACCTCCCTGCCAGTTGAGCCTTTGTGTTCACAACAGCTTTGTCCTGACTGGCTTGCATCCCCCCCCCCCTTTTATCTGTCTCAGAGTTGGCAGGTGATCAATAACCCAGTAGCAAAATATTTAATCTCTTTCTCCTCACTTTAATTGCCCCTCGGTGAAATCATTAATTGTCTCTAAGCAGTTCCCACCTCCAGATACATGCTCACTGATGCCCTGTAGATTCTAATCTGTCCCCCACAGGACAGCTTGAACGAAAGGTAGCTAACTAACTCTATCTCGCTCTGGATATAAGGGCAGATATTCCTGGAGAAGCATTCAGTGTGATTCCAAAGCTTGCAATCCTTTCATCAACAGAGGGCTGTTATACATTACTTCTAACTTTTATATTTTGAATGGCTTTGGGGCAGCTGCCAGGCCTCAGTGTCTGACAAAGCCTACCGCTGATGCTGTCCGAGCCTTTCTTCAAATCCCGCCACCCGCCACTTTCACTGTTGACTGGTCACCATTTTAAATTTCCCACAATCCCTTTCATGAGCTTTAGGGCATTTTAGGACGTATAAAAGGTAGTTGCCTGGTGCTGATCAGAGGAGCCACAGCTCCAGTAACCACTACTAAGGAAGCCCAGTAGACCCTCAAGTATGCAGCAGCCCTGACCCTGAGTCTTACTTCCAAGTAAATATGCACAGGATTGCACTATTTGTTTTTGCTTTGAGTTCTACCACCCACAGCAGTGGTAAATGTAAATTATGAATCAGTGGAAACTTGGTGTAGCAGAGATGCATAAGCTTCTGGCTTTCATCTACTGTATATTTTGGAAATACTATATATCTTTGTTTGCTGTGCATTTGGACACCTCTTAAGATATTGTAACCAGATTTTGCATTATGGCTCCTGAGGTCAAGGAGCAGATTTTCATCTGTGTTTGGACACAGTTGGATGACATTTGAATCAAGTTGGTGGAGTGATCCTTTCAAAAGTGCACTGGTTTTAACCACTGGTTTTAACCACTGATTCAGAAAGGCACTGATCTTTCAGGTTCTTACAATTCCAAAGTGACACCAGGTTTCTTCAGTGAAGAAGTAGCATATGGGCCTTAATTAAGCCTCAGAATTCAGTGTTGGGATTTATGCTTGGAGCATGAGAGGTGATAATAAAGTGCACCTCTGAACATGTCCAGATTCTCTTACTACTTAGTACAAGAAGCACCTCCCTGGCAGCTTGAGTGAGAAGCAAGGCCCTTGAAATTAAGAGATGCTTGCAGCCGCCTCTCTTCTAGTAACATGTGAGCTGACCCTTAGAAAGCTTCCAATTGTATGAGGAGAAGCTCTGGCTCCACATCTAGACGTGTTCATTGTGGATTTATCCTGGTTTGCTTGCACAAAGTCTTCCGGGAGGTTAGACACATTCATTCCAATTTGTTTGTGCAGAGGTTAGACAACACTACATAAAGCAAATGTTATCCCACACCTCCTCATCACTTTCCTCATTGGGAGGGAATTGTATCCAGCCTAAAAGCAATAGCTGTCTGGAAGCACACGGTGATGCTCAAAGGCCAGCAACCTTCAGCATTGATGGAAGTTGACCTAGTAGCAAAAGAAAATGAATGCATCTTGCATTCTTGCTTGAGGAACCTTCCATACCTTAGGAGGTCCTAAGGCATAGATGTTTTCTCCTTCCCCATACCACCAAACCCTGCAGCCCAAAGGGTGTTATCTGTCTGTAGGCTTTGCTGATGTCTTGATCCAATTAGGCCCAGCTAATGTCAGAGAAACCCAAGATAAAAAGGGCTTGTGGGTAATTAGCACCTTGTCACCAGTTAACTGGTTCCTCTCTAGCTGTTGACGGGTCTCTGAAGTGGCTGTTGCAGAGAGGTGAAGGCCCATTCCTGAGAAGTGAGCTAACCAAAGCACCACCCAGGGCAATGTTGGTCTGGCTAATAACTGCTGAGCCTTCATCTATCAAGGGGGCTCATGCAGCTGTCTCTGTTGGCACCAGTTATTAGAAAGCAGGCATATATGGATTAGGACTGGCTAACTTCAGCGGGGCCCTGCCCTGCCTGGATTGTGCTATCTGCCTGCCACTTGATCCCATGCTCTCCTTCAGGCTGCAAAAGACTTTTTCCTTTTTGAAGCTAGGACTTTAGTTGGTGCTTTTACTTAGCTTCACTGCATGCGTTTGACGGAGGGGAAGGGAGTACAGTGCTGATGTTTTCTGACAAAGGAAGAAGGACGACGGCTGAAAGCTGTACAACAAGAGGCATCTTTGTCCTTGGTCCTGGATAAACAGGTTTTGCCGGCTCTTCAAAAACCTCCCCAACCTGTTTGATCAGTCACCTGTGGGTCAAAAATGAATGTGTATGTATGCTGAAGAAAAGAATGATTTATTAAAAACCATCCATTTCCCCACAGGCCTCTTTTGGTTACTGGGAGAAGAGAATGATAGACTAAACGAGCCATTGGCTTGACCCAGCAGGGCTTTTCTTGTGTTCCGCTTCTGTTCTTGGAAACAAAACAAAAAGCTGCTAATTGAGTCTGCATTTGCCCAAACAGTGGCCATCAGCACTGAGTGTCTGTGCAAACATTATTCAAGGAGGGATTTAAATTCTGAGTTGTTTGTAACCTTAGTGCTTGCAAGCAAACACAAGACGAGATGGTAAAGCTCTATCTGGACTGTACCATGCTAGACTGGTGGGGCCCCCCATGATCAAATGCCACACATAGTCAGAGGTAAGAGTACCTGCTTTTTATGCAAAAGGTCCCAGGTTCAGTCCTTGACATCTTCAGGTAGGACTGGGAATGTCCCCCGCTAGAAACACTGGAGAGCTGCTGCCAGTCAGTGTAGAATGTGTGCGCTAGATGGACCAGTGGCCTGATAACGCAACTCCTTAATGGTCATCCACATGATACAAATCCCAATACAAATCCCAATATATTAGGGCAATATTCCTCCAGGAATTTTAAAAGTTGCATTGTTTTTATATAGGGCTGCTTCCAGGCTGTCTGTAGTTCGCAGGAGTGATTGAGTCACATACCAGAACTTCAGGTTTGCACATTCAACGTGGATTAAAGAGCTCTGGTGCTCTAGCACAACAAATAAACTTTTAAAAATTGCGTCTCTTTTTGCTGTTTGAAAAGTGATGGAGAAATGCTTTGAAAAGAGTGGATGAATAACTAATGGCAAGGCATATAAACACCCAGCAAATAAATCAGGATGAACATGAGGTGAATGCTGCTTGCCGTATAACATCCCTGTAGACAAATCACCAGTAAGCACCATATGTACATGTGTACACATTACTGGCTTAAAGGGCAGCAAAATCATTGCCCCCTCAGTGTGTTTCACATTGCATTTGCATGTTGTCAAATGCATCAGTGCAGTTGAATGTTTTTCAAAGTCACCCACTTTTTGCCCATACCAGTGGGTGGAGAGATGGTGTGGATGTCTTCATATGGCTTCTGTTTTCAAATTGGATCAAATATGGTTGTGGGGGCGTGTAAAGATTTAGCATATAAAGGCTAATGGGCATGTAAAGATTTGTGTCCAGGTTGAGAGGGAAAAGCAAGAGCTGTACAAGCAGCTGAGTTCAAAGAATTAGGAAGGGGGTATGTGTACTTGCAGCTCAGCTGTAGGATTTGACTTTCACCCAAGTCTGGTAACCTCTACATTTGGGGCTCAAATTAAGTTAGCACCTTCTTAAGCCACTTAGCTGGGTTAATCACAATGCTGGATGTGGAGGAGATTAGCCATAGTTTGTTTTTAAGCCCCCTCATTGACTCCTCTCCAGGGTTGTAAGCAGAGAGTCTGGGTTGCAGTAATCAAACCTTAAATCCTTGGCTGGCATGGAGACTGTACAACAAACACACACCCCAGAGCACTTGTCCTTTAGGAAAGGCATCTGTGATGAATTTAGGGTTGCCAGCTTTTTTGTTTTGAGACTGTTACCTCTCCCTTGATCTGAGCTGGCTCTTGGTTTTAGGGGGCTTGAGAAAATTGGAACATAGGAAGTTGCCTTATTGGTCCATCCCAGTCAGGGGCTATATGGCACCTGGGGGGCCCAGGATAGGCCAAGGGGGCCACAGGTGAAAATCACATAAATAGGGGGCCACAGCACAAGGCTAGGTGGCGTCAGAGGGAAGTGAGAAGGGGAAAGGGAAAAAGCATTTTTTAAAAAAATCCTGATTGGCTGGCTATGGGGGGTGGGTCACCAGGGCCTAGCGCTCCTTTCTGCCATGTGCATTTTCTTGGAGCAGTTTGTTTCCAGTGGGAAACGGTGATCGCTGAGGCTCCAGTTCTGACTGGTAGAGTCCGCGATCCAGAACCCCCTGGTCAGGTAAGTGTAGTGGTAGGGTAGCAATGGGTAGGGCTGGGTTAGCCAGAGCTGCTTGTTACTGCTGCCAGTGCTGGGCCCGTTGGCAGAGTCTGCCTGGCTCTGCAAGGCACAGGGTGAAATCTACCCCAGTACTTAGCCGAGTGGAGTCGTCTGGTACTGCTGACTTGCATCTAGTAAATAGCTGTCTACTCAGAAGAAGGCAGCACTGAGGTCAGCGGGCCTTACTCCCAGGTAAGGGTGTGTGGGGCTATAGTGTTTTATCTAGGAAGCCAGGGCTCCTCCACATGACAATATCTTTTCACACCAGGTCGGTGAGGACCATTTCCTTTTTAAAATTCTCCCAGAGATACAGAACTCCGTGTGTACCTTTTGGACTATATCTGGAGGTTTACTATATCTGTGTCAAATAACTGGGGTCAAATAAGTGTTGTTTAATTTTTATAATACATGGAAGATGGATACCCTTCGGGAGGTTCTGGACTCTCCTTCCTTGGAGGTTTCTAAGCAGAGGTTGGGTGGCCATCTGTCATGGATGCTTTAGCTGAGTTTCCTACATTGCAGGGGGTTGCACTAGAAAGATGACCCTTGGCGTCCCTTCCAGCTCCATGATTCTGTTTTTCTGCTTCAGCAATATTTCATTATGTTCCTATCATTTTATGTAATTGTATTTTGTATAAATTATAAAAAATATAAATAAAACATCTTCTATTTACAAACAGAACATTTAAATAGCTACCTTTCTACTGGTAGGACGGGGTTGCATGGGTGTAGCCAGGATTTTTGTTAGGGGGCAGAACCTCAGATTTGTATTGATTTTTACATATTGGGGGGCAGCTTCTCCCCAGCCCCCAAGGCTACGCCCATGGGCGACCACAGGAAGGAAACGAGGTCAGAAGGGGGGCCACGCTCGGGAAAAGGTTAGGGAACGCTGATCTAGCTCACTATGATCTGCACTGACTGACATCACATGAAACTAGCACCACGTGTGAAATTCAGTACAGTGGAACCTTGTGATTTGGTGTTTCTGCGCATGCGTGAAGCGCGATTTTGCACTTCTGCACATGCACGAGCGGTGAAACCCGGACATAACCCTATCAGGTACTTCTGGGTTCCCCGTGGTCCGCAACCTGAAAACACGTAACCTGAAGCCTTTGTAACCCGAGGTACCACTGTAATTGCAGTTCAGCAGGCAACACATTAAAGAATGGAGTCCAGTGGTGTTTGGCTTTTAGACTCCTAACTGAAGGCCACATTCACACCACTTTAAGCAGTCATGGCTTCCCTCAAAGAATCCTTGTCAAGGGTACTGAGAGTTGCTGGAGGGGTTGCCGTTCCTGTCCCAAAACTACAATTCCCAGAGTGGTTTAACGATCAGTCCCTCTTCATAGAGGACACAGGGGAGTGTAGCTCTGCGAGTGGAATAGGGAGTCTCCGAACAACTCTCAGCACCCTTGGCAAGCTGTATTTCCCAGGATACTTTGGGGGAAGCCATGACTGTTTAAAATGGGATCATTTTAAATGTACAGTTAGTTCTAAACTCAGTTTTACCAGTTGGGAAGCCAGTACAAAAAAGAAAAAGATTGCTGGTTCTTTTGGCCCCCTTCTTCCGTTTTCAAAAGCTTTTCATTAAATTAAATCACCAAAAGAACTTATTCAACCCAACTGAGAAATGACATGAAATTACACAGCAATTAACCAAAATAACAACCAAACATACATTTATTACCTGCCGTTAGTCTTATTATTTCATATGATTTACATACCGCTTGACTGTAGAAAAAAGCCTCAATGCAGTTTGCAGAAAGGATAAAGCAGTAAAAGCGTCACTAAAAGTTTACAACCATAATTTAAAACATGAAGAAAGTTAAAACCACAGTAGATTAGAATAAAACAAATTAAAGCTCATATGAACTTTCTAAATATATGGGTAGGCTTGTCTAAATAAGAATGTCTATGCCATGTGCCGAAAAGAATACAGTGAAGGCACCTGCCTGATATCAATACACAGGGAGTTCCAAAGGGTTGGTGCTGTCACACTAAAAAATAAATTCTTACAGATGAGGTGCAAGTATTATGTGGCGCATATAAACATACCGATTCCATTCAGTACAGCATATTCCAGGGCAGGATACAACGATTTAAAATACAGTATTAAAATTAGTTAAAACAAATTACATTCATAGGAAATAGTCACCAAAGAAAAAAATTGTGTCAAAACACATTGGGTCCTATTCCACTAACCTTTACTCACAGCAGGCCCATTAAAATTAATGGATCTCACTTTGTCATGTTCATTAATTTCAATGAACCTATTCTGAGTAAAGGTTTGTTGAATGCCATCTTTTTTAAAAACAACAACAACCTGGCTGGTTCTGAAGGGTTTGATCTCCTGTTGTGATGAGCCATTTTTGACTTTTTAGTTATTATTATTATCTTAATAGAAATGCTATATTTCTAACCTTTTTTTTTTTTTTTTTTTTGCAGAACCTCACCAACCAGGAAAATGAGAAGGAAAATTTTGACCAGCGTTTCCCAAACCTGTTCAAGAAGGGAAGGAGGAAGACTGTGGTGCGGAACCTGGGGAAGATTATCTATTACTCCAAGGTCAAGTTTAAATTTCAGCAGTGTCAGGTGAGTTCTGCAGAGGAGGAAAAGCAGATGCCAAAAGTTGCTTTGAGAGGAGGAACGCCAAGGCTGCGTAGATACAAGATTCTAAACTATACATTTACAGCACTATCGTGCCATTTTAAACAGCCATGGCTTCTTCCAAAGAATGATGGGAACTATAGCTTGTGCTGAGAGTTGTTAGGGTGCCCTTATTCTTACCACAGAGCTGCAATTCTGAGTTGCCTGGGAAGGATTGATTGCTAAACCACTCTGGGAGAGGAATGGAGTCTAACAACTCTCAGCATCCTTATCAAGTGACAGTTCCCAGAATACTTTGGAGGAAGCTATGATTGTTCAAGACGGCATGGTACCGCTTTCAGCATATAATGCAGATGGAGCCTAAATTTCTGAATGGCCAGTCTGGTGCCTGTTAGTTTATGATATTCTTGCAAAGGATGCAGGACTGTGTGGGCTTTGAATCTGATCCAGCAAGGCATTGCTTAAGCAGTGGTGCAGAATCAGGATCACTTAATCAAGTAGGATGTCCTGAGCTGGCCCTCTTGCCCTGTATGTTTAATACACACCATTGGGCCATGGAGACTAATGTAACAACAACAACAACAACAATAATAATAATAATAATTTATTATTTATACCCCACCCATCTGGCTGAGTTTCCCCAGCCACTCTGGGCGGCTCCCAATCCAGTGTTAAAAACAATACAGCATTAAATACAGTGACTAGTGGGGTGCCACAGGGTTCTGTCTTGGGCCCGGTCTTATTCAACATCTTTATCAACGACTTGGATGATGGACTCAAGGGCATCCTGATCAAATTTGCAGATGACCCCAAACTGGGAGGGGTGGCTAACACCCCAGAGGACAGGATCACACTTCAAAACGACCTTGACAGATTAGAGAACTGGGCCAAAACAAACAAGATGAATTTTAACAGGGAGAAATGTAAAGTATTGCACTTGGGCAAAAAAGATGAGAGGCACAAATACAAGATGGGTGACACCTGGCTTGAGAGCAGTACATGTGAAAAGGATCTAGGAGTCTTGGTTGACCACAAACTTGACATGAGCCAACAGTGTGACGCGGCAGCTAAAAAAGCCAATGCAATTCTGGGCTGCATCAATAGGAGTACAGCATCTAGATCAAGGGAAGTAATAGTGCCACTGTATTCTGCTCTGGTCAGACCTCACCTGGAGTACTGTGTCCAGTTCTGGGCACCACAGTTCAAGAAGGACACTGACAAACTGGAACGTGTCCAGAGGAGGGCAACCAAAATGGTCAAAGGCCTGGAAACGATGCCTTATGAGGAACGGCTAAGGGAGCTGGGCATGTTTAGCCTGGAGAAGAGGAGGTTAAGGGATGATATGATAGCCATGTTCAAATATATAAAAGGATGTCACATAGAGGAGGGAGAAAGGTTGCTTTCTGCTGCTTCAGAGAAGCGGACACGGAGCAATGGATCCAAACTACAAGAAGGAAGATTCCACCTAAACATTAGGAAGAACTTCCTGACAGTAAGAGCTGTTCGACAGTGGAATTTGCTGCCAAGGAGTGTGGTGGAGTCTCCTTCTTTTGAGGTCTTTAAGCAGAGGCTTGACAACCATATGTCAGGAGTGCTCTGATGGTGTTTCCTGCTTGGCAGGGGGTTGGACTCGATGGCCCTTGTGGTCTCTTCCAACTCTATGATTCTATGAAATATTAAAAACTTCCCTAAACAGGGCTGCCTTCAGATGTCTTTTCAACATAGGATAGCTGCTTATTTCCTTCACATCTGAAGGGAGGGTGTTCCACAGGGTGGGCGCCACTACCGAGAAGGCCCTCTGTCTGGTTCCCTGTAACCTCACTTCTCGAAATGAGGGAACCGCCAGAAGGCCCTCGGCCACACCATACATTTTAAACACTGCCCTTTTCTCCTCCTCTCTGTTGAATTGTGTATAGTTTCTTCCTTCTCTTTATGCTATTAGAGCGTTAAATTTTATTAATTTTAAGTCTCCTTCAGCCCCAGAAGGCATTTTTGAAGGACATAATGTTAAAGATCTCTGGCCCCTGGAAATACATTTTTTTAATGTGTTCATTCTGTTGTAGGAGATGAACGACTGCTACCTGGAGCTCTTTCAAGCCTACCTCTATTTTCAATCCCTTGGTCCAAATGGACTCACCTATCAGGTAAAGGATGGCAGACTCTTACTTAACACATCATAAGAATGCAAGACGAGCCTGCTGGATCAGGCCAGCGGCCCTTCTAGCCCAGCATCCTCTTCTCACAGTGGCTTTGCAAGCTGGACATGAGCGCAGCAACACTCTGCCCACCAGCAATTCACAGAAACTGGTATTCAGAGGCATAAATCTGAATAAATAAATCGTTTCTGAGTTCCCTCTGCCAGAGATGCAGATAAACAATCCCTGCAATGACTTACTGTTTCCCTTGGTTGTCCAAGGCAAATGAGTTTGTCACTGCATGCTTGTGAATCATGCAGCAAACCAAGGCAAGGGAAAAAGCACTTTTGGATCTCAGAGCCTCTTGCCTTTGCGGGTGCATTCAGGGCGCAAAACCTCCCCAGACCTCTCTTGACATTGCTGAGTCATGCCTTTTCCATTCTGCCTGGTCCTGGTCTTCCAAATAACCACTGTAAAGTGGATTGACCTGTCTTTTCACAGAGAGTAGCTGTTTTGAGAATTATTTCTTCTGTGGACCCATGGGAGAGCAATCCCAGTGCATTGTGGGGAATTTACTTGAGAACCAATTTTTTTGTGGCATGACAAAACCTACGTATCCTGTGCTTTCATTTGAAATTGCCATTAGGGTTATTTCTGTTTATATTGACCCACAGACCATAAACATCAAATGACAGCATAGGTGGCGAACCTCATGCCCAAGCTTCAAAAGGGCTTCTCTATCTGACCATCGAAATTCTTCCAGGCCATATCGCTCAGTGGCCCTGCTTAGCAGCCCAAGTGTTTTTGCCTGGCTAAAATGTGTGCTTGAACTCTGATAAGGTGGAGGATAGAGAGCCCACTTTGCAAAAGTAGCTTTTACAGGCTACTATTTTTGCTTCTGGCCCCACCCACCACTGGCCCCAGTCCCTTGGAAGGTTGCCCCAAACGGAATGTGGCCCTCTGGCTGAACATAGGCTCTCCACCCCCTCCCACCCGGTGTAGCCAACACTGAGCTAGACAGACCAGTGGTCTGACTCTGTATAAGGCAGCTTCCAATGTCCTCCAGGCTGAATCACAATGAGTCACCTGTTGCAAAGAGTCCATAACAGTTTTATTTGCTCCCCTACTGTTTGTGTCAATTACGCCGCCTCCTTGGGTAGCATCAGGTCATTATTCAAATAGATACCATCGTGGGAATAACTCATGTGTCTGGTTTGCACAGAATGGCCTGGGTTTCACAGAACACTAAGCCAGACCATGGCTAAGCATGAGTGAGCAAGCGTGTGGGTACTCAAAGCTAAAAATCACAGCCGCTTCGCTCCTGCCTCTGACTTGATTGGTGTAGTTATCTGGCTTCACAAAGGCAGGTCCCTCTCTCCAGTATCTTAGAGCTGTGTTAATAAAATTGTATACAGAACCCTAGAGATGCCCAATCAGCACGGAAGGGGAGCTTTTCAGCCCCTGTGTGCTCCAAAGCTAAGCTTTTGGGAAAACTGAAAGCATCCAGGTGCTCAGTTTCAAGATAATTGTACAGTGGTACCTCGGGTTAAGTACTTAATTCGTTCCAGAGGTCCGTTCTTAACCTGAAACTGTTCTTAACCTGAAGCACCACTTTAGCTAATGGGACCTCCTGCTGCCGCCGCGCCGCCAGAGCACAATTTCTGTTCTCATTCCGAAGCAAAGTACTTAACCCGAGGTACTATTTCTGGGTTAGCGGCATCTGTAACCTGAAGCGTATGTAACCCGAGGTACCACTGTATCCTAATTCTGTTAACATGCAGTGGAATATATTGGAGCACTCCAAATCATTTGGTCATACACATGGACAGAAAATAATAGATCTAGCAGAATGGCAACACACGGAGATCTGCACTGATTGCTGCATAGCATCCCTAATTGTATAATTCTAAGATTTATTGTATAATCCAAGAAGGGGTGTGGCTGCGGCTATCATGATAGGGATTTTGCACTTCTGAATTTGCCACTACACTACTGCCCACTGTGCTGCTTAGCTTGCCTGAAGGTTTGCTCCAGGCAAGCTATGAGCTGTAACCAGAGTTTGTTCTTGGTTTGCTGCTTATGGTTTGTCTGGAGAAGATAAAAAACTACGAGCCCAGTTTTGGATGTAATACTAAGCCCAAATCATTGTTTAGCTCCAGGTAGCAGGGCAGCAGCAGGACTGGGGAAGGAGCAAGGCAGTCAGTTTTTGCTCTGACTACACGCCGCCCCCCACTTGCTCACACTTAGCTGTGATTTGGGCTAGAGTTACACAGGAACTGGGCCAGTCGTTACATCTGTAAAGGTAAAGGTACCCCTGCCCGTACGGGCCAGTCGTTTCCGACTCTAGGGTTGTGTGCTCATCTCGCTCAAGAGGCCGTGAGCCGGCGCCGTCCGAAGACACTTCCGGGTCATGTGGCCAGCCAGCATGACGAAGCTGCAGCTAGCGAGCCAGCACCAGTGCAGCACACGGAAACGCCATTACCTTCCCGCTATAAAGCGGTACCTATTTATCTACTTGCACTTAAGGGTGCTTTCGAACTGCTAGGTGGGCAGGAGCTGGGACCGAACGACGGGAGCTCACCCCGCCGTGGGGATTTGAACCGCGACCATGCGATCAGCAAGTCCTAGGCACTGAGGTTTTACCCACAGCACCACCCGCGTCCCACATTACATACACGTTACATCTGTACCATATATTTAAAGCATCCTATGCCACTTCAACAGTCCTGGCTTCCCCCAAAGAATGCTGGGAACCGTAGTTTGTTCAGGATCTCCTAACAACCCTCAGCACCCTTAGTAAAGGTAAAGGGACCCCTGACCATTAGGTCCAGTCGTGGCCAACTCTGGGGTTGCGGTGCTCATCTCGCTTTATTGGCCAAGGGAGCCTGCGTTTGTCCGCAGACAGCTTCCGGGTCATGTGGCCAGCATGACTAAGCTGCTTCTGGCGAACCAGAGCAGCACATGGAAACGCTGTTTACCTTCCCGCCGGAGTGGTACCTATTTATCTACTTGCACTTTGATGTGCTTTCGAACTGCTAGGTTGGCAGGAGCAGGGACCAAGCAACGGGAGCTCACCCCACCGCGGGGATTCGAACCGCCGACCTTCTGATCGGCAAGTCCTAGGTTCTGTGGTTTAACCCACAGCACCACCCTCAGCACCCTTAACATGCTGCAATTGCCAGGATGCTTTGTTGGAAGTTGTTGTTGTTGGCACCCATCTGTTTCGAGAGACAATGGAGTACACCTCTCGGGGTGAGGTCAAACTGCTGCATCAGAAGCACTGAAGTGCCCTCTCCGGGGGGGGGGGGGCAAGCCTGGGCAGTGTGTATGGAGGCCTTGGGCTGCCCAGACAACAAGACCCCCCCTCTCGGTCTCACTGTTGGTGGTCCAAAGGAAAGCAGAGCAATATGTTTAGCACCAGCTTGTGCTGCAGGAGTTGCTGGAAGGAGGCATACAAAGCACCATCCAACCAAAGCCTGAATCCATTCTGATACACTTCTGGATTTAAAAGGGGAGTTTTGGCAAACACAGTTGGGTTGGCAGATATAAGATTGTTGCATTCTCTTTTCACAGGGCTTGGTGCCTCTCAGAGAAATTCAGCTGAACGAGCTTGAAAACCCAAAGGGCGCCCAACAGGAGATGCATGCTTTTCAAATTACAGGTGAGAGCAAGCCGCTCTTTGACGTACCTATTTTTGGTATGACGTCATTTTCTGTGGTGACTATGGAATGAATGCTTTCCTGAGGAGGTGCTTTTTCTTAAGTGGGAAGAGAGTAGGTGGTGGTGGTGAGATGCTTTTGCAGTGCAAAGTGGGAACCTACAGAATAGCTGGTGTCAGTAGGGCTGAAAAGGGTGTGTGTCGGGGCAATTTGGGGTTGTGCTGCAAAACTTTTGCAATTCTGAAATGAGCAAAACCAAAAATAGCTTACCGCCCAAGGTCTGTAGGGAAGGAGATTTATTTCTGATATCTGGGGCCTAAGTCATTTTGGGCTTTAAACACTTACATGAGCACCTTGAATTGGTCCCGGCAGGTTCTTTCTAACTGCCTTGTGTTCCTAGCCAACCTTTTAACTTTGACCTCCACCGGCTACTTTTAAGCTATGCTATATCTCCTCTAAACCCCACAAATTGACAGCTACTATTTTAGGGCTCATTCACACTTCCTTTTTACCCCGTCCTTTCTAGGCACAGGTCCACCCAAATGCTGCTCTCTTTTTTTGCCCTTCCCCTTTCTCCAGAAAAACCACTCTTTAATGCTGAATCGGAACAAATGGCAATTCAGGTTTTCTGCTGGCTGTCATTTGCTTCGATTCAGTGGCAAAGAATGGGTTTTCACAGGACAGCACTGGGGCAAAAATAAAAGTGCCGAAACGTGGAGCTTTACAGAGCAGGCCTGTGTCTAGAAATGCGGCAGAAAAGGAAGTCTGGATGGGCCTTTAGTTTGGAGATGTTGGCCCTCTCCAAAGACATAAGCATTGAAATCCAGCTGCTGTTGCCAAAACACATCTGGCCTGGAAGCACGTAGGCAGGCAGTGCCAAGACACCCACTCATCGGCCTTTGTCTGAGTCCACAATCTTTATCGGGTTCTCTTTCTCTCTCTGACTACCTCCTGCTTTTAAACAATCATTCTTGGTAGCTGAGCAGCAGTTGCTGCAATTCAGGAATGACTAAGCCCTTGGAGCCACTGAACAGACAGGTTGCTGTCCCAGGAAGGGTTGGCTGACTGACACGGCCACATAACTTGGCTTTCCTGATAGCATCTGCTTGTAGTCTTGTTAGTCTAGGGGTATGATTCTCGCTTTGGGTATAAGAGCTCCTGGGTTCAAATCCCAGGTGAGCCCCTGGGAAAGGGAAGTCACGCTTCTTGGGGAGGGAACGTAGCTCAGTGGAAGAGCATCTGCCTTGCATGCAAAAGGTCCGAGGTTCAGTCCCCAGTAACTCCAAGTAGGCAGGGAATGCCCCTTGCCTGAAAACTTGGAGAGTTGCTGTCAATCTACACTGAGAATACTAAGGCAAGCTGGTGCATAATGTGGCAGCCAGACTGCTGATGGGGGCACCTGGCTGACAACATGAGACACCATTGTTAAACAACTGCACTGACTATCCATCTACCTAGCTAGGTTCAAAGCCCTCGCATTAATAAAGAAAGCCCTGAGTAGCTCAGGTCTAGGGTACCTTAAAGACCACCTGAGCCCTTATATCTCAACTTGATCACTGAGGTCATTGGTTGTTCCTTGAGTTGGTGAGGCTCATTTGACAACAACAAATAATTGAGCCTTTAGTGTCATCAGCCCAGCATTATGAAACACACTGCCAATAAATATTCAGCAGGCGTCCTCTGTTTCAACATTTAAATGCCTGCTGATTTTTTTTTCTATTCCATCAGGCTTATGCAGTCAGTTAAGTGCACATATTTCCATAATGGTTAGCTGATTTCTGAGTTTTAACTTTTTTGTGTAGCTTTTATTTTATGGCTTCATATATAATTATTTTTAAATGAATACAGTGGTACCTCGGGTTAAGTACTTAATTCGTTCCGGAGGTCCGTACTTAACCTGAGACTGTTCTTAACCTGAAGCACCACTTTAGCTAATGGGGCTTCCTGCTGCCGCCGCGCCGCTGGAGCACGATTTCTGTTCTCATCCTGAAGCAAAGTTCTTAACCTGAAGCACTATTTCTGGGTTAGCAGAGTCTGTAACCTGAAGTGTATGTAACCCGAGGTACCACTGTAGTGGAATATAAATTATTTTAAATAAACAAATTGTAGTTTACCCCTCACAGATCTACAGTTCCCCAATGCTCTTAGCAAACTACATTTCCCAAGATTATTTTGGGGAAGTCATGTGCTTTTAAAATGTATGGTCTGTATGCAGCCTCTGTCTTATTTCCAAATTCAAACAGGTCGTGGAGAGACTCTGCTACATGTTAAGGCAGGGAGAAGAATCCATTTTTGAGCTTTGGGAGGGAGGAGCAGGGGTAGAGAGATGACGGCACACTACCTACATAGGTTTTGAGTCACTAGGCTGCAGCAGCTTGCCCAAATTCAGGAATCATCCCGATATGCAAAATGGGCTTGAGAAATTGGGTACAGTCTGAGGTTTCGCAGGCACTGTGTTAATAAGCAGTTCCCTGGGCTCAGCGAGAGGGTGTGAACTTTTCCCCTCTGCAATCTAAAAAATCACAAGGCATACCTCCTCCTCCTCCCCTTAAGGGCAATTCCCTTGAAAAAGAAAGTTAGAAAATGAAAATGAAGCGGGTGCGGGGCGGTGTTCTCATTTCCCTAGCAGAAAAAGAAAAGTTCACATGAGAAGTTCCAGGGATGAAAGGAGAATAGTTCTATTCTGCTAGCCTTGAGGTAGGTTGGGAAGATGAGCAGCGGACTGCAGTAGCTCAGTCAGTAGAGCATGGGACTCTTTCTTAATCTCAGGATTATGGGTTCAAGCCCCACGTTGAGCAAAAAGATTCCTGCATTGCAGGGGGCTGGACTAGATGACCCCCATGGTACCTTTCCATCTCTACCATTCCATAACTATGATCTCCAGGTGAAGCAGGAAAAATTTCACAACAAACCTGTGAAATAGGCTAGGCGGTGAGAAAGCAGCTGACCCGAGAGCACACAGTGAGCTTAATGGTTGAGTGAGGATTTGAACCCAGGTCTTGCTAGAAGGAGAGCAGATCCATGACTGGGAGTTATTTTTACCATGCCCTTGTTATGGTATAATTCCATAGTGTTGTGTTGTGCTGTAGTGTAACAAAAATCATAATAAAAATGCTTAAGGAAAATAAGGCTAACGGGACAACTCCCCACTAAAAAATTAACAAAACCCTAAGTAGCTCAGTGATGGCTTAGCATGTACAGTTGCCACAGAATACTGAGCATCTGTTAGGGGGAGAATGGAATGGAGTATATTGGAAAAACCACAACTAGTTGGTGGGCTGGAACACTGAATGGGAACACTCTATGCCGCAACATTTTGCTGAAGTTCTCACATTTCTAACCGGTGCCGATACATCGAGAGAATACTCTTGTAAGGCAAAGCATTGCAGCAGTACAGCAGACACATACCCCCACTTCTCTCTGCTTCAATTCCCCAGTTGGCACCACATAAAGTGAATTGTATTTTCCCCTGACTCCCAAAGATATTGCAAAGCCAAATTAATCAGTGTTTGCGCTGAGCACGCTGCCACAGAAACCTCCCCAGAAGGCCAAAGTACTCATTCTGCTGATAATGATTTGTTATGACGGCTTGCTGAGTGTCAGCTTATCGCAAGGCTCCAAGCACTGCCATTCAGGTCGTTTCAAAGCGTGCCTGGTATTTGTTTTAACAAGAGGCGGGGCAATGAATGATGGGTAGCTGAGCATCGGTCAGACTGGAAGTGGGAGGTTAATATTGCTCTGGCGCTTATCGTAATGACCGGACAAGGGTGTGTGAGCGGCTGCAGCAGGCAGAGGCAGCTGGGAGGACAGGATCCAACTCCAGCCAGGCATTTAGTGGTGGATTTATACTGGATCACCCACACATCATTTGATTCTTACCCAATGCTACCACATTGCTGCCACATGGAAGAGCATACTTAGGCTATAATTCAACAAAGGCTGCTGCATACTCCTGTTTACTGTGTACAAACATGTTAGCCACAGTCCACATCTACCCTATAGTTTATTGAGAAATACTGTGTTTTGGTGTGTTTCTCCCTCCCCAAAACCAGTTTTCATCCAGTTTGGAAAAATAAGCCATATGGAGACATCCTGGCCCCCTTTTCACCTGCTGGTGTGGACCAACAGTGGGCAACATGGAAATGCAGCAGACCGTACCAAGGTGTTCAAAGGGCATGCAAATGCTATTTGAAAGGCAGCATTAAAAAGAAACCTTGCTGTGTTTTGAACCAGTTATGTGTGCCCAGCTAAAAACAAATGTGGTATGAAAGTTGTGGTATGAACATGTTACAGGCTTTCAGCAGGAAGCTGCAGATATGCCGTGACTTGTTTATAAAGTGGTATCACAGTATCACAGTGTTTTGCATGTATGGTTTTGAATGTGGCCCGGTCCTGATTCTCAGTATGCAGGGAGATTGGAATGTGATGGATCCTGCAGTTATGCAACTTGTGCAGATGTAATGGTAATAGTGCAAGCCAGGAAGTGCTCTACCATGTAATTTCCTGAGTTTATTATCTCAGTGGGCGCCTCTAGACAACTTGATTATTGAACCTTAATCCTGATTTGTTAGCAGGGAGGCTTGACAACTTGGGCTACCTAATGAGCAATCTCATTCTGATTTGCTGGTGGGGAGGTTAGACAGCATTGCAGCAAAGCAAGAGTTACCCTTAGTTACCCTTACACTTTCCAGTCTGTAAGAACATAAGAAGAGCCTGCCGGATCACTGTGGAAAAAGGATGCTGGGCTAGGTGATCCACTGGCCTAATCTGGCAGGCTCTTCTTAGGTTATCAAGTCCAGCATCCTGTTCTCACAGTGGCCAGCCAGGTGCCCCAATGTGAAACCCAAATGCAGGACCTGAGTGCAACAACCACTTCCCCCTCCTGCGGTTTCCAGCTACTGATATTCAGAAGCATTGCTGCCACCACCAGAGAGACAGAACATAGCCACCAGGGCTGGCAGCCATTGCTAGCCTTTTCCTCCATGAAATTTGTCTAATCCTCTTTTAAAGCCATCCAAGTTGCAACTTTCTGTCACTTCTCTTATCGTAAAAAGTCTGATCTTTCTGCGGGGTGGGCTCCCAACCAGCTGTAATTCGCAGCCTGAATTTTCATCATCATCATCATTATTATTTTATTTTCAAATTTTATTTATTTATTTTGTTTAAGTTATTAGTACATAAAAAAAACAACAACAAAGAAGAAAGAAAAATAGAGAATTTTCTGGTATGGTGGTACCTCGGGTTAAGTACTTAATTCGTTCCGGAGGTCCGTTCTTAACCTAAAACTGTTCTTAACCTGAAGCACCCCCTTAGCTAATGGGGCCTCCTGCTGCCACCGCGCCGCCGGAGCACGATTTCTGTTCTTATCCTGAAGCAAAGTTCTTAACCTGAAGCACTATTTCTGGGTTAGCGGAGTCTGTAACCTGAAGCGTATGTAACCTGAAGCGTATGTAACCCAAGGTCCCACTGTACGTGATTGAACCCCGCTTGGAAATAGTAACCACCTGGAAGTGGTTACTTATCATCTTACTATCTTATCATCAAGCTTAGCTTCTCCCCAAGCTCCCTCGGAAGGGTTTTTTAAGACCATCCAGCCTGTGTCTTGCATTGTATGTTCAACCTGTTAACATGCCCCCCCTTTGTGTCCTTCGCCTTTCTAGGTCCCTTGCTGAACCCCCTGACAGTCTACTGCCCCAACAGGTCTGAGTTGAAGCGCTGGCTCTACCACTTGGAGAAGCAGATCCATCTAAATGGAGGGAGCTTTGACATGCCTTTCCTTGCTCAGGTGAGTGCTTTGGGGATGGCCTGCATGCCAGCAGGGTGAACATGTAAAAATCAGAGTGACGGCCGGAGATTATAATTCCTGTTCTAATCCAACCTCTCCTCCCTTGCCCTGACATTGATCTGACTGTAGAATCTCACAAAACAGCAAGATGAGATTGATGGGTTGCTGAATTGCACACCCAAATAACAAGATCTCTGCTTAGGTGTAAGTTTGTTGCTAGGTACTTAGAGGACTTTTGGCACAAATTTATATACAGTCTGCATATGTTAATTTATACATGTAAATGCAATTTTTGTGTGTGTGTGGGGGGGAGAGACCTCTGGTTCTTTCTGTTAGGGCTCACTCCAAGCCAGCAGAATTTTCTGGGCCCAGTATTTATGTACACATTAAAATCAAAGCAAGTCTTGTCCAATGTCTAACATGGCCTGAGCCACAAAGGGCTGTAGCTCTGTGGCAGAGCATCTGCTTTGCATGCAGAATGTCCCAGGTTGAGTCTCTAGCATCTCCAAGTAGGGATAGGAATGTCCCCTGCTTGAAAACCCTGGAGAGCTGCTGCCAGTCAGTGTATACAATACTGAACCAGAGGGACCAGTGATATCTCTCTCTCTCTCTCTCTCTCTCTCTCTCTCTCTCTCTCTCTCGCCTTTCTACCCCATCCATCTATTATGTGCACCTACAATCCCTCTGTCATCAGTCAATAGCATCCACAGGAGATCTGGGTTCTGACACAAAAGAGTTGGGGCTAGCCCCCACAATGCCCATGTTCTGTAGGAACAGTGGAATAAGAAGCAGGCTTATCAATGCTGCTCCCAGTCTGTATTGTAGGGGTGGGGAGTCTCTGGCTTGTGGGCCAGTCTTGGTCTGCTAGTGGGTGCGGTTTGGCTCGCAAGGGCATTTCCCCAAACCATGCCCAAGAGTGGACATCAGAGTTGGCCGCAGGTTGTGTGGGGGCTGATAAAGATCTGGCCCACTAGGCCAAAAAAAAAGTTGCTGTATTGGATTTGTAATTGATTTTTTTTAATGAAATGGTTGGGTTTTTTTACTGTGGTTATATATGGAATTGCTTTTATGTTTCTGTGTACATTGAATTGTTCAACCACAGAGAACTGTTTTTAAACTGTTTCCACATATGGAATTGCTTTTAATTGTTTGTTGTGGGTGTCTTTACTGTGACATTGCTTCGGGATATTTTATGGGAAGTGATTCATAAAACAGAATCAAATAAATAAACAAATACTTCCTAGTAAAGCTAACAAAGTGCTGAAAATGTCTGTCTGCAACACCCAAGGCAGCTCATTCTGCAACCGATTTGAAACCCCTTGCAACTCCCTTACCCCCCTGCTGCCCCGCTGCCTCCCGTGCCACAGGCACAGCCCTTTTCTGGGTGGGGATCCGAGGGGTTTTTATCTTTTCCTGAAACACAAAGGCTTAGTCAGCGTGGGAAATGATGAGTTAGCAAGGCAAACTGGAAACTAGCCCGGAACCAGCAGCTGTGAGGTGCGGGTGGTGAGGGAGGAAAGACTTAAACACAGGTGAGGCCTGATGGTTTTGTTTTTTCCCCTGTAAATACCTTAGCAGAAAAACTCTTCTGTGCTGTGAAACTGGCTTCTTTCGGTCTGTTTCCCAGGGTGAGCAATCCTTTCCCGGACAGTATCTGGGGAGAGAGAGAGAAAGAGAGAAGGAGCAGGTTAATTGGGGGGGGGGATTTCCCCCCATTCCTCACTATTTCCAGTCTGGCTCTGGACAGCTCAGTCGTTGTTGCAGTTGCTGCTTCCATAGCTGTATAAAGGGGGAAGCGTTCCAGGTTGAAAAGCATTGACAAACAGTTTGTCACAAAAGAATTTGAAGCGGAAACCAGGATAACTGGTTTTAGATCCTATTTATTTCCCTTGAGTGTCTTTTTAGGGAAGTCAGTCGACAGTGGGCAGGTAGTGACTGTCCGTGGCATGCTAGCCATACATTATCTCAAAGTATGTTTCCCCCCCAAAATGTTCTAACTACAGTGAATCAGAAAATGGAGTATATGCTTTTTTTAAAAGAAAGGGTGTGATGCAGTAATAATGGCAGATACACTTGGTCTCGAATGCCTGCCTGGGTATCTCTTAAATAGTGAAACAGCTCAGATGCACAACTCACATATACCAGAAGCTTCTCTGCGTTCAGAATTGTGGGCCCAGTTTTACAGAAGGCCCTCCTAGTTGAGATCCGACAGCCTCCCTCCCTGTTGAACTTCCGACGCCCACTGAAGATCTTTTTTTGTTGTTGCTGTTCCAGTAGGCATTTCAACTGAAGTCCGATTTCATCGTTTTAACTTATTTTTACCTTGTATTTCTTGTATGCAGCTTAGAGACGATTGCAGTTAAGCAGCACATATTTTTTAAAGTAAATAAAAAATGTAAAAACAAATCAGTTAATAATTTCATATTATTTGACATATATGATCCTTAAGCGGTTTATCTTAACACCAAAATATACTTACCACAAAAAATCAATAAAGCAATAAATAAATAACAGAACGGCACATTAAAACTTTACAGTCTGGAGAAATGCTGCAAAAAATGTGAGTCCCCCCCAGTGGTGTTTAAAAGCAACCATTATTTGCGGCTGCCGAGCATGTTCCTGAGGGCAGGTGCCACCACCAAAAAGGCCCCACTTCTGCAGTGTCGTAAGGCCCAGAAGCTACAGCTGGTCAGAAGCTGCAGCCATATTGTTGCTGGGGACAAACTACTGCCAGCCCATAGCACCAGTTCTCAAAAGCTTGCCCTGGCTGACTATAATAAATTCTTGCATTAATTTGCAACACCCTTAATGGTTTGGGTGCAGGATACCTTAGGGACCACTTGATCCCTTATATCTCTGCCCAATCACTGAGATCTTCCGAGGACCCTCTGTTAGCTATTCTCCATGTCTCAGACACACAGCTTTTACTTCACCAGAAGTGTTGTGGGCCCAAATCTGTGGCGCTCCCTCACAGCTGAGGTTAGAGAGCCCTCACCTTGCTGAACTTCAGGTGCTGGACAAAGACTTTTCCAGCTCAGCAGGCATTTTAAGGAAAGTTACTGTTTTTAGGGCTGATTTTATCTGTTGCATTATTATTTAATTGTGTTCACTGCTTAGAGACTTAGCATGAATAAAGCAATATATTAATTGCTTAAATAAACAAGTTTTCAAACTAAAAAATATTATTTATTTGAGCTATTAGTATACCACTTAATCATGCCAAGTCTCTGAATGGCATACTATGGATATGGTGGTCTTGCCAGCAAGCCACCCATTGTGCTCCGCACTGAGCCAAGGCGGACGGTTCTGTGTCCTTCAATGTCGTGCTTCCTTCCCCTTTAGAACGAATGTAAGCAGAGCTCCATCAGAAGAGAGCATCTGAGGTGGTCTGTGCAGAATGCCGCTGTGCAAGAGTGGAGAGGCACCCAGCGGGAGTCTCTAGGCGATATCCTTTGCGTCTCTAAAGTGAAGCTGCAACACTTGCCCTTTCAGGTAGGACCCTTGATGACCAAGGCTTCATCCAAGCCACACAGAATATATTTAAGTTTCATCACTTATTTATTTTTTTGCTGCTAGTAAATTCCAGTGATTGACACAGCTGATTGGTATAGGAGGTGTGATCCTGCAAACTGCTTCCCTTGACAAACATGAGGAATTTTATTATAACTGAAGAGCAAAGAAGCTGGGGTTCTTTTGGCCTAGCAGGTTCAGGTATCACCAATCTGTTGTTTGTTTTCTTTCCAGAGGAGCTCAGGTCTTTCAGAAACTCCAAAAAGGATTAAGGTCAGCTCCAGACTTAGGAGTTACATCCACATCATACATCTAGAGCAAGTTTTATACCACTTTAACAGTTAGGTAGGATGAATATTCAGTTTGAGCTCCATATGAACCTTGATCTTCCCCCAAAGAATTGTGGTAGCTGTCATTTACCCGTCACAGAGCTACAGTTCCGAACTTCCTTAACAAACTACAGTTCCCAGGACAGCCACTGCCAGTCACCATAGACAATACAGAGCTAGGGTCTGACTCTGTGTAAAGCAACTTCCTGTGTTCCTTTGTCATAAGGGAATGGTTGTGGCGCCACAGTAGAGCATCAGCTTTCATAAAGACAGTCCCAGTTTTAATCCCCTGCTTTTCCAGGTATGGCTGGGAAAAATTCCCTGGAGAGCCACTGCCAGCCAGTGCTGACAATATAGAGCTAAACAGATCAACGGTCAGTATAAGGCAGCTTCCAATGTTCCTAATTCTGTATCTTTTTGGTACCTTCTGCACTTCTGGCTTCATCGAGTAGTTAGGCAAGATGAATATTCAATTTGAGCTCCATATGAACCTTGATCTTCTTGGTCTCTTAACAGGAGCAGCATGACCGACTACTGATCCTCTATCCTTCCACCCTGGTCATAGTATCTGAAGAACGCAACGGCCTCTACTTTAAGGTAGGAGCTTCCCCCCCCCCATGCCCTACACACCCCTGTACCCCCTTTATTTAATCTTGCCTATATAACATCTGTGTTATGTAATTAGGGCTGCAACCTGAGTTTAAAGACCTTTTAATTAATCCGTACTGTGAATTTTAGTCCATCGGTCTGTTGCTTTTAAATCTGCATATGGTTCGAAACAGTATTTCTGAAGCTGGGGAGGGCAGGATATAAATAAATTATTATTATTATTATTATTATTATTATTATTATTATTATTAAGCACACCTAGATTTTCAGTTGTTGCACCCATAACCTAGGTTTAAAGTGCCATTAGCTCCTAGCTTTCATATCTGTTTCTAAAACTGCTCTGAGTTAAACATACCGGTAGTTGAATACCACTCTCTAGATCTGACGTATAGTAGAGTTGGAAGAGGCCCTGAGGAATATGCAATACAGGAATATGCAGCTGTCCTATAGGGCTATCCAGGCAGAGCCGTTGCCAATGGCCCCATAGGACAGATCAGCTACTTGAGTCTGTGGCAGAGGTGAAATGTGAACTGAAGGCTGCTGTGCTCCACCTCTTTTGCTTCTTCTGCCCTGGCCTGTGCTTCCTGTCTGGTGAGCTGGCTTCATCAGCCTCTGCTTGACAAGTCAGCCAGCGTTTGTGTCCTTGGCTGTAAGTGCTCTTGGCAAAGGAAACACTTTGCCGCCACCTCCTTTAAAAAAAAAGGGGGGGGAGACCGAGGGTAAAGTTGGCCAACGTGGAATATATTTTCGTCCACTTGCTTGGAAAGCCGGCTATGGCTTCTGAATATTTGTGGTTAAGCTGTCTCGGATCCAGAAGGGCGGTGGCTCCATTTGCGTTCCTTTGAAGCTGGAGAAGTGACCTCACTCAAGGCTCAAAGGCCAAGCCCATCTGTGGCCTCCTTCTCATGGAGGCAGTGTTGGCCTGGCTGTATCGCTTCATACTCGCAGTTGGAGGCTTGCATGGCTGAATGCTGCTCTGCATACCTACATCTATGTGGAACGAGTGTGGTATAGTGGTTAGGGTGCCAGGCTACAACCTGAGAGGCCGGGGTTCAAATCCTTACTCACCCATAAAGAACCAACTACAAGGCTGAGGAAGATCTGGATAAAGTCCTCTCAGGGGCCCTCTCCTCTGTCAGTGGGCCCTGGTGGATGGACCAGGCTGTGGCAGCAATGCTCGAAGCAGGAATTTCCCACAATTCCTCAGAGCAAGGCTAGGCGAGGGGCATTCTGGGAAATTAAGAGTGGCTAGATCTCACTGCCTGGTGCTTCTCAGAGTGCCAGGCCATTTGTGGTGGTGGGGAGGACACACTAAAGGGGGGGGGGCACCAGTGGAAGCATCAGCAGTGGGGCCCTGGCAGTGAATTGGCTCTGGGTAACCCAGGGCTTATTTAGAGAGGCTGTACTAGGACCAGAAAGCTTACCGGGTGACTGGGTTGTTCCACCTCTGTTTTGATTTTTACAATTTTACCCATGAGCATATTATTTTATATTCTCTATCTTTTAAAAATATGTTTTTAGAAGTTTCTATTATAAATTGCTTTTATTTTAATGGAAAAGCGACTACAGTTCAGAAACTAAATAAATCCGGAACATGTACCTTTAAAAAAGTAAATTCCTGCCAGGGGTCCTTTTCCCTTTGTTTCAGCAAAGGGCCTTTATATGGATTGAATGCAGCTAAGCCCTGCTCTGGGTAGAACCATTGAAATTGATGGGCCTAAATTAGGGCTCATCCAGACTTCAGCTTGTCCCGCCTCTTTCCCCCAGGAAAACCTGTTCTTTACTGCTGAATTGGAGCAAGTGTCAATCAGGTTTTCCTCAGTGCTGAAGAGCGGGTTTTCCTGGGAAAACAGAAATCCGCTTCGATCTGTGCATATAAGGCATGGGAGAAGCCACTTGGTGCAGGACAAGCAGGAGGGTGGATGAGCCCTTAGTCATGCCCATTAACAGCAGTGGGTCTACTCTGAGCTAAACTAGCACTAGATGCCACCCTATGTGCCCACTCGTCACGCTTGATCCAAGGCTTGTACATCATTTTATACTTCGGCATGCAGAACTGAGCTCAGAATGTACACTTGAGAAGATGAGCCCTTGGATTCAATGAAGTCTTCACATTGCGTCTGGTTAAGGGAGGCAGAGCCAATCTTGAGATTCCTTTTAAAATAGCAAATCCTTACAGCGGTTGGGATTCTCTGATCACATTGCTGGGCAGTTGTTACAGGGGGGGAAATGCCTGTGGTTTCCTGGGGTGCAATGTGCTATGGTCCAACTGTCATGGACAGCCGGCTGAATTGGGTGGCTTCCCATTCCCTAGAGCCACCTTTGACCGCCTTCAAGGCAAAGTCGAAGACTGCAGCAACAAAGACATGATTTAAGTTTTAAGAACATGCGAAGAGCCTGGCTGCTGGATCAGGCCAGAGGCCCATTATTGCCTGTTAATCTGGGTCCTGCTAGGCTTACATATTCATCACAACCCAGCAGTTGTGGTATGTTTCATGCACACCATAGAGCAGCCATGATGCGTCAGGCTGGATGGCACAATGCCATGTCTGTGTCTGCTCTGAAGAAGCTGCTCAGACCTTTGTGCACATACTTGCTGCTTTAGATGGAGACCTTGGCATCACGATAAGAGGAACAGGAAAAGCAGCCGTGACACCAAAACAGAAGTGAAAGCGTAACATGTTTCTCCAAACCAAGTGTGCCAAAGTTCTCCCCATCCCGTTCTCACAGTGGCCAACTAGAGCAGGATAGCAACAGAACACGAATCTCCCCATTTGTGATTCCCAGTAATAGAAACCTCCTTTGAAGCTAGCAGTCTGCATTTCCCCTCTAAAGAGTGTAAGAATATAGGAAGCTGCCTTGGTTCATCTGCCTCAATTTGTATTGTCTAAACTGGCAGCAGCTGTCCAGGGTTTCAAACAGGGGTCTTTGTTTCCATGCTGATCATGGAGGACCAAATCCCCACAGTAGTTGCCATGAGCCTTGCACTGCTGTCAGGTTTGGGTTTGGGTTGGCAGGCTCAAGGCGGAGGAAGAAACAGAGCAGGACTTGATTGGTCAGAACCAGGGCTTGAGGAGGGGGCTGTTCCTGCTGTGGCAAGACTTCAGACACTTTGAATGGGGGAGCAGGGATACTGAATCTTCCCCCTGCCCTCCCGCAGAGCATCTCCATGGATGCTGGGAAGGGATGTGGGCAGCCATGGGAGGAGGCAGCCGTGTCTAATCAGGACCAGGCGCTACCTCTACAGATGGGAGCAGGCTCACCCACCCCACAGGAGCACACATCTGAAATTGCACCCTTCTTGCAAAGAAAGCATGTTGCACCTCCTCTATGAAATGTTGGCAGGTTGGTGGGTGGAAACTGTTGGGACACCTTTGTTGCTTCTGTCTGGTTCTGAACATCTTGCCTGATTCCTGAATTGTGTCTGCTGAACTCTGTGTCTGCCCTGTACCATTACTTGCTTGATTATCTTTCTTACTTGCACGTAAGAGCCTCTGTGTGTGTAGATTGGGCATGAGGCAGGACAGTGTGAAGGGAAAGGACCGGAGCTTCTGTTCTGCATGCCAAAGGTTCCAGGTCCAGTCCTTGGCATTAGGAAAACCCCACAGCATGCTAAAATTTCACCGTGGGAATTTTTATCTGTGGCTGAGCAGCTTTGCTTCACCTTTAAACTATATGGATTTGGATGTGGGGGAGAGCTGGGTGCTTCCAGAGCTCATGATGCGACACCCCCAAAAAACCAGGGAGCTCACTGTAATGACAGTAGTCATCCAGTAGTAGCTGGTGCCTGTGGGGCGGAAGGCAGAGAGACAAACAGTAGGTGGAGCCAGAGCCAATGACAGGCCGAGCCACCCCAATTGATTGTAAGTAAGCTAGCTGGTAGGTGGGGATTGGCAGAAGGCAGAAGGAAGACCTTATTTGTCCTAATTGGCCAACTTCCACAGGCAGTCACGCCAGCCCTCTGTACTGTAGGATCTGGCTTTGTAGTGGAGCTCGATGCAGAGGTGCAGCTGTGCAAACTTTCAGCCCTGTGTCGCCCAGTGCCTCATCCACCTGCGATGCCACTGCAGGAACTTGGCTTTCCAGGGGCATGCCTGGGCTTGGCATCGCCCTTCTGCACATGAATTCCTCATTCCTGCCCAACGATGCTGGAATCCGGACCGGCTTTGTGCATTGCCAATTGAACAGAAGAAAACAAAAAAACTAAATTAGGTCACTTTGGGTTTGGTGCAAGCGATGGTGTGTGCGGCAATGAATGCAGTCTACCCAGTGTGACTAGACACCAGGTACTTAACGCTTCCCATAAGCAGGAGCCAAGTGCAAGCAGTGCCCTCACAAGAATCTAAGGAGAGCCTTAGCACTTTGCAGATGTGCCCATGTCTTTGCAGGCCTCTGCTTCCAGATCTGACACTGCGCTCGGCCTTGCCCTCTTGAGCAGCCACGTCAGGCATCCTATGAATGAGGTTTGCCAGGCTTGCACCACATCTGCCCTGGGAGCTAGGGCTGTCATCGAGGTTGGAGGGAGGCTCTTGCCTTTGCATGCCATGGCAGAGAACACCTCTTGCTCAGCAAAACCTGTGCCAGCCAAAGCCTCTTGCGGGGCAGTGAGGAATCGCCGGGGCTTCCTGGATGTTCCTGTCAGAGCAAGCTCCACGGACTGGCTTAACTGAAGTGACACACCTCAGAAGGGAATGGTTTGTTTTCGCAGGGGAGGCAAGGATTCCTTTGAGGTCAGGGGTGGCACCAGAGAGCTGGGTGCAGTTTTGGGAGGGCAGGAGGTGCCCTGTGGACAGATGGGTACCCTCTGCCTCTCCCCAAGACACTAGGCACTTCCATATGACAGCTTATTGTGGACTCAGTGCTGTTCATGCTTGCAGGTTTTTCCTCAACAACCCACACAATGTAATTTCAGGAAGGGCTGTAATACAGTGGTAGAGCACCTGTGCATGCAGAATGTCTCAGGTTCAATCCCCAGCACCTCCAGGTAGGGTTAGGAAAGACCCCAGCCTCTATTCCTGTATCCCTGCTCAGTTCTAGAATGGCAGTTTTAGTAAGTGGGCCACCTCCAGAAATCCATCTCACGTATCTTTCTCTGAATTTGCCTTTCACCTCTGTCTTCCCCCTGGCTTCCGCCTCTTGCGCAGACACACACGTTTGTTTTGTTCGGTCTTCATGCAGAACTTTGGTCTTTCCAAGATCCTCGTCTTAACTGAGGTCACTTGGAAAGTCAAACTTGAGTCCCCTGCAGCCGTTATCCTGAGCAAACTGTATCGGAGAGTAAACAATGTTTGGGGAGCATCTAAAGCTGGGATGATGACTCAGGAGTTTCGGAGAACAAAGTGCAGAGAGTCTATCTGTTGCAACTGTTTTTTAGGTAAACACACTAGCGAGCCGTGCAACCAATTGTTGCAGTGTGGGGTGCTTCTATTAAGTGTGCCAGTCACACATGGCCTTTTCTTGGATACTAAGAAAGTAAATCAGAAAACCTCCCCACCCCACTGTCTAGTTCATGCACCAACAGTTGGATTCTGTAACCTGCATAAATTATGCAAACTAGTGACCTTGATTTGCCTAATTCTGTTTGTGTTTGTCAAAGGAAACAGCTAAACATTAAAGCACCCTCCTTCCCTAATCCCTCTGAGGCTGCATTACACATTGTCTAAGTGTCCACATATTTTCAAGTAAGAAGAGCCAGGCTGTTGGATCAGCCCAGTGGCCTATCCAGTATCCTGTTCTCATGGTGGCCAACCAGATGCCTGTGGAAAACCCACAAACAAGAGCTGAGCAAATACCCCATCCCCTTCCCCCTTGCCCACAAACATTCTTTGGCTACTGAGCATGCTCAGTTCTCTTTCAGCTGTTTTGGAGATTCTCTTCGTTTAAAAATACAAATAGATCTGCAAACATTGGAGCTCCCTTGAACGTCCTGGTAGGCTCCTCTTGTATGCGCGTGTTTCCTCTTTGACAACATAGAATCAAGACAGAGACCCAGCTTTTTAAGGCTATGCTTTGGAGTAGAAGCATTTAGATTTGTTTTTATTGCCAGTGTTTATTATTAGGTAGCATGGGCAGATAACTTCCTTAACTGCAAAAAGTCTGGGGTGTTGTTTTTTTAAGGTAGATTTGTTGTGCTAGGGAGACAGAGTGCTTCAACTCATAAAATGCTCAAACCAGTATGCACTAGAATTCCTCCCATAAAATAGTGACTGGAGGCACTATCATGGTGCTTCTGGATGGCCTGTTTATTGAACGTTCATCTTGATTTGTTTGCTCAAAGCTTACATGGGGGTTAAACTATATTTGATTTCTATCGAGCATTTGTTCTGATCTGTTTATGGGGCAGTTGTATGAAAACAAAAATTCGTCCTGGGCCCCTTCAGACTGGTGGGGGGTTTTTTTGCAGGTGTATTCCATAACATATCATTGATGCAATAATAGCGCATTAGTGGTAGATTTATACAGGACTGCCAATGCATCATTCCATTTTATTAGGTTATCTGTGATGCTTCCCCAATGTTAGTGCATTACTGCTCTTGCACTATAGCACAACAAAAGTAGGACGAAAAACAAACCAGAACATTTGTGGTATAAAAAATTACAGGATGGCAGCAGGAAACTATGGGACATGCAGTGTGTCTACCCCAAAACTTTAGTAGGCACAAATAGTGCTAGAAGCAAGGATCATGTATAATCACCAGGATAACCAACATGTGCATTCATCATGATTTGTGCTCAATAAAAAGGACCTTGGCAAAGCCCCTTGATTCCTTTGCAGGGTGCTTACACACCTTACTGGTAAGAATATAAGATCAGCCTACTGGATCAGGCCAGGGGCCCATCTAATCCAGCATCCTGTTCTCACAGTGGCCAACCAGAAGCCTGTGGGAAGCCTGCAAGCCGGACATGATGTCAACAATTTTCTGCCTACTTGTGATTCCTAGTGACTGGCATTTAGTGGAGGGCAGAGCATAGTCATTATGGCTAGTAGCTAGGGATAGTTTTGTCCTCCCCCACATTTGTCCAATCCTCTTTTAAAGCCATCTAGGTTGGCAGTCAATAGTGCTTCCTGAGGGAGAGAGTTCCACAGTTCAGCTATACACGGCGTGGAGAAATCATTCACTCATCTCACAGTGTCCCATGTATTTCCCTGTCACTTTCCAGTCCACAGCCTGTTGTCCTAGCGCAGTTAAATCCAGTTAAACAAAAAACCATGCACACAGGGTGCTTTAATACACTTTAACTGCTCGATCCTAAAGTTCTGGTGTGTGTGCAGATCTCTCCTGCAATATACTGACAGTCTGGAGGCACCCATAGTGAATCTCCTCAATCGATTTTTAATTTGCCATAGGCGAGTAACATGTTTTCCAGTTTAGTTCAACAGCATTTGCTTATTTATTTTAAAATATTTTCAACAGGAGGAAACTCAGGCTTGGAGGGTGTGTGTTAATTTTTTTCTTTCAAATTTACTAATCCCCACCCCATCCCACCCCCTCTGCCAACAGGGAGAACTGCCTCTGAATGCAATCCAGGTGCAATTTGAAGAAAACGAGAAAACTTCTTTCCTAATAGAAGGTATGCCACAAATCACAAGCATAGAAGTGAGAAGGGGATTGTTTAATTCAGGCAGAGGAAGTGGCAGAAATTGTGGTGCCTTAGGTAATTAGACCAAGTCGTTGAAGGGACACTTCTCTACAAGGAAGGATTGGGGGGAAAGCAGCATTCGAAAGAGACTGGAGAAATCATAGGCTCCATTCAGACTGTGGTTACGGAAGCTTTAACTATGGTTTGTTCTAATGAAGTAGCAATCCAGAGTCAGAAATCATCAAGGAGCCGCTGATCTCGCTCAGCAGTAAAGCACATACATACATAAAGCACACGGTAGTTTTCATGCAGAAGGCTCCAGGTTTAATCCCCAGCGCCATCTCCTGTTAAAAGGAGCAAAGAGCTGGTGATGGGAAAGGTCCTGAAGGTTGAGAGGTACTGGAGAGCCACTTCCAGTCAGACAGGATTGGGTTAAGTGGGTAAATAAAGCAGAACTTCCCAGCCGTGCTTTTTGAAAGGAGCTTGCAAACCATGGTCCGGTGTGACATCCTGAGCGAATCACGTTCAAGGCAATGTAATGTTATATTTCTTGCAGGCCGTTTAATCAACTCCATTCGAGTGATTTGCCCCAGCTATGACGATTACCAAGAATGGCTGTACTGCCTTAAGACAGCTCAGTTCCGTAATGCTGATTCCTCCCTTTCTGGATCGGAGAGCTTCTCAGGACCAAAGCCACATCACCTGGCTCAGGTAAGGTTCCACAGACTCCCCGCTTGCTTAAAACAAAACAACCTATGCAGAATACTTAGGAGCTGGCTGTTTCCCCTTCCATTTATTGTGCACTAGCTACAGACCCGTCAAAGTGGGGGCGGAGATGATGCAGTTGTTCCAGTGGTTGTGTCGCTTTTGCATCCTACAAGTGTCATACCATTCCGTGGGAGTCTTTGGGAGCAAAAGTGGTCCCAGATCTGTGTGGGTTTTATTTCTTCATCATGCCAGTGTGTGACAGAATGGGCATCTGGGTGGCCGCTGTGAGAACAGGATGCTAGATGGGCCACACTGATCTGATCGAACAGGGTTCTTCTTACATTATTAATTGTGAGAACTGTATTTCATGTTTACTGTGTACCATTCCTGTTGCACTTTTCAGTTCATTAATTGCACTTTCTCTTAACAACAGCCCTGAGAGGTAGATTGTGCCAGATAAATCCATAACTGGGTAGGATTTGAACCTGGGCTTTTGTTGCCAGTAGCCAGCACTCTGTCCTTCTGTATCACATTGGCCCAAAGAAAGCCAGCTGTAACTTTGCAATATTTAATAACCGAGAATCCTATCCTCCTCTTCCTTGTTTGTTGCTTCAGTTCTCAGGAAGCGGGAGAGGCTCACTCACGTCTGATGGCCGAACAAACTCCTGGGCATCAGGAGGGAAGGGGGCAACATCCACACACCACTCCCAGAACAGCGCGGGCTCCCTTTCCGAGAGGCAGTCATTTGGTGTGATGCCAGAATGCCGTCTAGCTGATGACTCCCAGGCTCAACCAGTCCGGGTAGGTACAAAATTTTGGAAATTAGGTGCCCAGATAGGCTGCGACATGAAGTGGTTTACATGCAACCTCCTTTATGAACAGGATCCTTGATGTTCAGGATCCTGACCACCAGGGCTTGTATATATTCTGTGACAGGGGCAGGATCTCTAACATAGTAATCCTAATTCTGTATCAAGAAACATTAAATTAAACATACTTGCATGGCTTTCTCTTTTGTTCTGGCTTTTGCTTGGGAGAGTTTGCTGTGTCCTTTTTGGAGTCCGCTAACAAGATTTTTGTTTAGGCAAGCCTCTCCAGACATGCAGAATGTTGACTTGGATTTTAATCAGGCTTTTAGCTTGTTGCTGATTTTAATAACTTTTTAAATGTTGGTTGCTTTTAACTATTTTACTGATCATTTCATTGTTTCATTATTTTTGTAAACCACTTGAGGTTTTTTACAATTAAGCGGTGTATAAATCTTTTAAAATAAAAAAACAGGCAAGCATAAATTTAATGAATAAATGTTTAATAAAACTAAACTAAACTGACAAAGTGAAAGCTGGGACCGAAGAGGATGTTACATCAAGGAGATATAACTAGGAGACGGGACAAGAACGTAATCCATCATCATGTTAGAGGAAAATGCACATAACTGGAGCTTGGTTCTCATATAACCAAATCACATGATTTCTCCTTTTCATTTCAGTGTCCAGGAAAGCCAGTCTCGACAAGCACAGGGATGCCAAAAGCTGAGCTGAAAAGGAAAGGAAGCTCTCGAAAGTCCAAAGGGAAATGTGGGCCACTGGCCCAGCAGCCACAACCCCACAGCCAGGATGGGGAAAGGAACCATTTCCAGCTCATCCCAGAGCATCCCAGTGGAGAAGTCCTTTCTCCAGTGTACAATGAGCCATACTCCGCCGTGGTGCAGCAACACCACCATCCTGCTCTTCCCCCGTTGCATCTGGATGTGAACAATGTAAGTGACCAGGGGATGGGACCGATGTTCAGACTTCCTCCACGATGGCTGTGCTCTGCCTCCACAGTCAGAGGCAGCAATGCTTCTGAATGCCAGTTGCTGGAAACCACAACAGGGAAGAGTCCCCTTGTGCTTGGGTTCTGCTTGAGGCTTCCCCACAGGCATCTGGGTGGACAAGATGGGCCATTGGCCTGATCCAGCGGGCTCTTACGTTGGTAGCAAGGAATTGCAACTCAGAGGCAGGACATGTGCCGAGGTCCAGGCAGGGCTGGGAAAGATGTCTGCCTGAAAACCTGGGGAACTGCTGCTAGTATAAAGCAGAGGTTGGGAAGTTCATTTTTAAAAAGGAACTAAGTTTTGGAGGCTCAGAGGGGTGATAAAGGAGAGGGCTTTACAGTTGTGGCTGTCTGTGGAATGCTGTCCCCAGTGAGGTTCACCTGATGCCTTCTTTGACATGTTCTCAGCGCCAGGGAAAGACATAACTTTTTGCCCCAGGCCTTTGATAAACTATGATGATGATGTTTCGTTAGTGGTGTGCTTCCAACAGTGGCGTAGCGTGGGTTGTCAGCACCCGGGGCAAGGCAAGTAATTTGCGCCCCCTAACCCGTGGATTTGCGCCCCCTAACCCTAACCCCCAGATGTTTCGCCCGGTGCGGCCGGCCCCCCCTGCACCCCCCACGCTACGCCACTGGCTTCCAACACTTCCTTTGTCTGTTATGAGGGTTGCTTTGTTTTGTTGTTATGGCATGATACATTTATATTTATGTTTTAAATGCACTGTAAGTCACTTGGAGACTTTCAGGTGACAAGTGACTCATAAGTCTAATTCAACTCTCAGGCCTGAGGTTCTCCCCTTCTAGTACCGGTAGTCATTTTATACAGCTTCTTCCCGTGTTCCAATGCTTACATTGTAATTCCCTGCATGCACTGCATTGCATATGATGTTGCAGGTACACTAACCCATGGGTAGGCAAACTAACGCCCGGGGGCCAGATGCGGCCCAATTGCCTTCTAAATCCAGCCCGCGGACGGTCCGGGAATCAGCGTGTTTTTACATGAGTAGAATGTGTCGTTTTATTTAAAATGCATCTCTGGGTTATTTGTGGGGCATAGGAATTCGTTCATTATTTTTCTCAAAATATAGTCCAGCCCCTCACAAGGTCTGAGGGACAGTGGACCGGCCCCCTGCTGAAAAAGTTTGCTGACCCCTGCACTAACCTTTCCCTGGAACCAATTTCTCCTCAAGCAGTGAGGCATCACATTCATTAATCTTCTTTTCTCTTCCTGTAGCTGCCACCGTGGAACTTGCGAAGAGGAACTTGCACAGCTCCCACTAAACTGGAGAACATGCCTCTGCCTTCCTCCCCTATGTACGCTGACCCTTATACACCAAATTCCCCTTCTTCGCACAAAGCAGGAGACCCCAACTTCCTTGAAGAGGTATTTTGCACTTTAAGTTGACAGTAGATCCCTTGAAAAGGTGCCCCAAAGTTTAACAAAGGAATCCCCAAATTGTGTGCTGTAAGGGAAAAGCCACCAGTGTGACATAAATTGAAATACCGTATTTTTCGCCCTATAGGACGCACTTTTCCCCCTCCAAAAATGAAGGGGAAATCTGGGTGCGTCCTATGGGGCGAATGCAGGCTTTTGCTGAAGCTTGGAGAGCGAGAGGGGTCAGTGCGCACCGACCCCTCTCGCTCTCCAGGCTTCAGGAACACACCCGCAGCCTAGGCAGCCCTGCGGGAGGTCCCGCAGGGATGTCTAGCCTGCAGATAGCAGCCTGCCACCCAGCGCGAGGGGCGCCCTGAAGCAGAGCGCCCCTCGCGCCGGGCAGGCATCCGCAGCGTGGGGAGCCTTGCAGGAGTTCCCCGCAAAGCTCCCCACACTGCGGATAGCAGCCTGCTGCCCAGCGCGAGGGGCGCCCTGAAGCAGAGCGCCCCCCGCGCCCGGCAGACATCCGCAGCGTGGGGAGCCTTGCAGGAGTTCCCCGCAAGGCTCCCCACGCTGCGGATAGCAGCCTGCCGCCCAGCGCGAGGGGCACCCTGAAGCAGAGCGCCCCACACGCCCGGCAGGCATCCGCAGCGTGGGGAGCCCTGTAGGAGTCCCCCGCAGGGCTCCCCACGCTGCGGATAGCAGCCTGCCGCCCAGCGCGAGGGGCGCCCTGAAGCAGAGCGCCCCTCGCGCCGGGCAGACATCCACAGCGTGGGGATCCTTGCAGGAGTTCCCCGCAGGGCTCCCCACGCTGTGGATAGCAGCCTGCCGCCCGGCGGGCGGGGCGCCCTGATGCAGAGCGCCCCTCGCGCCGGGCAGACATGGGCCAGCCCCACAAGCTCGGGGGACAGCAGGGAGGCGCAGCGCCGCCATCCTGCTGTTCCTCGACCTGGTTAGGTTCCCCCGACCTGCTTTGGGGGGGGGGGGAAATAAAGGGGAAAAAATTCCTTTATTTCCCCCCCAAAAAACTAGGTGCGTCCTATGGGACGGAGCATCCTATGGGACGAAAAATACGGTAAGTACAAGCTCCTTTGAGCTTAAATAAGTATTTATCTGTAGAAGAGCCATCCCCTCACTTTTCTGCGTTAGTAACTTTTCTCGAAGTTCTGTTGGGAGATGAATTCCAACTGCATCTAGAGGGTTTCCCACCAGTTCCTTAAACAAAGCTTCATGAGAGGTAGAGTCAGACAGAATCTCCTTGGAATAACCAGCTAAATATAGCCGTGTTTCCTTTTCCTTTGAAGTTCATGAAACACCATGGAAAGAGCTCCTTGGAGCAGCAGAATGGCTACCCAGCCATACCTGTGTCTGTCCCTGTCTCCCATAATCCTCTGGTGCAGAAGAAGAACTCCCAACCTCTGCCTGACAACCATTGGCAAGAGCAAATGCCTCAAAAGAGATGCAACATGCCTGGGTCCATTTTTAATTTCTCAGTGATGCCTTCTCCAGACACCGATTGTTTGACCTCAGTGAGTACAGTCTAAAGGGGAGTACTCCTTAGTGCAGGTGTGGGGAAGCTGTGGCCTTCCAGATGTTGCTGAACCACAACGCCCATCATCCTTGGTTTTTGGCTATGATTGCTGGGGCTGATGGGAGTTGTAGTTCAGCAACATCTGGAGGGCCAGAGATTCCCTCACACCTGCTTTAGCGTGTTTGGGTTTCGCTAACTCCTGGGTTACAGGTTATTAAGATTTCTTTTCTCTCTGGACTCCATCTGCGTTATTTAAGTGACATTGTTAACACCAACTTTGTTTCTCCTCTCTTCTCCCTCCACCATTCAGAGCACCTTATCACGGGATGAATTTCTGACAACCTCCTTGCTGAATTCAGGTGAGTCCCAGGTTTCTTGGGCTGTCTCACAATACAATCCCAGCTCCAAGTACTCTAAAAAAAAGAATACATTGGGGTGGGGAACTTTTTTTCCTCCCGAGGAGCGCATTCCCACCTGGGCAACCATGTGAGAGCCACATGCCAGTGATGGGTGGGGCAGAGGGAGCAAGGGAGCAGAGCAACAAACAAGCCATAGAATGGTTTCTATGCATAAGAGGCAATTTTTGGAGCTCAAGGCAACATTCAGGCCAGGCAAAAGCGCACAGGGTGTGAAGCAAGGCCAGGAAGAGGTGCGGCTTGTGGCAAGGGGGTGTGGCTCAAGAGGTTGAGTGTCATGGGGAGAGTTCCGATGGCCAGACACAAGCCTCATCCACACTTCCATTTGCCCTGCTGCTTTCCCCCAGGAAAACCTGTGGGTTAGCACTAAATCAGAACAAACCACAATCAGGTTTTCCAAGTTTGCCAGTTGTTCTGCTTTAATGCTAAAAAGTGGGTTTTATGGGAGAAAGCAGTGGGGCAAAGGCAAAACTGCTTGGACCTGTGCCAAGAAAACACGGGATAAGTGGAAAATCACTCAAACAACCTGTGCTTTTTAGTCAAGGGACAAGCAGAAGTGTGGCTGAATCCAGAGTGGCTATTTAGGCCCCTGCTTAAAACTCACCTATTTACACGCAGGTTTTACCTAAAGGGTGATCTCTGCTATGTTTAATGTATTAAGCTGATCTACTGATTTATTTAATTTTTTACTATATTTTGTTTTATGAATGTAATCTTACTGTGGATCTCGCCGTGACAATTTTCTCGTGGTGATGGTGGCGTAGAAATCCTTGCAAATAAACAAAATAACATAGTTTGGTTGGGTTTTAGAAAAAGGACCACGCACCAGTCAGTCCTAAAAAGATTCCACAGAGTAGAAAGGTTTCCAGAGCATGTCTAAAAAGGAGGAGGCAGCTTGGTGCATCTCTGCGGAGGGAATTCCACAATTGTGGGATCTGTATCTGTCAGTCAAACATTTGCTAATGTCAGGCCAGAGGACAAGGTTTCCGATGCCCAGCTTGGGCCTCAAATAGGTTCATTTGCATGCAGGTTTAACTGTGGGTTAAACCACAGAGCCTAGGGCTTGCCGTTCAGAAGGTTGGTGGTTCAAATCCCCACAACGGGATGAGCTCCCGTTGTTCGGTCCCAGCTCCTGCCAACCTAGCAGTTCGAAAGCACATCAAAGTGCAAGTAGATAAATAGGTACCGCTCCGGTGGGAAGGTAAATGGCGTTTCCGTGCACTGCTCTGGTAGTCATGCTGGCCACATGACCTGGAAGCTGTACACAGGCTCCCTTGGCCAGTAAAGCGAGATGAGCGCCGCAACCCCAGAGTCGTCCGCGACTGGATCTAATGGTCAGGGGTCCCTATACCTTTACCTTACTCCTTAATAGGCAGCTCCCCGTGTTTATGTCTAGATATTATATCTAATTCCTGTGCTTCAATTTATCCACTGCCTCTATAGACGAAAGCCTCAGAACATACGACCTGCCTGACAGCGGACGAGAGCGCCTCGACTCTGCCTACCACGATTATGCCGAGCTCCAGAGTTTCCAGAGCGACTTCAGTTACGACAACATATGGGAGACCGAGGCGAAGGGCTCAGGTTCCCGACGGACGGTGCCAGTCTCTGACAACGAGATCTACCATTGCTGAAAGAGGGGAGGAGAGGACTTGAGACCTACCACTGCTTAAAAGGGGGTGGGGTGATGTGAAGCACTGAGGGCAGCAACAGAGAGCTTCAGAAAGAAACATGGCTGGCTGCCTCTCCTCTGGTCCTGTTGCTTTTGTTGCTGGGGCGATGTAAGGATTGGAAAATTGAGCTCAAGGCTACCTAGGTTCCTCTTTTTTTTAAAAAAAGAAACAAAATGCTCCTCTGGAAGTAAGAAGTATTTGTATCCTAGAGAAGGCAGTGGCCCTTCCTGTTACTTGTAGGCACACTTTCATGCTTTGATTTGTTCCTTCACTTCCTGTTGTGGTGCTATGAGAAACAGGTCTGGAAAAGGAGCCTGGGCTTTCAATGAGAGCATTCCACCCCCCCCCCCATCCAATCCACTGTGCCTGCATTTGTGGACTTGCAGTTGGGACACTGGACTCTTGGTAATGGGTACGAAGAAAAGAATAATAATAATAATAAACATCGGCCCTGCACTCCTCATTGTTGCAGCTGGTGGAGACCGAAGCCCACATTTTTGCATCTGACCAACGGATCTTGCCATTTTATGCAAGAAGAGGAAGAAGAAAAGTCACTTGCTAGCTGCAGCAATTTTCTTTTTTGGGGGGAGGGGGATGTGGCAAGAGAAGTATTATGAAAACAAGGGAACTGCTTAGTCTAAAATGAAGGTGTGCTGGTGAGTATATATAATTGAAAATGTTAAACTGCAACACCGGCAGATGTGTGCATCAGGGAATGGTACTGACAGCCACTTCCTATCCTGATGCTTTAGTGCTTACCAGGGAAACCCAGACCTCTGCCTTTTTGGAATAGCATGTTCCACAATAAGCAAGGAGGCTGTGCCTCCCTTGATCGTGCAAAATGTGCTTCATTCACAACAGCCACCTGGGGAAGAAGAGGCAGAGCTAGTTCTTGCCTGCCTAAGACCCGTGTGGGTGGCAGACACCCATCCAATGCCCAGGTGAATATGCCCTGTTCAAATGTTACACAGTTCACTGCTGGGTGCTGCACCTCCTGTGTGCCTGCAGCTTACAGCGTTGTGCCAGGACCTCTTGGTTTTTGCAGCACTGCAAGTGAGCAAATTTCAGAATCAAAGGTGGTGGTCACGTCTGGAGCACCTGTGCCAGCACTGAGGCAGATAATCACAGTGGTCATGCAGGGAGATGAATTGAGAAGGCGTGTGCTCTGGTACGCATTTGAGGTTTGCTGGGCCTGACGTGGCCCCCTGGAGCCTCGGGGAGGAGCCGTGTGTTGAGCAGCGGTGGGGGGCTACTCTGGCCTTCCTGGTGATGTTGAGATCACTGGGAGTTCTGTTTGCCCAACAGCATTTGGACAGTCCAAGCAGTTCCCCATCCTTGCTTTAGAAAAGAGTGCTTTTGCATCCAAAGGAGATGGTGTGGGCTTGCATTTATCATTCATCCCAGGCTCCAGTACCAACTTGGTGGGACAGGCAAGCTCTGCAAGGCCACAAATCTTCGGGTTCCAAATTCTGAAACCCACAGCAGGGACCTGCAACCCATTAGGTCAAGTCTGCTTATATTATTATTTATTGCATTTATACCCCACTGTTCCTTCAGGGAGTTCAAGGCATGCCATGCCTAGCCCCTCCTTTCATTGTCCTAGCAATCCTGAGTTTCAGTGGCCTTTGTGACTGAGTGAGGATTTGATCCTGGAGCTCCCAGACTTTGATCCAGCACTCTTAACAATTAAAACCTCACTGGATGATTTATTATGTTGTGGTGGTACCACATCAGGAAAGGGCCTGGTGTGTCTTCTTTACTTGAACTTTTTATATAAATAAATAAAAATAAATATTACTTTAAACAGACGGCAACCAGTGAAGTTTACATGTAGTTTTTGTTTGTTTGATGTTTTATTTAATATGTAAACACGGGTGCCTTGGGGCAGTGGGAGAGGCGGGAGGAAGAAATGCTATTCAATTGTGTGATTGTTGACAGCACTCTGTGGAGTGCTCCTGGAACTGCCTTGCATCTTTCCAACTGGTCCAGAGTCACACCAACTTGGGGATGCTTGTTTCTGTACAGTATTTGAAACCGCAGGTCTCCTTTTTTTTTGTATTTTCAAAGAAGGGGTAGCTTTAGACCCAGTGAGAGTAGAAGGTTTTTTCAAAAAATAATAATATTGTTTTTACAAAGCAGAAGTAGGAGCTCATAAAAAGACGGTGGGTGTCAAAACATTCAGGGCTCAGACCACAGCTGCATTAGACCCATTTTCAAAGATTTTGCGGAGAGGTTGCGTTTGTGTGTTTGTATATGTGTGCGTGTGTGTATAAGGAGGGGCGAGGTATTGTAGCAAAGTTGCAAATGTAATGGATTTTACATGCTGTACAGTTCTCTTGACACTTTCTTGGAAGTCCATACTGCTAATAAAGTTAATATATGTGACAGTTCATAGCTTTTTGCTCCTTAATTTAACTTGATTTCATGGAGAATGAGACTCTTGGTGACTATGAGCAGTGGTACCAATTTTATGATGAAGATGATAAGTCTTCGCCCCTGGACTGGCCACATTAAAGGACCTTATGGTATATGCTAAAACATTTCAAACCCATGCTGAATCACAAAGTGCAGTACTTCCCAATTCAACTCACACCTGTAGTAGACCTAAATTTATGGCATGACATCATTAGAACTGGTTTGAGTTCCATCTCTCACATCTCCTTTACAAATAAGTGCAGGTGAGGCAATAGATTTCCCCAGAAATCAAAGGTGCACTGACTTGCTGGGGAAACCTAATATGCTGGGATTGTGTTTCCAGGTCACCTAGTTTTAGATTACTATCACTCCTGCAATCTGGCTTTTTGAAGGGTGGAGACAGATCTCAGGCACAGGCTGTAAAATACTGTATTTACTCAAGTCTAATGCGCCATCAAATCTAACACGCACCTTAATTTTCACAATGTAATTCAGCCAAAAAAGGGTGAGCATTAGATTCGAGTAAATATGGTACATCTTGCAGGAGCGTGTATTCAGACTTCAGTGCCCTTGATGTTAATACAGTAGTACAGTGGGATCTGCAACCAAATTTTGAAGTGTGAAGTGCGCGCGCGCGCACACACACACACACACAGGTCAACATCTCATGTTCCCTAGTTCATTTCTCCATTGGGCTATTATTTGAGAGTGGTGTCTTTTTTTAAAAAGGATCCCCCCTCCCCCAAAAATTCATTTTTAATTTTGTACACCTGCAAACCTGGGAATCTCCCATGCTCAGTGCTACCTTTCTCTTCTGCATGGGTGGTGCTGTTCTGGCTATGTAAGAAACACAGCACTTGCTGCTCCCATCCTGGAAACAAAGGAAATTGCTATCCAAAGGAATGGGTGTGGCTATGCAGATGAGGATCTGCTCAATTCCCAGCTGTTGCCCTGGAGTTCTATGGAGCACAGTAAACAGACTGCAAGGGATGCGGGTGGTGCTGTGGTCTAAACCACAGAGCCTTAGGGCTTGCTGATCAGAAGGCCGGTGGTTCAAATCCCCTCAACGGGGTGAGCTTCCGTTGTTCAGTCCCTGCTCCTGCCAACCTAGCAGTTTGAAAGCACGTCAAAGTGCAAGTAGATAAATAGGTACCACTCCGGCGGGAAGGCAAACTGTTTCTGTGCGCTGCTCTGGTTCGCCAGAAGCAGCTTAGTCATGCTGGCCACATGACCAGGAAGCTGTATAATGGCTCCCTCGGCCAGTAAAGCGAGATGAGCACCGCAACCCCAGAGTCATCCATGACTGGACTTAACGGTCAGGGGTCCCTTTACCTTTACCTAAGCAGACTGCAACTTGAGGTTCTTGCAATTTATGAGCCCTTCCACCGTAACTACAGGCATTTTGCTAGTTCTGCCCCCCCCCAAAAAGTGGCTTATGGAAGCACCAATTAGGTACCCAGTTTTGGATTGGCAACCCAATCCTAAGATCTATGTATGCACCAGGGTCACCCTTTCCCCTACTTCTACTCTCAACTAGGGTTTCTGCTTCCCAAGCACATTTTTTAAAAACCCACACACTTCCCTTCAGGCAAGGGTGGTTGTGTGACAAACACAGGGGTGTGTAGCTCTCTGTGGTGGCGAGTGAATACAGGAGCTGGTGGGGTGATGGGCAGGGCAACTAAATGGGAAGCAGAGCCAGGCAGCCACTGAAGGAAGAGCCTTTTCTGGCTTTCTCCCCAAATATAAGCAGAGCATCAGTTTAAGACCCAGCTACTGAAGAGAACAGTTGGACACCTGGAAATTTCACAGTTCCAGGAGCCAGCATCAAACAGCTAGTTATACCTGTGGCTTTTGAATTCTAGGGAGACAGAGGGAGGATATTACAGGGAGTCGAATGAAATGAAGTGAATGAACCTGACTCTCTGGGGGTCAGGACTGCTGTGTTCTAGCTCTGGAAGTCATTGGTTTTCCATTGGTGGTCCATACAGTGGTACCTTGGGTTACAGACGCTTCAGGTTACAGACTCCACTAACCCAGAAATAGTACCTCAGGTGAAGAACTTTACCTCAGGATGAGAACAGAAATCATGCTGGCGGCGCAGCAGCAGCGGGAGGCCCCATTAGCTAAAGTAGTGCTTCAGCTTAAGAACAGTTTCAGGTTAAGAATGGACCTCCGGAAAGAATTAAGTTCTTAATCTGAGGTAACACTGTACTTCTGAGGTAGCGAGCCTGTGTTTGGCCTGGCCTCCTTCAGACAATAGCTGGGGGATCACAGAAGTTGGTGCTTCCAGGGTGGGATGAGGGAATTGCTTCATATAGGTCCATGGGCATAGCCAGATTTCATGTTGTGGGGGGCAGGCTTCATGTTGTGGGGGGACAGAACCTCAGTCAGTTAAGCATTTATTTATTTATTTTTACTTGATTTAGGGGTGGCAGCTGCCCTCTGCCTCCCCCTCCGGGCTATGCCCATGTATAGGTCGCAGCCACATTTAACACACATGCCTCCCCCCCCCCAGGAATCCTGGGAACTATAGTTTGTTATGGGCACTAGGAATTGCAGCTATGTGAGAGTTAAACTGCAGTTTCTAGGATTCTTTGGGGAATAACCATGCACTTTAAATGTGTGTTGTGGATAGGTGGTCAGCGAAAGATAGCATATCCTGAAGAAGGCTAGATTTGGGCAAGTCATGTGCTCTACCACTGAGTGATCAGCCTCTCCCCAGACATGCTGTCGGAGGTGCCCTAACTTGAGACCTTTTGTATGTTAGATGGGTTGCTCCAGCAGAGAGCCATGGCCCTTCCCTTAAGACACAGGAAAACAGAAGCTGCCTTAAGCTGAATTGGGCTAATGATATTGCCTCAGTATAGTCTACACCAGGCTTCCTTAACCTCAGCCCTCCAGATGTTTTTGGCCTACAACCCTAGCTAGCAGGACCAGTGGTCAGAGATGATGGGAATTGTAGTCTCAAAACATCTGGAGGGCCAAGGTTGAGGAAGCCTGGTCTACACTGACTGGCAGCAGCTCTCCAGGGTATCAGGCAGGGGTCTTTCCAGCTCTACCTGGGAGATGCCACTGCAGATTGAACCTGGATCCTTCTGCATGCAAAGTAGGCTCTGCCACTGAAGCAATGGTTCTTAAGAAACACATCTCAGCTTTGCCAGTACGCTGTGTTAGCACCGCAAACACATTGAAACACCTCCCACATTTACTGAAGTGGCATTTGCAGCTTTGCCTTTGCAAGTCACAAATGAACTGACACCTCCACCCCACCCCTAAACAGATGAGGATTTAACCTCCAGAATTCAGAAAGGGAGAGACCCAGGGTTTGCTTCATTCTTCATTTTGTTTATGAATTGTTTCCCATAAAGCATCCATAAAAACATCAAAAATGAAAGCATACCCCCCCAAAAAATGTCCCCAAGGCCAATACAGAAACAAATTGTGGGGGAGGACTTCTGAACTATTAGTGTGTGTGTTTTTAGTGGGATTCAATCCCATGCTGGCAAATTTAGGTTGTGCAATTAGAGATGCTTTGGAGCTGCTCTTATGCATCAACCTTTTTTGTGCAATAGAACAGACTTTTTGCCATAAGGAAAGTAATGGGGGAAGGCACAGCAAAGTGGGGGAATGGTACTTGCTTTGGCACAACTTCATCTTACATCCCTGCAAACAAATCAGAACGAACACTCACTAAATAGCCAACATTGTCTAACTTCCCTACAAACAAATAAGGATGAATTCTCAGTAAACAGGTTATCTGGAATCACCCTAGGATTTTTAATTTTTTTTAACCTCCACTTAAAAGGCTTCCTTTTTTACACGCATCATGTTAATTTCATCTTGAATGCATATATATAGTTAATCCACAGACAGGAAGTGTCCTGGTGGCTCTTTGCATATCACCAACCTTCAGCATTACATTTCAGGGGCTCTTTGCAGAAAGAGGTTGCTGGCATGGTCTGCGAGCTGAAACTTGGAGACAATGTTGACTGAAAAAGCACCTGTCTGACTTTTTCATTTGCTTGGCAGTAACGCACGTCAGATGCTGGGTGAGGGCAGAGGCTGTGTAGGGCAGTTCAATACCCCCTTGACAACGGTCTCTAAATGCCGGCCAATTGCACTCATCTTGGCAGACTTAGCACAGGGGGGGAAAGGCTTTCAATAAACTCATCAAGGTCATTGCTGGTGCAGCAGGAACAAGCTCTTGTTGTCAGTGCATAAGTACTGAAAAGGAAACAAACTGAAGTTGCAGCAAAGCTGTACCTCGGGAGATGGAGAATTTATTTTATTTCTTAGCTCAAGGGTCACATTCCTTTTTGTTACAACTTTTAGGGGAGAGGGGGCACATGGCCATGGTGAGTGGACACAGAGGCAAAAGTTGGTGGAGCAACGAAAGTGAATCTCTACACACACTGAACATGTACCCTTCTCCATCCTACATCCAGACAAACACGAGGCATGATGAGAGTTCAAGAACATATTTCAAGCCAGGGAAGAAAATATGTCCTGAGCCAGTTCAAAGCAGAACTATTGAGGGCTGTGGCTTGGGGAAGATCCCAAGGGCCAGGTAGATAGTTCTGGATGGGAACATTTGGCCCACCCACATCTAAGGTTCCTCATCCCTGCCCTACCTCTTCAGTCCATTTTTTTTTTGGGGGGGGGGGAGATGTGGCTAGTGATTGTGCTGGGACTGTTATGTGCCTGGAAGAACAGCCCTCCACACTAGAAGCTCTTTCAGACCATATGCACATGGGGGGTGGTTCTCAGCAGATCAAGGGGTGGAGCCTAGTGAGGTAACAGTGGAGGCTAGTGACATCTGGTGACAATGGCACTTGGTGGGTCAGGGGTGGAGCCTGTTGGGATGAAAAAGACGCAAATGCCAAGCTACAACCCTTTTCAAGGCAATGGGCATTTCCCTTAAAATGCAAATAGCAGCTCCAGGGAGAAGATTTAGGAACATAGCTGCCTTAAATAGACCATTTAGCTTGGTATTGACTGGCAGTGGCTTTCCAGTGTTTCAGACAGAGAGCATTCCCAATCTGGCCTGGGGCTGCTGCGGATTGAACATGGGACCTTCTGCATGCAAACCATATGCTCTACCACTGAACTACGTCCCTTTCCTTAAGGCACAGGAACAATAAATGCTGCCTTATATTTAATTAGATCATTGGCCCATCTAGCTCTATAGTCGGCACTGGTTGGCAGAGGTTCTCCAGGGTTTCAGATGGGAGACAGTCATACCTAGAAATGGACTGAAGCAGGGACCACTGCCACTGAGCCATGGGCCCTCTTACTGTGGTAGAGGTGAAGGTGTTAAGCACTCCTCGTGGTTCTGGGACTGCTCAGGCTCCCCCCTGGCTGCAATTTTCATAACATAAAACAGCCACACTGATTGCATCCGTAAATTAACTTCTCATCTATTTTGGGCCCAATATTTTTTACTTCTCCCCTTCCAGAGACAGAGATTAAAAACTCTGAAATGCCAGAGAATTGCCAACCCTTCTTTGGAAAGTCGAGGGAGATAAAGAAGAAAAGCTATAGCTGCTGCTCCAACAAGCCGAGCAGAAACTCCCGGGTTTTTAATCTCCCATTTTTGGCTGTGGTTTCTGATACTCCGCTCACTCGTTTTTCCCAGGGGCCCACATTTCATCTGGATCTGCTCACGAGGAGGGCGGCTGCTGCCTCGCCTCTGATGATAGCAATACTTTGCTCGCCTTCACTTCCCCATTGAGAACAAAGCAGCAATCATGCTAACTAAACGATGCCATTCGGATAAGATCTCTATGAAGACAGCCTTGGCTCTGTCTTCCTGATGCAGCGGGCTGCGTTGGACGCCTTCTGCTGCCTCCCCACCCTGGAGGGCCCAGTTGCAAAAAGAAACTGGAGTAATTCCAGGTGTCTGTAGCAATCTCACTTTAGGCAGAGGCTGAGGCAGAGTTACAAGCTTCTTCTTTCTGCCATGATGCCAGTGCTACTGGTGCCTGTTGGGATTGGTAGGGCAGAAGGCAGGGACCCCAACTGTAGGGGGTACCAGAGCCAATGATAGGAGGAGCCAGAGCCAATCAGAGGCTGAGCCAACTAATTCTAGTTTTGCTCCCATCCTCCTCCTCCCTGCTGAGTTCTGCAAGGGGCAACATTGAGACTAAGGAAGAGGAAGATTGGGCATCCAGTTCCACCCACTGGATTGGATGCAAGTAGGAAGGCAGACAGGTGGACGCTGGCTGAGGGCAAACTAAGGTTGGTGGGGCAGTGCCCCAATTGCCCAAATATAGCAGCCTCCACTGCAACACACTGAGTAAAACCTTGCCTTAGTTTTCATTCTCCACTGACCTAAAAAGCCCAGGGAGGAGCGCAGAAGATGTGAAGCTGCTCTTTGAAAGCCAGCACATTCATGTGGTCACGACAAGTTATACTTTGCTTACCACGGCAGGTGAACCAAGTCAGTCAATAGTTCACTCAACCATGTGTTTATCCAGTGAATGCAAAGTTGCCTCTCCAGATTTACTCAGGCCTACCCATGTATGGATTTTAGGCAGGAATGTGCATGAACTGATTTTCTGATGACCACTTGTACATGTGTACATAGGGCCTAAATGCATATGTAACATCCGGTGGCGGAGCTTCATGCTCCGGCACCGGGGATGGAGAGCAAGCGGGGCCATGGCTGGCGCACATCCTGTGGGGGCGGGGCGCCCAGCACGGGGTGTGTGTATGTGCAGCCACGATGGCACCCCACTGGGATCGTGCTGCCGGGGGCGGTGTGTCCCCCCCGCCCCTATCTTCCTCCGACAGTGGTAACATCCACAGCAGTCGCTAGTAAGCTGCAGAGTCCTAAACGGTCACTGACCAGCTCTCAAATTGTTGAAATATACATCTAAAATTACAAAGTTACCCAAGTGAGAGATGAGAGATGGCAGCCAAAGCATGGCATGATTTGAAAAAAAGTTTCCTTTACCAGGAAACATTTACATGCACGTTCATTTGGCACTTTTTTGTATGCTGTAAACTTTCTTTTGTGTACATATATTTCTATTTTTCTACTTGGATTTTTGTTAACGTTTCACTTGCTGAATTTTTGGTTGATGCATAGAAGTTAAAGGGGCAGCGACAAACCTCAGGCCTGGCAGTTGAATGTGCACCACCCCCACCCCTGATCTCTCTACTTGACCCTCAGTATTTCCCCAAAGCCTCACACTCTCTCCAGCCACATCACTGATTAGTCTTTGTTCCACACACTCCCTGAATGTTTTTTGCCTGCCTGGAATGTGTCCCTGAACTCTGATCATGCCTCTTGCTTGCCTGGATGGAAGACAGAGAGGGGCTTGTGGGGGCGTGTGTGGAGTCCAGTTTACTACAGAAAGGTAAATTTTACGTGTGTTGTTTCTGGCCCCACCAACCTCTGGCATGTGGCCCATGGAAAGTTGGTCAAAAGGAAATGTGGCCCTAGGGCTGAATAGGGCTCCTTGCCCTCCTTGCATTGAAGGCATAGAAGCAGAACCCAAAGCTACATTGGCAACTGTAGGCAGAGGAGCAGAAAGGAAGCTGTGAAGGAACATCAGCTGAAGACAGAGGTGCCATTTCAGAGTAGCTGCTAAGCATCTGAGAAGGAGCCAATCCCTAATCCAAATCCTTGCAACAATAGGATGGCTTTAGGCAACTCAAACCACCCTCCCAACCTCAGGCCCACCTCATCTCCAATATGGGGATAATAACAGAGACCTACCTTTTAAGATTGCTGTAAGCATTGCAGCAAGGTAATGTATGAGAAGTGCTTTCAACATTCAAAAGTACAATATGCATAAATGTTAAGCATCACAATGAAATCAATAATGCGTTTTTTTAAAGCATAATGGTGATGATTTACTAAACAGTTTGGGGCATGTGTTGGAATCTTGAAGACGACTAGAGCTTATTCAATCTTTCTTCCAAGCCTTAGAAGGCTGGGGTTAATAATAATAATAATAATAATAATAATAATAATAATAATAACCACCTCAACACAGGCAAGTAGTGGTATCTTTTATTGGCTCAACTTCTGTTGGCATAGGAATTTGCAAATGTTAAAGTTACACAGAAGATTTCACCAGGCAGTATTGTTCCACTGGTAGCTTTTCACCTACCCAGCAAGCAAGGCCATTTACTAAGGCAAACATTTTTAGTAACTCCAACAGGAAGAGATTTGTGGCATTCCACATCAATCACTGAACTCTTCAAAACAGTTTAAGAAAATCACACGCTGCTGTAATGTTCCAAGGATACAGCAGTTCTGCTCAATCTATTGTCTTTTGTAATAACCAAGGCTATAGATTCTGCCAAAAAATCCCCCTGCCCATCACCTACTGCGAAAAGGACAGGAGGCTTAACACTGAAAGGTTGGACAGTGTGAATGTGCTGGTATTTTAAAACATAAAAATGTCAACTTTCTCTCCCCTACTTCGTATGGAAAATGTCTGGATGCCTCCTAGATAAAAGGGTGTTGTGTTTAGGACATTCTTCTCATTACTTCAACCTAACCTTTCCCCTTCCTTTTCAACCTGTTGCTTCTGTCAGCAGATACAGTGAGCCATCTTTTCCTTCACTCTTCTTTTCCCATATTCACTTAAGAATATGTGGAAGCCACCAGTGTGAGCCTCTACCCTTCATCCTAACCTTCATATTCTCTTGATTAAAGGCATCAGTTCATTCAGAAAGACTTTCTAGAAGTGGTGCTGTCAGGGCAGAAATTGGGAGACCTAATTTTCAGTAGAACGTGCTCCAAATGCACACCTCTGAAGCAATATACATTCATCACAGCTAAAATGATGGAGGCTCTGATGGACCATTCAAGCTTAAGAGTCTAAAATTCCGCAACTGCATCATTATCTCCTACGCCTCTGCCTCCTGGATTTGTTTTGCTAAACCATCCCTGAAACTTGCCTCCTTTCAATATTCTTCTGCAAAAAAGGATTGCACCTTCCAGTTGTCTCTTGGCCATCAGGTCTACCTCATGAGCAGCTGCCCAGCTAGCTAGCTAGCTACCAGATGTAGGCTGGGTTATTTATTTATAGCCCTCCTTCTCCCATGAGTTCAAGGTGAATTACTGGCCAGGGACAGAAAGGTTTCAGTCTGGCACCTCCTTCTAGCACTAACAGTGGAACCAAACTCCAGTTTCTGTGGAAGCCTCCATCTTATCTTTCAAAACTCTTTGCTGTCTTACCAGTTGAAGGGGGTTATACTAGTGAGTCCAACAGTCCAGGATAGACCAAGATGCCCCAAAGGTTGGTTCCCTGTCTCCAAAGAAGTACCGTGATATCCTTTCCAACTCATCCCCAAAGGACCGCCAGGAATTGGATGGAATTGACCTGTGTCCTGTTATGTTCCGTGCTGAGCTTCCATGATGACCTGCCGCCTGAAGAAGCGGATGGCTGAGAGGGTACCAAAGTTTGCTAGCAACACTGGAAGAGGAGGAAAAAGAAGATGCATCCATAGTGCAGATGGATGTATCAAAGAAAGACGGGTTGTTATGCAAATCGTTTCCTTGTCTTCTTAGAATGCATGCACTGAAAGCACTATTATACCACTTTAACAGTCATGGATTTCCCAAAGGATCCTGGGAAATGTAGTTTGTTAAAGGTGCTGAGAGTTCCCCTCACACAGCTATACATACCAGAGATCGCGGGGAAGAATCACAGCAAAAGTTAACCCTAAGGTTTGAATCCAATGCTTGTCCTACTCTGAATAGACCCATTGAAGTTAATGACCATGCCTAACTTAGGTCCATTAATTTCAATATCCTTTCTTGAGACCATTGTTTGTTTGTTTGTTTTTTGCTGTAAGGACAGAGGAACAAAAGAAGCTGCAACTAGTCTATATACCCTAGTGTTATCTACACTGACTGGCAGCTGCTCTCCAGGTTTTCTGACAGAGTTCGCTCCCAGCCTTACCTGGAGATGCCAGGCACTAAAGTTGGGGCCTTCTGCATACAAAGCAGATGTTCTACCACTGAGCTGCCAGGCAGATGCTCTACCACTGAGCTATGGCCAGTGGCACACTCTACCTGGCCTGCTGGCTCTACTGAGCCTCTGGGTAAACCAACAGTCCCGCTTGCTGCTTCTCACCTTGAAAACCTCTCTTTTAATAAAATGCCAACATCTGGGCTGTGCCTAAATGGTTGCCCTCACCTTTTACAGGAGCATAGGAAGCTGTGTTATATCAAATTATACCATTGGTCCATCTAGCTCAGTATTGTCTACACTGAGTGGCAGCATCTCTCCAGGGCTTCAGACATGGAGTCTCTTCCAGCCCTACCTGGATATGCCAAGGACTGAACCTGTGACCTTCTGCAAAGCAGGTGCTCTAACCACCAAGCTACAGCCCTTTCCCACCAGCCTCAAAGGATGTGACTTTCTCCCCAGTTACCTGATCATCACCCAGCCCAAGCTCAGGCACAAGTTCAGCCACCTATCTCCCCATCTGCAGTTACCCAGCTCTGCACGCCCTGCACTAGGTGGAGTCATTATCTTCTCCCTTCCTCAGCCATCCCATATTGCCTAATAATGCCTTAAAGTCCTGGGGCTTAATTTTGACAGAGCACAGAATGTGTGTGGGGAGACTCTTGTTTCCAGCCATAGACAAGCAACCCTACTTCCCACCCACCCCATTTCTTGGTCAGGATTCCAGAGCCAGTGGAGAAGGGAAAACGAGAAGTAGTCATCTTTAAGCATAAGGAGGAATTAATTCAAATGAACTTGTGAGTTTGAAGGATGCACCTTCCAAGGAGGTTGCCCATTGTGCCTCTGTATGATGTAACACTCTGCCTTTGTCTCCTTCCAATCAGCCTCTAGGGAGGACAGGCGACTCTGACATTTATTTTCACTGGATAGGCCCAGAAAAAGCAATCCATCCCAATGCAGTGAGACAACAGACCTAGAGGAGCATTGCCATTGTGCCTCTGTAAGAGCCACTGCTCTGTGCCCTCTGCCTTCTAATCACTGTGATCTACCCCCTTCTTTACAGGAAGTGCTGTTGGGTTGTTCAATCACACCCAAATGATTGAATTCAGCAGAACTATCCCATCTCTGAGGAGGCTGCCCCCTGCATTTCTGTATGAGTTACTTCTCTGGGCTGTCCTGTTTTGAATCAGGAGGCTCATTCAGGCCTGTGGCTACCGGAGAAAGTCACAGGTAATTCTGTGGGCAGGTAATTCTTATCTTTACGCACTCTAAAAATGAAGTTTCCTTCAGGTGTTAAGAATGAAGATTGCCTCCCTTTCTGATGAGGGGAACAACTGGTTTAGAATAAAACGTTGGGCCATTAAGGAAGGAGAAGGGGAGAGTAAAAAATGGTTAAAGAAAAAAGGGGGGGGACATCTCTCGGCATTAGTTCTGCTCTGTTCCAGAGCGGAACCAGTATGTTAACATTCCTGGCCTATCTCTGAGGCTTAAATCCACCCCCTCTCCAAATCCGCTAGGAGTTGTGCTTCTCCCACACAAAGCCCTTGGATACATTACCGATCTTCCAAGCATCCGGGGCCTGCAGATCAGAGCTCTTCACAGCCCACGAAGCAAACGCCATAAAGCCCAAGCACATGTCTCTTTGTGTAAAAACCGGCTGGAGGGGTCTTTCTGTGGCGGGGGAGAAGAAGAAGAACCAATACGGATGTTTCTCCTGGAAATGTTTATCCAGGAATCCTAGCGCATTGCCTCCCCCTATCACACTGGTACCATGAACAATTCAACTTTAAAGCATAAAGGCTTTTGACCTTTCAAATCCCTGCATGCTTTGCCTTTGATCCTCACAAAGGATTTTTCTTCTTTAGAAAAAAACAAATCCCCAGACTTTGGCATGATGGTGATAGCAGTGGTGATTATACAGTATTTGGACCAGCTTCACAGCTGTCCTTCAACCTGGGGTTTCCATTCCACCTCAGTGATTTTCAAATGGTGCCTTTGGGAATGCCTATCAGTGAGAACTGTGCAACTGGAATACAAGGACTCCAGATGTTGTTGTACTACAACGCCCATTATTCCCAGCCAGCATGGCCAAAGGCCAGGGATGATAGGCACTGTAGTCCAGCAACTTCTGGAGAGCACTGCGTTGGTTGTTCTTTCTATAATGTCTTTAAATTCTCAGGAGTCCATTGCTTTCCATGACCCTTTCTTCCTCTTTTACCTTCTTCCTCCTTTACTTCCACCTGCCCTAATCTTGCAGCCTGTTCCTTTTGCTTGTGAACAAATTCAATTGCCACACAGGGATCACACTGTATGGAATGCAGTGCTGTATCTCCCTTGTCTATAACCCCACGCAGAGACGCAACAGGGAATCTCCTTTCTGGAGGGTGCTCCCAGCTCCCAGGCACCTTTAGTCCAGGGATAAGGGACCTGTGGCCCTCCAGATGTTGCTAGGCTACAACCCCCATCACCCCTGACTATTAGCTATGCTGGCTGGGGCAGAATTGACCTGGAGCACAATAACATCTGGTTTACTCATCCCTACAATAAATGAAAAAAAGCAAAGTCATAAAGCAAGTCTGAAAAATCTGAGAAAAAGAGGGAAGTAGTGGAATAACTACAGTGTGGTGAATGTGTCATGTGATTCATAAGAGAGTCAGCAGGACTAGTAAGCCAACCCTAATGTGCTCCCCCCCCCCCCGCGCTTAACCTTGGACATTGGTTTACTCAGCTTCCACTGAAAAGAATCTTGCAAGAGAGTGCATTGTGTGTATATAATCAATATCCACCCCATCCAGACAAAGCACGTTTATATGGCATTTTAAAGGTCATGGCTTCCTCCCAAAGAACTGCAGTTTACCCCTCACAGAGCTACAATTCCCATCACCCTTAACAAACGACAGTTCTCGGGATTCTTTGGGGTAAGCCCTGTGCTTTAAACGTACTTTACATTTATGGTCAGAGTAATGCCTGGCTAGCTTTCAAGCAAATAGATCAGAGATCTGAGTTCTAATCTTACCCATCCACTCCTTGCACTCTTTCTGTCTGTCTCCTGCAGAAGACCAAATGTCGCAATAATGCTCAATCTGCTTTGAGGCTCAGGACAAAGAACGACTTTCGAACATTCCAAGGTCAGTCTTTGTTTTACTTCTGAGAGGAGCTACTTTCAATCAGTTATGGGTGCTTGCTGATGACCCTTGAGCGCTTTTGGAGCACTGTTTTCCTTTGGGGATACAGGACCTCTCGACGGCCCAAGGTTGCAAGTCCAGTTTCAATGCACTCTTAGGTTGGGAGTGACTCACCAGGGCTTATTTCTGAGTAAATATGCCTGAGACAGGGCTGCAAAGGTTTTAACCTCCAGGGTGTGTTGTAAAAAATGTTAACAACAGTGTCTTACAGCACTCTAATGAATTTATGATGGCATAAGCTTCCGTAGGCTAGAGTTCACTCCATCAGACGCAGCCGACTCTCTAGTCCTCAAATGTTTGTGCCATTGTAAATTTGTTGGTCTTTAAGGTGCTGCAATATTCTTTTACTCTTTTCTCTGCAAGTGGTAAAACTCTCTGTGGGTTGATCTATTCTAGGTCATCAATTAAGGACAGCTGGCTGATTAGTCACCACCAAGGCAAGAGGGCTTTATTCAAATAATGAGGTCACCATTTGGTTGAGTATATGAAATATTGATAAGGTTGATGTATATATGCGTGTGTGCATCTGTCTATCATCTATCTATATCTATCTATCATCTATCTATCTATCTATCTATCTATCTATCTATCTATCTATCTTCCCGTTTGTAAGGAATTTACATCTCCGCAGGAAAGTTATTTCATGTGCATCCACTATAACAGCCACAATTTAGCTGCTCTTGAACCCACAGCACAAAAGCGTTTGCCATACTTGTTTCCAAATGTTCTCATACGTTGGGCATGGCATGGTGCCTCTGGGTATGTGTGCTGATGCCTTTTCACTTTAAAAAGAATGAAACCAACTTATGTTTTGAATAGAATGGACCTAAGGACAGAGGGCCTCTGAGGACATGCAGAGTGCACCTTCCCTTGCAGCATGTGCTCCATAACAAAATGCTTAGGGTCATGCTGCTGCTGGGAACACATTTGTTTATTAAAAATGAAGATGCCAAATGCCCAAATGACATTACCATGGAACTCTGCAGGGGGGGCCACCAGGGGGCGCATTGGAAGATGGCTGACAATAACATCTCTCCGACCCACACGAGGTAATTAAGAGGCTGCTATGGGAAGTATGCAGTCTTCCTGGCCCCCCCAAGGGGATGGGGGGGACTGCCTTGCCAGCGGTGTCCATAATTCACCCCCGGATTCGAAAGAAGGGGGTGCGGACACTTGGCACAAGCCCTCGTGTGAAGTCGGCTCTCCCTGACGCTGTCTCCAATCAGCGCACTGGTTCGCTTTAGCTTGAAATATATAATTGGAAATATATAATTGGAAATAAGCTAAAGCACATACATCAAGCGAAGATCGGGAGTAAAGACTGCTGATTAATGGATCTCTGTGAGCGGAGTGACGGGCGGGACAAATAAATCAAGTGATGAATTACCATTAAAAGACTGGTATGTTTGGAGTGAAACGGAAAGAAGGTGGAGGAAAAAACTTTTATTTTTTTTGCCTTATGTGAGTATTAATAACCCTCCACCCCAGAGAGAAGAATCGTTGCAATTTATTAATCACAAGCAGGAATTCAAGAACTGTGTGGAGTGAATTATTGATCAAAGAGAGGATTGGTAAACATCGGAGAACGGAGGAAAGTTTTATGACGCAGTTTCAAATGGACGGGGGTAGGAGGACCAGGGTCATCAGAATGTGAATGGTTATCGGAATGTGATCTAGACCTGGCAGAGCCCTCTGAGATATGTTTGGCAAGCCTGGGAAAATCAACGGACAGACTGAGGGAAAGTTTCTTTACGGAGGTGTGGAAATGGCATCTATCCTTATGTGATATGATTTTTGGAGAGTGTAAAACCCACACAGAGGATGTTTGTTTTCAACCCGCTTGTGAAGATTATCAGAGATCGCAAAGAAAGGAATATATGATAACAACAAGAAGATCGGGAAAGTAACAAAGAGACTATCTGGACAGAACTGGATAGAACTGTCTAATTAAAGCAGCAATATAAGTGATGTTTGGACCCCTTTTCGGAGCTTGAAGTATGGGTACCCCCAACAAAAATTTAAAAATCTGGCTGTATAATTTGGAACTAATGTGATTTGGAAATAATGTGATTTGATTGGCCTGTTAATAAAAATTATATTTAAAATGGAACTCTGCAACCAGTCCTTAGGTTAGGTCAGGGGTGGGGAATGTTTTTTCAGACTGAGGGTCATGCTTCTCTCTGGGCTACCTTCGGGGGGGGGGGTCACCCACCAGTGGTGGTGGGGGAGTTTCTATGTGCACTTACACACCACCATCCCTCTATCCATACAGAAAGGAAACAAACATGATCAGAATACAAGGGTGCATTCCAGCCGAGCATGAACACACAAAGAAGGGTGCAAAGGAGAGTCAATAAGGGTGTGGCCTAGGGAGATGGAGTGGGGCTGAGGAGGAGGGTGCTCTGGGGAGAGTTCAAAGGTAGGGATGCCATACATCTGGATTTTCCCAGACATTACCAGGATTTCAAAGGTGGAATTGACATCTGGGGGGGATTTCCAAAAGGATCTTAGGCAAGTCAGTCGAAAAATCACTTCTTTTTTTGGCATTTTTGTAAAAAAGCAACAACACAGCTCAACAACTTTGGGGTTTGTCTAAATAAAGCTCAACAACTTTGGGGGTTTCCTAATAAAATCTCAACAATTTTGAGGTCTTCCTAATAATATGAAATATGGCAACTCTATCTAAGGGCCAGACAAGAGTCCAGGAGGGCCACATATGGCCCCTGGGCCTGAGGTTCCCCGCATCTGCCTTAGATGTACAGAGTGTTGAGCCCTGGCACATTTGTTTAGAAATTAAGCACTGGCAAAACAGTTAAATGGTCAGCGTATCAAGTTGTCAAAACCAAAAATCCACTCACATATCAGGAAAAAGAAATGGTACCTGGTTGCATCACAGCCATCCCTAGGTCTTCTGGTCTTGGTAGGTTTTCACCCAGGAGCCTTGGAGACACGAGCACCAGCCTTCCTTGAGATCCTTTCCGAAGCAGAGTGCCTTGGCTTGTGGGCCGTGATTTGAGAAGATGTGCAGGTCTGCACAGAAAGGATTTTAAAGCTCTTGCAGCCTTCCTCATCTCTGAGGCTGGGATGCTGAAGAAAAAAACCCTCCAGTTCCTCTTCTTCTTTGCTCTGTTGGCAAAGAAGTGTTCGTACACCTCTGGGGTAGACATTTGCATAGCACCATCAGCCATGTCCAAATCCAGGTCCCCCGAGCCACCAGATGGCGCTGACTGATGTCCAGAGCTGAAGACTGTCTCCAGAGCTCCATCTTTGTTTCTCACCTTGGCCTCCCCCATTTCGCTGAAGAAATGTTCGTACATTTCAGGTCCATCCATTTCAGGCAGCTCTTGGTCAATCCCTGAGATCGGTTGCCCAATCCCCAATCCCTTCTGCTGGGTGTCATCACAGAAAAAACAGTCATACATTTCTGGCCACGTCATGGCAGATAAGCCACTTTCTGGAGAGCCTTCTAATGTCAGACCATAGGGAGCAGACTCCCCTAAGCGGTCTGATGTCTGTTCTCCTTGAAGTTCCTCTTCAAATGGTAAAGCCTCTTCAAATGGTAAAGCCACGCCAAGATAGTGGCACGTTTCTCCACTGTCGTTCTTCTCAACCCTTCCTGTCAAAGCAGCTGTTTCTGTGTCTTTGTGAAATAGCCCATCACATATGGAATTGGTTGCTTGGGTTGGGCTTGGACCTCTCTTTTCTTCCGGTGCCCTTGGAAATTGTTGTACCCCGCTGTCACATGGAGAGCCCCTGACTTGGTTCGCTGGGCCTCCCTCCTTTAAGGCCTCCCTATGGCTTGCTCCACTCTCAACGTTGACATTTGCAGAAATGTCTTCTTCCTTGCTTGCCCTTCCTGGAATGCTTCCCCCACGGCTCGCCGATAGCATGTCGGATGGTGCGGAGACCCTTACGATTGGAACCAAACAAGATGGATTTTCCTGGAGCGGCGCTGCTGCCTGTGCCTTCAAGGTGACCTGAAGGGGCTTGCCACCCTTCTCTGGGCGCTCTGCTCCTCCGAGCTCTGCAGAAACTGGAGAAGAAAAGGGCGCAGAGCTTGGATATGGAGCAAGTGGGGGTTCTGGTTCCCAACAGGCTGCTGTGCTCTTCATCGATGCTGGGAGCTGCATGCCCACACAGGCAGCCAGGGAGGGATTGTCCTTGGAGTGTTGTGATTCCAAGCAGACAGTACTGCTCCCTTTGTTGTCTGCCCCCTCTGTGGTCTTCAGGTTTGTAGGCTCAGCACAGGGAGGTCTTTCCATTCTCTCCTGCCCTGGGCTTTTCTCTGTCAAGGCCCTCGCTTGGGTGGCAGTAGGTAGGGAGCAATCTGGATTTATGGGCTGGTCTCCTCTCTCTGTTTCCTTGGCGGTAAAGGCAGCTTCTGTGACAGTAACTTGCAGCCCAATCCGACTTCCTGATGGCTTCAAAGTGACACGGGGCAGCTGACCTTCCTGGGTCCTCCTGGAAGACTGGGGGCAAGCTGTGCCAAGTTGTTTGCTGTTGCACAGAAACCTGATGACAGAGCCCAGATCTGTTTCGTCGTCGCTGCCAGACAAAACCTCGTCTACAAGCAGGTGCCCATCCGGGGTTCCACGTGGGAGGCAGCTGGCTAAATGGCTGGCTGGGAGGACAGGGCCCACTTTCGCTTGGACCGACCCACTCTCTGCGGCCTCCCCTTCCTCAAGGTCGCTGAGGAGCTGCTCGTCAGCTGTGGCCAAGGCTGGCTGGCTCAAACTGCATTCTTCAGACGTCAAATAGAACTCAGCCCAATCCCGGTCGTTCAACAGGATGCTGTACTCAAAATTTTCCATCTGGGAAAGGGACATGTTGATGGGGTTGTTGGGAGAGGGGAGAGAAAAGAGAGAAGTTTTAAAAATACTTTAACAGCATGTTTCACTTTGCAATAAGAGACAGAGGGGGAATTAGATTCAGTTTGCATTTAAAGGCAAATCTGTCAAATTTATACTTCCCAAAACAATATATGAGCCAAAACACAGATATCCTTTGAAATTCACTTGCAATGCAGTTCTCCAGCCATCCACTGTTTTCTAAATGCTTGCAAAGATGTGCACATTAGTCAAAACTGCACACAAAAATGTTTTTATTAGAGTGAAAATTGCACCAAAATGCTGATGAATCTTCATGAGGATTAACTAATAATAATCGTCATGTGTGAATTGCTGCAGAAAACTGGAGAATTTAATATAAGATTGGAAAATGAGAAACTGAGAGAACCAGAATCCTTCCATCCCTAGCAGCCACAGAGGACACAAATAGAGGCCTTTAAATAGGGCTGTAACAACAACATTTTCACAGCAATATGTCTATCATTGGCTGCTATCCATAATGGCTGTGTTCTTCTTCACTGTCCAAGGAAGTATGTCTTTGAAAGCCAGTTTCTGGGCATCACAAGTGGGGAAGTTCTGTTGGGCTGATGTCCTGTGTGCAGGCTTCCCACTGAGGCATTTGGTTGGGCACTATGAGAACAGGATGCTGATATCTAAAAAAAATATGGCAACCCTGGTATTGCCTCCAGTGACTTGCATCAGCCCTACAGAGTCTGACATGGAGCCTCTCCCAGTCCTACTTAGAGATGCTAGGGATTGAACCTGGGACCTTCTGCATGCAAAGCACGTGCTCTGCCATTGATCTTCGGCCCTTTCCCCCAAATCCACAACTTCTGTGTGGCCTGTGCCTTATCTCTTAATCCTCATTCCCAGCTGCCTTCTTGTTCTCCCAGGGGTTTGCCTTCAAATGTAAGCTCCTCGCAAACTGGGAATGCACCCTCCCCTCGTGAGCAGGGATTGCTTTTATCTCTCAAGTGACAATGGCAGCATAGGAATTAATAACAGTAATGATGATGCAAAGAGAGGGTGACATGTTATAAACATGCTGCCTATATAGAAACCAATTGCTGCCTTTCTGTCCTAATCTTCTGTAACATAGTAGTGTGACCAAGAAACACTACCAAGTATTGGCTATACAAAATGGAAGGGCTATGCACACTCAGCTCCCAATGACTAGGAATCAGGAAAACCTAGTCTAGGCAGGCCGCAAGTAACTTCCTCCAGAAATAAACCCAAGTTCACCCCATTGATTTTCTTCTATGTAAGTGAATGGCTGCAATTCCCAATTATGCAGGAAGCCAAGTGCTGTGTTTTGGGGGCAGAGGTAAGGTGGACTGAAACCTGTTCCTTGCCCGAATGCAGTGCGCATGTGACTTGACTTGAGCTTTCTGGTTCTGTGCTCAAAGCCTGAGAGACGCATTGAATATACAAACTTAATAATGTAAGAGCCCTGCTGGGTCAGACCAATGGCCCATCAAGCCCAATATCTTACTTTTACAATATCCACCCAGATGCCTGTGAGAACCCTGCAAGCAAGACCCAAATCCTAGCCCATACTCCCCTCCTGTGTTTCCAGCAACTGGGGTCCCATCAACAGAAAAGACTTCCCACCACAAACGTCACACACACACCACCACCAATCATGAGGACTGGCAACTTGCTACTAAATAGTGGTGATCAACAAGTATGACCTTGAAGGCCATCTCCTTCTGTCTTGTGAGTTCTCCGGACCACCCAATCAGGCAGCAACACCAGCAGCTATATGAGCCCATTCCTTCTGCTATGGCCTCTCCACTCTGGTGGTATAAGGCTGCATTGTCTACTCTAGAGGACAGCCTGACCTTTAGGGTTTCGAGGTCACCTATGCAATATCACAGCCTCTTGTACAAAAGGATGCAAAACGGAAAGTGGCTGTTCTAGAGGGGAGCAGATACACAAAAACAATGCGGGGGGTGGCACTGCAGATCCTACCTTGCAGACAGCCTACGCCAAGGATGGGGCCATGCCAGGAGCAGCACAGCAAAGTTCTCCCAGCGTGACATGGTGCTGTGCCCAGTACCCTGGGCACTGAGTGCAGAGGCTGTTCGTCTTCAGAGAGGAAATTCTCTCAGGCCGAAAATAAGACCCTCCCTCCCAAACGTGTCACATGAAATTCTATAAATGCAAAGGGCTGGTCCAGAAATAGAAGGCAGGCAGCCCTTCCCACAGATGCGCCAAAGCAGCCACTCTGACTCACCCTGTTTACCAGGGGCAGAACCTGTTTTCTGGTACCTGGCAAATCACTGCTCCTTTTTTAGCCAGGTTGTTGGGGAGATTTTGGGCAGGTATGAGAGAACCTTTGGCCCTCCAGATGTTGCCAAGTTACAGCTCCCAGCAGCCCAAATCTCCATGGATTATGGCTAGGGGTGTTGGGAACTGTGGTTCAATAACTTCTGGATTTCCACAGTCCCCCATCTCTGGTCTGTCCAGGAAATATTGGATGTGTTTGAGAGGAGCTATTCAAATGCAAGTAGGTCCACTCTGGTATCAAACCAAGGATGGGGACTTTGATACCAGCACCTCCAGGTGTTGTGGAAGGAGTATTACACAGTTCTCCCCTTCCCTAGTTGGTCTTCGCAGGGAGGTTCAGCTGGCACCTTCATTATGCACCTTTAGGTGCCAGTCGAAAATGTTCTTTTTCAACCAGGCCTTTGGCCTGTATCGGGAAGTTTTTAATGTTTGCTGTGTTTTTATTATGTTGGAAGCCAGCCAGAGTGGCATGGGCAACACAGTCAGATGGGTGGGGGATAGATAGATAGATAGATAGATAGATGATAGATAAGGCTCATTAACATGCTATACCCTTTAAAATGTGTTTGAGGGATGGCAAGGGGCAAGGGGGGGTAATAGTTGCATTTTGTTATTGTTTTTATTATGTATTTTGTGTTTTTATCGTGTATTTTTATGCTGTGAACCACCCTGAGTCCTATGTATGAAGGATGGTATGCAAATTAATTAATTAGTTAGTTAGTTAGTTAGTTAGTTAGTTAGTTACTCTGTGAGGTAGGTTAGGCTGAGACTGGCCCAAGGTGGCCCAGTGAGCATCATGGCTGAGTGGGAATGGGAGCTCTGATCTCCCTGATCCTAGAGTGGCAGTCTAACTACACTAAATGATTAAAATGCCTGTTCAGAAATTAACCCTTTCCCCTTTCACAGCACCTCCAGGTGGGTGTTTTATTGCGGGTGTGTTCTTGACACCACAAAAGTGCATCCATGGTGGATTTATCCTGCTTTAGTTTGTTCTGCAATGCAACACATTAGTGCTGTCCAAAGGGGCCATGGCACAACAAAAGCAGGACAAAAATAAAACAGAACAGCTGTGGTATTAAAAAGTTATGGGATTTCTGAAGGAAGTTACAGAAAATGCACTGACTGGAAAGGAAGCAGCGTGACGGGCCCAAGACTTTTGCATGTGCACACAGCATTGAAAGCAGGATTGCATGTGACTATCCTGACAGCATCAAGAGCATAAATAATCCTGAATGCACAATATAAAGGACGTCTGGCAGGGGTCCTAAGAAGAGCTTGCTGAGTAAAGGATGAAGTGGGTTTTCTTATCCCCTTATTTTAAACAGGATGTAAACATGCCCCAGTGACTCTCACCCACTAACCGCCTTCCTCCCCCCTCCCCCAACCATAGTTATGGTAAAGTTCCTTTTTGTTAAGAGATTAACTGGAGAAACCCACACACTGCCACAGACACCAGACATGTGTTGCTGCCAGCCAGACTCAAAAGCTGAAAGCAGGAAATGCTATTAATAGTGTTACAGTAAAAACCAAAATGCTGCACATCACACAAGATCTCAACACACTCCATAGTTTCCAAAAAACATATACTGGGGATAGAATTTTTGTCCTCCCCAGAAAAAAAGGGGGGGGATGGATGCTCATAGTGTGACAATTTTTTCTATTTTGATCTATGGTAAGCAAGTGTTACAGATAGTTCTCAGTAGTGGCTGCTGCCCATTGGGACTTGTGGGGCAGAATGCAAGGAGTCCAAACAGTAGCTAGAGTCAGTCTATGACAGGCAAAACCAACTAATTCTAGTTTCACCCTCATCCTTTTCCTTGCTGAATTCTACAAGGGCAACACCATGCGTTCATCAACACTTACTTTCGTAAGTGTGATTTCTAGGCACAAGTCTGGGCTTTCCAGGTCTGTGTCTGAGCATTGTTATTGCCCCCGCCCCATGTTTTTCCTGGGAAAACACATGTTTTTCCACTGAATTGGAGCAAACAGCAATCCACTGAAAAACCGATTGCTGTTTGCTCCAATTCAAGGGTAAAATGTGGGACATAGAAGACGAAGAAACCGCTTGGACTCAGGCCTGGAAAGCCCAGACTTGTGAATAGAAACACAGTGCAAAAGGAAGTGTAGATGGACCTTGAGACAAAGGTGGAGGAAGCTGCCAGGCAGGGCCATCCCATCAACTAGATGTAAGCAAGAAGGCAGGAAGGTGGGTGTTGCCAAGGTTGGTGGGGAAGCCTGCTATTTGCCCTAATGGGAAACCTTCCAATACCCTCAACCATTGGCCATTATTTCCTCAAAATCTGGGAAAGCGAAAACAGTGCTGCAGGACCATGGCTGAAGATTGCCATCTGCTGGCCACGCTCCTGAAAAGCAGGTTTCATTGCAACATAATTCTGTTCTTGAATGGGTATTGAAGCCTTTGGGATTTTCTTCAGCATCTAAAGACCTACGGTACCCCAAGCTATTTTGCTACCAGTCTAGACAAGCATTAATCCCTCCCCCACACTATTTTTGTTGGTGGGTGCAATGTGTGTGGGGGAGGGACCTCCACACTTCTAATTTCAGCCTTCTTTCCTGCCGTACATGAACGGAGTGAAGGAGCTCTGAATCCATTCACTTGCATAATGGTGCATTATGCAGCAACCTTGCTGAAGCCAAGCGGGTTTGGGTCTGGTCAGTGCCTGGGCAGGAGAGCATTTGGAAGCTCTTCAACCCCTATATTGACTTCCTTCTACTATTAGACTAAGACCTGAGAGACCAGAGTTCAAATCCCCACTCAGCCTAACATATTTCACAGGATTGTTGAGGGGATTAAATGAGAAAGAGAAAACAGGATGCTAGGCTAGACAACCCTTTTGTTACCCCTCCTAGTGGTGCAGCAATGAAAAAAAAACTGCTAGCATATTTGCAAAGCTAAGCAGGGTCCAATATGGTTTCAAATTGGATGGGAGACCGCATGTCGAGATTTCTGCATAGCTGGGATTTGGACAAGATTATGCTCAGGATCCCTTCTGAGACTATGATTCAGGTAAGAGTTCAGGTAAGGCATTACCATCCCCACCCAATCTGAAAAGAACTGTTTTCTGCTTTGGCCACTAGGTGTCACTCAAGGACAGGGAGATGGATGACGGCCCAGGATGGCCAATTTTGAGTTATGTGCTTGCATGGAGGTGCATGGAGGTGTCCCCAGGGGACAGAACAATGCCACCCTCTTCCAAACAGCTAGATCCTAGTGGGAACAGTGCTGCACATGAGGAACATGTAAGCTCCACAAAATATAAAGCTGCCTTTTTTTAAGTCAGAGCATTGGTCCTGCTCAACCAGCACTGCCCACTCTTTGGGCAGAAGCTTTGCAGCATTTCAGACCAGGAGTTCATTTTCAGGCCTACCTCCGAGATCCTTTTAACCAAGGACTGAACACGGGGCTTTTGGCATGCAAAGCACAACAGTGGCAGAGGACATGCAGAAGGTCCCAGCTTCAGTCACTGCTAGCATCTCCCAGGTAGGCCTAGAAAGAGAGAAAGAGAGATGTGTCTGGAAAGCTGCTAGTAGTCATTGTTGGCAGTACTGAGCTACATGGACCAAAATTCTGATTCAGTATAAGGCAGCTTCCTATGTTTGTTAGGAGTACTTATCACTTGGTGTTAGAGTACCTGCTCTGCATGCAGAAAGTCCCAGGTTCAGTCCCAGGCAGCAACTGCAAGTAGGGCTGGGAACATCGCCTATCTAAAATCCAAGAGAGCAGCTGCTGCTGCTGCTGTCGATGGTACAGAGCTACTACTATTGGTCCAATTCCATATTAGGTGGCTTCCTATGTTCCAGGGGCCCTTGGCAATGGCGAACCTTGGCCCCAGCTCTCACCCAGCTCATCTCTCCAATGCCTCTAGGGAACCACATGAATCCTTGCAACGGCATGCTTTTCGAAGGAAGGGGTGAGAACCTGTGTGGCCTTCCAGATGTGGTTAGGGCTCCAGCTCCCACCAGCCCCATCCAGCATCGCCAAGGTGACTAGGGAAGATGGGAGTTAGAGACTAGGAACATCTGGAGGTTCTCCCCCTCTGCTTCAGAAGTCTTTGGCTGGCCGTGACTCACATCCTAGTGCAGAGAGAAGGCCAAGCCGCCTTTTCTTCCCCTTCCTAACACAGCTGATTAATTCCTCTGTAGGTCGAAACGCTCCCCTCGCTGGCTGGCTGCAACCCCCACTGGAGCCAGAATCTGTTTCACATCTGCGGGATTCAATTAGTCTTCTTGCAGCGCTCCCTTCTCTTCTTTCCAGTGCACCCCCCCTTCCTTACTCTCGCCAAGGCCTAACGGGCAGGATTGGAAGATGGAAGCTGTTATTCCAGACTCACGGCGGGCCTAGCTCCACACTGATCTCTCCTGACCTGGCCCACCTACTGTCTTGGGCTTCAAAGTGCAACCCAGGGAGGGAAAAGTCAGATTGCAATCATCACACGGCATGTGCCCAGTAGCCCCCCAAGCTGCAGCCCCCAGATTCCTCGCAAGAGCAGCGGTGAAGATTTCCTGGGGTGGCGACAGCTGCTTCCTTCCGAAATTCAATCTGACTTGAATTAAGCTAGCAGTTGAGAAAGAGAGATTTGGGGTAGTGCTGGGGAGAGACTGATTTAACCCTGGAAATGCTGGGGATCTCTGCCCCCACCCCCAGAACATGCAAAGAAAGCAAATGATTTTAACACAAAACTGGGACCTACAACAAAATGCTGCAGTCTGGAGCATTGCTCTTTGATGTCCTCATTCACAACACTCCATTATGTTCTTGCTCCCATCCAGGTTTACACATGTGTACACACGTGAATGTGTGAATAATAATAATCATAATAATCATACTTTATTTATACCCCGCCCATCTGGCTGGGTTTCCCCAGCCACTCTGGGCGGCTTCCAACAAAACATTAAAAAACAATAATTCATCAGATATTAAAAGCTTCCCTAAACAGGGTTGCCTTCAGATGTCTTCTGAAAGTCGGATAGTTGTTAATTTCTTTGACATCTGATGGGAGGGCATTCCACAGGGCGGGTGCCACTACCGAGAAGGCCCTCTGCCTGGTTCCCTGTAACTTTGCGTCTCGCAGGGAGGGAACTGCCAGAAGGCCCTCAGAGCTGGACCTCAGTGTCTGGGCAGAACAATGGGGGTGGAGACGCTCTTTCAGGTATACAGGACCGAGGCTGTTTAAGGCTTTAAAGGTCAGCACCAACAGTTTGAATTGTGCTTGGAAATGTACTGGGAGCCAATGTAGGTCTTTCAAGACTGGTGTTGTTGTTGTTGTTGTTTTATATTTATATTTATATCCCACCCATCTGGCTGGGTTTCCCGAGCCACTCTGGGCAGCTTCCAACAAAACATTAAAATACAATAATTCATCAGATATTAAAAGCTTCCCTAAACAGGGTTGCCTTCAGATGTCTTCTAAAATTCAGATAGTTGTTTATTTCCTTGACATCTGAAGAAAGGATGTTCCATAGAGAGGGTGCCACTACCGAGAAGGCCCTTTGCGCACGCACACACACAGCATCAGCCAGCATTTCATGGTCCCTAAGCATGACCAAAGTTCTATCTGCCCTCACAGTAACACATGAAGCTGCCTTATAGTGAATTATTTAGACCATTGGTCAGTCTAGTTCTACATTGTCTACACACTGACTTGCAGCAGCTCTACAAAGTTTCAGGTTGGAGTTTCTCCTCATCCTATCTGCAGATGCCAGGGATTGAACCTGGGACCTTGACCACACAAAGCAGTTGCTCTACTACCAAGCCATGGTCTTTCCCTTAAGACATAAGAACAGAGGAAACTGATTTTTACTGAATCAGACCACTGGTCTGCCTAGCTCAGCATTGCCTACACTGACTGGCAGTGGCAATGTGCCAAAATTTGATCAGAGCAGCAAGATTTGGGAAAGGGTGTGATTTAATCTGGGTGCCTTCCCCCCCAATTTTACACCACATCCTGGAGCAACTATGAGCCACAAAGTGGGGGGAAATCAAGGTATAATGTATATAGTGTATATGGTTTGTGTCCTGTCCTCCCCCCCCCCCCCGGGGCCAAACTGCAAGATTCCAGGGAATGACACAGGGATGGAGTCAGGTTTAAACATCTCTTCTGCCGGTGGGTCTGCTCTGAAACATTATTATTATTATTATTATTATTATTATTATTATTATTATTATGTGGTGCCCATCCTGGGGAACACCCTCCCATCAGATGAACAACTATATGGCTTTTAGAAGACATCTCAAGGCAGCCCTGTATAGGGAAGTTTTTAATGTTTGATGTTTTATTGTGGTTTTTTTTTTATTTTGCTGGAAGCCGCCCAGAGCAGCTGGGGCAACACAGTCAGAAGGGCGGCATATAAATAATAACATTATTATTATTTCAGTCATAATCTCCAGCATGAGTTGCGGCTTGACTCTTGAGATGGAGATACAGTGGCTGCTACACTTGTTTTTCTGCTTGTGTAGTATGGACATATCCCAGCGCTGGTTTCTAGGGGAATGTTAAGATGACAGAGAGGTTGGGCCAGGGGCAGTCAATACCTTTTTTAGTCTGAGGGCCAGATTCCCTTCTGGATTACATTCTGAGGGCCATATGCCAACATTGGGTGGGGCCAGAGGCAAAAGTGAACAGAGCAATGAATTTAAATTTGACATTTTGTCAAGCTGGCTAGCTTACACACACACACACACACACACACACACACACACACACACATGTCTCCTTCCTTCTTCCAGGCAAACAAGAGGCATAATCAGAGTTGCAGGACACATCCCAGCTGGGTGTGAAGCAGAGTTTTGTGGGCCAGGTAGAGGTTCCTGGAGGGCCACATTGAGGCCTTAGGTTGTCCACCACTCCTGGGTTAGATGGCAGACCATTAATTCCACCAGTTTATTCCACCATAAGGCCCACTTGAACAATTGCTTGCCCAAAGTTTCCTGAGTCCACCCTGTTCCCCGCACATGTCCTGCTCTCTCACGCCTTCCCTAACGCTGTCTTTGAACAATGAGACCCAAAAGCTCTTCTATGCCTTCCTTTTGCAAAAGGGTGTGTATTGGGGCACCTGGTTGGACTAAGAGCGGCGAGACCTGCAGGGTCTAGCCTAGTTCCCCATTCAGCTATGAAGCTCACCGGATGACCTTCAGCCAGTCACTGTCTCTCAGCCTAGCCTGCCTTACAGGGTTGCTGTGGGGATTAGCTGGAAGAAAGAGAGAACCGTGTTCATCACCTTGGAGGAAAGGTGGGATATAAATGCAATAAATAAATAAGTTATACAGAGATCCATGAATTAACCCAGCAGTGGGAAAACTTGAGGTAATTCCCTAGCCAGTTGCTTGAGGTCAAAGGTCTGGTGATAGGTTACAGTAGAGTCCAAGAGATTGGGGTCCCCAGAGATACCTCTCTCTTTTCATCCCACCCCCTTCAGCCCTTTGCTTTAGAACATCTCTGCGTTGGTTTTGTACTCTTCTCTCCCCAACCCCATGATGGCATTTTAACAAGGTCTGGTGCTGAATTGGCTAAAAGAAAATTAAATAGAAGAATCACATTAAAGAGGGTGAAAAAGCCCGCCACAATAATTAAAGGTCGTCCAGGCCATTCCAGAGACTACCCAATTACTGTGGCAAGAGTGTCACTAATGTGAGATAATGATGTCATATGGCCACTAATGAGATGGGTTAACCAACTCCTGCCCCCCAAGCCTTCATTCCATGATGACACGCCCGCCCCCGCCGCTGCCCCACACCAGCCTCCTCAGCCCCATTTGTCTCACATCCCCAAACCCCTGTGCAAAATAATGTGGCTTCTTTCCTCAGCTGGTGAGCTGGAGGCAAAATGGCAGCCAGCCTCCCCTATTAGCCTCCTCTAATGATGCTCCTCCTGGGGGTGAGTGGGGGGCGAGGAGAATGGAGACAGAAGAGTTCAGAGTCCTCTTTGATGAGTTTGAGTTGGGGTGGGGGGGAGAGAGATATTTCGTCGAGCCCCGCATTCACTTCCCACTCCATGAATTGCTCCTTCAAGTGATGTCAACAAGACATTGTTCTGCCATGACCCTGGTCTCGTTCTCTCTCCCCCCACCCGGTTCTTTCCCCCTCCCGCTTGGCCTAAGTTGCAAGCCCCCATTAGTGCTTCTTAATTGAACATAATCTTTGGCTTTTTAAGGGGGAGAAAACCCACAAAATGTCCCCCACTCAGATCCCAAATCTCCCACCCTCCATTTCTGCTTAGGCAGAATAGAATTGTCTTCTATCTCATGTGGCTTTGTTAGGGACAAGTTGGAAGCACCTAGATTTCTCGGGAAGTAGGAGAAAATAGGTTATATCCAAAGTTAGACCTACCCAATTGAAATGAATTGATACGACTGTCCATTAAATGAGCAGACCCATTGAAACAAATAGATACATCCATTAATTTCAGTAGGTCTACTCTGAGTAGTTAATTTATTTTATCCCATCCTTTTCTCCAAGGAGATTCTCCCCCAACTCATTTAATCCCCACAACAACCCTGTGAGGTAGACTAAGCTGAGAAGCTGTGACTGGTCCAAGGTCATTGCTAGTAAAGCCATGTGGCGATTTGAAACCTGGTCTCCCAAGCCTGAGTCCGGTGCTCTAACCACTGCATACACTGGCCCTCACCACAAGTAGTGGTGAAAACTTATGAGTAGAACTTAAGTCGTATTTGCACCATACACTATTGTACACATTTTAAACAGCCTTGGCTTCACCCAAAGAAGCCTGAGAGCTGTAGTTTGCTAAGGATATTGAGAGTTGCACTTACAGAGCAACAATCAACATAATTCCCTGTGAAGAGGGATTGACCATTAAACCACTCTGGGAATGGTAGCTCTGGGAGGGGAAAATAAGGGGTATCCGTACAACTCTCAGCTTCCCTTAGATTAGAACCATAGAATTGTAGAGTTGGAAGGGTCCCTGACGGTCATCTAGTCCAACCCCCTGCAATACAGGAATCTCAACTAAATGAATCATGATGGATGGCCATCCAGTCTCTACAGCTCCCATAATTGTTTGGGGGGAGCCATGCCTGTTTGTTTAAAAGTGGTGTCAAGCTGTTTTAAACACATGGTGTGAATGTGGCCTAACCTATGTCCATTAACTTCTGAATTTGGTTGGATGCAACCCAAGGTCTCTTTTTCACCATCTGAGTAAGAAATGCTCCTTTGCCCTCCCAGTGAGACTGGTTTCCATTTTAAGAGGTAATATTGTCTTCAGATTAAACCAGGGGGAGCTGGCTCTTTAAAAAGAAAAGAAAAACAAAACACAAAACCCCAACAACCCACAAATCCAACCTCAGTTTTGTGTGCTAAAACCTCTGACTAAAAGCAGCCATGCAGGGGTCTTGGGTCAATATTGTTTTTTGGAGGAAAGGGGGGGGGGACAGATGGGGGGGTCACATTTGAACATTCATTTCTATGCGCCCTCTGCTGAGCTGTTTGCCTCAGCCTTTGAAGGCCATTGGCTCTATTAGTGTAAACGCCTCTTTGTCTTACAGCTCAGGAAAATAGCAGGAGGGACTGGGGACGAAACCACTGCTGTAACTGAGATTAAAGTAAACTCACAAATGGAAAAAAAGCCATGGGGTCCTTTTAGTGCTTCGAAATTTGAAGGGGGTGGGTTTGAGGGGAGAAAGGAAGAGGTTGGGGGTGGTAGAAAGTAAGGTAAAGCAAGCCTATGTTTAATTAAAAACTTGAAGAAAAGAAGTGTTCCTGTCAAGGAGTTCGAAATTAGTGAATTGGGGTTGTAGCCAACTAAATTCTTCTCAGAACTGACCCATTGAAATTAATAGGCCTAAATTCATTTTTCTTCATACTTCAAATGTATTAATATGGCAACCAAATACAGGCTATAGAAAATGGAAACATAAATTGAATATAATAATCATACCTAACGATAAAAAGTTGACCTATACAATCAATAATACCTAGATTTTTAATTAAAAAGGATTTTAAATCTCAAAGGAGGCCATGTGGCCTTGTCTAAGCTGAGGAGCCTTCATGATGAATTTAACTGCATTAAATATTACATACCTATCTGAACTGGACAACAGATATGTAATATTCTTCATATCACTGATGGTAGCAACCATTGCTAAAGATTTATCTAAAATATAGGTATTTCATACCATTTGCAGTAGCATATAGTGCATGCAGAAGAACCTGGAACCTCAGTTGATCACTGTTATGCATTTCATTGGGTCTAGGCTGAGTAAGACCAACATTAGATACAACCAATAATCTGAACTTCCCAAACCGATTTGCAGACCAGGATGAAATTATCCTTTGGACTTCTCCTTTCTACAGATTTTGTGAGGTAGCTCTTAGCTAACATCACAGTCCTTACTGCACCTGCTCAGATGTAAGTCCTACTGAATTCAGCAAAGGTTATGCCCAGATAAGAAGGGTTAGGATTGCAGCCTCAAAGGTGTTTTGTTTTTGGGTTTTGTTTTTTTTAAATGATTTAAAAATAAAATAAAATACATGTAATAAATTGAGTGAAAAAGGCATTTAGAGATTAATTTCTATATTTGTACAGTATTTAAATATGCATTTAAATGAGAATTTTAATGCAGATTAATTTTTTAAATTTCTTATTTTTGCATATCATTCTGGGGAAAGGACAGAAAGGACATATGAATGAACACATTCAAATCTCCAACTCACCGAAGGTTTGAGACCCATCAGCTACCCTTACCTGGTTTAGCCACCCAGTCAAAGCCGTTCCTGGGATGTGGCCACTGTCACATGCTGACAGCTTCTAGGAGCCACAGGTTGAGAGCTGAGTGCAGGATGGGGACAAAAGGTCCACAAACTACCCCAGAAGGAGCACGACATGTCCCCCACCAGAGGTTCTACCTCTACTCTAACACCCCATACACCCCTGTGTTTTATATATATTAGATTTTATATACTGGTAGATTATATAGATTATATATAAAGATCCTCATGACAATTCACCAGCATTTCTTGGATTTAACCTTATAAACACATTTTAATATGCAGTTTTGACTAATATATGCCTTTCTGCAAAGCAGTTTCTCATGATATAATGCATTTTTGTCTGTTTATTTTCACTAATATATTCATTTTCATGCACACTCCCATCCTCCAATATTTGCATTTTTTGTAAATACTGGTCGGTCGGAGAACTGCACCACAAAGTTCAGACAAGTGCGAATTTTGAAGGATAGCCGTGTTTTGGTTCAAATATTGTTTCACAAAGTGCAGATTTGATAGATTTGGCTTTAAATGCATACTGATTAAAATTTCTCCTCCGCCCCTAGTCATGACTGGAATGGCCTATCTCGACACTTGCCAGTGATGATTTGGCCCACTGTGTTTAAGGAACCCAGAAGCCTCTTGTTCCTAGACCTGCCATGAAACACAGCCATAAATCCCGGAGAGTGCTGTTCTTCCCACACTTTAGTAACCTGTATAAATAAACAGCAAATCTGTCTGTCACCCTTCTGAGTTATGTTGGAGAGATTAGAGACTGCAAGTGTGAAAAGTTAATTGCTTAGCACTTCAGTTAATCATCCTGAAAAGAGCTTCTGGGCTGCAGATGAGGGAGCTGCCTCGTTAATTTCCAAGGCTACTGTTCACTGGTGCCCACCAGGTTTATGGAAACCCCACCACCAGCCACACCCTGGACCCTTTCGAAGGGGTTGTTTCTTGCAGCATAGTTAATTGTTAACTAACCTTAAGGCAACATATGCAGCCTCATAAGCGCTGCTTGCCAGGGACAGCCTTAATTTCATTGTACAAAAATATGCCCATTGAATGAGATTTTATTTCTTACATTTTTTTTAATCCACACCTGTCCTTCTGGATACTCAGAATTGTGTGCAAATGTGGTTCTCCCCCCCCGACATGTAATCCTCATAACCACAACCCTGCAAAGTAGTTAAAAGTTGAAAACTTCTGTGTGGCCCAAGGTCATGCAAGCAAACATGCTCCTCCCTTAATATTTTATCCTCACAACAACCCTGAAAAGTAGTTTAGGTGGAAAGTTTAAGAGAGTAGGCCAAGGTCACTCAATGAAGGTTCATGGTTAAGCAGGGATTTGAACATGGGTCTCTCTCATTGGTTTACAGTAAGTTCTGTGCATTCTGTGCACGATATCATTTAGGGAGATTTGTGATAAATGCCTTATTGACAATTTTGCAAGTTGTTCCAGTTTCTTTATGCATTCCTTTGGAAGTTAATATATCTAAAGGGAGTCTGTGCATTCAGCAGAATGAAGCAGGATAATTCGGAGGTGGTAGAATGAACGGCATTTTATAAGAATGTAAGAGCCCTGCTGGATCAAATATAAGGCCCATATAGTCTTGTTCTCGTGGTGGCTAAACAGTTGCCCAATGGGAAGCCCATAAGCAGGACCTGACTGCAACAGTACTCTCCTCACATGAGATTCCCAGGAACTGGTATTGGACAGCATCCTGTCTCCAATACTGGAGTAAAACATAGTAGTCACTGACAGCCTTATCCATGACTTGATCTACCCCCCTTTTAAAGCCATCCAAGGAGAATATGATGAATAAGAAGTTGGATTGGGTCAAAAAGTCCACTTCTCTTCTCACAGCAGCCAATTAGATCACTATGGAAAGCTTGCAAACAGGACTTAAGTCCAACAGCATATCTCCCCACTTGTGATTTATTTTTTTAACTGGGGATGCAAATTTTGTTTCCTTGCATCTGTAACAATGCCACCTCAGTAGTCTCAGTGGAAAGCTTTCAGAGTGACAATGGAGGTTCCTCAGGGTTGGTATCTGGGCAGAAACACGGACTTAAGAGTCTCTGTGTGTGTCGGATGAAACCAGGTCATTGCGGTGGTGGCTCATTGCTATCAAATGTGATGAGCTCATGGGTGATTCTGTGTTCTCTGGATTTCCCCTAGGCAGATGTAGCTATTTGCCAGTCTTAATAAAGATCCTTCAGATGATTGTTCTGCATAGCTCTGTGGCATCTGTGGGTGGCATTGCAAGTAATACCCAAGCGCAACGGCAACGCTCCCTACTAATGATTCTTGGGAACTAGCATTCAGAGGCATGCTGCCTCAGATGGTGGAGGTAGAACCTAGCCATCATGGGTAATAGTCATTGATATCCTTATCCACCATGAATGTGTCTGAAACTCTTTTAAATCCATCTACTTTAGACTGGCACTGACAAACTCATTCAAGGGCTACAAGTGAAACCAGTTCAAATTAAGGCCTGACAGTGTCCTAGGAGGATTTAATGTCACTGGCTAAGTCTAAGAAACACTGAATGGGGACCAGGAGAGAGCAACTATCTTCTTGGGAGAGGCTTGACCTAAGTAAGTCAATGATACATGCATAGGGGAGAAGGCGGGCAGGTGTCAAGAGGTTTAGAGAACCGGTTGTGTGGAAATACAGACTCTGGCAAGTGTGTTGGGGCCACTGGGAAGCTGTCGAGTTCCCATGATATTTTTCTGCCTGAGGCAAAGGCCAAGATGGCAGCGTCTCCCCACATTCCATGTGCAGAATGTGAACAGTTCAGTCTTAGGCCACATCCATATGATACATTTATCACCACAGCCATTGCTTCCCCCAAAGAATCATGGCTCAAAACAGCTCAAAAACTTTGGTGGAACCCCTAAAAAAAAGCAAGCTCAACAACTGTGGCTGCCCCACCTACCCACCCAGAAATCCTGGTTACGCCCATAGCTGAGAGTGGTTAGGAGATCTCAATACCTGTCACAGATCTACAATTCACAGAGTTCTCTGGAGAAAGGGATTGATTGAGCAGTGAGACGGTCTAGGAATCTTGGAGGTTCCTTTCTCTGCCTGCTTTAACCAGACGCAAACACACGTTAGTGGGAATGGCAGCCTTTTTTGGTGCCAAGGTGTGAACGTATTAAACCCCCAGCATTGGAACAAATACAATAGCAGCTTCCCCTTTCCTTCCCACTATTCTTTGGCAGAAGGGCCAAACAGAAAAGAGTTTAGAGAGAGACTGTGCAAAACTTCCTTTTCCTTTTTTTCTTTTTTTTACAAGGGAACTGCTTCTGGGACAGTTCAGTCCTGTGTAACTAATGCACACATTTTTGCCATTTATCATTTCATGATGGGAAGCAACAATGTACTCCCCAGCTCAGGAACACGTTGCTGAATATGTTAAATATACTCTGAGCTTGAACAGAGAGGCACAGGTGAGTGGATTACTCCACCCTGTAGTCACAGGCTACTGGAAGCCACAAGGCAGCTGCTGTAATTGCAGGATGATTAGGAAAGGCCTCTTAGTCCATGGCAAGAATGGCACCGGGATCTGCGATAACGCCCCAGCTTGCTGGCAGCTGCTTGCCTGTCCCACACACGGCAACACCAATTAACAACACAATTAGTTACGCCTTCCTGCAATGGTGATGATCCAGGAGGAGAGCCTGCTCCTTGGGTGGAACCTTTAGTGGGGAGAGAGGGAGACAGTGTGCCCTGTGCACCCTCCTGAACCCCCTTGGGAATATGCCACTGGCTGTGACTGATGAGTGGTGATGCTAGGAGATGTTGCACCCATTGAGCTTCTGTCTGCCCTTCAGCTGTTAAAGGCACAGCAGCGCAACAGTAACTCTCCCCTTCTGCAGTTTTCAGTAACTGGCATTCAGAGGCATCGTGCCTCTGACAGTGGAGGCAGACCATAGCTGTCAGGATTACTCACCACTTATCTTCCATAAGTTTGCCTAATCCTCATTTAAAACCATATTCTTAACCATATTGTCAAATACAGAAGTCACACAATATAAAGTGAATCCAACACACATTTAAAGCACGAACCTTTATTCAAAGAATCTTGGGAAAGGTAGTTTCTCCCTACAATTCCCAATGCACCCTTAACAAACTACAGTTCCCAGCATTTTTGTGGCGGGGGAGTCATGTGTTTTAAACCTGTGTTGGGATGCACTTTAACGGTATGGGGTGGGTCTACTCTTATACCACTTTAACAGTCAGGCCTTCCCTCCCCCCCAAAAAAAAGAATCCTGGGAACTGTAGTTTGTGAGGGGGTGGGGGTCTTCTAACAACTCTCAAGACCCTTACCAGACTGCACTTCCCAGAATTCTTTTGAGGGAAGCCATGTGTTTTAAACAGGTGTTGGATGTGATTTAAATGTATGGTGTGGATCTGCAAGCAGTAAAGACCATGGAAGAGGCTGCTGAGCTGGAGTGGGCACGAAGGAGTTAAGCCTGCCTGTCTCCGCCAACTTGGAAGTTCTTTTCCCACACTTCTGAGTACCAGGTTGAGCAAGACCTTGTCAGACGGGTGGCTGATAAACCGCATACCATAAAATTTGTCAAAGGCCTCCGCATACTTGACTTCTGAAGCTAAACCTCGCCCTGCCCGTGTGGTGGTGTGCGTCTGCCTGCCTGCCTGCCGTCTTCCTCTCTCACACCCACAAGCACACACACTCCTGTGTAATTCATTAACCCGAGTGCTTGGGTTGTGCCCCAGGACAGACATAACCTATGGCTCTGAGTCAAGGAGGGTGGAGAATTCCCACACTGTGCCTCGTCTCTCTCTCTCTCTCCCAGTCGGGGAAGCGGGCGCTGGGCGGACGCAGCACATTCCATCTCCACATATATATACCAGGCCCAGGGGCGGCTGGTGCAGATCGCTCTCCCCACCCCACCCCACTTCCAAACACACTGTAGAATTCATTCCCATAAGAGGCAGTGATAGCCGCCAACTTGGATGGCTTTGGAGGTGGTTTAGACAAAGTCCTGGAGGAGAAAGCTATTCATGGCTGCTAGCCACGATGGCCATGCTCCACCTCCACGGTGAAAGACTGTATGCCTCTGAATACCAGTTGCTGGGAATCATACATGTTGCACCCAGATTCCCCTTGCTGTTGGCTTCCAGTAATGGTCATCTGGTTGGCCACTGTGAGAACAGGATGTTGAACTAGCCACCTGGCCTGATCAAGCAGAGCTCTTCTTGCATTCTTGTTCATCATACTCCCCTTGAGGCAGGATGCCCCTGAATACCAGTTTCTGGGAATCACAAACGGAGAGGGTTGCTGCGGCAGTGCTTAGGTCCTGCTTTGGGAATTCCCTTAATGGGCATCCAGTTGGCCACTGTGTCAACAGGATTCTAGACTGCATGAGCCACTGGCCTGATCCAGCAGTCAGCCTCTTCTTATAAGCCAGCCTCTTATGTTCAGTTCTAGGAATTAGTTCACATGGCCTGAGTAACATGTTCTGAAGGATGGGTTGTGGGAGTATTTGGTATTTGGCAATGGATAAAGGCTACAACTATGCTTTGATTGTGTACAAAATGTACAACTTGCAACTTCTTGCAAACCTCAGCTTCCTTCTTTTTCTCTCTTACAAAAAACACCCACCAAGTTTCTGGTCCTTAACGTTTGACAGAAGCCAAAGGGGTGATTGAATAAGATTTGCTGAAATCAGAAGCCAGGGCTTCTGCTCTGAGAGGCCAGGGCTTCTGTTCTGCAGGCTTCTTAAATAGGTGGGGGAGGTGGACGAGAAGTGCTTTGGAGCTTAATCTATGATAGCAGAAGGCCCCGATCCCTGGCATTTCCCATTGAAAAGGACGAGATGTTGGCAGGTGCTGGGAAGGACCCTGGAGAGTTACTGCCGTCAGTCAGAGTAGACAGAGCTGGACCAGATGGCGGACAAATAGTCTGACCTGGAATAAGGCAACTCCCTGTGTCTGCCCCATGTTTAGGCCTGTGGGATGCAATAGGTATAATTAGCATCAGGAACCTTGTGTGGCTTTTGGCAGCCAGACAAGCTCCCGATGCCACAGGAGTAGCGCGTGTGAGTGCTGCCCCAGCAGCCTGCCACACAACAGCCAAAAAACACGCCCAGACCCTCCAACTTTGCAAGCTGCTTACTGTAAATAAAACTATCAGTTTTTCCAACCTGAAGTGGGGCACTTAAGCTTTAAGCGTGGGACAAAAACAGTCTGTCCAGCCCTATGCGTTTACACAACAAAAAGCAAACAGCAGGGGGTGGGGAGGACGGGGACACACACACACACACACACACACACACGTGCAATGGAGAGTTTTGTTGTTGTTTTTTAAAAAAGAAGAAAATAAATTAGCTTCCCTCCCCAGGAAATGTCTTCCACAATGACTCATAATATTCCCAGCCTGCAAATTTATATTTGAGAAAAGCATTTTGACAAAGAAGACTGTGTTTTCTCCAAAAGGAATTGTTAGCAGGTTTCATGAGCTTGTCTGGCATTTGCCCCGATTCTTCTTTCAGGGCCTCACCTTTCGCTGCTCCTGCAATGTCATGGTGGATGCGATGAACACTTTAGGCTTTTTGTTCAAGCTAACAGCTAGAGATTATCCCTTAGTCCTGGTGACGGCTGCAGATGCTTGCTTCAGTGGGAGCACTGGTGGCTGGAGGCTACTGGCTGTTGAACACATTTCCACCGGCTCAGGTAGAAACTGAGCAGAACTGGAGTGCAGCGGTCTAACACATTGAAATGAGGCTGCCAAAGGAGAAGATCTCTAATTTTTAGGAGGGTTACTAGTAATGCATGGTGTTTGCTTTTGAGGGGCAGCCATCCATCTGGGGTAGAGGAGGGTGATCCACCACTATGGGAAATGGGGCACTGTCCCGCCAAACCCAGCCAACCTGCACCTGCCTGTCTTCTGTCTTACATCTAGCCCAGGAGGTGGGCCTGGCTACCAGCTTCCTCCTCCTCCATCTCAGTGTTGCCCCCTGTAGAATTTCGCAGGGAGGAAGAGGATGGGGACAAAACTAGTACTAGTTGGCTCTGCTTGTCATTGGCTCTGGCTCTGCCTACTGTTTGGGCTCCCTGCTTTCTGTCCCACCAGTCCTAATGGAGGCTTACCTGCTCTCCTCTACTCAACCTATATATTTGTGACCAGATACTGAAAGGGGGGTGAGGGAAGTGTAAGTGAGTCCCCAGGACCAGCTCCTCATCACATTCACACCATAAATTTAAAGCAGATTTAAAGCACATGACTTCACTCAAAGAGTCCTAGGAACTGTCACTTGTTAAGGATGCTGAGAATTATAGCTGTGGGAGTGGCAACTTAATGGACAGTGTGAATGGAATGGAAGTGATCCTCCTGATGGCATTGTTTCCAAGCCCCCCCCCCAAAAAAACCCTGAAAACAACTCTGGAAATCTAATTGGTGCTTTGGTAACATCTTCATCCTACATCTAAAGCACGTTTAACATGCACAAGCTTCCCTCAAAGGATCCTGGGAGTTTGTTAAGGGTATTGGAAATTATAGCACTGTGAGGGATAAGCTACAGGTACCCAAATTCTTTGAGAGGGCAGCTATGTGCTTTAAATGTATGGTGTGGTTATGGCCCCATAGGGCAGGAGCCAATAAACCATATATTAGTTTTAAAACCATATGGGGCTATAAAGCCATTCCTGAGGGGCATCTAGAAGCATTCTGAATATCACCAGAGCTTATCTGTACAGCAAACGCTCCAGTCAGAATGCTGCTAAATGATCCTGTTCCTTTAGAAACTGGGTAATAGCACCAAGAGCAAAGATAAAGGGTTATATCCAGTGCTAGTTCTATTCAGAGTAAACTCAGTGAACATGACTAAGGGTCATCAGTTTCAGTGGGTCTACTCTGTGTTAAACCACAGAGCCTAGGGCTTGCCAATCAGAAGGTCGGTGGTTCGAATCCCCGTGTCGGGGTGAGCGCCTGTTGCTGGTCCCTGCTCCTGCCAACCTAGCAGTTCGAAAATACATCAAAGTGCAAGTAGATAAATAGGTACCGCTCCAGCGGGAAGGTAAACAGCATTTCCGTGTGCTGCTCTGGTTCACCAGAAGCGGCTTAGTCATGCTGGCCACATGACTTGGAAGCGGTACACCGGCAATAAAGCAAGATGAGCGCTGCAACCCCAGAGTCATCCGCAACTGGACCTAATGGTCAGGGGTCCCTTTACCTTTACCTCTGAGTAGAATTAATCAGGCTGTAACCCATAGTCTGTCAATAATTTGGACCACTAGCATGTGGTCTCTGGTACATTGCCCACCCACCCCCAGTGCTTCTTGCCTTCTAGTGAGCAGGGGGATGATCTGAATCGCCTGCCAGTTAAAGGCAGACCAGCCTAGATTTGCCCTTTCCAAAGCAGGATGCAAACCAAAACACAGCCCTCCTTGAAAATTCACACTGGAATCACACAAAATTATCTGGATTCTACAATGCAATTCTCCAGTCAAGCAATGAGTACAGAAATGCACAAGCTAGCGTGAAGTGTGCACATAAACTGCATGTGTTAGTGAAAATAACATACAAAAATGCATTATAACAGGAAAGACTGCTTTGCAAATAGTGTCGATTAGAGGAAGCTGCTTATACAAAAATGGGTGGGTGACCTTGGGCCAGTCACACTTCTTTGAAGTCTCTCAGCCCCACTCACCTCACAGAGTGTTTGTTGTGGGGGAGGAAGGGAAAGGAGAATGTTAGCCACTTTGAGACTCCTTAAAGGGAGTGAAAGGCAGGATATCAAATCCAAACTCCTCCTCTTCTTCTTCTTCTTATACAAAAATGTGCATATTAAAATAAATTTGCACTAAAACACTGATGAATTTTCATGATGGCTTCTTTTTCCCCCTTAAAATGCAAACTGATGTGGAAATAGGGAGAATGGAATTAAGACTGGAAAAACAAGAAACAGAGAGGAGCCAGAATGGACAGTTTTGCCCATCCCTGAAGTTACTCAGGTTCAAAACCTACTTGGGAGGCACATGACACATGTCCTAGGCTGTACTAATGCCACCACCTTTATCCCGTAATTTTTCATACTACTTTTAGGATGACCCTTTTCTTTCTTTTTAAATTGCATTCTTCTCTCTCTGCAGATGTCTGTGTGAACTAGCTTCATGGTTATTATTACATGGTATTGGTAGGAGTGGCTCTTCCACCCTTCGGAGCTGGTTCTGTGCACTTTCTCCTCCACTGTCCGCACCACTCACCTGCAAATTTAACCTTTCTGACTTGGAAGTGAATTTGTGGGAATGAAGTTTTGTCCTTTGATTTATTCCCCATAACTGGACAGTAGTCATAATTTTGTTTCGGTACTAATCTTATTTGAGTGCAATGTGCACAGCTGTGCTTACTCTGAAAGTCTTTACAGTGGAACCTTGGCTTTCGAGCGTCTTGGAAGCTGAACTGTCTTCCAGAATGGATTATGTTCGAAAACCAAGGTTCCACTGTACTTTTACCAGCAGGTGTAGTGCAGGGGCAAAGCTGAGTTGTGTTTGCGATTGAGGAAGGAAAGTGTGCCCTCAGAAGCAGTTGGGGAGGGGACCTTGTTCCCACTGAGGTTCAGCCTTGGTATCTGTATTCAGTCTATATTCAGCACATTATTTTTCTGATATTCAAAGCATTAGAACTGAGCCCTGGAAGAAATGATAACAGAATCCCTGTGTGTGGGTGGAGTGCTTTCTCTGCATCATGCAATAACTATAGCAGAAAGCATGTCAGTAGAGCAACTTGTGAATCTCAACTATTTTGACTTACAAAAGGCAGGTAAACCCGTAAGGATTGCATGTAGAAAGTTAGGGATGTCGTGTTCAGTGGGAAGATATGGCCTTGGTCAGAATGCAATGTACCATTTTTTAAAGCAAACACAGCTATCTTTAACTGGGCTTTCCAGGGTCTTGGTGACCCAGCTATCATTAATGAACTTTTGGCTAAACTTTTGGCTAAAGAACCCCATGGCTGTGCCAGATCAAGGTCCATCTAACCCTGGATCCTGACTGCAATGGCAGCAAACCAAATGCAGCTGCGAATCTCACTGGGACAAAAGCATGGACTTGGTGATCCCCTTCTTTTTTTGTCCCTATCAAAAGAACACCAGAAGAGATAACAGGCCCATCTAGTCCAGCATCCTGTTTGCACAGTGGTTAGTCAGATGTCCCAATATGCTAAAAGCCCATCTGTGATTCCTAGCAACTGGTATTCAGAGGAATACTACCTCCAACAGTGGAGGGAGAAGCCTGCTGTGGGACAGCACACAAACCAAGCTTTGGAGCAATCTAGAGCAATACGAGTCCTTCAGATCTGGATACCTAGAAGGGGGAGAGGAGAGAAAGGCCTTCTAAGATAGAAAATGGAATTGTGAGATTTGGAGTTTTACAAGCCCCTGAAGAGCCCCTATATCCCTTATTGCCAAAGGCTCTTCTTCAACTTTGTACACATTCCTTCATTTCTTTTGCTTAGCCTGCACTAAACATAAGAAGATCCTGCTGGATCTAGCCCAGCATCCTGTTCTCACAATGGGCAACCAGGTGCCTTTGAGAAACCTGCAAGCTGGACCTGAGCACAAGAGCCCACTCCTTTCCTGTGGTCTCCAGCAATTGGTATTCAGAAGAATTATTGCCCCCGCTCGTGGAGGCAGAGTGTCACCACCAGGGACAGGAACCATTGATAGCCTTGTCTTCCCTTAATTTGCTCGGTCCTCTTTTAAAGCCACCCAAGTGGTGGCCATCATTCCCTCTTGTGAGAGCAGGTTCCATAATTTAACTATGTGCTGCATGAATAAGCACTTTATTTTATCTGTCCTGAATCTTCTAGCACTCAGCTTCACTGGATGTCCATGAGTTCTAGTATTACGAGAGAGGTAGAAAAACTTCGCTATCCACTTTCTCCATGCCATGAATAATTTTATAAACTTTCAGCTTGTTGCCTCTTCCTTGTTTTTTCTCTAAAGTAAAAAGCCCCAAATGCTGCAACCTTTTCCCATAGGGAAGCAGCTCCACCCTCTTGATCATTTGGCTTCTGAAGTAAGCTTTGTCAGACTGAAACAATTGTCTGTTTTGTTTTGTTTTGTTTTGTTTTGTTTTTAAGTAAATTTCTGAGAATGTTTAACATTTAATGACATCATGGATCTTCAGGCATGGATCTGCTGCTCAAATCATAGCAATGATCTACTCCAGGGGTAGGCAACCTAAGGCCCAGGGGGAGGATGTGGCCCAATCGCCTTCTCTATCTGGCCCGCGGATGGTCCGGGAATCAGCATGTTTTACATGAGCAGAATGTGTGCTTTTATTTAAAAGGCATCTCTGGGTTATTTGTGGGGCACAGGAATTCATTCATCCCCCCCCCATATAGTCCGGCCCACCACATGGTCTGAGGGACGGTGGACTGGCCCACAGCAGAAAAAGGTTGCTGACCCCTGATTCTACTCGCTAGAAAAGTTGTTATGGGCTAAAGGCAAAAACATTTCTCTTCTCCCAGGACAACCGATGGCCTTTTAAACTGGGGAAGGGTATTGTTTTTGTTTGTTTTAATTGTAAGAATTTTTGTGTTTTTATATTGTAAACCACCCTGTGATCTTCGGATAAAGTTCGGTATGGAAATTTAATAAAAATAAAATAATAAAAAAGAGGAACAGAAGTGAAATAGCACCATAACTTTCCCCTCCTGCAGTTTCTATTGAGTTTTGTGGCACTTTATAAGACAGACAGATTGCAATGGAGTTTGGTCTATTAGGATGAATGAGCCACTGTCCCACAGTCTGACATCAGTCAGTAACCTGCCAGCCTGCCTTATTTCTTACATCCAGTACAGGGAGTGGCATAGCCTGTCAACTTCCTCCTTCTTACTCTTAGAGTTGCCACTTATAGAACTCAGCAGAGAGGAGGTTGGGGGTCAAAACTGGAATCAGTTGGTCCATCTAGCTTAGTATTGTCTTCACTGACTGGCAGCAGCTCTCCAGGGTTTCAGACAGAGAATATTTCCTAGCCTTACCTGGAGATGTCTGAGTTTGAACTCGACCTTCTGCATGCAAAGCATGCAAACTAGACACTCTACCACTGAGCTGAAGCCCTTCGCCTAATGAGATTTACTGTATTCCAGGACACATTTGTGCATCATGAGTCCTGGAGAATTTCTGGATCACCATGAACAATAAATGACTTAAATAAGAAAATATATTGGTCTTGCCTCCTTCATTCAGCCTCTATGAAAGAGCAGGCAGGGTTATTCTGCTGTGCCTGTGAAACTGGGTGGGATTGCATCATTGCCTTGCTCCCAATGGAGCAAGAGAATGCTCTCACTGTGTTTCTGCATGAATCACTGCTCTGGGCTGGCCTCCTCCAATCAGCTTCCACTTTGGCGGTGTTGTGGGGGGTGCGAGTGCGGGAAGAAAAGCCTGCCACAAAATTGGGTTGGCTGGGCTGGCCACGAGCTGAAGCCCAAAACATGTGGAGGGCATGAAAACTTGACAAAGGCTGAATCACATCATCACTTGGTCACTTCTAATGCAGAAGAGGGTGCCTGTTGTGCTTCTGCATGAGGAAATGTTCCGGAACAAGCCTCCTTCCCACCCCAAATCCATGATTTAGATACACAAGAAAAGGAACCATTCTATAAGCAAGCTCTTGGCTTTTGCTTTTTTAATGCTGGTGTAAGATTGAACTCTCAGTCAAAGGGGGTGGGTGGGTAGGTGGGGGGGGGACACAACTGTGTGTGTCAGCAGTCTGGGAAAGTTTGGCTTTCAAAGTACCAGGAGGCCATGGCCAGAACAGTGGCAACTCTACCCTTCTCCCTGACAGCTTTCATCCTAGAGATTAACCACCGAAACCAGCTAACAACAGCAGGTTTGCTTCTCCATTCTCTCACCTTCCTCTGACACCAGATCCTTCCTGGCTCATGTGTACACTTCATCTCTTTCTTTCTCCTGTGATCTGGAGTCTCTCTCCTCTTCCCCCTCTCCTTCCCTCCTCCTCCTTGCCTCTCTCTCTCCTAAGTCTGCTTACTGCTGACTGAAGCTGTCATTATCAGCTCAATAAATCTCTTGGCACTGGGTTCTTTTTTTTTTTTAATTGAACCGCTTGCTTGCCTGAGGGAGGGGGCGGGGGGGGGGAGAGAGACGAGGCTTGCAAAAGGTTGAGGAGAGCACCACTTTCCCACGCCTAGGACACACCGCCTTGCGCATTCCCTGGCTGCCAGAACTTTTGCAAATGTTTGGATAGCCTTGAACAAACAGCACACCTTCTTTTTTCAGAAAGGGAGGCCAACAGGAAATTTTGCTAACCGTCCCCCCCCTTCTTCCCCCCCAGCCCATCCACCGCCGCCGCCACCCAGCTCTGAACAAGTCACGAATTGTGTCTCTGCATGTGTGTGTATTTATTCTAGGCTTGTCAGGCCTTTGGGGTTTAAGGGTTTTGAGCAGTGCAATGGATACTGATGCACAAAAGACGCTGTACAAAGCAAACCCGGCAGAAAGGAGATGGCTACCTTCCCCACTTCCTTCTATAAACATAGGACACCTGCACATTTATATTGCCAGGCTGCTGTGTAACAGGTGAAGTTCCCCCACGCACAAATATTTCCTAAGCTGAGTTTCTGTCTGTTGTTTTCAGCTGGTTGCAAAAAGAAAGAGGCCATCAGCATCATTGTATTTCCCTTCCACCTTTTCTCCAAGGAGCTCTAGGTGGCACACCTACTTCACCTCTCTGTTTTATCCTCACAACAACCCGGTGAGGTAGGTTAGGCAGAGAGAGGTCCCGTCCATACCTCAGTTTAATGTGGATTGTGATCCCCTTTAATTCTCCCTCATTCTCCAACTTTGCTCTCCCCCACTTTCTCCTCCTTAAATTCAGAGATTCCTCATGCTTTGAAAATCCGAACAGGAGAGCTGTGTGTTGATAGCAGAGGCCATATTAGGGATCAGAAAGTGTGGGCCAGTTGGAGGAGAATGTCATGTGGACCAGGGGGAATTAAAAGGAAGCACAAGCAGTTCACAATCCAGATTAAGCCGAGCTATGGATGGGCCCAGTTAGTGACTGGCTCAAGTTCACCTAATGAGCTCCATGGCTGAGTGGGGATTTAGACCTTGGCCTTACGAGTCGAGCACTCTAACCACTGCACCACATTGGCTCTAGAAGTTAACATTAAGCTTAATCCACCAAATAGATCCTTTCCTGACATTGACGTTGTGAACCATATTTGATGACCAAAATTCAGATGTTCCCTAGAAAGAGATGTCATAAATGGTATTAGTTGCAGCTAGACATGTAACAGCAAAAAGTCGGAGAAGCGAAGAACAGAGGAACATTTCAAGAATGGAAAGTTTTAATGTGGCAACATTTCTTAATGGAAAGAGGAATGGGACAGACAAATATAGAAGGTGATATCAAAGGCAGAGGTATGGATTCCTTCAAGATAGGGCTGGGCCCAAGGCATTTGGGCACCTCAGGTGAAGCAGAAAATGCTTTTTTACTCCCTTCCAGAGAAGTGAGGAGTGGAGATCTAAATCAGGAACAAGGCTGGTGGGGGTGGGATTAAGATCAACATCAGGACCAACGTCAGGAACAAGGGGATAGTGAAGATCTACATCGGGAATAAGAAGGGGAATGAAATCAACCTTACCTGGCTGTCATAGGGGGCAGGAATGGGGCCTGCTCTGAATCACACCAGGCAGGTGCAGACCCCAGGAGACCCCAGAAGGCAGCCCCCAACATTTCCTCCCATGGGGTGGGAGGGGGCCAGCAACACCTCCTATGTGCTGAGAGGCTGCTGAGGAGGTGGCAGATCTGACTTCCAAATAACATGCTGGGTAGGGTTGTAAAAGTAACGTTTAGGAAGTTGCTGAGCTTTTTGTAGGAAGACCCCCAAAACAAGAAATTTTTCTATTGACGTAATGTCCGAGAAGATGCGGATGTATGGCAGCCCTAACTGGGGATGTGTTCCTTGAAGGCTGCCCAAGGCGGTTGTCTCCACCTTGCCTCATGGGCAGGCCCTGGGCCAAGTGCTGGTCAAACTGGGACCTCAACACCTGCCTCACAAGAACTCTCCTGGAGAGCCTTGATCAGCTGAAGTGGAACAGTGCCTCCTCTTCACATTCTTATTGACATTGTCAATAAGAAGACCAACACAAAAGGTAGCGCATTGTATACCAGGCAAAACAAATATAAATTCTATGTGTTGTAACTTCTGCGTGTTATTGTTATATATGAAAAATATATAGTGGTACCTTGGGTTACAGACGCTTCAGGTTACAGACTCCGCTAAACCAGAAGTAGTACTTCGGGTTAAGAACTTTGCTTCAGGAGGAGAACAGAAATCATGCAGCGGCAGCACAGCAGCAGCGGGAGGCCCCATTAGCTAAAGTGGTACCTCAGAACCTTAAGAACGGACCTCCAGAACGAATTAAGTTCTTAACCCGAGGTACCACTGCATAACAATAGGAACCCCAGAGGTCATCCAACACAGCCCGCTGCTGAATGCAAGATCTGCAGACGCAGGGTGTAACTATAGCACCCCCCATCCACCTCACCTATCAATGGCTATCTGGCCTCTGCTTAAATACCTCCAGTGAAGGAGAGCCCATGACCTCCTGAGGCAGTCAGTTCCACAGATGAACAGCTCTTAGCATTAGGCAGTTCCTCCCTATGGTTTGCCAAAATACTGTAGGCTTCCCTGAAATATCCGCCCACTGGGTTGCTTATGGATCCTTCTGGGTAGAATTGCCAATTTACCAATGTAATTCCCACCCCACCCCTCCAGCCCTTAACAGCAGAAATAGCAGGCAGGAATCCTCCATATGGGAATCTTTTCCTTAGCCCAGTAATACATTAATGGGGGAAGGGCTGTTCCTGCCGAATGTCTACATTTTAAACAGTTAAAAGGCCCAAGCACACTGCTTGAAAGAAATGTGCACCAGGAAACTGGGGCTGGGGGGGTGGGTGGTGGGAGGCTTAATGTTTTTATCTCTTGGGAGATTGTTCTTTCCTTCCGAATTCAAGCGCTCCAAAGCTTGCTTTATTGATGCCGAAGAACCCTGAGGGCAGAGAGGTTTGTTTGAGGTTCTTTATTTTTAAAGAAGGATATGCCAGGGTATCTTATGCCCAAGAAGTACTGCTCTTCCTTTAGTTTCAGAAGTGTGTGTGAACGGTAGAGGGCATGTGGTTCCTTGCTGTGAAAGGAGCCAAGCTCTGCACATGCTCTGGGGTGCCCTTGTCTTTAAGATGTTAAATTATAAATTGCTCTTACATTTCCCTGGGACCTTATGGTGAAAGGAGGGGTAAGAAACACAAGGGCACCCCGGAGCATGTGTAGTGTGTTTTGTCCTCACAGAGTGGGGTAACCACTGCCCCACACCCTGCATCTGGAATTCTATTCCCACCAGTTCCTTAAATCCCAATTATGTCCAGATTATCCTTGGAAATGGGAAGATCTCCATGAAATGAACCAGCTGAATAAATGTGTGAAATGCGTTTTAAACATATAGTGTGGATGTGACCTTGGGGTGTGTGTGTGTGTGTGTACGCACACTGGTGGAAGGGAGGTGAAAGGCACCCCCCTCACTGTCCTTCTCCCTCAGCGGTTCCCCTGATTGACGAAGGGCCAAGCCCTTCCACAAGAGCCTTTAGAAATCCCACATGACTTAAAGGCTCCCTTTGACGCACACGGTCTCTGGAGCTGCCAAGACGTCCATGCCTCTGCCTGGAGCAAGTGGGGAGGTTTCTGTTCGCTTTCCAAGTCTGCACAGGGGCGTCTGGCCCACAGATGCAGTAACTGGGCCAAGCAGGGAGAGAATTGGTCGGGGGGGAGGGGAATGATTATGCGTGTAACGGCAAGGTCCAGCTGGGAAGAGTTTAGCATCGGTCCTGCTGGCTCAGGATTAGGGAGGAAAAATGCCAGTGCTGGGGGAGTTTTGTGTTGCATTCCCTCAAGTGCCAGGGCCTCCCGCCTACACAGTGAATCCGGCTAGAAGCGATTGCCTGGTCTCACTTGGAGTTTATGGTGGGCTTGTGGCAAGGGAAAAGCAGTGTGATCGCAGCAGCTGGGCGTCACCGTCACAATTCTTTTAAAACGTGTTCACTGCCAAAAAAAATTTGAGCGTTTGAAAACTGGGCAGAGTGCCACTGTGGTGTAGCGGTTGTTTATTTATTGCTGTTTATATCCCACCTTTTCTTTTCTACAGAGCTTGAGGTGGCATCCATCGTTCTCCCTCCTCTTCATTTACTCCCCACAACCTTGCAAGGTAGGTTAGGTTGAGAGGTAGTGGCTGGCCCATGGTCGCTCCAGTGAGCTTCAGGGACGAGTAGGGATAAGATTTTTAGTCTCTCCCAGGTCCTAGGCTGGATCTAGACACATCAAAGAAGCGTTTCAGAGCTTAAAGCATTGTAAATTTAAACAGGGAAAACAGGTAGAGAAAAACAGGGCTCCACATCGCCATCTTGGTGGCACAATGTTATATTGCATATGCCACACATATAGATCTCTTTTTCTTTACCAGTCTAGCCTGAGTCCCTAGTCCGACACCATCATTTGGGCATGAAGCTCACTGGGTGTGAGCTTGTGCCAGCCATTGCCTCTCAGCCTAAACTACCTCACAGGGTTGTTGTGAGGATAAAACAGGGAGGAGAACCAGGTACTCCTTGGAGGGAAGGTGGGACAGGAATGTAATAAATATAGAGAAACATGCTAGAGGTCAATTCTGCACTTCCTGACCAGAATACCTATACCCTAAAATCCCAGATGCTGTGGGATAGGCAACAAAGTGGTCACGAAAATGAACATGCTCTGAAGCACATTTTATTATTATTAATATATTTAATTATTAGCTGCTTTCCCCCCACAAAAAGTGACATGTGATTTCGAGTCACTGCCAGGACAGAATCCCACCACTGAACATGCTCTTTGCTGAATCTCTGTAGGTATGCAGTCCCATCCCACACTTGGATAATTATAATTTGGCTCTCATTTTCTGGAGTTTATAATTATAATTCATTGCGCCCAGGGCCCACAAAAACTCTTTGCTTTGTTTGTTTTTGCCGGGGGGGGGGAGTGCCAAGGGTATAATTAACTTGTATGATGTAACAAAGGCAAAAGTACATACGAGCATGTGCAAAGGGTTTTTAAAAATCCACCTGCAGCTAACCCATGCAGAGTTATAGTTTTTTTATTTTTAAAAAAGATATTGCTTCCCAAACCAGCCTAAAGCAGACCAGCTTAATTATTTTGTCATGTATAAAATATATCAGCTTCATTATTTTGTCAAGCGGATGTCATCCCAAAAGGACAGTTTGGTGGCTTGTTTGTTGGTTTGAAACAATTTCAAGGTTTTTTTGTTTTTGTTTTAAATAAAATCGCAGCCTGTGCCTTTTTGGAGTTGTGAGAGCATTTTGAACTGTTGGTGGACACAACAGACTAGTTCTCCTTTTTTGGCAGGCAGACCTGGTCTTTGCAGATTTCGTAACAACGCATGCCTTACAGCAAGGACGGAACTTGGAAAGGATTAACAGGGTAGAAAGCTGCAGGCCTGCTGAGTTCTGGGAACGTAAAAGCTTCAGAGGCCTCCTGACAGCTCCCCCGCCCGCCCCACTCCTGTGCCTGCCTTCCTTCTCCACACCAGCTTCCTGTAGCTGTTTTCCCTGCGATGAGATGTTTGACCTCCAGTGAGTCAAAACTGGAAAGATTCCAGAATGTAGATTTCTTTTTTTTTTACTGGGCTTTTTCAGACAGTGGGGTTATTACAAAGAAAAGGAGAAAAGGGGGCACTGGTTCCCTAATATTGCTAATCCTATCCTGTGCCCGTGAAATGGATGGCTGGATGCAGAGTTAAGTGCAAAATATTATTTATTTCTTATCACTGGTTGCAATCATTCATAGACCACTCTTCCCATCCAAGGAAACCCAAAGCGGTCTTACAGAATAACACTCCCAACATTAATGTGTTGGGGGGGAAAAACCTATGTAAAATCAGATAAATATTAAAATATACATAAAATCCAAGTAAAGCCAGTGGCAACAGTAGGTGCATTTCTCTTTGCTAGCCTACAAACACAAAACTTGATGACATGTGCACTTAACTGCATATGGCATACGAATGCCCCTGCCCCACAAAATAGAGGGAGAAGCAAAAGGTGTGGGGGATAATGGCACTTTGACAAAGCCTCATACTGAGTCACACCATTGGGTCTTTCTACTGTAATATGGCTACATGCCAAATTCAATCCTTGGCATTTGGGGTGGACCATAGTTCAGTGGTTAGATCACCTGCTTTGCCTGCAGAAGGCCCTAGGTTCAATCCTTCAAATCTCCAAATAAGGCTGGGAGTGCCCCATGTCTGAAACCCTGGAGAGCCACCACCAGTCCATGTAGACAAAGCTGAGCTGGATGTACCAATGGTCTGAGTCCGTAGAAGGCAGCTTCTTATGATGGGACAACAGTTGGTGTGCTGGGAACTGTGCCGGCCCCACCATTAGACAAAGTAGTGATAAAAGGATGAGTTATTGCCAGTGAGCTAGGTGGTCCATAAGACCATTTCCTAAGTTGCTTTACAGGGAGCTATGGGCCTGGCTGGGACCTTTCACTGCCAGACAAAATAGAGAGCACTGGGCTGGGTAGGCATACAGTCTTACTACGTGTAAAGCAGTGTCACATGCTCTGTTCTATATAGTTCCTTGTTCCTTCTCATGATCAGCAGAGCAAGTTATGCTGAATTAGGAAGGGAAGGGCAGTAGCGCAGTAGTTAGAGAATGCAGAAGGTCCAAGTTCAACCCCCCAGCCCTGACATCTCCAGGTAGGAACTGGACTCCCACCCTGGAACTCTCGAATGCCACTGCCAGTTAGTGTAGGGTCACTTCTTATGTTCATTGGTCTGTTGCCTTCATAATACGGTTTGTAGGCTTCCCAAAAGCATCTGATTGGCAACTTGTGGAAAACAAGATGTTGGATGAGATGGGCTCTTGGTCTAAAATATGTCTCTTTGCTACCATCTGCAACTTGGGAGCTGAGTGTTAGATGGAATGCTAGCACCAACACTTTGTGCATGATAGTAGTAAGTGGAAGAGGGGAGTGAGGAGGGCAAGCAATCCCACCAACAAGTCACTCTCCCCTGACAGATGTACCCCCCCATAGGTAAACACATTTTCTGTTTCCTTAACCACCCACCCTCAGAAATGCGCTTTGCCACTTGGGTGCCTTCCTCACTAATGTTTTCCCTGATGTGCATTGTTAGAAGACACACGTTTTTGGTTTTTTTTAACTGACAATATTGCAAATAAATAAGTTGTAACTTAAGAGGCGGTACTTTTGGAGAAACCTTCTCCCTCTTCCAGAGAACAGAAGGATGGATAATATCTAATAAAAGTATATCCTTTCCTAGCATCTATGCACATCTCTACAAATTCATGTGTGGAGAAGGGACATTCCATCTACATATTCTTCTTCTTTACATCCATATCCCATCTTTTCTCAAGGAGCTGCTCAAGGCAAATTTTTCTCCCCCTCCTTTTATCCTCACAACACCCTTACGAGGTGGGCTAGCCTGACAGACAAAAACTAGCCGAAAGTCACACTCCGTGATTACGTGGGGATCTTGAACCCATGGCCTCGTTCCAGTCCTCGAGTGTAACCACTACACCGCGCCACCTCTCAAATGCTTTCCCCCTCCCCCACTTTTCTTCTTCTTTAAACTACAGCCTATGCATGGAAAACGGGGCCCTGCCTTGGATCTGCCACGCGCACGTAACCAGCTGCGGGTCTCGAGGACTGAGGTGGTGGGGGCGAGGAGGGCGAAAAGGAGAGCGCACGGCCCGCACGCGCCACCGAGGGCTGAGCCAGGGCCACGCGACTGAGCGAAGGAGAGCGCAGCTAGGAAAGAGGGAGGAGCAGGAGGGCAAAAGCAAGCCGGCCGCGTGACTGAGAGAGCGAGCGCAGCACAGGGGAAAGGAGGAGGAGGAGCCTCACGTGTGCCTCCTTTTGTTTCGTTCCCATCCCCAAGAAGGCCTCGGCTCCCAAAGAGGGCGCGCGAGGGGAGGGTTGCCGTGCGGTGCGCTCGCCCAGCCGCCCGGTTTAGAGAAGCGCGCGCGCAAGCAAACACACACCCAACCAACCAACCAACCAACCTCACAACACCGCCAGCGAACAGCTATTGCGTCGCCCAGGACGCAGGAGCGCTGTGCGTGCACGGGGCGAGCGGATTCTAGGAAAACAGGAAGCCGCCTTCTGGAGTCGGACTATCTGGTTCTGTGTTGTCTGCACACTGAAGTCCCATCCACACTTCTGTTGGTCCCTGATTTCAAGTCACAGGGCCGAGAGGTGTCCCCCCACCCCGCCCCCATGCACACACGTAGCAACGCTTTCCCCAGGAAAAACGCTGCTTGTTACTGAATCGGAACAAACATCAACCCGCAGAAAACCGTGGCTGTCAACAGTTCTGCAGGGTTTCCCAGGCAGGTGATACTTCACAACCCTACCCGGAGATACCATTTGAGACTGAAGCTGGAGCCTTCTGCTTTGGGATGTTTGTAATTGTGTTTTAGACTGTTTTTGTTTTTAAATTGTGTTATCTGTTTGCTGCCCCGCGCTCCCTGGGGAGGAAGGGTGGAATATAAATTAAACAAATAATGCCGTGTGTACATGGCTTCCTAAACCAATGGTGGGGGTGCACTGGAAGGAAAGTAAATGGGAGTGTGTCCTATGCAAGTATCCTTATGCGATATACACATTAGTAGCTGAGCAAGGCCATTCCCCACCCCATGCCTGACTGCATTTGAGTCACATTTTTGCATTCCTGTGCACACGGGTGGGGGGATGTCTTCACTCGATGTGCATTACCTGTTTAGTTTCCCTTCACCTGCATCCCCTGCCCAAATTCCTATTCAATGAAGCCATCATATGCACATGTGCTTGCATCTGTGCATTCACAACCGATGTCTCAAATGCACACACCCTAGTTTAACCATGGCTTGCTTTTTCGAACTGAGTGAAGTTGGTTTGGGACAAAACACATTGAGCAACAGCATTTCTCAAGAAATGCTAACATTGTGAGTACTCAGCCTCAGACACCAGCAGTGGGAGTAAACTGTAATACATATGCTGCCTTAGCCTCAATCCAGTCAGAGGTTTCCCTTAAATGAAGTATCTTTGTCTCTCCTTTTGCCAGTATTGCCTCCCCGCCAGCCACTTTCCTCCCTTCTCCTTCCTCTGTCCTTCCAGTTAGTTGACACAGCCTGTGTCTCTCTCTGTTCACTTTGTGGGTTGGAGCGCACACAACCAAACGGGAAGCTGATTTGGTTCATGTGAGGTCTCCATCTGGGATGAGGGCAGCAGTACAGCTTTCCCCACAAAGAGCAGGAGAACTGCCAGCCTTTCTGTTTACCTTCCAGCCTTCGGCAGTGCACTGGCAACTATATAGCGTGTGCACTTCATACATTTAAAGCACACGTCTTCCCTCAAAGAACCCTGGGGACAGTAGTTTGTTCAGGGTGCTGAGAATTTTACCTTGGTGTGGGGTAAACTACAGTCCCCAGGATTGTTAGGAGGGGACGGATGTGGTTTAAATGGTGTGCATAGAGCCTGGCAGATAGGGACAAGCAAGATGCTGAAGCCCTGGCCTCTGATTTCTGCAAATCTTATTCTGCCAGCCAGTTCAGCACCAGCTGCCAGCACAATGCTGGGACAGAGTCCTGGGTGCAATTCCTCCACTCACCTGAATAATGAGGGATCAACACAGCCGGAACCTCAGGATTACACTTTCAACCAAATCATTTTCATTGTTAAGGACTAGAAACTTGGTGGTTGTGTTTTTAAGACAGAAGAAAAGAAAGCTGAAATTCACAGGGAGATTAATTCTGTCCAGAGTACTGTGTGTGCAACCTGGGCAAAGTCTGTATACACCCACAGCCAAATATCAAATACTGCACTCAACAGCCCATCATCCTCCAGGAGAGGTCACTCAGGTCATCTAAACTAAGCCCAAAACTGAAATTTGGAAGTGAGTGGGAGGGCAGGGCAGAATTTCCATGGCTCCTGCGTGTCCTGTTCAAGCCTGAGAAATGAGCCACAGCTGAATACAGAACAGAAGTTCCTAGGTTCCCTCATGCAGAAGTTCCCAAGTTCAATCTCTGGCATCTCCAGAGATGGAGAACACAAATGTGATAACAAGTTGTTATTTAGTCTTGTCCGACTCTTTGTGACCCCATGGACCAGAGCGCGCCAGGCTATTTTGTTCAGGTTCTTCTTGTGAGCTTTTCATATGGGCAGCTGATTGGCTAGCATCTTGTGGGAACAAGATGCTGAACTAGATGGGCCATTGGCTTGCTCCAACTGGCTTGTCTTATGCTATTTATTTATTAAATTTATATACTGCCCTTCATCCAATGACCGCAGGCCAGTTTACACACTAACCCCCCCCCATACACAACATAAAACCGAAAAACATGAAACCCCCCCAAACCAACCCCCCCCCCAAATTTTTTAAAACACCATAGATGGTTTAATCAGCCAAAGACATGAATGACAAGGAATGTTTTTGCACCAGCTGAAGTTTCCAAACTTTTCAGAGGCGGTCTGTGGTCTAAACCACAGAGTCTAGGGCTTGCCGATCAGAAGGTCGGCGGTTCGAATCCCCGTGACGGGGTGAGCTCCTGTTGCTCCTGCCAACCTAGCAGTTTGAAAGGACGGCAAAGTGCAAGTAGATAAATAGGTACCGCTCCGGCGGGAAGGTAAACAGCGTTTCCGTGCGCTGCTCTGGTTCGCCATTACCCGGAAGCTGTATGCTGGCTTCCTTGGCCAGTAAAGCGAGATGAGTGCCGCAACCCCAGAGTCGTTTGCGACTGGACCTAATGGTCATGGGTCCCTTTACCTTTACTATATTCTTATGTTGCGGGGAGGGAAGAGAGAAACCTCCCCGCCCCCCGACATCAGCTGCAAGAGAGATTTGAGCCTCATGCTCTACCGACTCTTGTGCACAGCAATGCCTGTGAAATGTAGCCTCCCCCCTACACTGGTGGGGAGGGGAGAAATAAATGCTTTGCTCAGTGATCCCCAAAGCACCAACCACAGGATTTGCATTGCTGCTTCTGTTGCGGTTCCCAAATCCTTGATAGCCAGCTAGCTTTGGGGTGTTTTGGAACCCCATGCAAGGGATTTTGACAGGTGGGACAGGGCAACTCACCAATTATATGGCGTTGTCATGTTGCCATGTGACAGGTGTGTTGTCATGTTCACTTGCCAAAGTTGGCCCAGGGGGTGGGTTTCCCTCACCCCTGGTCACAGCTAAAGCAAATCAGCCCAAAGTTCTGCCTTATGTAAGCATCTACTCAGCCTGTCATGCAGACATGATCCTTCTCTGGCTCCTCCATCCCGTGAGCCATTTCAGTAATGCAGCACTGTCATCTGCAACTGGAGACACCATAAATATTATCAAATAACTCCCATTTCACTTGGCCCTGGATGGGAGAGGAGAATAAAAACCTTGTGTCTTTCCCTCTCCCTTCCCTGCTCTTTTTTCTTTCTTTTCTATTTTTTTAAAGTCAAGCTCGTGCTATCATAAAAATGAGTCAGGCTTCCAGGGTACCAGTTAATGCATTCATTCTGAGGGCTGCTTAACTTCAGAAAAATAAAATGAGACAAACTTTTAAAAAAGAAAGAGAAGGAGGAAGGAGGAAAGGGAAGAAAAAGCTTCCCTGCTCCTTGGAGTGGTCCTGGAAAGAGATTTGGAAGGGGGAAATCAGTATGCAAAAGTTATTTGGGTTTTATGCAGCTAAGTGCTACTCAGAGGAGACACCCTGAAATTAATGGACCAGGGTTAGTCATAGGTATTAACTTCAGTGGATCTATACTGACTATGACTGATTTGGATACAACTCTTTGACTCCATTTGCATTTAGTTTAGTGTGTACATGAGGTGGCATGGGGGAGATTATACAGTAGTCATCAGTGCAGCAAAGAACACTTTCCTTACCTCCCTTCTCTGTCTCTCTTTTTTCTAAAATCTTAAATTATTCCTTAATATTTAAATGTTAAGTCCCTGTTTCTCCAAAGGGTGGAAGGGTTCAGTAAGGGGCAGCTGAAACAATCAAGGGTATGGAGCAACTCCCCTAAGAGGAAGGGTTACAACATTTGAGGCTTCTTCATTAGGAGAAAAGGCAAGTAAGAGGTGACAGAATAGAGGAGTATAAAATTAAGCATGGCATGGATAAAGCAGATAGAGAGAGAAAAGGGCTTTTCTCTGTAGAACTTTGGGAAATCCATCAAAGCTGGAAAATTCAAGCCAGATGAAAAGCAAGTGCTTCTTCACACAGCACACAATTAAACTATGGAACTCACTCCCACAAGAGGCAAGGATGGCCACCGACTTGGATGGCTTTAAAAGAGGATAGGACAAATTCACAGAGCACAAGGCTATCAATGGCTACTATCCCTGATGGCTATGTTCCGCCTCCACCGCTGGAGACAGTGATGCTTCTGAATACCAGTTGCTAGAGTACTGCTGTGCTTGCAGGCTTAGCACAGGTATCTAGTTGGTCACCATGAGAACAGAAAGTTGAACTATATGGGCTATGGGCCTGATCCAGCAGGCTGTTCTTGTGTGTACATGCACATGAGCACATACGTATGCACAAAGCACTTCACCTTGTGCCACCTCCATTACTGCCCCCTATTAGCATTCCAGGAAACTCATCTCTATAGAGCAGGGGTCATCAAACCTTTTCAGCAGGGGGCCGGTCCACTGTCCCTCAGACCTTGTGGGGGGCCAGACTATATTTTAGAGGGAATTCCTATGCCCCACAAATAACCCAGAGATGCATTTTAAATAAAAACACACATTCTACTCATGTAGCAACACACTGATTCTTGGACCATCCGTGGGCCAGATTTAGAAGGCAATTGGGCCGGATCTTGCCCCCGGGCCTTAGTTTGCCTACCCATGCTCTAGAGTAGAGCCCTTTGCCCCTCCACATTCCCCAACACACATCACAGGTTCACCCCAGGCCCCAATTTTTTTAAAAAAACAAAAGCATTGGCAGGTCATGAATTGATGTGTGGCCCATCCCCGCTCCTTTGAAAATGAACTTCTACTGTTTGCAGCTTTGGCAGGGAGAAGGGACGAGGGAGACACACAGAGAGAGAGAGAGAGAAAGAGAGAGAGAGAGTCCCATAATGACCACTTTCTTTGTGTGACAAGCCGTCTGCTTCGTGTCTGGGAAAAGAGGAGCCTGGCAGGCATCCGCACGGAGCCACCCACACAGCTCAGGATAGCTGAGCTGCAGTCGTGTGTCAATAAAGTACACACACAGAGAGAGCCTCTTTCCTAGCCCATGCCCTCCTCCCATTTCCCCTGGCTCTATGCAATCTGCCTCTCGATTCTGGCTCACCCTCCCACAAGCAGAAGAGACACATAGACATTATTGGCATGCACACGGATGTACCAGTTAAATCAGTGGCATTCAAAACAGCATTTCTTCAAAGAACCCTGGAAAGGTTCTATCAGGATCTCCTCCCTGGTTCTGATTACTGAGCATACAAGATTCCCCAGGAGACAGCTTGCCTACTTAAGGGCTGCCAAGTCTACAAGGCTTGTCTCTAGGGCCATGGATTGTCTACCGATGGCTAGGCTACTAACTCTGTTGTATATGCTCTACCCCTACTGTGAGAGACATATCTAGGCTCCCTTGCACCCTTGGTAAGGATCTGTATCAGCGCCCCCCACGATTCCTTGTGCCCTTGTGTGCTTTCCTCCTTCCCTCCCTCCCTCCACTGTCTGCTTTCCTTCCTTCCTTCCTACCTAACTTCCTTCCTTCCCCTGAAACTTTCGCCTGTTTCCTCGTCTTTCTTCCCTCTGAGGCCTGCTGGGAACTCCACACACTTTTAATAGCACCCAAGGGAGCTTGCGTAAGGAGTGGTCCAAGGAATGGGCCAGGTGGGAGGGCTCTTAGCCACTACGAGCTAGAGTGGACAGCCATGACTTTTATGCCCCCCTGGACCTGCGCTCTTGGTGGAGGCTAACCTGACCAACCCCTAGTTATGCCATCTACCGTTGGAGGCAGTATGCTTCTCAATAAGAAGATCCCTGAGGATATTTGGTGGTACAGTTAGGTAACTTTAGACTCTGGTGTTGATGGTATTCTAGTTCCAACCCACCACCCCTGCATTTTCAGCAGTTCTCAACCTGTGGGTCCCCAGATGTTGTTGGATTACAACTCCCATCATCCCTGAGCTCTTGCCTTGCTAGCTAGGGGTGCTGGGAGTTGTAGTTCAACAACATATGGGGACCCACAAGTTGAGAAAGGCTGATTTAGATGGTAATTTGGGAATGGGGAACCTGTGTGGTTCTCTGGATGTTGCTGGACACAAACCAGCTTGGCCAACAGTCAGAGGTGATGGGAATTGAAGTCCAGCTTCTGGAGGCCTTCAGCTTCCTCATTCCCTACACCATCATGTGCACCAATAATGCCTATGTGTCTTTTCTGTCAGAGACGGATTGCGGAGAGTCAAAGGAAACGGGAGGAGAGGTGGGGCTAGGAAAGAGGCTTCTGGGAGCTGCAAGTACCATCCAGAAAGGAGGCTCCCTGCTGTGTATCTGCATGAGTGGTTGCTCCAGATTTGATTGGTTAAAACTGGACTGGGGAACTTGTGGCCCTCTCCAACTCCAATCAATCCCACCCAGCTTGGCCTATGGTCAGGGATGACCAAAGGAGCAGCCCTGACCATGATCAGGGAATCCAACAAGAACAACACTGGGCTACAGGTTTCCCAATATAATTTGGCACCTCAGGCAGACTGCAAAATTGCACTCCCCTCCCCGCCATGGAAGAAGGGGTGAGGGAAGATCTACACCAGGAACGAGGAAGGAAGATGGACATCAGGACCTGCTGGCCCTGTGAATCCTGCCACCTGAGGCAGTCACTTCACCTTGCCGGCCCTGGTACTGTTTCATTTATTTCACAGTGTGGTAATCAGCCAGCCCTGGCACATCTGAATGGTTGCACACATCAGAGAGGGGACGAGGATGTCTTCATCCAACATGCATGATCTTTTTGGTTCCCCCTCCCCTGCAATCACACCCCACTAAGCCTCTGTTCATTAAGCTGTTGTCTGCGCATGCGTGAGGGCTGTCTCAAATATACACACCTGGCTTAAGTTTGAATACTGCCTGAGCTAGTTGGATTGAACCTGGTTTGAGAACAAATACATCAAACACTTAATTTTTTTTTCAAGTAGGGGTGGTTCGGGGTTTCATTTCAGATGTTGTTCCCAAGTACAGGATTTTCAAGCATAGTTGTTTGATTGCAAAGGGCCTCTGCAGAAAAGAGTCCAACTACCAGGAGCAGCAGCAAAAACAACAACAGGGTCTAGGAAGCTGCAATGAAGTTTTGTCCCTTTTAGGAAGTGATGTTGCTTCTTCTCCTTTCCAACCCTTTGCGATGACAGCTTTGAGTTATGGTCCCTGTGGAGCTTTTTCCACCCTTCCACCCCAACCCCCAGTCCATTTTCCTCCTCGGCATACCCTGTTGCAGCCTAGTTAAAAAATCCCACACTCCATAGCCTCAAATAACTTAGATTGCACATTTGGCAGCAGAGGGTCAATGTGGCTGTGTTTTCACGGCGGAAAGGCCTCTGGCCGCATATTTTTCTAATTAGGGTGGTTTCCCCCCCTTCTTCTGTTCAGCACAGTGTTCCCCACCCAGCCCCCCTTTCCCTTTTTTTGCAGCTGCGATGACACTCAGCTCTTGCCCCCTGCTTTCTCACGCTCTCCCTTGCCAAGTCGTGTAACCAGCTGGGCGGCCGCCAAGCGTTGAGGTCGGCGTGTCAACCTCCGCTCCTTGTGTACATACTGAAAAGAAGGTGCTTTTCTTTAACCATGCTCCCTCCCTCCCCACAGGCCTCCTTCCCTCCCTCCTCTTGGCTCGTGGAAGTTGGTTCCTTGTCAAGGTCACCGCTCACAGCTTAGTTTGGGTGACCCAACCTGACAGCAGAAAAATGCATTAGGGAGCCCAAATTTAGAGGGGGCGACGCCAATTCTTTTCTCTCCAATGTTTTGCAACGATTTCTCCCTTTTCTCTCCCTCCCTCCTTAGGAAGAAGGCTTCCTGTCCCTCTCCTTCCTATAACCACCCATCCCTCAGTGATTTTAACCAGTCTTTTATCAGTCCCTGGGTTGGGTCCTGCTCTTCTCTGCTGCTGCTGCTGCTGCTGCTGCTGCTGTTACAACTATCTAAACACCATACATTTAAGAATTATGGGAACCATAGTTTACCCTTCACATGGTGACAGTTCTCAGCAGCCTTAACAAACTATAGTTCCCAGTGCACTTTTGAAGGTGGGTGTGATTTAAATTTGTTTAAAATGTATGGCTCTGAATACCAATTTCTGGAAGCTACAGGAGAGAAGAGCGCTGTTGTGCTTGTGGACTTCCCTTTGCGGTATCTGGTTGGCTACTGTGAGAACAGGATGCTGGACCTTTCATCATGGGATGCTGAGAGTGCTGAGAGGTGCTAGGAAAACCCTGTTCCTCTCACAGAACTGTAATTCCCAGAGTTTCCTGGGAAGAGGGGATGACTGTTAAACCACTCTGAGAATTATATCTCTGTGAGGGGGAAAGGTGGGTCTCCTAACAACCCTCACCACACTTAACAAACCATGCTTCGGGGGGGGGGGGGGGGAGTCATGACTGTTTAATGTGATACGATCCTGCCTGTAAATATATAGTGCAAATATGGCCTAACCTAGGTCTATTAATGTCAATGGGTCTATGCTAAGTAAAACGTAGTTGGATACCATGCTAATCTTCCCTCCCGTCGCCACACACTTTTGAACTGCACATTATCAGCTTTCCAACAGCACACTTGGTTCCCCTCCCCAATTCTCCCCTTTTTTGTCCAATTGTACAATAAAAACACACACCTTGAGACACAAGCTTGTCAACACAGCAGTGTGGTCCCCATCCACACAGCTTCTTCCTACAGCCCTGCTCTGCTTGAGTCTCCCCTGTGCCTGAAATGTTTTCTCTCCCTCCTCAGCGGCAGGCCCGGAAACCACCCTCCAGCTGTGGCTTATTAAAGTCAGATTGTCCCTTGAGGACCAAACCAGAGCCAGGGTCATTAATAACAACTAACTACGCAGCTTTGCGTGCCAGCCTTCCATGTCACGAGGCAGGGGAAGGGGGTGGGGATGGGGGACCCCACCAGCCTTCTAATGAAGCAACACACGCACATTCAATCACATTACTCGTTTCTTCTCCTCCCTCCCTCCCTCCTCCAAACAAAACAAAACAAAACCCGAAAAACTACCGTCATGCCCACCCACTTAAATGAAGAAATAACAGGCCTCTTGAGGAGGATGTAATCTTCATAAGTTGCTCCAGCTCCCTGTTAAGGGACCTGAGGAAGCCTGTTAAAAGAGTGGAATTCACTGCTTGGGAGTGTGTGGCAGGGAGGAAGACATGGGAGGATGTACTGAAGCAGTAACTCCCTTGCGTGCATCTTTTGAAAGACTGGCTTGCCAGTTCATTTCTGGGGCACAATTCACTCTTTCTGTGGTTCCGAAACTCGTCCACCCCCTGTGGACCACTTGAAAATTGCTAGTGGTCTTGGTGGACCACATACTGGTTTTGCAGCAGCTATAATCTTCTGTGCTCTTAGGTGCTGCATTGGCTTTTAACTGAATTGCTATTGCTTCTTTTGTTTCTTAATATGTTGTGTTTTATTTGAAATGCAATTTGCCATTCCATAGCATTCAAATTGCAGTGGAATAAAGTACAATAGAAGAGATAAAAGCAGCAATAAAAACACAATGGAAAATAAACAGGTTTGCTGCAGATGGGCCACGGGCCACCTGAACGAAACTTGCAGGCCACTGGTAGTCCATGGACCAGTTTGAGAAGCCCTGCATTAGTGTTTAAAGTGCTAATTAACATAAGCCCACCCCCAATATCTCAAAGACTGCCTCCTTCCCTGCAGACTCTATTGGGCGTTATCAGCACAGGACTCCTTGCCCCTTGGTATGTCCAAGCCAAAACCCCTTTAAAAGCCATCCACGTTGGTGGCCGTCATTACATCTTTTGGCAGTGAATTCCACAGTTATAACTTCTTGCCTGTTCACTGGCAAAATCTACACAGGAGGGCAGCACTGATGGCTGCTGCCCACTGGGACTGGCGGAACGGAAGGCAGGGAGGCCAAACAGAAGGTGGAGCCAGAGACAATGACAGGCACAGCCAGAGCCAATGAGAAGCAGAGTCAACCAATTCTACTTTTGTCCCCACCCTCCTCTTCTTTGCTGCACAGTTCTACAAGGACAACACTGAAATGGAAGAAGCTGCCATCCCGTGGACTGGTTGTAAGAAGGGCAGAGTGGAGTTGGTCGGGCAGTGCCCTATTCTCCCTGATGGAACCGCCTCCACCGTGGGGCAGCAACAAAAGCAAGGAGCAGCAGCACCTGCAGTCTCCATGCGCCATGTCATATTTTTACTGGGCAGTGGTGCAGATTGGGCTGGAGGAGAAGCTCTGGCCTTCACGTGAGGCTAGTCCTTCATCTAGGAGTTTGTGAATGTGGTGTGGGTGTATGTGAGAGATTTATTTATTGCATTTATATCCCATCCTTTTTCTCCAAGGAGCTCAAATGGTTCTCACCCTGATTTAATCCCCACAACAAGCTGTGGATCAAGGGGACTGCAAGGTGGTGGGGGTGTGAGGAGGGTGAGAGAGTACACAGGTGTCCAACCCTCTAACCACACTGATTTTTATGTGCATTTTGGCATCACACAACCAGTTTCTTCCCAAATAAATTTGGTGTTCAGGTGGGAGCAGGGGCGGACTTAGTAACATTGCACCCTGAGTGAGAACAACATCCCCCCCCCATCAAGTATTGAGTAGATTGTTGTTGTTGTTGTTGTTGTTGTTGTTGTTGTTGTTGTTGTTGTTGTTGTTGTTGTTGTTGTGTGCTCCCTTGGTGCCCTGTGTAGGGAAACTGCCCGCACCACCCTAAATCTGGCGCTGATTGGAGTGGGAAGATCCCCTCCCCCCATCCTCCCCCCCTGCCTAGAGTGAGATGGCAAATTCATGGACAGTGTTGATACGTGGCATGGAATTGGATCCACAGATGGCATTGTGCCCAACCGCGCATATCCCAAGTCTGAACCCCACACTGTTAAAATCATCGGTGCTTTGACCACTTCTGCACCATACATCTAAAGCACATTTAACACGCATTTAAAGTACATAGCTTCTCCCAAAGAATCCTGGGAACTGTAGCTTGTTAAGGGTGCTGGGAGCTGTAGCCCTGTGAGGGCTAAACTGCGACTCCCAGAAATCTTGGCTGTGGAGGGGGTGAGCCATGACTGTTAAAGTGGCATAAAAGTGCTTTAAATGTATGCTGTGGATGTGATCTGATGAGAACGGAACCGAGGAATGGTACTGTGGATTCAGTAATGGAGAGAGTCCAAGGATGCGATTCAGTGTTATGTAGTGTGTGTGTGTGTGTGTGTGTGCAGTGAGGACTGCTGGTGGCCACAAGAAGAACTGGAGGAGCAAAACGAAGCCACTGAGCATAATTCTTCTGCAGCTCTGTTTCAGGGAAAATTTGCCCTTTCACAGTTGCTTAAGCGAAATGTCAGCCCCTTGCTAAACGGCTTCTGCCACATATGCTCCCTCTAAGGGAGCGGCTATAAATCAGGCAGCAGTTAGTGGGGAAAAATCAGGTTCCAAGAAGGCAAAGCAGTGGGAGATGTCTTTAAGAGAGGGAAGGGGAAAAGCTGGGGGTTTCTCCTGTGTTTGAGTTTATTATGTGGCCCAGCAGTGATGAAATTCATCATTTATTGTCAACCCTCCCTCCCCCGTGTGCCCTCTCTCTTCTCCCATTTTCTAACAGGAGACAAAGCAAGGGGGAGAAAGAAAGCCTAGTAGCAATTGCAATCAAGTCTGTGTAAATTTGGCCCCTCCGTGTCCTCTTCACAAAGCTGGACAAAGGCTTCCAGGCTGGTGTCTCAGCTGGGAATCGAGATACCACAGCTGTAGCCAATGCCAACTCCGTTCCCATCAATATGGTGCGGCCCCTGGCAACCTGCTTACAGCCATCTCCCATCTTCCTCACAAAAGACGGGAGCAAACAATACCTTCTCGAGACTCTCTTGCCCACCAAAATCTTAAATATTTCATTAGATTATTCCCCCCCACCCTTTTCTTTTCTCAGCTCAGGCAGGGAAAGGAATAAGAATAAAAGAAGCCAGATCTCAAAGCTGGAGACAGACAATAGTTTTGTTTTTGCTTTTTTTAAAGCAAGTGGAAAGTGATTGGAAAAAGCTTCTACTTCCCATGAGGTATGTGACACATTAATTTCCATCCCTACAGTTGGTCAAACAGGTTTATTCATTTGGCTTTTTGGAAATAAGATCAAACCCTGCGCAACCTGCTTAATGGAAGCAGAAGTAGAATGTGCACACAGAAGGAGGCACTCTGGAGAAAGATGGTTGGCATGTTTTTCTGGGAAGGTGGTCCCATAGCAAGGATGCCACAGAGGAGGTTTTACTCTGCTCACTGATGGAAGACATCTTGCTAAAAAACAGTGCATGGAACAGGGTGATGCCCCCAGTTCTGAGAAACGCATCCACATTTAATCAAGGGGGTGGAGAAACTATTAGGAAGGTTAGACTAAGAGGCAGTGACTGTTCCAAGGTCACTCTGTGAGCGTCATCGCTGAGTGGGGATTTGAACCCTGGTCTCTCATGTCCTAGTTCAACACTCTAACCACTGCATCACACTGGCTCATAGTCATGTCTATTAATTTCAATGGGTCTGGTCTGAGTAGGAGTAACATCTGATACAACCCATGGTTTTTATTTTTTTATATATTTTATTGTATGATGGTTTTTTATATATAAAAAACTTTAGTTGCATTTTTATTTTAATACTGTATAGAGGCTGTCTTGTGAGGTTACTCCAAAAGGTGTCTTATAACTCCAAAAGGTGTCTTATAAACCTTTCAGTTATCCAAATATGGTTTGCAAATCTTTGAAATAAAGACAGTATAATTATACAGGCATAGGCATTAGATGTACGTTGTAAGCTTATATGTTATATTAAACATTCTCAAGTTTTTTGTTTTATAAGAAGCAAATTGTGATGGTCAGATTACTAACACTTCAGAAGGCATGCCATTGATGCAACAATTGTGCATTAGTGGTGGATATCTATAAACATCCTCACATCATTCTGCTTTATGAGTTCTGCGATGCTTCCCCAATGTTAGCGCATTATTACCAGCTGGAGGGGCACTCTTGCACTAGAATGCAACAAAAGTTGGGACAAAGAACAACCACCCTGGATCATCTATGGTATGGAAAGTTTCAGGCATAAATTATGAGGGACATGCACTGCTGGTTGCAAACGAAGCAGTATGTCTGCCCCCAAACCTTTGCAAGGACAAACAGTGTTGAAAGAGGGATGATGTATAACCACCCCAAATACCATCACCAGCACAAATAATCATGAATTCACAATAAAAGTAATGTCTAGGAATAAGCATGAAAGGTGCTTTGTAATAAGCTCCATTTAGTAACCTTAAGAATGTATCCTTTGGTATCCAGTAGGCATTTAACAGAGATGAAAAACTTTTTCAGTAACTGAATCAGTATTGGTTATTGCTGAACTTGACTTTGCATTGTTTTATAGGCTTTTTCTTGTACTCAGTACTGTGATTCTGTGTAATGCAAAAGATGTTTAAAGACTCTCTCAAGGCAAACCTAAAAAAATGTAGTATCAACACTGACAATTGGGAAACACTGGCCTGCAAGCACTCCAATTGGGGAACAACCTTTACCAAAGGTGTCATGGACTTTGAAGACACTCGAACTCAGAATGCAAGGGAGAAACATGCTAAGAGGAAGGCACACTTGGCAAATCCACACTGTGATCAACTACCGCCTGGAAACCTATGTCCCTATTGTGGAAGGACGTGTGGATCCAGAATTGGCTTCCACAGTCACCTATTGACTCACTCTTAGACCATGTTCATGGAAGACAATCTTACTTGGCTACAAGTGATTGCCAAAGAAGAAGAAGTCTGCAGCAAAATGTGTATATTGGTGAGTTTTTTTGTTGAATTTTTAAACACAATGTTATTAATTTCCCTCTTTTATTTACATTAAGACTGTATTGTTCTTTGGAATGGTTTGACCCAAGTTCATGCATTTTGTTTGATTTAAGTAATTTAGTGCTGTGATGAATACACTTTTGAAAATGGGGCGAGGGAGAATGTCTTAACAGGTCAGCATTCAAGGAAGGGCAGAGAGGCTCTAGCAATGATGACTGGAATGATAAAAGGTATTACAAATTCACAAGTGTCCTTATTTCGCTTTGTGAATAGATGGAGATGTGGCATTCCGTCTGCCAAATAAGCATTCTATCTTCTTTAGCATCAGGAAGAAATGCAGGTGGTTGTCTCATTCTGCCTTTGGTTGATTGTCATCCAATTAAAATTTTTGGTGTGGTGGTTAATTCGGTTGTTTCTGTTTTTATTTTGATTATGTATTATGTATTTTTATATTGTGATTTTATCTTGTGAACCACCCAGAGACCTGCAGGTGTAGGGCGGTATACAAATTTTAATAATAATAATAATAATAAATAAATTATTATTATTATTCTGGTCCCCCCCCCAGATTATATAGTTTAACTTTACCCAGTAGGTAACCTTTCAAATGAGTTAAGGTTAACCAAAATATCCAGTTTCATCTCTTAAACACGTCTTAATAACTTTGCCACTCCATATTGCTAAATGACCTCAAATGGCGCTCTCTTCTTCTCTCTCCTCCTCGCCTTCCCCTTAGCTGTCCCCCTTCAACATCACTTGGCTTGGGTTTAAGTTGGCTTCAAGTGATAGCACAATAGCATCTTGCATTCTTTGTTTCACCCTTGATTTATCCACCCTCTTGAAGGACTCTAATGAATAATTCAGAATGATGTGAGATTATGGGAAGGGTCTTGCTCCCCTCCATCACCCTCCTCCTCTCCAACCTTTAAGCCCTTACTCCCCCCCACCCCACCCACACAGCGACCAAGAGGACTGCCCCTCGACCCCTCTTTGCTGTCAGTTTGATAAATATAATCTATTGCCAATTAAAACCTCGTTCGCTGTCTCTCCTCGCGCAAGGGAACACCTCGTTAACGTCTTCTTAGTAGGGTGACTCCCAGGAACTCTAGCAATTATTGATTGCGGATAATAGAAGGCTTGTATGTCCCCCCCACCCCACCCCCACCCTGGGTCAGTTCAGCAATGCACATTGGCATGTAAATAGGTTATTCACCCAACATTACTTTTTGATAGAAAAATGACCACGGAATGCTTTGATTTTGGACCTTCTCTTGTTCCTATGCTCACAATGAAATCAATAGTCTCATTGCAGTGCAACCCCCCCCCCAGCTTTATTTATAATTTAACTCTCCTCTTTTCTCCCCATCCCCACTCCTTAACAACACCATTGCATTTTCAGACACAAACTTTCTGATAAACTGCTATTTGTTTTCAAAAAGTGAAGTAACTAAAATAATGTACACTGAAAATAATGTACACTGGATGCATACCATAGACATCACACTTGATTAGTGGGGCTTTGAGGTTAAATGGCCATTGGACAGTGTGGTATAGCAGATAGAGTAGCCTTGTACTGGGGAGACATTGGCTGAAATCCATACTCACCCTAGAGCTAACTAGGATAACTTGGGCCAGGCTATTTATCAGCCAAAACTACCTTATAGGACTGTGAGGATAACATGGGAAGAAATCTAGGCATGAGCCAAGCTAGACCCTGTGTTTGTCATCTGAGGTCATTTTCTCCATGCACCCCTATTCTGAGGGCTTTTCCAGTTGTGCTTATGGAATGCTCTCCCCAGGGAGCCACGCCTGGAGCAATGATTGCCTGTTTTTAGGCACCAGCCAAAAACATTTTTATTTATTCAGGCTTTGGCTTTTAATTTGGGGGATAATGTCCATGGCCTCTTTTTATTGTTCATTCTTTTAGTGGTGTGGGTTGAATCTGTCCTTTTTTATATAAAATTATATATAGGTATTTTAGGTTCTTGTTTTATTGTGGTCCTTACATTTAGTTTTAAAGTTTCTTGTTCTTACATTGTAAGTTGCCTTGAAGCACTTTCGTGTAAAAAGCAATGAAATAATGATGATGTCCTCTTGAGCTCTGTCGAATGCAGTTAGTAACAGGAACAGTGGTGACCATTCAGCAAAATAGCATAGTTACACCTGTCTTTACTATCCACTGGGTGTGAAGGAGATGCAACAGGGATACCTGAAGCCACTGTTAACTGAATGGCTCAGACTGAAAAAGGCAGATCTGTCTGCAAGTTCAAGGGAGCCCGCAAGGGTCAGTTTTCAGTCAACTACCTGGGATGCTACAGCCAAAAACAGGTGTAGCTTGGTGTGTAAAATGGAAGGCTCCAGAGCTGAGTGCTGTTCAGCTCTGAGGTCCAGTCTTCAGATTTTAGTTATGTGTCTTGAGGCGCAGGTTATTCATTTGCAATGGGAAGCTGAGGGAGAAGAGTGAAAGAAACACTGTGCATTCTTGGAGACTTTCTTCTCCATGTCTGTTTTTCAAGTGCAAGGGGGCAAAGGGCAGGGTCAGGGGAGAAGCCACCCAACTAATATGGGGCAACCATTCTCCCCAAGCCAAATTTAGCCCTACCAGTCATGTAAGGTGTGCAGATGTTCAGAGCAATTTTCTGCAGGCCTAGATAGTGAATAGCATAAACCCTTGCACAGAAATTTCGCCTCTAGGAGTGAGGTGAGGTCAGATACAAGTCGTCCCCTGGCAGGAAAGGCATTTATCTCTCCTCTTAGCAACTGTCTGTGCCTCTCAAAGGAGAGATCTCTTCTTTGCTTACTGCTGCCATGCACAATGAGGGTGGGTGGGTGGGAGTGAGGGATGGATGGATGGATGGATGGGTGGATGGATAGATGATAGATAGATATACAGATAGATAGATAGATAGATAGATAGATAGATAGATAGATAGATAAGGAAAGCCGTTTAATAGAGTCTGGGGCAAAAGCGGGGGGGAAGCCTTCGTTGCTACAGAGCAAAACCCCTTTCGGTAACCACGGAGGTGACTTTTGCCTCTCTTCCTTTCTGAAGCTGTTTACCCCACGCTTGATTTGAAGCCCCCAGAGCAAGGATGAAGCCGCCAGGGTCTCCCGTCCTCCTCCAAACAGTTATTCTTTAACTTCGGGAAGGCCCTTGCCCTCTGTTGTTTGCCTGACTGGCGTGCCAAAGGAGACAGCAAACGGTGCGGCTGTTTATCTGCCCGTCAGTCAATAACACAGCATCCCTTGCCCCCAGAGGTCACCAAAGGGGACTGGCACCTTTAACCCGTGGAGCTCAGCTCCCTCTTTGCTCTCCTTAGCGATTCACCCGGCTGTCAGTAATTCAGGCAACTGGTTTATTCAGCTGAGATCTCCCGATCTCAAAAGATAATCTGGGAATAATTGGGACTTAAGGAACTGGTGGGAATCTTGATTTTCTCTGCTGTGCTGCCATTCACCACACACGGGTGGACATCTTATTCCGTTCTAATTTGGTGGGCTTACTGAACCAAGATGGCCGTGATTCTGCTTTGAGTGCAAACTTGCCAGTCACAGGGCAGGATTGAGAGCTGTGAAACTAGTTACGATAGCTCAAGGAGGTGTGGGAAGGGCTGCATGTAGGCTTGGGCCCATATATTTAAAGCACCATTATAACAATTAAAAAGTTATTGCTTCCCCCAAAGGATTGTGGGAACTGTAAAGGGTGCCAACCGCCTATTTCGCTCACAGAACTGCAGCTCTCAGAGTTTCCCGGGAAGAGGGAGAACTACAAAACATAGCAGTTTGTGACACGGCTCCCTTCTCACTTAAAAACAGAATTCATATTGGTGAAGGCTGGGTTCTGATTGCTTCCTTTTTGCCTGACAGAAGCACAGCACTTTAACAGCTCACATGGCAGATGCCTCTTTGAGGGTTCCTCCATAGGCAGAAAAGTCTGAGGATCATCAGTGCAAGGGGGGAATTATTATTATTTTTCATAATAGTGAAGAAAAGGTCCAGCAAGTTCTGCACTTATATAGGTTTGTGGGTTTTTTTTTTGCTAGATATAGCCTGATTTGAAATATTAAGATTATTTGGAAGGCTGCCACCTCAGGCAAAAAAAAAAGGGGGGGGTCTGTGGAATTTTGAGTGAGTTTCAGTGAAACTAGCAAAGTTCTTCAGGGCTAAGGATTTTCTGGTTACTAGGTATGGGATGCACTTTGGATCTTTTCACCTCAGGCACCAAAATGTTTAGGGCTGGTCCTACCCTCAAACACGCAGGCTGGTATTTTCCTTGCCTTCCCTTCTTTGGTCATTGAACAACATGAAGTTACAGGCCTTTGTAGATCTGAACATTTTCATTATTTTGGCAGCATTAAGTTTTTTTGTTTTTTTTTAACTTCACCAAATATGGTCGGTTGGTAGCAAATTAACACCTTTTGTGTTTTAAAGTTCAAAAGGTCTTTTCTGTTCTCTCTGCCTCCTGAAAAGCTCCGGGGCACATTACCAGCACACCGTCCCCAAAAGTTTAATATGAGAGAGAAACGTGGCCCACACTCTGAACACTGCACCCTTGACACGCCTAAGGAGAGGCAAATGCTCCTCTCTCTTTTGTTGCTGCAAAACATCCAGCCAAGAGGCGTCTCCGAAATTACAAGCCTTTCCATCATCAACTCCTAAAGTGAAAATCTCCCCATCTTTGATTTATTCCATTCTTTCCCCCTCCTTCCGCTTTAAGCGATGAAGTGATGCCTGTGGGTTTGGAGAAACCCATCTTAATAGAGTGCTGGAAATTATAAGTCAATGGGGCGATGGGCTTAAACAAAGGGAGCCCCTGAACAGGACAAATTAAACAACACCTGAATTGATGAACAAACTGGTTATTGCACAGATTCATTCTCCCTAGGCCCACCCCGTTTAAAAAAGTCCTTTTCTTCCTGCTTTCCCCCTCCTTTTACCGCCTGAGAGTCAGTCCTAATGAATAAGGTGCAATTGGAGTTTAATGGGCCGCGTCGGAGGGGCCTACCATCTGATCGCCGTGGCAACCGATCCTTTCTCAAGATTTTTTAAACAGTCTGAAATGTGCTTTTATTGTCTGCTTAAAATGTGTCATGTGAGCCCCAATGGTGGTGGGCGCTTGTATGTATCAATTTGTTTCTGTCTTCTAGGCAGCCCTTCGTGTGGGCTATGAATATATGTTGGGGGGTGGGGAGGGGGGCTCACCCAGGCACAGAGAGAATGGGCCCAGCTGATTTGGGATCCAGGGATACCAAGCACCACTATGCTTTGGAATGGTGACATATGGTCCCAATCTGACCTAAGCCGTAGCCTTTAATAGCTAAACTCGTACCTCTGCACAAGGGCCAGGCATTGTCCTTTTCTTTTAATTGCCATCTATTCATCCCATGGCCAAGTAAACTTTTCCATACCTCCTTTCTTTTTTTAAAAAAAGAGAGCGAGCGGGTGGGGCGGGGGCTAAGCATCAAATGTTGACCACTGAAAGAGCATGGTGGAGTGGGGATGTTGAAAGAAAGAAAGAAATAACAAAATCCACCAGCTCTTTGTGTTTGCTTTCTACTTGGTTCAAGAGACTTAACAGAAGGGGTAAGGTCACCTCTGAACCACACATCTGAGGCACATGGCTTCCCCTAGAAGCATCATGGGAACTGTAGGTTGTTATGTAGTTTTCTCTGCAAGAAAAATGCAATCAGCTTGGTGACACCCGTATTTGCTAGGCAAGAGGGCAGAACACTTGTGAGAACATCAGCTTCTTTGCATGTCGATTAAATAAAGTTCCTGACATTTGTTAAGGAAACCGCTTTGCTGGACCATAGCTCCTGTCCCAAGTAGCTGTTCCAATAACATGTTGGAGACTTCAGTTAACTAGCAGTTCCCAAGATTCTTTAGGGGAATCTATATGCTTCAAATATATGGCATGGATGCATTCCGAAAAACAAATTGATAGAGCAAGTGGTCTGTTCTGTGACGTTCTTGTGGGCAATGACAAACTAGTTGCCACTCTGGCCCAGTCGTATGAAAATATTAAGGTTGGGTTTCTAAATGTGATTTCTGCCAGCATCCTTTAACTTGCAAACTATTGCCTTCCAGTGGTTAGAAAAATAGAAAGCTGTGCTATACTAAGGCTGCAAACATACAAAAACGTGTATGTCTTTCCCAAAGAATCCTGGGAACTGTAGTTTGCTTCTCACAAAGCTATGATTCCCAGTACCCTGCACAAACTTCCATTCTCTTGGTTCTTTGCAGGAATTCATGTGCTTTCTATTTTCCTAACCACCCAGCATCTCCAGGTAGGGCTGGGAAATGCATCTACTGTATCTGACACCCTAGAAAGCTACTACCAGTCTGTGTAGACAATACTGAGATGCTGGGGACTGATTAGCAGGTATGTCAGTTCAATTCCTATTGGTAAATGCAAATGGTTGTACCACACATTCACATATCTAGAATAGTATCTTTCACAGAGGAAAGGTTTTAGCTCAGAGGTCCCAGGTAGTGCTGGGAATTTCCTTGTCTGGAAAATCCTGGAGAGCCATTGCTAGCCATAGAATCATAGAATCCAAAACTTCATCAAAATTTGTTTGTCTGAGTTTGTCACTTTCAGTGTACAGACACAGACTTGGCCTGGATGGTCTTCCTGTTATATACCTGCTGGGATTGACAAGGCATCTGACCCTCACCTGAATCTCATAGCTCTTCTGACAGGTGATTTGGTTTGCAGCCACAGTGTGGAAATAAAAGATGAGATTGCCCACCAAATACCAGGCACTCTACTATTCAAATTAGGCCCCGTGTTTTTCTTACAATCCCCTTCTCAATGAATTAATCAATTTTAATCCAGCATGTAAATTCTCAAAACTTTCTTATTTGCTAATTCAAGCAAGTAAACTACTGCTCTCACTTCATTACAAACAGTATTTCTACCTGCAACACACTTGAGCAAACCTGCTCCTCAATTAATCAACTAGAAGGGTTACTGTTAACTATTACTGCTGCTATTCTGGGCTTCTGCTGCACCAGGGTTTACACCAGTGTAACAGAGTTGTAATTCAAATGCAGACAGCAACAGCTGTCGAGACATAGCAGCACCGACAGCCACTCCCATAGTACCTTTCAAAATTCTGCCATTCCCTACCAACCACAGTGATGCACATTGATGAGGCACATTCACCCGACAGGGAAGGCACCAATTGAGAAGTGCCACAACCATGATGATGTGACCTTGCATGGTTCACACCCCTTGACACATAATTTACCAACCTGCTGCCAGGCACTGCCCACAGTGTTTTCTCCTTAGGAGGCTGTGTGCAGCTAAAAAGCTTCTTATTTTCTTCTTCTTTGGCGATCACTCATAGCAGAGTAAGATTGTCTTCCCTGAACACAGTCTCAACAGTGAGTCCGTAAGTGACTGCGGAGGCCAATTCTGGATCCATACGTCCTTCCACAATAGGGACATAGGTTTCCAGACGGGACCTGATCACGGTGAAGGTTTGCCAAGTGTGCCTTCCTCTCAGCACATTTCTCCCTTTCATCCCGAGTTTGAGCATCTTCAAAGTCCATGAAACCTTTAGTAAAGGCTGTTCTCCAATTGGAGCGCTTGCAGGCCAGTGTTTCCCAATTGTCTTTGTTTATACTACATTTTTTTAATTTGCCTTGAGAGAGTCTTTAAACCTCTTATGTTGACCACCAGATTACACTTTCCATTTTTAAGTTTGGAATAGAGTAGTTGCTTTGGAAGACGATCATCAGGCATCCCCACAACATGACCAGTTGAATGAAGTTGATGTTGAAGAATCATTGCTTCGACAATGGTGATCTTTGCTTCTTCCAGTACACTGGCATTAGCTCTCCCGTCTTCCCAAGTGATGTGTAATTTTTTTCAGAGACACTGTTGATGGAATCTTTCGAAGGGTTGGAGATGGCGTTTATAATTGGTCCATGTTTCACAAGCGTACAGTAAGGTTAGTAGTACAATAGCTTTGTAAACAAGCATTTTTATTTCCCTGTGAATGTCCAGGTCTCCAAACACTCTGCCCTTCAATCAGGAGAAAGTTGCACTTGTAGAGCTCAGGCGATGCTGGATTTCGGCATTAACGTCAACCCTTGTGGAAAGACTGCTGCCCAGGTTCAGGATAAGTGATTGACAT